>NW_023425529.1:18539486-19914486 GCF_014108245.1 Pipistrellus kuhlii
GGCTGCAGCCACAGAGAGAGCAAGAGCCTTGGGTTGCCCTGACAGTGAAGGAACCCAAGGTTTCCGCCTGCCCTGGCCTGCCTTGCCCTCTGCTTCAGGCTACAAATTTTCAATTATAGAAGATAAATAAATGCCAACAAAAATGTCTGCAGCCACAGAGCCAGCAGGAGGCTTGTCACTGCTAAAAGCTACAAAGTTTCAATTATAGAAGATAAATAAATACCAGATACCAGGGCCACTGCTTGGGTCACTGGGGGGCATGGTCAGCTGAAAACAACCATGGACCCTTTACTCAGGCCACCCCACACCCCTCGTTCAAGCTGCCCCACCATGATCCAGGACACTTTTCAGGGCAAACCAGTCAGCCCCCACCTGTGCACCAGGCTTCTATCTTATCTAATCCTAACTAATAAAAGAATAATATGCAAATTGACCATCACTCCAACATACAAGATGGCTGCCCCCATGAGGTCAAAGATGACTTTCCCCATGTGGACACAAGATGGTTGTCACAAGATGGCCAGCGGGGGAGGGCATTTCTGAGGGATCAGGTCTGCAAGGAAGGGAATTTGTGGGTGACCAGGCCAGCAAGGGAGGGCAGTTGGGAAGGACCAAGCCTTCAAGGGAGGGCAGTTTGGGATGATCAAGCCTACAGGGGAGAGCAGTTAGGGGTGACCAGTTTGGCATAGGAGGGAAGTTGGGGGCAAGTGGGCCTTCAGGGAAGGGCAGCTTGAGGGGACCCAGGCCTGCAGGGGAGAGCAGTTAGGGGGACCAAACGTGAAAGAGAGGGAAGTTAGGGGTGAACAGGCCTGCATGGGAGGGCAGTTAGGAGCAAACAGACTGGCAGGGGAGCAGTTAAGCATCAATCAGGCTGACAGGGGAGTGGGTAGGGGTGATAAGACTGGCAGGCAGAAGCGGTTATGGGCAATCAAGAAGGTAGGCAGGTGAGCAGTTGGGAGCCAGCAGACCTAGATAGTGAGAGGGATGTCTGACTACCCATTTAGTGGGATCAGGCCTAAACTGGAAGTCAGACATCCCTCAAGGATTCCCAGATAGGAAAAGGTAAAGGCTGGGCTCAGGGTCACCCATCTACCATGCATGAATTTCATGCACTGGGACTCTAGTATATGTATACTAGAATTTGTGCATGGGTGAGTTCCAGCCAGTCTGTCCAGGAGGAGGGGACATGGGCAGTTGGCTGGCCTGCTGGCTGGTCAAATTCCTGGTCAAAAGGACAACTTGCATATTAGCCTTTTATTATAAAGGATATACACTGAATGGCCAGATTATTATGAGTTCAGAGATCATAGTAATCTGTCTATTCAGTGTATATCATGGAGAGCTTTTAGACTAAAATCTGCCTCTCTTCCATCAGGCCATTTTTTATGTGGTTTAGCCACTACATTCGTCGTAATCTATTACAGAGCAATAGCAAATGAATACAGTGGCAATAATAGAGAATTTGATTTTACTCTATTTGGTAGAGAAAAATCTCTTCTCCATCTGGTGAGAAATGCACCAGAATTTGGTTTGCTAGTCTTATGTTTGTTGATTCAACTGTGTAAGAATATGCTTCTTCTGCAAAGGATTGTGCTGCTTCCAGATCTGCCCTGGTAAATTTTTGCTATCTGTATTTCTTCTGTGCTGAAACTGAAGTGATACAATCAAAGCAGCCAGCTCTCCCTATGTCTGTATTCCATAACGAAATCTTTCACCTCCTTTTGTTTATTAAAGCTTGCCTACCTATAGAATATAATAAAATAGATTCTATACTCTGTTATATGAAGTGTCAGTGACAGATAGGGATGCTGTTTTCAGCCTGACAGGCCTCTATGGGTGAATCACAGTACAGGTCCTTGGGATGTTGGAGCAGTCTTGCCATCCTGTGGAGCTAGAGACAGCTCTGAGCCTGCTACTGGACCTTCATAGAAATAAAATACTTGGCCATGGGCCACCAAGTTACCATGGGACCTGCCCTGCTCTTTATGACTTGTGTGTTTTCCGACCAATGCGTTCATGGAGTTATACATATGCATCAGCGATTGGAAGTGGAATATAAAAGATCATGCCCAAGCAGGCCCTGAAGGCACCAGTAAGTTATAGGAAGAAGTGACGCAAATGCCCAAGGTCACCATTCTTGCTACACTGCCCTTTCTTTTCCAGCCTGCACCTCATGGAGAATTCCTACGATCAGTTGACATAGGAAAAAAGGCATGCAGGTGCCATCCCTAAGTGGACAGCTGGACATTGCAGTCCCTTTCTGGGACATCTTCAAATGACAGTGGTGAAGGAAATCCTCCTAGTGACAGAATTCTGACCATTGTACTTGGGTGTTCACTTAGTTTTGGAGGAGAAATGGGTAGAGCGTTAATTACATACTGTCACACCGACTGTGGTCAATGGTTTGGCCAGATGGTCAGCAGCTTGGAAGGAACATGATTGGTAAATTAGGGATAAAGAAATTTGAGCAACAGGTACATGAACAGACTTCTCTGAATGGGCAAAAATTGTGAAGGTTTATGTCTCATATGAATGTTCCCAAAGGGTGGTGTCTACACAAATTTTAATAAACAAGTAGATAAGATGATGGACTCTGTGGATAACAATCTTTTCTCAGCCAACTCTTGTATCACCCAATGGACTCATGTACAACATAACCACAGTAGTAGAAACAGAGTGTTTACTGCTGAATACCCAATGTGCCAATAGGAAACACCAACACTGAGTCTTAAACATGGCGTCATTCTCAGAGGTGATCATCCAGGTACCTGGTGGACTTCTTTCACAATGGAAGAGATGTATTGTTCTTACTGGAAGAGATGCCTGCTCTGGATATGGATTTGCTTTTCCTGAGTGCAATGTTTCTGCCAAAACTACCATGCTTGCATTTAACCAATGCCTTATCCACCATGAAGGCACTGTATATACAACATAGCTTCTGATCAAGGACCAAACTTCACAGCAAGAAAGATGTGGCACAGAACTCACACTTATGAAATTACTCATCGTAAACATGTTTCCCACCATCCTGAAGCAGCTAGCTTAACAAAATGGTATAATGGCTTTTTGAAGACTCGTTAATAGTACCAATTAAGTGGCAATATCTTACGGAGCTTGACCAAGGTTCTCCAGGTTACATATGCTTGGAATCAGCATGCAATAAATAGTTCTGACTCTCCAGGAACCAGGATTCACAAGTGCAGGAATCGAGGGATGCAAATGCAAGGGTCAACACTATTGCCCCTAGAAAACCAGTAGCAAAATTTCTGTTTCCTCTTCCTATGACCTTATGTTCTGGCCTGGAAGTCATTGTATAAAGTGAGAAACTATTCTACCAGGAGATACAACAGTGATTTTATCAAAATGGAAAGAAGACTGCCCTCTATCCGTTTTGTACTCCGAGACCTCTCAATCAACAGGAAGGAAGAGAGCTACTGTGCCTGCCGGGGTAATTCAGCTTGTCTCCTAAGGGGAACCCCGCTCCTTAGATTAATACTAGAAACAATCTTTTGTATTTTTCTTCTATAAATCATCTTCTATCATGAATCTGAATAGAATACATAAGACCAAGTTTTTAAAGAAAGCCTTTTTTATTTTTATGTTATTTTTGTCTAAACTTTATAAAAGAAATGTTTAGGTAGCAAGGTGGAGCAGATGATTGGAAATTCAGAGGCACAAACATGGTTTAGGGTTAAACTAAATAGACTAACATCAGTCTTTTACTTTTAAAAAGGTCTTCTCAATTCAAACACAGTGAGAAATGACTTTCCTAACTGCATGGGGAACCATAACCACTTTAAAACCTCATGATCATTTTGCTTTCTTCTTTATCTCTATTGTAGAACTTGTTTATTGTCTAAGCTTTCAACTATTGTATTAAATCTAACAATCATTAGTATTAAATCTAACAATCATATTTATTATACATGTATGTAAACTATGTTATTCTTTATTTTCATTACATGCATGTTTTTCCTAATAATTCTTATTACTATCCCTTACCCATGAAGTAAGAATTCATGATGGAATAATATCTATACCAAGCATCCATCCTCAATGTGTGATGAAGAGTAGAATATCCTGTGGAACTAAGTATAATGAAGAAAAACAATGATTTCCTGTAATGAGTTGTCAGTCCTTAAAAACAGTAATATAGATAATAAATTATTCACTTGCAAGATCATACAATAGAATATGTATGTGAGATACTCATGTCTTCATAATCCTGAAGAATTTTTTACACCATTTTTAAAATTATACTGCTTGAAAACGATAATATGGCAATCTAATCATCTTTCTTGTGTTTTGTATAAATATGCACACGTATGCATTTTTTTATTTTAGAATAATATTTTAATGACTTGGAAAATACAAATAATTAAATAATTTCTTTATTGATTAGGGTATAACATATGTGTTATTATTTCTCGTTATCTCCCACACACACACACCTCTACCCCCGCTCAGGTCCTCTCCCCCCTATTGTCTGGGTCCATTGGCTAGGCTTATATGCATGCATACAAGTCCCTTGGTTGATTTTTTCTCCTTACTGCCACCCTCCCCTACCTTCCCTCTGAGGTTTGACAGTCTGATCAATGCCTTTGGATCTGATTTTGTTAATCAGTTTATGTTGTTCATTATATTCCACAAATGAGTGAGATCATGTGATGTGGAGAAAAATGAACCCTCATGCACTGCTGGTGGGAATGCAGACTGATGCACCACTGTGAAGAACAGTATGGAGTGTCCTCAAAAAACTAAAAATGGAACTTCCATCTGACCCAGTGATCCCACTCTAGGAATATATTCCAAGAAATCAGAAACACCAATCAGAAAGGACATATGCACCCCTATGTTTATAGCAGCACAATTCACCATAGCTAAGATTTGGAAACAGTCTAAGTGCCCATCAGCAGATGAGAGGATTAAAAAACTGTGATACATCTACACAATGGAAAAGCACACTGCTGTAAAAAGAAAGGAATTCCTACCTCTTGCAATAGCTTGGATGAGCCTAGAGAGCATTATGCTAAGCAAAATAAGTCAGTCAGAGAAAGATAAGTATCGCATATGAACTTTAGTAATAAGCTTTGGTAAAAGTTTTTCTAGGTATACCTTACCCAATTCTACAAACATTACAAAATATAGTAGGGAGTACAAAACGTCATAGACTCCATCACTTTGTTTTCTGCCAGAAAACGCAAGGTGCCCTCCCCTCCCTTATTTCTTTTCCTTCAGCCAGCATCTCAGCTTCCACAGAAATAACAGAAAGGCCTGTCTTAACTTTTTGTTCCCCCAAATCAGAATCAATGAGTGGGCTGAAGGATGCAGGATTCCAAGAACCTCACATAGCATGAGAAGGAAATTATTCTGCAAAACTTCAGACGACCAAATTGTGATGATTTGAGCAAGGAAATAAATGACAAATAGCAACAGAAAGGAGATCACAGTTTGCATGGCTCTTACGTGGACCTTGGTGCTGAGATCTTGAGTTCCTTTGCCATTGAGCTGCATCCTCTTGAGATGTTTCCACATAGAAAATGTTAACAGCAGAACAGCTGTCAGGGACATAGTAAAGGGTATGATGTTTGTAAGCGTGAATACAGTACTATTTAAAAGGTGCATAACCTCCATCAAGTGCGTCTTCCAAGTGATGTTTCTTCCATAATCATGCATCTCCATTTTTTGATTTATGCTTAGCAGTGTAAGATGACAAACCAAGATGAACAAATTCCCCCACAGTATCATGAGAACCACTCTTTCAGCTCTCCATTTTAGTTGAAGAAATAGAAGAGAGGAGAAATTGGCTATCTTGAGCAAATAAAGTATGCTGAGGCTAGTAGCAAGCCAGACACAAAAATGATGGTTTACTATCCAGGCAATATAAACCACAAGACTTATGTCAGAACTATATAAAGGTAGATTAAACACAGTTCCATACCAATTTAATACTATTGTCCAGAGCAAACCAATTCTGGAGACAGCCAGAGCAGTGAGAATTTGATCAGCACAGGACATCTTGTGTTTCTTGACCCAGTCAAGGCAGTTCACCAGCGCTATGAATCCATTGGCAACATTTCCTAGAACAAATTCTATCATCATTAGCATGGAAAATATTTTTTGTAGTAAGCTTATCATGTCTTGGGGGGGAAAGTCAAGCCTGGAAAAAATAGTGCCAAACGTAATATTACTGCTCATGATTCCTTTATATCCCAAAGTTCGACCTGCACCTGATTAGTAAATGTCCAGTGAAGTTCTCATTTCCTTTTAAACTCTGAAATCAATGTCAAGCAGAAAATTACCAAGGTATGCTAAGGTCTGGGTTTAAAGCTTAGTTCACTGAAGACATTGTTCCAGTGATTTAAATGAATTCCTGTTCTGACAGAGAGGAACTTGCTATAGGCTGGAAGATTTCATAGCCGAAGTTGAAATGAGGGCTGAATTCTCACTTGTTAACACGCAAATAGAGGCAAATTCCCTTTCACCATTTGGCAATGTTTTGCCTTTCTCAACTTTACATCATTTGAATTAATCAAGTTAAGATGTAAGCTAGTCAAATTTTAAAATCAAATACATAGGATATTTAGACAATGTCTAAATTGATCATTGGATCTTCATCATCTAGTGATGACCATAATGGCTCATTATTGCTGATGATTTATCTTAACAAAAACATTGGATCCACACAGAAAGACTTAAAGGAATGTATCTACTGGTTTTCTAAGTGTTTCCTTTCAAAAACGTTCCAGTTTCCCTAGGACCATTAGGAAGGCTAATCCTAAAATTGGATGCAGATAACTAATATTCATAAATTGCTTCATTATTTACAAGCTTATAAATATACACACACCACCTATACATTTCATTTTTTCTTATGAAAAAGTCTGATGAACAGTAAGATACAAATGATCGTCCTGTAACTTCCAAAATGGAACATATACACTGAGTGTTGAGATTATGATGATCTCTGAACACATAATAATATGGCCACTCAGATTGTATGTGTGTGTGTGTGTCCTATTTAAGAAAATAGTAATATGCAATTGACTGCACTTCCATTACACCCACAAGCCACTCCCATCAGCCAAACAGAAGCAAGTATGCAAATTCTCCCAACCAAGATGGTTGCAGCCAGAGAGAGAGCAAGAGCCTTGAGTTTCCCCAACAATGGAGGAAGCCAAGGTTTCTGCCTGCCCTGGCCTGCCTTGCCCTCTGCTTCAGGCTACAAATTTTCAATTATAAAAGATAAATAAATGCCAACAAAAATGGCTGCACCCACAGAGCCAATAGGAAGCTTGGCATAGCTAAAAGCTACAAAGTTTCAATTATAGAAGATGAATAAATACCAGATACCAGGGCCACCACTTGGGTCTCTGGGGGCCATGGCCAGCTGAAAACCACCACAGGCCCCTCGCTCAGGCTACCCCATGCCCCAAGGTAACCCCCACCCTGATCCAGGACACCCTTCAGGGCAAATCAGTCGGCCCCACTTGTGCACCAGGCCTCTGTCCTATCTAATAAAAGAATAATATGCAAATTGACCATTACTCCAACATATAAGATGGCTGCCTCCAAGAGGTCAAAGATGACTGCCCCCATGTGGACACAAGATGGCTATCACAAGATGGCCAGCATGGCAGGGCATTTGGGAGGGATCAGGTCTACAAGGAATGGAATTTGTGGGTGATCAGGCCAGCAAGGGAGGGCAGTTGGGAGGGACCAGGCCTTCAAGGGAGGTCAGTTTGGGGTAATTAAGCCTGCAGGAGAGAGCAGTTAGGGGTTACCAGGCTAGTAGAGGAGGGAAGTTTAGGGCAACTTACCCTGCAGGGAAGGGCAGCTTTGTGGGGGATCCAGGCCTGCAGGGGAGAGCAGTTGGGAACCAAGCTTGCAGGGTGGGCAGTTAGGGGTGACCAGGCCTGCAGGGGAGGGCAGTTAGGGGCAAACAGTCTGGCATGGGAGCAGTTAGACATCAATCAGGCTGTTAGGGGAGTGGTTAGGGGGTAATCAGGCTGCCAGCAGAAGCGGTTAGGTGCAATCAGTAAGGCAAGCAGGCGAGTTGGAAGCAAGTAGTCCTGGACTATGAGAGGGATGTCCTACTGCCCTTTTAGTGTGATTGGGCCTAAACGGGCAATCAGACATCCCTCAAGGGGTTCCAGATTGGAGAGGGTGTGGGCTGAGGGTCAACCATCCTCCATGCATGAATTTCATGCACCGAGACTCGTGTGTGTGTGTGTGTGTGTGTGTGTGTGTGTGTGTGTTTTTAAATTTATTTATTTATTAGAGTCCTAGTGTATGAATTTCATGCATGGTGGGTTTCGGCCAGTCTGGCCAGGAGGAGGGGACATGGGCAGTTGGCTAGCCTGCTGGCTGGTCAAACTCCTGGTCAAAAGGACAACTTGCATATTAGCCTTTTGTTATAAAGGATATACACTGAGTGGCCAGATTATTATGCTTTTGAGATCATAGTAATCTGTCTACTCAGTGTATATCATGGAGAGCTTTTAAACTAAAATCTGCTCTCTTCCATCAGGCCATTTTTTATGTGGTTTAGCCACTACATTCGTCGTAATCTATTACAGAGCAATAGCAAGTGAATACAGTGGCAATAATAGAGAATTTGATTTTACTCTATTTGGTAGAGAAAAATCTCTTCTCCATCTGGTGAGAAATGCCCCAGAATTTGGTTTGCTTAGTAAGTTTGGTGATTTTTCTGTGTAAGAATATACTTCTGGATCGTGGTGCTTCCAGATCTGCACTGGTAAATTTTTGCTATCTGTATTTCTTCTGTGCTGAAACTGAAGTGATACAATCAAAGCAGCCAGCTCTCCATATGAGTGTATTCCATAACAAAATCTTTGACCTCCTTTTGTGTATTAAAGCTTGCCTACCTATAGAATATATTGTAATAAAATAGATTCTATACTTTGTTATATGAAGTGTCAGTGACAGATAGGGATGCTGTTTTCAGCCTGACAGGCCTCTATGGGTGAATCACAGTGCAGGTCCTTAGGATGTTGGGAGCAGTCTTGCCATCCTGTGGAGCTAGAGACAACTCTGAGCCTGCTACTGGACCTTCATAGAAATAAAACACTTGGCTATGGGCCACCAAGTTACCATGAGACCTGCCCTGCACTTTATGACTTGCGTTTTTTTCGACCAATGGAGTCATGGAGTTGCACATATGCATCAGTGAATGGAAGTGGAATATAAAAGATCGTGCCCAAGCAGGCCCTGATGGCAGTAGGAAGTTACTTGAAGTTGCCCAAATGCCCATGGTCCCCTCTCCTGCTACACTGCTCTTTCTTTCCCAGCCTGCACCGCTGGCCTCATGGACAGTTCCTACAATCAGTTGACACAGGAAGAGACTTGGGCCTGGTTTAGAGATGATTCTGCACAACATGCAGGTGTCATCCCTAAGTGGACAGCTGCAGCATGGCAGTCCCTTTCTGGGACATCCTCAAATGACAGCAGTGAAGGGAAATCCTCCTAGTGACAGAATTCTGACCATTGTACCTGGGTGTTCACTTTGTTTTGGAGGAGAAACGGGTAAAGCTGAAATTACATACTGACACACCGACTGTGGCCAATGGTTTGGCCAGATAGTCAGTGGCTTGGAAGGAAGATGATTGGGAAATTAGTAATAAGGCAGTTGAGAAAGAGGTACATGTACAGACTTCTCTTAATGGGCAAAAATTGTGAAGGTATTTGTGTCCCATATGAATATTCCCAAAAGGTGGTTTCGACACAAATTTTAATAAAAAAGATAAGATGATGGGGTCTGTGGATAACAGTCTTTTCTCAACCACCTCTTGTATCACCCAATGGTCTCACAAACAGCATAACCACAGCAGTAGGAAAAAGTGGTCACTGCTGAATGCCCAATGTGCCAATAGCAGACATCAACACTGAGTCTCAAACATGGCGCCATTCTCAGGGGTGACCACCCAGTTATCTCGTGGATTTCCTTCATAGTGGAGATGTATTGTTTTAACTGGAAAAGATGCCTGCTCTGAATATGGATTTGCTTTCCCTGAATGCTTCTGCAGAAACTACATGCCTGCACTTAGACAATGCCTTATCCACCATCAAGGTACTGTATACAACATTGCTTCTGATCAGGGACCCAACTTCATAGAAAAATAGGTGTGGCAAATGGCCCACTCTTATGAAATTATCTTAAACATGTTCCCCACCATCCTGAAGCAGCTATCTTAACAGAATGGTATAATGGTTTTTTGAAGACTCGGTAATAGTACCAATTAAGTGGCAATATCTTACGGAGCTGGACCAAGGTTCTCCAGGTTACATATGCTTGGAATCAGCATGCAATAAATAGTACAGTCTCTCCAGGAACCAGGATTCACAAGTACAGGAATGAAGGGATGGAAATGTTACCCCATTGCAAAATTTCTGTTTCCTCTTCCTACTACTTTGTTTGCTGGCCTGGAAGTTACTGGACAAATGAAAGAACACTTCTACCCACAGACATAGCAACAATTTGATCAAACTGGAACTTAAGACTGTTATCCAGCCACATTGGATTCCTTAAGCCGCTATCAATAGGTACAGAAGGGAGATACTGTGCTGGCTGGGGTAATTGATCTTGGCTACTGAGTGGGGGAAAAAAACTCCCTTATGTGGTCTCTTAGGATTACCAAGCCTTACGATTCATATCTTTTGTGTTATTCTTCTAAAAATCATCTTCTATGGGGAAACTGAATAAAATACATAACACCAAGCTCATAAAGAAAGCCTTTTCATTTTGATTAGTTATGTTTATCTGAAATTTAAAAGGAATTTTTAAGTAGTGAAATGGAGATGATTTGCAATTCATAGGCTTAAACACAGTTTAAGAGAAAACTCAATGACTTTTCTTTTACTTTAAAAAGGCTTTCTAAATTCAAACACAGTATGAAATGAGTTTCTTAACTGCATAGTGAACCATAACAGCATTAAAAATAACATGCTAGTTTTTTCTTTTTCATCCCAATTGTAGAACTTGATTAGTTACTAAACTTTACCTGTTGTATTAAATAATTTTAGTTCTGTTTATGGTACATGTAAAATACATTGTTTGTTACTCTTTAATTTCATTATGTGCATCTTTTCCTAACAGTTCTATTGCTTTCTATTAACCATGAAGAATTCATGATGGAATAACATCTATGCCAAGCCTCTATTCTCACTGTGTGATTTAGAAATATCCTTACCATCCAAAGGACTGGAGGTTCAAACGACAAAGTCTACATTCACCGTGGTACCTATGTGTGGTACTAACTAAAATGGAAAGTAGCAATGATTTCCCAAGATGGGTTGTCAGTCCTTAAATATGCATATAGACCATAAATTCTTCAATTTCAAGAGGATAACATAGAATATGTATGTGAAATACATGACTTCATGATTCTGAAGAATTTATCACACTATTTTGTAAAACTATATCGCTTACATTAAAAATGGTAATCTCATAAACATGCACACACACATTTTTGTGATAAACATATGTACAAGTTTTTCTAGGTGTAACTTACCCAATGCTATACACATTAAGAAATGTAGTAGGAAGCACAAAACGTTAAGGACTCCATCAGTCTGTTTTCTGTCAGAAGGCACAAGGTGCCCCCTTATTTCCCTTTTTCAACCAGCACCTCACCTCCCTCAGAAATGACAGAAAGGCCTGTCTTAGCTTCTTATTCCCCCAAATCAGGATAAATGAGTGGCCTGTTGGATACAGGATTCCAAGAACCTTGGAAACCATATGAAGTAAATTGTTCTGCTGAGTACTTGAATTCCAAACTGAGATGATTTGAGCAAAGATGAAAATGACCAATAGCAAGAGAAAGGAGATCACAGTTTGCATGGCTCTTATGTGGACCTCGGTGCTGGGATCTTGGGGTCCTTTGCCACTGAGCTGCATCTTCTTCAGATGTTTCCACAGGGAAAAGATCAACAGCAGAACAGCTGTCAGGGACATAGTAAAGGGTACGATGTTTGCAAGAATGAATACAGTATTATTTGAAAGTTGCATAATGTCCCTCAACTGGGTCTTCCAAGTGTTGTTTCTTCCATAATCATTCATCTCCATTTTTTCATCTATGCTTAGCAGTGTAAGATGACAAACCAAGAAGGCTAAAGTTCCCACCAGTATCATGAGAACCACTCTTTCAGCTCTCCATTTTAGGTGAAGAAATAAAAGGCTGGAGAAATTGGCTATCTTGAGCAAATAAAATATGCTGAGGCTAGTACCAAACCACACACTAAAATGGTGGCTTATTATCCAGATAATATGAATAATAAGTCTTACTTCTGACCTATAGAAAGGTAGATTAAACACAGATGCATACCAATTTAATGTTAATATACAGAGCAAACCAATTCTGGAGACAGCCAGACCAGTGAGAATTCCATCAGTGCAGGACATCTTTTGTCTCTTTACCCAGTCCATGCAGTTCATCAGTGCTATGAAGCCATTGGCAAAATATCCTAGAACACATTGTATTGTTAATAGGCTGGAAAGAATGGTTCGTAGTAAAGCCATTTCTGAAAAGAAAAAGAAATCCAAGCCTAATATCACTGGTCGTGATTCTTTTAATATTCTGACCTTAAATTCAATGTGCAGTTGTTTTCTGAATTTGCAGTGAATTTCTGGTTCCAATTCTGTGACCAATGCCAAGGAAAGCTTCAGGGTAGGCTAATAGAAAAGTTCAATGCTATCTTTATGGAACATATTGTTTTCCATGGACTCCCATTTAAACTGTGTCTCTCTCTGCCACTGGCTGGATTATTTCTTAACTGATGTTGAAGTGAAAGCTGAATTCTCATTTGCTAGGATGCAAATAAGACATATTGTTTTGCAATTTTTTCCTTGTTTGACCCTTCTACAATTTCTGTTCAACATTAGTTGTTTATTAGTAAAATTAAAAACCAATATACAGTGAATGTCTACAGTATTAGATAGAGGTTGGTTATAACTAGGGAGTCCTCACTATGAATTTTTTTTAATGCTATTGATAGAATTATGTGGAAAAAATTCAAGCTTTTCCTATCAAAAACATCCTAGATTTAATCAGGAATACTATAAAAGCTGGTTGCTTACAATTAATACTATTGCATAACTATATTGTCGACAAACTCATAAACACATCCCCACTAACTCAGACAAATACACGTACATCTAATGGATAGAATGTTCTATACTTTTCAAAATGCAAAATTAGTGTCAGGAGGTCATTTAGGTTTAAATTTGAATTTTCTCCCAAGTGGACTTCCAATCCATTATTAACAGCTATCATACATATCTTTCATGCTTAGGTCTTTGATAAAAGTTTCCTTTTTGAGTCTATTTAATATTTAAATATTAATATTTAATTTAAATATTTAGAAATTTTGTAAATATTAAGTACTTCAAAAGAATCTGTTTTTCATTGCAGATTCCAGACTCCTATATATAAACATATGGTTTTATTTTTCTGTTTAATTCTTTTTTTACGACTTACTTTTTAAAAGATTAATAGGTGTTAAAACCAGCCTCTACATTTGAGTTTTACTCAGTTACAATTTTTATTGTGTAATGATGGTGCTTAGCAGAGGATCTTGGACTCAGACTGCCAGAACAGAACAGAAAACACAGATTCTCTGCTTTGTATATCTCTGATCTTGGACTCTTTCAAAACTGTCTTCGTATAATCATCAGTAGAAAGTCAGAAAACAATGATATCCGCTTTGGGTGGTCTTTGTAATAAATACACTATAGGGCGTCCCCCAAAAAATGTATGCACACACTTTGATTATAAAGACAGTGTTTAAAGTGGGTATACATATTTGGGGGGACAACCTGTATTTATACAGAGTGCTTCCAATTGTGCCTAATAAATACATCAGTCACTAAGGATTGTTATTCATTTGAGCCTATGTTACTTGATACTTCAGAGTTAACCTCAGAGAGTATAGGCTTTTGAGTACAATGTAGCTGTAAAAAAGCAAGATTTCCTCCAATAAACACCAAGATAAAGGGAATTAATTGCCAAAGTTATATTTAAATTCATCTGAAAGCTGAGCAAGGCCAATTGAACTAAGATCTGGAAAGAGGAGAGTCTTTTCAGGTAAAGAGATTTCATCTGTATTTTCAGTGCAATGCCCTATCAAATCCCAGCAGGCTCTAAGGGCAGTGAGTGAATATTCATAAATGTACATGACTATGCAAAGTGCCCAAAATAGCCAGAAGTATTTTTTATAAAAGAACACAGTTGGAGGATTACAGTTCCTGGAAGAAAGGAAAGGAAGGACTACAGCAAAGAAGAAGGAAGCAAGGAAGTTAATTAATATTGTTGGATTCTAAAAACAATTATTTGCAGCTGAGAAATTTTGCTTAATGGTCCTCAGTCTCCCCCCGCCCGCCCCCCCCCCCCCAAAAAAAAATTAGCCGACTTTTAAAGTTTTCCTCATTTAGGAGCAAAGTTTTCTGTAACTAACAATAAGGGACAAGTACAGGTAATGGGCAAATCCTGAAGAACAATAGTTTGTGGTATTTTTCAGGTGGCTTTGAGCAATTAAAAACTGCATTGACTTTATTATAACATTGTAAAATTGTAATCACAAATATGTACTTATTTCTAGGCATATAGGAAAATTTCGATTCCAGGGATATGTTTTAGAATACAAGAAACTCCAAAGGAAAAATAGGAACAGATTTAAAAAACAAAACAAAAAAAAACCTCTCCAAATATTAACATACTTAATTCCTTGTTATTTCCCCTTCTAAGCTTACTTTCATCTTAAAGTGAAAATTATATCTCTGTGGCTGTCCATGCGTGTGATATGAAATAACGTGTGTGTGTGTGTGTGTGTGTATATATATATATATATATATATATATATATTTTTTTTTTTTTTTTTTTTTTTTTTTTAAACCCTGTACCTACCACGTGTTCAACTCTAAAGCTAACAGGGGACAGGAAGGGGCGGGGCGCCAGCGGCTGACTGGCAGCTCCGCACCGGAGGCAGCGGCGGCACCGCCGAGGGGACACGGCGACAGCTTAGCGCCTGCCCCCCACCTTCGCCGTCCCGGCCATCGGTCCGGTCCCGCGGGAACCTGCGGTGACCCTCCGCGACCCTCCCTCGGCACCAAGCACTAGGCGAGCGGCGGCCCCGAGGCCACGGCCATGGCCCCCGTGGCGGCTCCGTTTTCCTGGGCGCTCGGGGTCCCGAGCCCGGCCGCGGCCCCCAGCTCCTACGGGGTGTTCTGCAAGGGGCTCTCCCGCACCCTGCTCGCCTTCTTCGAGCTGGCCTGGCAGCTGCGCTCCAACTTCCCGTACTTCTACGTCGCGGGCTCCGTGATCCTCAACGTCCGCCTGCAGGTACATTTTTAGAGTCACGGCTACTACGCTAACGGTCTGTAGCCTGGCACTATGGCGGGCTCCCAGGAGGCCCCGCGGCGGGAGCGGAGTAGGGCGGCGGCGGCGGATGCGGGCCCCTGGGTCTCGCGAGAGTTGGCTGGACGCCCTGCGCGGCTGCGCTCCCGGCTCTCAGCGGCCGCCGAGCTCCGGGCCGGTCTCGGAAATCCCGCCGGGACTGGAGAGGATCGACGAGGTTTCCAGCCACAGGGAGGAATGTCATGAAGGCCCACGACGACGATATTGCAGAAGCTGTGCATCCTGAAAGCAAAATTAGGACGACGAACGGGGTGCATTGTATCCAAAACAGACGGCGACTACATTTTTCAGGGGGGGAAAAAATGTAAACTACAACAAGCTGATGGTTCAAACTAAGACTGAAAAAAAAAAAATCACAAATATCAGGAATTTTGGATGGACTCCTAAGCAAGATATTGAATGAGTAAGAAGCCTGAAGATCTTAAGGATTTGATGCAGGAGGCATGTATTTCTTCATTCCCCCAAGAGAAAATGACAATCAAGTTTTCAGTGAGAATAAAAATCAACTGTACAGGAAAAGCATCCTTCTGATAATCAAACAGTGAAAAAGGCTGCAGGGTGTTGAACAGAGGGCTGGAGTGCAAGAAAGTGGACCCTATGTGACAGTTTCCCTGTGAGTGGCATGGTTCCGAGACCCTGGTGCCAAAGAAAAGGAAATCAGCTTGGCTATTTAATGAATCACATTTAAATAATCATAATAATTTATGCAAATGCTGTTTATCGTCTTTTTTTTCTTTTCAGAGAATACGTAATTATGGTTACAGATGTCGTCACCCGTGATCATGTAAAAGTACGGTTTTCAGGGGGATATTGGAGGGAGGAGAGGAGGTACATGGGGTGGCAGTGGTGTCTTATGTAAAGTGGGGAGTTGAGAGATACAATCTTGTTCAAGAGGAAAGAAGACATTTTGTGAGAATAAGGTTGCTAAAATAGAAGTGTAACTTAAACAGGGAGGAGAGTGGAAGAGAATAGCAATAAGTCAATAAATGCTTAAAGACGGAGTGTTGGGTGGAATGTCTCAAAAGAAAAACAATGTCTGGTATGTTTGAATATAGAGTTGAGATTTTTAGTGTTTCGGGGAGTCTGGAGATGAATTAGTGGTCTGCAGATTTTTTTTTTTTTTTTTTTTTTTTAATAAGAAAACAAAGCTGAGGCAATTATGAACCCAGGAAAAATAAAAACTTGTTCAGGAACTACACTGCATACCTCAACTGTGAATAACACTACTCATACAATCAGTCATAATTATGTTAGCACTGAATATGGACATAACATGATTATGTAACATTTGGAGGGGGGAGGAGTTGGAGAGGAGAGGTGTGTGTAATTGGGGAGAATCAGTCAATAAAAAAAGCAATATTGAACATGTTATTTTTTAAAAAAAAAAACAACTGCAATTAGAGGCAGCCAAGAGTTTAAAGTGGTTGAAGGAAAAAAATCGAATGGAAAGAGAAAAGGTGGAAGATAAGTTTTCTACTACCAGTCCAACAGTATTATTTGATTTCTCTTTATTTCTTTGATTTAAAATTAATTTAAATGTTATTTTAAAAATTGATCAGGTAATTGAAATGCACACCCCTGGTTAAGAGCCACCAGAGTAAAAGAATTGGGTTTTTAAATCAGCAGACCTCTTCAAATGCAGTCTTAATTTTGTAGTCAGGTGAGTCCATTACTCGGCCTAAGCCCCAGTGTCCTCAACTATTCAATGATGGTAAAGTACCCACCTTGACTGATCAGTCTGAGAATTAAAAATAAGCCTGCTTGGTATATGCTTACTTCTAAGTCCAAGGTAATCTTTAACCATTTTTTGAAAGGGATAATTTCTAAGCCAAACTATCCTCAATATCTGAATCTATGTATAGCCAATGTGATTAGAATTTCACCTTTCCAAAAGCAAGATAACCACAGGTGCAATCATTAGGAAGTTTATTTTTATTTTTTCTTTCCATTTTATGAGATATAATTGCCATACAGCACTGTGTAAGTTTGAGATATATAGCATAATGACTTGACTTACATATATTATGAAATGATTACCACACTAAGTTTAGTTAACATCCATCATCTCATATAAACACCCCCAAAATACCTATTTCTTTATGATGAAAATATTTAAGATCCATCCACTCTTTTAGAAACCTTCAAATATACCATAAAGCAGTGTTAATTATTACTAGTCATGTTGTTCATTATATCCCCCCAGTATAATCTTATCTATCTTATCACTGGAAGTTTATGTTTTGACCACCATCCCTATCCCCACTCAGAAAATGTCTTATATAGTGTCCAACATAATGAATACAGTTTAAAAATCTCAATCTCTATGTAGGTCTGTATGTGTATGTATCATCGTCCTCCTCATGGACACATCAGAGCACCCCATGGCACAGTACCATGGAATAAAAATATACTTTACAAAGCCCTTAGGGTTTTTATATTCCTCCCAGCTTCAGACTTGACCTACAGGCCCATCAAAATTAACTTATAACCCAAATGCAGTCAGCATTTATTTCCTAGTTTCTTGTGAGCTTCTACCACTGAAATATGGCAGTTGTAAACCCTAGCAAAGACTTCATTATTGATAGTTGTTTTTTTTTTTACCATGTTTACAATCATAATCTCTAAAATTACTATACTGCAAACTTCAACATTGTAATATCATTAGCAAACACAATTTTACTACCTGCTGTTTTTAAAATTATACACATTTTCAGCTGCTTTGATTTCATTTTAAAATTACTTAATAAAAAGTCAACTGAGCACTATATATACACAGAGACATTTCTAAAACTTAGACAAATGTGTGAATTTTTTTTATTAACTTTCTGTTTTTATCCCTGGTAAGCTGGTCATGTTTGTCCTCTCTGACAAGGACACCGGTATTCATATAATTTTCACATGCACACATACCCTACATACAAACTCACTGTCTAGGTAATCTTTGCAGAGTATACATATAACTTTATTATATACATAGTGATAATTATTCAGTTTCCTTTTCTAAATTCAGCAAAGATACTGTCCACTCTAGCTTGGATTCCTAATGATAGTCTGCTGCTTTGTGTTTTTGTTTGTTTGTTTGTTTGTTTTTTAATAAATTTTTATTGTTCATATTATTACAAATGTTCCTCCCCCCCCACCATTGCTCTCCTCCACCAGGTTCCCACCCTACCCTCTGCCCTTTCCCCACTTCCCATTGTCCTCATCCATAGATGCACAGTTTATGTTCAGTCTCTTCCCACATCCCCCTCTCCCCTTTTCCCCAAGAATCATCAGTTCACTCCCCTTCCATACCTCTGATTCTATTATATTCAACAGTTAATATTGTTCATCAGATCTTTTTTTTGATTTCCTTGGTTTTTAGATTCACTTGTTGATAGTTACGTATTTGTTGTTCATAATTTTTATCTTTATTTATTTTCTCTTCTGAAAGAACCCCCTTCAGCAATTCATATAATTCTGGTTTGGTGTTTATGAACTCCTTTAGCTTTTCTTTATTAGTGAAGCTCTTTATCTGACCTTCGATTCTGAGTGATAGCTTTGCTGGATAGACTATCTTTGGCTGTATGTTCTTACTATTCATCACCTTGAATATTTCTTGCCATTCCCGTCTGGCCTGCATGGTTTCTGTTGAGAAATCAGCTGACAGTCGTATAGGTGCTCCTTTATAGGTAACTACCTGCTTTGCTCTTGCTGCTTTTAATATTCTCTTTGTCTTTTGCTCTAGGAATTTTAATTATGATGTGTCTTGGTGTGGTCCTCTTTGGATTCCTTTTGTTTGGAGTTCTGTGCGCTTCCTGGACTTGTAAGTCTAATTCTTTCACCAGGTGGGGGAAGTTTTCTGTCACTATTTCTTTCAGTATGTTTTCGATATCTTGCTCTCTCTCATCTTCTGGGACCCCCATAATTCTGATGTTGGTTCGCTTGAAGTTGTCCCAGAGGTTTCTTACATTATCTTCAGTTTTCTGGATTCTCTTGCCTTCTTGTTTCTGTGGAGGAGTGTCTTCTGACTCTTTATGTTCCAAATATTTGATTTGATTCTTGTGATCTTCCATTCTGTTTTTAGGACTCTGTATAATATTTTTTATTTCAGACAATGTATTCTTTGTTTCTTGTTGATCCCTTATTATTTCTTGTTGATCCCTTTTCATATCCTCATAGGTCTCGTTTATTTTTATCGGCCTTTTCTAGGAGATTCTTGAACAACCTTATAAGTGTGGTTTTCAACTCTATATCCAGTCGCTTTTGTCCTCCATTTCTTTCGTTTGTGATCTATTTTGTTGTCTCGGCATTTTCGCAGCTTCCCTGATGGGGTGGGGTTTCAGGGTGGAGCCTACAGCCTTGGCTTCCGTCAGCCCCGCCCTATGCGGCTCCTGGGTCTCAGGGTCCTTCAGAACTTGCTGCAAGCACCTCTGAGAGAAAGGTGCCCTCGATTTTCGCCTGCTACCAAACAGTCTAGGCCACATGTGTCAAACACAAGGCCCGCGGGCCAAATCCGTCCCGCCAGGCCTTGCAATGTGGCCCGCACCGCGCTGTCATCACTGCACTCCGCTGCATTTCCATCACAATGACAGTTTATGACTGTTCAGTAAACCATTCGGCCTGCGATTTAGGCTGGATTTTAGATTTTGGCCCTTTCTCTGATTGAGTTCGACACCCCTAGTCTAGGCTTTCCCCCAATGAGCCCAGTATTGGGGTTCAGTTCAGTTGGAAGTGGAGATGGAGATGGCGTTCAGAGCAGTCCGGAGCCCCAGTCTCCTTCCTGCCAGAGCAATTCCGTGGCACAGCCAACCGTCCCTTCTCTGTGTGCAATGTGCGCGCCGCTGGGACCTCTTTTCGCCGCTCCCCCGGGGTTCTGCCTTACAGCCCAGCTCCCTATGGATGAGCCTGGGTCCCCGGGGTCTGGCCTAGAACTGAGGTTCATAGCAGCCGGACCTGGGGCCCAGCACAGTCCGGATCCTCTGTCTCCTTCCCGCTAGGGAACGCCAGCCAGGCACTCAGCCTCCGTCCTCTCTGCGCGCGCCACGTGTCTCCGTACCTCAGGCTTTTACAGCTCCTCCGCTCTTACTTCTGGTTTTCTCCTTGCTTCTTGTTGTTGAATTTCCAGTCAGTCGACTTTCCTGTAGTTCTGGGTAATGTCCATTTTATATTTTAGTTGTATTTTATTGAAATTGTTGTGTGCGGCTGCGGCTAGGTGTTTACCTGGACAGCCATCTTGGATTCTCCTGTTTGTTTGTTTGTTTGTTTGTTTGTTTTTTATATATTTTATTGATTTTGTACAGAGAGGAAGAGAGATAGAGAGTTAGAAACATCGATGAGAGAGAGTCATCGATCAGCTGCCTCTTGCACACCCCCTACTGGGGATATGCCCGCAACCAAGGTACATGCCCTTGACCAGAATCGAACCCGGGACCTTTCAGTCCCCAAGCCGACGCTCTATCCATTGAGCCAAGCCGGTTTCGGCTGCTTCTTTGTTTTAAAAGTTATGTCTGTTGTTATGAGATTGTGTGTCTGGCATTTTTATTCCTTGATTGATTTTTAACTTAATATTGTAAAAATACTTCACTTGCTCTAGCTTGGAAGGGATTTTATTTCTAAACTAGAGGCCTGATGCACAAAATTCACGCAAGAGTAGGCTTTCCTTCCCCAGGCTGCGGGCACTGGCTTCTCCTTTGCACCCGGGACCCAGCCTTCCCTCGCAGCCCCAGCTTCATCCAGAAGGTCTTCGGAAGGACATCTGGTCTAATTAGCATATTACACTTTTATTATTATAGATAATCATGTGTTTTCCTCACATATAAATATAATAAATATTTGCCAGGGCACATAAAATTAGTACATGCTGCATTATATACTTTATATTGTCTAAATTTGTTTTGTTACTAGCAAGTGTTATAATGACACTGATGCTTGCTTCTTAAAAAAATGTCGAGTGGATTGTTAGTTTATAGGCCATTATAAGGAAAGTTTGTGATGCTCAATTATATCCAAAAGAATCCAGTGAGAATAGGAAGTTAAAATGTATCTTCAATGATTTAATTCTCCTGGAATATAGAAAGTCCTGTTAAAGTTTGTGAAGCTAAGGTTTCACCCTTCTTCAGGTGGCAGTTAACTTGCCGCAATAGTCCCAACGCAGTTTGTCTCAGCTTGCTGTTTCCCAAGATTAGGATAAATGAGTGGCCCGAAGGGAAAATAGTCCATGTTAGCATGACAGCCAGATTGACCTGATGCTTCTGCACTACAAGGAAACACCAACCTGTTAATACAAAGGAAGAAAAATGGAGTATGAAGAGGATGAGGAAAGATAACACTATTTTCATGGCCCTCTTGTGAGCCTCTGAGCGGAAGTCGCTAGAGCTGGAGTTCACCTGCACCTTCCTGCTGTGTCTCAGCAGGGAAAGAAATAAAAGGAGCAGTGAGCTCAGAGACAGAAGAAAGGGAATTAAGTAGATAAGATTAGAAACTATCAAGTTGTTAAGATACAGAGTTTCACTTATCCTTGGAGACCATGTTGAGTTTCTTTCATGTATATTTTCGACTTTAATCCAGAAGCCATTGAATGAATCTAATAACACAAGTTTCAAAAACAGGAAGAACAAAGACCCCAGGAAAAGCACAAGTAGCACTTTGCCAGTTCTCCACCTCAGCCAGGCAAAGCAGGGGTGGGAGAAATTGGCTATTTTAAAGAAATAGAAAATGCTTAGACAGGTGGCAAACCAGGTAGCTAGGTGATTGCACAGTATCCAAAAAATGCCAATAAGTTTTGCTAGTTTATCAATGGCGTAAAAATGTGGCCACAACACCATTAGAAATGAGTCAGCTAGTGATATCCAAAGAAGAATGATTCTGGAGAGAGCCAGGCTGGTGAGAATACAGTCAGCTGCTGAGAGTTGGTGACTCTTCACCCAGTCAATGCAATTAACTAATACAATGAACCCATTCCCCAACATTCCAGTTACAAATTCTCCCATTACAGCTACCAGAAAAATCGTTTCAGTTCCAGATGGCATTTCTGTAGGAGGAATCCAGAAAGCTAATATTCTGTTTCACTGATGTTTTGCTGTCAAAATATAGAATAATATCCAGTTTGATGCTTTTTATATTTAAAATGCTCAAAAAATTCAGATACTGTCTCACTTATCTTCTGAAAGGTTTCTCTTTTATTCCAGCTGTAGATCTGAAATATAAGAAAGGAGATTCAGTCTCACAGATCTGAATGAGAAACTTGACCATTAGTTTCAGTCAGCTACCGAATTCCAAACTAAATAGTAAATGTGCCCACTTATCATTGGCACTGGCAACAATTTTCCACTTGTGAGGACATCTGGAAAAGTAAATTCAGGCATGCAAATATGAAGTAGATTAACTTGCACTGATTTGTATTTTTCTTTTCAGTTGAAACTCCATACTAGGATTCAGGTTTCTTAATTTTAATAGATTTCTCTAAAAAGTAACTCCATAATACAGGCATTATTTTTAATTTTACATAATAAAATACATGTTTTAGTCACTATTGTAGATTAAATAAGTATAGTAAAGGGAAGCAACATGAAGGAGCTCACAGAGTAATGGAAAAAGCAACATTGGATAAACTATTACTATTGAATGTGACAAAAGTTTGACCCAAGTACAATTTCAACACAGAGGAGGGTGCTACAAAAGTCTATGGCCAATAGTTATTTCTAGTTTCATGAGGATAGCAACAACTGGCTTGGGCCTGGAAGCTTTTTGCTATTTCTTGAAGAAACAAATAAAAAGGGAAATGGTTTTCTACAATGATGTAAAAATATATGCAAGGGTACCAAAATCAGACCTCTCTTTAAGATTTCACTATGAATTTTTGAACTTTGTTTTCACTAAATTACCACCTATTTGATTCTGAATAAGTTATTATTTGCTGAGAAAAGAACAGTAGTAAGAAAAAAATATGGTAAAAGAAAATGGAGGGAATTACTCCTTTTTAACTATGCTTTTGATAAAATCTTTTGTGCCATAAAAATTGAGTTAAAGTAAAATATATTTTAGCTTGCTTTTTCCTTCAACAAACAGGTACCTCTAATACGGTGATTTTTCAACCTTGACTGCAAATTGGAATTGCCTGGGGAGCTTTGAGTATATATACTGTATTAATGCCTGTGAGGCAACCAAAGGGATTCTGACTCAATTGGTCTAGAATATATATTATTGGCACTCATTGTGAGTTCCTTAAAGTGTGCTTTACAATGCCTCCTAAACCCAGGCAAAAAATCCTCCGATTCACAAGCTGCAAATCCATGAAGAGTCTCCAGGAACAAGGCAGGATTTTGACCACTGATTCTCTTACAATGAACTCCCCATTCAGCCAATATTGACTCTGGTTTGATAAATAACCTGTTTCATGTTTGTCTCACCTATCCATAGAGATGCAGTCCTGCCTTAGGCCGTCACCTGGGCCCATACTATTGTATTTGTATGAACATTTATCTTCTAGAGCCATTTCTGTGATGGCCCAATCCTTATGGTCCTTATGATTTTGAGGCCAACCCCAGCAGCAGCCATCATGGGGCTTAAAGAACAAGATTCATTAGTCACAAGCCCTGAAGTATACACAGCACATCCAAGGCCACATGGAAGTCATAGGTAGAGAAAAAGAGAAAGTGCAGTCTTGGGGGTCTACCTTTATTGGGGTTGAGTATGGGGTACCAAGATTTCACAGGTTCACTCTTTAACAACAATTTTTAAAATATATTTTATTGATGTTTTACAGAGAGGAAAAGAGAGGGATAGAGAGTTAGAAACACTGATGAGAAACATCTATCAGTTGCCTCCTACACACTTCCTACTGGGTATGTGCCCAAAACCAAGGTACATGCCCCTGATCAGAATCGAACCCGGGACCCTTGAGTCCACAGGCCAATACTCTACCCACTGAACCAAAACCGGTTAAGGCCACAGGTTCACTCTTTATTGGTAAATGTAAAACATAAAAGCAGGAATGATGGCCCAGGAAGGGAAAAGCAGAGTTAACTCAAGTGGTCAGTTACCTAAGTTACCCAAGACTTTCTAAATGGATAACTTCATGGGTTGGAATGACTTGGCTTCTTATCTAGGTGTTTTTACTAGAAGCTGTGTCATTCAGTTAGCAATATGTTTGTTCAAGACTGACGTCTTTGAAATCAATGCCTCAGCAATCGAAAGCTCAATGTCAGGCACTTACACTATATAACCTTAGCCACTACATAACCTTGGAAATCAGGGAAGCTCTATGAGGAAAGAGTTTATTTTGTTGCTGACCACTGATCTATTTCCAACTCCTAGAACAGGGTGGGCGTGGCAAATAGTAGGCCCTTCATAACTTTGTTAAAGGAATGAGTGCTTATTTAGTTGGTAATCCTATTGGGAACACAGGTAAAAAGAAAATGAATAAGACTTGACTGTGAAACTAGTAAAAAAAAAAAAGCAAGAAAAGAAAGTAACTCCTTAAAATGTGAGGAAATGTTACAACCCATGTATGAATTCATGAAAGATTGTTCGATTAACCCTGAAATAACCAACACTGCATTCTAGTCTTTGTGGTTCTAACCAGAAGTCATATAAAAAGTAAAAACTTGTAGTTCTAGCACCCAGGATGTGGGGACCTTTGTGGGGGCTTTATTTTTCATGAAAGAGAGCTACTTCTAGCCCCGGGAATTGGAGGTGGGTAGGAGACACTAGGTTTCGTGGCAGTGGGGCAATAGTCCCCAGAGGTCTCTGATACTTTCAGAAATGCTTTGAACTGATATAAAAGCCTACCTAGAGAAGAGGACTCCATTGGTAGACATGGTTTAGCAGTTGACAAAAGCCAATAGCAACAAATCAGCCAGGAGATGCTTAGTCATAAAAGAATAGTTGAGTTCATAGCTACACTGAAGGAGAAAGTTAATCTAAAGGATATAATGACAAATATTAAAAAAGAAATCACAAGCACCATGTACTATGAGTTGAATTTTAAGTCCAAGCTAACAATCACATTTTTTTTTAAATGTGCATTAAGTATAGATTTGTCTCAGCTCCTGGGTTGAACTGCCTCTACATGCTTCATTCTTACAATGGCTTTGTTTTATATTTATCATGATAAAGGTGTTATTTTATGTATAAACTAGAGGCCCAGTGCATAAATTCATGCACAGGTGGAGCCCTTTGGCCTGGCTGGTGATCAGGGCCAATTGGGGGGGGGGGGGGGGGGGAGACTGCAGGGGAAATGGACAGTGGGAAGTTGGCCCCAGCAGCAAGGTAACCAATGGATGATTCTGAGAGGAATCGGGCTCCCATCTCCTTCCTGTCTGGGTCTGGGGTGCAGGTGAACTGGATTCTGGGCTGTCAGGGCACCAGCAGCAAGGTCTGGGTCAACAGGCTTCATAGCTACCAGCTGGTTGACCGGTCATTCTGGTCATTCCACCCTTTGGTCACTGCTGACTTATATAAGATATAAGGTCTATTATTTCAAAATGTTTGGGCAAATAACAATTAATTAAATCTATCTCTATGCTATAGTGACAATCCAAAATAACTAAACTATAACAATGACCATAATTAAAATCAGAAAATTTGTGAACATAGATTTTATAATTGTCAATTATAAAGAATGACATTTTCTCCAAGAAATAGTGAGAAAATACATGCAGAGTTCTACTTTAGCCTGAGGTGTGTTTTTTTAAAAAATCCTGACTTCCTGAGTGATAGTGACTATATAATTGTACAGGGGAGGGTGGGAGAAAAGAGGAGAGATCAGCCAAAGGACTTGAATGCATGAATATAAGCCTAAACAAGAGACACAAACACCAGGAGGGTGAGAGCATGAGTGGAGAGAGGAGATTGGAAGATTAAGGGAGGGATGAGAACACACATATAATACATTAATCAATAAAGAAATTAAAATAATTATAATAATAAACTACGACTATGTGAATGTAAATAAGGTGATTCCACTGAAGATCTTATGAGCTCCTACCAATAATACTACCTTTCTTGGCGTGAAGTCTTCCTGTTTCCTCCCTGTGTCTGTGACATCTCCAGTGAAATAGCATACACGAGCGTTCTATTTGACTCTTTCTATTGTCTTTCCCCTCTCTAGGACCACACTGATAGATCTCCCATTAGTCTCAGTGAAGCCAGCAACAGATGCTCTCCTCTCTGAGATAATCCATCTGATCCTGTCAATCGCAAGCTTTTCCCCTTATTTGTCATCAAATAGGCTCCCAGTTCTTTCTGAATCACAATTGTTACTTTCATGTATTGAACTTAGCAAGGACTCCTTTGAAAGTAATTAAAGTACTGGCCTTTGTGTTTATTTAGGTAAAAAGAGACCTTTATTGTTTCTTTGGCTGTACCCTTGCCCAGGAAACCATTAGCTGGGGTCAGGGCCGCAGCTTGAAGGGACAGAGATTTCATCTTTCACAAATGGAGGTTACTTGCCCAGCTTGATCACTGTTATCCACAAACATCCTTTCATGTTTTATTGTAGATTTTTGTTTCATCTAGCATATGCTTTTAGTTTTCAAAACTTATAGCTACTTCCTCCCCTCCCCCCAAAATCCTTAGAGGACAAACATATCCCACTGGCGCTTCCTTGTAACAAACCTTAGATAGGACCAGTCTATCTAGCTTACTCACCAACCCCACACTGACAAGTATTAGAGTCTCATGCTCCAAATAAGAATAGTTAGGCATTTCTTTAGTCTTCTAAGGCTGCATTTATATTGCTGTTTTAAAAGAAAAATTTAATAAGCTGTAGTTTGTGGGATGAGATTTGAGGTACTAGGAGACAAAAAAGTTTGCCTATATGTTTCTCAAATTATTCAAACAAACCATTCACATCAATCTGTTCTTGTAAAGATCGATCCTAAGGTCCTGAATAGGACATAGATTACCCTAGACAACATATCTAGGGTCTCTAATGACAGAATGGAGAATGATTGTGTGATGATGCAGACGCCCCTTACAGGGTATCCCTGGCCCAGAGGAGATGGGGTCTAATCAAGATCTTGCAAGAAGCCATCTACTGATGGAGAGCAGATAAACCACCTGAGACATTGAGGAAAATGGCATGTCTCTTCCTCAGAGTTTCTATCTGATATATACATTCACTATGGTTTAAGAAAATGTGCCTTGCTGTGCTTGATATACACTGAGAGGCCAGATTATTATTATCTCTGAACGCATAATATGACCTCTCAGTGCATTTGTATCTCAAATGGGTACCAAAAGTATTCTAGAGTTTTGCTGGAGATCAACCACCTATTTGTCCTGAGGTTTCTATCAGCCAGTGCAAAGGGGAAAACTGATCAGGTGCACAATTTATAGGATCTTTGATATCAAATAAATGAGGTACTCAAGAGATGTACACTGAGTGGCCAGATTATTATGCGTTCAGAGATCATAATAATCTGGCCACTCAGGGTATATTCTGATGCCTTCAGCACTAGACCTAGGGATCAGAGATACAACTATTTCATCAATAGAAATGACTTACTTGTTCCTCTCCTACAATCACCTGGGTGGATAAATTGAAACAAACAATGACTACACTCAGATTCGTAAAACGAACGTTTATTAGGTGGGTGAGAGATGATAGTTAACAATAAATCAATGATAATATCTGCCTTTCCCCCTCACTTTGGCCCCAGGGTAGGATATAGTCATGTCATTCTTTCTTCTCCAGGTGATATGGGACCAGCAATGCATGTCTTGGCCATCACATTTCTTGGATTGTGGCTTAACTGCTGTTGCTATGGAGAAAGAGGAAGTGCAGAACTGGATCTCACCTGCCATTCGAATATGCAGATCACAATATATCAATTACAATAACCCCAGCCTGGTCTTCTTTTACTAGTCCATTGCTATACTTCTTTGTCAAAAATAGAGCGCTGTTCTTTATAGTTCTATGTTCCTTAGGTTGCTGCATGTGTATGGACTTACTCCTAGTCACACATTTACTCATTTACTTCTAAGGCCCACTTATTAGAAGTAAGCGTTGCTCAAAAGTTGGCTCAATTACTGTAGCTCGCTTACTAAAGAGAAGTTAAGTAGCACTAAAAACTAAATAATGTTTTGGGTTATCTTATAAAGAGTATGAGACAATAAAATTATTTAAGTCATTCACATGAAAGAGTATCCTGTTACGCCCAGACTTCATGATCCCCAAGGACCACCAGGGAGCCGAGTCCGATGCAATAAACAAAAGAGCCTGTACCATGCTAGCATGGGCTCCTCCCACCCACGCCGGCAGCCTGGCAGAAGAGAGAGCGAACTTCTCCCAGTCCAGGGGTTTTACTCCGGTCAGTGGTGATGTCACTGCCTCGGCTAACCCTGATTGGTTGGGTGAGGGCTAGGGATAACTCCGCCCTTCGGGGCAGAGTTGGGAGCTCATTCTCGCCCCGCCCTGCCCTCTCAATCCAACAAACTCAACATCTGAATCTAAATGTATGTGGCTTGGTTTGTATATTACCTTGTTCCAAAGCAAGATAGCTACAGTGACAATGTTTGGTAAAATACTGTCTAAAATAATGTATGTACATTTTTTTAGGAAAATGTTACTTAGTAAAATAGACATATTTCTTATCATTAAAATGTATGATATCTTTATTGTTATTAAGTACCACAGAGTCTAGACATGCTTGCAGTTCAATTTAATACATATGGTATAGGAGAGGACTGGGGACTGTCCAGCCCGTGAGCCCATGTAAGGCCCATGAAATCAGTTGGTTTAACCCTGCCAAGGCATTAGGGGTGAGTTAATTAAATGTTTGACCAAATATAGCAGGCCAATTCTTAAATTGATAATTTTGTATGGCCCACAAATGATGTTATAAATATCCAAATGCCCTTGGCAGAAAGAGGTTCCCCACCTCTAGTGTAGGAGTATGGGGAAAAGGAGAATGCTGACATCGTTCCCAGCTCCGAGGAACAGCTCTTGCCACTCCATTAGTATAAATTTACAACCCACATAATTATCATCATTTAATTGCAGCTTTTTCTTTGTTTAACATCATTTGAAGAATACATCAAAAGTAAACCATAAAAAAGAATTCTTCATTTTTAAATAGACTAATAATGTATATATCAAATAGAAATTGCATTATCTATACATGTATAGCATCTGTACATTATTATACTCCATACCATCATATTTAAAATACTATATTACACTTTTCAACCCTTTCTTTTATTTACAATGTGTGGCTATCTTACCTAAATGTAGATTATTATAAAAATAGCACTATATATACTCATGCATGTCTAAAATTTATACTGTGATGATTTGTTATAAATTTTGTTTTCAATTGACCTGTTTCTGTTAGTTTCTCAAAAACTCTAGTCATCAGATTATAACAAAATGTATGAGCACAGATACAAACATAATCATTCTCAAAATATAATTATGATCTTTTCTAGTAGCAATATGAGTGTTATTTTTAATTAAGGAATAATTTTTCTATATATTTTAAGTCTGTTATGTAACATGGTAGAAATATCTATTCTGTCACTCTGAAAATACATATTGCATATCCTGGAACTTAGCAACATTAATAAATGCTTAGCTACATCAAAAATATTTATGATTAGGAGTTTCAGATTAAGAGTAGCATTATAAGCATGTGCTTCCAGTTTTTACTTAAATATTATTTTACTTTGCACTACAAATATTATTCTTATTCTTAAACATCTCATTCCCTTGTTATCAACAGGACCTTTAACATAAGAATGCAAATGCTTTTTCATTCAAGAAAAGACCTGTAAGCTTTGAGGTTGTGTTTTTTCCTATCTATGACTTTAGTTGCTCTACTAACATTTTTATCAACATTTTATAAATCTTCTATCTAGCTAAGTTTATAATTCATCTTGATTTCTAAAGAACTGCATGCCTCTTCCCCCACATGAGTTGCAATTACATACATCTCTTGCATAAAAAATTAAATAATTTAGATTCTCTTTGAAAGACTATTTGGGAATTAAAACTATTGGCAACCAACGTTTTAAACAAAAAGTACTACTTTTTTTATATATATAAGTTTTTATTGTTCATATTATTACAAATGTTCCTTTCCCCCCCCCCCCCCATTGCTCTCCTCCACCAGGTTTCCACCCCACCCTCTGCCTTTTCCCCACTCCCCATTGTCCTCATCCACAGGTGCACAGTTTATGTTCAGTCTCTTCCCACATCCCCCTCTCCCCTTTTCCCCAAGAATCATCAGTTCACTCCCCTTCCATACCTCTGATTCTATTATATTCAACAGTTAATATTGTTCATCAGATTTTTTTTTAATTTCCTGGGTTTTTAGATTCACTTGTTGATAGTTACGTATTTGTTGTTCATAATTTTTATCTTTATTTACTTTCTCTTCTGAAAGAACCCCCTTCAGCAATTCATATAATTCTGGTTTGGTGTTGATGAACTCGGTTAGCTTTTTTTTTTATTAGTGAAGCTCTTTATCTGACCTTCGATTCTGAGTGATAGCTTTGCTGGATAGATTATCTTTGGCTATAGGTTCTTACTATTCATCACCTTGAATATTTCTTGCCATTCCCGTCTGGCCTGCATGGTTTCTGTTGAGAAATCAGCTCTTTTATAGGTAACTACCTTCTTTGCTCTTGCTGCTTTTAATATTCTCTTTGTCTTTTGCTCTAGGAATTTTAATTATGATGTGTCTTGGTGTGGTCCTCTTTGGATTCCTTTTGTTTGGAGTTCTGTGCACTTCCTGGACTTGTAAGTCTAATTCTTTCACCAGGTGGGGGAACTTTTCTGTCACTATTTCCTTCAGTATGTTTTTGACATCTTGCTCTCTCTCATCTTCTGGGACCCCCATAATTCTGATGTTGGTTCGCTTGAAGTTGTCCCAGAGGTTTCTTACATTATCTTCAATTTTCTGGATTCTCTTGCCTTCTAGCTTCTGTGGAGGAGTGTCTTCTGGTTCTTTATGTTCCAAATCTTTGTCTTGATTCTTGCGATCTTCCATTCTGTTTTTAGGACTCTGTATAATATTTTTTATTTCATACAATGTATTCTTTATTTCTTGTTGATCCCTTATCATTTCTTGTTGACTCCTTATTAATTCTAGTTGATCTCTTTTCATATCCTCATAGGTCTTATCCATCTTTTCTAGGAAATTCTTGAAAAACCTTATAAGCGTAGATTTGAACTCTATATCCAGTCGCTTTTTGTCCTCCATTTCTTTCGTTGGTGTTCTATTTCGTTGTCACATTTCGCAGTTACAGATAGGACGGGATTTCAGGGTGGAGCCTACAGCCTTGGCTTCCGTCAGCCCCACCTTATGCGGCTCCTGCCTCTCAGGGTCCTTCAGTACTCGCAGCAAAGCGCCTCTGAGAGATAGGAGCCCTCGATTTTCGCCTGCTGCCAAACAGTCTATGCTCTCCCCCACTGAGCCCGGTATTGGGATTCAGTTCAGTTGGAAGTGGAGTTGGAGGTGGCATTCAGAGCAGACTGGAGCCCCACTCTCCTTCCAGACAGGGCAATCCCGCGGTCGCAATGTGCGCACCGCCTAGACCTCCTTTCGCTGCTTCCCTGGGTTTCCGCCTTACAGCCCAGCTCCCTATGGATGAGCCTGGGTCCCCGGGGTCTGGCCTAGAACTGGGGTTCAGAGCAGTCAGAACTGGGGCCCAACACAGTCGGAGTTTTATCTCCTTCCCGCTAGGGAACGCCAGCCAGGCACTCGGCCTCCCTCCTCTCCGGCTCTGTCCTATCCGCGCACACCACGTGTCTCTGTACCTTGGGCTTTTACAGCTCCTCCGCGCTTCCTTCTGGTTTTCTCCTTGCTTCTCGTTGTAGAATTTCCAGTCAGTCAACTTTCCTGTAGTTCTGGGTAATGTCCATTTTATATTTTAGTTGTATTTTATTGAAATTGTTGTGTGCTGCTGCAGCTAGGTGTTTACCTGGGTGCAGCCATCTTGGATCCTCCAAAAGTACTACTTTTTAAATTGTTCTGGCTAACCACTTGTGAATCATCATCAAAGCAACCTGTTCTAAAAAAAACTTCAATTATGCGCAAAATACTTACAGGAACTCGGTAGAAAAAACAACAACCGTGGAAGTGAAAATCAATCTTCAAAGTTTCCTCTTAAGGTACTATCTTTGAAAAGACTCTGGGAAATCTGTCTGCAAAGGTATAACAGATTCTCTCTTCTCAGGGAGCTTTTGAGATGCCACAGTACCTTCAAGGCTGTCTGTCTTAGCTTGCTGTTTCCCAGAATCAAAAGAAATGAGTGACTTGAGGGAAAGACATAGACTAATAATGAGATAAATTTCACAACCATGTGTTTTGGAAACATAACAAATATCCAATTTACCACTTGTGTGGAAAAAAAATGAAGTATGAAGAGGAAGAGGAAAGACATCACCATTTTTATGGCCCTTTTATGGGCCTCTGTGCTGGAGTCCCTGGAGCCCATGGAGTTGAGCTGCAAATTTCTGATATGTCTTACCAGAGACAGAAATAAAAGGACCATTGAGGTCAGGGATAGAGCAATAGGAAACAAACAAGTCAAGCTAAGAAGAATCAGGGTTTCAAAATAGAGAGTCTTACTTTCTTCTATATACAAAGTCAGATTATTATCGTGTATATAGCTATTCAAGAATATGTCATTAAAGCTTTCTAACAATAGAAAGTCAAAAGCCAGAAAGATAAAAGAAAATACAAAAATTGCAAGAATCACTCTGTTCATTCTCCACTTCAGCCAGAGGAAAAGAGAGTGGGAGAAGTGAGCTATCTTAAGGAGGTAGAAAATGCTTAGGCAGGTAGCAAGCCAGGTAGTCAAGTGATTAGTTATTCTCCAAAGTAAAGTAATAGGTTTTGCTAGGTTATGACTGGAAAATAAATCTAAATATTGTTCCATTAAAAGTGATTCAAAAAGTAATACCAACAACTGACTAACTCTAGAGATAGCCAAGCAGGTAAAGATGAAGTCAGCTAAAGAGATGTTTTGGTTCTTGACCCATTCAGAGCAGTTTACCAGTCCAATGAACACGTTCCCCAACATTCCAATTAAGAATGCTGCTGTTGACAGTATCAGAAAGATTATTTCCAACCCAGTGGACATTTCCATAGCGGAAAAAAAATCCGAAGTTCTAATCCTATATCTGAGTGATAAATTTGTAATCAAACTGTTGCAGAATGGCATCCATTTCTGATCCTCATCTTCGTTGCTTTTGTTTGCAATTCCAGTTTTAAGGACAACCTCCTGCTGTTGGATACAGTCTCATAAATACTTAAGAAAATCCTTCTGCTTTCCTTGTAATCCCGACCTTAGTTGAGAAAGATCTGCTAAATATAAAGTCTCACATATGTTCACGAAATTGTTTTCCATTTCTTGAAAGAACTACTCATTTTCAAACCAAACAGTTTGTGTGTCCATTTATCATTGGCACAAATGGAAGTTTTCCACTCCCGGTAATGATGGAAAATGCTAAAGTCAAATATGTTAGCATGCAAATGTTGCCCAGATTCTTTTTCACTGATTTGTATTTTACTCTTTACCTGAAATACTATTCCATTTGGGTCCAAATATTTTAGTTGGTTTTCAAAGAAAGCTCTAGAGATAATCTAAATAATTTAGTTATTACTCAACTAATATGTTTTGTAAGTGTCTGTTATGCATTGAACCTTTTTCCAAATACAATATAGGTTACTACAAAAAAAAATTAGAAATTCCATAAAATAGTGAAAACACAGAAAGAAACAATAAGATCAAATGTGACCATAAAAAAGGTAACTACAAACATTACTCTCATGGAGAGAAAGGGAGATGAAATTCACCTTGGATTTTGAAGGTTCTTAGAATTTTATGAGGAAACTGGCAAATCATATTTTGGACTATCAAATAATATGCAAAAGGCATACTGCCCAGCTGGTGTGCTCAGTGGTTGAGGAACGATCTAAGAACCAGGAGGTCACTGTTTGATTCCCGGTCAGGGCATACGCCCAGGTTGCAGGCTCGATCCACAATGAGGGGTATATAGTAGGCAGCCGATCCATGATTCTCTCTCATCAATGTCTCTATTTCTCTCCCTTTTCCTTCCTCTCTCTGAAGTCAATAAAAATATATTTAATGGAAAACATACCAAATCACATACTACTTTTCTGAAATTAAAATATTCTAACTGATAATTTACTATAATTTCAACCTAAATGTTCATCAGGGTGTGGCTGAGTGGTTCAGTGGTAGAGCATTGACTTATGAACCAGGAGGTCATGGTTTGATTCCAGGTCAGGGCACATGCCTAGATTACGGTTTTGATCCCCAGTGTGGGAGGCAGGAGGCAGATAATCAATGATTCTCTCTCATCATTAATGTTTCTTTCAATATCTCTCTCCCTCTCCTTTCCTCTCTGAAATCAATAAAAATTTATTTTAAAAAATAAATAAATGTTCCTCAGGTAGCTCAGAGTAACATTTTCAAATTAAACACATTCCCCAGTTTTGCTCTTTACCTTTGTACTTGTTCGATTTGTTTTGGCCAGAGGCATAATGCTGTCACTTTAGCCTTAATAGACAGAAAATAGGTAGAAAATCCTTTCAGATTAAATAAAGAAGGTCTCATCACTGATGTTGCTATCTCTCTCTCCCTCTCCCTTCCTTTCTGAAATCAATAAAAATATACTTTATAAAAATAAGGCAATAGTAATCAAAAGTATCTGTTCTACATTCTAGGAACAATGATCTTGACAAAAAGCCATGAATGCATAGATGGACATGAAGTCAGAATTACATACTTTGTGTCTTGGTGTGTCAGCAAACAACTATTCTATTGTTAGTATTAAGTGTTCAAATGTTGCAAGACATCACCCAAAAATGATGTATGAAATCATCAAAAAACTTGGCCCTTTTCACTGTTTCTCAATTGAATTCTATTAATTAATTTTAAAAGTGTATATTTACATAATGTTTTCAACAATAAAGAATTATTTTTAAAGTGTATATTTCAAGAACAATTATGTGTAATGAACTATTAGTAAATTATTTCATATAAACAAAAATATTTTAATTTAGAATGCATATTTGAAATTATAGGAAGAAAATAAAAAGGGAAGGAAGGAAGGAAGGAAGGAAGGAAGGAAGGAAGGAAGGAAGGAAGGAAGGAAAGAAGGAATTTTTTAGAGACAAGCTGAATGAAATAACGAAATTTGGTAATATTTTTTAGAAGAAAATGAGCTTTGCCTATATAGATGTCTCTAGATGGAGAGAAAGTGGCTATGGGAAGCAGTTAGAACATATTACATTTGTCCATGGTGAACATTTCATGGTGTAAAATGCCCTGATGAACATTTAGGTTGAAATTATAGTAAATTATCAGTTAGAATATTTTAATTTCAGATAAGTAGTATGTGATTTGGTATGTTTTCTATTAAATATATTTTTATTGACTTCAGAGAGAATAGAATCAGTAAGGCTTGGTGATGGATTTGAGGGCTATAAAAAAGAAGAGAAACCAGCAATGACATTAAGGCTTCTTTTGCACTTGGATGCATGGAGTACTGTAACCTGAGGGACTCACTGGAGGGAGAGCAGGTTTAAAAGCCAAGGGATAAGAGAAAGAAAAAGAGTTGGAGAATGATCAGTTCTGCTTCAAGCATTTTTGGAATATCTGTAAAATACCCGAGTGAAAAGGTAGATTAGGCATTCGGGTATTTGTTATTGCACCTCAGGAAAAAAAATTTTGAACTTCAAGCAAAGATTTGATGATCTTCAGCACACACTTGATTTCATAGGAGGTGATGAGCTCTCAGGGTCTTGAGGAACACCAGTGGAGGAAGAAAAAGAAAAGACTGAAAAGCAGCTAGATGGAAGGGAGAAAACAAGAGACAAGGGTTTTGAAGCAGCCAAGAGCAAGGAGTGGTACAAAGAAAGAGTAATCAATACTTCCTGATTTTAATAAAAAGGACAATTACAAGGGAGTACTAAGGAGGCACTTCATCAAATAGCAAGAACAGTTTAACTGAAGCAAAGCCAAATTGCCATGGATTATATGTCAATGAGATCCCAATGACGATGCATTAGAAACCCAATTAATACAATAACACATTAACAGATTAAAGGAAAAACACCAGGGAAAAGAAATTTGCTACAATTCTATATCTATAATAACAAAAGTATAATATACTTATTAGACCGGACAGTATAACAACCTTCCAGACATCCTTCCTGACAACCTCCCAGATGAAGCTGTGGCAAGGCAGAGGGAGGTAGGGGCGATCAGGCAGGCAGGCAGAGTAGTTAGGGCAATCAGGCAGGCAAAGTAGTTAGGGGTATACAGGCAGACAGGCAGAGGCAGTTAGGGGCAATCAGGCAGGCAGGCAGGTGAGCGGTTAGGAGCCAATGGTCCTGGATTTTGAGAGGGATGTCCAACTGCTGGTTTAGGCCAGATCCCAGCAGTTGAACATTCCCCAAGAGGTCCCAGATTGCTAGAGGATGCAGGCTGGGCTGAGGGACACCTTCCCCCCTGTGTAAATTTCATGCACCAGGACTCTAGTCATAATAAATTGGAGTAGAATTAAATATTCTTTGCCTGATAAAAAATTGTCTATAAAATCTAGAACAGATTTATTATACCTATCTATGATACATTGAAAGTATTCCCCTTGAGGAAAATAACCCATAAACACCTAATAATATCTATTTATTAGATATTTTCACCAGTAAAGTAAGAAAATGACATAGAAGATATAAGATTATAAAGAGCAAAACAAAACTGTCATTATTCACAGGTTTTGAGTGAGATTACATAGAATATCCAAAAGTATTTTTAAATACATTAAAATATCATCATTTAGCAAGATCTCTATACATAAAATACATGTGTGCAAAAGTCTGTTTCATTTCTTACAGTTAAAATGAAATATTCTTTTAAAAGATGAAATTACATAACCTCAACAAATATTAAATATCTAAATTAAATCACACATAGAAATCATGCAAAACATGTATAGAGAATATTAAAAAGTCTGAAGTAGCCTTAGCATTTTTTAGTTATATGACTAATTATTTTATTAGTTTGTAATTAATATATACTGGATATGATCAAACCTTTTAGATTTTTTTAAAATTTTAGTCTTTTATCAAACACACTTTCCCATTTTAGTTGTATTATCTAAAGACATTAAATTTCTCCGACTGCTTTGTTGAATACAATAAATTTTCTACTTGATATGTAGATCATGGATTTGTCTCAAGTCTAAAAGCAACCATTTCTAATATAATAATGGGCATCCCTATCTCCATGAATACCAGCCCTGGTCGTTTCACCTGGTCCTGTCACCTGCTATTTTGTTTCTTTTTGCCATGGCTGTAGGCTCCAATTTTCCATGTGAGGCAATAGATGACAAGATAATCTCTTATTTGCTATTATGCAAACACAGACTGATATTTTCTCACTCTTTTTGCATTTTCTTTACCTAACAAATCTGTGCCTATATCTTTCGAATTGTGGAACATAATCAGTTAGAATTTGCAGATTGTAAATTTTATAAGTCAACCTAAATGTATCATCATCCAAGGATGTGAGGAAAATGTTGATCAGAAGATGATGGTCCATCTAAGAACAAGGTCCATGGCATGCCCTAAAATCAATCATTAAGCAGGGCTAGTTCACCATGGACAAATGTCCCTAATTGCACTAACCTATGGTTCTTAATCAGGAGAATCTATAACTGAAGTGTTACTAGAGTCAAGGTGTAAAATATGCACACTACTGTCTCCTCTGAAAGTCTCAGAACCAAACCCCAAAGGAAATGTAGTTTGACAGAACTTGCCATTCCTTTTTTTTTTTTTTTTTTAATTTTGTATTGATTTATTACAGAGAGGAAGGGAGAGGGATAGAGAGTTAGAAACATCGACGAGAAACACCGATCAGCTGCCTCCTGCACGCCCCCTACTGGGGATATACACGCAACAAGGTCCATGCCCCTGACTGGAATCGAACCCAGGACCCTTCAGCCCGCAGGCCAATGCTCTATTCACTGGGCAAACCAGTCAGGGTGAACTTGCCATTCTTATATTAGTATGAAGGATGTTTGTACTCATTAGCATGGTTCTTGTGAAGATTTTGAGTAGTAACTGATATGCATGTCTATTTGTTTGGGTATGTCCTTTTTTAAATATCGGAATGATTTTAGAAGTGAGCCAAGAAATTAGTTGAGAAGAACTCAAACAATATCTGGTGGGGAAGGTATAAATAGTTTTAGTTGGGTAAAAATTGTAAAAAATAATCATCACAACAGTAAAAATAACAGGTAGCATTTATAGAACTTACTATATGTCTGGGTAAAATGATTTATTTGAATTTATCTAAGAACATATGTAAGAATATTTATATTAGTGCTAATACTTTAAAACAAGGTAGATTAAAAACATTCAATTAAGTGATGAATTTCACACACACACACACACAAGTTTACATATCCTTTTTTTTATATATAAAGAGGCAAAATTATAGTGTTAGAAATCAAGAGAGTGGTTATCTTTGAAATGGGAGGTGAAAGTGAGTAGGAAGAGACATCAAGTGAGCTTTTGGGGTCCTGGCATAGTTCTGCTTCTCTTCTGTAAACCAGCTCTAATAACACTAGTTTAAAGGTTTGTTCTGATGATTACATAAGATCCTGTATAAAAATGCCTAGCACTGGGCTTTGCACACACTGAATGCTCAATAACAGGTCCAAATCTTGTTCTAAAGAGCCCTTGTTCTGAATAAATTTTCCAAATAAGTATTGATAAAGATTTTTTTTAAACCTTCTATACTCAGAGTATAATTTTATACTCTTTATTCATACTGGTTAAAAAAAATAATAATTCCAAAATTCTATTTATGGTTGTCACAACTTGGTAAGGATGACCCAAAAAATGTCAAGAAGACATTAGCCTATAAAACTGGAATTTTCTTTCTTTTTTATTCTCTATTGATTAAGGTATTACATATGTCTCCTTTTTTCCCCATTGACCTCTTCCTGGCACATGTCCTCATCCCCCTACTATCTGTGCCCATTGGTTATGCTTATCTGCATGCATACAAGTGCTTTGGTTGATCTCTTACCCACCACTCCCACCCTCCCCTACCTTCCCTCTGAGGTTTGATGGTCTGATGCTTCTCTGTCTCTGGCTCTATTTTTGTTCACCAGTTTATGTTGTTCATTATATTCCACAAATGAGTGAGATCATGTGATATTTATCTTTCTCCAACTGGCTTATTTCGCTCAGCAGAATGTTCTCCATGTCCATCCATGCTGTTGCAAACAATAAGAGTTCCTTCTTTTTTTTTTTTTTTTTTTTTTTTTTTTTTTTACAACAGTATAGTATTCCATTGTGTAGATGTACCACAGTTTTAATCCACTCATCTGCTGATGGGTATTTAGGCTGTTTCTAAATCTTAGCTATGGTGAATTATACTGCTGTGAACATAGAAGTGCGTACGGTATATCTTTTCTGACTGGTGTTTTTGATTTCATGGAATATATTCCTAGAAGTGGGATTACTGGGTCAAATGGGATTTTCTTTTGTTGGCTCAATTTTTTTAAATTAACTAAAATTAACTGTGTGAAGGTTGTATGACTCAACCAAAAAAAAAAAAAAAATACAAATGTTTGATTTATTAAATAGTAAGGATGACCCAAATGCCATAGACAAAGAGACCAGAGAAAAGTTAGTTTTTTAAATAAAAAAAAACAAATGGAGGTGGGAAGAGCTCTGTTCATTGAATGTAACACAGTTGATGTTAAAACAATTTTCTTAGAATGAAACTCTGATATATACCCTTCCACTTATGGTTCCTCAGAAATTAAAAGGCTATGGATTCAAAACACTTCAGACATGGTCCTCCTCACCTTTAAACTATGTCTATCCCAAAAATGACCCTCAGATCTTGGAGCCAGGCCCAAGATGGAGACTGGATGATGGAGCCATTGGTGTCATTTATTTCTTTTCTATTTGACCCAACCACCCAATATATGATTTTTAAAAAATATGTATGGTGTTAAGAATGCACAATGTAAATACAGGTTGGAATTACCAAGAGACTATCTGTAAGCCCCTGCAGTTACTGTATGGAACTTCAACACATATCCCTGCCTGCCCCATGATGTGAGGTACGGGTCTGATCTCAGAGTTTGTTTTGTTATTGTTGTTGTATGTTTTTTCCTTTTCTTTTCTTGATTTCATTACCTAAATTTCTGGTCCTAAAGGAGATAAAGCTTCACCTCTAAAGTTAGGCTTTGTCTTCATTTTCTATACTTCAAGAATTTTTTAAAATTTATCTTTCTTGTTGAAAGTATTACAGATGTCCACTTCTTTTCCCCCCATTGGCCCTGTCCTCCCCACTCCCACCCCCTCACCAGACCTTCACCACACAATTGTCTGTATCCACCGGTTATTCATATATGCATATAAGTTCTTTTGTTGTTCTCTTCCCTCCCTCCCTTCCCTCTGAGAATCGTCAGTCTATTGCTTGTTTCCATGCTTTTAGATCTATTTTGATTATCAATTTATTTTGTTCATTAGAGTCCACATATGAGTGAAGTCCTTTGATACTTACCTTTCTTTGGCTGGCCTATTTTGCTTACTATAATAATCTCCGGGTTCCTCCATATTTTCTCAAAGAGTAAGAGATCCTCCTTTTTACTGCTGTATAGTATTTCACTGTGTAAATGCACCACAGCTTTTTTATCCATTTATCTATTAATGGGCACTTGAGCTGTTTCCAGGTTTTATCTATTATAAATAACACAGTTATGGACATAGGGGTACATATTTTCTTTCTGATTGGTGTTTCAGGCTTTTGGGGATATATTCCTAAAAGTGGGGTCACTGGGTCAAATGGCAGTTCCATTTTTAATTTTATAAGAAAACTTCATCCTAGGCACCCCATAAGAAAAACACAAGGAGTTTTTGACCTGGGTGTAGTTGGTTAAAGTACCTGGCTAGTATTCTTTAAGAATTTGAAGCACAGCCAAAACAGGTTTGGCTCAGTGGATAGAGTGTCAGTCTGCGGACTGAAAGGTCCCAGGTTCGATTCCAGTCAAGGGCATGTACATTGATTGCAGGCACATACTCAGTAGGGAGTGTGCAGAAGGCAGCTGGTGGATGTTTCTCTCTCATCGATGTTGCTAGCTCTCTATCCCTCTCCCTTTCTCTCTGTAAAAAAATCAATAAAATATATATATTTTTTAAAAAGAATTTGAAGCACATTTCAATTCACAACTGGAATCATGAATATGTTTGTCTTGGAAAATATTCAAAATTACGTGTCAATCTCTAATTTGCAAGTTAGCAAATGAGATATTACATGTCAGGCATCATCACACATGCAAAAATTAATCCTGTAACAATAAGTGTGTGTGTTTTTTTAAAGTCACAACATATCAGCAGAAAGGAATTGAAAAGGTCTGTGGAAAATATACCTCTATCCAATAACACAATTGCAGTGGGTGGAAGGAGAGTCTGGTTTGAAAGATGGCCACAAATAGAAGAAAACCACTGTAACTAAGAAACCATGATAAAGAAATGTACACATGTTATTATTTTACAGCTGCTTAGTTCAAAATCTGAACATGAATCGTATAACTATCTATGTAGAGACCAAATGCAGTGACAGGACGTGGTGAGCGATTGCATTACTATAACAATTGGTGCTCCCACCATCAATGACTGAAAATACCAGTAACCCTATATCCTGGATAATTTTATTAATGTTTAATTTTCTCATTGATCATTAATGATAATTTGAAACTTTTCAAACATGTATTAGTCATATATATGAGTATTTTTGAACTTCATATATTGTCCATTTTAAATATGCCCATTCATTTTCTCTGGGTCCACCTAGCTCTCAGATTTTGTTGAAAAAATCTGGAATTTAGTTCCAGACTAAATTGCAGAGTATAAAACTAGGAAAGTTGCTATAGCGAATTGCTCTGACTGACCTGCAGAGTGGGCAGCAGGCATTAAACTCTGAAAACTTCCAAGAACAGAATTAATATAAAAGATAGAGAAAATTGCATACTGTATGGTATCATTACTTGTGAAATCTAAAAAAAGAAAGATAGAAAGAAAGCCAAACTCATAGAAACAAGATAGAAAAGTGGTTACCGGTGTCTGAGAACTGAGGAAACAGGGAGAGGTTGGTAAAAAGGTACATACAGACTTTCAGCTATAAAATAAATAAGGTCTGAGGATCTAATGTAAAACATGGTAATTATAATTGATAACACTGTATTATATAACTGAAATTTGCTAAGATAGTAGAACTTAAGTACTGTAACAAACAAAAAAGAACTACATGAGGTAATAGTTGCATTAATTAACAAAATGAGGTAGAACTTTTAAGAACATATTTATTTTATCACAGTGTATATTTTAAACATCTTACAATTTTATATGGCAATTTTACCTCAACAAAAGTGTAATTATTTAAAATACATATATTCAATAGCTTATTTCAATTCAGACTAATAGATTGTGGGTCAAGAGTGCCACCTATTGGCAACATTTTTGTTGTGCAGGAATAGCTTTTAGGGACAGCAATTAATTCCAAGGTTGACAAGCTTTTTAAATTTTTTGTCATTTCTAATAAGTCAGACGGTTTTTATTTGTATTTCTCTTATAAGTGACTTCAAATATCTGTTTATATGTTTAAGAACTACATAGCCTGTTTATAATGACCCAAAAAGAATAACATATTTTTTAAAATATATTTTTATTGATTTTAGAGAGGTAGGAAAAGGGGAAAGGGAGAGGGATGGAGGGAGGAGAGAGAGAGAGAGAGAGAGAGAGAGAGACATAGTGATGAGAATCATCAATAGGCTGCCTCATGCATGCCTCCCATTGGTGATCGAGCCTGAAACCAAGCATGTGCCCTGACTGGGAATCTGAATGTAACAGTGACCTCCTAGTTCATAGGTCAATGCTTGACCATTGAACCATACTGACTTGGTCCCATTCTTTCTTTCATCCAAGGTGATGGAGTCCTCAATTTTTGCCTGGATTCATGGCCACCTAGAAGGGAGACCTCAATTCCCCTTGCAGCTGGGAAGACCTTAGTGCTGGCCAATGTATCCTCAGCCCCTTGGAATTTCCTAACTTGCGAGTGTGATCAAGGTGTCTTTTTGTTATGTTAATGAGGTGACTCTGGGACCACACCAAGGCGATCAAGGTGTCTTTTTGTTATGTTAATGAGGTGACTCTGGGACCACACCAAGGCCGAGGGAGCAGGGAAACCACATGATTAGAGGTTAGAATTTTCAGTTCCATTCTTCGGACCTTTGAGGGGTCTAGCCCCTGGAAGCTGAATTGGTCACCAGTGGCCAGTGAGTTAACAAATCATATCTATATACTAAGACCCCCATAAGAAAAACAAAAGGAGGGGGTTCGGAGAGGTTCTGACCTGGGGAATCGAAACACTTCCATGTGCCACCAAAGGTCACAAGGACAGCAGCTCCTTTTGGGACTTTACCCTGTGTATCTCTTCATCAGGCTGGTGATTCCTATCCGTTAGTATCCTTTGTCCTAAACCAATAATCTAGTAAGTAAACTGGATTGCTGAGTTCTATGAGCCTCTCTAAGAAATTAACTGAATCCCAAGGAGAGGGTTGTGGGAACCTCTGGTTTGTAGTTAAATCTGTCAGAACCACAGGTAACAACCTGGACTTCCCATTGTATCCACGCAGAAACTTCATTTCTTTAATAGGACCTTTGCTCCTGTCTTTTTTTTTTAATTCAAACTGACCTCATGCAGCACCCTGACTCACCTACCTCCTTCTTGGCAGGACCACTCCCTTAAGCATCAAGCCCTCAGGATAATGAGGCTCTGGTCAGAGCAAAGCCTCAGGTCTGTTGACCTCAGAGACAGTTTCAGTAACCAGCGATAACATCTAGGCCTGTTGTGTTTCTGCTCCAGGCCCAGAAAGTCAGGAAACCAGATGAAGTCACACTACAGCTGATATCAGAACCAGATATACTTCCCCCTACCCTAGCTAACCAATCAGCGGACATCATGATTCTAACTCCTTTAAGCACCATAATTTAATGATTCATACACACACACACACACACACACACACACACACACATACCCATGTAACCCATTTCTGGGAAGCCATCTGGGGGCCAAGTCTTTCTGCATTAGCTCACATGTGCCACTTCCTAAAAATAAACCCTGCTGTCTTTGCTGCAAGCTCCCATTCACATCTTATTGGGCTCTGATGCATGCAGGCAAACAGGTCCCTCTAGTCTGGTAACATCATCTGAAGGGGCAGGCAAGCTTGTGGGTTTGAGCTCTTGGTCTGTAGAAGTCATGCTACCTCTGGATAATATCAACTAAGTTGAATTTTAGGACACCCAACTTGTATTAGAAAAGTGCTTGGTAGAATAGGAAAAAAACGTGCTACGTGGGTATTGGAGATCAGAAAAATTAGTCACAAAGCTAGTAATTATAGGCTGAGTTCCAAACCCAGACCCTCTGGTTCCAGAATCTGGGCTCTTCCTACCTATGTTATGCCACTTTTTGTGATTCAGAAAGACTCTTTGCAGATTATTTTTTTAATTTTTTATTGATTAAGGTATCACATATTTGTCCTCAACTCCCCATTCCAATCCCCCACCCCATCCCCACTCCTGCCACCACCCCCCTATTGTCCTCGACCACTGGTTAGGCTCATATGTATGCACATAAGTCCTTTGGTTGATCTCTCCCTTTTATCCCCACCCTCCCTTTGAGGTCCAACAGTCTGACCCATGGCTTCTTATCTCTGGGTCATTTCTTGTTCATCAGTCTATGTTGTTCACCATTTCCCCTAGATGAGTGAGATCATGTCTTACTGGAATTATACTTATAAGAATCAAAAATGAGACAAGCAATAATCGTTATGCTAAAAGGCATATGAATCAGTCTGTAGAGTTTCTCTCTGGGCCACCAGTTCTTTTGAGACTCAATTTCAATGTCAAACAGTTCCTTATGTGTACATGTCAGCAATGATATTCCAGTTCTGGATGGTGGGCAAATGGTGGTATGCATATTATCTTTTTTGTTACATTTTACAGGGACCTAAAATCTTGACTTAAGGCCTGGCCAGTGTGGTTGAGTGTCATATGAACCAGGAGGTTGCAGTTCAATTCCTGGTTAGGGAACATGCCCAGATTGTGGGGCATGCAAAAGGCAGCCAATCAATGATTCTCTCTCATCATTGATATTTCTATCTCCCTCTCCCTTTCTCTCTGAAATCAATAAAAATGTATTTTTAAAATCCTGACTTAAGGCAGCTATTTGAAACTGAATGTATTCATTTCTTTCCTCCTAGCTGGGGAACAGGCTCTCTCTGTGTCCTAAAAAACCACTTGCCTATTGTGTTCCTGATCCACCATCATGGCACCTGCAAATGAGTCAGAGCCAGTGAACTGCTCTCCCTCAGTAGCACCAGGTCTTGATTTCTCCTGACACTTTGATTCATTCACTCGTCCTTTGGGGACTTTGATGTCATTTCCCCATTCAAAGTCATCAGAGTACAAAGGCAGGGCAGAATATATATATAGTTCCATGGAAAGCATTGGATGGTACCTGGATCTGAACCAGGTTCCTCACTACTGACCCATTTTTCTGAGTCTCAGTCCCTTCCCTTATGAGAAGTTAAGTGCATTTAGTGCTTAGATAACTAATGGGTTTTGTGGACATTCTGTCTTAACATGGAGCAAATAGTTCATATGTCTTAAAATTAAAGATAGAAAAGGATGTAAAACTGCTTGTAAACTTTTAAACTACGTGCAACTATTAATTAGCACTGACAGTCATTACTAACCAGGTCCAGAACCAGGAATTGTGTAATAATTACTGCTGTCTAGTACTGTGCAATCATTAGAGCAGAACTGAGTACAAGTTGATCCTCTGAGTTCAAAGATGAAGAACTAATTAATAAACCAAAAATTCCATGGGGCTCTTTACCTTCCCATTGTCCTAAACCAGAAATTATTTCAGGCAGATTCGTAATCTCTGTTTGGCCTAATAGGTAAGGCATAAAGAATAATATGAGACAATCCAGTGATTTGTAGAGCAAATTCCTAAGCAAACTCTACAATGTTTATCTATGGAAATTTGAAGTATCTGCTTGGGAGTCAAATGAAAGTTCTTGGTTCTAGGACTTAAAAAGCTGAGTGAAGCATTTGGGACTTGATAAGGGATCTCTGTGGCTTTAGTGAGAACCTCTATGGCCTTCATGGGGAAAGTTTCCGGGACCCTGGTAGGAGATCCTCTGTGACTAATGTGAGACCATTGTGAGTGGACTTCACCCAACTCACCTGAGGCTTAGCTTTTTTGGACTTCATAGGTTTGGGGAAAGGAAGATAACACTTCAGCTCCCATGAAGCCCATAACAAGAAGAGTACAATTTCAGTGTCTCTCTTTATAAGCATTGGAAGGACAGAGGATTTTTATTTATATCTTAGGAGGTCCACAAGCCAAAACTTTAAATGGAAAGGTAAGTAGATATCCCTAGCCATTTTGGCTCAGTGGATAGAGCGATGGCCTTCAAACTAAAGTCTCAGGTTTGATTCCCATCAAGGGCATGTACCTCAGTTTCAGGCTCCTGGCCCTGGTCGGAGGGCATAAGGAAGGCAGTCAAGTGATGTGTCTCTCTCACATCAGTGTTTCTCTCTCTCTCTATTTCTCTCTTCCACTCTCTCTCTAAAAATCAAGAGGAAAACCCTAACCGGTTTGGCTCAGTGGGTAGAGCGTCAGCCTTCGAACTGAAGGGTACTAGGTTCAATTCTGATCAAGGGCATGTACTTTGGTTGCAGGCTCGATCCCCAGGAAGAGATATATAAAGTCAAGAGAGAAAAAATATCATCAGGAGATGATTAAAAAAAAAAAAGAAAGTTAGCTAGATATGTGAACTCTGATGGGAGAAATCAAGGAACATCAAAATATGGAAAGATACTTCATGTTCATGGATTAAAAGACTCAATAATGGTAAGATTTTAATTTTTCCCAACTTGATGAATAGATTCAATGCAATACCAATCAATTTCTCAAGAAGCTATTTTGTAGATAATAATAAACACACTCTAAATTTATATGGAGGTCAAAAGGTAATAATAAATTCACTGTTTCTGCCCTGGGGCACCAGAGGAAAAAATGACTACTTTTGTCACCTCAAATCCATCAAAAGCATATCTAGGCAAACAAGTTCTCCATGTAACTGGATTTCCTATCACTCCTATGATCAGTGGTGTAGTTTGGGGAAATGCATAGAGATGTTCCCGTAAATCCTCAATCAGAAGTGAGACCTGAGGGAGGAAAACTTGCCTGACAGTTTCCTACAGCAAATTGACCAGGTTGGTTAGGAGTCCAGACCAGCTTTTAATCTATTATTCCAGTAGATAGCTTGCCCCTCCCACCTCTGTTTGCAGGGTCATGGCTGGTACAGAAAACCATAGCTCCCTTAGCCTCTAGGCAACCTCCGAGGAACAGGCTGGAGGACCTGGGTGGAAGCGTGACCTGAACCACAGTTCTAGCTCAGGTTTCATTTGCAAATATTTGGAGAAATAGTATGTCAGCCTCCTTTTGTAATTGTCCACTGGCCCTTGCAAATGTCAAATGGGAGGGCAGTGGATAATCATGGGACACTTTCAATAATGGAGAATCATTCTTAAGTTCTGAGAAATGTTTTATGTTTTATTGATAATTTCTTTTCTAAGATAGTGTTTCCTTTGAAATTTGTGTTAGTTGAATTTTTTCCTTTCATTTCTCACCTATTGACTGTCTCTTCGCCTTTTTGTTCCATTTTATGGGGGAATTCCTTACCTTTATCTTCTGTCAAACTTATAACAGCCAATATTTCTTTCTATTTTCTGATTGATTACTTAATAGCAGCCTATTCTTTTTTCAAGGATGTAATATCTATTTTCATCCCTCTGGATATATTAATTAGTGTCTTAAATGTTTCTTCTGCTTCTCAGATTCATTATCTCTCCTCTGAGTTCCACTTTTACTATTTCTTTACTTTAAGCCTTACTTGAGGAAGATTTTCAAGTGGTGATCCTTTGTTGCCTGTTTATATGGAAGATTTAGATGGTGAGGCCTTCAGAAAACTCTACATGCATTATAAGAGATTGATGGAATCATGTGTCTCAGGGTAGGGAGCCTGGGTGGCCTGAGAGCTATTTTGAAGATGTCTCCAGCTGCTGTCTCTGAGACTAAACCTTCCTAGCTCCTGCTTAGCAGGCTAATCCTCACTGGTGGCACCTTGGAGCTGGCCAGGGTAGGAGAGGGGGCACCTCCCCATTCATTTTATAGGCTTTCATTTCATTGCCATGTTTCCTTAGAACAGTATTTCACTCCTACTCTCTTCAGGGGCAGTTGCCTCCAAGCCCAGAACCTCTCTGGTTCAGTTTTTCTAGAGAATAAACCTATTCTCTTGCTGGAAGGATGGAGGAGGATATAAACCTAACTATTCTATATTACCTGCCTCACTGCTATAATTACCCCTCCAATTGAATTGTCGCAGCACCTGATGTCTACAATCCTTGAGCCTTGCCAGGGTTCTATAACATGAATCAGCATATGTCTATTTGGTATCACTTTACCCCAATCAGCCTTCCACAGGTACCCGAGTATTCCCTTTCTCCTGTCTGTTATGTCATCAACCACTCTGCCTTGTTTTCAGTCTTCATATATTGTGGCTTATATTTGTCCTATATGTTTTATCAAAGACAGTGTTTGCTGACACATGTTTTTTAACCCAGTGAGATGTCTTTCAGACTTTTGAACCTCAGAGCTGTAAAATAATAGGTTTGTTTTGTCATCAGCTACTAAGTTTGCAGAGATTTGTCAGGGCAGGACTAGAAAAGCTAATGCAGTTTTTATAGGTCTGTTTTATGCTTTCCTGTGTTCATAAGGAGTTGGAGCCTGCACTCTCTTTCAGAGAGAATAACATGATTATTGGTACAAACACAGAACAACCAAGTAGTCTGTTATCTCATGAACATTTATTGACCTCATATTAAATGGGCATGATGCAGAAATGTGCACATCCTCTGTCTGTGGACAATTCCACTGTGTTCATCCTCAGCTGGGTATACACCAAGGCTCACGAGTCTTTTCCGATTATTCAAGCTCCTATAATGGAATAGTGGGTTTATGCCGTGGGCTCGTGTAGAGAATTGGGATTAGGAGAGTCAAGATGGCAGCCGATGGAGAATCTGCTTCCTTTTCTAAAATTAAAAATTAAAAGAAAAAATAGGCATTATCAAAAGATTAAACTCACCTTTCCCACTCCCCACTCTGACCTTGTGCGTGTAACTGAATTTCTTTAAGGTCTGATTGCTTATTCCCCCCTCCTTCTCCTGGTGCCTTAAATGAAATGTTCACACACTGTCCGGGTATCCATTTAACTCATGAAGAAGCCACATTAGTGGATTCCAAAAACAAAGCCAAGAGTGGGGCCCTGTAGTAAAACTGGCCCCTCCTGATTCAGAAGCGCAAGGCTTTAGTTTTCACCGAATTGTATGTTCTGCTGCACCAGGAAATCTGATGCCTTTTCTGCAGGCTCTCCCTTAGAGTCCATGGACTGGATTGGGATCCATATCCTAGATCAGCTTTTCTCAACCTGTGGGTCAAGACCCCTTTGGCCGAACGACCCTTTCACATGGGTCACCTAAGACAGCCTGCATATCAGATATTTACATTAAGATTCATAACAGTAGCAAAATTACAGTTATGAAGTAGCAACAAAAATAATTTTATGGTTGCGGGTCACCACAACATGAGGAACTGTATTCAAGGCTCGCAGCATTAGGAGGGTTGAGAACCACTGTCCTAGAGAGACGGGAAGGAAGAGTCCTAGGAAAAACAAGGGAGAGAACTTGTTGTCCTATGCCGATTTGAGTACTAAAAACCCAGACAATTCTATTTGGAAGATAAACCTCAGAGAGAAAAGAAGGTGTCTTTAACCTTCAATTAGATTTTATAGCTCATCTCAGCATCTTGGAAGGCAGTTAAATTTGGAATCCTTTCCCAGCGAATTAAAACCAGCATTGAAAATGGTTATCAAATCCCTAATAAGATATCAGGGGCAAAAGAGAAGAAACTTACAAACATGCTCTGAGGTGAACTCATTGTTTTCCATGGAGGTGCTGGGCTCATCTGCAATTAAGTAAAAAAAAAAAAAAAAAAAAAAAAAAAAAAAAAGTTTTTATTCACTTCCAATATATATCACTCAGTGTGTCTGGCATTCAGCTGAGTCTCAAGTAGCCCTAGTAAACATGGGACTCTAGCCACCAAACTGCCCTGCTCCTACCCACCACGGCACTCTGCCATGCCTGAAATCCTGCCTGTGGAGATTGTGAGATTCTCCCTCTCCACAACTGGTGGGCGGAGTTATGACATTACTGGCATCTGCCACATAGTCATCCCCAAGACATTGAACCACCAATCAGTGCATGCTGAAGTGCCCTGGAGCCCACCCCTTCCTATTCCGCCCTGGGTCCAACCCTTTATTGTTTCCTCCCCCTCAAAGACTCCCCCGACCCCCCACGTGCTACTCTCTCCATCGCCCTCTGTGGAGGCAGCCCAGCTAGGTCCTTTCTCCTCTCCCCATTCCTTCAATTCTGATTTCTCTACCTCCGTAATGAGTCCCACTCATTACTGGGGAATAAACTTTAATATGTCTTGGTGGTCAGTTTCCTGCGCCTCAAACCTTACAGAGGTGAAATGCAAACACACTCCATGAGGAGGATTTGGGTAAAGGGCTGGTCTTCACTTGCCCTTGGACATGCCTGAGAGGGACACACGGACCAGTCACGTCTTCATGTTTAAGAGCCAAGTCCTGTCTTCTTCCCCAAAGTGGACATCCTCAAGCAAACCTGCGCCTGGCTGAGAAGGGTGTAAACTTGGGCAGAGTACCTCCTAGAGCCCCCCTGCTTGAGTCTGTCCTGGAAAGCCTTGAAGAAAAATACCCCTCAAAGTCTAAGAATAGACAAAAAAAAAAAAAAAAAAAAAAAAAAAAAAATCAAAGCTCTTTGATCTTACCTGATGTGCCAGTTATGGGCTCTTCAAAATAATCACCAGGGACAGTTGCTAGAAATAAGGAAGTCACTTAGTTAATTTCAGCATTTTTTAAACTATACAGACATCAGGTCACCATATTGTACACCTTAAACTTATACAATGTTATATGTCAATTATATTTCAATAAAACTGGGAAAATATTAAATAAATAAATAAATAAATAAATGCATTGCAGGAGGGAAATAAAACTCAGTTAATTGATAATTGCCCACAGCCAGAAAGCATCTCTTGCTAAGCAGAAATTATAAGATGCATCTGGGCCATGAGGCTGCCTGTTGCTTATAGTCAAATATGAGAATTTTCCTATTGCCCCATGGGATGGGGGTAAGAGTGGGAGGATTAGGGTGGGAGGCAGCATTAACTTACATTAACTCATTTATCAACCACTACAGGTTGGACAGTGAGAGTACAACTGAGATACAGCTTCATTTTGCAAATGGTTATAGATAAAATCCCTAATAAGATATCAGGGGCAAAAGAGAAGAAACTTACAAACAAGCCCTGAGGTGAACTCATTGCTTTCCATGGAGGTGCTGGACTCATCTGTAATTAAGTAAAAAAAAAAAAGAGAGAGAGGAGGATAATTAGTGGAAAAGGAAGGATCTAAGGCCCTTTAGCTGCCACTAAAATACAATTTCTAGCTTACTGCTACTACTGCCTGCATTCCCCCAATACATTTAGGGCAGTGCTAGGATATAGTAAATCTCAACGAATGTTAGCTATTATTTATAGCTATAAATAGCAGATTGTTTAATAATTGTTTTGCCAAAACCGGTTTGGTTCAGTGGATGGAGCATCGGTCTGTGGACTGAAGGGTCCCAGGTTCCTTCCCATCAAAGGCATGTGCTTTGGTTGTGGGCACATCCCCCAGTAGGGGCTGTGCAGGAGACAGTTGATAGATGTTTCTCTCTCATCGATGTTTCTAATTCTCTATCCCTCTCCCTTCCTCTCTGTAAAAAAATCAATAAAATATATTTTTAAATAAATAAATAAATAAATAATTGTTTTTGTAGGTAAGGCCAACAGCACTTTCTTAGTAATAATGAAGGCATCCCAAAAATGATTGGGTTTTGTTCATTGTGACCGAGGCATTGACCCTGTGGCTAAAAGGCAGAGAGAAAAATGAAAGCAAATGAAGGCCTGAGACAGATATGGGCAGAGAGAGGACCACTGCTTCTTTTATGAAGCTTTTCAATCCCCCTTTCTTCTGTTCAGCCTAAATTCAAATAAGATTTACACTTAAATAATCTTCATTCAAAATGTTCCCTTTTTAAATTGAATTGTAATCAACTGGAAAAGAAGAGCGAATTCTTAAGCTATTTTTGCCACCCTAATAACCATTGATCCTTTGGAGACACAAGAAGCTCTTCCTCTTTAGAGAAGCCCAGAAGGCTGGTCCTGGAGACCAGGTCAGCACAACCTCCAGGCTGGAGCTTATCAGTGTTCAAATGGTTCTATTTGCTGACACTGGGAAAATGCTTCCATTTCCCTCAAGTTCCAAAGAAACTAACCATACTGTGGTAAGCATTTCACAATGTATGAGGATCACCTCAGAGAACAAAGCAGCAAGGTATTCCCAGCTGCATAAGTTACCTCAGGACATTCCTATGCAATGTGCTGTACATAAGGAAAGAGAAGCAGGGAGACATGTCTGCAGTTTTGGAGACAGGAATTTTTACCTGTGGCCACCTGAGTGGCTTTTCCCATAATGCTGGGGATATTTGAACCCACTTATAGGAAAACAGAATGGGAAATGAGTGTGGTCACGTCGTATGCTGGGAATCCAGTTTGCTGGAGGGGAGCAGCCTTTCCCTCAGAAATGTAAAAGATGGGAGCCCACCAACTCCTGCAGTTGGAACCCTTACTTACCCAAAGCCTGTATAGTGTCCAAATAAACACCAATGGTCGACTCTACAGCCCCAGTGAGGTCCAGGTCAGTGGGTGACTCTCCAGACCCAGGGAGGGCCAGATCAGTGGGTGATTCTACAGGCCCAGGGAGGTCCAGGTCAATGGGTGACTCTACAGGCCCAGGGAGGTCCAGGTCAGTGGGTGACTCGAAAGCATCAGCGAAGACCTGGTCAGTGAGGTTCACGTCAGGGGGTAACTCTACAGGCCCAGGGAGGTACAGGTCAATGGGTAACTCTACAGGCCCAGGGAGGTACAGGTCAATGGGTGACTCTACAGGCCCAGGGAGGTCCAGGTCAGTGGGTGACTCGAAAGCATCAGCGAAGACCTGGTCAGTGAGGTTCACGTCAGGGGGTAACTCTATAGGCCCAGGGAGGTCCAGGTCAGTGAGGGACACGAAAGCATCATCAAGGTCCAGGTCAGTGAGGGACTCGAAAGCATCAGCGAGGTCCAGGTCAGTGGGTGATTCTGGGTCAATGGCTGAATTTAGTTCAGGTAGTAACTCTGAGTCCTTGAAAATGTCTGCATGATGGTCAATGTCTAGAAAAAACAAACAGCTCAAATATTATCTAGCAAGAATATCTCCACCATCTCCACACCCTTCCCATCCCAAGCTAGGTCTTCTCTGGAGAAAACAGGGACATAACTTGGTTTAATGAATCAAATGGCATCTCCTTCCCACAAGTCTCTCTTCTGCCAACTGCTAGAACGTCCAGAAGACTGACTGCCACCCAGTAGTATGCTCAGTGTCCCTACACCATCCTTCTTGAAGGGTCCATTTAGGAAGAAACGTTTGATATTGTGCCTCTAAATGTCAGACTAAAACAGAATAAACATTCTAAAAACTTCCCCTCTGTACTCCTGGCAGGTTTCTGAAAACTTAAAAACAAATAGGGGCAAAGAGCAAGGAAAACAGCTATTTCCAAGGTGCACATCAAGAATGGAATCAAAGGGGTGCGGAAGAGGGTGTAGGGGGGATAAGTGGTGATGGAAGGAGACTTGTATTGGTGAACACACAATAGAATATACAGTTGGCAGATTATAGAATAGTACACCTTAAACCTATATAATTTTATTAACCAATATCACCCCATTACATTCAATAAAAAAGAAAAAAATAACAATAGAGTTGACTCTATGGGCTATTCTTATGATTTGTTCACTAAATGTCTAGGACTTCATTTTCCAGAGTGTTCCATAGAGTATTCAGTCCAGATATTTGGGGGCTTGCTAACCATATATAAACATCATAACCATGTAGGCCTGATGAGGTGCAAACAGGGACTTCTTGGGCGATAGTGGGAGATACAGTTATATGATGCCCAATTCAGCAGATTAGGAGCATTCTACCAATGAGGCCAAAGTCATTAGCTCTCTAATTTAGTCTCTTTGCTTTAACATTCATTCACATGCAACTAAGAAGACAACCCCAGCACTTGATATATTGAGAGCTACCTGGGAAGAGGTGAGAGGAACAGGATGGAGGAAGTAACCATTTTAATGCAAAGGAAACAACAGCACTCCTCTTTAGAAAGGACTAGAAAAGAAAGCCTTTGGGGCAGAGCTTCCTTTCTCTGGTCCACAGGACACCTCCTTCTTTTTCATTCCAGACCAGCTGATATCCATTGTGTGTGATGGAGCTGATTGCTAAAGCATTTTTGAAATTTACTCTGCTGTGAAATGAGGATACAGCCTAGGATTTATAAACCTCCATTAAATAGAACAAAGCCTCTTTTTAGCACCCAACAGTGAAGAACACAGAAAACCCTCAGTAGCTCTCTAATCACCTACGCCAGTGGTCAGCAAACTCATTAGTCAACAGAGCCAAGTATCAACAGTACGATTGGCATTTCTTTTGAGAGCCACATTTTTTAAACTTAAACTTCTTCTAACGCCACTTCTTCAAAATAGACTCGCCCAGGCCGTGGTATTTTGTGGAAGAGCCGCACTCAAGAGGCCAAAGAGCCGCATGGGGCTCGTGAGGTATGGTTTGTCGACCACTGGCCTATGCTAATCTCATCTGCCCAGCCTTTACACCTTTATGTCAATTCGAACACGTTGCCAAAATCTGAGCTTAGCCACTCAGCTGCCCAAGGCCTCCAGAGCTCAACCTCCCAACCTCACCTTAAATCCAAGTCAATGTGTTTTAACCACTTCACTTCATATATCTATCTATCTATCTATCTATCTATCATCTATCTATCTATTTTGCTCTTCCTCATGCCACAGCCTCCCTGCCCCTTACACAGACACACACGCCACAAGAGATTTTAGCCCTGTTCTCCAAGAAACCCCCCAATAGTCCACTTACCTTGGAGTGCTAAGTGGAAAGCCCCAGCCAGGACGAACCAGGTGGAGAAGATGAGGACCTTCGTGATCATGGTTCAGGCAGCAAGGAGCACGGCACGCTGGAGAAGATGAGCAGGCCTGTGGCAAGCCCTCAGTGAACTGGACTGACGAAAGTTCTGCTCAGCTTTTATAGAACCCTCAGCCCAAGGGTGCGGAAGGCAGCATTCTCAGGTGGTTATTGTTTAAAAAAAAAAAAAAAAAAGTAAGCCTCACCTGCTCTCTGTCCCTCTCTCTCTCTCTCTCTCTCTCTCTCTCTCTCTCTCTCTCTCTCACACACACACACACACACACACACACACACACACTGAGAATGTCCCTGGAGCAAAGGCCCTGGGGGAGGGAGAAACAAGGCCAGGTTGGAGGAAAACCCTGATAAGGTCTTAGGTTGGGTTGCCCCAGTACCATTAGCAGCAATTATCTGCTTTTCAGAGGACTAGGGGGAAATTCTAGTTTCACCAGCTAACAGAGGACTCCACTCCTAGCCCAACATTGCAAGTTTGTCTTCTAGATGGGAGCCAAATCCTGTTTTACTAAACTCTTGAAATGCTACTTTGAGTCAGACTGCGGGACTAAGAATTGTGGTCTCAGCTTGATGGCTTCTTGGATTCTAAGGGAGAGTCTTATTACACAGGCTTCTAACCAGAACTGGTCTCTCAAAGAGAATTGTGGAAGAAAATAATAATTACTCCGACTAATATCACTACAATAAAACGGATATATCTAAAATTGTAAGATTTCACGTGTGCTATTATCATATTTGATTCTCACCACAATCCTATGAGAGAGTCATTATTATCCCCATTTTTCTGATGAGGAACCTAAGGCCAAGGGACTTCAAATTCATTGATGCCAAATTCAAATGAAGATACTCAAGTTATGCAGAGGTGTCGTTAACATCAAGTACTCTTGGCTGTGCATACTTGGCTCCTGCTAGTGACTTTCCCCGTCCTCTAGGGGCAGTAGGAAGCTGCAATGTGTCCTAGGCCCAAGCTCAGATGAAGCCTCACAGTAGGTGTAAAATGGGCTGAGAAGATACAAGACAGACTAACACATAAAGCAGCCTCAGCATTCAATGAAGAGGCATGCACATTACCTGAAGAGGGGGTGTGGAACACATCTGTGCAATGCCCATCACCGGGCCCAACTCCTACAAGTCCTGAAGACCTCTCTTATTTGCGTAAAAAGTCACAGCTGATTCCAACACCTCAGAACCCACAGGGTTGGCAATATCACTGACAGAAATTTACACACAGCCCAGAGTCCCCAGAAAAGATGTTATGAACAGCTCACTGGGTAGGAGGGAGAGGGCTGCCCCCACCTCCACTCCTGTCTTGTATAAGTAAATGTAAATGAAAGGGCAGGGCAGGGCGAGGATGAGCTCCCAAATCCGCCCCGCAGGGCGGAGTAATCCCTAGCCCTCATCCAGCCAATCAGGGTTAGCCGAAGCAGTGACATCACCACCGAACGTAGTAAAACCCCTGGACTGGGCGAAATTTGGGCTCTTCCGCCATGCTGCCGTCGTGAGTGGGAGGAGCCCATGCTAGCATGGAACAGGCTCTTTTGTTTATTGCATCGGACTCGGCTCCCTGGTGGTTCTTGGGGATCACGAAGTCTGGGCGTAACAAGAGACCTGATTGCATTGTGATAAAGCCAATTTATTAAAGCAATTAGAGGAGGCAAATTTATTAAAGAAGCAAGGCTAGCAGATCTACTTCATCCAGCTTGGAACGCAGATGGACATCTCTCAGCTAATCTGAGCAGGGAGTTGGGTGGGTGTTCAAAGCGTTATGTAGCCTCCAGTCTGTAGGTTTCAAAACTGCTCTGCTGAATATCTTGATTCAGATTCATTCTCAAGGTCCCTTTTTAAATAATTTGTGTGGCCTTCCCAGGATTCACGAGAAGCACCTGGCAATTTTATCTTGCCAAGCCTGAAGACGGCTGGCTTCTTTGTTTAGGAAGTATATAAAAAGACAAAACAAACAATAGAAAACCTGTTTTTCTATTCCTTTCCCCTTCCTCAAAATGGCTGATTTCTTTGTTGAGTGCAAGAGAAAAACTCCCTTCCCTCCCCCTTATCCCCTCCTTTCCTGCATTCTTCAGTTGGAGAGTCATTAACCATTTGCTTACAAGCCTTCTTGGGAAAGAAAAGGCTTGCAATTTACAAGCTGGCGGTAAATGGTCCACACTGTTTGGCCTTGTTTTAACTTCCTTGTCTGTTTCCCAATTCCTTTTGCCCTGGAATTTTCCTTGTTGTTCACTGCCCTGTAACAAAACCTTTCAGCAAGAGTTATAACACTTTGCTCAACTATGTGCCACAGGTATATATTGTTCTTCCCAATACCAACCTAAGGTAGTTTTTTATTCCTCTCCTTTTTTAGATAAGGAAACAAGTTATGAAAGGTCATACAGTAAGTACCGTACATCCAGAAGCAGCCTGGTCTGGCCAGTGTGGCTCAGTTAGTTAGGTATCCTCCCAAGAGGTCACTGGTTTGATTCCCAGGCAGGACACATGCTCAATCCCCAGTGGGGGATATGCAGAAGGCAGCCAATAGATATTTCTCTCTCCTTGATGTTTCTGTCTTCTTCCTCCTTCTCTAAAAAATCAATAAAAACATATTTAAAAAAGAAGAGGAAGAAGAAGAAGAAGAAGAAGAAGAAGGAGGAGGAGGAGGAGGAGGAGGAGGAGGAGGAGGAGGAGGAAGAGGAGGAAGAGGAGGAGGAGAAGAAGAAGGGGAAGCAGCAGCTCCGAAACCAGTTTGGCTCAGTGGATAGAGCGTCGGACTGCAGACTGGAAGGTCCCAGGTTCGATTCCGGTCAAGGGCATGTGCCTTGGTTGCGGGCACATCCCCGGTGGGGGGTGTCCAGGAGGCAGCTGATCGATGATTCTCTCCCATCGGTGTTTCTCTCTATCCCTCTCCCTTCCTCTCTGTAAAAAAATCAATACAATATATTTTTAAAAATAATAATAAAATAAAATAAAAAAGAAGAAGAAGCATTCCATTGGGCAGTCTGATGCTAGGGCCTTTCTCTACTACTCTCCTATATCTCCCCCAAGTCCAGTTACCTACCTGATCCCCTCCCTGCCCACGCTGTCCTGTGAGGTGAAGCCCTGCACACACTTCACCTTAAGGCAGAGGTGGGTGGCGCAGGAAGGCCCTGGTGGGGAGCACGGACAGGAAGGCTGGAGGGAAGCCTGAGAAGCAGCAGTGAGCTGGAGCCTCCAAAAGACCCGAAGAAGCAGCAGAAAAACCTGGGGAAACTAAGACAGTGTCCTCCAGGAATGGGAGGGAAAGTTCCCAAAGCAGTGCTGAGGAGCCATCAGCTGAAGAAGCTGCAGGCCGCCCTACAGCAAAGCCTACAACGATCTCCAGTTTAGGTTTGCCATCGGCAGACAGATGGCAAAGAAGGCCGCAGCCAGAGCCATCAGACTTGGATCAGGCAAACCCAAAGAAACCCTTCCAATGCGTGCTCCAAAAACCCTTTCGATAGCACAGCTTTTAATGAAGACCAAGATAGAGAACCCGAGGAAATGCCCACAGGAGCAAAGGTGAAGATGAAGGATATTGAAAGGGTTACACAACATTAGCAGGACCACACTCCTTCAGTAAAGAAAAGCATGTGTTTTCTTTTCTTTTCTTTCTTTCTTCTTCTTTTTTTTTTTCCCAATACATTTAAAAAAAAAATATATATATATATATATATATATATATATATATATATATATATACACACACACACACACACACACACAGAGAGAGAGAGGAAGGGAGAAGGATAGAGAGCTAGAAACATCGATGAGAGAGAAACATGGACCAGCTGCCTCCTGCACACTCCCTACTGGGTATGTGCCTACAATCAATGTACATGCCCTTGACTGGACTCGAACCTGGGACCCTTCAGCCCTCAGACTGACGCTCTATCCACTGAGCAAAACCGGTTTCGGCCGTCAATACATTTTTATTGATTTCAGAGAAGAAGGGAGAGGCAGAGAGAGATAGAAACATCAATGATGAGAGAGAATTCATGATTGGCTGCCTCCTGCATACCCCCTACTGGAAATCAAGGCCACAACTCAGTCATGTGCCCTGACTAAGAATGGAGCCATAACCTTCTGGTTTAACCCTTGACCACTGAGCAACACTGGCCAGACAAGCATGGGTTTTATGATAACCAGAAGCTATAGGAGCGAAATATAAAATCTCATCTTGGAAATGCCCATGACCAAGACAATTAAATCAGCGTTTTTCAACCGCTGTTCCGCGGCACACTAGATGTTGCCTGGTGTGCCGTAGGTGCAGACAAGACAAGAATTTTATAATTTTTCACTATTTTGTTTACTTAATATTTCATAATAAAGTAATTATAAAATACTTTCTTTGTGTTTATTTGATTCCTATTCAAGAGAATTACTTTATATATAGTCAATATAGGCACAGAGTTAAATTTTTTAACATTTTCTAATGGTGGTGTGCCTCGTGATTTTTTTCATGAAACAAGTGTGCCTTTGCCCAAAAAAGGTTGAAAAACACTGAATTAAATGATATGATTTGAAATGGGGGTGGTGTAGAGTTAAAACGAACAGTTTCCTTTTTAAAGAATGGTATAAAAAAAATAAAAATAAAAAAAGATTGCCTTCGGAGACACCTTTTTTTCCTCAAGGTTGAGTGAGAGTTTGAAATTAGACATGATTTATATTTTCTATACAGATTTCAAGACATGTGCTAAGTTTGTAGTTTTGTATGATTAGTTTCCAATGGTCACAGATAATTTTTGAAAATCAGAAATAGTACCTTTCTAAGAATGGCATATTTTTTAGGCACAGCTGTTAGCACAGTAAGAGGGAAGCAAAAAGTTGTTTGTTTAAACTGCAAGCAATTACTCTCTAACTTAACTCCCTTATTAACCTAAACTTTCCAACTTCCAGGATCAGCCTTATAGAAAAGGAGTATTGTATTGGAGCAAAATGTTACTGAAAGTAAATTAGATAAAATTAAAATATTGCTCATCACTGGATCCAATTTACAGATGAGGAAACTGAGGCACAAACAATTTAAATAACTTGCCCAAAGTTACATGAGCCAGTAACAGGTAGAGGCATGATTCAATCCAGGCAAAATGTTTCAGAGTCAGTTCCCATCTTTTCTCTGTATAGATTCATCTCTTCATCATTTCAATGTCAAGGATAATTACTATGATAGAGATCAATCCCTTCCTTATATCTCTTCCCCGAATATAATGAAAGCTTCAGAAGACAGGAGCCAGACTTACACAACTTTGTTCCCTAACAACATCTAGCTAGGTTGTTTACCCTTTATTCTTGAACCAAATTATTTCATACATTTTAAAAATGGACATTGAAGCTTAGCAGAATCCCAGCTACATTAGATTTGAAAGGAAGTTAAAGAATGGATAAAGGATGGAAGAGCCCATTATTAGATTTGGTAAATCCCCAAAGCAATCTGAAACAAAGTCACAAAATCAGTTACATACAGTTTCTTTTCTCTCTTGATCACTAGGATTTCCTTCTGCAGTGTTGCCTCCTCCTACCCTTTCCTTTAAAAAAAATCACATTAAAAATATTTTAATGGATAAAGAAGTAGGACATATATATAATAGAATATGACTTGACCATAAAAAAGAATGAAATCTTTTTTTATGGATGGACCTAGAGGCTATTGTGCTGAGGGAAATAAGTCAGCAGAGGAAGGCAAGTGGCAGATGATTTCACTTAAATGTGAAATCTAAAAAAATAAATAAAAATTTTAAAAAATGAACTAACAAAACAGAAACACAAAATCATAGACACAGAGAACATCTGGACATTTGCCAGATGGGAGTCGGGTTGGGGAATGGATGAGAAGACATGAAGGGACTAAGAAGTACAAATTGGTAGTTACAAAACAATGATGGACAAGTCTAGCATGGGGACCATAATCTATAATACTGTAACAACTATGTATGGTGTCAGGTGGGTATTAGATTTATCAGGGTGATCACATTATAAATTGTACAAATGTCTACTCACTTGATTGTAAAAAAAAAAAAGCTCATACTATATGATTTCATTTTTATAAAAGTGAAGACAAAGCAAATTTGATCTCTAGCAACAAAAAACAGATCAGTATGGACAGAGAAACCAAGATGGAGGCATAAGGTAGACACCCGAATGCAGCCTACCACAACAAATTTGAATTTAGAACTGAAAAACAGGGGAGGCATTGCCCTGAAGCGCCGGACGGCTGGCTGAGAGGAGGCTCTGCCATCTGGGAAGGAGAGAGAAGGCACGCTGAACCTCAGGAACAGTGAAGGTACAGAGAACTGTGTGCGCGAAAAGGCGCTGGCTTAATCCCAGTGCGGAGAGAAAGGGCCAGACCAAGATTGCTGCTGGCTTACTCCCTGCACGCAGAGAGGGCGGGCCGGGCTGAGTTCGCTACAGGCTTACTCCTGGCGCAGAGAGGGCGAACAGCTAACGCGGCTGGCTTTCTTGTCCGAGAGGAAAACAGAATCAGCCTATTGCTCTGATAAACGGCCCCAGACAGGGAGAGGCCAGACTGTCAGGCAGTGGGCAGAGATCTCTTGGAGGTGTGTGAAGCCAGAGGCCATTACTGCGGGACTTGGGGAGGAGCTGAAGGGAAAACAAAGTTTGTCTGCACCAACCCGAGACTCCGCCCTACCTGTGGCTGAGCACAGAAGCTCTCCCAGAGGCTGGCTTTCTCTAAGGAGGGACTTGCAGGAATCCAAAGCTTGTCTGCGCCTTTACCAAAGAGGTGCACGCACACGCCTGCAACCAATCTTCCAAAACTCTCCACGAACAGGACTTTTCTAAGGCGAGACTGACAGGGAACCAAAGATTGTCTGCGCCACCCCGAGACCCCGCCCTATTCAAGCAGAGTACGGAAACCCTCCTAGCTGAGACACTGCTGATCCTCACAGCCAATTGGCTTGGAGATCAACGCTTCCCAGTGATACCAACAATAAGCAAGGCTTAACAACAAGACTGCACACACAGCCCACAAAGGGCTACACCAAGACTGTCCACCACAGGTAACTGGGAAGGCTGTGCTACTGGGCTCTACCAGAACACCTAGCACACAAAGCTATTCCATCAAATTAGGGAAACAACTAAAATGCAGACAAGAAGAAGGACACAAAGGAAGGAAATGGAGGAAAAGAAATGATTGGACATTGAGTTCAAAACTACAGTTATAAGGTTATTCAACAATATCCTAAAAAAGGCCAATAAAATAAATGAGACCTATGAGGATATGAAAAGGGAGCAACTAGAAATAATAAGGGATCAACAAGAAATGAAGAAAACATTGTCTGAAATAAAAAATATTATACAAAGTCCTAAAAACAGACTGGAAGATCGCAAGAATCAAGACAAAGATTTAGAACACAAAGAGCCAGAGGACACTCTTCTGCAGAAGGGAGGAGATAAGAGAATCCAGAAAGTTGAAGATAGTGTAAGAAACCTCTGGGACAATTTCAAGCGAACCAACATCAGAATTATGGGGATTCCAGAAGAGAGAGAGCAAGATACCGAAAGAGTACTAGAAGAAATAGTGACAGAAACTTCCCCCACCTGGTGAAAGAAATAGACTTACAAGTCCAGGAAGCCCACAGAACCCCAAACAAAAGGAATCCAAGGAGGACCACACCAAGACATATCATAATTAAAATTCCAAGAGCAAAAGACAAAGAGAGAATATTAAAAGCAGCAAGAGAAAAGCAGGTAGTGACCTATAAAGGAGTACCCAAAAGATTGTCAGCTGATTTCTCAACAGAAACCATGCAGGCCAGACGGGAATGGCAAGAAATATTCAAGGTGATGAATAGCAAGAACCTACAGCCAAAAATAATCTACCCAGCAAAGCTATCACTCAGAATCAAAGGACAGATAAAGAGCTTCACAAATAAAAAAAAGCTAAAAGAGTTCATCACCACCAAACCAGAATTATATGAATTGCTGAAGGAGGTTATTTAGGAAGAGGAAGAAGATAAAGATAAAAATTATGATCAACAAATACGTAGCTATCAACAAGTGAATCTAAAAACCAAGGGAATTTAAAAATCTGATGAACAATATTAACTGTTGAATATAATAGAATCAGAGGTATGGAAGGGGAGTGGACTGACGATTCTCAGGGAAAAGGGGAGTGGGGGTGCGGGAAGAGACTGAACAAAAACTGTGCACCTATGGATGAGGACAATGGGGGATGGGGAAAGGACAGAGGGTGGGGTGGGAACCTGGTGAAGGGGAGCAATTGAGGGGGGGAAGAGGATCACATTTGTAATAATCTGAACAATAAAGATTTATTTTTAAAAAAAAACAGATCAGTATGTTTGGGGATACTGGGATGGGAGTGGGAGAGGGAGAAGTGGACATGATGACAAATACTAGAAATCTTTTGGAGATGATGGATATGTTCATTATCTTAACTGTGGTGATGGTCGCATATATGTATAAAACATATATATACTTTATATCAAAGCATATCAAACTGTATATTTTAAATATTTGCAGTTTCTTGTATGTCAATTATACCTTAGTAAAGATATTTAAAATAAAGTATAAATATCTTAGTTAAGATATTTAAAATAAAGTATAAAAATTTAAGTAATTTGCCGGAACCGGTTTGGCTCAATGGATAGAGCGTTGGCCTGCGGACTGAAAGGTCCCATGTTTGATTCCTGTCAAGGGCATGTACCTTGGTTGTGGGCACATCCCCCAGTAGGCACACTGCAAGAGGCAGCTGATCAATGATTCTCTCTCATCGATGTTTCTAACTCTCTATCCCTCTCTCTCCCTCTCTGTGAAAAATCAATAAAAAATATTTTTTTTAAATTAAGTAATTTTAAAAATAATTTTAAAGGTTGACATACACAGGGGTGTCAAACCAGGAGCCAGTTTCTGAGTGGTAATGAGAGGAGTAGGAGGTTGGTTAGGACAGGATTTGCAGAAGGAATTTTTGGATTTGACTAGTGGAAATGTAGGTGTTGATAGAAATATACCACAGGCAGCAGAAAACACGAGACTGAAGTCCATGAGATTTTGATTTATGATCATAATTTTTGCTTTATGCATAAAGTGAGCATGGAAAAATAAAAATTTCCATGTACCTTTTTAAGAGTTCAAATAGGAAGTTTTATAGTCCAGAAGCTAAGCTAGTAGGTAAACTATCCATATTTCATAAAACAATGGCTTAATCCTGACCATCAAGCCATTCAGTTAAACAGTTATGCCTCATTTCAGGAGGCGGTAAATTAGGTCTATGTTGTGTGAGCAAGCAATCAGGTATTTAATAAGTGACATTTCTATGGGCACCAAAAAAAACAAACAAACACAAAGGTTAATGTTTAGAGCAAATTAAAAAGTTTCTGAGCCTGGAGGGCTGCCAGACTTCTAAGTGTCAGAGGTGTTGCATACATCTCTGATGATGTCATTAAGTGTTTGGAAAAAACTCAGGTGGTTTACACATCAGACATGGAGATTGTATAAGCATGAGCTGTTGAAGTTTAGTATGTTGGGGGTTTTTAATTGATTTTAGGAAGAGAGAAAGGGAGAGGGGGAGAGAGAAACATCCATTAGTTACCTCTTGCACCCACCCTGACCAGTCATCAAACCCGAAATTTGGGGATGGAGCCAGGGTGATTTCTTGAAGTTTATATCAAATCATGGAGCAGCAGTTTGCAGGACTTCAAGGGGACAAATGGCCATTTCAGTTTTCAGTGATTCCAAGTGAAAAGATATGAGAAAATTGAAAATGTTAGTTTGAGGAACGACAGCCATATATTTGAGAAAACTAGAAAAACTCAGGATCCAGTCCAGTATACTGTCCCAACCAGTGGGAGATCAATGTGGGGGCGAGGAGGCACCTAGAAGGGAATGATAGAGGACAGGAGATGCGAAGAAATGGAGGCAAGACAGGGTTCTGATCAAGCCTCGAATTTTATTGTTGCAGCTGCAATATATCGATATATACAGGCTGTAGGGGGAGGTTGCAGCGGGAACATTCCAAGGCGGAGCTAGCTATGGGGGAGGATCAGGAAGGGGACGTTGCAGAGGTCTTCCAGAGCAGGATGTGTGCTAAGCGATAGGTTATCTTTAGCTTCTGGCCACACCGCAAGGCGCCACATGATTTCTGATAAGAGGAACTAGAAACTTAACTCCAAGATGGAGTTGTATTTTCTAAGATGGAATTGCTTGTATCAACTCTGGTGGCTCCCAACATCTCCTCCCTCTTTGTCTTATTGAGGGTGGGCCTTAACCAATTGGGGGAGTAGTGACCTGGTTCCTCCCGTGGGTTTCCCAGGCCCACCAGTGCTAGTAGTGGCTCTTGGTATCTTTTGGGGAGGAGAGGCAGAGCCGATTAGATTTGTATTGATTCCAACCTCTATGCAAACCAGGTATACTCACAGGGAAATCCAGAGGGGGTCAAAATTTTCCCATGACCTTCCCTTGGGAAGAGGGGGTCGGAAAAATTTTTGGACCTTCCCTTGAAATGCTTTGCTCTGCACCCAGATCGGTACCCATACCTTTCTCCCAGTAAGGAGTAGGTAAGCATTCCTCTGGTCATTATGCTGTCCCCACAGGGAGAGAGCGATGGTAAAGTTCATAATCTTGCTCACGGTCAGCTATGGCTAAACGGTGGTAATGTACCTGGATGGGTTTGGCCAAGATGCTATCAACCTGCTGTTTTACAAAATCTGTTAACCTCCGAAAAGCCCAGCGGCCGAAGGATAGGATCAATATAAAGCCTATAAAGGGGCTCAGGATGGGGAGAAGGTAGGGGAGGAATCCATTTAATCCACCCCAGAAGGGGTTCTCGGACAGCTCCTTCCGCTGCTTTATCAGGTCTTCTTGTAGTTTTTTTTATCTTGTCTCGGACGACTCCGGACTTGTTGGTGTAGAAACAGCAACGTTCCTGTAGGGCTAAGCATATCCCTCCCTGCTCTGCTGTGAGTAAGTCTAGGCCTCTTCGGTTTTGTAAGACTACCTCCGCTAGGGAGTCTATTTGGTCTTGGAGGTCATTGATGGTCCCAGAAAGAGTTTGAATGTCTTCAATCAGTTGGTTAGAGTGTTTGACATAAGAGTGAACTGCTACTCCTAGGCCTGCTTAGCCGGTGGCTACGGCTCCTGAGACTCCTAGACCTATTAGTAGGGGGATGAACTGAATAGCTCGCTTACTGTATCCACTAATATACTCAAGACTGGGCAGGGCCGTGAAGGCCAGGTTTCCTCCACATATGAATACTTGCCCAGGAGTGGGACAAAGGGGCGAGGTATAATTGGTGATTTGTCCTGTATAGTCATTGTCTATAATTCCTGGAGTGATACGGAGGCCTGCTAATGTGGAACTGTCCCGTCCTAGAATCAAGCCAAAAGTGTTTGGGGGTAAGGGTCCAAAAGCCTTAGTAGGGATTAGTTGAATTCCCTGATCGGGGATTAATATTGTGCTGGTGGCGGAACAGAGGTCCAGTCCTGCACTCTAACAGTATCTCAAGGCTAAAAGGGCAACCCTTATACTTGCTATTAGATTTTGCTTGCAGTATTCTTAGCTTTGGAGCAATTCCTCTCTCAGAGAGGTTCACCTGATGGGTGTTTCTCTCTCTCATCTAAGTTTCTAACTCTCTATCCCTCTCCCTTCCACTCTGTAAAAAATCAATAAAAATATACTTTAAATAATAAAATCAGCAATACTTCAGACAAAAAGTTAGGATGATAGCCATCTTCATCAGTTCATTTGACAATTTTTTGTTCATTTGGCTGATCCGGGCCTGGCTGCCTGAATGAATTTTCAGTTCATTTGGCTGCTCCGGGCCTGGCCACTCTCATTTGACAATTTTTAAAGAAGCTGGAAGGCTGGGGGCTAGCCTTAGATTTCTCAGCAGCTTGTGCTTTTGAAAAGCTCTGGTTCCCATTTGTTTTCCTTTTGTTTGTTCAGTCCCAGGCAGCTCTGCCTGTTTACATTCCTTCCCATCCACAGGAGGACCTGGGGAGTTGCTAGGAGGCTTACAAGCATTCCTATTAGACTTTGGAAAACCCGCTTCCAATTTTGCTACATTTCTGACCATGGGGTTATTAAATTCTTTTCAAATATCTTTTCAGCTAGGACAAACAATATTTATTTATGACAGCATTAAACCATTCAATGGATTCAACGGGTGCAAAGTTTCATGCCTTCAAAAGAAGAATTGGTAACTGACATATCTCAATCAGGCAAAAAGCTAATGCCATGTCCATAAGGCACAGGCATAGCTATCCCTGAGAGAAAAAAGGATCAATATCCAATTGGTCAGGATTGAGAAGGAAAGAACCATGTGAAATTTTATTTCCATCTTTCCTTGGGCTCAGAATAAGTGGGTAAACATTCAAGGGTCCTGGTGTAAGGATTTTTTGTTGTTGTTGTTGTTGTTGTTATTGTTGCTTAATTATGGCCCTTAGATTGGCCTTGGATGGAGGACTGAGGTTATAAATGTCCTGAGGGCTGGAAGCAGTTTGAAAGGACCTTCACTAAGAATGGATATTAGCCCACATTTCTGTTTGGCCATATTTTGGAGCTTCTAACTTGATGGTTACCCAGCCAAGTTCTTAGGACATAAAATGTAAGGTTGTCTTTAGTGAGAGTTTTGCCATTTTTTTCTTTTCTTTTTTTTCTTCTTCTTCTTCAGTGCTGAACAATTGTATTTCCAGTGTCCTGATTTTTTACAATATTTAAAAATATCTAGAGGCATATAGGAAGGGGTCTGAGAGGACTTTGATTTTTGTTGTAATTTCCGTCCTTTCATCTTATTCAGGGGGTTTTAATATGAGAGCTTTCCAGAAATGATATTTTAGCCCTGGCTGGGCGGCCTGGATGGTTGGAGCATCCTCCCATAAGCCAAAAGGTTGTGGGTTCCATTAGCAGTCAGATTTCATATGTGAGGCAACCTATCAAAGTCTTTTATTGTTGTTTTTTTCTCTCTCTCTCCTTCTTCCTCTCTCTCAAAACAACTTAAAAAAAAACAAACAAACATAGCCTTGGGCAAGTTAAAAATTCTATAAATAAATACAAACATAAATGCTTTAATTTAAAAGTTTTACCAACTCATAAAGAATCAATTGTCTGGCTATTGATAGGAAGATTACCAGTGACTCAAAAGAGCAATCCTTCTATGGCCTAACTAAGGAAGCAAAAGGCTTCCACAGAGAGCTAGAGCAAGAAGGATGCATCCCTCACAGATCCAACAGTTCATCCCCATAGTGACCTAAGAAGCACGTGGGCCTGTCTTTAAACAGCTGCTCCAAAACGCAGGAGGTCACGTGTTTCCCTCCCCTTAGTCTGAAGAAGGATTTTGATTCCCTAAACTGGATCCACAGCTCCTTTGGCTGCCCACCAGCTGCATCTTCATCCTCAAGCTGGCAGAGATAAGGATCATCTCTGCAAGTACGGGGTAAACAGAAAACCAGAAGTTCAAATTAAATCTTTAGCACAGTCATGTTTGCCCAAGAAACTAGTCTCACTGGCAATCTAAATTCAGAAAGGGAGAAGTGTATTCTCACAACTTTTTTCTTCCACTGGATCCCACAGACAGAGATGTGGGGATTGGGGGGCGGGAGGGGCTTACATGCTAAGAACCCTTACCTCCTTCCAGCCTGTGTTAGACATCCCAGGATCTCCTGAGTTGCTTCAGCCTTAATGGAAAGTGTGGGATTCTAGCCGGTAAATTTTCTTTTTGCCTGGCTGCTTCACTAAAACCATGGGAGCAGCAGAAAAAAGAAAAAAAAAATGTTTCCCCTGCCTTTCTAAATTCTTCTGGTTGGCCTAATAATCAAGTGAACATGAGACAAATGAATAGGAGAACATCACCAAACTTATCACATATGTACATATGGGGGTCCCCAAAGAATATGAGAGCCAAGGGCAGGTTAAGGCTTACTTGGTATATGCCATCTTAAACTAAGTGGGGCAGGAAAAGAGCTTTTAGGAAAGAGTTAATGTTTAGAGAACAATTACTTGTTGGGCCATCTTGAAGCTATGGGACACAAAGGAATTTGATCTAACCAGCCCTGCTAGCTTTCTCCCTATCACACACTAGTTTATATTAAACTATAATTATCCATGATACTATCTCTCTTCCTGGAGCACATCCTCTAAATTCTTTTAAGCCATTAGGGGGAAGGTCAAAGGTGTTTTGTTTTGTTTTTTCTGAGTCTTTTGTTTCTTAACACTAACCAGCTTAACCAATATTTCAAAGAAGCATATTTTGGGTTGACAAAGTCTGTTCCCCTTGAATAACATTGTAAAGGGAGCAACTGTCAAGTTAGAGAAGTAAACACTACTTTGTATGCTGAACAAACAGTACAAGGGCTAAACAGGAAAGCTAGGCAGAGGAGAGAGATGGGGCTGTGTGTGTGTGTGCTGGTCAAGGAGGGGCCACAGAACCCATGTGGAGTCTGAAAGGAACACTGGGGAGTCGAGAATCTGAAGGAACACGTGGCTGGTTTTCCTGCACTGAAATTGGTGTTTCACTATAGCTTCAGAGTGAGCAATAAAGATCCTGATCTCAAAATAGCCACCAAGTTCTTAGATTCGATTGAAGACCATGTCCTGGGTTAGTCTCTCCTTTCACACAGAGCAGCTGGCATGCATTGAGGAACGCCAAGTCACAGTAAGCTTAGCTTAAGCAAAGCATAAGGAATCAAATCTGCTAGAACAGCCAACACGCCTGTTTTGGTAACTGACAAATTGTGCTTGATCCCGTTCACCTTTTTCACTGAAGTCCATGCCTTTCATCCAAAGGTCTTGGTTACTTCCCCAAGTTCATTTCTTGGTACTAACTCTCATCAGCCTTCTGGCACCAAGATCACCGCATCCAGCTCCCCCAAAAAAATCTAAGCCAGTCACCCCGCCGTACTTTCCATTCTGAGAACACTGTGTTCTCTTTGCTTCTGCTCCTCCCCATCCCCCACTTTCTGATCTTTTGGGATCACCACTGCATATGAAGTCCACTGTTGACAAAAACGTCATTAAGTGGTGCATGACCCTCCGATGACATACACTGCGTCCACTCTTTTCCTAAAAGGAGACTGGGAAGGAGTAACAGGGAGCAGGGAGGGACTTAATGAAAAAGAAAGATGCTTCTGTCTTTGAGTGCCACCTGCTGGCTCACGTTGGTTATTAAAAAAGAAAAACATACAAGTGCTATAGTTGGCTTTTAGCAGAAGACCTTGGGTGCCACCTACTGGTTTATTTTGAAACTTTTTAATATTTTACAGAAAGGGTTTACTTTCACTTAATACATACTACTACGGTAATTACCAACCACCTAAGAGATTCTAGAAACAGAAAACCAGCCCAGAATGGAAGAGGTATCGTGAAGACAGATGAGCACAAAGATATCCTGATGAGGGCTGGAAGGGAGCAAGAGTGCAGCCTCAAGGACAGAGTTGACAATCAACGGGGGAGGTCCGGTAGGGGGAGTTAGGAAAGCTTTATTGAGGTGAGGAACCCCAAGTTACCTCTATAAATGTGAGTTGATGAGCAGGTATGAGAAGGAGGATCCAGGAGATCCAGGCAGAAAGAAGTGAGTGTCTGCCAAGTGATTCGGTATGGCTGGACCTTGTCATGCAAGACATAGAGAGAGGCACCAAGAGAGAAAGCTGGGAGGGAGGCCAGGGCCAGATCCTGGGAGGCTTCCCATGCCACACTGTGGAGGTCGTCCTGCAGGAAATAATAGAAGAACTAGTGTCGGGTGTGAAGCAGGAGAGTTTGGGATTAGGCATCTCTTTACAAATACCACACCCTCAAAAAAAGGGAAACTGTAATTCAGTGCCTCACTTTGGAAATGTATTATTGTTGCAAGTCACATAGATGTGATCTACTCAAATGAAAAGGGGGGTATTGGAAGGATATCAGGAGTACACCACATTCTCAAGAGTCTGGAAGAGCAGCTTGGAAGCAGGCAGGAGCGTGGAGGAGGCACAGCAGTTGTCTCACAGTTGGCACACAGCAGTTGTCACACAGTTGACCGAGATTTGGCTGCAGAAGGACATCACTGCCACTGTTGTCCTGAGTTAGCCCTACTCACCCCAGTAGGAGCATGTGATTGTCAGCCTTTGGGCCATGCCTTGGTTGCTAGGTAGTGTGACTTCATAAATGGAGTGTTACTTAGGGTATCTGTTCGGCTGCCATAACAAATATCAACATTAATGACGACTTTATTGCTCCCTCCTATTAAGGCATGAGTGGGTTGGCCAGCTCTTTTCTGTGAAGCCAGCCCTGATCCAACCCCACCCTGGATTTTCACCCCACACATAGTTTCCATGTCGTGCCCAAGAGAGCTGCTCCCAGTTCCCATTATCACTTTTGCATTTCTAGCCACAGGAGGAAGGAGAGAAAAAAAATGAAATATTAATAATTCCTTGGTGTCATTAAATAGTGAGTGTTCACATTTCTCTGATTCTCTTAGAACATGTTTTCCGTTTGTTTGTTTGAATTGTGGTCAAAATAAAACTCAAACATATAACATAGTGATGAATTGGTATATCTCCTAAAATTCTTTTTTATCTATAGATTTCCCCCTTTCCTCTATATTTTTTTTTGCTTTTCTACTTCAATTGAAGAAACTGATTGTTTGTCCTGAAGAATTTCCCCATAGTCTAGATTTTGCAAAGCCGCATCCCTGCAGAGCCATTTAACAGGTCCTTGTGTTCTAATTCCTGTAAATTGGTAGTTATATTCAGAGGCTTGAATATAGTTCAGGGTCAATTTTTTGTTTTGTTTTGCAAGACTGCATCAGAGGTAGGGTGAGTTCTTGCTTGGAAGGCACTTAATGGGCTAATTTTTTCTTATTAGTCATTGAAAACCATTACCTGGATCCACATGCTAGTCCCTTTAAAAAAAAAAAAAAAAAAAAATATATATATATATATATATATATATATATATATATATATATATTATTGATTTTTCACAGAGAGTAAGGGAGAGGGATAGAGAGCTAGAAACATCGACCAGCTGCCTCCTGCACGCCCCCTACCAGGGATGTGCCCGCAACCAATGTACATGTCCTTGAACCTGGGACCTTCGAACCTGGGACCTTCCAGTCCGCAGACCGACGCCCTATCCACTGGAGCCAAACGGGTTTCAGCTGCTAGTCCCTTCATTGTGCTTGCTCACCAGACCATCACACGGCAATGAGTGCCTTTTATATCAGGGGGAGTTGGTGACATAAGGTTTGGCCCAGAAGTAGTTTGCAATCTGCTGGGCAGCAAACTGGAATAGGAAGCTACTATGGTGGCACCTAAGTGGGAAATTGAAGGACCTCAATCTAATCTGAAATCATAGAGATCACAAGCACTTTTCAGTCCTTAGCACAGGAAAGGCCTTTGATTTTATTTCATATTTATTATGTTTTCCATTAAATAAATAGAACAATGAGGCAAGTGAGCCACTAAAACATCTCAGCTGCCTATAGTCTGGGTGTGATATGGTTTAGCAAGAGGATATGAAGAGAAGATATGAACATTTTAGTGGGCAGCAAACTTGGCATAGTCAATAGTCAATGTCCTTTTACCATGCATACCCCTCTCCCACCCAGCAGCTAGTGTAATCTTAGGCTATCTTAGCAGATTTACATCATCTAGGCTCTAAAAGGAAATGATTCTGCTCTAGTCTCCCCTGGTCATGCCATGTCAAGAGAACCAAAAGTAGGAGATAGACAAAGAAAAATAGAATCTGAGTAGACAAACAGGACTGGAGGCAGGACATGGAATACATAAAGTATAACCAGAAAGACTCGGGACGTTAACCAAGAAAGCCTGATGCCGATAGCTCAGCATCTTCCAGCATTTGAGGGTCTGCCATGTACAAGGTGGGTAGGCTGGCCTTGTGGAGTGCACCTAGACAAAGGGAGCAATGATAGAAAGGAAGAACATTCCGAGCTGAGGGACAGTGATTTCCTGTCAATTGGCAGGGATGTCACAGAGGAAATCTAAGCATCAAATTCAGTTTGACCTGTCTCTTCTATGCCTCCAATTTTAAGACTCTGTGCATCTGACCAGAAAAACCTTAATCATTTTTTTTTGTTTGTTTATGCCTAACTGATTTACTATTGAAATTCCTACAAGAATTGTTACAATTTTACTTCAGTCTCCTTCACCACTTAGCCTGCTCCCTTACACCCAACAGATGACACCACTGTCTTCTATTATTATTATTACTAGAGGCCCAGCACGCAATATCGTGGGAGACCCAGATCCACCATGTGGAGGGACCCAGACTGATTCCTGGCTCATCGGGCAGGATGCAGGACCCAGAAGGTTGACCGCCCAGCCTTCCCCCCCCATTGGAGTGGTGGTGGTGGGAGGGGGTGTGAGTAGGCGTGGGCTGGCCAGAGGGGCTGTGAGCCTATCGTGAAGGAGTGGGCTGATGGGTAGCAGAAGGGAGGGGGCATTTGGTTGGCAGGCCTGGCTCTTGATCGGGGTGGGAGAGTCTGAGCAGGGGCAGGATGGCCGTGGGGAGGGGCCACGAGGTTGACCACCAGGGACCCTCCCCCCCATCACGCCGGTTCATTGCCCACAGTGGGTATTATGGCCAAGAGGTGCTTCATGCACCTTCTGGTGACCAGTCGTTTGGTCATTTTGGTCGTGATGCCTCTTGGCCTTTTATTATAATAATTATTGAGATACAATAATTGGCATGTAACATAGTTTCAGGTATAAAGCATAGCGATTCAGCATGTGTATATTACAAAATGATTGCCACAATATATCTAGTTAACAGCCATCACCATACACAGTTACAAGTTTTTTTTTTTTCTTGTAATGAGAACTTTTAAGAACGTGCAAGAACTTGTACTCTCTTAGCAACTTTCAAATATACAATGCAGTATTATTAACTAGAGTCACCACACTGTACCTTATACCCCAGGATTTATTTATTTTATGACTGAAAGTTTGTGCTTTTTGACCCTTTCATCCATTCACCCACCCACTACACCCCACCTCTGGCAACCTCCCAGTTGTGCTCTGTTTCTGAGTTGTTGTTTGTTTTTTCAGATTCAACATATACGGTAAGCGAGATCAGGCTGTATTTGTCTTTCTCTGTCTCGCTTATTTTACTTAGCATCACGCCATCAAGTTCCATCCACGTTGTTGCAAAAGGTAGGATTTCCACCACTGTCTTCTTTATCGGCCACATGAACCCTTTCAACTCCTGGTCCCTGTAAGTCCCTCCCTCCCACCTCACACTTTCCTGGTGTTTGCCCACATTTTCTTTCCCTCCTATCTTTTTAATAATAAACTCTTCAACTGATTCTGACCCTTTCTATTCTTCAGACCTCTGTAATCTACTTTCCACATAGTCCTATTACATTAAAAATACTTTGCAAAAAAAATCAGCAAAAGTAGAACCCGTGTAGCATAGGCAGCACAGGGGAAGGAAGTGATGAGAACTGAGACAGAGAAAAAGAGACAGTCAGAAAATGGACCTATGGTTTTTAAAGTGACCTCCACAGAATATTGCATCAGAAACACCTGGGTGCTTAATGTACATTCTTCAGCCCCATTCTAGACCAACGAATCTGAAATTTTGGAAGTGGGACTTATAAATTTATATTTTTAAATATATTTTTATTGATTTCAGAGAGGAAGGGAGAGGGAAAGAGAGATAGAAACATCAATGATGAGAGAGAATCATTGACCAGCTGCCTCCTGCACACCCCACACAAGGGACTGAGCCCACAAATCAGGCATGTGCTCTGACGGGGAATCAAATTGTGATCTCCTGGTTCATAGGTCAACACTCAACCATCGAGCCATGCAGGCCAGGCTAAATTTGTATTTTTTTTTAACAATTTTTTTAAATAAATCTTTATTGTTCAGATTATTACAAATGTGATCATCTTCCCCCCCTCAATTGCTCCCCTCCACCAGGTTCCCACCCCACCCTCTGTCCTTTCCCCATGCCCCATTGTCCTCATCTATAGGTGCACAGTTTTTGTTCAGTCTCTTCCCTCACCTCTATTCCCCTTTCCCCTGAGAATCGTCAGTCCACTCCCCTTCCATATCTCTGATTCTATTATATTCAACAGTTAATATTGTTCATCAGATTTTTTTAATTCCCTTGGTTTTTAGATTCACTTGTTGATAGTTACATATTTGTTGATTATAATTTTTATCTTTATCTTCTTCCTCTTCCTAAATAACCCCCTTCAGCAATTCATATAATTCTGTTTGGTGGTGATGAACAATTTTAGCTTTTTTTTATTTGTGAAGCTCTTTATCTGTTCTTTGATTCTGAGTGATAGCTTTGCTGGGTAGATTATTTTTGGCTGTAGGTTCTTGCTATTCATCACCTTGAATATTTCTTGCCATTCCCGTCTGGCCTGAATGGTTTCTGTTGAGAAATCAGCTGACAATCGTATGGGTGCTCCTTTATAGGTAACTATCTGCTTTTCTCTTGCTGCTTTTAATATTCTCTCTTTGTCTTTTGCTCTTGGGATTTTAATTATTATGTGTCTTGGTGTGGTCCTCCTTGGATTCTTTTTGTTTGGGGTTCTGCAGGCTTCCTGGACTTGTAAGTCTATTTCTTTCACCAGGTGGGGGAAGTTTTCTGTCATTATTTCTTCCAGTATTCTTTCAGTATCTTGCTCTCTCTCTTCTTCTGGAATCCCCATAATTCTGATGTTGGTCCGCTTGAAATTGTCCCAGAGGTTTCTTACACTATCTTCAACTTTCTGGATTCTCTTATCTTCTCCCTTCTGCAGAGGAGTGTCCTCTGGCTCTTTGTGTTCTAAATCTTTGTCTTGATTCTTGCGATCTTCCAGTCTGTTTTTAGGACTTTGTATAATATTTTTTATTTCAGACAATGTTTTCTTCATTTCTTGTTGATCCCTTATTATTTCTAGTTGCTCCCTTTTCATATCCTCATAGGTCTCATTTATTTTATTGGCCTTTTTTAGGATATTGTTGAATAACCTTATAACTGTAGTTTTGAACTCAATGTCCAATCTTTTCTTTTCCTCCATCTCCTTCCTCTGTGTCCTTCCTCTTGTCTGCATTTTAGTTGTTTCCCTGATTTGATGGAATAGCTTTGTGTGCTAGGTGTTCTGGTAGAGCCCAGTAGCACAGCCTTCCCAGTTACCTGCAGTGGACAGTCTTGGTGTAGCTTTTTGTGGGCTCTGTGTGCAGTCTTGCTGTTAAGCCTTGCTTATTGTTGGTATCACTGGGAAGCGTTGAACTCCAAGCCAATTGGCTGTGAGGATCAGCAGTGTCTCAGCTAAGAGGGCTTCTGTACTCCGCTTGGATAGGGCGGGGTCTCGGGGTGGCGCAGACAATCTTTGGTTTCCTGTCAGTCTCGCCTTAGAAAAGACTTTCACAGTTCCTGAGGTTCAGCGTGCCTTCTCTCTCCTTCCCAGATGGCAGAGCCTCCTCTCAGCTAGCCGTCCAGTGCTTCAGGGCAATGCCTCCTCTGTTTTTCAATTCTAAATTCAAATTTGTTGTGGTAGGCTGCATTCAGGTGTCTACCCTATGCCACCATCTTGGTTTCTCTCCTATTTTAACCTAAATTTGTACTTTAAATAAACATTTTTTTTAATTACACAGAAAGTTTGATAAGGACTGAGCTCCATTATAAAGTAGATTAGAGCAGTGGATGCCCATTCAAGCTGGATCTGCAAAGTTGGTTATGAGGAAACTTTCCCAGTTATCTAAATAAACAATCAGAAAGAAAGTTGGGGAGGATGGGTCAGGGGAGAGAAAGGAATGAATCAGAAGATAAAACAGAGTGAGACACAAAGAAAATTAATGATAATGAATCAGGCTTCTCCCTACTCCCTCCTCTACCTTTTCAACATGGGAATAGAACACAAAAACAGGAAGCATAAGATTTGTACCCTAACAGAGGAAAACTATAGAACATTAGAATTCAGTGGGACAATAAAGAGTATAGAGGCCAATCCCATAACTTTACAGATAAAGTGAGGTTCAGAGAGAGAAAACAAAATTATGGTGTTCAGATCACACAACTATAAGGATCAAAGCCAATACTGAATTCTAAGGCAGAATTTACTATTCTATGCAGTGTTCTCTTCAGTAACTACAGATTATCAAAGATGGGAGGATGCTTAGTCCAATTTCCTCATTGTAAAAGTGAGAAAACATATATTGAAAGACATCAAACACCAGGTAAATTTTCCATGAACACACAGCTGGCTTTTTATTACCAACTCAAGTTTTCTTCCTTAGTCTTTGCATACACATATCACAAGTGTTGGGCAATCTCAAATATTAATCTAGAGTAAATGTGTATTTCAGGGGAGCAGTAGAGATAAGAAACATAGCAAATTTAAGAATACGCTCCCCCCATGACTCAATTTATGTTGGTTCATGAACAGTTAACAGTTCTTAACATCTAACACTTGCTTCCTGTGCTAACTGGCAACTAGCATTATTATGCAAATCTAAAGAGGAAGAGATTGCAAGTGGGTTTGAAACTTGCAAATGTTTTACATTTAAACTCCTTATCCTATCATCTTTAGCCATCTCTGTTGAGTTTGCTATGGTATGTTTAGACATATTTCCCTGTCTGTGACTACACAGAACTTCTGTCAGCGGGTCGATGGCTCCCAGAACTGTACCCCTTAAGTTACCATCACTTTCCCTGGGTTAATAATATTGGCTTTCACTTTAAAAAATATATATATTTTATTGATCTTTTACAGAGAGGAAGAGGGATAGAGAGCTAGAAACATCGATAAGAGAGAAACATCGACCAGCTGCCTCCTGCACACCCCTACCGGGGATGTGCCCACAACCAATGTACATACCCTTGACTGGAATCCAACATAGGACCTTTTAGTCCACAGACCTATGCTCTATCCACTGAGCCAAACCGGTTTCGGCGGCTTTCACTTTTGATGAAAACAGGGCAAGAGGAACAAGATCTAGGAGGAAATAACTTTGGATAGGAAGAAATTATCATAACTCTTTGAATAAAATGCATATGGGAGTTTACTGACATTCCCATATGCATTTTATTCAAAGAGTTATGATGATTTCTTTATATTTTTATGTGCAAAGGCACCAGAGGAAAACACAGGTATTCTCCAGAAGTATACTCCTGGATGGCACTAGGACTTATACAGGGAGGCACCAAGGACAAGGTTGCACTTTGAACCTGGTCTGCCCTGCACCAGGAAGAAGCCTTGCGGTATTTTCACGTGGTGGTTCTCCTCTGTCCAAGCAGCAGCAGTTGATTCCTTTGAAAACATTCCCATGTTCCTGCTTCATTCTTAATGAGGCCAAGCACATTAGTCATGCAGCTCCCAGACAAGAGGAAATGTCTGCAGCTCTGGACACAGTCATTAACTCAATGTATTTTGTGCAGGAAGCTCGGCTCTGCTGGCTCACATGTCATCCTTCAAAGGTCAGGTCTAAGTAAGCAGAAGGACAAGCCTTCCTTTGCCCCTGGGCAGATTGCCCTATGAAATGGAAAGCAGTGTCTCCTGACGTTCATATTGGAAGCAGTGTCTGGGATTGAGGACAGTGAAGGAGGACTAAGGAACCTTTCTTGCTACAGCAAATGAGGCCAGCCTGGACCCTGAGATCCTAGACCTCCCATACCCCTTTTTCTCCAAGCACAGGAGAAAACTCCTAATTTCCCCAGCATGCCTCTGGGCTTCCACAGTAGTCCTTTTGCCTGGATCATCCTTGCCCATTCTGCCCACTTCCATATCACAAATAAAGAGTTTGAATAGATTTAGAGGTCATGAGCTCAACCCCTCCTACCTATTCATCAACATTCACTTCAATTCGCTGTTAACAGACGAGAGAGGGGCTCCTCTCACCCAGTGGTTGCTGGGGGTGGGGTTCTTGCAATATCCTGAGGAAAGGAATTTTCTGAGACTTGCACAGGAGAATGAGTGATCCTTATTTGTGTTGAATTAAATCTCTGAGTTTCTGAAGTTCCATTTCTCTTTGCCCAGTCATAGAAAAAGGGGCCCCTCTCACCCAGTGGTTGCTGGGTTTTAGTAGGGCTAAACTCAGAGCCAGTATCCAGAGTTTCCTTTCCATGTTGGAGCAGTGTCCAGTACAGCATTGGGAAAGCGTGGCTTGTGTTCCCTGCTGCAGTCCATCAGTCCATTGCCTTTGGGATGCACAGGGCTACACAGCTATGAAGGAAGCATAGGCAGGAACAAAGGAGGAGGAGAGCCAAATGTTCGTGTGCTTGCAATAGCCATGCCCATGCTTGCCAATGGTCTTTGTTTCCAGGTGTGACTGATGCTAAGTACCTTCCGTATGTCACCCCAACTTTACTGGGCATGTGACTAACTTCTCTATGTGGTTCCCTGGAGAGTTCAAAGTTGCAGCTTCCTGGTGAAGCTGTCCACATGACATCCCTATAATGCCTGGTCTTCCCTCTTTGTTCCTTTCCTATCCTATATAATAAAGAGGTAATATGCAAATTGACCATTACTAAAACACACAAGATGGCTGCCCCCAAGTGGTCAAAGATGACTGTCCCCATGTGGACACAAGATGGCCACCACAAGATGACTGGCAGGGGAGGGCAGCTATGGGTGACCAGGCATTTAGGGGAGGGCAGTTGAGGGTGACAAGGCAGGAGAGGGCAGTTGGGAGGGACAAGGCCTGCAAGGGAAGGCAGTTGTGGGTGACCAGGCCTGCAGGGGAGGGCAGTTAGGGGTGACCAGGCCTGCAGGGGAGGGCAGTTGAGGATAACCAGGTCTCCAGGGGAGGGAAATTTGGGGAAGACCATGCCTGCAGGGGAGGGCAGTTGGGGGGGACCAGGACAGCAGGGGAGGGAAGTTTGGGGAGAACCAGGCCTGCAGGGAAGGGTAGTTAGGTATGACCAAGCCAGCAGAGGAGTGGTTACGGGGTGATCAGGCTGGAAGGCAGAAGCAGTTAGGGACAATCAAGCAGAAAGGCAAAAGAACTGTTGGGAGCCAGCAGTCATGGATTGTGAGAGAGATGTCCAACTGCCCATTTAGGCCTGATCCCCAGTGGGCCTAAACCGGCAGTTGGGGATCCCTCGAGGGGTCCTAGATATAAGAGGGTACAGGCTGGGCTGAGGGACACACCTTCCACCCTATGCATGAATTTTATGCACTGGGCCTCTAGTTATTATAACTAGCTAATCACAATGGCATAGCTGCCTCCTCTATACAGACTTCAGTGGTCCTTCTGTCTCTCAATATATTGGCACTTTGGTATTCCCAGTGGTGTTGATCACACTCTGTTTTATCTTAGAATTATTTGTGCACATATTTTTCATACCTGCTACAGAGCCAGGTTGAAATCTATAAATCTTTAAATATTTTGGTGTCCTAAAAATTGAACAAAAACATTCATACTTTCTACAATTAAAACTTTTATGCTTTGGGAGAAAAACATCATTTTAAAACAAAACTAAAAAACTGTGTTCCTCTGCTTTTCTAGTTTCCCAATGCCTTCTTAGTGTGTCTAGTGGATATTCAGCCAATCTTGCTCTTAACCACACAGTGGAGTGTGAGCATTTTCAGGACAAAGACAGACTTACGCCTATCTATCAGCCCTTTAAGATTAAGTATGCCGGGGCTTAGTTGATTGAAGCATGGTCACGTACACTGAAAGGTCACAGGTTTGATTCCCATTCGGGATACATACCAGGTTGCAGGTTTGATCCTCAGCCATGGTGTGTACAGGAGGCAGCTTATCAATGTTTCTTTTTTTGCATTGATGTCTCTCTTTCTCTTTCTCTCTCTCTCTCTCTCTCTCTCTCTCTCTCTCTCTCTCTCTCTTCAACTCCCTTTTTCCTTCTCTAAAAGCAATAAATTTATATCCTAGAATGAGGACTTAAAGGGGAAAAAAAGAGTTAGCAAGAGCCCAGAACACAGTAGAAACTCAATAAAAATGTGGTGAAATGAATAGAGCTAACAATAACTCAATGATGAGCAAGAATTAAGTTGTAAAGGTCCCATCCAAGGCTTCCTAGCAGCCTGCGGCTCCCTTAAGGCAGAAAACAGCATGAGTCTTAACAAGCAAGCAATACACAAAGCACAGCTTCTGACCCTTCCTCTCCCTACTGTTCAGGACCCTTGGCAGGGAGTCGCCTGCCTCAGCCTTCTTTGGGAAAATGTTCATGGGACAGGCGTTAACTTTGCACAAACTAAAGCGTCTTTGAATTTTTCTGGGGGCTGCTGCTGCTGCTGCTGGAATCCATTTAGCAAACGCCTTGGGAATACAGTTCATAACTGGCTTAGAAAAGTCCTCTACTTTTGATCATTGCACTAAGACTTTCCACATCCTCAATCAAACATCAGAAGGTGCCCACCCCCATTTCCTGTGTTCTTGGTAGCAAGTGAGCAGCATGGAACAGTCGCTCTTGGGCAAAAGCCAGGTTGGAGGTGGGCAGAGAATGCAGAGCCTCGGTCTTCAGGGAACCTCACCCCCAGCTCCTCCTGCCTTGTCCACACACACAGCAGCGCCTTTACAGCCTTCCCCTAGTCAGTGGTTCTCAACCTTTTTAATGCCGTGACCCTTTAATACAGTTCCTCGTGTTGTGGTGACCCCCAACATGGTCTTAGGTGATAGTCTTAGGCGACCCACAGGTTGAGAACCGCTGCTGTAGAGCTAAGACCATCGGGGGGGAAAAACAGATATTTACATTACGATTCATAACAGTAGCAAAATGACAGTTATGAAGTAGCAAACAAAAATAATTTTATGGTTGGGGGTCACCACAACATCAGGAATTGTATTAAAGGGTCGAGACATTAGAAAAGTTGAGGAACACTGCCCTAGATAGTAACAGATTTGTGCCTCTGAAAGCAGCAGCTTGAGAGACTGAAAGCCAATGTCTGGGTTTTGAAGGGTGCCCACAGGAGATGAACTACCCTACGGGGATTCAGCTGCCCAGCCTTTTAAGTTCAAGGATGATCTCCAGGGCCAAGGGAGAACCCATGCTGAGTGCAATTCATCATGCCATTCTGTGACTTCAGAATGCAAGGGTATGCTGACAGAGGGAAAGAAGGGGAGAATGGGCAGGCATGCTTAAGAAAAAGGGAGCATGCACTGGGTCCTTTGTTTTAAGGGGTTTTATCTTTTCTAAAAGCAGGGGAGGCCTCAGGGAAGGATCTCAAATAGAATATTCATCAGTTTTCCAGGTGTGTCCTTTGATACTACTATGCTGTTGTATCAAAATGAGCTTGTAGAGGGATCAGGGTCATTCTCTGGTTAGTTTCACCTTCAAAGAATGTCACAGAAGAGGGATTGGGACTGGGCTGAAGTGGGTCTGCCTAGTAAGGTCTGAGCAGTAAACTATTTGCTCCTAACTTTCCTTGGCTAAGGAAGATAAGACCTTGTGATTTTTTATTATTGGATGCTAAAACTAGGAAATGAACATTGGATGAGGATATGGACATGGTTTCAAAATAGCTCCTCCAGATATTTACTGCTTATTAATTAATAAAAATAAAACCCTTGCTAATTATCTTTGGAATGGACAAACCAGCAACACCATCTTAATCAAGTAATGAAATATAACAGGATACATTTACATTAAGTTACTCGTGATTCTGAGAAAACAGCATAACTTGGGTGAAATTCCTAACAAAAAAACTCATTCTCCAAATCTAGTAAGAACAATTTAAGGCAAGGGACATCCTACAAAGTAATTAGCCTGCTCTCTTTAAAAAAATGTCAAAGATGTGAAAAACAAGGAAAGAATGAGGAAATGTTCCAAATCGAGGGAGACTAAAAAGGACATAATGGCTAAATACAACACAGGATCCTGGGTTGGATTCTGAAATTAGGAAGAACATTACTGAGACACCCATTGAAATTTGAAGGGAGTCTGTGGATTAGAAGGCAGTTACAGCAATATTCCTTTCCCGATCTTGAGATGTTCACTTTGGTTATGTAAGTGTCTGAGTTTTAAGGAAATCACATTGAAGTAATAAAATGCAATGGGGCATCATGTCTGCAACTGCTTTCAAGTGGTTCAGGAAAAGTAATAACAATATATGTATAAGTATATACATAAAACGATAAAACAAATGTAAAATGTTAACAGTTGGAAAATCTGGATGAAGAATGCCTGGACGTACTTGTGTTATTCTTGCAGCTTTTCCATAAAGCTTAAAATCATTTTAAGATAAATGATTTAAAATGATTAAAATTCTAGAAAATGCAGACTCATCTGTCATGACAGAAAGCAGATCAGGGATTACCTGGGTGGGGAGGGGTCAGAGGGAAGAATGAGGATTACAAGGGGCACAAGGACTTTGGGGATCGATGGACAAGCTTATTATCTTGATTGTGGCAATGTCTTTCCTGGTGGAAACATGTGTCAAAATTTATATTGAACACTTTAAAAATCTATTAATAAATAATATAACAGGAAAAAAAATTTTTTTTAATTCCTAGCATCTGTCTAGGCCCTAGGGAATCCAACCAACCTCTTTAATATGAATAATTTTTTATCATGTTTTTCTTTGTTCCTGGGATGCCCTACCCACAAACCTCTTCTATCTTATTCTCATTTCAAGAAGATAATGGATTTCCATCTTTTCCATGGATTCTTCCTACACTAAAACTGCTGTCTTCCATTCCTTCAACAAATCTGATAGTTGAATGTTAAAGTATACTCACTTTACAAAAAAAAAAAAAAAAAAAAAAAAAAGGATATTAACCTTACAATACATACAATGGAAGTGTATAATTTTTTTTCTATTGCTATCTTTATAATTATTGTGAGTGTCCATTTTTAAGTTCCCTGCTTATTTTTAAAAAAATATATTTTTGTTGATTTCAAAGAGAAAGGGAGAGGGAGAGAGAGAAATGTCAATGATGAGAGAGAGTCATTAATCAACTGCCTTCTGCGTGCCCCTCAAAGGGGATTGAGCTTGCAACATGGGCATGTGCCCAGAGCAAGAATCAAACTGTGACTCCCTGGTTCATAGGTTGATGCTCAACCACTGAGCCACACTGACCAGGCAGTTCCTGATAATTTTTTACATTAGATTTGAATGCCAAGATGTTTAAATTCTTGGAGAGTAATATAATGTTAAATGATATTGTACAGTGCCTTCCTGGGTAAAATCAGGGGAGGAGGGACACGTGGGGAACACAGAGAATGAGAGAATGTGGCTGAGAAAGTGGGCTGGAGGCAGGAGGTCAGCTCTAGCCCGGCTTCTGCCATAACCAGCTACATGCCAAGAATGCTTTGCTTCACCTCTGTAGGTTGAGGCTTCCCCATATGTCATAACAAGGGGTGAATTGAATGTCCTATAATTCCCCTATAAAATGTTCTCAACTTTTAGATTATTTGTGTGACCACTAGATGGAAACCATGAACCCATGTCCATACTTGCCAGGAGAGTCAGTGTGCCAACAGGAAGCCCAAAACAGACCAGTGGAGAGAAGATCCTGCAATCGATGAAGAAAGAGCTAGAGAAGTTGTTCCCCTCAGACAACGGTGCTCTTGGGTCTTTAACATCTGGGCAAGAAAATTAGAGATCTGCGCGAGTCAGGCCAAAGATTCTTTCTGAGTGTTTTGTTTATTAATAAATAGCTTAAAAAATCAATATCCCCAAAAAGCAGCTTCAGAGTGGTAAGCAAATTGGTCCCTTCCCTATAGTATAATTGATTCCTTAATAAGGATTACAGGTCACATATATAAGGAGTGACATACTGTGTGCTCCTCTGAATATCCTCTCCTTGTACCACTAACCTTTCCTGCAGAATAGTTCAAAATTCTTGGTAAACTGACTTCAGCATCTCAGTGGGGTATTTCCTCCCACGGGGATCATTTAGCAGCCAAAAGCTCTGTCTTTGGAATGAACAATCTAGATTCTTTAAAATGATAAATAATGATGATAGGACTATTCTCCTCAACCCAAACTGGAGACTAAGGCTGATGCTCACCACAGCAGCGAAGACCTGATTTTGTTATTGTTTTAAAGGGACAGTGCAGACAGTGCATGCTCTGAGCTACATGAGGTGAGGTTTTTCTTTAAGTGTTTTTCTTCCTAACCACAAACTCCCTACCCAGGATTAGTTCCAGCCAACCCTTATTAAGGCAGATCACTTTGTTAGGAAGCTCTCTCTTCACGTAAGAGAGCAAAGAAGGGGAACAAGAATGTGGAGAACCTATATTATAAAAGGCCACTGGCAGGCATTTTTTTTTCTAATTCCTAAAAAATGTTTTTGTTTACCAAGTTACCTACATAGATTTTCTTGTTTAATTTTTGTTGACATGTTTGTTTTGTGAAGAGGAAGTACATGCATATGGTAAACGGATACAAAGAGAAAAATTACGTTGCTCCCACCTCAGTCCCCCAGCCACCCAGCTCCAATTTTCTTGTCCGTATATCCTTTCAAATATATTGTATCAGTTATAGATTTGTGTGTATGTGCACTCATTATTGTTTACCTGAAATTCAACTTTAATTGAGCACCCTATATTTTATCTGGCAATCCTATAGTTGGAGACACTGCTTCTAGGCCCTCTTTGGTACAGAGCAAGGATATATATGAAATACTAGAGGCCTGGTGCATGAATTTGTGCATGGGTGGGGTTTAGCCAGCCCACCTCGATCGGGACCAATTGGGCAGGACTGGCTGGGGGGAGGGTCTCAGGTGGTTGGCCCCTGGTAAAACTTCCAGTTGAACTCCAGGTTGAACTCCTGGTCAAGGGAACACTTTCATATTACACTTTTATTATATAGGATATATTATATACTACACTAGAGTTTTGGTGTATGAATTTGTGCATGCATAGAGTCCCTCAACCTGGCCAGTGATCAAGGTCTATCAAGAGGCCATCTGGCAGGGGGGAAGGGCTGTGGAAGGTTGGTTGCCCAGGCAGAGGGGCCACAGGAGGTTGGCCGGCTGTCCCCACCCCCCTGATTGGGGCCAATGGGGCAGGCCGGCTGGCCAGGAGGGTAGGGGCCATGGCAAATTGGCTGTGGAAGCACACTGACCACCATGAGGCAGTGTCTGCCCCCTGGTGCTCAGTGCACATCATAGTGACTGGTCGACCAGTCGTTCAGGGCATTTGGTCATAATGGTCACTTAGGCTTTTATATTTATAGATACTGTATCATATTATGTATCATAAATATGTTATAGTAGATAGGCAATATATAATATATAAATAATATATAACATATCCATGATATATATAAAATATACTTACACATGTTTATATACATATTTATTATTTCTGTATCTATTATAATATATAATATATTTATATACATTTATTATTTATATATTTATTATAATGTATAATCTATATTAATAAAAGGGTAATATGCTAATTAGACTGAATATTTTCAGGGAAACCTTCCAGATGTCATTCCTTACATCCTTCCTAACAAAGCCATATTGGCAGGGCCAAGGCAGAGGAGGTTAGAGGCGATCAGACAGGCAGGGGAGAGCAGTTAGGGGGATCAGGCTGGCAGGCAGGTGAGCAGTTAGGAGCCAGAGGTCCTGAGGGGTTCCAAATTGGAGAGAGTGCAGGCCAAGCTGAGGGGACCCCCTTCCCGTGCACAAATTTAATGTACCAGGCTTCTAGTATATAAATAATACAGAATATATAGTAATATGTTTATACACATACTATTATTATTTTATATCTATTTGTTAATATGTATCACACATCAGTATGAACTCATATTTAACTTATATACAAAAATTTATATTCATATTTAACTTATGTTATATTGCATACATGCAAGTATATTTCAATGTTTAATATACTAGAGGCTCGGTGCATGAATTCGTGCACCAGTGGCGTACCTCAGCTTGACCTGCGGGATTTAGCTAAAACCAGCTCTCCAACATCACCCAAAGGGTCCCAAATTGCAAGAGGATGCAGGCCAGGCCAAGGGACCCATGATGCACGATCGAGGACAGGCAGGTGTGAAGGAGGTTGGACAGCCGGGGAGGGTCCACAAGAGGGCTCCAAGGCATGTCTGGCCTGTCTTGTTCATTCCGGATCAGCCAGACCTCAGCAGCAAGCTAACCTACCAGTTGGAGCATCTGCCCCCTGGTGGTCAGTGCACGTCATAGCGAGTGATTGAACAGCCTTAGCATATCATTAGCATATAACGCTTTGATTGATTTAATGGATGACCAGAAGACTGGACACTTAGCATATTAGGCTTTTATTATATAGGATATGTTAAATATGAGTTCTGATATATGCTATATATATTCATAACTTAAATATTATATATATATATATATATATATATATTACATAACTTTTTTCTTTTAATTCTGAAGGTATGTTTTATTGACTTTAATGAGGGAAGAAGAGGGAAGAGAGAGAAAGACAGAGATCAATTGCCTCCCATTAGCTCTCAGACTGGGAATCGAACCTGCAACCTTTTAGGTGGATTGGACAAGGCTCCAACCAACTGAGCCACCAGGTGAGGGCTTAAATAATATATAATAAATTAAGTATGAGTTCATACTAATGTCCCTGACTCTAATATAGTACTATCGGGTCCTTCTAGTGTTCCCACTTTGCTTACCTACAAGTTCCCACTCTGCAGTGAAAAGCTGGCCCTTACTATCCACCAGACATTTTCTTATTTGTCCGTTATTACTTATTTTACATGTAGAGCAGTTTCAGAATTGTTAACTTGAACCCGAGGAGAAACAAATTTACCAACAGGAATAGGCTGTTTCTAACAGCTCCTTTTGTGCTTGGTCCTACAATTCCAAGCCCAAACAGCAGTTTTCAAAGTCACTTTTCCTGCACCCTCTTCATGGTGTTGTAACAGTTTCAACAGCAACGATTTTTTAAAAGATAATTTTTCAGGTGAATGTCAACTTATTAAAGTACTTCTTAAACAAAGTCACATATATCTTGAATCACAGTGATCCTCTAGATCAGTGTTTCCCAAACTTCTCTCATGATGAGAATCACCTGGTGGAGTTGTTAAAATACAGATTCCTGAATCCCAACTAAAAAGTGCTAAACTAGAATATTTGGGAACATATAGATAAAATTGTATACTTAACTAGTTAAGTATACATAGGTAAATATATGATTTTACCTATGGGAAACACTGCTCTAGAGGAAATACAATAATTTAATTTGATTTTTACCTATTCTGCTTCCCTTCACCTGTACCTGCCTCCTGCTCAGTGGGAATGGGGGAGTGAGATTCTAATTTCAAGTTTAGTTTGCTCTAGTAATTTAAACAATCCTTTCAGAAAAGTCTCCGTCGTAATATAGCTTTGAGGAGAGAAGTGAGGAGCCCCTGGTCTCATGACAGTCCTTGACATGGGCCAGCTGGCATCAGCTTCTCTCTGGGCCATTGACCCTGCCCATCTGGTCACTAGGTGCCCTGCAGGGATCTGATGCCCAGATCTTTGGATGGTGATCACGTGGTCTGTGTTTTTTGGCTTAATTGATTCTACTTTCTCGGATCCCTGCAGCCTGGGGGTGTAGGGAAGTGCTAGAAGGTGTACCCTTTGGGTCTCCCTCTGTCGAATTACATTGGGTCAACAAGTTGGCTTTGGTATGGCTGTACCTCAGTTCTACACAAGGCAACTTGAAAGGCAGTGCCTTCAAACAGGAGTAAGTGAGGATGGGGGAGATTAAAATGTGCAAGTGATTGATGATATGAGGCAGAACCTACTCTATCTTTGATGTCACCATTCTAATCTATTGCTTCTCACGTCTGTGGACCAAAATTAGGAGAGAGGAAATCAAACCCCAATTTCTACTCTCATGCACCTTCCTCCCTTCCCAGCTGTTGGTCTTATCACAACTGAAGCCCGATGAGAAAAAAAAAAAAAAAAAAGCTGGCTTTCCCCCTTCCCATTTCTGCTAGACTATCCATAGGCAAAACTCAAGAGTCTGTTCCAACATTGATAAACTATGGATTTGCATGGCACACTTTTAAGGCACAATGTAGAGGATTATTTTGTTCTTGTGTTAGTTGGCAAAGCATTGTGTTTAGTCTGACATTGCAGCTCTGCTAAAAGAATATCCTGTACAGTGACTTTATCCGACTAAGCTCTCATCACAGTATTTCCAGCTCACAGCAATGATCAGCAAAAAAAAAACAACAACAACAACTACTACTACTACAAAAAAAACCCTCAATAATAGAATTTCTTATCAGAGCAAAATCCTGTCACAAAAATAAAACATGAAAATGAGACTGCAATCAAAGTAAGTTTCTGAGTGACGCATTCGTTAACCAAGCAAGGGAAGCCGGTCACTGATGGTAAGTTAATTAAGTCATGTTTGTTTGCTGCAGCTGAAGAAATGTATCCAGAGAAAATAAATTTCTTCGAAACTATTAGCAGTTGCTGGCAGAGCTCGGAACATTGGGAGCGACGTCAATAGTCAATTAAAAAAAGAAGAAAAAAAAACAGACAAATGATTTGAATGGTTTTCCTTGGCTCTTGATGAGTCAACAGATGTTACAACGGCTCGGTTGTTTATCTGAAGAGTCAATACAGAGTTTGCAGAGACTGAAGAATTCGTTTTTGAGCAGTCTGTGTGGAAGAACGCACACAGAATGTTCTACTGCACCGTGCTTCTTACACTTTAATGAGCACACAAATCAACCCAGGGAGTTCGTTAAAATGCAGATTTTCATTCCGTGGGTCTGGGAGTCTGCTGTTCTAACTGGCTCCCCAGGATGTTGATAGTACTCAACTGCACTTAACAAAGCTAGAGCCTACTAAGAATGGAACTGCCTCTTAGAGCTGTTGCCTAAAGGCTAGGCTGAGAAATGCATTATGGGTAGTAAAATATAAGTATAAAAGGCATTTTGTGTGAGGGTCTAACTTTAAATGATACAAAGTATTGGGTGTTTTGGTGGGCCAGTACACAGCATATCTTTCCTATGTCTGAATTCAAAAACTAATCCTATATAATAAAAGGCTAATATGCCAATCAACCGAAGGGTGGAACTACTGTCCCTATGATGTGCACTGACCACCCAGGGGCAGACACTCAATGCAGAAGCTGCCCCAGGGTGGTCAGTGCACTCCCACATGAGAAGTGCTGCTCAGCCAGAAGCCAGGCTCATGGCTGGCGAGTGCAGTGGCAGTGGCAGAACCTCTCCCACCTCTGCAGCAGTACTAAGGATGTCTAGCCTGGGGAACAGGCCTAAGCTGGCAGTTGGACATCCCCTGAGGGCTTCCGGACTACAAGAGGGTGCAGGCTGGGCTGAGGGACTCCCCCCCCACACACACACACACCTCCCAAGTGCACAAATGTCATGCACTGGGCCTCTAGTTAAGATAAAAAAGTAAGGCATAAAATCTCATACTTAACTAGAGGCCTAGTGCATGACATTTGTGCACTGGGGTGGGGAGGGGGCTCAGCCCAGCCTACACCCTCTTGCAGCGCTATGGCAGAGGCGGGAGAGGCTCTCGCCACTGCCACTCTGCTCTGGCTGAGCAGAGGTCCCACTGTGGGAGTGCACTGACCACAAGGGGGAAGCTCCTGCATTGAGCGTTTTCCCCCTGGTGGTCAGTGAGTGTCATAGTGACCAGTTGTTCTGCCATTCAGTTGATTTGCAAATTAGAGTTTTATTACATAGGATACCAATAAAGCTGTTTAGAGAAGATTTCTTTCTTTCTTTTTTGTGTGTGCATTAAATGTGGACAATTAAAGTGGGTTTACTAATGCTCCTTTGAACTGAATGACATGAATTAACTTTCTGAAATAACAAACCAGACTCAGAGACAGAGCCTGGATCTAGGCCCAGTGTGTGTTCAATAGCAAGCGAGAAGGCACACTACCAGCTTACAGCCACCCCCAGGACAGGAGCCTATGAGGGTCAGGGAGGCTGGCAATTATATTTTAGAAAAGTCCCTCCAGATGGAGTGAGGAGTGCCGTGATCTACTCAGTCCTTGGGGAACTTCAGAAGAGCTTGCAGTAGACAGGAATTATAACACTGGTTTGCAAGCACAGGTGATTCCCAGATCCATTAGTACTCCCAATCCTAGGTTTTGCAGGCATCTCTTTCACAAAAAGAATGCAAAATAGAGCAGGGTCATGGATCTACATCCTCCCTGTCACAGGGCTGGGAAAGAATAATTAGCCTTCTCAGCTTCTAGAGACCCAGCTGCATCTGATTGGAAATGCCCAAATATTATATAACATGTTCCAAATACTGATCAGTCAAAAAATAAATTAATTAAAATGGACCAACGCCATGCAGCCATGGCCTCACTTGGTAACTGGTTCTCTGCCTGTGCATTCACTGTTCACCTGCACCTGTGGTGGCTACCTGATTTCCAGGTGTTTCTGCATGCTTTTGACTCTGGCAGTACAGCTGACGAGCTCTTGCCCACTCCATCTTTATGGTCAGACTCTGGAGTCTCTCTCTCTCTCTCTCTCTCTCTCTCTCTCTCTCTCTCTCTCTCTCTCTCTCTCTCTCTCTCTCTCTCTTTTCTTCTTCCAGTACATTTGAGAGTGTCCTTCACCGTCTCTTTATCTGGGGCAGAGCTATGTACGCCCTCATCACATCTCCATGTGTATGTCCCTCTTGCCACCATCCCAGGGACCACTGGTTTCCATCATTCCAGCAGGTTCCCAAGCTCTTCTTCAACAGACTCACTTCTTTGGTTGAACAGGATAGGCCACTGTCCTTGGATAAGTCACTCAGCCGACCTGGAGTGCAGTTCTATTTTTTTGTATAACAAGGGAGAGGTCAGTGAATGCTTCATCCTTTGGAATCTGAAATTCTGATACTATGATTGTGATTTGGCTAAATACTTAAGGAAAAGTAGAGTTGTTGTGGCTGTTTGTTTGTTTGTTTTGTTATTGTTTGTTTATTTTTTATGCAAAGACCACACCTCAGACAAAACTGGGGTGTGTATTTTTTAAAACTTCCCCCAGATAATTGTATTAGTCTGCTCTCACTGCCATGACAAAATACCACAGACTAGGTGGCTCAAACAACAGAAATTTATTTTTTGCCAAGTTCTGGAGGCTAGAAGGGCAAGATCATGTTTGGGTTCTGGAGTGGCTTCTCTTTCCTGGTTTGTAGATGGCCACCTTCTCACTCTAACCTCCCTAAGCTTCTCCTCGGTAATAAAAGGCTAATATGCCAATCAACCGAACAGTGGAACGATTGTTCGCTATGATGCGCACTGACCACCAGAAGTGTGGAGAGAAAGAGATCTCTTCCTATTAGACCTGTTGTTTTCATGGTCTTAGCAACCTTTCTAAATTAAAAAAAGAAACAACAACAAAACAAAAACAAAACATTTAACCTAAAGATTGACAGATCGTTTCATCTAAATCAAAACACCACACCAGGTCCCATTCACGGAATCAGTAGAATAACTCCACTATTTAACACTGAGAAAACTTGGTGGGTGATTATAGTTTTGAGCTACAAATGGCTTTACTAAATGAGACAGCATTCAAATGTATTTAATTTAGAGCTCCAGTGGGGTAGTATATAAGAAAGAGCTTAAAGCAAATCAACTATAATCACTTCTTGTTTGAATTAACACTGAATAACCAGTTCTGTCCTAACAGCATGCAGCTGGGGTTTTTTGTTTGTTTGTTTGTTTGTGTGTTTTGTTTTTTAAGAACAAAGATGCTTAATCATAACTATTAATATATGCTTACAGACATAATTTATGTGTAATCATTCTTCATTTACAAGAGTTTATTTAAATATGGAGAGTGTTTCCAAGGGTGTGTGTTTTATGAAACATTGAGGGACACATTTTGAGATTTTAAAGTCTAAGTTTGTGTTTGCTCCTTTTTTTTTTTTTTTTTTTTTTCCAACCCTATAAGGATTTGCTCGGTTGCATTCCAATCGCCTTCCTTCCCATTCCACTTTTCCTTATCTATTTACTTATCTATTTTGGTGGAACCCACAGAAATGTGTAGCTGGAGTGGTTAGGTTGATACAGCTAAATATTCAGAATTTAAAAGCAGGAAGTTGAAATCTGATTGCCTGTTAACATCTCTTTTCCTGGTGAGTAGGAAACAAGGTCACTTGCTAAGATTGTGAGAAAAGTAAAGGTCATTTAACATACCCAAATGTTACAGATGAAGATGCAATGGGCTAGGGAGTTTGACTGACTTCTTTAACATTTTCCTGAGAATTTGCTTAGTTCATTTTTATGATTGGTCATAAGCGTTCAAGTCTTTAGTTACTCAAGTAGCAGAAATACAGTCCACTCCCATATTATGGAGAAAAAGGGGGGGGAAATCCAGGTGAAAGGACCCTAAGAAAAACACCAACATAATCAATAATGGTATTTTGGGGTCGTGTATTGTGAGCCATTTTATTCTCTTGGATAATTTTTTATTATTATTATTATTATTATTATTATTATTATTATTATTAATTTCCCAAGTGGTCTCAAATTAGCATGGCTTGCTTCTTTAAGAAAAACTTGAAATCCCATATAATAAAAGGGTAATATGCAAATAGACTGAATGGAGGGTTGACTAGGCACTATGATGTGCACTGACCACCAGGGGGAAGATGCTCAACACAGGAGCTGCCCCCTGGTGGTCAGTGCACTCCCACAGGGAGATTGCAGCTCAGCCAGAAGCTGGGTTGACGACTTGTGGCTGGCAAGCACCTCTCCCACTTCCAGGGAAGCGCTAAGGATGTTCAACTGATGGCTTAGGGAGTGGGCCTAAGCCATCAATTGGACATCCCTCAAGTGCTCCTGGACTGTGAAATGGTGCAGGCCAGGCTGAGGGACCCCTGCACCCCAGTGCACAAATGTTATGCACTGGGCCTCTAGTCAAATAATAAAAGACCTTAAGATAGTAGCTGAGTCAAAACCGGTTTGGCTCAATGAATAGAGCGTCTGCCTGCGGACTGAAAGGTCCCAGGTTCGATTCCGGTCAAGGGCATGTACCTTGGTTGCAGGCACATCCCTAGTAGTGGGTGTGCAAGAGGCTGCTGATTGATGATTCTCTCTTATCGATGTTTCTAACTCTCTATCCCTCTCTCTTCCTCTCTGTAAAAAATCAATAAAATATATTTAAAAAAAAAAAGATAGTAGCTGAAAATCTGATCGGTCCTTTCAAGAGCAATAATATGTTTGATATAGTCAATGTTTGATGTAGTTTGATGTAGTCCATATCTCTTTATTTTGTTGGCTGCGCATGGCCCCTGAATTGAGTGCCTAATGATCAGAAACATATCAGGAGACTGATCAGCAAGAGTAAGCAAAAACCAATGAGGCAGAACTGGAGAACTCACAGTTGGCCTAGAGACCCTGAGCGGGCAGTGGAGGGAGAAGAGAAGCTGAGTCATCATAATGGCAGAGCATCGCATGAAGAGCAGCAGCTACTCTTCAGGGACAAGATAACAGCATTGACAGAGCTCCTCTTATCATGATAGCTTTTTAGTGCCCTGGAGGCCCATGTATCCTGTCCCTTAGCTCTGTGGCTGATGAGATTAGTTTGCTCTTCCTCTGCTTTTCATATGTTCTTAAAGCACAAGCCATCAACTGAGACAGCCTACAGATGCATCAGCCCCTTGCAGTCTACAAGAAGCTAACTGGCATAGACAGATATGTCTGTTGAATCCCAATTTTTAAAATGCTGTGATAAACAGCCTAGAAGGTTATTATTATGTTTTTAATGTCTGTGTTTCAAGTTATTTACCTTAGGATTGAGCTCCAGAATCAAAATGAACAGGTCAAAGGGTAAAGAACTTTTTTTGATACTGTCCAACAGCTTTTCAAATATTGCTTTGTTACTGAGGTTTATTCTTTTGGGATGATTTTACATCCTTCAATTTCTTATGTTGTCCATTTTTTTTGTTTGTTTGTTTGTTTCTATCCGTGTCTCTATGCCTGCACCCTATTTTGGTGGACTCGGTTCTCATTTGCAACATGCTTCTACCTTACCTGACTCTGTGAGGGAGGAGGCGAAAGGTGAGCTTTGATTCCCACCATCTCTCCTTGGTGTGAAAATGAGTCTTCTAGCACATTCTCCTGCTTAAACTGGCAGGAGCTGTGGCAGGCATTTTGAAACTAAACTAAACTAAACTAAACTAAACTCTTAGCTCCATGCTAAGAGTGTATGAGCCAAGAAGTCTACCTTAGTCAAGGTTGGAGTTTATGTGTTAGCCCTGCAGTGATTCCCACAGAATTGTGGGGGCTGTGCCAAGGGCTTAGTTGTGGGGCTCCTGCTGCTACTCCTTCTTTTAGGTCAAATCGGTGCAAAGGTCTAATAAGCTTACATAAGTTTGAGTCGTTGCAGAGCAAATAGAACCACTGTCAGGGTGCAAAGAGATATTATTCTGCCAATATTTGCAAGTGCCAAAACTGCTTGAATATCTTTTTTTAAATTACTTGTTTGTTTGTTTGTTTGTTTGTTTGAGAGAGAGTGGTGGGGAGGGGGAAAGGGGAAGAGAGAAAAATTTGGACTTGCTGTTCCACCCATCCATGCACTCCAACCAGCTCAACAACCTGACCCGGGCACTGCTTGAATATCCTGACTATCTATCCATAGAGAGTGGGGTGAATAGAGAACTATATACTGTATATCACCCAGCTGGTGTGGTTCAGCGGTTGAGCGTCAACCTATGAACCAGGACGTCATGGTTCGATTCCTGGTCAGGGCATATTCTCAGGTTGCAGGCTTGAGCCCCAGTGTGGGGTGTGCTGGAGGCAGCAGCTCAATGATTCTCTCTCCTCATAGATGTTTTTATCTCTCTCCCCCTCTCCCTTCCCATCTGAAATCAGTAAATATGTATTTTTAGAAAGTGAATGATTTTGATAAAAGATTAAACTTTCCCTTCTCTCCTGCCTATCGTCTCTTTACTCTCTACCTCTGGTGAATGTGATGAAACATTGTGAAATGGAGGTGGGGGAGGAGCAAGGGTGTCGAAAAATAAACCATTTACATTATGGAAAATATTGAAAAATCACGATTGGATCTTTTTAAAAAAAATATATATTTTATTGATGATTTTTTTTACAGAGAGGAAAAGAGAGGGATAGAGTGTTAGAAACATCATCAGTGAGAGAGAATCATTGATCAGCTGCCTCTTGCACACCTCCTTCTGGGGATGTGCCCGCAACCCAGATACATGCCCTTGACTAAAATCGAACCCGGGACCTTTCAGTCCGCAGGCTGACGCTCTATCCATTGAGCCAAACCGGTTTTGGCACACGATTGGATCTTGACTGTTTCTGAGTGCTAATTTCTTTTTTTCCCCAAAAACTTTTTTATTTATTTAAATTTATTGTTGAAAGTATTGCATATGTCTCCTTCCCACCCACCCCCATCCCCCACACGGATCTCTTCTTGGCCACTCCCACCCTGAGTCCTAATTTTCAAACACTACTTTCAGTTTGGGGAACCCATGCCTTCTTTCTCTGGTGCTATCTCTTCACCTTTGAGATTCTCACTCCATCTCATGTCTTCCTACTGCCCACCCTGCCCACGCTTGCCTCCCAGATCTCCTAATTGTCTCTGACCTAATTCCAGGTTTCCTCACACCCCTTAGTCTGTGTCTTCTGTCCTGAGGACCCGCCGGGCCTCCTGACTTCTCTGTGGGGAGCATCAGTCTATTGAACAGAGCATCGATGGGCACCTGGAGTCCATACCAAGTTGCACCACTACTTTTTCCACAAAAAAATCACTTCGTTCTCAGAAGTGGGATAAAGGAATGGGCTCGGCTGGCTGAGTTGTGCTGTGTCCAAGAACAATCCAGGTATAGAATGTTCCAGGCTGCGTCGAAGGCCGTCCACAATGCTAACTTTAGCAAGGAGGAAGAGGAAGGGAGAATACTAATTGGAGCCTGAGGAGATAGCTAAAGGAGTTGACAGAATGGTTTGTCAAGCTAAACGAGGAAAGAAAAAGAACCGAGGAATGGCGTCAGAAAGGGATTCGGCAGTTAACCTGTTGAACACTGTGCCCGCTCTGACCTTCTTTCTGGCGGTCCCGTGCAGGTCACTGAGTCAGGATATGTTCCTCAAGGGTCACGGTCAAGAGCCATAAACCTGGTGTTTCTAAAGAAGAACTTCTGGGGGGATGGGAGAGTTCACCCAATACAAAGAAATGTGCTCGTGCCTTAGTATATTTCCCACTTCGTGATTTAATTTAGAGAAAAAAAAACAACAACAACATAAGGTAAGCATTACATCTAAAACTATTTTAATGCTTCAACAATAAGAATGATTGAAAATCAGAGTAATTTTTAATGTGATGACAACCAATAGCAGGTGCTTTCCATGATTTTGTGCCCAACCAAGCGAGTCTACTAACCTAGGAGATTAGTGTTTTCTGGGCAAAACATTATCAATTCATGGGAAGCCCTTGGCTGGAAGCAGGGCCAGATGAGGCGGTGCCAGATACTACTTGTGGCGTTGGTGCCATTGGGCTCCTGTTTAATGACGAAACCATCCCTGAAGCCATTTGACTCACGTCAAGAACTGATGTTGCAAAGCAAAGGATCTGTTTCATGCTTAATCCCCTTAGCCCTGACTTCTGCTCAGCATCCTGAGGCAGCCCAGAGGAGCTGACTACTCATGAGGATGTAAGTAAACCACCCCCACCCAGGACACCGCTCCCCTGTACCTGAGTGTTTGCTGCAAAAGCCTTTGGCCTCTTCCTGCCCTTGTTAAGCAACTCAGGCACACACTCCCAGGGCCCAGGCAAGAAACAAACTCTCACTAGAGGGGAAGAAAACCAAAGACCAAAACCTTCAAGCAGAAGCTCAGGGGCAAAACTCTGTGGAAGAGAAATTGCCCTGGGCACACTGGGCAGGTGACTGAGCACACCTGCAGGAAGGGAGCTTGCAAGTCTGGAGGAGTCAGGGCTGGTGCACCGTGGTGGTGGTGGTGGTGGTGGTGGTGGTGGAGAGGAAGAGGGAAGGTGCACTCACTCAGAAGGAAAAGTACCAGATCCCACATGCAAAGATGGGAATGGGAGCCTTGTGGTTAAATGCTGTAAAGAAGAAAATGTCCAGCAGGTGGCAGCACCAGATAAGTGGAATAAAACAAGGCTGCAAGGCGCCACTCCAGCCCGTCTGGCATACTCATCTGCACTGTAACTTTCTCTGATGGGATGTCATTTAGTGAGGCATTGAGTTCCTCTGTATTCCCAGCACAGTGTCTGTCACATGCTGGGCTATACTTGTTGATTGAGTGGATCAACTAATTGAAAGAATGAATGAATAAAGACATTTTGAAAATTCACCTAAATTAGAAAATAGCCATCATTTGAAGTGGGTCCTGTTCCTTACTTATTATCCCATCACTACCATTGTCGTGCTAATTACAAATTTAATTAGTTTTAGTAATAATAATAACAACACACCCTACTAGATTAATTCTCTACTCACCTTTGTGGCAACCTACATCCTTATTGTCTACTTAATTAAATGTTTCCTATCTCTCTCAGAGACTTTAATAAACAATGGAGTTTTTTAAAAAATCTGAGATTAGAAACAGAGCAGCTAAAATTCCAGGTTTAAAAGCATTCATCTATGTTTGGATGTTGGTGTTTGTAAGGCAGGCAATAGACATTCTTTGATCAGCTATACTTTTTTTAACCAATGACTTGTTTGCCAACTTTGATTATTTTGAATTTTCTCCTTTTAAAAAAATCCTTTTCCCCCCCCCACTCCCATTGGCCTTCCTTGAAATATACTGTTATGCTGTGTATTGTGCTTTTTTTTTTTTTTTTTTTTTTAGAATCTTGCTTACTAATAATAATTTGAGGTAATAAAACTAAAAAGGCTAAATATAATGAGAGCTCACTATGCACCAGGCATTGTGTTATATTGGGGTAGGATGATGATTATCTACCACTCTTTTTTTAAATAATTTAATAAATCATTACTGTTCAGATTATTAAAATTGTTCCTCTTTTTTTCCCCCATAGCTCCCCTCCACCCGGTTCCCACCCCACCCTCTTCCCTTACCTCCCACCTACTGTCCTTGTCCATAGATGTACGATTTTTGTCCAGTCTCTTCCCATACCCCCCCACACCCCTTTCCCCCCAGAGAATTGTCAGTCCACTCCCTTTCTATGCCCTTGATTCTATTATATTCACCAGTTTATTCTGTTCATCAGATTTTTTATTCACTTGATTTTTAAATTCACTTGTTGATAGACATGTATTTGTTGTTCATAATTTTTATCTTTACCTTTTTCTTCTTCATCATCTTCTTAAAGAATACCTTTCAGCATTTTATATATTGTAATACTGGTTTGGTGGTGATGAACTCCTTTAGCGTTTTCTTATCTGTGAAGCTCTTTATCTGACCTTCAATTCTGAATGATAACTTTGCTGGGTAGGGTAATTTTGGTTGTAGGTTCTTGCTATTCATCACTTTGAATATTTCTTGCCACTCCCTTCTGGCTTGCATAGTTTCTGTTGAGAAATCAGCTAACAGTCAGATGGGTGCTCCCTTATAGGTAACTAACCGTTTTTTCTCTTGCTGCTTTTAATATTCTCTCTTTGTCTTTTGCTCTTGGAATTTTAATTATGATGTGTCTTGGTGTTGTCCTCCTTGGGTTCCTTTTGTTTGGAGTTCTGTGTGCTTCCTGGACTTGTAAGTCTATTTCTTTCACCAGGTGGGGGGAGTTTTCTTTCACTATTTCTTCACAGTATGTTTTAGGTGCCCGTATTTTCCGGCATATAAGACGACCCCCTAATTTTACAGTTAAAACATAGGTTTAGACCTATATTCGCTGTATAATACTACCCCCCACTTTAAAGAAAAGACTTACTTTGCCATCAAGATCTGCAGGTAATTTTTGTGCAATTTTGGTCTTTTGCCCCCGATTTTCGCTTGACTTTTTTTCGTTTCAAAGGTCATCTTATACGCCAGAAAATACGGCGTATCTTGCTCTCTCTCATCTTTAGGGACCCCCATAATTTTTATGTAGGTTCGTTTGAAGTTGTCCCAGAGGCTCCTTACACTATCTTCAACTTTTTGGATTCTTTTTTCTTTTTGCTTTTCCGGTTTGGTGTTTTTTGCTTCTTTGTATTTCAAATCTTTGACTTAATTCTTACCATCCTCTAGTCTGCTGTTAGATCTCTGCATAATATTTTAAAATATATTTTATTGATTTTTTTACAGAGAGGAAGGGAGAGGGATAGAGAGTTAGAAACATTGATGAGAGAAACATCAATCAGCTGCCTCCTACACACCCCCTACTGGGGATGTGCTCACAACCAAGGTACATGCCTTTGACCAGAATCGAACCTGGGACCTTTCAGTCCACAGGCAGATGCTCTATTCACTGAGCCAAACCAGTCAGGGCTGTATAGTATTTTTATTTCAGTCAGTGTATGCTTAATTTCTAATTGGTCCTTTTTCATATCCTCGAGGGTCTCACTAAATTTATTAGCCTTTCCTAGAAAATTCTTGAAAAACCTTATAATCGTGATTTTGAACTCTATATCCAGTCATTTTCTTTTCTCCATTTCTTTCATTTGTTATCTGTGTTTTTGTCTCCACATTTTTGCTGTTTCCCTCAGTTGATAGAGTGGCTTTCTGTGCTAGGTGTCCTATAGGACACAGTGGTTCAGCCTCCTCAGTTACCTGAGGTGGACACTCTTGGTACACCCCTTTGTAGGCTGTGTTCACAGTCTTGTTGTAGTTAAGCCTGGATTGTTGTTGGTATCACTGGGAGGAATTGACCTCCAGTTCAATTAGTTGTGAGGATCAGCTGTGTCTATGCTGGGAGAACTTCTGTGCTGGAGACACCCTTATGAGACAAGACTTGCAAAAAGCCTCTCTGCTCAGCTTGGATGGGGAAGAGTCTCAGAGCAGAGCAGGCAGCATTGTTTCCCCATCAGCCCTGCCCTAAGAGGCACGTAGGTCTTAATGTCCTGTGGTAATCACTGCAAGCACTCTGAGAGAAAGCCACCCTTGAGGCTTTCTACAGCAGTCCAGTTTCTCCCCATATGAGTCTGGGTCCCCAGAATCTCACCCAGAACTGGAGTTCAGCGCAGTCAGGAGTGTTTGTCTCCCTCCCACTTGAGAAAGGCAGCCTTGCACACAATTGCCCGCCCTCTCTACAAGCATGTGCCTCAGTACCTCTGCCTTCTGCTGCTCTTCTGAGTCTCAGTGTGCTTTTCTCTTTTCTTCTAGTTGTAGAATTTCCACTCGGCTAGCTTTCTTGTGGTTCTGGATGATGTCCATTTTGTCTTTTAGTGGTAGTTTTGAAATTGTGCGAGGCAGTTTAGGTGTTTATCTATTGCATCATCTTGGTTTCTCCTCTAACACTCTTTTCTTTTCTTTTCTTTTTTAACTTAAACTTCTTCTTCTCCTTCTTCTTCTTCTTCTTCTTCTTCTTCCTCTTTTTATAATTTTTTTTTTAACTTTTTACAGAGAGGAAGAGAGAGGGAGAAAGAGTTAGAAACATCTATGAGAGAGAAAAACATCAGTCAGCTGCCTCCTGCACACCCCCTACTGGGGATGTGCCCACAACCAAGGTACATGCACTTGACCGGAATCGAACCTGGGATCTTTCAGTCCACAGGGCAATGCTCTATCCACTGAGCCAAACCGGTTTCAGCTATCACTCTTAAGAGTATAAAAATATCCTTATCCTGACCTATCCAGTTTGGCTCAGTGGATGGAGCATTGGCCTGCAGTCTTAAGGGTTCTTTCTGGGTTCGATTCTGGTCAAGGGCAGGTATCTTGGCTACAAGTTTGATTTCTAGCCCTGGTTGGGGCATGTGCAGGAGGCAACCAATTTCTCTATCTCCTCTGTCTCTCTCTCCCTTTCACTCTCTAAGAATCAATGGGAAAATATCTTCAGGTGAGGATTAACAAAACAAAAAACAAAATCATCCTTTGCTTAATCAGAGGCACAAAGTGGACACATTGGGCACCAAAATAAGACCTTCCATAGTGACCTCTCAGAATGAGGGATAGCCAAGCTTCCCGTAGAAAAGACTTTTGCTGATAAAATAATGGCAGTGAGCACCAGTGGGTTGAGCCTGAGGGGCAATTTATGCATATGTATGGGTTTTTTTGAGGGCAAGAATATTTTATATTTTCATATACCTGGCATCTTACCCAGAATCTGGCGTGTTTTAGAGCTTCAATAAAAATGTACTGAATGCGTAGAGACTATCAGGACATATCTCACTGAGCAATGGTACTTGAATCAGAGCCATGCTCTCAGCAGAAGAAACGAATCAGGGAGCAGGTTGTGAGAACCAGCTTTCAGCAGTCTCTTAAGAACGAGCCCAGCACCAAAAACCCAGATAGTATCATCTGGAAACAATGACACCCTTGATTATCTCTCTCATCTTCGGAACTCCTATCCCTATTGTTCAACCCTGTCACACCTAATCATTTTACTACTGCTTTTACACTTTTATTATACAAGGTGGGGCAACAGTGGGTTTACAGTTGTGAGCATGAAACACTGAGTTTACTCTTGTATTATCATTTAGTAATTTTTGTATTATTTCCCATACAAACAACTGTCAACCTACTTTTGCCCTGCCTTGTATATTAAACGAAACTTTCCTGAATTCAAAGAGCCCATTTGAGTCCTTTCTATCCATAATGGGAAACTTCTGAGGTGTCGTTAGTCTCCCTAATTCTAGAAGAATATTGGATCCTACAAACAATGATCTTAAACAGAGATGGTCCCCAGCATCAAGCTTAATTCCTAGTCTCTTCTCTTTCTGCATGCTCTCCCTGCCTAGGCAATCTCATCCCCACCCATCATTTCCACACCAGTAACTGGATCTTTGCCTGCAATCTAGATCTGTCTCCTGGGTCCAAGCCCGTACATACAGCTAATTGCCTACTATACATCTCTAGATATTCCATAGACATTCCATAGCTACTTTGAATATATCACATCAAAGATCAAATTCAGGAGCTTCTGGTTTAAGATGACAGATTGAGTATATCGACTTATCTTCTTTCCAAAACCACATTAAAATCAAGGTAAGGAAACAGAGGCGTGGATGTGCCAACCCCACCCAACAACAGAGAAGGCGAGAGAGGAGTAGAGATTACAACAAATATCTGGAAGTCAGGAGATAGATGAAGAGGGGTACCTGATGTTCAGAAGGAAATAAGCTACAGCCTAGAATACCCGAAAATGAGACACAGCCCATTAAGGAGTCAAACTGTCTAGAATAAACTCAGAAGTACTCTTAATTTGCAGACTCCAAATTCTACAGAAGGCAAAAGAAGCAGAAAACAAAAGTACTTCGGCATCTTCGGAAATATTAAGAATGATTATGTACCCATACATCAAGAGCAGGGTAAAAGCTATGAATGCCAAAAGGTCATGTGTCTCCATAAACCTACTACTACCTCTTATCTCAGTGAATGCCCCCCTCATCAACTCAGTTTCCCAAGCCAGAAAGTTAAAAATGATCCTTTATTTTTCCCTCAGTCAATAAACTAAGGGCTGATCCAACCTCATCTCTCTCCTCCCTACAGCTCCTTGTCGTTTATTATGTCTCTCCTGAATTCTCTCAACAGCTTTATTTTTATTCTTTGTAATTCTACTTTAAAGCCTTCCCAAATCCTTCCCCAGGATCCCATCCTTTCTAATCAGCCCAGCATCTAGCACACTGCCCTTCGCCCAGTGAGTGCTCCATAACTATTTTGAGTAATATCTGACCATCTGTCCGGCCCCACATTTTCACAACGTCATCCTTTGTTCTTTATACCCCATTAACGTGAATGTACTTTCTGTTCTTCCTCAAAATGTGTCTCCTTTTTTAAAACATGGGCTGTTCTCTCTGCCTGAAAAACCCTTATTCTCTTTATTGTCATGGAAACACCTTTTCAAACTCAGCTCAAGTGTTACTTCCCCTGAGGAAGTCCCCGAATTCCCCAGGATTGACATGGGACTCCTGGACTTCCCATGCCTCCACTACAGCACTTATGTGTTAAATTGTACATTTTCTGTTTCCAAGATCAGACTTAAGGCAAGAACCAATCCTTTTAGTTTTTATCTCTTGCACACATATCACGTGGATGAACAATCATAATTGTAGAAGATGGAAACTCACAATATCATCCATATAGTGCCTCCCCTTAGGGCAGTGGTCAGCAAACTCATTAGTCAACAGAGCCAATAATCAACAGTACAACGATTGAAATTTCTTTTGAGACCCAACTTTTTTAAACTTAAATTTCTTCCAATGCCACTTCTTCAAAATAGACTCGTCCAGGCCATGGTATTTTGTGGAAGAGCCACACTCAAGGGGCCATAGAGCTGCATGTGGCTCGTGAGCCACAGTTTGCCGACCACAGCCTTAGGGCAATGGAATATTAACAGTCTCATTTTATTAGTTGAGGCCACTGAAAAACAGAGAGTAAGTGGCTTATTTAAGGTTGCAAAGTTAGAGCACACAGTTTGTATGTGTGATGGGAAGGGAGGGGAGGGCATGGTGGTCTTAACTACAATCCTGGTTCCTTACCTTCTTGTACAGTAATCTTCCCACCACGGGATGACACCTCTTACTAATCTATTATCATCTTCTAAAGAAACCCAACAAGATAAAAAATATATATACACCCCCCAAATAATTGCCCAAATTAAAGAGATTACTTTCTTTAAAATAATGACAATTATTACAAGATTTTTTTAAATATATATCTTTATTGATTTCAGAAAGGAAGGGAGAGGAAAGATGGAAACACCAATGATGAAAGAGAATCATTGATGGGCTTCCTCCTGCACACCCCCCATTGGGGATCAAATCTGCTACCCAGGCAAGGGCCCTTGACGGGAATGAAACCCAGGACCCTCTATCCATTGAGCCAAACCAGCTAGGGCATTACAGGATATTTTTAATCCTGGCCCTGTTCTGAGCCAGGAGGAACATTTTGAAATCATGCATTTATTCATTAGGCACTATGTCCCATATATACTTTTCCATTACAATAAACTACAATAGCAAGCACATGCTTTCACAGGTTATCAGATTCAATTCTCCTCTAATTCTCTTATTGCACTTCTGACACATATGCCAAAGGTGGCAAATGGGCCAAATATTATCAGTGTACTGGCCAGCCTAAACTGTTTTGGTCTCAACCTCAGCACATTCCCAATTTTTCTACTGTATGTCTTCTCTGAATACATCTTCCCTGAACAGTCTTATCCATTTCATTTTGTTGTAACCTATATGCTAATGGCTCCCAAATCATGGTTTTAAAAAAGCAACTTCTCCCAAGAACTGAAGACCCCAATTTCTAAGAGCTTCCCACACAATGCCATATATAATATGCCTGCTAAACCTTAAAAATAAAATGTCTAAAATACAATTATCACTTTACCAAAACCCATCTCTCTCTCTCTCCCTTTTATATATATGATTGATTTTTTTACAGAGAGGAAGAGAGAGGGATAGAGAGCTAGAAACATCAATGAGAGAGAAGCATCGATCAGCTACCTCCTGCACAACCCCTACTGGGGACGTGCCCACAACCAATGTACATGCCCTTGACCGAAATCGAACCTGGGACCTTTCAGTCTGCAGGCCAATGCTCTATCCACTGAACCACACCAGCTTTGGCCCATTTCTCTCTTTGTTAAAGGGATCACTGACCTCCCAAATATAACGGCCCAGAATCCCAGTCACACTCTGTAGTCTTCTGACCTCTTTACTATGCTTCCGTTAGAAAAGCTGGGATGGCTCCACAGCCCACCAGGAGCTCCCCTGTGGCCATGCTCATAATACCCTCCCTTACCCCAACCATGATTTTCTGGTGGGAGCTGCCCCCAAAAAAAGCATCTCATACATCAGGGCTAGTGACTGACCCAAGAGATGGATATGTACCCAAGTCCATCCTTTGGTGTCCATCTCTGGAAAAGCTCTAGCTGGCCTGGGGGGAATATCTCATTATCCTTTAGTCTCTCAGCTGGAATGATCATCAATGAAGGAGAGAGCTTTGCCATAATGTGAAAGTACAAAGGATACCTTCCAAGAGAAAATACAGAAGAAGGATATCTGAGGCCCTGATCCAACCTGGTTTTATTTCTGTCCTTCCCAAAGTTAGATTACTTACCCAATTTTGCAAATAAATTCCTTTTTTTTTTTTAATCTTTTTAGATGAATCAACTTGAGCTTTTGTCATTTATAAAACTTAAACCTTTCTCCTGTTAATCAGTTTCTTATCCATTTGATTGGTGATGGGGACAGCCTGTGAACTATTATATGAATGGTAAAGGAAAGAAGGTTTTCCTCCCTAGCAGTACTTAGTAAGGTTGTGCTTAGTACGTTTTTACCAACCACCAGTTAAATTGATCCAGCTAAAGGGTATAGATTTGGGAAGATAGATTGTTTCTGCTCTAATCATTTCAAATTTTACTTCCATTTGGAATTAATGCTTCCTATGGAATTTGTGAGACAATTATGGAAGTCTGGGTGATTACACCACTTTTTTTTAATTCTACCATTCTCATGGATGTCCTCTATAAGAGAAGTCCCAGTTTAAACTAAATCCTATAAGAACACTGAAAATCTGAGTCTGTCTCATTAATAAGAAACAAATTTCATCTTCATGTCTCCTTCCTTCCTTTCTTTTCTCCTTTCTTTGTCTTTCTCAGAGACAATCAAATTCAAGCTTTGGCTTGGGTGTAATTATAGGTGCCAAACCAAAGCCAGCTTTTATTTACAACCCTTTGCCAAGTCAGCAGACCATCTCCTCTTCTCTAATATATGCAGGCTGCACCCGAACCAGTTTGAGTCATGTTATTTGTGTGCCATTTAAATGGGGCATCTGATAATATCTGTTCTCTTTCCCTGGTTCAAATCATGAATGGGGATCCTCCCCCTTCCCTTAGTCACCAACTTTTGAATATTTACAATCCGTGATAGTATAAAGAAATGGATTTTGAGCCCTACGCTGACTATGGCTCACTTGTTTATACATATTTACAAAACTTGTGTGGAAGCCACAAGGAAAGGAAAGGCAGGGTGGACCCCTAATAATAATGAATTTTCCGTGAGTGGGAGTAGGTTAGGGACAATGGGATAGAGGAAGAATGAGGATGAATGACTAAAAGCAGTGAAAGTTTATAAAGGAACCCAAGAAAGCTAAATATTTGCTTATGGATGAACAGGAAGGGAAGAAATAACATTATGCTTTTTATCATACATAGCAAGTATTTAATAACCATTTGTATAAGGATTTTGAACAGTACTTAGAAGATAGACTTTCTTTCTTAGAATTAAGAAGAAATAAAAAAAAGTATGTCTTTGAAAGGGCCATGGTAATTTTAAGGCTCTAAGATGATCTATTTAAATGGTTTGACCATAAGTTGATTAAGTTCTTATCTGCATGTAATTCTACATAAACAGAGATTTATAGAGTCATTGGTTCAGGGGGTTTACAGCCTGAATCTTTATCTATATTTTTGCAGATGAGCTGTATTGAGGACATTCATTTTTAGACTACCTAATCCTCATTTTACAACCAGGCAGGGCCATTCAGCCGGCCCCAGTTTTGCTAAGTTAGCACAGTTAGTAAGAACTGAAGGAAACCTGAACAACTGGATTATAATCCTGAGCCTGGTTGGCAAGAGAGTAGACAGATGTTACTGATATAGAATCAAAGAATATGTAGGCAACTGATCTGGTACAGAATTAAAGAGTTGGAATATTGGAGTAGAAATTGCATCAGATCTTTGGACAGGACAACATGAGTTTGAATCCTAGTTCTCTGGTGTGGACTTTGAGCAAGTCACTCAATTTCTCCATGATTTGGTTCCTGTGAACTTAAACAAAATACCATTTCTATCAGAGTTGGCATCCTATGAAAAATGGGAATATAAAGTAGTTGAGAGGATTAAATGAGATAATGCCTGTGAAAGCGTTTTAATAGATCCAAGGCATTATGTAAATGTAAGGTGGTATGAATTTTTAGGTTAAGGTCTTGTTAACATTGTGATTAAGCAAATGGTTTCTATTAGTTTCTGAGTGCAGGGCAGTCATGTAGAGTATATGTATAAACAGAGTGAGCCATTCACTAATTGAACACTAAGTCAAATGTTTGCTAATGGCCTACTATGTGCCAGAAGTATTTTAAGTGCTAGAGATACAGCCGTAAGGAAAAAAGAAAAGAAAAAAAAAAGCAGATAAAAATTCTTGTCCTCATGGACAGAATAGAGATAATCAATAAACTAGCAAAAACAAAGGAGAGCTGCAAAAATCCACTTGTGTAACATTTACGGTTACATTATTTTAAGCTAATATAGAATGATATTTTAGTTGATAATGTAAAGATAACAAAACAAGCTATGCACACAGTTGATGGCACTGAGCTGAGAAAATCCTAAATTATTGGGAAGGAGTTGCTTCTGAACGACTCTGCCCCTGCCCACAAGAACTTTAGCTGGTTACAAGCTGAGAATTGGGACTGGGCAGAGGCTGAGAGCCAGGTGCCTCATAGCTGAGTTTAATGTACAGAATATAGGAAGCTGTGTCCTGGAGGAAAGTGACAGAGGGAAGGGAAATAGCATGGGCTGTAGTTGGTAGGGATGGGGAGAATCGGAAGACCTCTCTGAGAATTCGGTGTCAGAGCACAGGCCTGAGACAGGGGAGGGAGCCATCCACGTGGAGATCTGGGGCGATCACATGTCTGTCTAAACTCTAAAGAAACAACAAATGGCCCTAATCAGTTTGGCTCAGTGGATAGAGCGTTGACCTGCGGAATGAAGGGTCCCAGGTTCGATTCCGGTCAAGGGCTTGTACCTTCATTATGGGCTCATCCTCAGTAGGAGGTGTGCAGGAGGCGACTGGTTGATGTTTCTCTCATTGATGTTTCTAACTCTCTATCCCTCTCCCTTCCTCTCTGTAAAAAATCAATAAAATATATTGGAAGGAAGGAAGGAAGGAAGGAAGGAAGGAAGGAAGGAAGGAAGGAAGGAAGGAAGGAAGGAAGGAAGAGCTTGAGTTGGGAACATGCCTAGTTTGCTTCAGAGAGCAAGGGGTTCAAGTGTTTTGATTGTTATAAGCTTTTAATACAGTTTGAAATCAGGAAGTGAGATGTCTCTGGTTTCGTTTTTCTCAGGATTGCTTTGACTACCTAAGGCCCTTTAGGGTGCCATACAAATATTACACTTGTTTGTGAAAAATGCCATATTTCTGTGAAAAATGTTCTTGGAATTTTGATAGGGATCACATTGATTCTCTGGAGATTATGGACAGTTTAACACTATTAATTCTTCCAATCCACGAACACAAAATATCTTTTTATTTATTTGTGTCCTCTTCGGTTTCTTTCACTACTTTCTCATAGTTTTCAGTGTACAGATCTTTCATTTACTTGGTTAACTTTATTCCTAGGCTTTTATTATTTTTGATGCAGTTTTAAATGGGGTTTTTAAATTTCTGTTTCTGATAGTTTTTTATTAGTGCATAGAAATGCAACAGACTTTTATACATTGATTTTTGTATCCTGCAACTTTATGGAATTTGTTTATTAGTTCTAACAGTCTTTGGACAGAGTCTTTCAAGTTTTCTATATTTAATATTGTGTCATCTGCAAGTAGAAACAGTTTTATCTCTTTTAGTATCTGGGTGTCTTTTATTTCATTTTCTTGCCTAATTGCTCTTGCTAGGACTTCTAGTACTATGTCAAATAAACATGGTGAAACTGAGTATATTATCTTGTTCCTGACCTTAGTGCACATGTGTCAAACACAAGGCCCGCGGGCCAAATCCGTCCCGCCAGGCCTTGCAATGTGGCCCGCACCGCGCTGTCATCACTGCACTCTGCTGAGTTTCCATCACAATGACAGTTTATGACTGTTCAGTAAACCATTCGGCCCGCGATTTAGGCTGGATTTTAGATTTTGGCCCCTTCTCTGATTGAGTTCGACACCCCTACAGTAGTGGGAAAGCTTTCAGTTTTTCATTATTGAGTATGTTAGCTGTGAGCTTGTCATATGTGGCTTTTAGGATTTTTTTATTAGATTTAAAAAAATAAATTCTCACCCGATGATATTTTTCCATTGACTTTTTTTAAAGGAGGATGGGAGAGGGGAAGACAGAGAGAAACATCAATGTAAGAGAAACACCAGGGCCTGGGCTGAGGAGGAGCCTGCAACCAAAGTACATGTCCTTGACTGGGACCTGAGTTTATTAGTCAAATAAGTTTGTTACCTTTACTGTTAAAGATTTAAAAAATATAATTCAGCCTAAGTCATATGTTTAATTTTTAGATTCTTCATTTTTGTTATTTTAAATATTTGTCTAAATATATTATATTACACAACTTGTTAACAAGAAAGTTACGTTAGGTGATGGCTAGGTTTATTTAATATCTTATGAAAACTTGATGAACAATCCAAGCATAATGGTTAAGAACACATCAGTTAAGTGGGATAAAAGCTTATAAGTGAGCCTTTCTGCTTAAAAATAGTTTCCAAAATTTTTTTGGTAAAAAAAAAAAACAAACTTCAAAGTTATACCTAATTAAGTTAAATTGATGGCTATTGGTTGACTAGTGCATCTCTAAATATGATAAAATACTAAACCATTAATTACTAAACATAAATTTAGCTACTTTTGGATTGTGATTACAGATAAACTAAAGAATTTGGGAGTATTCATAAACATTTTCTTTTAACAAATTGAAAAATTGTGCTATGCAGAAACATGCCTCTAAAAATAATAATATTGGACCCCACCGACATGGCTCAGTGGTTGAGCATCAATTTATAAGCCAGGAGGTCACGGTTCAATTCCCTGTCAGGGCTCATGCCTAGGTTGTAGGCTCAGTCCCTAGTATGGGGCGTGCAGGAGGCAGACAATCAATAATTCACTATCATCATTAATGTTTCTATCTCTCTCTCCCTCTCCCTCTCTCTCTGAAATCAATAAAAAATATTTTAAAAATAAATAAATAAAAAGAATATGGGTATGTTCATAAATTTGCTTATCTATGACAGAATGCTGATACCTACAAAGACACATTTCACAATGCTTCCTTATTTTCACTGGAAATTAAGGCTACTAAAGGTTATGAATTCTATTCAATGCATGTAAATAAATTACTAGGAATAATAAGGGTGAAGAAAAACTGTATGAAAAGTATGCGAGGAAAGTAAAGTGTGTTTTGGTAAGGCATGGTATGAGTTATTGAAGAATGTGCTGTTATGAAGAAAAAGGAAAGTAATTTTGTCCTAAACCAGTTCAAAGTTATTTAAAGGTAGTTTCAGATACAAAAGAGGAAAATAAAGGACAAAAACCTCGCTGGATCTAGGAAGTTGTACTTGTAAAGAGAGAAAAAGAAAATCTTGCCTTATGCGGTGAGGTTGACTAAAATTAAATGTATTTATCATGAAGTTTTTAAATGAACTTTATTAATAGAGAACTTGAGGCAGCAAGGGTCTTTGGGAATGAAGAATCCCAAGTCACCAGGAAGCCAGGGTGAGAGTAGGTAGTCAGAAGGTACTAGGAGAAGCAGACTGAAAGAATGTCACTACTCCTTCATTCTCTACTAAGAAATGCAGAGGTAGCCAATTTTATCTCCCTTCTACATGTCTGCTTAAATCTCCAACCCATATATACAATTGATCAAGGTTTGACCACTATGTGACATTCCTAGGATGGCAACAATGAGCACTCAGCCATCTTGCCCCAAAGAGCAAGGTGGGCAAAGTTACCAGGCAACACAGCTGGAAAAAAAAAAATCCTCACCGACCCTGAAGTGGAAAATTCTGCAAGCATGCCTTTTGCAAAAAGCCCACCTCTTTCAAAAAGCCTGCCTTTGTCCCTATTTAAAAAAAAAAAAAAAAAAAAAAAAAAAAAGCAGCCAAGCAAAGCCAGCCCTTCAGCCAGTTCAAAAGATCTTCCTTTTCTCTGCACTGTCTCCCTTGTGCTCAAGTATAAGCTTAACAAAGTCTGTCTGGAAATTTCTCTGGGGCTTCCTCTTGATTTTTTGGGGAACCCAAGAACCCCAATGCTGGTCACATACTGACACAAAACTGGAGTTTTGATTACTGCTTGGTTTTTAATAAGAGATTGTAAAAGGTTTTTTTGTGTGGTGTTTGTTTGTTTGCCAGTTGAGTAATCCACCTAGGGAACAAAGATTCCATATCTTATCAAAATAATTTCTTGTGCTTTGTATTGTCTTCATTATATCTTTGATGACTTAAGAAAACTGAGTCTTCTTAATATTGAAAGGGCTAAGGTTTTTGGGTTTTGGTGCGTTTTTTGTTTTGTTTTGTTTTTGCAGTCATGAAATCTTTTATTGTCACTTCTATTAAATAGATATATAGAGGAAAAATCATTAATCATGGTGACTAAAAGAGTTAGGGTCTTGATCTCTACTGATTGGTCAACACTAGGGTAGCAAGTAGTTGATTAGTGTATCTGGTCCTGATGTCAGTCATTAGCATTACTTCTGGTTTCACTGATTTTCTGGGCCAGAGACGAAACACAGCCTAGAGCAGTGTTTCCTAACCTTCTCTCATGATGAGAATCACCTGGTGGAGTTGTTAAAACACAGATTCCTGAATCCCAACTAAGAAGTGCTAAACTAGAATTTTTGAGAACATATAGGTAAAATTGCATACCTAACTTAGTGCTCTGTATATAAAATCTGTCTTAGAGCACTAGTTAAGTATACAATTTTACCTATATGTTCCCAAAAATTCTAGTTTAGCACTTCTTAGTTGGGATTCAGGAATCTGTGTTTTAACAACTCCACCAGGTGATTCTCATCATGAGAGAAGGTTGGGAAACACTGGCCTAGAGGTTATCTCTAGTTTGACTGAGAAACTTTCTATGGTCAATAGACCTCAGGCTGTGTTCCTAAGATTATTTGATGCCGACCAGAACCTCATTATCTTGAGGGCTTGATGATTAAGGGAGTGGTCCTGCAAGAGAGAAGGAGGCAGGTGAGTCCCGGCGCTGGATGGGGCCGGTTTTCATCCAAAGGAAAGAAAGGAGCCAAGGTCATATTAAAGAAATTAAGTTTCTGTGTGGTTACAGAACTCCAGCTGATGCCTGGTTTACAGAACTCTTGGCATTACAGGTGACTAAGAAGGATCCCTTCCTGACAGGCCCAGGGACCTTAACGGTAACCTCAGAAAAAGAAGAAATTCACCCAAATCTATAGGTTTTGCCGGTAAAGACTCATAGAGAATTCATGGCTTGGCTTTCTAGCCTCAAAAGACTTTAAAATGTCTAATCGGAATTCCCTTATTTAAAGTTCTAGCAAAGCAGAGATAGGAGAACTTAAATGGCCAATTACTACTTTGGATGAATTTATGTAAATAATCAGGACAAGTTTAATGAGACTAGATTTATTTTGCAAATTAGTCTTACTTTGATTATCTTTGGGGGAAAATTCAGGTTATTGTAGACAGGAAAATCTTTATTTCAATAAAAAAAAAATCCTTGTAAGTTAAGTTGAATCCTAGACACGTTTACTGTTTTTGAGTGTTTTCACCTCTTTGTAAATTCTTCCTGCTGTTTTGTACATTTTGTCAGTAATTAAACATTTCAATCCCTCACTCCCCGGGCTTGGCATCACTGAAAACTAAAACCCAACTGCGCAGATCTTATTGGGACTGCAAGCTAATGCTGAGGCTTCCACACCACGACTGTGAGTGACAGCGATGCATATGCCATCACCAAAGACACTCAGACTGCAAACCAGGAGATCAACAGTTGGATGGTCACTGCCATCCTCACTCCATCATCTAAAAATGCTTTCAGCACATCTAGAAGTCTTTTTGGCTGACTTCCCTCTGGTCTCTCAAACTGGGTTTATCGTTTGCTTCGTCCATTACCCTTTGTTTTTCTTTTTGTTTTCATGAAAATGCCTCTTCTTAGAAAAAAAAAATTTTTCAAAGGGCAAAACGAAGGGTATTAGAATATGTCACCTCAAAATGTGAGGTAGGATATTAGACGTGAGCGGCTGGGGTGGGGCTTGCGGGGTCCTGAACGGAGGTTGTACCAACAATGCCTTTTGACCGCCTCTTTCTGGGTGGCACAGCAACCAGCAGACAGCCAGCAGGCAGGTTTGGAGCCAGGGATTCTAGGCTTAAGCTCAGAGGGAAAGACAGGACTTCAATGCCAAATGCAACCTTAGTAGGGCCCCGGACTAATTATAATAAAATTTGCATTTTGGTTTTGACCCCACCCTCTGAGAGCTTTTATGCATACATTCTGAGTAAGGGCATCCCAGAAGAAATATTGTTTCTGTCAATCATCCCTTAATACAAATGTAAGTCTCTATCCAAATAAAAAACCCTGTTTTATTTTTTTAAAATATATTTTATTGATTTTAGAGAGGAAGGGGGAGGTAGATAGAGATAGAAACATCAACTATGACAATCATTGATTGGCTGCCTCTTTTTTTTTTTTAATATATTTTATTGATTTTGTACAGAGAGGAAGGGAGAGAGATAGAGAGTTGAAACATCGATGAGAGAGAGTCATCAATCAACTGCCTCTTGCACACCCCCCACTGGGGATATGCCCGCAACCAAGGTACATGCCCTTGACCGGAATCGTACCCGGGACCCTTCAGTCCCCAAGCCAACACTCTATCCATTGAGTCAAACCAGTTTCAGCGACTTGCTGCCTCTTGCCCAGCCCCCTACTGGTGATCAAGCAGCAACCTGGGCATGTACCTTTGACCGGAATCAAACCAGGAACCTTTCAGTCTGCAGGCTGATGCTCTATCCAGTGTGCCAAACCAGCTAGGGCAGAAAAATCCCTTTTTTAAACCAGGAGTTCGGGTCCATTCTCTCTCTCTCCCTCTCTCTCTCTCTCTCTCTCTCTCTCTCTCTCTCTCTCTCTCTCTCTCTCTCTCTCACCTGGCCCTGGCCTGGCCCGCTCCTCTTTTGGAATGTACTATCTTCAATAAACCCCATTTTGCTTCACTTTCATTTTCATTGACCTTAAAATCTTTTCTGCTTTGATGAAAAGAACCAAGGTCCCAGCCGTTAACCCCAATCAGTACCGGAAAATATGCCTATTTGGCATAAAGATTATTTTGAGCTAAAGGCAATAAAGAACCTGCAGATGAAGAAAAAGCTCTTTACCTCCATCTAACTTTATCCTAAAAATAGAGTATACACTACCCCTTTTGTAAAATAAATTTACATTTAAAAAGGAAATTTCCATTTGAAAAAGTGTCTCTTTCCAGGGAGAGAGCTACACCCAGATGAAACCCTTATCATCTGAAAGTCTCTTATCAGCATAACAAGAGAACCCTTCTCTATGGTACAGTTCTGCCCCTGGCCAGTCATTGATAATTTGCCTCTTCCACCCAGAAACTCAAAACTCCTTCTCCTTTGTCCAGTCTAAGTAGTATATAAGTCTCAATCATCTGGCCACCCCCTTGAGCTTTTATTTACTTGTGAACACCCTTCAGTGTACACGTGACTGAGTCTGTTGTTGTTTCCCCCTCTTGCTAACCTGTTTCTTATCGTTTAATTGGAGAGCCCAGCCAGTGAACCTAATGATAGATCCTCCCTTCCTCCAACTGATGGACAGAGAATCAATGTCCTCCACCTGCAACCAGACATTCCTGAGCACTGAACCACCAATCAGCATCTGCCAAATACCCTAAGCCCCGGATTCCCTAAGTCCCTAGGTCCCTAATCATAGGCCTTACATGAAACCACCAATCAGCGTGTGCTGAGTGCTCTAAGCCCCGTCCCCTCTCTTTCCTCCTTAAGAGGTGCCGGAGGTGGGGGAGATCTGGGGGAGATAAGAGATCAACTGAAGGACTTGTATACATGCATATAAGTACAACCAATGGACACAAAACTCTGGGGAGGGACGGTATGTACGGGAGGGAGGGGGGCATTGGTATATGTACAAAAATAATAATTTAATTAAAAAATATATTATAAAAAAAAAAAAAAAAAAAGGTGCCTGCACCCCGGCCCTTGCTCTCTTTCTCCTCTGGAAGGCAGCCTGTAGCGGTACTCTTCTCTTCAATAAAGCCTGTATCCTGGTCCCAGTTTCCGGCCCCTCTGTTTTATCTTTCACCTAGAACACGTGTCAAACACAAGGCCCGCGGGCCAAATCCATCCTGCCAGGCCTTGCAATGTGGCCCGCACCGCGCTGTCATCACTGCACTCCGCTGCGTTTCCATCACAATGACAGTTTATGACTGTTCAGTAAACCATTCGGCCCGCGATTTAGGCTGGATTTTAGATTTTGGCCCCTTCTCTGATTGAGTTCGACACCCCTAAGGGAAAAGCTTTTTCTTACCTTACAGGCATGTCAAACTCAAACGCTAACACAGGCCAAATAAACAAGTTTTAAGTTTATGTGGGCCACAAAAAAAAACACAAGTTTCAATTTTCATAGAAACGTAGGTTTGTTTCAAAACAAAAAGTATAAAATAGAACAAGAGCAATGATAAACTTAATGTTTTCTTACAAACCGCTCTATTGGCTGGGCGGGGGGAAAAATCCCTCGTGGGCCACATGTGGCCCGTGGGCCGCGAGTTTGACATGCTTGTTTTATAACCACGGACTCTGGAGATGAGTGAGACCAGTGAATCCAAAGTAGTACACAAAAGCAGCCAAGGCACAGACTGTACTAGTAAGCAATAAATACACTGAATGAAATGCATGAACTTTTGTTCGCAAATGCAGGTTTTCAAACAAAACCCAAATTCCTTACAATGTCCAGTCTGGCCCCTGCCAACCTGTACAACTCCAGCTTGCATTGACTAAATTGCAGGTACGCTGTTGTGAACAAAACGTGTAATAAATCTGACAAGTTCAGTGAACAAAAGTAACTTCACAGGGAGATCTGATCATGAATTCCTAATGGGGCAGGTTATGGTGTGTAGGCCCATAACTGCTTTTTAAATTTTTTTATTGTATATATATTTTTATTTTTAAATTACATGATACAAAAAAAAACAAAACAAAAAACAGAAAAGCACATAAATTACCTACAGTGTCACCATCCAGAAAAGAACAGGTCAACCATTTGATGTATCTTTTCAAACTTTTTTTTTTTTAATTTTTATTGTTGAAATTATTACAGATGTCCCCCATTGACCCCTTGCACCCTGCTCTGGTCCTTTCCCTACACTTATTATAGCTTCTGTAGTAAAAGATTCATCTTTGCTTTAAATAGCCTTATCAGCTGTTCTTATGCATTGAGTTTAACATACCTTTTGAATGGCCAAATTCAATAATCCTCTTTTTCAGACCCCTCAGAGGCATAACCACCTCAAGGAGCACATGATCTCATTGCCTGTATGCCAGGCCTGTTCAATGTTAATGTTAAATGTTAACTAGCTAGTACCCACCAAATATGTAAGAGAAGTATATCTCTCCATTTTCCTTTTGATCCCATTATATGGCTCTCCTGGCCTTGCATTTTCCCCCTCCTTAATCTACCACCAATGGGTTTACATCATCTTCCTTTATGGTTCCTCCTTTGATTCCAAAAAGTATAAAAAAAGAACTGCAAAACTGCCATTCTCTGGAGCATTTTACTGGGGCATATCCTCAGATTGGTTCAAAAAAACTCATAAAATTTTCTATAGGCTTGAATGTTCTTTCATTGACATTGTTCTTTCAGTTTCTAAAACCTGTTCCTTCTTTTCCTGCCACAGCACTTGAGCACATGAACACGTTTTCTTCCTCTTTTACCTGCAAATATTTTAACTTGTAGTCACACCTGAAGTCACCTTTTCAGAGAAGTCTTCCTGACCTCGCTATATAAAAATAATTTTCCCTAGTAATTCCTAAGGAAGGAAGAGGGAGAGAGTGATAGAAACATCAATGATGAGAGAGAATCATTGATGAGCTGCCTACTGAAGGTCCCCTACTAGGGATTGAGCTCACAGGTACATGCCCTGACTGGGAATGGAACAGTGACCTCCTGGTTCATAGGTAAACATTTAACCACTGAGCCATGCCAGCCAAGCCATATGCGTTTCTTTCACAGTATTTATCACAGTTTAAAGTTATTTTATCAGTTTCTTTGGTGACTTCTTTTTGTCAGTTTTTCTCTTAAGGAAAGGGCAATATCTATCTTATTCACCACTATATTCACAACATGGAACCCAGTGCCTGACCCAAGCAGAATGAGTGAACATGAGAAATGGATTTTAAGGTGGTATTGTCCACGTCATTATTCAAAGTAAAAACACTGGGTTACTGCCTGGCTGGGTATGGCTCAGTACTTGAGCGTCCCGGACCTTCTTGCCAACTAACTTATTGTTTAAATGTCAGTAAACTCTATGACATCTTTGGGCCTTGATTTCCTTATTGGAAAACTGAGGAAGTGAGTTAAGATTATCTTAAAAGTTGCTGTAATCAGTATTTCCTAACTATGTGAAGGTTATTGATTCATTTCCAAACATGAGAAATACTACTGCCTAAAAATTTGCACATGCATATGAAGAGACATGTTTTTAAATTTTTATTTCTTGATTTTAGAGAGAGAGAGAGAAGAAAGGAGGGAGGAAAGAAGAAAAGGGGAGAGAGAGAGAGAGAGAGAGAGAGAGAGAGAGAGAGAGAGAGAGAGATTACCAAACATGAGAAATACTACTGCCTAGAAATTTGCACATGCATATAAAGAGACATGTTTTTAAATTTTTATTTCTTGATTTTAGAGAGAGAGAAGAAGGGAGGGAGGGAAAAAGAAAGAGAGAGAGAGAGAGAGAGAGAGAGAGAGAGAGAGAGAGAGAGAGAGAGAGAGAGAGAGAGACTTCCATTTGTTGTTCCATTGTTCCATGTCTGGGGGATGGAACCTGCACCAGGATGATGATCTAACCAACTGAGCTACCTGGCCAGAGCTAATGAAACATTTTTTTAATTTTTTTTGTGTAATGTTTTATGGGTTCCTGGATTTTTTTAAAATATATTTTATTGATTTTTTACAGAGAGGAAGGGAGAGAGATAGAAAGCTAGAAACGTCCATGAGAGAAAAACATCTACCAGCTGCCTCTTGCACACCCCTTACTCTGCATGTGCCCACAACCAAGGTACATGCCCTTGACGGGAATCGAACCTGGGACCTTTCAGTCCGCAGACCAACGCTCTACCACTGAACCAAACCGGTTTCGGCGGGTTCCTGGATTTTTGTGACCCATTTACAGATTCACATTTTTCAAAGCTGTGCTTTAAATAATTTCCTGTATGTCATGCAATATGCCAGATTTTGCTTTTTTTTTTAAATTCCTAAAGAATTCCCAATTTTGCTTCCTTCCTGTCTCCATAGCTCAAGAGCTCCTAGAGCTGTAAGGAAATTTGAGCAAGCTAGATCATTCATCTCAATTCCTTCCAGTTTATTACCTTCACTTAATCAGTACTTCTCATTTGTTTGTTTAGTAAATCAGTGTTTTTGTTTCTTAAAAAAATTACATATTTTTATTGATTTATCAATTCCCTCTCAATTCCCAATCCAGTGTTTTTGTGATGCCTTCCTGAAATGATTATAGAAAAAAAACCAAAAAAACACACAAATAAAAATGTTTAATTTTTTGGAAAAAATAAGAAAGAATCCAAATAGACTAATTCAGAGGTAAAAGCAATAGAACCATAAGGCTAGAGAACCTGAAGTCTACCTAACAGTTCCCTGATTTCAGGTGAAACATCTCTCAACATCCTGGAATGTATATTTTTCAATGTGATTAAGGAATATGAAAGAAAGGTCCAAAATCTAGTTCATTTTGAGAAACAAAATGAACTAGATTATCTTTACTCAAAACATAAGCATGAATATATATCAAACTTGTCCACAAAAAAATGTTTTTAATAATAATAAAGGCATAAACTGACAACATGTCAAAAGCAAGCTTTTATCTATGGATTCAAAGCAAAAAGGAGACATAGGGTGTTTTCTCATAAATACTAAGATAACAAAGCATCATAAACATTTGGTTATATTAAACAATGTGGTCTCAAGGATAAATTAAGTAAATAAAGTCCATAATCTTCAGCCCTCATGTTTGGCAATCAATCCACTTATATTCAGGGAATATCAGAATATTAGTAAAGGAAAGCTCAAATCTTGCATTTGCTACTAATTTATGGACTTGGACAAGTCAACTTCTCTAGTTCTCAGTTCTTTTTCATATCTTCAGAGTAAGAAAATGTTGTCTTGAGCAAGATTTTTCAAATTTTTTTCTTTTTATTATTAAATAGCTTAAGTATTTTATTTGTTTTGATCTAAGCTTGTTAACACTAGTAATGAAAATGTACAAAGAATAATGTTGCAGTTTTGGGTTAGATTTAAGTCAGACATTCATTAATAAGGAATTTTCCAATGTGAATATTTTAGAATTTTTTCTTAGCTATCTGATCAGAACTGTTTCTGAATTATTATCTTTGGAAGGTATTGGCATACATTTGAATTACACTAAGAATTTTTCAAAATATGTAAGTCTTAATTTAAAAAACTATTCTATGTCAAACTGAGACAATTTAAAATGTTGATCTTGAGCATTTTTCAAACTCTTAAAAATTATTTTGACTTTCAAATTTTATTTTTTTTTATTGCCAAACATAGTGAGATATATTTTATACTAGAGGCCCAGTGCCTGGGATTCATACACTGGTGAGGGTCATGGCCTTGGGGATCAGCCCACTGTGGTAGTGCATTGATCACCAGGGTCCAGCTCCTGCATTGAGAGTCTGCCCCCTGGTGGTCAGTGAGCATCATAGTGACCAGTTGATCAGTTGTTCTGGTCATTCCACCTTTCGGTGGGTGGGCTTTTATTATATAGAATTATCTGCATGAGTAAACTATGCCTCTAACTGGAACAAAAGTTTCATGCAACAATGTCAAGACTGTCTATTTAGGACATTCTTATATTTGTTCTAATAGATTATGTCTGCTTTCTTTCTTCCTTTCTTTTTCTCTTTTTTTTCTTTTTATTGCAGAGAATGACCCATTAAATTGATTTTATGACCTACACATGGGTCACGGTCTACAGTTTAAAAAATATTATGGAAAACATTAAAGTTACTTGTAGCTTTCATATTCTACTAATAAACTCTCTATATGAACCACAAGTCAATAGCAAAATCAATTTACTTGAATTTCTATTTTTCCCCTTTCTATGTTGAAGGTGATAATGGAATGTGATAAAAAAAAAAAATTATAGGTAGCAAGATGAGAAAGTAGGAGTTTTGAGTATCTAAGAAAGGAAATTCAGCCAGTAAGTAATTTAACATTGACCATGGAGAAAAAGGTAGAAGACATTCACAACTAAATTGGAAAGTTTTCACAGATATTTTTTTAACTGCCCATAAACTGTTCAAGTTTTTGGAGCTTCTTAAGAGAAAATTGAGAGAAGGAAGAGGTTGAGGTAGCGGAAGAAAGAGGAAAAAGAGAAAAGAAGTAAATGTTCAGTATGGGTGGGTGAGCCTGACCCCTCTGACCTCCACTGGTGCTAGGCTCAGTTTATATGAGAAATACCTTCTATTTATGTGGAAAAGGACCTTCTGAGCCCTGTCAGCATCCCCCACTGCTAAAGCACTCATTATAAACTGCAAATCTGATTTTATGTGTCTGCTTAACACTTTCCAGCATCTCTAGGATAAAGTGCAAATTCTTCAATGTGGCACACAAACCACCCATAACCTCATCACATCCTCCCCTGTTTTGCCAACAACAACCACACTCCCAATGCACATACAATATCATCAATTACATCAAGTCCGTTGTGTACTCCAAATCTCTCTTCTCAGGCCTCTAGTTTTTCCCCCCCCAGATATTTCCTCTTTCTAGAATATTCTCCGTCTGCTTAACTCCTCTTCTAGTCCTTGAAGTCTCAACACAAGTATCCTCTCTGTCATTCCCCACCTGGTCTTTTCTCCTCTAACACTGTGTTTACCCCAATCACAGATGCTAACACCCTAAATTGCAACACATATCTGTTAATCTTTCCCACTGGATCATGACTTCCTGAGAGCAAGGGGTCATGTCCATCCCATTCATCAGTGAACAGTGCTCAGAATATAGTAGAAGTTTTATAAATATTCATTAACTCTCCTTTATTCTCCCTGTTTCAGCTTCTGAGAATAACTAAGGTTTCTAAAAGTCAGTTATGATGGGTGTCAGTCATGTGTAGTAGATAACCTTCCATTCGCTCAACAAAACTTTAGCTAAATCTTCACATAACAAGTGTGACTCTCTCTTGGTTAGAAAAAATTATTTAGCAGAATGGGAACATAAGCTCCTGGCAGCCAATCAAAAGAATGTTGTCCTCTTAAAAACTTTGGAATTATAGGTGGAAAGAGCGCTAGCTGGTTTGGCTCAGTGGATAGAGCTTTGGCCTGCAGACTGAAAGGTCCTGGGTTTGATTCTGGTCCAGTACACATACCCTGGTTGTGGGCTCAATCCCCAGTAGGGAGCGTGCAGGAGTCAGCCAATCAATGATTCTCTCTCATCATTGATGTTTCTCTCTTTCTCTCCCCCTCCCTTCCTCTCTGAAATCAATAAAAATAAAAGCAGGAAAAAAAACTCAGAAAACCACAGTGGAGAGTTACCAGATTTTAGAAAATTTAGGACTTCAATTGTATCCCCTTTATTAGTGGAAATATGGCTAATGGCAAAAACCGTATGTGCAAAAGAAAGCAAAGCGCCTCTAGGACATCATTCCTACTTTAGTTATCAAAGGAGCAGGATTTCACGAAGGCAATAAGTTCTTATTGGTGTGAGGAGCAAGTAAAATGGGATGGGGACAATCATTTTCAAAATGAGAGGGTCAATTAAATTTAACAAGAGAAAATGATAAGAGAAACAAGCATAAATGTTAGCCTTAAAGGAGAAAAAGAATGAAATATCTGATCTTGGAATGGACAGCGATGAACCCTGTGAAAGCCTCAAATAAGGAGGGGATAAAACAGATCATGATTCTCCAGTGGCCAAGCAGAACCTTCTGGAATTGATATCATTTGGAGAATAGGAACAAGTGGACAGCTAGCAAGTTAAAAATATGCTTCCATTAAACTGGTCGTAAAAAGCAGGTGAGGTGAGGGAATAAAAAGAACTAGGAACATGGTTTCAATCTACTTGTCTCTATGACATACAGGATATATCAATTAGATAATGAATTCTTCTCATTTCCTACAGAACAGAGGAACTGAATACAGCAAATGCATTTATTATTCATCAGGAAAAACTAAAGAAGGCTGATTTCCAACAATGTTTCCCAGTGATTCAAATTCTAGTCTTCAGTGAACTCTTTTTTGGGGAAAAATGTCTATCAGCACATGAAGAAATAGAACCCAAATAGTCACATGAATTCTTGAGAATAATGCAAGAGATTGTCAACTGATGGTTATTGGTGCCAATTCAATGCTAACAAGAACTCCCAATTTTGGGCACCGTGAAGAAGAAAACTTTATTTAGTGCAAAAACAGTTCAATCGTGATACAGCACAGATGTGAAAACAGCAGGGCTGTAGAGCAGCTCTGGGGCCAGGCAGCTATTGCCCTCAACTACTTCGGCCCAGGATGGTCTGCTTCACTCTGCTCTGGGGAGGCACCTTCAGTGTTTCAACTCAGCCAGGGAAACCATCTTTAGTGGAAAGTGCCCTCCTAGTGCGACAAAGGAACTGGTTTTTATGGACAGAAGCCTGCCTCCTTGGCCCCTGATTGGTCCATCGTGATGCAAATGAGGGCTTTAAATCTTCCTAGTTTGATTGGCCCAAAGGCACTGTCCTGATTGGCCAGAATAGAGCCATTTTGATTGGTTAAAGCTGTACAGCTTCAATTGGCTGGGGAAAGCCTCAGGCCTAATGGTTGAAGTAGGATTCTAGGAACTCCTTTAGAAGGGCTAGCTCAGATGACAGAAACACAGTGCAGTTTCATGACATGAGGCTTCTCTGCAGTCTGAGAGGCCCCCTGTGCAGAAATGGTTGCTGGGCTCTGCTTTTTATTTAACCCAGTTAGCGGTCAGGAGCCCTTCTTAGTAGGTGTCCTTCTACTTTTCAGGGATCATAATACCGATGTGATTGCCTTTTCATTATTGTTAGGATTTTAAAAAATATGTATTTTATTGATTTTTTATAGAGAGGGAGAGGGATAGAGAGTTAGAAACATCAATGAGAGAGAATCATCGATCATCTGCCTCTTGCACCCCCCTCCCACTCCCCCCGCTGGAAATGTGCCGGAAACTAAGGTACATGCCCTTGACCGGAATCAAACCCGAGGCCCTTCAGTCCACAGACCAACACTCTATCCACTGAGCCAAACCGGTTTCGGTGTATTGTTAGGATTTTTGTCCTAAAAATTACTAATGGTTAATGATAAAACTGTGATTTTAGAATTTTTCTTTTCTTTATTTATATTATTAAAAGGTTCTACAATGAACATATATAACTATTGTAATGAAGAAAAATTCTCTCTATCCCTCTTCCTCCTCCTCCTCCTCCTAAAAAAAAAAAAAAAAAAAAAAAAAAAAAGAAAAGAAAAAGAATTCGAAATAGAATATCATCTAAATATTTGGTTTATTTGAACTGTTGTGGCATGACTTTTTGAAAAATTTGATCTCATCAACTTAAATCATTTCTAAGATGATCCCTAAGATATTAGATTCTTCAGAAGAGCACCAGATTCAGACTCTAGAGCAGTGTTTTTCAACCTTTTTTGGGCAAAGGCACACTTGTTTCATGAAAAAAATCACGAGGCACACCACCATTAGAAAATGTTAAAAAATTTAACTCTGTGCCTATATTGACTATATATAAAGTAATTCTCTTGAATAGGAATCAAATAAACACAAAGAAAGTATTTTATAATTACTTTATTATGAAATATTAAGTAAACAAAATAGTGAAAAATTATAAAATTCTTGTCTTGTCTGCACCTACGGCACACCAGGCAACATCTCGCAGCACACTAGTGTGCCGCGGAACAGCGGTTGGAAAACGCTGCTCTAGAGGACATATTCCAGCAGTAGTGCGGGCTTTAACAACCCCTTTGTCCTTCACAGAGGCAAACTTTTATTGTTATTACTTGATAATTAGTAATTGAGAATGGTTAGATTTGATTTTAATCAATTTAGTCATTGTTACATTATTACCAATTTCTTGACTGAAAGAACAGACACTAACTAACTTCAGATTTCATTTAAGTGGCTTTATTTTTAAGAACAGAGAGAAGTCACTATTCAATCCAGCCTCTAGGGAGCAGGTGGTGGGAACTGGTAAGCTGTCAGGCTCCAGGTCATGCTCCATAAATCCTAGCGCCACAGGGCCTATCTTCTTTGCTATTTTCTGAATATCCGCCCCATTCTTATCTCGACAGACCAGATCCTTTCACTTATTCATCATTTCTGCTTTTCTATGATGTTGGCCTGCACATGGCTTTTTCTAGGCAATAAATTGACTTCAAGCTCAATGCTACCAATAACAGAAAGGCTCCCCGCAGCTAACACATCTTACTCTCAGAGAGCCAATTCCATGTTGGTTCCAAGAGAAGCCACTGATTGGCTCAGCTTGGGTGAGGTGGGCATCGCTGCTCCTGTCTGCCATAGTAGAAGAACCAGATGCATCGTATCAGCATGGCCACCTACACTCACCTCTTCTCCAGAGACTTTGCAGAGGGTCATTTCCCGAGAGGGACTTGAGCTAACAAGTATCCAAAATATATGCATTATCTTTTGCTAAGCAACTTTGGACATATCATTATACTTAGTAGTGGAGTGAAATGGTATTGTGTCATTCTCCTTGTTTCTTTCCCAGCCCTCTTACCAAGTACCCTGTTTACTCTTTGCTTTGGCTGCCAAGAGCCTCAATCCCAGACTTTCCCTCGCAGGTAATAACCCAACTCCAACAGCATCACATGCCTCTCCACCCACAGTCTCATTTCTACAGCGGCCTCCTGTTTTCTAGCTGAAACGGAACAACTAAAGGCCTTAGGACTGATAAAGTGACTGTACAGGAAGCCATTCGTTCTCTCAGTGACTTCATTTACTTATCTCTAAAGTGACAGAGCTTGGATTAATTGACTTCTAAGTTGTTTTTTAGGATAACTTTCTAACTTCCAAAAAGAAAAGTTGAGCTTATATGCATTTTTAAAGAGCATCTATACTAACAAAAGGGTAATATGCTAATTAGACCGGATAGAATGAACACCTTACAGATGTCATTCTGGACGTTCTTCCTTGCAAAACTGAGGGTGTGGTTGGCCTCAAAACTGCCTGTGGCCCCTCGGCCCCAGGTCAGCCCCTCATTGGGGACCCCCCACCACAATGGGGGTATGGGTGGCCTGCAAGCCCTCAGTGGCCCCTTGCCCAGGATGGCCCCACTCCCAGTGGGGACCGCCCAGGCGAGCCCCTCCCCTCCAGTGGGGAACCCAACCCTGATCCAGGGCCCCCTTCAGGACAGGCCAGCCAGCCCCTGCCCATGCACCAGGCCTCTATCCTATATAATAAAAGGGTAATATGCAAATTAACTCTAACGGCAGAATTACCAGAATGACTAACTGCTGGACCAGTCAGCACTGACCACCTCTTAGTCCCTTTCTCTGGCCATTAGGCACTGACCACCTGATGGCGAACAGGGAACCAGGGGTGGGTGGCGGCTGGGGGCAGGCTGGCTGCAAGCAGCTGGGGGAGATGGCCCTGATTGCAGGCCAGGCCTAGGGACCATACCCCCACACAAATTTCATGCACCGAGCCTCTAGTTTTAAATAATAATAGTTAACATCCATAGAGTGCTTATTATATGCCAGACACTATTCTAAGAGCTTTACTTATACTAATTTACTTAATTTTTATAACAACCTTTGTAAGAGAGTTGCTCATTGGGGTCACACTAACTGTGGTAATAAATGCATGCTGAAAAAAAATATATATATATTTTAAGCAAATTTGAGTTTATTTCTCACTCACATCACAAGCCAGTGTGGGTGTCCCTGGTCTATGGGTGACTTTCTTCCCCTGGGTGATTCAGGAACCAGGTGTTGCTTTTTTCTTCTTTGTGGCTCTGCCATCTAGATCTCACTGTCACCTGCTTTTAGCTACAGAGTAAAAAAAAAAAAAAAAAAAAAAGACCGCGGACAAGGTACCCACATATTAAAGATTCTGGCCAGAAGTGACACACCTCACTCCCACTCATACTCCATTGGTAGTTTCAAAGCAACAGCTAGATGCAAAAGAGATAAAGAAATACTGTCTCAGATGAGACAGTGGTTAGGAAAAAAAAATTGTTTTTCATTAATCTTAACCTATACACTTTTTTTTTCTTCACACTGTAACATCTCTATGATCGGAATGCACCATTCAATTAAGGACAAGTATTCAGTGTAAATTCATATTTAGTTGGCAGCATTTTTCTATTTTAATAATACATAAAATTGTGTATTTGACAACCAAGGAAAACCTAGCTTAGATGAAACTTGGTGTAGAATATGGCAAAAGGAACAAAATGTTGGCTCTTTCTCAATCTGCCATTCGTTTCACTAAATATTTATACATATCTTTTTTCTTTCTCCCTCACTGTGAAGACACATATTATAGTCCAATCCAGTTCAAGCACATGGCTCAAAGTCCAGCACCTTTGAGTGATATGAAGTCTTTCCATTTAAAGCTCTTCTCAGTACGATGATATATAAACATAAAGAGAAGTTATCTGCACTTCTTATTAGAGAATGATAAAACAGGGACAAGGTAAGCATAATAAAAATAACTAAGAAAGTGGAGAACTGGGAATATATTATATGATAGTCATGGTCCACTGTAGGAATGAACTCCGCTTTTTAAGTTGTCATAGACACAGTTTTAAAATGCTTTGCCCATGCATAACATGGGTCTCCATCTTTCTAGCACCCAACATCTGTTTCTTTGCCATCTGCTGCCCAAATGCTCAGCCAAATACATTTACTTTAGGTTTTTATTATAGAAGCATTTCCTTCAAAGTATCGGTTTCTGTTTAACTAGGGTATTGTTAGGGGCAGTAAATAATAGACCCCAGAATTTATGTAGCACAAACATAGTAGAGATTTATTTCTCATTTATTTAATCTTCTATGGTAAGTGTTCCCCATTAATAGGCAGCTTTCCTTCGTTCAGGGATCCAGCTCCTGCCATCGTATGGTTACTCCCTCTCCTCCCCCCCCACCCCCACCAGGGCCTCATCTTCAAATGAATCCACCTGTGGACGGAGAAAGATGATGAAGGACATACACCTGCTTCTTAAATCCTGACCAGAGAATACCACACAGGACGTCTGCCCACCTTCCAACAGTTAGCATTCAAGTCCTTGTCTGGGTGGCTGCTTCCAATGACAGCTCAGGTCTCTGAGGGGAAGGCGCACAGTTTGGCAGAAAACTAGCCATTGTGATACAAGAAGATGAGGATTCATTCAAACCTGAAAAAAAGAAATTTAGTGGCAAGGGAGAAATTTAGAGAAGATTATTAAGAATAATAATCTTAGGTCATCTTAGGTCACTCAGGAGTAGGACCTGTCATCTTAGGTCACTCAGGATGCCTCAGATCATAACATAGCACTAACCACCAATCCTGTTTTCTAAGTCTGTGTGTGTATGTGTTATTTTAAAATATTAGATGAAATATCTATGACAAAAATGGAATAAAAAAACCTCACAAGAATCGATGATATATGTATATAGATATAGGTATAGGTATAGATATATAGATGTAGATGATAGATATAGATGTAGATATAGATATTTTTAATTAGCCAGCAATGGTGATAATAACCATATAGTAGAAGCCACTGTGTGTGTGTGTGTGTGGTTTCTATATACCAGGCACTGTGTTGAACTCATTTCAAGCATTATTTTATTTAAATCTTGCTGGCATTCGCTCAATTTTATGGACATAGAAGCTTAGGTTAAATAACCTGCCTCAATCCAGGACTTAGTTCTTATTCATACACTAGTTAGTTTTCTAACGTAAAATTCATACACCTGTAAAATTTCTTGAAAAAATACTTGAGAAGTTAGAAATACTTGATTTAGAAGTTAATGAAGATGCAATCATAACATGAATATAAATGAATTACCTGAAACTATAATACATGCCAGTCCCTGGTTAAAAGTTATCAAGTGAGTTCGTACACACTTATAAAAATGCACACATATATTTTATGCCATCAAAATTTTAAAAATTAAAGATTCTTACAGAGAACTGGCAGTTTGAGAAATATTTTCCAATTCCATAATGTGTGGACACCTCCCTTTACCAGTAACTAGAGGCCTGATGCACGAAATTCATGCAAGAATAAGCCCCCAGGACCCAGTCTTCCCCCAGAGCCCCAGCTTTATTGGGAAGGTCATCCAGAAGTACATTTGGTCTAATTAGCATATTTCGCTTTTATTATTACAGATACTATCTGCTGCTGCCTCACAGAAACTTTAACTTGCTGGGAGGCTTCTTTCCTCCTTGTTAATATCAGTGGACCGTGGGCCCTATTTTCTTCCTAAAGTATCATTGTTAGTTAATTCCACTAAAACACTGACATGTGAAGATTCTTAAGGTCCAGTTACAGGGGAGGAAATGACAGGTCCTACTCCTGAGTGACCTAAGATGACATGAGAAAGAATGCAGCCAGCCAGCCACGGTTGAACCAGGGAAAAAAAAAGTGACAGTTTTTGGATGGAAGACAGAGAGGAACACCGGCAGAGGAGTGCAGGTCCAGGGAAGGCTGGCCTGTGGGAATGGCCAAAGGCTCTCCTTGGCATTTCTGAGAAAGATGTGAAGTGGGATAAGGCAGGATCTTGTGAATATTGTTTGGCTCTACTGTCCTTTGAAGGAACTTCCTCCTTTTCCTTCTCTCTTTTTTCCTTTCTTTCTTTCCTCCTCCTCCTCCTCCTCCTCCTCCTCCTTCTTCTTCTTTTTAAACTGTTTAGCATCCATTCCTTTTCTTGAACTTCTGAACCTCAAGTCTTTCTTTGACTGTTGAGCTTCCTCCTAGTTAGACTGGTCTGTAAATCAACATTGCATAGAGTACGTGGGAGAACTAAAATTTTGAATCCAAAGAAACAGAGGAGCAAACTTTACACTGTCTGGAGGCTGCCTAGCCCAGGACCAAGCCACACACCAGTGTCATCGGTCACAGGAGAGCCCTCCTAAGGCAGGGCTGACAGGAAACTAAGGCTGTCTGCTTAGCATCAGCTGATTGTGATGCGAAGAATCCGGTAGCAAAGAACTTGGTCATTTTATGTCAGAGGCAGGAGGAAGATATTGTACCTTCCTCTCACAACAAACTCCAGAGTGCTCCCTAGGAGACTGACAGCCAAGTAAGCAAACGCAAATGATGAGGAACCGATCGAAGGAATGTACCCAGGGAGAGCTCGTTAGCTTTGGAACACATTATTTATTATTTATTTTTTCTTGAATGTATTGGGGTGGCATTGGTTAATAAAATTATATACGTTTCAGGCGTACAATTCTATAATATGTCATCTGTATATTGTATTGTGTGCTCACCACCCAAAGCCAAGTCTCTTCCTTCATTATCTATCCGCGCTTTACCTTCTTCTACCTCCCTTATAGTCATGACATTTTAGAATTGCAAATATCTTAAAGGTCCCATCTCATCTAAAGGTCACAAAGGGGCAGTCTAGGCCAAATCTGGCCTGCAGGTGGGATGTGCCCTGTCTGGCTCCTTATTTGAATTAGTTGTCCACCTTTAAAATAAGGAGAGCTCATATTAAAAAAAAAAAAAAAATCTAGATTCCTGATCACTCTTGAAAAAATCAGATTATCTGACAACTGTTTCCCCACAGCAGTAACTAGAGCCCAAGCAGCAACTATGTTCTTTGGCTGTGGCATGCATTCTCCAGTTTCCCACAGTCTCTGCTTCAATTGTTTACATAACCTGCCTGGACTGTGTTGGCAGGTTTTGAGTTTGCAATTCTTGCTGGACCAACCTGTTCATGTCTTATGGTTAAGGAAGTGAGGTCCGGAGAAGTCAAGTGACTTGCCCATTCACACCACTTTTTCTAATATAACTCGCATGCTGGTGCTTTTTCCATATATTCTTTTTAAAAAAAAAAAAAATGTTTTGCCCAAACTGGTTTGGCTCAGTGGTAGAGCATTGGTCTGCGGACTGAAAGGTCCCGGGTTCGATTCCGGTGAGGGGCATGTACGTTGGTTGTGGCCTAAAAGGTTTGGCTCAGTAGATTGAGTCGGCCTGTGAACTCAAGGGTCTCAGGTTCGATTCTGGTCAAGGGCAAGTACCTTCATTGTGGGCACTTATTTTTTAAATATATTTTATTGATTTTTTTACAGAGAGGAAGGGAGAGAGATAGAGAGCCAGAAACGTCAATGAGAGAGAAACATCAACTGGCCGTCTCCTACACATTCCCCCCACCGGGGATGTGCCCGCAACCAAGGTACTTGCCCTTGACCAGAATCGAACCTGAGACCCTTGAGTTCACAGGCCGACTCAATCTACTGAGCCAAACCAGTTAGGGCCATATATTCTTTTCTCTATCCCAGTGTTCGGCAAACTGCGGCTCACGAACCACAGGCTGCTCTTTGGTCCCATGAGTTTTTAGCAAAGGCCAGCTTAGGAGTATCCTAATTAAGTTCATTAACAATGTACCTACCTATATAGTTTAAGTTTAAAAAAGTTAGCTCTCAAAAGAAATTTCAATCGTTGTACTGTTGATATTTGGCTCTGTTGACTGAGTTTACCGACTACTGCTCTATCCCATACTTTTCCCCTTAGACATTTGGAAAGTAAGCATGCAGTCTGAGGAAATCATGTTCCACGCAGGAAGAGACAAAGATGATGTCAACCAGAAAATTAGTTTGAGGCTCACTAACGGGAACCCAAGAGACCTGGAGAGGAAGTTATTAATGGGAGGAAGTGCAAGGAGTAGAGAGATAGCATGTCAAATAAGAACGAATGAGAGAAGCACATGTGAAGAGCTAAGGTAAGGTGAGGAGGAGCCATGGCGGCACCAAAGTGATCTGCTCCATTGAGATATTAGCCTTGATGGAAAGCAGCAGACGACAGACAGAAGGAGGCTGCCAAAAAAGAGACTCTAAAACCAAAACTGATCAGAAGAAGCATGATTAGAAATTATAAGAGAGTTCTTTTTCAGATTTATTTTGACAAAATGAAGATGTGTGAAGAAAAGCAGAAAATGCTTCTCAGGAGATCAAACTAAAGATCTGAAAGAGTAAAACTCTGAAGAAAAAAAAATGGAATAGAAAGGAAAAGGAAAAAGAAACTTCCTAAATGCAAGTGGGAATTTTACCAAGAATTTGTTGTTTAAGGATTTAGTAGAAGTTTTTCTGGAAAGAAAAATGCACCAAGACTAGGGCTCAGGACTCTTACATTTATTGATTTCAGAGAGGAAGAGAGAGATAGAAACATTAATGATGAGAGAGAATCATTGGTCACTGGAATTGTACTTGCAACCCAGGCATGTGCCCTGACCAGGAATAGAACCATAGGTCGACACGAGCACTGAGACACTCCTGCCTGGCCACAGGACACTTTTTCTTAGGGAGAGGGAGGATCTCAGAGGCAGGCTCAGCACTGGTCCTGCTGGAAGATTACAGAATCCACACTGAACACTATTGCGTGAATTCACTGTAAAGATTAGTAGAGAGCAGTAGCAGAGTGATATTTGAGATCCTGACTGGTGCCAAAGCAAAAGCTGATTAAGCCTTAAAAGAAACAATGGATAATTAGCAAGTGGAAGTTAGAAAGCCAGGGGGCTGGTCTTGGCTCTGCCTCTCATGGGTTTTGTCACTCTTCTAGGCCAAACACTTCAATTTTCTAAGGCTCTGGTTCCTCAGGTGTGAAAGTGAGGGACTTGGGCTGATTCTCAAAGCGTTATCCCCAATCAGCAACATCAACCTCACAAAACATGTTGAATTACAAATTGTTAGGCCCCATCCCAGACCTACTGAGTCAGAAATGAGGTGAGACTCTGCACTCCACCTTGTAATTAACAAGACCTCTGGGTGAGAAAGGTGCAGAGCCAGACATGGCCCAGATGATCTCTCTGATCCTGATAGCTCTACACACTGTAATTTTAAGTGAAAGATAAAAGAGTGCTGAGTTACCCTAGGAGCTGGCATAAAATATTGTTGTATTCAATAGGACAAGGCATGATTATTTGTCTTGAATAATGTTTTGTCTTGCTGGTTCACCTTTTGATTTTACGAGGCATGAGAACACCATACACAGGCAAGGAGCACTTCAACAAGGAAATGGAGCAGAGCTGAAGACCTCACAGTTGGCAAGACCAGGGCAGTCACCTGTGCATTGGCGGTAATCTCCCCATCAGGGTACATACTTATTAGGACGATCTCTCCCTTTGACTAGCAGTGATTAAGTTCTATAGTTTTTAAAAAATACACTTATAGGTCAGTTAATGAACTACCTTATAATTATCTACTTTACATTAATGGTGCTTTCGTTTATAAAAATAAAATCTTCAAAACTCATTGGAAGTTCTGCGGTGTTATAGGGCTCAAAGGTTGAGCTCTACTACCAAAAAGCAAAACAAGACAAAACACACAAGCAAAGAAGCACAAGTTAAACAAGAAAAACCAACTTCATAATCAACTTCCCTCTTTCCAGGCATAGTTAAAGATACATAAGACTGGAAAAACAGATTTCAGTTTGCTTTCCATATCACCTCCCTTGGAATCTCCCTGCTTTGCTCCCTTTAACTTCTTTTCCTTGTCAGTCACTTATGTTTATTATTTCATTGACTCTAAACACTTCAGTAAAAAGACTCTTCATGTTGTGCCATGTCAACCAGGCATTTTCATTTTGTTTTTATAATAAATTCTAGAATTTGAAAGATCCTGTCATCTGTGAAATTAGCTACCCAATAGATAGAATTTTTTTTGAGCGAAGCAGAAAAGCTTCTAAGGCCAGGAAGGAGAACTCTGAAAGTTGATCTTAGTGGTCTCTTTTGTGCAATTGGGAGCAGTGATAGTACAGGAAGTGTAATAGCAGAGTAAGTAGAGCAGCAAGGGAGGTGAAGTAGCAGGGGGAGTGGAGTAGTAGGGGAGGTGGTGTAGCAGGGGAGGTGGAGCGGGGAGCAGTCCAGGAGCCTGTTGGTAAAATGAATACTGACCATACAGTCATCTTTATAGTCAGTAAAGGTAGAGTAGCAGGGGAGGAAGAGTGGGGAGCAGTCAAGGAGCCTGTTGGTAAAATGAATACTGACTATACAGTCGTCTTTGCCAAAGAACTTTCTCCCATAGACAGGCTGTAGGTTGGCTAGGACAGAGAGTCTGTCTGCATCAGCTGTCCCGAAATCTGTATGGTGTCTTTTCTGAAGTCTTCCTGCCTCAGAGGTCAGATCTTACCCATCCTTCCTGCTTCTTTGCCCCACCCTTTCATGATGAGTACAGACCAGCCCCTGTCCTCTCCTCTAATCATATTCCATCTTCTATCCCAGGAGTTAGGGTTGGCCACACTTTTACACAAAAGAGACCACCAAAGTGACACTGTGCTGAAGAGGCAAATGGAGACTGAAATCTAATTCATGCTTTTCTCACCAAGCCCTGTGTTGGGGGCGTGCCTTTTAAAACTCATACAAAGGACCCTATGAGCTAGCTACACCATGTCAGTAACACCTGCATTGAATTTTGAAGTACATCTGACACTTGAGTAGTGTTCTAAAAGAAAATTCTTTTAACAAACTATCCAAACTAACCCATGCTTTTCATTCTTTCTGCAAGACACACAGACAGGTGCCCTGGCACACCCATGCCAGCAGTTGGTAGACACTCTCTAGTACACTCCGAGCATGTCTACTCCCCCAGTCATGTTCTCCGTATGTCAAGCATCCCGATTTGTTCCCAGACTGGTTTCTACCAGTTGTTCTTGTTGTTTTAATTATTCAAATTAATGAAATATTGACTAAACTGATGACATGGCATAAAAAGAGAGAGGGTTGTGGTTTCTGTGAAAACTAAGTTTAACACTTTGCAAAGATTGGAAAGGGATAAGGACTAGAAATAGCTGTTGAGTTAGTTATGGGGAGGCAGCCAGTAAAGATTGGCAAAGGGAAAATGCAAAGTCTAAGATGCTTCACTCGGTTATTTTATATGTGATTTGAAGTCCTCAATGCATGTTAAAGAAATTCAAGACCCAGCTGGTCTGCCTCAATGGATAGAGCGTCAGCCTGTGGACTGAAAAGTCCCAGGTTCTATTCTGCTCAAGGGCACATGCTTGGGTTGCAGGCTTGGTCCTCAGTAGGGGGCAATGCAGGAGGCAGCCAATCAATGAGTATCATCATTGATGTTTCTCTCTCCTTCTCACTTCCTCTCTGAAATCAATAAAAATGTGTTTCATTAAAAAAAAAAAAGAAAGAAATTCAAACTAGAAATAATAGACCATGAATTATGGGCATAGTTTATGAAAGAAAGATGTATCTACAGACCCATGTTAAAAACAAAAAATAAGAAATCTTTTTTTTAAAAGCCTTAATGGTATATAAAAAACCATATTTACATGTTTTAAGGTAAGCCACATGCTTAAGAAATGGTTTTTAATCAATATTTATGAACATTTTAATAAATTTTCCCTAATTGTCAGCCAACACACACAGTACAGATGTTGCCATCCAAGGTTTCTAGAGCATTTTATTGAAGCCCAGTGACATTTGTGTACAGTAAGTAGCTCCTTATCCTTAGCAATGCCCTTTCATGCAAGTTTAAGTATCCTGTAGAATATCTGCCTTTGATAGAAGTATTTTTTGATTTTTAACCTTTTTATTTTTAAATTTTTAACTGTATTTAGACAACCAACAATAATGTGTCAAGTGACAAAACAGTCATTCTCCCTGAGACCCATGTAATCATAACTATACCAATTCAAAATCTTTTTAAAAATGTTCTTTTGGATCCAATTTCACTTTATGAAATATACTACAGATTAGAACAGGACACGCATCCTTTCTGGCAACCATAAATCAGTATTTGGCACCTCTGCTGGGAATTTTGTAAAAATTGCCTTTTAAGTTCAAACTGACTAAAAGACAGCTGGGTATAACAAACTTTCTTAGGAAGGATGATTCAATGTGAGGTTAATCACTCATTAAGGGAGGAAGGAAGAGGACTAGAAAAGAGGTTTTATTTCATCATTTCCCATCCATTTGGCATCAAAGAATCAGGCAGTTTTGGAACTGGGGAGACACTTGGTGGCCAGCAGGTTATGCCATTTTTTCCCCTGAAATTTCTTGTTAATATCAAATGGTCGTCCCCCCCTCCCCCCTGTGTTTTATTACCACACAAAGCGAGGTGTCCCCTCACTGGAAAGGAGTAGGCTACATTATTGAAAAGCTCAAGTTAGAAAATCCTTTCTTCTTTAAAAAAAAAAAGTGTAACAAATGACTAACATTTAGCATCTTCAAAGAACATACATTTACTTGATTATCTGTATTTACCCTATTTTTTTCCTGAATATTTACATATTTGGCTGCTGGATTATTTTAATCTTTAATTTGATATGCTATGCAATCTTTCTAAATCCAAAATATATGAATTCAGAAACACATCTAGACAAAGAATTTTGACATGGGGTCTATGAACTTGTGATATGCGACAGGAGACTTGTAGTGGGCATCTGTGTATTTGCAAGAAAAAGAGCACTTGCAATAGCAATGTGCTCCAGACAGTCTGAGGATCCATCAACACAAATAAGAACAATTAGATCCTGAATAAAACATGCTTTTAAGGCCCTGTTGGACTCCAAAGCAGTAATGGAATTCTTCCCCATGAATACAATCTAAGTACACAATAAATAGACCAAAGATATTTCAAACCAAGGGGAAAAATGGAAAAATGGAAGAAAATTAAAACACTATCATTCCAAAGATTTCAATATCACTTATTTATTATAATAGGCTATTTGATGCTATGATGATACATTAACTTCAATATCTCACTGACAACCCTACCCGGTTTGACGCAGTGGTAGAGCATCAGCCTGTGGACTAAAGGGTTCCAGGTTCAATTCATGTCAAGGGCATGTACCTTGATTGCAGGCTCCCAGTCCTGGATGGGGGCACTCAGGAGGCAACCAATGGATCTGTCTCTCCCACATGGGTGTTTCTCTCTGTCTCTCCCTCTCCCTTCCACTCTATCTAAAAATCAAAGGAAAAAATATTCTCTGGTGAGGATTAGACATAAAAAAACAAAACAAAACATCTCACTGACATAACATAAACACAATTTATTTCTCATTTTCGCTGCACACCCATGCAGGTTGGTAAGAAACTGTTTTATACAGGAATTGAAGGACTTGATTGATGAAGGCTTTGCCATCGGCATCTTGTAAGTTGTTGCCACAAGATAAAAGAACATGTAGAGAACTCAAACTCACCTTTCCCCGCTTTGCCAGAAGTGGCATATCATTTCATTCCTATTGCTCAGGGTTACTCACATTGCTTCTCCTAAATGCACATGGAATATTTGCCTGACTGACTATCTTTTCCATAAAAGGAGAATAAATAAACATAGAAAAAGTAGAGCAAATAGAAATTTTAAGGGTCATGGCATAAACAAAACCAGGTAAATCTATAATCACCATACACAATTGATATGTTCTCTTAAAAAGCAGATCATGTCAAAAAGGTGTTTGTTTTTTTTTAAATCTAGTTATATGATGTTCAGAAGATGTACAACAAAAATGTCAAAAGCAAAGATTTAAAATAAAAGGGCAAAAAAGAATATCACAGGCAATTACTATGTTGTTGTTGTTGTTGTTGTGTGTGTGAGTGTGTGTGTTTGTGTGTGTGTGTTTATGGTTAATACTCACCCTAGGATATTTTTCCATTGATCTTTTTAGAGAAAGTAGAAGAAAGAGAAAGACAGAAAGAAACATCAATGATTGAGAAAAACACATTGATTAGTTGCCTCCTGCATACATCCAGACCAGGGCTAGGGAGGACCAAGGTACATGCCCTTTGGTCCACAGGCCTATGCTCTATCCAGTGAGCTAAACCAGCAAGAGCCAGGCAATTATTAATCAAAATAGAGCTGGTATGGATATATTCTTATTAGTAATAATAGATGTTGAGACTAAAAAATTATTAAGTAGCCAAGGCCGGTTTGGCTCAATGGATGGAGCATCGGTTTGGGGACTGAGGGGTCCAGGGTTCGATTCCGGTTAAAGGCATGTGCCTCGGTTGCGGGCATATCCCCAGTGGGGGGTGTGCAAGAGGCAGCTGATCAACGACTCTCTCTCATTGATGTTTCTGGCTCTCTATCTCTCTCCCTTCCTCTCTATACAAAATCAATAAAATATATATTTAAAAAAAACTATTAAGTAAAAAAGGGGACACTCATACTCGTTTTAAAAAAAAAGCCCAATTCACCAAGAAAATAGAAAATTTTTAAATTATGTGTACCTAATAAAATAGTATCAAATTATATAAAGTAAAAACTGATAAGGCAAAGAGAGACTATGTTTCAAAAGCTTAAAGTATTTATTATCTGTACTTTTACAGAAAAATGTGTGTAGACCCCTGTACATGGGAAGAAAGCATCTCAGCAAATTTCAAAATATCAGTGTCAAATTACAACAATCTTTGAATTACAATGCAATTAAAGTAAACAAATTAATTAAAATTTTTAAAAAGCCATGCTCTTGAAAAATTGAAAGGAAATCATTTTTCAAATGATTACATGGGTGAAAGAAGAAAACAATGGGAATTTTTGAATACTATGTAGTGAATTATAATGAAATTATTATATTAGAACTTGATAGGTAGCCAAGGATAGGCAATTTGAACATCTCTAAGGGCACTAATTGCAATGCATTAAAACAGACCAAATACGTATAAATGCATAAGTTTAAATACTTGAGGAAAAGCCAGTAGGCCACTTTGGGAAGATGGTAGAGAATCATACATTATGCTAAGAGCTGGTAAGTAAAGAGAAAAGTATATAAAGCATATATCATACCTTCCCTACATAGACTGTAGCAGTCAATAACCCATCAAGTGGAAAAACTGGCACAGGCGGACAAGTGGAAACTTGCAGGGAAACCCAAGAGCCCAATCATAGCCAGATGCCCAAATGAGGGAAGCTGTTGCCTCTGTGGGCTGATCGTGAATTTACGGAGAACAAAGACAAGCTTGGATCCAGCTGGACCTCCGCATCTCCCCATCACCATATCTGACTGCAGCAAACTTCTCCTCCTCCTCCTCCCCCTCCTCCTCTTCTCCTCCTCCTTTCCTCTTCCTCCTCTTTCTCCTTCTTGTTGGATTAATCCTCACTCAAGGATTCCCCCCCCCCCCCCCCCCCTCATTGAGTTTTAGAGTGAATGGAAGGGAGTGAGAGACGCAGAGGAAAATATCACATCTATGTGGGAGACACACATCGATTGGTTGCCTCTGGCACACACCCCAACCAGGGCTGGGGAACCTGCAACTAAGGTACATGCCCTTGACCAGAATTGAATCTGGGACCCTAGTCCATGGGGCCGATGCTCTATCCAGTGAGCAAACCAGCTAGGACTGATTGCAGAAAACTTTTGAAGGCAGCGACCACTACTCCACTTATACCTTTCAGATTTTATGGAGGCTCTTCTTTTGGCCAACTCTCACTCAGAACATTAAGAGATAGAGAATTCTGGGGAAAGCAGCCTTACACCTTCTTTTAATCACTTTCAAATAAAAATAATAGCAAAATCATGCTTCCATGTAACAAGATGTAACTAGCCTTCATACAACTGAAAAGGCACTGATTTTTCTCCCTCAAAGGATATATCAAAGAGATTCATCTCTAGATGATGTCCATTTGTCTTATAGCTGGATCTCATCCTCCTTTAATATCCTGTAACTTAAACACTAATATATAAAGTTAGTCTTATGTTAGATAGTAGAGTAATGGGAGAGGGGGGAAAAAAGGAATATACTAGTATACACATATATACACACATGTAGGAATATATTCACTTTAAGAAAATAATGCTCATATTTATAACCTCCTTTTCTCACTATTCGGTCATCAAGCACCTCAAGTTTCCTGGAGGGAGACTCACACCTTCATTCCAGAAGGGTCTATACCCTTTGCAGTCCTGCTGTCTGGGTTATAGTTTTCTAGTAACTTTTCCACACTAAGGTATATGAAGAGGTGTCCTCGGAGGACCTGTTGAATTACAAAGAGACTCTTCCCTGCCGGCATTGTGTAGTGGCAACCCAGTTTTTCCATGAGTATCAGGACCAATAACACCAGCTAATATAGTAAGCCACCTTTTTTTTTTGTCAGTTGGTTTAATAGAATGAAAGACCCTAACCAGTTTGCCTCAGTGGATAGAGCATTGGCCTACAGACTGAAGGGTCCCAGGTTCGATTCCGGTGAAGGGCATGTACCTTGGTTGTGGGCACATCCCCAGTAGGGGGCATTTAGGAGGCAGCTGATTGATGTTTCTTTCTCATGGATGTTTTTAACTCTATTCCTCTCCCTTCTTCTCTGTAAAATAACAATAAAATATATTTTAAAAAAAAGAAAAAAGAAAAGAAAAACTCCAAATGGCCAGGTTGTAGTCTCATCTTCCAGTTTGATGGAACCATTGTGTCCCCAGTGAAAACATCTTTCTTTTGGGAACTAAGACTTCTAAATCAACCAAGCAAAGTTGAAAGGAAGGGAAGCACTGTTTTCGCTAGTGGGCCACTAGGGTTAGTAATAAGAGGAGCCAATTCCATTTCCACTCCTTAATTCTGGGAACTGAAATCGCACCAGGAAGTAGTTGCTTGCTCAGGGGAAGAATTTACTCTGGCCCTGCAGAGTGTCATCTAGCTGGCATTACAACAGAGTTTGCAAAGGGCCATTCTGCCATCCCATCAGATCAACTTCTTCAACATGATGGGGATCATGATAACCCAATGAATTCTGTGAGTTTGAGCCCATTGTTGTGACTTGACATAAAATCAATTTCCTGTTCAGAAGCAATGCTGTGTGAGATATTACAAGGAAGAATAAGGTGTTTCTTAAGCCCACAAAAGGTGGTTTTTCTAGAAATGTTGCAGACAAAAAAAAAAAAAATGCAAATCCATATCCAGTTCTGACCAATGGAAGGATTTTCCATAACCACCGTTGTTTTTTAGGTCTACTCCTAAGGAGGGCAGTAGTCACAGTTGTTCACTTTTCAGTGGTGCCAGCATAGGCCCCCATCCCCATCTGTAATCAGTACTGAACTTACTCTTCTTTCTGGACACAGAAAACTTCCCATGAGGTTTGAGAGGGAGGACAAAATTTAATAGGAATGAGAGCCATGGGAATCTGAGCCAGTGGCTCACACAATTTGTGCCATCACCAAAGATCAAACCATATTGATGATCACTTTAGCTCTGTCCATTATGACAACTATGGTTCCCTTGTTGTTGGTAGTTGAGATAGTTAAGTGATGTCACTAGGCACCTGTCATTACAATATCCCACCATCCCCAGCTTAATGATATCATTAATGGCTTACAGACAATGGCTACTACAGAACTTGACAAAGATGCTGATTAAGAGGCATTTCTTAAAGCCTTGATGAAGGGAGTGTCTTCTGAACCCTCCCAGGTCATAATTAGTGGACTGAGAAGTTCTTACATAATAAATCCATGCCTGCACTTCAACTCCTTATCTTTTGGACACCTTCCATTTACATAGTGTGAGAGGGATTTATAAAAGAGGTGGTTTTCAGGTACTACTTTACAGAAAACAAATAGCTTCATAGTTTGTGTGTGTGTGGGTAGAGTTTTGAGTAATATGGACAAGGTCTAAGGATAGAAATGGGAGTAATGAAGTAAGATATTTGAGCAGAGATGAAAGATCCAGTAGTGATCATATATGAACTATAGAACTTTGTTGAAAAAAGGGGAGTGGCAATAATCCAAACTGGAGTTGCTACTTCTGGAAAGATAGAGGAGAATCTATGGACAAAACAACAAGATTGGGAATAGGTAGTATATTAGTACATGGCATAAAAGAGAGCAGCATGTCAAAACTTATTTTGAGGGTCATTAAGTTGGAGGTTGGTAATATGGTGGCATTAGTGAGAAAGATGAGGAAGCCATAGGGAGAAGACATATGGAATACAATAATTTGAAGGTTAGGTGGGAAAAGATGTGGTAGAATATTGAGAATAGCTGTCACAGAGGGCTTGTTAAAAACTGATTATTATATGTGGTGAGTTTGTAATTTGATAACTTGGCTCATTTAAACTACATTCCCAGAATTCCCTTTTGTTTTCAGTTAGGGTGGGCCACAAGAAAGAGTCTTGTGTGATTTGGTAAAAAGTGAATTTTCATAGAAGATCTATTTATAATAGCCAAACACTGGAAACAACTCCAATGTCCATCAACTGGTGAATAAACTGTAGTAATCTACACAAAGGAATACCACTGAAAAAGGAAACTCAAATGCACTGTGTCAAATAGAAAGCCACACAGAACTGTGCATACTGCGTGATTTCACTTACATGAAATTAAATGTTTCAGAAAGCTGATCAGTGGTTGTTCAGGGCCAGGAGTAGAGGGAGAGGGTTGATTGTAAAGGGGCATGAGAGAACTTTTGGGGGTGATGGAGGTTTTAGAACTATATACTTGTTGAAACTCACTGATTTCTTTAAATTTAAAATTGGTAAAATTTGCTGTATATAAATACCTGAATAAAATAGATTTTAAAAATAAAGGCATACTATAATAATAATTAAAACACACACACACACACACACACACACACACACACACCCATAATCTGGAAAAAGATTATGAAATGTGGAGACTTAGACCAGGAGATCTGTTAGGAGTTGAGCTCCGCCCAATCTGAGGCTGTGATTGGCAGGTGTGGGAGAGGTGACCCAGCATGGCAGAAGGTGCTTTGTAGCCTGCACATGCTGTCATTTATCTTTTGCCTCACCTCTGTGAGGTGTGAGCTGGTGACTGGTCCTCCTTCACCAAGATACTAGTTCAGCTTCTGCAACCCCTGGGTCAGGCACATCTGCACGTCTAGTCCCATGACAAAGAGCCCCAGCTTACGTAGGACACCCAGACCAACAAGGTCAGAGGCCTTGACAACTGACATGGGCTTTAGTACGTCCTCAAGGACTCTCCAGCTCATGCTTTTGAGTCATAGCTTATTCTTGATTTTACTCACTTTACATCCATCTGCTCTCCCCAACTGCCTGCCCTATATATACATTTTCCTTTCCTGCAGCAGTCAGCATGCAATCAGAGAAGCGGAATCACTATATACACATATGTGTATATATATTATACACACCACACACACACACACACACACACACACACACACACACGTGATTCTGCTTCTTGGATTGCACCCTGACTGATACAACAAAGAAAATATATAATGTAGGGCAGGGGTTCTCAATATTTCAAAATCCACGTATTTTTTAAAATGTTTTGTGTGTGTGTGTGTGTGTTTTTGTTGTTGTTGTTGTTTTTGTTTCTGGTTAATCTTAACCCGAGGATATTTTCCCATTGATCTTTTAGAAGTAGTGGGAGAGAGAGGGAAAGACATCCATTGGCTGCCTCTTGCACATACGCCCCAACCTTTGATCCACAGGCCGGCACTACCCACTGACTCAAACTGGCTAGGGGCTCAAAATCCATGTCTTATTTGGGTAAGCTCATCTTCTTTCTCACCCCACTAGTTATGACGGAGATCTCTCTTAGAGAAGTATGCCCACTAGGTTAAGGAATCCTGGTTTGGTGGAGATATATGGATGATGTTCCTTATTGTAGTTTATATTGTTTAACATGTTATTGTTTTCACTTTAAAAACAGAACATTATTCTATGGCAATAGCTATAGGTTCCGAAATGAAACACATCCACTTCCACATATTCTTAACTGTTCATTCTTTTCCACTCTTTGCCCCTCCCCATCACATTTTTGGAGGATAAAGATTAGACATTCAGGTTCCTCTTTCAGTTTGTATGTAGAAAGTCACAAGAGACCATAATTCACTAACACCCAAAACAAACCAGTTAATCTACATAATTATAGCTTAAAAAAAAAAAAAGACATCAGAGGGAGGAGAGCACAGAGAAAACTAAGTGAACTGAATTTCAGACGGGACAATCCTTCATGTGAGAGAAAAGATCCATGGTGGTTCTCACCCCTGACTAAAGTGTAGAAAACAGGAATAAATTATGGTAATTGTAGCAATGGTAAGGAGAAATCAGCCTAACTCTTAACTAATTTTAATGGCAATGTTGGGGCTTATGTGACAGTTTAGAATCCACAGGAATCAGACCCAGGCCAAAGAGAAATTATATATGATCTGCAGGAAGGACTAACACCAGAAAGGACAAATATCTGGGCAAATTGACAAGACATATGTATTTTAGTACCTTTATTATATACACTAGAGGCCCAGTGCATGACATTCGTGCACAGGAGGCAGGAGGAGGTGTCCCTCAGCCCGGCCTGCACCCTCTCCAATCTGGGACCCCTTGAGGGATGTCCAACTTCCCATTTAGGCCCAATCCTGTGCATGAATAGTTAGACATCCCTCTCACAATCCAGGACTGCTGGCTCCCAACTGCTCACCTGCATGCTTTTTTCATTGCCCCTAACTGCTTCTGCCTGCCATCCTGATCACCCCTTTACCACTCCCCTGCCAGCCTGATTAATGCCTAACTGCTCCCCTGCCATCCTGATTGCCCTGACTGCCTTCCCCTGCAGGCCTGGTCCCCTCCCAACTGCCTTTCCCTGCAGGCTCAGTTGCCCCCAACTTACCTCCTCTTCTGGCCTGGTCACTCCTAACTGCCCTACCTTGCAGGCCTGGTCCCTCGCAACTGCCCTCCCCTGCTGGCCATCTTGTGGTGGCCATCTTGTGTCCACATTCAGGCATCCACTTGGACCACATGGGGGCACCCATCTTGTGTGTTGGAGTGATGATCAATTTGCATATTACTATTTTATTAGGTAAGACATATTCCCAATTTTTAAATGTCAAAAAGACCTACAATGTACAACATGTAGAAATGAAATATAATTTCATTTATATTTATAATATAAAGAATTGGGAGATGGGAATTTATTTTTTTTCTCAACTCAAACTACTGTTTCAACAGTCAATTAAAGAGTGCTGTTGTAAATTTTTTATCCTATATAATAAAAGCCTAATGTGCTCAGTGTCTGACCATTTGACCAGTCACTATAATGCGTACTGGCCACCAGAGGGCAGACACTCTGACCAGTATGTTAGCTTGCTGCTGGGGTCTGGCTAATCGGGACTGGGCCAGAGGAACCAGACATGCCCTGAAGCCCTCTTGCAGTCCCTCCCTGGCCCTGATCCAGCACCCTCTCGCAATCCGGGAGCCCTGGGGGAAGGGGTATGTTGGAGAGCCAGTTTTGGCCTGAACCCTGCAAGTCAGGCAAAGGGACTCCACCAGTGAATCGGGCCTCTTGTATAGTCATAAAATAGATAATATTATTTGAAGATAGACTGTAATCATTAAAGAGTCAAATTATAATTTTGAGATCAATCACTACATTTAACATAGAAAAAAAGAGCTAGAAAGACGATCTAGGAATTTAAATGAGATATTAAAAAGACACCCATTTTATTCCAAAGAAATCCAGAAACAAGGCATAGAGAAACAAACGATAGGAATGAATGGATGAAAAGAACTTCCCTCAACCACTATTACCGAACACTGAGTGGCTTTGGAAATTAGCTTTTACTATAGACTTGATCATGGTTTACATGAACTCATCCTAAAACTACGAGGCAAAATTGAGCTACGTGTGAAGCATATACTGCAGTTAAATCATTTTGATGCAATTAACATTGTTTGAAGCACAAATAATATCAATCTGCTCTATACACTTGCCATGCTGTCAAAAGTTAAAACAAGATTTCCATTCCTCTTATCATTAGACCTGCATTGCAATTGTTATTACATCTTACATTTTTTGTCAATTAAAAATTATGGATATTTGTTTCTCTCTTGTTATATAAGTATCTACTTAATATCTACTTATATATGTATCTATTCTGTGCACAAAGCCTAAAGTATTTATTGTCAGCCCTTTCTCAAAAAGAAATTGTCCATTCCTTGTCTAAAGCAATGTTTGCCACAATTGGTACTTTGTATTTTGATTTGGAATTACATACATTCTAATTCAGACTACTACTTGAGTGAGTCACTTGGAGATGAGGAGATAGAAAGGGAAGCTGAGAGTTGTTTCAGTCCTGAGGTTAAATAAATTAAAGCTAACATTAATTGCACACATGTGATCTGTCACAAACACTCAGGTAATTGAGCACTTTGCATGTTTATTTGCTCATTGAATACAAGAATCTTATGAGGTGGGTATTATCCCCAACCCCTATTTGATAGAAGCTGAGAGCCAGTTGCCAACTACCACGTTGATAAGTAAAATGAAGCCGAGGCTTATAGGATTTAATCCAGCAACAGGGCATCAGAACCAGTATCTGCCACACCAGTCCGTGGGTCAAAGGCTGATAGACACAGGTCATTCATTGCTGGGGTGAGAAGGCAGCGGGTGATCCAACAGGAATTCCTGAGCTCTCTTGGGGAGGACAGGTCTACCAGGGGACACAAACTGTTGAGGTCCGGGGGGGGGGGGGGGGGGGGGGAGGGGAGGCTTGTCAACACTCATTATTCCCCCCTTCCCAGGAACAGGACTGTTTGCCACTTCGACCTCTTGAATAAATTCTGAAGCAGAGTGTTCTGATGAGCGTGTAAAAAAAAGTGGGGGGGAACTTTTGGAGAAGTGAAGGACAGCAGTACGGTGGGGAGAACCTTGGTCTTAGGGAAATCTGGTCTCTACATACACACACACCATCCATCCACCCATCCGTATCTTTATAGTTGTGACATAACTCACATCCACACAAGAAGCCCCTACGTATGCATTCGCAGGGCTTAGAATTGAAACACCATGATAAATGTCCTCAGTCTTCTTTAGTGGACAGTCAAGAGCGTTTCGGGAGCCCATCACGAATACAAATCACACGCAGACCACCTGTGCTCTAGGCTAACACCCGCAGCCCCCCACCGGCTACTTCTCTTCCCCCCCCGCCCCCCAACTCGTCCCCTCCATTGCTTCCCACCCCCAATCCCTTCTGCCTCCCCGGGGCAGGACCGCGGAGTCCGTGCTCGGCCGCGCGCGGGTTCGGAGCCGTGGTCCCCGGGGAGGGCTTATCCTCTCCAGGAACACGTCCCGCCGTCCACTGGCAGTCGAGTCACCACCTCTGTCGGTTGGTAGCGGCCGCTATTGCTTTAAATGGACAGAGTATGTCGAAACCGGGGAGGAAGGGAGGTCAGGAAGAGGAACTCAACTGCCTTTTGATAACTGCCCGCCCGGCCGCCTGCCTGCCCTTCCCCGGGACGCGCGCTCCGCGGGGGGAAGCGCCGGCGGCGGCCGTTGTCCCGGGGCGCGCGGCGCCTCCAGGTTTCGGGGCGCCTACCTCGGCGGCGAGGGTCCCCCCTCCCCCCCGACCCCCGCAAACGCAGGGTCCCCCCGACCCCCCCCCCCCGACCCCCGCAAACGCCCCGCCGCCGCCCGCGGGCATTGGGCTTTGTCTGGGGCGCCGCCGCCGCCGCCGCGCTCGGGCGCTCGTTCGCTCGCCCCCGGCTCCCGGTGCGCAGGCTGAAACCCGAGCTCCCATTTCCTGGTGGCTTCTCTTAAAGCGGCCGCGGGCCGCGCAGCCAAACAAAGGCCATTGTGTTACTTCCTCCCTCGGACCCGCGTCCGAGCCGGCGGCATGCCCCTTCCCCGGCCATTGTCCCCGCGCCTGCGTTCGGGGGCGGGGGGCGCGCCGGGGGCCGGTCCAGGTATCCCAGATGCGGAGCCGGGGTCGGTGGGAGGCGTTTAATAAACCTGTTTGGTGGTTTCCTGGGGTTCCCCCCCACCCCCCCCCCCCCCCCCCCCCCGCCCCACCATCCCCGTGTAACGTTTTTTTGTTTTTTGTTTATTTTTCGAACCGCGTCTTCCTGGAGCGAGGCGATGGTTTGGCTCAGCTTGGGAAGCCCAGGCGCCCGGGCCGGTGGAGAGGGGCGCGCGGCGGTGGGTGGGCTGGGAGCGCCGCCCGCCTCGCCCTGCGGCCCGGCCCCGCGCGGCCCCGCTCCCGGGGGTTTCCTCCGCCCGCGCCCCTCCCTCTCCACCTTCCTCCACTCCCCCCACCCCTCTCCGACCGGCTTTTATTTCCCCGATGCCGGGCTGTAACCCGAGCTTTTATTTCCTGGTGGCTCCTTTAAGAGACGGAGCTCAGTGCTGGGAATCGGCGTCAGTTGCTGCCCCGAAACTCTCCAGATCAATGAGCAGCGAGCTCTCTCAGTTCTGCCTTTCAGTTTCTCTCTTCCAGGAAGGAAAACATTCGAGAGCGAGCGAGCGAGCGAGAGCGAGCGGCGGGAGGGAGGGAGGGCGGGCAGGCGGGGGGCGGGGAGCGCCGGCCGCGGGTGGGAGGAGAGAGCGCAAGGCCGGCCGCGCTGCGCCCCGGGTCGCCGCGCCTCCGCCGCGCCGTGACCTGCAGACCCCGCCGCCGCCGCGCCGGCCCGGCTCCCACGCCCCCGCCGCGCGCCCCGCGCCCCGCGCCCCGACTCCGCCGCCGGGGCCCCGCGCGCCCGCCGCCCCGCCCCGCAGGACCCCCGGGGGCGGCCGCCGGGAGAGATGCTGGAAGAAACTTCTTAAATGCCCGGCGTCCGTCCGGCTGGCCGGCCGCGGAGCGTTTCTGGGTTTAGGGGAAGAGAGGAAAGGAAAGTGGAAAAAAACTGAGAACTTCCTGATCTCTCGCTTCGCTGTGAGACATGTCTGAGACTCCTGCTCAGTGTAGCATTAAGGTAACGATCTTCTCTCTCCTCCTTCCTCCGGGACCCCAAACCCCTTGGCGCTGCACCCACCGGCCGGCCCGGGCAGGGGTGCGGGGCGCTTCCCAGGGGGGCTGGTTGTAGTCGCTGTGGTCTCAAGCAATTGTTTTTCTTTTCTTTTCTTTTTTTGGGGGGGGGGGCGCATTGGGAAGGAGCTGCATGCAGCTCGCGGCGGCTGTTGTACCCTTTAGGGTAACCTTGCTACTGTCCCCCCTTCTTCCCCCCCCCCCCCCCATCTCCTGCCGAGCCCCCCTGTAGGTTCCATCGCCCCCAACCCAGCCTCTTTCTTTTTGACAATGAGATGCCCGTACCCCTTGGCCAGGAGGAGCCCGAGTGGTCGCGAACTGTAAAACACCCCCGTCATTAGTGCGCTTTAAAAAAAACAAAAAAAAAACAAAAACAAAACAAAACTAAAACCTGCTCCCTTACTCCTACTCCCAACATGTGACTGAAATGTAACTTTTGTTCCCGAGGGTGGTCTCTTTAGGCAGGATTTACCCCCCCCCCCCCCCATTGTAATTGCTAGCGCTTGTCGGAGAGAGACAGCCCTGGTGTCAGCTTTTCCTGGGCATTGCACAATGAATGTTTTTCTTTTCTTTTCTTTCTTTTTTAAACCAAGGTGAATAAAAGTTGCTGAGTGTTCTTTTGCTCAGATGCATAGGAAAGTTGAGCAATCCCCCAGTAGAAAAGTCCTGAGATGCAGGGAGAGAGGGAATTCTCTTAAGTGAAGCAGAATGACCTTCCCCGTGTGACAGTGCGGAGAGGGAATGGAAGAGGAGAAACCTCCCGGCTTTCTGGCCATGTTTTTTGCAGGATTGTGCATGCAGGATAGTGGATGTCTGCAAACACTTACAGGTAGTTTTGTGTGTGTGTGTGTGTGTGTGTGTGTGTGCGTGTGCATCTGTCCATCTACGGATCTATCTAGGCTTGGCGGTGCTGTGTTTTGTTGCTTCTCAGAAGTTGTTGGAAAGTTTGCCACCCCGGAAAGTCAGAATGATTTTGCCCGTTTCCAACCAGTACTTTTCCCCGTGGCTGCCTTTCTTGTGCACTTTATTTATTTCAGGGTTCCATCAGCACCTGGCGGGGGGGGGGGGGGGGGGGGGGGGGGGGGGGGAAGCCGCCTGCTTCTGAGAGATCCTGAACCCGCTGAAGTTTGCTTGGTTTTTGCTCTGGCCCATTGAGTATGTGCCCATTGAGTGGACACTGCAGAAACAACGAACCAATAACCTGCCTTCTTTATCAGTGGGGAATTAGAAGAACCTTTCCTGTCTGAACTGCTTTTCCATGAGAATCGGTTTAGAGGAAGCACGGTGTTTTATCATACCGGCTTATTAGATTTTCCTACTGATATTCAGATTTTGGTGTTTCTTACCAGGAAAGAGTCTCATGGATTTGAAGTAGGGCTCATGTGAACTGAAAAGGTGGCTTGCGTTTCTTTGTGGGTTTTTTGTTTTGTTTTGTTTTTTTTTGCCTCACAAAATTGCCCAGTGGGACTTTCAGGCTTCTGTGTTTGTACACATCTGGGGGCGGCAGTACTTCTGTGATGGAGGGGCGGGTGAGAATAAAGAAGTTAGGGTAACTTTGATACTTTGAAACCAGTTTCTTTTGCTCTGTGAATTAGACTCGTCCTCACAGTTCAGGAAAATCCTACCTGGCGGATAATCTAATTTATTTGGCACTTCATAATACAAACACAGGCAGCTAAATAATAGGAGATTAAATCCCGTAAATTGTATTTAGAGCACCAGTAAATCTGACATCGGGAAAACCTGGGCCAACAATGGGCGAAACGGGGAAAAAAAATTCTGTGACTTTTCTTGATACTTCTTCTAAAGAGACTATTATCCTCACTATTCCGATGGGCTCATGTTTGTGTGCTGCCGGTAAGAGTCCTACCAAATGGCCGTTTCACTGTATTTTCGTGGGAAAAGAGCGCAGGAGACCCATCCCATACCAGTGTACAGAACCGTTCACAATCCAGACACAACACGTTCTTAAATGGGACATAAAAACTGCGGCTGTCGTTTGCATATCATTTCTTTTCCTCATTGCTTACCCTCTGAGTTCTCTTTAGGTGCCTCTTTTCGTGACTGTGTTTCTGCGGGATTAAAATAAATGTAACGTTCTTCTCTAGTAACAGAAGTGCCGTCTTTTCTTTTGGATTGCTCTTTATGGGACGAGTATACAGACTCACTGACTTCCTGGACCGCATGTCTGTTTCCACGTCCTCAAAGTGTATTTTCCCCGAGCAGTTTGTTTAATTCACAATGTTCCCATAACAAGCGCTGGAGATGAAGGAGCGGGATTATTCCAGGTCAACTGAAAACGTTCTGGCGATGTGCACGGTGTTTCGTTTAGCCCTCGGGATGTGGTATAACAGGGCATATAATAAGATGTTTGCTGGGAACCCGCAAGCAAGCACTGGGACAGCTTCTAGAGTCCGGCACACAAAAACTTTTCTGTGGAAGGCAGAGTGGATGTCAGAAGCTTCTCAAGGATGCAGACATGTGACACGGAAGGTCTGTGTTTGTGGAGAGATCTCCCTCGCCCCTCCTCACCGAAACTCGCCTCTCTTGCTCTCGTGCCTTCCAAGCAGCTGGTCAGCAGGTAGGCAGGCAGCCCCTCGGCAGCTGGGGTGATGGAGCACAGAGCAGCCTGCCCAGCGGCGGACACAGAGGGAAGGACTTTGTTTACTTGCCTTAACAGAAAAGAGAAGTGTGCCACTGAGGTGGAATTTCCAAGGTGAAAGTTTCTGAGTCAGTCAGTGACCCCTTTTGTAAGCACCGCTTTATGTGGTGCTGGTTGCCAACAAATGCCTCATATCGGCGTGTATATTCCTTTTGTGCTTTCTCAGCATGCTATGGTCACCTCAGGGAGTTAGCATCAGACCTGGGTTTTACAGCAGAAGACAGGTTGGCCAGCTCAAGGTCACCTAAACCATCACCGAGCCCCACTCTTTCTCTGCATTGGGCTGTCTGCATGTGTAGTGGCATTAAAAAAAAAAAAAAAAAATATATATATATATATATATATATATATATATATATATATATATATAAATAATTGATTTTTCACAGAGAGGAAAGAAGAGGAATAGAGAGCTAGAAACATCGATGAGAGAGAAACATCGACCGGCTGCCTCCTGCACACCCCCCACCGGAGATGTGCCCACAACCAAGGTACATGCCCTTGACCGGAATCGAACCTGGGACCTTTCAGTCCACAGGCTGACGCTCTATCCACTGAGCCAAACCGGCTTTGGCTGTAGTGGCACTTTCTTCAAGAGAAGGGAAATGCTTAAATTTCTGACCATGTAAGGACAGTGACAACTAACTACATAAAAAGGGGAATGATTTTTCCTCCTCTTCCACCCCCTTCCCCCGCAAGGATTGAGTGGCGGACTGTGCCGGTCACAGGAGAAAGGAAGAGGCTGTCTTTTCCATCGTCAGCCTTCACCTTCAAGTCACCTGTTCAGTTTTCAGTTCAGCCAAGTGGCAGCGGAAAGTGGTTATGGCCCAGTAGGCACAGTCCTCCAGGAGGCTTGGCACGGCTCTTCAGTCGGGGAGGGCGATCCAGAAAACAAAACCTAATCGTACAGTTTCTTTGGTTCCTCCCCCTGCTTCCCTGCCCTCTGTACGGGTTGGCTTTCTTAGCTGAGGAAATCTCTCTTTTTATTTTGCTGCTAACAGGAGACTCTCTGGGTTTCCCCTGTTGGACTCTGAGCTCCTTGAGTTGAGTTGCGATTAACTCTGTGTCCCAGTACCTACCTTGGCACGCGGCGCAGAAATGTTTCTCAGTAATGTTTGCTCGGACGAGGTCATTGCCCTTCCCTCTTGCCTGTCCCTGGGCACCTCGGGGTGACTTAACACCTTCCCCTACTAGTTTGCATGAAATATTTATTTATTTATTTATTTATTTATTTATTTATTTATTTATTTTTTAATATATTTTATTGATTTTTTACAGAGAGGAAGGGAGAGAGATAGAGAGCTAGAAACGTCGATGAGAGAGAAACATCGACCAGCTGCCTCTTGCACACCACCTACTGGGGATGTGCCTGCAACCCAGGTACATGCCCTTGAGCGGAATCGAACCTGGGACCTTTCAGTCTGCAGACCGACGCTCTACCACTGAGCCAAACCGATTTTGGCTGCATGAAATATTTAAATAGGACCCCCGACAGCACTCCCTGGGTGTGTCTGTCCAAAAAGAATCACCAGTGGAATTTTGGTGTCATAATAACGTTTATTATTTTGATTAAAAAAAAAAAGTTTAAGACTATTTTTGTATCTAAACAGAGAGACCAACATAAAAGGACTCGAGTCAAAGACACAGCTCAGGGACTTAGAAATGACCTTAGAAGGCTCAGCACTGCAGGCTCTGTTTCCCCCAGTGTCTTGTCAGTTGAATCAGGGAACTTTCAGAACTGAAAGGCCTTAGAGATCACCTGGGCCACCGCCCTGGTTTTATAGAGGAGGTCCTGAGATTCTGAATGGTTTGCCTCGGGCTGATTGCTGACTGGGCCAAGTTGAGAGCCAAGCAGGCCTCCTGGTTTGCAGCCCTATAAAAGGCCTAGGAAATTCGATACAATAGGTCGCACTCTCTCTGGCACTTCCTTGCTCGTTCCATTTTAATCACAAGCCAGCTGGTATGAGGGCGTGGAGGGCAAGGAAGATGGTGTGTGGGGGGAACATTGGGCCCAGTGGTATATTGTTAGATGTGAGGAGAGGAAGGAGTAGGAGCAGGGGCGGAGGGAGGAACGACTTGATGGACTTGTACTGATGCACCATTTGCAGCAATAATTTTATTTTTATTTTTAATTTATTTAAAAAAATATATATTTTATTGTTTTTTTACAGAGAGGAAGGGAGAGGAATAGAGAGTTAGAAACATCAATCAGCTAGCTGCCTCCTGCACGGCCCCTACTGGGGATGTGCCCGCAACCAAGGTACATGCCCTTGACCAGAATTGAACCCAGGACCCTTCAGTCTGCAGGCCGACACTCTATCCACTGAGCCAAACCGGTTTTGGCAATATATATATATATATATATATATATATATATATATATATATATATATATATAATTATTATGGTACAAAACACAGAACGTTGAATTTACTGTCTTAACCATTTTAAGTGTACGGTTCAGTGGCGTTAAGCACATTCACATTGTTGTGCAACAGACTTTTTCATTTTGCAACACTGAAATTCTATACCCCACAACCATTCACTTCCCAGCCGTTGGTAACCACCACTTTTTTCTTTCCTGTTTCTATGATTTTGACTGAGTGGAATCATTCATTATTCTTATTTCACTTAGCATCATATCCCTGAGGCTCATCGGTGTCATAGCATGAGACAGGATTCCCCCCACCCCCCTTCTTTTCTTTTCTTTTCTTTTCTTAAGGCTGCACAATATTCAAATTTTGTGGACATGCCACATTTTTCTTTATCCATTCATCTGTTTACTGGTTTACTTCCAGCTCATGGCTGTTGTGAATGAAGCTGGACAAGAGTGCGCACATCTCTTTGAGATCCTGTGTTGAGATCTTTGGGTATATCCCCAAAGATGGGGTGGGTGGGATGCAACATTGCTTTTTATAGCGTGTGAGGGACTGGTCCTTCTGCTAGAGCTGAGGGCATCGGACCTGTTATCAGAACTGAGGAATCCCTGAGTGGACCAGAGGCTCTTTTATCCAGGGGCAGCCAAACTTGCACCTTAATTTATGTGTGGTGAGCTCCCCTGTTCAAACAGCATCAGCTAAATAAAAACATGGCAGCTGGTCCTAGGGAAGTAGCTTACCTCCTTCGCACAGACAAGTCAAGGGTAAAAAAAAATACCCCAAAAGGGGGCACCAGGAGAGAGAGAAATGAACTAAGGACTGTAAACTCTGAGTTGAGCTGTGTTTACACTGAGGAAAACTGGGGGCAAGGGAGCAAGGGGGCTGTTGGGACTCAGACTCACTTGAAGAGCCTTTGCATTTTATTATCGATTTTTCCAAAGTGGCTCTTTGGTGTGGATCTCCCAGCTGATTCCGTGTCCAATGAAGCCCCCTAGGGTGTGGGGTGTACAGATGACATTTTTCCTTCTTTTTTCTGTGAATGCTACTTTAGAAGGAACAGTGGAGTTTGTTTTCTGGCAGAGCCCTTTGCTGCCCCATTTGTTGTGAGACATGTGTAAGAATCCAATCTCTGTGTGTATTTGTTGAATAGAGTGAGTGTGAGAGTACCCAGGGTTCCCACGCCAAAAAGGGGCCCAGCCTAACAACGGTTCGCTGCCGGCCCCAGTATTCGGAGAGAAAAACACCCGGCTAGATTGGCGAGACGTTAGAATTATAGCCTGTCACCCAGCGAACACAGTTTTATTGATTTCTGAACATACAGCAACCAAACTTAAGAACATGATGCCTAGTGGGGCATCTCAGGGTGAACCTCGGTACGCAGGCAAAAGCGACCTGCTTGTGTCATCACTGGTGAGAAACCAGTGCTACCGTGTGTTTCAGGCTGTTTCTTCAATGTCAGAATATTACCACAGATGTATTAGTTGCTCCATAACCCTCCCTAGATTGTGAAAATATACAGTTCAGCCTGGTCTCTGTCTAAATGATGTGGAATTTTCGGAGTATGGGCGGGGAAGGGGGGCTGACTAACGCTAGCCTGTGTTTGTCAGTTGTGGACTTCCAGATGAGCATTTCAGCTCACTCATCCTATGGACCAGGCCAAGGGGAAATGTAGAACTCGTGCGTTGTTGGAGCTTTATAAATTGTAGGCAATTAAAGGTGTTTGTGTACCGTTTTAGTGGTTTCTATAGTTCCTCCTCTTCCTCTTCCTTCATCATCATCATCATCCCCATCATTTAGTGAATGGTCGTTGCCTTAAGTGTTTTATTTAGATTTTTTCTCATTTACTTTTAGCAGCTCTCTGAGGGACGCATTTTTTCTTCCCATTTTACAAACAAGGAATCTAAAGCCCAGGGCAGTTAAGCCACGGATTGGCCTGAGATCTCACAGGCTGTACCTGGCAACCGCAGGGCTGGATTCTCCATCCTGGGCCTGCACATTCCAAAGCATTTTCCATGACACTGGTCTGAGTACAGCTGTTTGTATGAAGAAAATGAGGAAACTAAGAGTGAAGGGACGATGGTGGGGCTTCATAGCCAAGCGGAGAGGCAGGAATAGAGCCGCGGGGGGTGTTTCCTGCCGTCTTGACTCTTGTTCCTTCTCTGGTCTCCTCTGAAGGCGGGCTGTTCTATCCATTGCTCTCATAGAAGGGATGGCCAGCTGGTCACCCCGGGATACCTACGTTGGGACGAATGTTCGGATCTTCCGTTTGCATACTAGTCTGGGCATATTTTGCTTTCGGTGGGCTTCATTTTGGGCCCTTCATGTTTTCCTGAGAAAACTTTCCTTTTCCTCTCTGCCTCTCTCTTCTTCCCCCCAGCGCCTAAGTACTCCTTTGCTCAGTGGGTGACAGGCTGAAGCTGTCCTCATCCTGTCTTGCCTCGGGGCTGAACACCTTACCTGTGCCAATTCCTGGTCAGACTCTCCTCCTTCCACAGCTTTTCTCTTTCCTTTAAAACTCTGTAAACAGTCCACGAACACAAAGTTGGTGGTGGCATTTTAACTCTCTTTCATGTGCATCTTTAAAACTGACTTATAGGAATCTATTTGAAGTCTATTACGTGTTGCCTGATTGTTCCCCACTGCCAAAGGAATGATCTTTTTTTTCTTTTCCATTCACCTGAGAGTGTGACCATACTGGCCTTGTTTTAATTTACTTGAATGAAGAGAGAATTTTCTGGCTTTTACTGCACAGATCTCTCTAGTGCACAGCTGTAATGAAGTATGCTTTCAGAGCAGATATAGAGAAGGAAGCGGAGAGAGATGTGTTGTGGAGGTAATAAGAGTGGATTAAGAAAGCATAACCCAGATTTCTCCTGTAATAGATGAGGAAACTGAGTCCGGTGGCTTTTAGGTTATTTATTTTTTTAAAAACGGAATTTATAGGGGTGACATTGGTTCGAAAAACCATGCTTCAAGTGTACAGCTCAACAAAGCATTATCTATCTGCACACTGCCTCGTGCGCCTATTGCCCTAAGCAACATCTCTCTCCACCCTTTCCCCCCCAACTTTGCCCACGTCCTGGCTTTTAACTAGCCTGCCTTGGGTCCCATTGTTCATTGTGCCTGAGCCAGAGCCAGAATCAGGTATTCTGGCCTCGGGCCATGTCCCTCTAACAGTGTGGCAGAGGAAAATTGATAAAAAGCGACAAGAACTCAAAGTTAAATTCCTCTGCACAGCACCACACCATGACTGCTGATCTTTATGATCATTAAATATGACATCCCAGTTAAAGACAAACTTTACATGGTGAGAATTGGGAAGTGAGGAAATACTGTAATGCACTTTGCAAAGCTCTCCAACAAGAATGATTGGCATAGAATAAGGTTGTGCTTCCAAAGGCGACATTCCCGTCACCTGGACGAAAGACCTCTGAAAAGTACTTGCCTCCCCAGCGAAGCCGGGAAAGAGCTACCCAGTGGATCTGCACGCTCCCCAGACCTTGTTCTCCTCGGGGGTGTTTTCCCTCGGTGTGTGGGAGTCAGACATACGGAAAACGATCTCATTTCCTGACCGACCTGAAAAGGATGTGTCGCCCTGCTGGTGCGAGCGTGGTGGGTGCTCAGTGATGTAAGATTTTGATTCTTGTTTTATTCCGTTTGATGTTGTTCTTTAGTTCGTAACTGTGAAGGTGATTTCCCTCAAGGGGAATTGCAAGTTGTGAGAAGAGGCGTCCCCGTCATTGCCATCCTGTGAGAGCTTCTAGGGGAAGAACACAGACCCTGGAGTAGACAGAACTGAGAGTGAATTCTGGTTCTTGAACTTGCTCATCTTCATCTTGAACCTTGTACCTCGTCTGGAGTGGTAATAAGAAGACCTGTCTCTTAGGGCTGTTGGAATATGTAAATTCTCTCGTCCAATGCCTTACAGTGCTTTAAAAAAAAAAAATAAAAGCATTATACAGCTGTATAATGTGTAATCCTCCACATTATACAGCTGAGAATGCGGAGGCCAGAGACGTTAACCATCTCGTTCAAGTTCACATGGCTAGTTCATGGCCCTTCCCGAACTAAAATCTAGGCCTCGCATGTTGGCTGACTCCCAGCCAGTGTGCCTGTCACTACCCCACTGCGTTTCTCCCAGGGCTGGGGGTCACTCAGTCAATGCTCAGAAAAGCTCTCATTCTCACTTTAATTGAATACTCGTCTCAACAGCAGGAGAGACAAGCCAACTGCAATTATAGGATAATAAATGCCTTTTGCATCTTACAGTAAAAGTTTTGAGGGCATAGCCAGTATGGTTCTGAATACGTTTCCAGAGATGAAAGAAGGGGGGGAAAAAACCTAAGGCTGGAAGTTCTGTACAGTGACTCTAACTGGCGTTATTACTCAGCGCTAAAGCATTCCAACCTATTCAGGGATCCGCTTGTCCGCACAGTTGCTTATTATTTGTGACTCGGGCGAGTCTTGAAAGGGAGCATCCATTCTTCAGTCTGCTTTTGTTTAACAGGCGGTCCCATGTCTGTCTGACCACAGAACAGACACTGTTTGCTGTGGGGTGGTGAATTTCCAGTTTTAAGAGCGAGGGAATAGATGGCTCTTAGTGGAAGTTTATACAGAAGCATTGGAAAAAGCCAAATTTGTTACTTTGGGACATGTGGGAACCTTCATTTTTAGTAGATGTTAAGAGACTGAATATCTGTTTTGAAGTATCTGGGGATTTAAGACGCATTCCTGAGTTTTCCTGTGCATGTACATGTTAAACGAGAAGACTGGAAAAATGACCCTTTTTGAGGAGAGAATGTTAGCTGCCTCTTCCGCTGACTCCTTGAAGCCGGTGTGGAGGAGGAGGAGGAGGAAGAGGAACTTGTGAGACGTGCTCCTCCGCCCTCCACCTGGAAAACACAATGAACGTTTGTGATTTCTTCTTGGCCGCCTTGTACCTCCTCCGGGGGGTTTTGATGGGCTGTGTAGCCCTGTCTTTCTGAAGCCTGATCTGTAGAACGAGGTCAGTGATCCTGCTTCACTCACATCCCCTGTGCCCGAGGAAGTGGAAACCAGAGATTAGATGCTGACTGTAAAGTATTTCCTGGAAGAAATGAGCTACAGATAGAAATCAGCCTTGCAACTAAAAAAAATATCCAACCCCAAAGAGCAGCCTGTTTGTCTCAGAGGTTGCCCGTTTCCCTAGCAGGCCACCTTGTCCCCCCCCCCAGAGAAAGTGTGGGTCTGGGTGTGGCCATGGTGGCCCCCCAGAGGGAGGGCTCGGGCGGCCCCCTGGCTGTGGGTGTACTTGGGAACAGTGCCGGGACTCCATTGAAGAATCCAGATCAAGAGACAACTTAGAAGTAGTGTTATTTCAGTCTCATATTGAATAGCCAGATCGATAGATCCACCCTGGAGTGAGCAAAAAGAAACGTAATACAGATTTTACAAAAAAAAACAAAAACAAAAACAGGAATGGGAGTTTGCTAAGCTCTTCTCTGGACTGCTTTGAAGAGTTCAGACAAAGGAAGAAAACTTCTCCACATTAGTTTCTTACTCACTGTTGCTTCTAGAATCTAGACCATTCGTCTTCTTTCCCAGAATGCCCTTGACCGTCCAGTCCGACTCCTGCCAGAGCCAACCAGACTATGGTGTGTCTCCGCTCAGCCACGTGGACCAGCTGCGTGTTTTGTGTGTAGATTTGTGACCCCAGGCCGGGCACCCAAGGGGCAGAAGTGAGTTGTCCTTTCCTTGGGCCTCTTTGTGTGCTCCTGCCCAACTTCCTGCCGCAGAGTTGGCACACCTGGTTTTGGGAAGTGGAAAATTTTAAGGACCGGAGCCACGGTGTGTTTTGTCGTGGATGCGTCCTTCTTTTGACTTGAGATCTGAGAGATTTTTAAAAACCCATGTCATGAGTTCACTAGACTGGTGCCTGGCAGTGCTGGCACTCGGGGCTCTCCTGACTCACCCGTCCTGATAGTCATGGCCAGTGATGGGCAGGGGGCCGTGGGCCAGGAGCCGCTCTCCCTTTGCGCCTTTGGATCCGACGTATATTCGAAGTTGAGGCAAGGCAGGTGGGAGAGCTGTCATTTGGGGCATGAAAACCCTGAGTCATGTGGGTTCCCTAAGGCTGGCCAAGTCTCCTCTTCTCCAAAATATGGAGACCTCAATGACCCGGTGTGGCTGCCTGCATCTCAGATCCCCTGGAACGCTGCCAGCTCCTTGCCTGACGCTGCGCCATGTCTGCTGACTGGGAGACTCCAGGGTGAGAATAGAGACCATACCAGTTGGAAAAGTTAAGGGCCCTCTCCCTCCGAGAACCGGAGAAACGAAGGCTCGCCTCCTGAGGTTTGCAGTCTGCTTCTCTGCGCCTGCGAGGCCCCGTGCCGTTGGCAGGACGTGACCCGGACGCGCAGAAGTCAGCTGCAGGTCAGACACCGCGTTTGCACCCCGTGGCATCCAGGGGGAATGCTGGCGAGCACAGGGAGGCGGGGGTGGTGATCCTCTAATCGTTCTCAGCACGCTGTAAAGGTATCTCCCTTTCACCCAGACAGGCAGGGCGATGGGCAGAGGCGCCCGGGGTTCGGTTACATCTCAAGTAGGGCACCTATTAGCGCCCCCGTCTCCCATGCTCCCACCCGTGCTGGCACCCGCGGCTTTTCTAAGCGACCTACCCTAGAAAATGAACAAGGAGGCGCTGGCAGCAGTGGCAGGGTGTTTATCCATTGTTTTCTGGGTGCAGGACAGTGTGCTGCACTTGGAGATGTCTGGGTTAAGGCCTCAGAGGGAAAAGAACCTTAAAACCACAACAAGGCAGAAAGGCCCAGAGCCATGGGTGGGTGGGGGGGGGGCCCTAGAAGGCCTGTTATTCCATCAGAGAGGAAAGAGGGGAGCCCGGAGGGCACCGCCACTGTTCATGCTAGCCGGCTCATCTGAGAATCTGTCTTTTTTTTTTTTTTTTTTTTTTTTAAATATATTTTATTGATTTTTACATAGAGGGGAATTGAGAGGGACAGAGAGTTAGAAACGTCGATGAGAGAGAAACATCGACCAGCTGCCTCTTGCACACCCCCCACTGGGGATGTGCCCCCGCAACCCAGGTACATGCCCCTGACCGGAATCGAACCTGGGACCTCTCAGTCTGCAGGCCGACGCTCTATCCACTGAGCCAAACCGGTCCCGGCTGTCTGTCTGTCTCGAACATTTCGGTAAAATGGCCAAACGGAGCCTGTGTGCTTTTGCGGTTAGCCATGGCGTGGAGCAGCCCGATGGAGGGGAAAGATGGCTCACATTTCCACTTCAGCTGTGGGTGGATGACACGCAGTCCTCTTGCCTCTCCGTTCGTGCGTATCTAGGTTATAGGTGAAAGTGAGTTCACAGTGCATCCTGTTTCTCATTTGGATACATTTTAGGATGACCTGTGCTGCTCGGGGGAAGTCCAGTCCCTCGGCCTCGATGCGGGTGTGTGTGTACCGCTGGGCTAAGTGCCAAACGGGTTATTGGGAAGAAGTCACTTCACAGCCCCGTGGTCCCACGTTGGTGCCCGTGGTTCTTTTTGGGATTGGGACTCCACGTGGGGCCTGCGTTGACAAGATTCTGCCACTTGGGGAAGTTCTGGCTGCATACTTTTCCAGGCAGGGTAGGGCAAGACTTACCGTATTTCCCGGCGTATAACACGACCTTTGAAATGGAAAAAAAAAAGTCAACCGAAAATCGGGGGCAAAAGACCAAAATTGCACAAAAATCACCTACAGATCTTGATGGCAAAGTTAATCTTTTTCTTTGAAGTGTCGGGGGGGGGGGGGTAGTGTTATACAGTGAATATAGGCCTAAACCTATGTTTTAACTGTAAAATTAGGGGGTTGTCTTATACGCTGGAAAACACGAGTAGTCCCTCTGGCTGCCCATGGGGCCGTTGGCCATATTAGCACTTCAGGGGTTTCTAGTGGACTGTTTGCCAAAAGGGCCATCGCTGTGCTGGTCCTGGTGTCCCCAGGGCAAGCATATTAGGCTTTGGGGGGAAAACTCACAATTTCAGGCTCACTCTTTGCTTGCCTCAGTGTGCATCAATGGCCTCCTAAGTGAAGTGCATTGCAAGACTGATCCACACGCTAAAGCCTCAAAAGGAGCTTCTTTGGCTCCGGGAAATGTTCCTAGGTAGACATGAAAGGCTGCAGCTTAAAAATCCACACTGGGGGTTAGCATGAGCATATTCTAGGGAGAACAGCGAGAGGGTAGCCGACACCATGCCTTTATGAGCTATTTTTAGTTCTAGTCAGGACTCTGTTTCATGGCATGTGCTTTCTTGGGCATCATTCTGCTTTTATTCCAAGGGTTTGTTCTTGTGCCTGTTTGTGCATATATGCCCATATATGGCATGCTTATGGGATCATAAGTCACAGAAATTGTGCTATAATCTGATTTCTGGCCTCCAGAGTGAAAGATTGTACAAAACCCAGCTTTGTGGCAAAGAACCCTTATATATAGGTATAAAATATATGTCCTTGGAGGGTTGGCTTTTTGATGGGCTATAAACGGATTGTTAAGTAGCAATGTGAGAGGCTGTTAGCAAGTTGTTTCTAAGAGCATCTCCCTGGTCTGGTCTGGGAAGGCGATGTGGACATATTGCAGCTACGAAATGGCTTGCCCGCGGTGTTTACAGGTTGGTAGCTTATGCGTGTGTATTTCTGCAGTGGCCAGTGAACTGAAAAGATAATTTAAATGTTTATTTGCCCCTGTAGGAGTATCCGCATTTTACTGGTTTGTTTTTTAAGCTGGCTTAAATGAAGAGGTGTTTGGTCAGCCACAAGGGCATACATCAGCCAAACTTCAGAAACCTTCAGTATGTTTATAATTATGCCCAAAGTATATAATAGATGCTTTAAAGATTTGGAATATTTGGACGAATAGATAATCACCTCCCCATAAGCAAAGTAACATTCAGGTTCCCAAGTTTAGCAAAGCGGGGTTCCTATTGTGTGTCTACCCTAACTTGAACTTCAGGTGACATCACTGAAAATTGGTCCATACCAGTTTCTGCTGCTCTTGGATTTATTTTATTTTATTTTATTAAATTATTAACTGTGTACCTATCTTACTATTGCCTCCCTCTCTTCCCCCGCCCCCCCCCCCCCCCCCCCCAATATATGCCCTCTGTCTCCAGAGTTTTGTGTCCATTGGTTGTACTTACATGCCTGTATACAAGTCCTTCGGTTGATCTCTTATGCTCTTGGATTTTAATGAGAACTCTTTCTTGATTCCAGGATGCCAGGCTTCTACTGTGTTTGCAGCTGCTGTGAGAAAAACAAAAACAAAAACAGGTGTCTCTCATAATCCTCTGACTGTCCAGTTTGCCAGCCTGGCAAAGTCTTATTGTTATTGCTTTTATTCATTTATTTCGTCCTACCTAGGCCAGATACCGTCAGGAGGTGCCGATGAGCAGGATTAATGTGAGAGACGATGGCAGCTATTTCTGCTGGAGGTCTCTGTTAAAAGAATCCATCTAAGAATCTCATACCATGAAGATAGAGCTAAATAAAACTGTTCAGGGCATGAATCACTGGGGAGAATAGCCAAAAGAAGGAGCGTAAATGAGTAGTTCTGCCAAATCACCTCTCTGTCATTCTTCAAAGGCCAGCTGAAAGCCAGCGCTGCCACAAAAGCCATCCTGGACTGAGGAGGGAGGGATGCCTTCTCTGTCTACGGCATACTAACAGACTCACCTACCATTGCTGCTGCTTTTTAAAAAAAAAAAAATTTAATATATTTTTATTGATTTCAGAGAGAGAGAGAAAAACATCACTTGATGAGAGAGAATCATTCATTGGCTGCCTCCTGCCTGCTCCCTACTGGGGATTGAGTCTGCAACCCAGACATGTGGCCTTGACAGGATAGAACCTGGGACTGTTCAGTCCGCACGCAGGCTGATGCTCTATCCACTGAGCCAAGCTAGCTAGGGCCACCATTGCTCTGTAAGCTACTGGGTCGGAAGCTTCTGGAGGGCAGATGTACCATCTTTTGGGTCTGTAAGGCACCCCAGTGCAGGGGTCCGCACCCCGTATCTCTTACACCAGTGGTCGGCAAACTCATTAGTCAACAGAGCGGCAAACCGTGGCTTGAGAGCCGCAGTTTGCTGACCACTGTCTTACAGTGTTCTTTCTTCTCCATCTTGATGAGCACTGACACCCTTCCGGTCCCAGAATCTTCGGCTGCCTCCCATCTGATCATCTGACCTCCGCTCATGCACCTTCCAGCCCAACCTAACATGATTCTTTGCAAATAAAACTTTGTCACACTAGTTTCTTTCTGACTCTGCAGTTCAGGGTAAAACCCACTCGTTATCATGGCATGCGAGACCCACTACAGTCAGAATCTTCTTCAACCTCTCTCACTTCTTCTAGATCACATTATGAACTTTTATTCCTGGAATCTTCCCTGATCCCTTCTCTGCCCTTTTGTCATCTGAAGCCTTCTTTGTTGCTACAGGCACAGTGTTGAACATGCCTTTGTTATTTGCAATGATCCTGGTATATTTTAATTGTTTCTCATCCTCTAACTAGAGTGAAAGTCCATGAGAGCAGGAATCTGATGGGTTCGTTTTTATATTTCTAGTATCCAGCTCAGTGCCCGGCACCGAGAATGTCTGGTGTATGTTAGCTGAATAGAAATTTCAAATCAGCATGAATTTATTCCACTTCTACTATGGGGCTCAGTGGGCGCTAGGCTCTGTGATCCATAAGAAAAGTGTAAAAATAAAGACCTCGCACAGTTGACATCCTGAGCAAATGACCCTGGAAAGTAGAGGAAGGAAAAAAGGTAGACGCCTCATTATTGTTGCCTTGTCAGGACTGCATGGCATGACCGACCGACCAAACAGTGACCCCCAGCCCTGAGGTGTTCTCATGAGACTTAAGCACTGAATAGAATGTGCACCCACTTGATTGTCCGCTTTCCAGAGAGGAACATAAAGAGCTGGAGAAAAGTCTTGAGAACCTTTAAGAAGAAGCATGGACAGCCCAAAATGAATGAACTTCATCCCTTATTCATCCATTCTTCTTGGCTTGGCTCAAGACACCTCCTGGATGAGGGAGAGAGAACTGATGGCTGTTTGTTGCAGCCATGTGTAGTCTTAGCATTGCTTGCTGGGATCCTCTGGGAACCAGGGTCCTGTCACCGCTGTGTGGGAGTACCAGTTGTTCCCTACCCCATTCCTCTGCTAGCTGGTTGGTAGAGATAACTTGTGAGAGCAGCACAGTTCTCTGAGCCTTCTGTGATATCCGCAATGGCCTTCCCAAGTCTGTGATGGCTTTGCCAGTGGGTCAGCTCTTTTCAACCTTCTTCAAATCCCACGTTCTTGTCTACCTTATCTATGACGATGACCTCTTCAGACCTCTTATTTCACTCCCAGCATCTTGCCCTGGAGGCCTAAACCAGTGAGAATGACTGAGTGCACTACAGTACCAGAAACAACTCGAAGTCATATCTTATGGTTGGTATGACAGCCTCAACATTTCTGTTTACAGTAGACAACTCAGTGCTATTCGCTTAAAGAGGAGACTATTAGGAGAATATGATGGGGTTATGAGCAATCTGATAGGTGTGAAATGGGCCAGTCGGGAGAAGTCAGATATTTTTAGATAGAAGCAGATATACTTGGACCTTCCATACAAGCCCAAATGGCTCATTTTCTCTTTACTCTGATTGCTGTTGACATAGAGCAGAGATTAGGGACATCAAGATATGTGAAGTTTAACTTCCTGATCCCAGCCAGATCCCTGCGAGAGTTCTTTTACAGTTCCCTCCCGAAACTGACATCTGCCAGGCTTCCCATCTGCCACAGGCTGTCTTTTTCCACACCCACGTCGCTGCTGCCTGCCAGACCTACTGGCCTTGATGTCATCTTGGCCGCAGGTGGAGTCCCCAGGCTGCTTTATTCTAGGCCTTTCTGTCTTCTCAGGGGTCCAAGGTTGCCCTTGCCCTTCACAGATGGGGTCCAGTAGGAGTTGTGTGCCAGTTGGGGGTTGTTCCAGGAATGCTAATCTAAGCTCCACCTTAGGGAACAGCAGAGCACAGGCCTGTGTATTCCCAGCGAAAACGCACATTTATTTATCAAGCTGCCACGGTGGGGATGGCCACTAAGGGTGTGCCTTCTCTGAACACTCAGCACATACACCTCATCCTGGGACAATGTGCTGTTGTCAAGTTTCCTCCCACTGTTACTGTCCTTGCCCAGCGTCTCCACTGCCAAGACTTGTTGATATAGAGGCCATTTCCTTCCCCTTCCACTTCCTCTCTCCTCCTCCTTGCCTTACCCGATGCAATGGGAAGCTGACAGTTCAGGGGACGCGGGAGTTAGAGTTCCTGACAATTAGTCTATCACAATCTAATTTTGAGGCTGTGCCTGCCCATTTAGTTCTAGCAACCGGCCTCCGAACAAAATCTGAACCTTGATGACTCTGTTAGGGCTATCAGTCACTATTTTCACGTGAAGTTGCTTCAACATTGACCTGCCTAGGAGAAAATTTATTTACTTATTTGTTTACTATTATTATTATTTTTAATATTTTTATTGATTTCAGAGAGAGGAAGGGAGAGGGAGAGAGAGATAGAAACATCAATGATGAAGGAGAATCACTGATCAGCTGTCTCCTATACACCTCACACTGGGATTGAGCCTGCAATCGGACATGTGCCCTGACCAGGAATCGAACCTACATCCTGATTCATAGGTCGACACTCAACCCTGAGCTATGCCGGCTGGGCTGAGAAAATTTATTAATGAGCTATTGAATTGTGAATAGGAGTGGAATAACAAGTGTCCATGCCGTTGTGTGGGTGCCCCTCCCCGCCCAGCAGAAGTTACCATATTTTCTAAAATCTGCATTGTGATGTGTGAACTGGTAAAGGACTTCTCCCTGTTCTTTATTTATGTGGCAAGCCTTACCACAAAAATTTTTAAAAAGTGTGCTGTTATATTTTAACAATTACCTTTATTGGAAATAAAATTCCTTGAGATCAGGGCTGTTGAGCAGTAGCCTTGCTTCCAACCAGCCTTCCATTGCAGCACAGGTGACCAAAGACAGCACATCATGTGGCTTTTCTGAACTTCGTCCATTTTCCCCAACCCCTGGCTAGTGCTGAAGAAGGACTCCTTAGTGTTCTAGTCTTTCTTCTGGATAAAAGTTGCAAGGACACTTAAGCTGCGCTTCAGGACAGAATCTGATCACCAGCTGAGATCGGGAAGACATTTTCCCACTGTGGTATCAGATTATGCAACTGCCTGGCTAGGTGTGCTATCTCTGTTATACACACACACACACACACACACACACACACACACACACGTACATGCCTACTCCCTGGCTGTCTTCAGAGATGGAGGCCTGCTCCTGGCCTCCAGCTGTGCTGTGCTGAACTCAGGGCCATGTCTTCAGACACTGTACCTCTTTGCAACGCTCACTTCGAGGGTGATGTGACTTTGCGCCTCAGTAGATACACACCGCACATGCATGCATACATGTCTTTAAATAATTTTTCATAAACTCGCGTCCCCTTTCCTGGGGTTTACTTTAATTGCCACACTGCATCGAACCCATATGCATTCCCAGGACATCAGAATGCTGTGTACAACTCATAGTAGGAGGAGTCCATAACAGGAGACCTGCAGTTGCCACTCTCAACTTTGTGTTGTGACTTCGAAGTCTGATCTCATAGAAATTGAGGCGGGGGCAGATGGGCTTTTTCTTTTCTTTCTTTTTTTCAAGGCCCTGCTTGTGCCACCTCTTGTGCAATAGGATCATTACCAGCTATTCCCAGGCTCACTGCTGGCCTGCTTTTTCTCCTTTGCATCTCTATCCCCTTTGGTGTAGAAATTCTGTCTGTTATCAGCCTGCTTAGCTTTACCATTCACTTCCCTTCCTCCCCCTGGTTCCCTCCTCATCTTCCTGTAGTCTTTTCCTCCCACCTCTGTAAACTTAATCAAATCAATTTGTTTCCCCTTCCATCCATCATGCACTCATTCATGGTCCCCAAATAGAAACCATTGCCCTCCAGCACCTAATGTCTGGCTCATGAACCTTTAAAACAGGACGTGCTGAAGGGGGTTCTCCAAAAACACGCTTGCTCTTGGCCCCAGGATCATGGGCTCCGGTACCCTGGCCACCACGTGCTTGCCTTCACATCATCTCTTCCCTTTCTCTTTGCTTTTTGATGATTCTGCCCCAATCACATTCCTATCCCAGATGACTGTTTTAGTGCTTCTTGGTTTACCTTGGTTCGGTCATTTTGTACTTTCTTGTTTCCTTTTAACTTGAAGCTTTTCTTTTCCTTTGGAATACACTGATATTCCTGTTAATGAAAGATTATATCAATGTTCATTACCCAAATTTGCTAAGTGGACGTAATAGTACTGGGTACTTACATCAAGTACACTTGTCAAAAATAGAGGAAGGAAAGTTATTTTTTGGCAACTTTTGATATAGCAGTAATTCCAATTTGTAATTCTTGGGAAATTGTTCATATGATTGTTATAGTATAAACGCTGAAAAGTTAGTATTTTCTTTGCAATTTATGCAGGTCTTTTCAATTTGGGTAAGCAACCAGGTTTAGATATATGACTTTTTCAGATAGTGGCCTTAGAAATTATTATTATTATAATTTCCACAACTAATAATTCATTTCTGTATGCTAAGACTTTTAATGTTGCCCTAACCAGTTTGGCTCAGTGGATAGAGCATCGGCCTGTGGATTAAAAGGTCTCAGGTTCGATTCCAGTCAAGGCCATGTACCTTGGTTGCGGGCACATCCCCAGTAGGAGGTATGCAGGAGGCAGCTGATCAATATTTCTCTCTCATCAATGTTTCTAACTCTCCATCTTTCTCCCTGCCTCTCTGTAAAAAACAAAAAATCAATAAAATATATATTAAAAAAGACTTTTAATGTTTATGATACGTTACTATGCAATGTTAGGCTATTGGCCATTATAATGTTCTCATTTTTTAGCAGTGTTTATAATGAGTGCTATGCTGTGTTTAAGTAGTGAAATTGCATCTTTTTACATAGGCTTTCCTATTCAGGCTTTTGTTGAGAGAGCCATATTCTTTGATTATACCACCCATGTGTAAGGCTTTTCTTATAAGGGTGGTTTCATCTTGTTTACCACACCCATGCGCCCTGTTCTGGGAATAGATGGAGAGAGTTGAGGGAATTCTGTTTGAGTCATACCCCTCCAAAGAGCAACATCATTTAGGAATGAAGCAGAGAAGTTCTCATTCTTCTAAAAATAATGGCAAGAAGATTTAGGGAGGTAACTTACGGGATCAGTTGTAAGACCTAGCCAGCCACACATACTAATTCCCTCACTGTAACTGAGAAGTAGCCTGTAATGGCTTTGATATGGTCAGGTGAGCAGGTGGAATTTTATGCCACCTAAAGCACAAGACGTCTGTAAGTATTACACTTTGAAACTTGCCTTCTAGGGTTCTAAACATATTCTTCTCATAATTTCAGTCAATTATAATAAAACGAAGAGTCACTAATGCTCTATTAAAACTGTGTAGACTTTTTGGCGTGGGATAGGTGGACGGAGCAGGGCCTGTGGGTTGTTCTTGCCTGTCCTTATGTGCTTTGCTCTCAGGCAGTGATGGGAACAGTCAGAACCTTAGAGGTTATTGTGTATTTTTCCTTCCCCGGACAGGGCCCCTCTCCCTGGCTTGCATCCCTGTGGTTCTGCAGAGGAGGAGAGGAGAGAGCTGCTGACCTTTGACCTTTTTTTTTTCTTTTTCTTTATTTCCTTTTTTTTCTTTTTTCTAACTCAGAGTTAGGCTCCACAGCAATTCCAAAATAATGGGGACTTCATCAACTCAGTTGGGAATCCAGTGGGGTTTAGTGGTTGGGGTAGAAAGTTGGGATTCCAGCTTAAGATGGAGGCTTGGTTTTGTTGACTCTTTTGTTAAAGCCAGGTGTGCTGTACTGGGCTCTGGGTCTCCATCACAATGATAAAGGATCGGAACCAGCAGCAGCATGCCATCTGTCCCATCAGACCCTGCTGACCACTTGTAATTCAGAGGATGGTCCTTAGAGTAATAGAATTTAGACATTTATAGCTACTGTTTAGAGGCATTTCGAACAAAGGCCTAAACTGGAGCCCAGGTCTTCTCTTTCCCAGCTAGCTTGCTGATTTTTGACTCAGCATTTGGTTTTATTTGTTTTGGGCTGTATTTTCAAAATTATAGATCAGGTCAAGTCAAAACCCTCTACTTCATTGGATTTTTTTTCTTTCTTTTTAAAAAAAATATATTTTATTGATTTTTTTTACAGAGAGGAAGGTAGAAAGATAGAGAGCAAGAAACATCGACGAGACAGAACCAGCTGCCTCTTGCACACCCCCTACCAGGGATGTGCCTGCAACCATGCCCCTGACCAGAATCGAACCCGAGATCTTTCAGTCCGCAGACTGACACTCTACCACTGAGCCAAACCATTTTCGGCTTCTTTCTTTCTTTTTCTTTCTTTCTTTCTTTCTTTCCTTTTTTTTTTTTTTTTTTTTTTTTTTACCAGCCAGATGAACTCGGTGAACTTTTCAGCCAGGTGTTTTTTTGCGCATGTGAAGAAAACCACAAACTCAGAAATTCTTGAATGCTTCATGTTTGGATTTTCTTAAAAACTTGAAATGAATTAAGGACGGTGGTTAGAAATAGACCATCCGTCATACACCACTGGTTCCTCTGTCCCATCACCTGCCCTGTCTTTGGGTGATTCGGGGGTCATTTTAAGGTGAGGGGTTAGTTCCGGCTCCTGAATACCCTGTTTTCTTCTGGGATAAAAAACCGGGATCTCGAAGTTTTTATTTTCCAACGCACTTGAACTATGAAAAGGAACCAACTTCCGACCCAAACTGAATCGCCCCCGAGATCCTATTAAACAGCGAATGCCCCGAGAACCAGCATATGAAAATGCTTTTCTAGGGGGAGCTCAAAGCATTTCATCCTCCAAATAAAATCTATCTGCTCGCACTTAGATTGTTCCAAGGCAGATGGTAGGCAATTGAAGCCGAGAGGCAAGCTGGCAAAAGGAAAAATAAAACCACAAATATCTGTACACGAAGGTGATCTACGCTCTTGCCAAACCCCCCTCCTAACTTCTTTAACACGGCAGCGTGGCAATTAAAGTAACATGGGAACTCAGATTCATATGGCTGATACAATTGTCCTCTGTTAATGAGGTGAAACTAAGCTTGCCTGTAATATACGGCGCTGTTCAACGAAACGCAGAGCTGAAGGAGAGCTGAGAGGGAATCGGTGGTATAACCCATAATCCACGCTGCCCATAGCAGACGGCCACCCTGCTGCAGGCTCACTGACCCGCACCACTTGTCAGCCGTGGGGTCCCGGTATGAAGTGTTGGTTATTACAGAGCTGCTGAGTCTTAAGGAACAGGACCACTCAGCAATACTGAGCTTCCTGGTGGAGGTGATATGCTCTCGGGGTGAGGGACGGAAGGTGGAAAGCAGGTTCACTTGGAGGCTGGTTGGCTCCATAGCCTGTGCTTGGTGGGAAACCCTGAGTGAGCCAGGGACAGACAACAAGTTGCATTGCCCTGGGAAGCCCGTGTGGCATGCAAGTCCTCGCTGATTCCCTCAGCCTTCTCACTGACTTGAAGGACTTCCCAGGCTTTAAAAATATGGCCCTTTTCCCTCACGTTGAACTTGAACATTCAGTGATGGAAGGGAAAGGGAGTGTTTCAGCGGCTGGGGCTGGGGATCCGGGTGGCGGCTCCCTCAGCCTGGCCACGTGTGGCTCTGACAGTGCCGAGCTGTGGGTTCTGGGGTGCGTACACGAGAGGGTGTTGGTCCAGACTGGGAAGGGGCTGCTTTCTGAGCAGATGGGCATGGTGATGTGGGGCAGGATGTGAGAGGAGTTTATGGGGCTGAGAAACAGTCTGGGGATGTCTGTGAGGGACCAGGTCTAGATGGCATTGAGCGTGGGCTGATGTAGGAGAGACAGGGAAAAGAAAGGCTGTCTTCGCGGCAAAAGGAAACCCCCTGTTAGCATCTTAAACCTCTTGCTGCCTAAGCGGCTGAGGAGAGACTTGGAAGAGTTCAACATGTTTTTCAATGGCAGTTAAATCAAGTCTAACCCTTGAACTTTTAGACAAAGTTCAGATATGAGGTGTCTGAGGGGCAATGAGTAGAGGGCAGGTATATTGGGTGAATAAAGGCCTTCCTTCAAAAATCGACATTTTTCCACCCAAGCCCTTCATAGGTTGTAGCTGTAGTTCCCCCAAACACATCAGTTTCTCTCATCCATAGAGAGCTTGTCCTATTTTATCACCATTTTATCACCATTTCAGTTGTTTTCCTGCCTGATGGTCTCATATTTGATTCTGGCCAGATAATGTCAGCGGCTATTGTTAGAATGATCTCTTTCCTGTTCCCCGACCCGGTCAGTTGCTGTGCCCTGGTCTCCAAGCTGGGAGTTGGCAGTCATTTCCCGACGGTGGTGAGTGCACCTCAGTAATGAAACTCAGGAGTGGGACGGCCACCCTGTGGAATTCGGGTGGAAGCAGGTGTCCCGCTGATTAATCTGCCAGTGCACGTCTGTCCCAGAGAACGTCTCTGTACTCACACAGAACGGCCCCCGTGCCCCCTTCCTGTAAAAGGTACACGGTAACCGTTCTGCGTACTTAGCCCGTGTTTACCTTGGGCCCCGGCAAGGACAATGCGCGGAATCCAGCGAACAATAAAGAGCGTGTGCTCGCGTGGCCAGATCATTAGCTTCCTTCCTTTTTCGCCTGATTTTTGGGAAGCCCTGGCTTGTGAGTTCCCTAGGCCAGGGGACACAGCCACAGAAAAGGCCAGAGGATATTCAGAGGGGTGTGTGGAGGAAGAGGGAGGGCAGGGATTCTGGGCTAGGGAGCAGATGGCCGGCCGGTGACTTAGGAAGGGACACTCGGGCTTTCAAAGTGAAAAAATAGTAATATTTTCATTAAGCCGATATACCATAGCTCCTAGTTGGAAAGTTCCAAAAGCGGTCAGAGCGTGCCTGCCCACAAGGGTGTCCAGTCCAAAGAGGAGACATTGTGTTTTTTAAAAAATATATATTTTATTGAGTTTTCACAGAGAGGAAGGGAGAGAGACAGAGAGCTAGAAACATAGATCAGCTGCTTCCTGCACGCCCCCCACTGGGGATGTGCCCGCAACCAAGACACATGCCCTTGACCAGAATCGAACCTGGGACCCCTCAGTCCGCAGGCCGACGCTCCATCCACTGAGCCGAACGGCTTCGGCAAGGAGACATTGTTTTTAATGTAATAACGAGGTGCAGAAAACAGCCAGGGAAAATGGAAACACCCTTTGGCTTGGCACCTTCTGCGGCCTTGCAAACGTGTGTGCTGTGGCTCAGGGCCTAGGGGACTTTTTTAGGTTTGTTTTGGTGTTTTCCCCACGATGACCTGGTTGTGCAACCCTGCATTTGGAAGCCAGCTGCTTCCTGCTCCTCTTCTGCAGGAGAGCGTGGATGTCCATCTCCGGGAGCGATGATGGGCCCGAGGGGCTCCCGGGGGGGAGACAGCATGGCCAGCACTGCTTCCCTGTCCTCCAGGGGTCAGGAGCCAGGCCCTGGTGCCCGTGTCCTTGCCTTGCGAAGCGTGGTAGAGAACCTGGTGGCGATTGGATGAAGGGCCATAGCTCTCCTAATGCTGGAGGGAAGCTGCAGTCCCTGGGCAACACGTACCAAAGGCATTGGTTGCATTATGGGCAGTGCAGGTTCAGCTGGGCTTTCAGTCCGTTCCCAAGGATGGGCTTTGCTTCCTTGCAGACATATATTTATTAACAGTCATAGACCAGACAGCAGCACGGTGGTGGGCCTACTTCTCCAGCCTGTGGGGTTTCTTACCGCTGGGATGCTTTTTTGCCTCAAAGCACCTGCAGCTCCCAGGTATTTTTACTTTGACCTCAGAATTACCCAGAAGGCATTCAAAGAGGACCATGCGGAGATCACCACTTGAACTTCTACAGTAAAGGGCACGAATAAAGCAAGCAAGTTAACAAGCAAACAAAAATCCCTTGGGAGCCCTTTCTTTGCAGTAATATATATTTGAAAAGTATTAAAAGTCACTGAGCTGGGGCACCTGTACATTCCTTTGAAAAATGCACCCTCCCAAACTCATGATACAGCCCTCTAAAGTTCTCACATACTGTACATTCAAAGGAAATGATAATTTGAAACTAAGACATGGAGCTTTTTTTCTTTAGAAAAAGTAGTGAAGGCAGAGCTGTGTATACTTAAAAATGGTTAAATGGAATAAGGCTGTTAAAAACAGTCATTGAAGGCGAGTTAAAGGTTACCATTGTGTTCTTGCCCTGGGTTTCTTGCCACAGACTGTGGCCATGTCCATGCCACTTTCCTTGTTGGTTTGCAATGGGCCCGGCTGGGCGATGGCTGTGGAGATGACTGCAGACATTCATTAGGGACGTCTCCTGCCCAGCAAGGCAATGTGATGAAGCACTCGAGCTCTCTGCCTTTTCCTTAGTCTACTCTTAACTTGGAAATGCAGGCGCTCCATCTGCTCTCCCTCTCCCCAGTCGTCATGCTTTCCTGAACAGCTCCAGGAATTCCCTGCTGCCCTCAGGTGAAAGCCCTGACACAGCTGTGACCCCTGTGTGACCTAGCCTTGCTTGCCTCTCTGGCCCTGCACCTCGTCTTTTACCCCCAGACCCCCTTTCTCCAAACCGTTGCCTCAGGTCTCTACAAAGAGCAAGCAAGCAAACCATCGTCTGCTCTCCCAGTCCTTGCACAGGTCATCCCCATCTTCCTGAGACTCTCCTTCCCCAACCAACTTCCTTCTCCTCCTCATCCTCAGGCCTCACTCCCCAGGAGCCTTTTCCTGGACTCCCTGAGTCTGGATGACAGTTCCTCGCCTGTACTCCCATAACACCTATTTTGAAACTTCTGTCACGTGACCTTGTAATTGCCGGTTTGTAGCCATCCCTTGACAGTGAACCCATTAAGTCGGGACCCATCTTGGTTTTGTGGCCGGGACCGCAGTGCTGGGCATGGAGTTGGGGCTCCATAAATACTTGTTGAGTGAAGGAGCGTGTAGAGAACAGAATGTGGTCTTTGATGAAATCTTGTGTTAGGCTCAGTGTTGGGTGCTCTACCTACCAATCCTCCTTATCAGCCCAGGAGACTGCTGGGCTGTGAGCTGAGGGGGATGCGGATCCGCAGAACTATCAGACACAATCAGTTTGTTAGGAAGTTTGCCGATGCAGAGGACACACGGAGTTTTTCATTTTAGTTATAAACTCAATCTTGAATTATATACATGAGCTGCCGTGGTTTGGTTTTTAAATTAAGTTTCTGCTTCTTGTTAACTTAAAACCAAATCAACGAAAGGAAGGTCTCCCTTATCGTTGGCTCCTCCCCGTATGAAGACTTTGCAGCTCGTGTGGATGTTCCTGTAAGGCAGGAAAAGCGATCCCAGATCAATGCTAGTTGCTGCCTCTGAAAAAAAGAGAGGAAGATAGATGGGTCTGGCTTTGTGAGGAACCTTCTCTCTCTCCCCTCCTCTCTCGCTGCCAGTAATTACAAAGCTGAACTGAGGTGCTACGGAGAATCCAAGTTCTTTACTGGCTCTGGATAAGAAAGCAGAGAGAGCCTACACACCTGGACTCTATAAATACAGGGTGGGCAGAAGTAGGGTGACAATTGTGAGTACATGAAACAGAGCTTGTTCCTGTATTATCATTATTAGTGATTGTATAACAACTGTAAACCTTCTTTTGTCCACCCTGTATTCATACATACATATACATACACATACACATACACATACACATACACATACATATACATATACATATACATATACATATACATATACATACACATATGCATCTGCCTTTAACCTGCAATGATGGTCCTACATGGAGACCTCTTTCTTTTTTCTTGGGCAGATGGACAGCTGGATGTATGTTTTTCTGAATCGTTCTTGGTTAGTTTACTGGGATGTAGCTAACATAACATGGGATATGGAATCTGACCACTTGGATTAATTGAACAAATACTGAACACCTATGATGTGATGAGTACTCTTGTAATCACCATGATGAAGATGACAAGGCCCCTGATTCAACAGGCTTGCAGTGTAATGGGGCCAATCTAGTGCCACCTACTCTAACTTTAGGGGCCAAATCATTTGCCTCTTTAAACTCTCCATTTCTTCACTGCAAAATGAGGACAGTGATACCTGCTAGGGTTGCTGTGAGGATAGTAACACCTGCTTTGTAGGGCTGCTGAGGCTACTGTATTAGTGTTTGTCGAGTTCCAGCTGACAAACACCTGTTCATCCTGATGTCTCCGTGTGGTCACCCAGCCCCTTCTGACCCCCATTGGCAGAGGAGGTGCTCCCCGTCCGCACTCCGCAGCCCCTTGTGCTGTCTGCTGAGGCGCTTTGCTCCTCACTGGAAGCATCCTTTGTTTGGTGTCTGCACCTGGGCCAGACTCTTCTGGGTGAAGAGCCACATTGTGCCCATCTCGGTCATCCTGGTGCCCGGCATGATGTTCAGCACATGACACTTCATACCTATTTGCTGCTGAATAAATCCAAGAGCAAGCTTTGTGAATGACCAAGTAATATAGTAATCTATTACTACAATATAGTAATGTATTATTACCATAAGAACTTTGGGCAGGAAAGTAGAACAAGAAGAGAGGCAGATCAACTCCTATCTAAGGCTGGAAGTAAATGTGGGCTGTTTTTTTTTTATTTTTTATTTTTTTTTTATTTTACCATGGATACTGATAAACTACCCAAGTCTCTTTGATTAGACAATCAAGGTAAAGAAACTTTTTGAGATCTGGGAGGACGTCTACTTGTGTGTTTCATCTGGAGGTTATAAAATGTCTCATTAGCTAACAAAACTAACAGACCGAGGTGCTTGGCAGAAGGGCTCCTTCTGATCGTCTTATGCCAGTGCTCCGCCACTCACACGGCCGCACCTCCCGCACCCGGGTTTCGTCGTCTTTGCAGAAAGAAGTACGTTTTTTCTCTTCTTGAAATCGCCCTTTTTTCTGCTCTGACCATACATTTTTGTTGTTGTTGTTGTCTATATAAATTAAATAATAAATATGAATTATTAAGACATTTGGGCTTGAAAAGAAAATGTTATATCCATTGTGGGGTGTGTGTGTGTGTGTGTGTGTGTGTGTGTGTGTGCGCGCGCACACACACACACAAAATCTTCATCGCAGTCCGAATGTGTGCGAAGTAAGGAATAAGCTCTTTGGGGAAGAGATCAGGTGTTGAAGGATTATTTTTTTTTTCTTTTAACCCACCCCCGTGGCTCTCAGCATTGAATTCAAAGTAAGGTCAAATGGTTGTTTGAAAAGAAATAGTCACTCTTAGCAGTTCTGTATATTGTTCTAGGAAGAGTAAGTTCTTGGTGCTTGGTGAATGAATGAATGGGTGGTTGCATTTTTGAAAGAGAATAATCCTGAGTGAAGTTGGATCATTCTTCCCACAGCATGTCCTTTCATCCCTTCCTAGTTTCTGTAGAGTGGGTGGTAGAGTGATCTCCTCCTCCCTCCTTATGGGACTGCCACAAAGTTCACTTAGATGGCATATTCAACCATCATGATGTCTCACCAGTCTATAAATAAAGACTTAAAAATGGGGCCATCCTAGGATCTGACAGTATTTATTTTTGCCACTCTCTCATTCTCCTCTCACAGGGAAATGGATTTAGAAAGAATTTTCCTTCATTGGTAACATTCAGTGATCTGTGTCTTTTATAAACCATGTCTCTTTCCCTATTAGAGCTACAGAAATGCAGTCTCTTACTTTCACACGTGCTTGTTAGAGGGTCTGTGAGCAGACTAGGAGAGTGACCACACTCTGTAAGCATCCATCAGTATGACATCTTCTGAGGTTCACACATTTTTTCATCCTATTTCTTTTTTCAAGTGTACGGATCTCTTCTTACTGATTTTGTTTTGTTTGGCATCATGATGTTGTGGGACTAGCACTTGGTTGGGAATTAGGATTAGCTGTTCCCTTGGATAAGACATTCATTGTTCCTGGTTTGTAGTTTTCTCTTCTGTAAAAGTTGAGATACCGAGCTTGATAGTTTTCTGGCACTTTGACCTCTGAAGGCTGCGATGATGCAGATGGGATTTCAATCTTTCATATCTCATGCTTTCCAGGAGCATTTTGGTTAGCCATGTGAGTGATGATTTAAAAAAATCCTGTATTCCCATAAGAACCATAGGGAACTACACCAGCCCCTTTAGATGGTAGTTGTTGGGGACAATCAATTTATTTCAGGTCTATTAATAATAAGCTAGAAACCAAAACTGCAAAATTGGCCCATGCCTATTATTTAATGTCATCACTGTTCACATTAAAAAAAAAAAAAATTCTAAGCTACTTTTGTTGCTTCCTTTGTATTCTTTGGCTGAGAACTTTTTTGTGCCTTAATCGTGGTGCTGAAGGTGACTTTATCCCAAAAGGTCCATATTACGTGTCCAGCCGGGACAGGGCCCCGCATCAGGGCATGCATGCCTGGTAGAATTTCACTTGACCTGCACACCAGTTTTCCTGCAGCCAGGGATTAACTTCCTCTATTGGAGACCTGTGTGAAGGGAAAAACAGCAAAGTGTTTGTGAAAACGATGGGCTGTCCTTATTTCACCTTCCGGCAGCAAAGTGATCTGCCTGGGAACTAAGTAGAGCATTTCCCCAATGGGGCTATGATCTGCTTCTCCTCCTGGCTATCGTCTGAACACTCCTGTGGCCTCTCAGGCAGCTGCACCCTGTATCAGGGCATGGCTGTAAGGCAGCCACCCGTCTCTCCACTGTTCTGGCTGAGAGTGGCTTGTTCTTCAAGTGAATCCCAGACCTCTTATTTCAGGTTTGTAGTTTAAAAAAGGCTTTTACTCCTCTGTGACGCTACTTACTTTATGCTTTTCAAAATCATCTTTCCTTTTGGATCCCAGGGTGGACAAGGAAAATGTGCATCTTCCTCAGTGTGCCTAGGGCGATCGGAGACTTTAGGACCCTCAAAGTCTGGTCCACACCCTCTGTCAGCTCAGGAAGGAAGCTGACCTTTTCTCTGGAAGCCCACCAGGCCAGCCTCTCTTCTCTACATCCTACTGAGCCTAGACTTAATTTCCTTCTTTCTATTTTTAAAAAATATATTTTTTTATTGATTTTTAAAGAGAGAGGAGGGGAGAGAGAGAAAGAGGAACATTGATATGAGAGCAATGAGAGCATATGAGAACAGGACATTGATTGGCTGCCTCTTGCAAGCCCCTCACTGGGAATCAAGCCCACAACCTGAGCATGTGCCCTGAGCTGGAAATCAAACCAGCAAAACCCAGAAAACCATTCTCTGGCCTTCCTTGTGGGATTTCATATAAAACTATGTACTCTGTGAAGTTGCCTCCCAAACTTCCTTGCTTTAGCTCCTTTCTTGGGGAAGATGTATTCCTTTCATTACTGTTTGAGCATGTGCGTAAAGACAAAAGCCTGACCTTTCTAAGCACTGCGTTATAAAATTAATAGGTAATTAATCCCACAGATGTGTGTCGTACATGGATAGAGGATAAAGATGTTCATTTGACACAGACATTGAGAGCTGGCCTGGTGGCTCAGTAGGTCGGAATGTCATCTGTTCACCAAAAGGTTGCAGGTGTGATTCCCAGTGAGGGCACATATCTAGGCTGTGGGTTCAGTTCTCAGGGTGAGTACAGGGGGTAATTGTTCGATGTTTCTCTCTCTCTCTCCCTTTTCTCTCTAAAATCAATGAAAACATATATTTGAGTGAGGATTAAAGAAAATAATCATTCTGATTTAAAAAAAAAAAGTGATTCAAGGGAGTTGGTCCTGCATATAGGAAGTTTTAGGAACACAATGACCAATCAGTGTCACTTTTTTCTCTCTAAATATTTGCACAAGATGAAAGTAAACTTGTACATCTAAAAGTTCTTTCAAAAAGTACACAATAAATGATAAAGCATTTTTTTTTTTTGCGGTAGATAAGTTACTATATCATAGATACTTCTCATCCATAGCATGCTTTGAGTCATCACTAATTTGATAAACTGAATGAACATCTAGATTTATGTAGCTTTAAAAAAAGTCTTGGTTTATTCCTTTGATATTTTACTTAGAAAGACATTCTGTCTCCCAAAATCATGTAAATATGCAGTTAAATTTGTTGAATATTGCATGTTTCATTTTTTTCATTTAGGTTTTAAAATTTCATTAGAAAATTTTCCACACATATTCAAAAGTAAAGAGTACATTGTAATGAACTATATATACTCATCACTTAGTTTCAACTATTTCAATCAATACATGATCAGTCTTATCCTCTCTATGTCCTAACATATTTCTCACTCCTTTCCCACTTACTGTGTTGAAGTATAAATCCCTCATATAATTTCATCTGTAAGTACTTAAGTATATGTCTTTAACAGACTTAAAAAAATAAAGAAAATGTAATTACCATACCTAATAAATCTAATAGTAGTTCTTCTATTAATTATTTAATATCTAGAGTTCAAATATACATAGTGTTGTAGGCACTGAGGATGCAGCCTTTAAAAGTAAGGCCTATAATGTTTTTATGTTTTGTTTTGTTTTAATTTTTTAATGATTTTTTTAGAGAGAGGAAGGGCAAAAGAGAGAGAGAGAGTTAGAGAGAGAGAGAGAGAGACAGACACTGATTGGTTGCACTCTAGCGGGATTAGACCTGAAACCTGACTGTGTGCCCTGACCGAGAATCAAACCCTACACCTTTGGTGTATTGGACAATGCTCCAACCAAACTGAGCCACACTGGCCAGGGTTGGCCTGTAAGGTTTTGATATCTGCTAGCCAATATTCTTGTGTGAGGAGACCTACAAAAAAACAAACAAAAAAAAACACCCCAAGATTATTTTTTGTTAATAATGAGTGCTCTGAAACAAGCCCAATGGACAAAGGAAAGAGAATGACCCAGGTGGGGGTGTGGCTGTTCCAGGCAGGGTGGTGAGGGAAGTCCTGAGGGGTGTCATGGGAGCTGATGAAGAGGAACTGAGAATAGCTTCCCGGCAGTTGGAGGGGCTTGTTAATACACTGAGTGTTTGGTGGGCGCGGGGAGCGTCATCTCATCAAGCAGACTTTTTTTCACTGTTAGCGCTGGCTTTAGTGATGGTCATTTGGAATGTATAACTTTCTCAGTGTCTAACTTTTCAGCAGGGTAAATAGAACCATTAAAAATACACTGATATCGAACTTTGTGATCATTTTTAGCTGATTTGTGTAATTGCCCCTGGGCATTCCAGAAGAAAATGACACTTAAAATTTAGGCTGCTTACTCTTTGAAATATGTAAACTCCTGTGGGCACAGAACCTACTCTCTGTAATAATAGAGTTCTAATTTCTATTTGGCAGGTTCCCTCTTGAGATTTTGGGCACTTCCTGATTTTTTCTGGGTAAAATAAAAGTGACAACTTCTTTTTTTGCCCCTTATGGCTTTTTAATACTTCTCCTCCTCTGAGTAAAAACCAGGAAGTGAGAAACGAACATATAGAAACCAACAATAATAGCAATAGCAACACACACACACACACACACACACACACACACACACGTATTTAAATGCATATATGAATATATATGTGGTGATAGGAAGGAAGGAAAGGGTGCATAAATACTACACTTGATCTTAGCCAAAAGGCCGAGAAGCGATGGAAAGGGTTCATAGAGAAGATAATCTCACATTTGATTTAAATGTAATAGCCAATTAGAATACATGCCTGTCCTAATCTTCTTATTGCAATAAAAATAAAATGGGATATTATGTTCATAAGACTGAACAAAAGTAGATGATTTCAGCCTTTTTCTTCTCAGCCATTAAAAGAAAAATTGGAAAGAAACAGTCCTTATATATACATACAAAGCATTTGTCGGCCTGCCTTCAAACACAGCCAGCACAGTCAGACTAAACATTAGTAGACATTTCAGTTAGTCCATGGTGGAGATATTTGTTGATTCACATATTTTTCTTTTTACAAGGAAATCTTCAAGGTTCCTGTTCACTGAATTTAACCCGAAGTAAAATTCCATTGTGTTGTAAAAACAGCTTAAAATGTTATCTTTATTTAACCTAAGAAACTTCTGTCATCATCACTTCTGAAAAAGGTTCTGGTTTCTTAGGCTTACCCATCAGCTACTTGAAAGTCTGGGAATAGTTTTTGCAGTTTTTGTGAAATTATCACTCTCTGTTATTTGTCTTCTTCACCTGCCAAACAGTGCCTTTGTGTTCACCAGGGCCCAAGTTTTACATTTTCCTCCTCATATGCAGAATACCAGTAGGTGGGATAGAGTTTAGAGTAGATTCAGTTGGTCTTTATTTATCCAGCCACTCAGGGGCTGGAACTGCCAAAGGCGAACTTAGAAGTTATTATTGACATCTGTCAGAAATTCACTATGCACTTTTTAAAAAATGAGTTTTTATACCCTTCAGAGACGATTCTGCATCCCTCCACTGTCAGAAAGGGTCTGGGCAATTTTTAGAGTGGTACAGAGATTACATCGTGGTGACTGTCAATACTCTGTAGAATCTGCTTTCTTAAAATTTAAGTTTGCTTGGCAATAACTTTTTTTTTTTTTTTTTAATGAGAAAGTGGGTAGTAACCATTTGTGCTTACCTTGGAGCTTACCACTCATTTAGTTAAGGTCACTGAGTGTGAGAAATCAGTTAACTAAGTGAGCTAATGCATGTGAAGGACTTAGCACAGTGTGGCCAAAGTAGAGCTTAGTAAGTATTATTGTGCTGTTGTTAGTAGCAGGCATTTATTGTGTCCCTGCATTTAAGACACTTTCAAGTATTGCAGTAAAAGAAAGGCACATGTGCTATAATCTTTACCTTTAAGAAACTCGTAGCCTAATTGAGATAAGATATATGTATAAGAAGATAAGTACCCTGTTTTCCCAAAAATAAGACAGTGTCTTATATTAATTTTTTCTCCCAAAGTTGCGCTAGGTCTTATTTTCAGGGGATGTCTTATCTTTCCATGTGCTAGGTCTTATTTTCGGAGGATGTCTTATCTTTCCATGTGCTAGGTCTTATTTTCGGAGGATATCTTATTTTCGGGGAAACACGGTAGTATGGGAAATCAGTATGTGATCAACACCATATGCAGATGTGCAGTAAAGAGGTTTAAAGGAGGGAGAGAGTTTGTTGCAAACTAAAATCATAATAATCACCAAATAATGACAAAGCCACATACTGAGTGCTTACCATGTACAAGGCACTATTCTAGATTTAATGTCGCCCATGTGAGATGGGCATTGCTATTATTGTTTCTTTTAGAGGTTAGGAAACTGAGGCAGGATTTGCTAACTGGCCTGGGGTCACATGACCAAGGAAATGGTGAAGCCTCCGTTACATTCTGGACTGTCTGAGTCCAGAGCCACAGTCTTATTTATGCCAGGGTGGCCAGGAACACCGGGGGGAAGAGGGAACCTTTTGGGCAAAAGACCCACGTGAACTCACAGAGACAGCGGGTGTAGACGGGGAAAGAGTGAAAGGTGAGTTTTTAGGGACACACTGAAAAGGCCTTCAGTGTAGGTTAAAGGCAGTTGGAGGACCAGTGAATGAACTTACCAACAAAATAACCTGCACCCAACAGTCTGGGAGGACGGATCTCCCAGAGGGACATGTGTTGCAGGGTAAACACCATGGTTTTTGGGCTTTCTAATCAATTCTGCTTCGGCCTTGTGGCTATGCGAGAGTTTGTCTGATTTTCATTAGCCTTTTCTCCCTTAACCTTGAGGGAGCAGTAACTACAAAATCATAGTCATCAGGCCCAAGTGCTGGTGTGTAACCTGCCTTCTCCGATGGCAGAAGGCAAATAAATCCATGTAGTGTCATTCTCCGCGGGGATCCCTTCTCTCTTCTCTCGATTTGGGGCCAAAGAAAGCAGAACGACATTTCAGAGCAAACCTGGAGGCTCAGAAGGAGAATGGTGCTGCGCAGAGACCCAGAGGCACCGAAACCCAGGCTGCACTTGAAGATGTGGCTCTAGGTCCCCAGGGCTAGTGGGAAGAATCCTTTGCGATCACCTGGTTAAGACTTTTCTATGTAGAGAGCATGGTAGGGGGAATAACCACAACTTTCTGCTCCATGCTGATGAATCCAGGCTCCAAAAGAAAGTGTAAGTGGTGGCGGCTGAAAGAGGCACACGGAGCTTCATAATAAATGACTGGGACTCCTGAGCGTGTGGGAAGAAGGACTGGGAACAAAGGTTACTTGCTACATCTATAACTTTTCAGACAGAGAAAATACGTGATTAAGAAATGTTCTGGCAAGATCTCACCAAGATTATTTCCTGGGAAGGAGGCCCAGGACTCAGGCAGGCAGGGAGATGTGGGGTGTTTGCTCGGGTTGTGGAAGAAGGATAAAGTATGTAAGTAGAGTGAACACCTCTGGAGAGGCAAGGGGAGGGGGAGTGGGTACCATGACATGGCTGTGTGCTTTGAAGGACCCTGCGAAAGCTGAGATAAATAGAGGAAGGGGCCTGCGTGAAATTTAGAGATCAGACTGCAGGTGGTGGGAAGGGCTCAAACCTTAATTATGCTCATAAGTTTGCTTTGAATATTTAGACACAGCACAGTACTTTGACTTTTTAATTTTATTTTAAACTGTAGCTAGCTCGCTCTTTCCCCAGTCTTCTCTGGGAAGAAAACTTGATTGATTGCAGTCATCCTGGCATTAAAAAAAAAAAAGGCAGGCTTAGGTGAGCAAAGAGCATTTCCCTTTCTGATTCCAATGTTTTACTCCTAGCTTTTTATTAAAAAAATAAACAAATAAACTGCCATCAACTGAAATTTCAGGTTAGGGGCTTGGGTTAGTGTGTTTGAAGAGAGCTCTTTGCCATGTTTTTTGTGGCCATTGGACACGGTTCAGTGTCCTGCCCGGTCACTTTTGCGTCTGAGATGCATTTTTCTCCAGAATCATTTGTCTCCCACGGGGAGACTCTTCTCTCCCTCCCCTCTGTCTGTTTCTCAGACATCTGCTGCATGCTTTCTCCAGGGCCATCCAGAGAAAGCTTTGTCTGCTTGGTTTAACTTCTAGAAGAAGACAGAATTGATTGATTTTCATTCACAAATACAGTGATGTCCTTGCCAGGAGCTCTATGTACTCAATGTCACAAGCATGGATTTATGATGCAATTTGAAAAGGGTCAAAATATAAGAAGATGAGATGAATGCTGGTCCATGAGTGCTCTCTGGTGCTGGGGTGCATCCAGCGTCTCCAGAGCTCAAGTATCTTCAGCAAATGCCAGGGGGAAAAAGAGGGCTCGATGGGTTGACACTGGGGTATGTGGATGCCCATTTTGGTATCTACCTGGTGGAAATAAGTTAGTGGCAGAATATGGTATGAGCTGCCCTCTTGTTGCCCTCCTTACTCCCTTTAAGGACACCTGTTCATTTTGCATAGAGTCAGGCACCGTGTTATAATATTCTTGCAACTTCATTGTTTTGTTTGGTATTAGGCTTTATATGCCAAGAATTTGATTATTCATAATCCTTTATGTCTCATACTCTTCATATTTTTACTTATTTAAAATAAGGCAACCATAAACACATTCCCTAAAACAAAAGCTAGGACCTCAAAAATCACATGTATCTGACCAGATGGTGGTCCTTCCACATCTTCTCCTGCTCCCTTCCCCTGCCCAAGGTACCTGAATCGTGTGTGCATCAGTCCCTTACTCTCCTTTCTGTATGTAGAACTAAAAATGGCCTACATGAAAACAGAAAATGCACACAGAAAAAGTATGCATCTCTACAGGTGCATAGTTTATTTTACCTGTACAAAAATACCAGACTCTATATAATCTTTTGGGACATTTTCACTTAATATTTTTACAGCTATCATTCATCTTTATTGCTACATGTTGTCATTATAGTTCATGTGCTTTGACTGCTGTATAATATCCCATTTGGGATTATATTCAGTGTATTCATTCACTCTCCCATTAATGGGCATTCAGGTTGGTGCTGGGATTTCAGCGACTGCAAACACATTTGCTATAAATATTCTTGAACATATAGTCAGTCGTCCATGTGCGAGAGATTGCTTTGTGTATATGGCTTCATTTTTTTTTTTTTTTGAAACCAGCGGTATAGTACTCTGAGCCAGAGGAACATTTGCAAGAAGCACGATGAAGAGAAATCCTCAGTGCTTTTTATTTCAGTTGGTGTGAAGAAGTAGCATGTAAACTTTATATGAGACAAGACACCATCTCATTTTCACTTGTTCCTCCCACCACTTCCCCAGTCCTACCCGGTGCTTGGAACCATTCTGGGTGCACAACAAGCACTTTCTTTATACATGGCTTCAGGGTAGTCAGTGCTTGTTGACTTCATCTGACTTTAAACTCTGAGGGCAAGACCATATTCCCTTGAGAACAGTCTTTTATGCTTCCGTAGGTGTAATTGGATCAATTCTTTGCATTAGACTATCTAGCATCTAACATGAACAAGGCAGTATCATCTTAATAAAGTATATATTTTTTCCCTTAAAGAACTTCCTACCTAGTGGGGAGAGGGTTGTGCAAACTGAGAATTATAATGTGTTATGATATGTGCTGTAACACTTGGGTCAGAGAGAAAGGGTACTTACCTTTCCCTGGGAGAGAAGACTCCTGGGCGTTGGATGGGGAGAACATCTTAGAGCGGATAATTGGAGAACAAATAAGAGTTCACAAGTTAGATTAGGGGGTGGGTGGGTAGTCTGATTCAGGAAAGCCAGAGGCTTGGGTGAGCATGGCACACTCAGGCCCTGGCAGTGGGTGGTTTTTGACTAGGACGTGCTTTGTGTGCCCTGTGATGGAAGTGGATGAGAAACCAGATGTGCTTGTGGTGGTGTGAGTCTCTCCAGTTTGGAGGATTATAGGTAGGCCAAAGTCATTTTCACTTAATCCCAGTCTCTATCCCACTACTAGTCATCTGGGTCTGTAGTACTTAGTGACAAATCTGACTCTTCCTTTTCCTTTGGCTAAGAAGGCAGGCCTGGGCTTGTACCCAAAGTGAGGAGAAAATCCCAAAGACCCCCTGGTCCTTGTCAGCCTGTTTGTTTGGACCGTAGAGTTCACGCAAGTTAGGATTCAGGAGTAGTTGGTGGTCATGAACTAGCATTTTTCTCTCCAGGAAATAGGCCAGAGTAACTCCGTTGTAGGGGCAGCAAACATTCATGCTGGGAACAGTCTACCTCCTCCTTCCGGTCTTCCAGCCACAGTGCTCTTTCTCTGCCCCAGTTCGGTCCCCCAGCTGCTGTCATGGGTTTGCTTTCTAGTGATGAAGCAGTAGGGGAGACACAGGGATGACGGCCTCACCGGCACCCATCCCTGACCATCTGTTCGCAGACACTCTGTGGCTGGCAGACAGAGCGATGGTTTTAGGGAAGAGTACCAGAGAGGGCTGGTGGACAGCAGGCATCTCTCTTCTCAGAGAAAACAGCTAGTCCTCTGTGGCCAATTCTCCCTCTAACTAGAGACATTATACAGCCACTGCAGACACAAACACACACACACTTGGGAAAATCAGATGGAGTTAGACCAAATAAAATTTTTATTGGAATGGATAGAGGTAGAGAAACACATTTTATCATGCCACAGCATAATAAGAGTGTTATATTTTGGATGACTTTTTTTTTTTTTTTATATATATAAGTCTTTTAAGTTCGCCTTATTAGAGATTTAATTTCTTTGTATTCTTGTACCTACCTCCCATAATGGTTAAGATCACAGACTTTAAGTTCGTTAGACTTGCCTGTGATTGAAATCTGCTGCTTTATAGCTCTGTGACTTTTGGCAAATTATTTAATTTCTGAGGCTCAGTTTCCTCAGCCAAAAAATGGACCACTTAGCTCCTACATTGAGTTTATGTGAGGGTTATAGGAGGTATAGTGCATGTAAAATAGTTTACAGTGGCTTTTTATGGCGTTATTTGAATTTTAGACCTCTATGTTGTTCTAAGCTGTGTCAGTCATCTTGAAACCAAATAGGCTTCATCTGTAATGCTTAAAATACCTTTTTAACATATTTCAATGCAGATGCTAACTAGGAGGATGGTCATATACAGAGTAGGCACCTCTCTGCCTAAACATGGCTCTCTCACTTTCAAAACAGTGCTTTAAAAAATCTCCTTCCCTACACAACTCCCCAGTGAAAACTTTCCCCAGTGAAAACTTCCCCCCCCCCCCCACCTGGTTATTGTCTCTGTGTTTGCTACAGTGTTCTCTCTGCATTCATATATTTAGCTTTGCAGAGTCATAGTCATTTATCCACACGTGTTTGTCCCATCTCTCTCTTTAGAAGACATATTTCTGCTGGAATAAGATGTTCCTTTCTTACTCCTTGGATATCCCTCTCCCCTCCCCCCCCCCCCCCCGTCCTCAGGGACCTAGGAGAGAATTTGTGTCAGTTTATTATAGCGCTTTTCTTCCCTTAGTTCATCATGCGATTTAAAAAGATTAGTTGAGGCAACCGTCATGTAAGGATAGCACATGTCCCTTAGAGTGCATCATCTGTAACTTCTGTATGTGGAATTTCTTTGAAGTCTGTCAATAGTTACAAGACAGGCCCATTGGAAACACTTAATTTTCTGGCATTTTCATACATGTCAAACTGATCTGTCGTGAATTGAAGATGTAGTGTCCTTCCTTTTTATGATGTTACCAAATCTAGCCCAAGTTCAAAGAACTCTTAAGAAAATTGCTATGATATGAACAGATTCTAATGAATTGAAATAGAGGGTTCTCCACCTTATGTAATTAGCATTTGGAGAGTTAAATAGTTAAGTGGAGGGTCTGGGCAGACAGGAAGTTGGAGAGAGGAATAGTGAGGAGGTGAAGGGAACAAAGCTGCCAAGGCCATTGCTTTTGATCAATTGGAATTCTTTAATCAGACATGAGAACTCTTCCTGCCAGGCACTGGGGCTGGCCCTGGGTTGTCTCTGCTCTCACCAGATTCTGGGTACCCCTGTAGTAAGTTGTATTACAATCCTGTTCAGGTGGGTCGAATGGAGAAAATACTAATGGTGCAAGCCAGAGGGAGAAGAACTAGTTCATTCAGGGGGACTCATAACCTGCAAGGCTGTCTTCTCTCAACTGTGTTTCATCAGGTCGGTGTGCAGTGAGATACTGAGGGGTTTCCAGCTCTCCCCTCCTGCTGTCCTTATCAAGCAGCCAGAGGGTGTTTGTGTCGAACAGCATCTCCTCATCCCTCTTCCTTTGGTGCTGGAGACGTCGGGAACCCCTGTGGGATGGCGAGGAACCTCTGCTGTTCCCCTTGCCCTCTGACCTGGCTGGGGACGAGGGAGCTTTGGGCTCTCATGTGTTCAGCAGCCCTTAGTATGTTCAGTTGGCCTTGTCCACGTTGCCAGTGACATCATTCTTCTTCCGAATCATCGCCTCATGGAGCATGAGAAAGGGCTTTATAGTGCTTGTAGTCTAACTCCTTCATTTTAGAGGCGAGGACCCCCGAGGCCTGGGGAGGGGAGGTGACAGGCCTGCAGAAACCCGCCTTGGTTATAGGCAGAGCTAGGACCAGAACCGAGTCTCCGGAATCCTTCTCCAGGGCTCCTTCCTTTACACACGCCCTTTCTCTCTCCCACTTTGCAGTGTCAGACTTAGAGAAGCGTTCTGATGTTTTTAGATGAAGAACCTCAAACCTCCATAAAGTTTCTTAAAAAACCCATTGTAAACCAATTTCTTTTCTTTTAAAAAAAGATGTATATTTTATTGATTTTTTTTTTTTTTTTTTTTTTTTTTTTTTTTTTTTTACAGAGAGGAAGAGAGAGGGATAGAGAGTTAGAAACATCAATGAGAGAGAAACATCAATCAGCTGCCTCCCGCACACTCCCTACTGGGTATGTGCCTGAAAACAAGGTACATGCCCTTGACTGGAATCGAACCTGGGACCCTTCAGTCTGCAGGCCGATGCTCTATTCATTAAGCCAAACCAGTTAAGGCTAAACCAATTTCTTTTCATTTAGAACATATTGCCCTTATAACCAGAAGAGAAAATAAAGTTCTGATAAAGAAGGAAAGTCAAAGTTCCATTCCTCTCGCTCTTTTGCAATGCGTGTCCTGGCTTGCACAGGGCTCTCAGTCACCTCAGGTCTCTACTGAGGTGACCTCTCATTCATGACATCTTCACCGGCCACCCTTTTCAAAATAACCACCTAACCCTCCCCAGGCAACCCTTTTGTGGGCCCCTCACTGCTTTGTTTTTCTGCCTAGCACTTGTCACCCTCTGACAAGAGAGTGTCTCATTCTAGTTGTTTTTTGCTTAATATTTATCTTCTTCCACCATTATGTAAACTCCATGGCAACAGGGATCTTTGTCTCTTTTGTTCATTGATCTACCGCAGCACCCAGAGCGGTGCCTAGAACACAGTAGGTGAATATTTGTCAAAACAATGAATGCATGAACTTAGGGCAAGTAACAACTTTTCTGTGCTTAGTTTTTTTGTGAGTAAAATAGGAATAAAAAAATAATGCCTACCTCATCAAGTGGCAGTGAGAACTGAGCGAGTTCATTCACATGAAGCACTTAGAACCACCCTGCACATAGTAGGTGCTTGATAAAGATTCCATGTTATTATGATAATTATTAAATATTTGTTTTTCTTATGAGACTGTAAACTCCTTGAGGGCAGAGACTTTTTTATTTTTATTTTATTTATTTATTTATTTATTTTTTACATTATCTTTTTGTTTCTGGTAGTAATGTGGCCAACACATGATCGATATTCAGTGTTTATTAAGTAGATAAATAACTCAGAGAAATTGTAGGCAAAACCTCTGTAAATATTAGCTAAATGCAAACGAATAGGTTTCCTTCCTGCCTTCTCCCCCAAGCTGCAGTTGGTGAGTCTGCGTGGAATAGCATGATTATGTTGTGCCTTAGCTCATCACTTAAGCACTGGGGCTGATAATTTATTTTTGTGGCCATGACTTGGCTGAAATCTCCTGGGGATAGACAGCCGCGGCAGACACTTGTGGGTGATGGATCTCTTCCATTCATAGTTGGCCCTTCACGAAATGCCCCGCTGGCAAAGGGGGTGCTTAGAGCAGGGTTCTGGCAGGCATCTGGACAGACAGGTGCCGGAAAAGATGAAGAGAGAAAGGTACCCTCCTCTCTGTTCTCAAGGAGAGTTAGAGGTTGTAAAAAGGTTCAGCTTTTAAACTCGAGCCAGCCATTTGAATTGCCTGGGGCTCATAGTTTTTCCGGTAAAATCTGAGAATAGGATGCGATGATCTCCAAGGAGCCACCTACTTTTTAAATTTCCTGATTCTGTGTGGGAAAATGGTTAAGAAGGCTCCACACGGATGAAGAATTTAAAGGGCAGAAGTTTAAGTGGGGATACTGATAAAATGGAAGGAGATGCTACTCTAGGAGCATGGGGCAAGTGGCTCGGTGACATGTCGTGTCTGCTTGTGGAGGAACTGGAAAATTATAGTATTTAAAATAGAAAATGAACTCAGAACCACATCTTGACCTCCTGGTTCGGGTCAGTTGATTTAACTTGAACTTAGTTGCATGTTCGCTGTCCAGTCTGGGCGTCTGATTTGTGAACCTTTCCCATAACTAAATCCCGAGAGATTTCCCATCATGCCCATAAGGTAATTCAGTTTGGCAAGAGGATTTGGACCTTGAAAAAATCTCTTGCCCAATTTGGTTTCCAGAAAGGCTGACTTACCTAATATGAAAAGAAATGGAAAACAAAACCTTTGGCTGTTACTTGATGAAATGCCATAGGAAACTATAATTTTCCCCCAATAACACAGTAGTATGGAGAAGATTGTTACCATTCGCTCCTAAATAACTGTTCTTGGTGAATGTTCTTCCCTGTCATAGTGTTCCAATAAGACAAAATCACTAGGCAATGATATTAAATCATAGGAATCCTTATATGTTTGTGTATATATGTGAATGTATGTGAATGTATTTTAAATCATGGATATGCCTGCATTCTCATTAATATTAGTTTTCTGTTGCTGCATAACAAATTACTACATACATAGTGGTTTATAACAACACACATTTACTATCCCACAGCTTTTGTGGGTCAGGAATCTGGACAGGGCTTATGTGGGTCATCCACTTAGGATCTCACAAGGCTACAAGTCATGTGTCAGCCAGGGCTGTGGTCTCATCTGAGGCTTGATTGGGGAAATTAATTTTTGTTAGCAGAGGGTTTCCACTTCTTATTAACTGTTGGCCAGAGGCTGCCATCAGCTCCTTCCCACGTGGGACCCCTCAACATAGGCACCCCACACATGGCAGCTTGCCCCTTTCAAACCAGCAAGGAAGTTTAATGTTTTTCCATAGCTCAATTTTTTTTTTTTTTTATAGATATGACTTCGATTTCCCCCCTTATTATCTTTATAACTTGAGATAGAACTAGGGAGAACCAAGAAAGCTTCAAAAAAGCTCAGTGAAATGTCTAAGGTTGCAAAGCAGCCAGTAGTTGCATTGGAATAAGAATACAAGCTAATTAATAATAAAAACTAACATTTATTAAATCTTTATTGCATACGAAATACTGTGTGAAGAGCTTTGTGTCACTACATGCTCATTCAGTTCTCAATACAACACTCTGAGTTAGGTATTATTATTGTTATTACCAAACTATTTAACAGGCGGGGAAATTGAGGATTAGAGTGGTTATATAACTTTGCAGACAGAAAGTGGCTCCAGAAGCCACTGTCATCCTACTCTGAAGATCTGCCATTGGGACATAATGCAGCCTATGCTTAGAATTCTTCCTCTCTTCCGTCTGTACTTAAATCAGTGAAGTACTGCAAAGGGGATAATTGTAATAGGTTGCTGCTCTACGAGTGCATTCATAAAGTGGGAGACAATGTTCTCTCTTTTCTACCTGGGCCAGGCTTTCTCATTTTTCGAAGACATATGGGATAAATGGAAGGAAACCAGAATTTAATGGCATTTGCATGTATTAACACTTCTTTTGCATATGCATCTTTAAAAAAATCAAAATTACAAACTCCTCAAAGTTGATAGGATACAGCTTATTTATTTATTTTTTTAAAACGTTTGTCTTAATGAGGCATTATGCATTTCATTCTGTAAGAATACAAACAATCTAGAAAAGGCAGATTAGGTCTGTTTTAGTTGGATCTTGTTGAGAAATGTGCAAAATTGGGCTTAAGTATTAGGAACTGAAATTTGAGAGTAAAATAATCTAGTAGTGTGTGTGTGTGTATGTGTGTGTGTCTGTTTCTTTTGTATTTCTGGAAACCTAGATAGTTATCCTGCCCCATACTTTAAAATCTATCCATATGGAGGAAAAATAGAATACAAACAAGGTTTGTTGACTATTTTATTTATTCATTTTTAGAGAGAGAGAAGAGAGCAGGGTAGAGAGAGAGGGGGGATAGAGAAACATCAGTTTGTTGTTCTACCCATTTATGCATTTGTTGGTTGGTTCTTGTGTTTTCCCTGACTGGAGATTGAACCCAAAATCTTGGCATATGGAAAGGACGCACCAACCAACTGAGATACCTTGCCAGGGCAGGTTTGTTGATTATTGAACTTTTTCATAAGTAGCAGAATGGAGCATCTGTAGATAAAGGTCAAGAGGGTAAGAAATGCCATACTGGGTCAGACCCAGGCCAACATTTGAAGTGGTTGCGGCCACCCTCCCTGTTACATAGCATGGAGAGTAGCCAAGGCCTGCAGCTGGAAGGACCCTTGGGCATCCTGAGTGCCCCTCTCCATTTGCTAGTGGGGATGTGAAGGTACAAGGGGACCGAGGTCACACTCCAATTTCCTTCATTACATGCTTATGAGTTTGCCTTCCCTTAACTCACGTTGGAAATCTTCTTGAACTCACTGTTGTTCTTTCTCCCATGCTGCATTTGTATTTCTTTTGCTAAACCTCAATCCGAGGCAATCAGTGCTGTAGTTATTTAGGTATGTGTCTCATTCACCCTAGGATGCCGTGGGTTATTTTTAACCAACTTTGATCTTCTTCCAGTGTGTAGCATAAGGCCTGACACATTGAAGGTGTTCAATATATACAGTAGCCCTCTCTTATTCCCGATTTCAGGGTCCATAGTTTTATTTTCCCGTGGTCAACTGTGCTCCAAAATTGATAAATGAAAAATTCCGGATATTTTGAGAGAGAGGGAGACCACCTTCACGTAACTCTTATTACAGTATAATGTTGTAATTGTTCTATTTTATTTGTAGTTATTGCTGTGAGTCTCTTACTGTGCCTAATTTATAAATTAAATTTTATCGTAAGTGTGTATGAATAGGAAAAAACGTAGCATACGTAGTGTTCATTACTCCCTGTGGTTTCAGGCAATTCACTGGGGGGCTTTGGAACATTTCCTCTGCCAATTAGTTTTGGTTGAATTCAAGTAAAGGTATTAAAGGTATGTTTGAATACATTTCATAGGCTTGATCCTACAGTGGAAGGCAGGGCTTCCACCCATCAGTTCTGAAACTTCACAGGAAGACTTTGAGGGGCATCCCTCTTCCCAGGAATCTGAGAGTTGATGAACAAATTGAAATCCACTGTATCACTATCTATCCTTCATGCTCCTGTGTTTTGTTTTGTTAATTTGTGGTGGAAGGGGCTCTCAGTTATTGGTGTGTGTTTTTTTCTACTTTAAAAAACTGTGGTTAAAATATATAACACAAAATTTACAATTTTAACCATTTTATCCGTATAGTACAATTTCACCAGGCACATTCATATTGTTGTGCAACCATCACCACTATCCATCTCTAGAAGTCTTTCGCCATCCCAACTGAAACTCTGTACCCAGTAAATAATAACACCCCCTTCCCCTTCCCTCCAGTGCCTGGTAACTGTGATTCTACTTTCTGTCTCTATGAATGTGCCTATCCTAGGTACCTCATGATATACTATTTGTCTTTTTGCAACCAGCTTATTTTGCTTAGCTTAATGTTTCAAGGTCCATTCCTGCCATAGCCGATGTGAGTGTTTCATTACTTTTTTAAGTCAGCCATTCTCTTTTAGGAGTCAAGAGTTTTCAGTATTTTTAGTTTTGTAGCCAGAATTAGATTTTTCTTCTAGACCCATCCTTGGCCTTTTCTTGGGATGAAATTCCCAAGGGCACGCCCTGTCTTCCTGAGTAGTATTCTTTTGGGGAGCCAAGTAGCAAAACTGAGGCCATTAATGTCAGTGTAACAGATGAGCTCCTACTCTTGTGTCATGGGCTCTCCCTGTGAAGAGAGATTACACAGTTTTTGGAAGGGGTCAGCTGTATACTTGGTTAACTCCAGTATCATGTGCTAAATGCGAGGAGCCAGAGGATGTTCTCAATCTGCTGTGGACTATGAGTGGAATTTAGGAAAGGTTCAAAGATGAGGTCATATTTCTTTTCTTTAAAAAAAAATTTTTTTTTAATTGATTAAGGTATCACATATTTGTCCTCATCCCCCATTCCCATCCCAAACCCCTCCCCACTCATGCCCCCACCCCCCCTGTTGTCCGTGGCCACTGGTTAGGCTTATATGCGTGCATACAAGACCTTTGGTTGATCTCTACCCTTTACCCCCACCCTCCCCTACCTTCGCTCTGAGGTTTGACAGTCTGGTCGATGCTTCCCTGTCTCCAGGTCTGTTTTTGTTCATCAGTTTATGTTGTTGATTATTTCCTCTAGATGACTGAGATCATGTGATACTAGAAATTTCAAATTGGCTTTGAAGGATGAATAGGTGTTAGAACTAGAGAAAAAAGTGATGGCATTCCATGAGTAGCCTGAGCTAAAACAAGTGAAAGAAAACACATGGTTGTTGGAAGAATAGAAAGGAACAGTTTTAAGGGTATAGAAAGCATGGGGGTAGAGTATGAGATGATGGGAAGCTAGAGGTGCTGGAACACCATGCTGAGGAGTTTACAGGAACAGGTCGTGCATTTAGAATGCTGCAGTTCAATCTGAGGGTTGACGGGATGGTGGGTGGATCACAGTAGGAGTGATGGAGACTAGAGACTGGTGTGTGTAGGCGGGGAGAGTGGGGAGAGTTGGGAGACAATGGGTTGCAGGATTTTAAGCAAGAGATGATGAGGGCCTGAACCAAGGCAGCCACAGATGAATTTGCTCATGGTCCATATCATCAGGTATGTTGACCTCGGAGTTCAATGGACCACGCCCACCTAGCCTGCCTCTTTATGTTCTAAAATTATTATAATTTCAACCCCAGTTTAGAGTTCTGTTTTTATACAATTTCCATCATATCTTTCCTTATTACAACCACAGTGGTAAGAAGGAATCTATAATAATAAAAGTGTAATATGCAAACCGACGGAACAACCAAACAGCAGAACCACCATCCAGATGACCTTCCTGATGACCATGCTGTGAGACACACTGGCACCAGGCCAGCCAAGGCAGGTGTGATTGGTTGGGGGAGGGGGCCACAATTGCCCCATAGAGGGAGACCCAGGCCACAGGCCAGTGGGGCAATAGATAGGGGAAGGGGGGTTCCATGATCATCCCAAAGAGGAAGTCCCAGACCACCCTCTGCACGTTGATCAGTCCTGGAGCCCTGGCCGGGTGGGTGGGGCCTCCCTCTGCTGGGTGATCCATCAGAGAGAGGCAACTGGTGGTGGGGGTGAGGGGAGCAATATCACAAAGATGGCAAGCAGTGGCAGTGGTGAGGGCAGGCCAGCTGCCGGCAGCCGGGGGAAGGAAAGCCCCAATAAGCCCTGATCGCCAGCCAGACTAGCGACCCTACTTAAGGGATTCCAAATTGTGAGACAGCGCAGACTGGGCTGAGGGAGACCTCCCCCTCCCCCAGTGCACGAATTTTGTGCACTGGGCCTCTAGTTGATTTATAAAGGACAGTGGGCCCAGCCAGTGTGCCTCAGTGGTTGAGCATTGACCTATGAACCAGGAGGTCATAAGTCTATTCCTGATTAGGGCTCATGCCCAGGTTGCAGGCTTGATCTCCAATAGGAAGCATGCACGAGGCAGCCCATCCATGATTCTCATCATCGATGTTTTTATATCTCTCCCTCTTCCTTCATCTCTAAAATCACAATAAAAACATATTTTTTTTTTTTTTAAAAAGACAATGGGACAGGTTCCTATCTCTAGGCTTTCCTCTCAATAAAATACTTTTGGGGGTAGTTTTTAATCATCTTCCATGTGCTAAATGTTGTGGTGTCTAATGTGTAGAAAAAGATTGTTAAGATTGTGTGTAATAATAGAATAGCTGGAATGTAGCGGCAATTAGAGCAGATCAGTGAAGCTATATTTGAAGCGCGCCGCCCTCCCCCTCCCTGTGATCTCTTGGTAACAAAAGAACCCAAACAAAACGTTCATACAAGTGAATAAACTTAACCTTTGAAGAACAAAACTGGGTTCTCAAAAGCTATCAGCACGATCATCAGAGCCTATCTAATGGTCCATAAAGAACTTGGCTTATCACCAAGTGCTTTGATAGTCAGCATAGCAGGAAGAGACATAGTCCCTGCCCATATGCAGTTTATAATCTAAATTGTACAATGTCAGAAATCACTCTGGAAAGTTAGAAAAAAGTGAATCCAGTCAGTACCCTTAAATAGTGATGTGTAAAGAGGGCCCCAAACAGTCACATCCAGAAAGGGAAAATACTGCTAGTACAGGCACTGAAAGAAAATACCCAGGCGTCATTAGTTGACTAAAAGCTGATTGAGGAAAAAAGCGCTGAAATACACTAAAAATAATACAGTTTCAAGGAAAATAACCCTTTTGCTAACCTTTGCATTAGTCAGTTCCTTTTTAGAGTATTTTTTTTTCTGTTTTAGTCACACTTTTAAAAAGTGTGTATAAATATAGAAGATCAAGAGAAGTGTGATAAAAATAATTTAAGATGTAGAACATGGGGTTTGAAAGAAAAGGTCAGAGAAATTTGGGGATTAAAACAAACTGACTTAGTTATCTTCAGGGGGAAAAAAATGAAAGGAATATTTATGGGCTAGCCAGTTGAGTGTACCAAGAAGTTTAAAACATGCTCTACGGTTATGGGCCTTTAATGGCCATGTTTTCATTGTGCAAATGACTTGATTGATCTTTTTTTTTTTTTTTTGTGTGTGTGTGTGTGTGTGTGTGTGTGTGTGTGTCCCAAGAGCATCAAGTGAAAGAAAATGCATGTTAAGTGTTGGGAGGTATTTTGAATAATCCACAGAGCCTCACAGGGTGCCTCTGGGAAATGAGGAGTTTCCTTCCTGGAGGTTGAGAGGGCCGAGCTGAAGGAGTCTGGGCTGAATGATCTCAATTGTGTAATTCCTCTCCATTTTAAGATTGAAAGGAAATTTCAGGGCGAGATAGGTCACTGACTGCCCTGTGAGTGTAAGAGTCAACAGCTAAAATTTATATTTCCAAGGTTTTAGAGATAAAAAAAAAGCTATCTTTCTTTTTCCGTTTTCAGGCTCCTTCAACTCCTGTTTGCTTCTTCCTTAGCAGTATTTTAAGTTGCAGATGTTTTGTTTGTTTACTCATTATTTTGTCTCTCTCCCCTTTGTAAGGTAGGCATCATGAGAACAGGGATGTGTCTATTTCTGTACTTTATTTCTGGCATCAACCACAGTGTTGACACATAGTAGGTACTCAAGAAATCTGGTTGAATGAATGAATGAATGAGTGAATAATGAGAGTGGGTCAATGGGAGAAGAATGCTTAAGACAGTCTGTGGATGATAATGACCATTACCTGGAAGGGATGCTAGCTTGGGGGTTAAAGAGAGAAGGAAGCAAGAGAGAGTGTGGGAGAAGGGGGAGGAGAGCGAATTCACAAGGCCTATTTCCTGATGTTGTTGATGGTACTCTGGGTAAAAATGTGCTAAACATGGAAGCCATATAGCGTCATATAAAGAACAGTAGAGAACATGGGTTAGTGCCCAGACACACTAGCTCTGGGAAACAGTTCACAGTGACTTGTCACTGGGTAAAGTTTGTTAATTTTTTTCTGAAATAGACAAAAGTTCTGTAAGAACCAAGTTTTCCTGGTGTGTAAATCATTTGGGAAGGTTTAGTGGTCATAGTGTTTATGTGTGTGTGTGTGTGTGTGTGTGTGTGTGTGTGTGTGTGTATGTGTGTGTGATCTGACTCCTTTATTTATATTCTCTGTCCTGGCCTTCAGATGTTTTTTGAGCAGCTTTTGATTAGATTATCGGCATTGGGATAATGGAGCAATTTTGTGGCACACTGCCTCTGTGCTTAGGACTGTTCGACTCTTCTCGGCCCGAGTAGCCAAAAAATATCTTGATTTAGTCTAGTTTGGTCTGTTGTAGTTTGACTTAAGGACACAAAGTCCCAAACCTTGGATGCTTCACTTAAAATATTAGCATATTAACAAAAGGGCCAAAAAGAAATTAAACAAAAAGAAAAAAAATCAGTTCTTCCTAAACAGATTATCCTTCCCTATCCTAAATATTTCTACCTTCCAAACTGCCCCATGCTGATGGAGCTTGTCAGGAAAGTATTTTCAGACCATAGGGTTCACTCTGTAACTAGAATAATATTCCAGGGGGGTTTGGAGGACAGTGCAGACGGCTCTATCTCCCAACTCTCACCACCTCTGTACGCCCTTCACAGAAGCGCAGGAAATGAAAGCGAGAACCTTGAATGTATGGACTTTTCCAAAGTCCTTTTGAGAGACTTATTGTTGGAGTGGGAGTCTCAGCTTTTGGAGCTGCCCCCTGAGTTTCCATAGTTTTACAAATCTTTGGAGGGCCTTGGGCTGGTAAAGAGCAGACGTTCCTTCTGCAGCTATGCCCGTGTCTGAGCTCTTGATGTCCTCAAACCCCATGCCCATGTCAGTGAGAGGAATGAAAATAACATGTGGAAAGCAGCTATTAAAATATTTGCCTTGGTTATTTGGTCCATCCTGATAACAACTGTGTGAGAGAAGCAGGATGGCACTCTCCCTGTCCTTGTACACTGCGGAGAAACTGGCACTCAGGTTAAGTCGCCCGGTTCAGTCAAGGGCAGAAAGGGACTAGACACCATGTCCCTTTGCTGGGAAAGCGAGCTCACGTGCAAGATCATGTCTCGTAAAGGAGGCCTGGTGGGGAAAGAAGAGTGGAGAGCCTGATGATGTGAACCTTAGCTTCTGGAGGCCAAGGTTCCTTTGCCCACAGTACATTAGCGAGTCAGTGTGCTCTGGGCCCTGTGGTGGCGAGACCTCCATCCCTCCTCAGCCAGCCAGGCCGCATCCGGATGGACATTGCATTTGCTACTGACCGAGTTTAAGTGCTAGAGAAACAGTAAGGTCAGCTGGACTGCCTTTTGTGAGCAGGACGGAGAAGAGGGGAAGTCCTAAGTGAGCGGAGCAATGGAGGAATTCTTAAATTGGCAGGTGGAGAGGGTGGGAGAGTCCCTGTAAGGCATGCTTTCTGCAGCCCAGCTTCTCCTCCAGGCTGGGCTGCGAAGAGCCGGGTATTTCCAGGAGATTGCCCCTGTGGCTGTAGCTGTTTGCTTCCTGACGGAGCATACAATTCACCGCGTTAAGTTCTGTAAGTGAAATTAGGGGTACAAGCTTGACCCGGTTGGACATGAGACCTGCAGGTTGGTTTCTCTTGCATTGGGGAGCCCTGTGCCTCACAGTGAATGTTCTGTGCAGCCAGGTGGACCTCTCCAGGGGCTGACTCCTGTGTATTTGAAAAGGAAGACAAACCTGTATTTTGTAGAAAGGGCCTATTGTTCCCAGGGAGTGGCTGTGGCCAACTTCTTGGGCTCCTTGGCCGACTCTAAAGAAGGATTTGAAGTCAGAATGCTAATCACCGACTTGCACGGACACCAACAATCAAACTTCAGGGAACTCATAAGAAAGTAAACAACAGCGCTCAATTTCCGATTCTAGAAGAAGAAGTAATGTAAACGAGGCTAGAGAAGAAAAAAAAATGTGTTAGTGAGGAAAAAAAAAATTCTCCTTCCTGCTTCTCAAATGGGTAGTCTTAGAAATAATGAAATCCCGAGGTGCAGTTCCGTTTCCGTGACCAGGATTGGTATGGCTGACAGCCTCACGCTTTTAGAGGTGGTTTCCTGAGCTCAGAGCTGGAGCATGGCAGGATTTCTGCGTGTGAGCTGGACACAACCTTTTTTTTCTTTTTCTTTTTCCTGCATTTACATCGATGCATTTCATGCTCTCACTTGTTCCCTCTCGTGGCAAACAGGCTGCTGTGGAGAATTTTGTCACCAGGAAGGAGCACTTTCTTCTAAATGTGAGAAATTTTGGAATTGTTGGAACCAATGTGTAGGTCTTAGCGATGGCTTCCTGAAATGTTCTCAGTTTGGTGTAGCTCCTAATGATTTTCCATCTTGTGCAAGGAGAGAATTATTTTCCTCTCATTGCTGCCCTCCCACCTCCTTCATAGAGATTCGTGTATTCTAAGCTGGACCTTTCTTTGATTCAGTGTCATTTTATACAAACTTCAACTCATGTAATGTGGCAGTTGGCAGAAATGATCTGTTCATGAGCACATCATGGTAGAAAGAGCATTGGCCGTGGAATGGGGAGGCCTGGTTCTAGTTCTGACAGTGATGTGACATGTCACTGAGCTGCCCGTGTCATTTCAGAGAGCCGTATTTGCCTGTTAATGATGAGACCGGCTGGACACAGGGCTAAAGCCATTGAGTGTTGGCTTCTCTCCTATATGATAGCAAATGAAGTGACCTTTTTTTACACAAGATCCATTTATAAGCTACTGGGAATCTCTCCATTTTTCTCTCAGCAGTTGCATTTGTCATTCTCCAAGCCTGATCCCCCAGAGTGTGTTGAGTAGAGAAATTATCCCCACCCAGCATTCTGCTAGCTTTCTCTATAGAGAAAGCATACATCCAAGGCTATGCTTTCTTCCCAGATGGCCCTTGGTTTCCAATAGGAGAGAGCTCTCACCACCACATACAGCCTTGATCTCCTTTAACCACAACTGAATAAGTCAGAGCAGGGGTTCATGGGACAAATGGGAGCATCTCCAGTTTAGGCTTGAGGAGTCCTGATGGAGAACAGTGCACAGAGTGTGGACTAGAAATTTGAAAATCTATGAGCTCTCCTCACTGTTGGTTTTTTGGAAGAGTCCTGTCAATAATGGCAGTACTGTTATCATACATACCATTGACTGGGCAAAAAGTTGTGAAAGATTGGAAGTTTGCTTGGGGGCTGGGTTAGAAGTACCATGATGCTATACTGTTTTCTTAAGAACACGTGGTACTGATGGGCCACATCCCTGGGATCATAGTCTGGACATCACAGATGATCCAAGCTCTTACCTGTCTGTGTGCATCCCCTTCTACAAGCCGGGCTGTGTGATCTTAATTAGCACGGGTACCATTTATAGTCTCCGCCACATGGGATGGCCATTGTTTCACTCTCGGCCCGTAAAAATGGTACAATGTGGCCCTGCCTGGCTTCTGATCACTCAAGCCAACTTTTGGAGCTGTTAATGCCTTCTGTAAACCTGAAACCCAAGGCCGCCCCAGCACCTCTGCTTTTCCGCTGGTTTATTTTTGTTATGCTTGTCCCCACCCACCTTGTTTTTCAGCCATCAGTGAGTTTTTATTGAGTTACTCAGACGTTCAGCCAGACTCCGTGGGGGAATAAAAAGATGTTGTAAGAAATTGTCCCGGAACATAAGGGACTTAAAACTCATTTGAGAAGGGAAGGCCTGAGCACATGAAATGTCGCTCCGCCGTATGTGCCTGTGGGTAGAGTAGATAGTTTGATCAGAGAAGGAGATTTCTCTTCAGGAGTTGTCAGGGGAGGCTGTATTGAGAAAGTGGTTTTGCTACATGGCTTGAAAACTTTTTTTTTTGTTTTATTTATTTTTTCCCCTTTATGTGATATGTGATATTTGATATGTACACAGGCGATGTGTGAGTTACAAAACATAATGAATACCTATGAATTTACCATCCAACTTGAGAGCTGGAACATTGCCAATACTGCTGCCCTACCTGTGTGCTTCTCTTTCCTCCCACCCTGTGTTCCCACCTGAGTTAGCCGCTGTCTTGCATTTTGTGGGTTTTATTGCCTTTCCCCACTAATGTCTCTGTAGAGCTCATATGCTTTCTTTGGAGACCTCCTAATTTTCTAAGATAAGGAATCTCTGAAGGCCAAACCCCAAGGGCATATGTGATGGTTAATTTTATGTATCAGTCTGGTTGGGCCACAGTGCCCAGATAAGGGCTAAAACATTATTCTGGAAGTTTCTGTGAATGTGTTTATGGAGGAGATTGATATTATAATCAGTGGACTTTGAGTAAAGAAGGCAGCCAATGGCCTTTAGATTTTCTGTAGCATCGGCTCTTGTTTGGAGCCTGCAGGGGCCCACCTGCAGATTTTGGACTTGCCAGCCTCCATAAATGTATGAACCAATCCCTTAAAATAAATCTCTTCGTATGTATACATATATCCTACTGGATACCCTGACTAATACAGCACATCACATTTCTCTGCATGCTATATGGGTAGAATTGATTTACAGAATACTCTTACATCAGCATATCAGCAGTATATTTGTCACATGATGGGAAAGCATTTCGCTGATTCTGGCCTAGGCCCTGGAAGAGAATCCTTGACTCTTCTGTGGAAGCAGAGCCCATTCTCTGCTTTTGGAATACGCTTTTCTCTTTGTTAGTACTCTGTTCCCTTCCAAAGTCCTGTGACTTTCTCTGGTCATTCATATACTTACCTACCATCCCCTTGCTATACCCCCATCTCTTCCCAACATACACGCACAATTATATCTGTGTGTTTGAGTGTGCAGAACCCTGATTGGGCTTGTCACCAGGAAAGACATTTAGATTCTCTGAGCTTATGTCTCCTTCATCTGCTTCAGGGTTGAGGAGAGTCGTTAGACTGTATTTATTTTGTGACCATGTGCCAGATATTGATCCACGTGCTTTACCTGTTTGTCCCTTGTTATTGGTATAGCAACAATCCCAGGTGGTAGCCGCTGTCATCATATTCACTTTGCAGTGAGAAAATGGCAAGAAACTCATGGAAATGGAATTTGAATCCAGGCATCCTGGCCTTAGATTCCCCTGCTCCTTACACTTTTAAACACATTATAAACTGGAAAGTGCTCTGCAAATGTAAAACATCGCTGTTATTAAAATGTACCTATTGCCTTGGGGCAGTGCGCTGTGCTGGTTGATAGCAGAGACATTGGAGGAGCTCATTCAGTCTGATGGGGTCATTGTAGGAATGTGCTGCCCTATATGGAAAACTCTGGTTCTTGGACAGGAGGCTTCTCCTGGCCTTCTTGAGCCCCAAGGAGAAGCTCTATAAGGGGCCTTTAGGACCTGGTAGTTAGTGGGAAGTTGGATCTAGAGCCTCCCCTTAGGTCACACCAAGAAAGCCACTCCCTACTTTGTGTTTCAGTGGGTCCTGCAGGTTACAGTATAGTCCACTGAAACGAGGGAACACCATACTTAACCCAGGCGAAGACACCTTAGTTTAGAGGGCCAGCGGTCTCAGCAAAGCATGGCAAATACTTGGAACTTCCGGTGCCTCCCAGGACCATGGCAAGTTGAATCATGACAGCACCCTCCAGAGTACCCACTGCTACCCGATGGAGTTGGACAGAAGGCCTGCAGGCTCTTTGGCCACTGTTCCGAAGACCTGCATGTCCCAGAGATGTAAGCCTGCATTATCCAGTACTCTTGCCTCTCCTTTTTCTATTCCCAACCACACCTCTCCAGGATTTTGACACAGCCATTAGCTTTGTTTCTTCAGTGGTTTTTTTTTTTTTGTTTTTTTTTTTTTTAATATATTTTATTGATATTTTACAGAGAGGAGAAGAGAGGGATAGAGAGTTAGAAACATCGATGAGAGAGAAACATCAACCAACTGCCTCTTGCACACCCCCTACTGGGAATGTGCCTGCAACCAATGTACATGCCCTTGACCGGAATCTAACCTGGGACTTTTCAGTCCACAAACCGATGCTCTACCACTGAGCCAAACTGGTTTTGGCTCTTCAGTGTTTTTAACTCTTCTTCCTGTCTGGTAAAAAGTGAAATGGTATCATCTGACTCAATTTCCAAAACTAATTCTCAAGGAATGAGTTCCATCTTTTCAAGGAGACTAATTGATTTTATAAAAAAATATTTTATTGATTTTTTTACAGAGAGGAGAGGAGAGGGATAGAGAGAAACATCCATCAGCTGCCTCTTGCACACCCCCAACTGGGGATGTGCCCGCAACCAAGGTACGTGCCCTTGACTGGACTCGAACCTGGGACCTTTTAGTCTGTAGGCTGACACTCTGTCCACTGAGTCAAACCAGTTAGGGCATCAAGGTGACTAATTCATTTTTAAAATAATGTCAGTCCCTTGAGAGGAAGGTCACACACCAAGAGTCCTAGGAGTATCTCTATCTACAGGGTTAGTTTTCCCTACCCCAGTTGCAAAGGGAGCAGAAAGTTATCCCATTTAAGTGTAGAAACTTAATCTCTTTACTTGTTCTCCATATATCCTGGTTCCCTCTCCTAAACTCTTGTAGACACCACTATGCAGAGATCGTTTCTGACCCCAAATTCCTTTTTCGAAGGAAAGAGACTGTTTGTGTAGACATTGTTTTCTGTGGGAAACCCCTGCTGCTGCCTTGGCTCACCAAACATTTCTCCCTCAAGCATTTTCAAAATGTCAGTCTTACAAGGTAACAATGGTTTCTGGGTGCTTTTAGGGGCACAGTCCTCATTACTCAAAAACGAATAAAAGAGGAATACTCATCTGAAATCATTTATATGGCATTTCCTTGCTTTCTTCATTGGCATTATGTTTGAACCAGTAACTATTTTGACCAACATTTTTTGAGGAAGAATTGTATGGTATTTCCCAACTTTCCCCTGTGGGTTGAATTGCATCACTGAACACTTTTCTCTAATTTTTTTCCACTTTCTGTCTCCTGTTTTGTCAAGGCTCCAGGACACTCCAGACTTTTTTGTCCTGTTTTTCAGTCCTGGAGCTTTAGCATGGCATCTGTGACTGTGCTCGTTTCCCGTCATGATTTCCCCAGCCCAGCAGGGCAGCCTCCTAAAAACAGAGCATTTTGCTCAGTCCTCAGGTGGAGGTTTGCACCCTGATCCGCATGGACCCTCCTCTCTCACTTTTTAGAAACCCTAGAAGTCAAAAGAGTAGTGGTCTCATCAGCCATAGGCAAAGTGAAGTACATTCCTTCTATTTGCCTTCGCCCTCATTCTCTACCCCCTCCACCCAATCCATTTTAAGGTTTAAAGATGCTATTAAAAACATTCCATGTGTGGCCAGATCTTTTAGCCTTTTAACCTGGTTGGAAATGTAAGACGAAGGCCTGTGTGGAGGCCAGTCTCAGTCCTGCTCCTTCCTGGAAATTTTCAGAAATGAGGATGACATTACTGGTTGTGCCCATCTATAGCAGTCAGGGGTCTCTAGAGAAATAGAACTAATAGTGTGTGTGTGTGTGTAAGTATGGAGAAAGAGTTATTTTAAAGAACTGGCTCATAGTGTTGTGGAGGCAGACACAGGCTGGTCAACCAGAGACCCGGGAAGAGTTGATGCTGCAGCTTAAGTCCAAAAGCAGCCTGGAGGCAGAGTTCCCTCTTCCTCAAGGACCTCAGTCTGTATTCTCTTAAAACCTTCAACTCATGTATTACATGAGACCCACACATATACATGATAGAGCAGAATCACCTTTACTCAAAATCCATTTATTTAAATGAACCACATCTAAAATATTACCTTCACAGCAAAGTCTAGACTGGTGGTTGGCCAAATGTCTGGGTTCCATGGCCCTGCCATGTTGCCATGAAACATTAACCCTCAGCCCACCTTTCGGGGCTCTTAGGAGCACCAGTTATGAATGGTTGGGAGCTGGAGGCACGTGTGGAGGAAGCGATTGTCCTTCAGTGCTTCTCTCTCTCTGCATTCTTTACCTCCTGGATTTTTCTTTTCCTCCTTCACTTTTACCCTTTTCCTCCTTCTTCTGGCATGTTCCCTCCTTCCCTCACTCACTCTGCCTACGATGGGGAACATGTGTGAAATGAGAAGAAGGAAGAGCAGCCCAGTGTGTGATTAATTTAAAATGTAAGGAGAATAGATCTTGAAGTCACTCAGACTGGAGTTCATCTCACCCTTTTATGATCATAGACAAGTAAATGAACCACTCTGAGCCCCTTGTCACCTCTTTCTGAAAATGAGGATCATGATGTTTATCTGATACAATTCTTGTGTTGATTAAATGACCTAACATAGCCACAAGCATTCCCCTTGCTTCCAAGTGTTTGCCCATCTCGGAGTGCTCTTTAGATTTAAGACAGTACTCACTTTGAACTCCTTCAGGCCTCATGTGCCTCAACTCCCCACTAAGATTTGACTACGATTGTGAACCACTGTTTTTTAATAAAAACTCCTAGTGACTGTTTTTGTGTATTAGTCTCCATTGCTGTTTCTCAAACATGCCAAGCACACTTCTACCTCAGGGCCTTGGCACATGCTGTCTCCTCTACATGGAGCTCTTTCCTCAGACAACTGCATGGCTCAGTCCTGCCTATCTTTCAGGTCAACTGTCACCTCCTACAGGGGCCTTTCCAGATAACTGAATATGAAACAGTGTACTCTTTCACTTTCTATTGTACTTACTTTGCTTTATTTTTCTCCATAATGTTTATCTGAAGTTGATATATTTTTTTCTATCTATACCTCCCACTAGAATAGTAGTTCTCAACCTTGGATGTTCATTGTATTCATCATGGGAGCTTTTAAAAAAATCCCAGTGCACCTTGCACTCCCAAACAATTAGATCTGAAACTCTGGAGAAGATACCCAAACATTAATATTTTATAAAATCTCCAGCTGATTCCTATGTGCAGCCAAGGTTGGGAACCAGTGCTCAAGTCTAGAACTTTACTACAGACAATGTGAACTGGTAGCATCATCATCCCTCGGCAGGCTATCAGAGATGCAGGTGCTTGGCCCCATCCCAGAACCCCTGAGTCTAATTCTGCTGTTTGGTAAGAGTCCGGATGATTCAGACAACATTGAGGTTTTGATGCCCTGCAGTAGAGTGTAAGCTAGGAGCTTCATTTTGCTGTGGTTTTAATGCTAGAAAAATGCCTAGCATTTAGTAAGCACTCACGAAATGAATGATGAATTAAATTTGGAGATAAGAGGAAGAAGGAGGTGATGAGGGAGAGAAGGCAGGGCAAGAGAGGGAAGGAAAGACAGAGAAGAAAACAGCTTTGTCTGCCAAGTTCCCTGGGCACAGGTACAGTGTAAGCAGGGCTGCTCCTCCCTGCTCTCTGCTCCCAATAAAACTTACAGCCCGCTGTCCAACATCTCATGGGCCTGTCTCCAGCTTGCTGTGCTTTTCAACGTGATAGCTGACTAATCAGAGATGCTGTGATAATGAATTGCCTAACTACCCAGCCCTGCTTCTTCTCTTCATGCATATATTCGACTAGAGGCCTGCTGAAGTCAATTAGTCAATTAAGTAATAATTCAGTAAGACTTTATGAATTACCTATTACATACATGGCTTAACATGGCTTACAAATCTAGAACCAAAGATGGCAGAGACTTACAACTTACAGTTCAGCAGTAGAGATAGTTATTTATAACTCGAGGCAAATGCTGTAAGAGAATGTGGACAAAGTGTTGTGGGGGTCAGGACTAAGTGTTTGTTTCAGATTGGGGGTTCAGAGTAGACTTCCTGGTGGAGAGGAAAGGAGACATTTGAGTTGGGAATGTGAGTGGCTGGAACAGAGGACTCGTGAGGCATGCTCAGGAGTTTGGAGCCTAGCAAAAGCAGAAGGCACCGGAAGTGTTAGAGCAAAGTCAGGTCTGTTTTGCAGAGACGACTGATGGCTCTGGAAGGTGATTGGAGAAAGGAGAGGATGGGTGTGTCAGAACCAGTTTGGAGATGATTACAGATAATATACTAGCTAGCTGCCAGGGCCCTGGTCTTGGGCAGTGCCAGTAGGATGTAAAATGTGGAGCAAAGTTTTTGCCAATGTTTATGTCTTTGTTATTTTTGAACAAAATTTTCTCTGATTTAATAAATTAGGGGTTTATGAAAGCTGATTCCTCAATGTGACCTTTTGGGGGAAGTAAAGGCTTTGAGTTCCTTGAAATATCTAAATTATAAGGGAATAGAGGGAAACCAACCCAAATCAGAGAATTCTACCAGATTTCTTCATTAGGTTTTATTTTATTTTATTTTATTTTTAAATAAATATTCAGTGTTTCTTCACATAGTAGGAGAGTCCAGGGAAGAACAGTGACCCTTGACCTAACTGTAGCAAGCCTACAGTCTTGGTAAGAGGGAATGTGCACTCTGATATGGAAAAGTTGAAGCAAGCAACATCTTGCTTATCACCCTGGTGTTTAAAACCATGTGGACCCACTTAGGTGGAGACCAGCTGTGATCTGGTGAATTGGGACTGAGTTCTATCACCCAGGTGAGCTAGCTGAATGAGTTTCTAGACTGTCATCCGTATTAATATAATATTTCATGGAAGTTGACCCACTTTGGGCTAACATTGTGGATGTGGGCAGAGTGGGGCTGGTTTCTCTCTTTCATCCTCTGTTCTGGAAATGCTCAAAGGAGGCGGAGGAAGACTGACTACTCAGATCAGCAGTGACTCCCTTAGACATATCGTTTCTGTGAAATAAGAGACCCAGTCGAGAGGACCACTCTCTTCCAGCTCCACAATTCCATTTATTTGTCTTTAGGACTGAGTGAAAGAACCATCTGAGCTGCTGTGTTAGGATTTGCTCATTTCTTCACAGATTGGTGTGATTCAGCTTCATGTTCATGATGTCCAGGTCTCTGCCCACCTCAGAGGCTTCACAGCAGTTGGACACAGTTCATAAACTGCTCAGCCACTTACCCAGGCTTATGAGTAGATGCAGATTCCTGGCTCTCAGATCTAAAATAATCAAGTGGATTTCAGTTCCAAGATTGAGAGGGCCAGTGTGGTAAGCAGCGAGCTCTCATCCGAGCAGGTATTTCAGAAGGTGGTGCCATGGTGCCCCTGGCCTCAGTGCACACAGGTGGCTGGCATCCCCTGAGCCTCAGGGAAATCCTTTCTTTCCCCTGGCATTGCTCTTCCTGCACCGCATTTGTTAATGTTCTCCAAATTCAGCAGCGTCTGCTCAGCTCCATTTTCTCGCTTTTTGCCAGGAAACAGGACCAGCGTGTCCTGTCTGCCCTCCCAAGAGAGGGCAGCCCTGGAGCCGAGGGGGCCACGTTTTCAGTGCTAATGGCAGTGACTTCAGATCCCTTATTTTATCACCGATTAGGATGTGCAGGCGGTGCTAAGTGACACAGCCAATAAAACATATCTGCTTTCTGCTGACTTCATGGTTCTGGAGGAGAGGCTGTGTATGGGGATTAAGAGGGACTGGAGCACCAAGCAGGACTGCTGTGGGCTATTTACTTATACTCGGGAGAACAGCTATTTTTTCGAAGCTATAATGCTATGGTGTGAGTGTGTGTGTGTGTTTGTGTGTGTGTGTGTGTGTACTCCGTACTGAAGAATAAGAAGCATCCATCCATCTCTAGCTCTCAGGTCTGAGAACATTAATAAAAGCCTCAGCCTCAGTGCCCTCAGGTGATCACAAGACAGCTGGGGAAGCATTCAAAGAAACAATGTCTTTGTCTTCTGGCTCCTTTTGATAAAACTTGGGAACGCTTTCCACAAACCACTTCTTAGAGAATCTAAGAGGGAAGAGTTCTGTGGGTCGCCATTGATGCTCATCATTGGGAAGTCTGTATTCAGACAGACCCTGAGAGTCCCACCTGTCATTCAGATCGGTGGAGTCTGACCCCATGGGGCTCGCTGCAGCAGCCCGGCCATAACTGGTGGAGCCCGGACTTTCGTTAGAGAAGTAACGACCTGGAAGTGGAATTGTCTCCATCTCAGCAAACCTCGTCTCATGCACATGTATCTCAAGCCAAAAAGAAAAGAGCAAATAGAATGTCAGCTTTTAAAACAAGCTTCTACAAAACATGGGAAGAGACTGTGTGTAAATTGGAAAAAGAAAACAAGGCCCGTCATCAAAGATTTGAGATAGATTTGGAGAGTTTCTAAAAAACGGTGATCCAAAGGGAGCGGTAGGCAACGTGTGGGTTTGAGAAGCTCTTTCTGGTGGCACTGTTGCCGCCCCATACAGGGCACCTGTGCTCCCTCATGCCCCCTGTCACCAGACTAGCTCCCTCATCCCCACCAGCCCAAAGCCTCACAGCCAGCTTGACTGCATCCTGCTCCTATAGGCACAGCTCCCCAGACTTACTAGATGTTCTGAAGTGACCCTTTCGCCGGGATTAACATGTTGGCAAGACCTGCCACATCATTTGTGGCGCGGTGCAAAATGAAAATGCAAGCCCCCTCGTTAAAAGATTGTGAGGAACTTTAGGATGGCCACAGCATAGAATTAAAGCAAGCACAGGTAAGCTCAAACAAGCACAGGGTTTCTGCCCAGGCCACTCAAAGCCCACCTGATGCTCAGCATTGTATTCTGGAATGAATAGGAGCCAGTTTTAGGGCCACGGGACTCTCCAGGCGCCTTTGACACATCCCTGACCTGTGATTCAGGAAGAGTCATTCAGACAGGAACTGCCCAGGGTCTGGGCCTCTCTCGTTTCTGGAAATTGGTGAGGCCGAGCAGAATGTGTTTGGTTAGTGCTTCATCCTGTCTGGTCGGGCAGCCAGTGTGGTTTCTCTGGCATCTTCAGAACTGGAAGCAAAGCAGATTAATGAAGGGTGTTGAAGCTACCCAAGACTGGCCAAGCCGCCATGCTGGGAGCAAGTCTGCGGGGAGGGGAAGCTGGAGCCCGGGCCACAGGCAGCCATGGTCCTGGAGCCAGGCATCCCCGTGCTCCGGCGGGAGGCCCACACCTCACGTTGGGAGGCACTGCGTGAGTATCGAGCAGCATATTGGAGTGCTTTGGTCAGGAAATCGGGTCCATGCCTCGACTTACTTTACAGTCACTTTGGGCAATTAAAAATACAGGGGAACCTCATTCACTAGCTGACTTCATTCCGGAAGGCTGTTGGAGAAGCGATTTGTTTGAAAATCGAATCATTTTTTCCCATTAGAAATAATGTACATTGAATTAATCCACCCCAGACCCCCCCAAAGGATTCCCTGTTTTAATCTTTCTTATATACAGTACATGTCTAAAGTACTGTTTCATTTATAAATAAGCACTTCTTAAATTTATCAAACCACCGTCTATCAGCCTTAAACAAAGTTTTCATATACTGGTGCCTGGGAAATGCTATCACCAGCTATCTGCATTTCTTTTATCTGATCAACAACAGTTTTTCTACCTATCCAAAAGCCTGTGATTATTGTTTTTTTGCACATTTCCACATCCTTAGCAACAACAGCACTCTTGATGTTTTCTTTATGTTTTAAAATTGTGCTAATTGTTGATTCTGCCAGCAACAAAAACAGTCTCTCCTCTGTTGCCTGAGAGACACTTTTTGTTACACTGAGGTATTAGTATGAAAGGGTTGTCAGGCCGAAAACTGAAGTTTTGGTCGACAATCGATACATTTTTTGTGTGTGTGTGTGTGAACAACTTGGTCGAGAACGGAATTGTTTGCGATTGGAGATGTTCAGGAACCAAGGTTTGACTGTACCAGCAAACAGTAAACCCGTGAAAGATCCTGGTCCCCCAGGTCTGCCATGTACAGAGGCGCTAAGTGCTGTGGACAGGAGAGGGAAGAGATTTTCTTCTCTGTAGGACAAGCTGGTCTAGTGTTGCCTGCACTGAGATTATGTCCCACCAGCTCACCTCTCCCTTACCAGGGGTGGATGGAAGGAAGGACTGGCTGACAAATAACGCAGCTAGCCCTCTTATCACGTTACAGGACACTGAATAAAGATGACTTTTTCCTCTGGCCGACACCAGGAGGCCTCTGTGTGTCTCAGAGTAAGAGACTCCAGGTGCTGCTGCTGGCTTCTCTGGGGAGCTCGGGCAGAGGCGCAGGGAACAGCCTGGCCAGCGAGGCCTGGGCAGGAGAAAGGCAAGTTCAGGCCCCCAAACCCACCTGTGGGGGGGTTGGGAAAGGGGCAGGAGCAGAACAGGGGAATGGAATATGGGGGTTAGATTGTCAACAGAATCACTTCCCCCTTTCTTCCTTCCTTCCGCCTTCACATTAGACCAGGCAGCTACTTCCCTCACTGAAGTAGGAAGTGGTCCTGCGGTGACACGGAGGGCACCGACTTCTGCTGCCTAAGCTTCCTGGAACCCTCCTGGCTCTGAGTCATGGGGAAGTGCAGACCTCTCCCACCATGGCCTCGAGCTGCTGCCTGAGGAAATGTCGGCTCTACTAGTCCAAAGCTGTGGACACGACTAGTGGCATTCTGTACGGATTGGGCAGAGGGATGGAAGCTGGAGGTTATTTGTGCTAGTGCTGACAGCGGGGGGAAAGAGTGGATATCTGAAGGTATTATGAGGGACTTCTGAGGGTGCCATCAACATGTCCCAGTACAGCCTGCATCTTTAAGAGTCATAGAGAGCACTTGGCACAGCCATCCCCTGAATTAGCATCAAGAGCATCATCACAGAGTTCTGGGTGGAAGTAAAAAGTCCTATCAGTGGGGCTGAAAGAGCATAGGTTTGGGAGTGGGGTTGGGAGAATACAGCTCTGTGTTCACATCTTAGCTTTGGTACTTACTAACTCCGGACTTAAATTCTCTAAACCTCCCTTTCCCTATAAAAATCAGGATAAAGCGTTATTGCTAAGCTGTTTTAGAAATAAGCAAGATAATATTTACAGCAGGGAGTCTGGCACCCTAGAATATAGTAGGTGCCTAATTAATGTTAGGTTTCTTATTTTTCTTAGGAGAGTCAGCAAAGATGCACATATACAGGCCATGGAAAGTTGGAATGGTGGGAAAAATCAACTATCCAAATTAAAATGGGGTTCTAGAGATGTGATCACTTTTCTGAGCCCTTTCACCTGTGATCAGAATTGCCCATGACCTTGGTATTTTTAGGAGTTTTAATATTAGAAGGATCATAGGTTACCTTTGTAGAGATTCTAGAATTGAACGCTGTTCTTCTGTTCACTTGTAGGTTGGACTGACACTGTAAGGTTAGACTGACTTGACTGTGATAATTAGGGGCCAGAAGAGCATGGAGAATTGAAAACCATAGGTAATCCAGTGTCTCATTTTAGTCAATAACAATTCTTCTCCCACCAAGTCTACCAGAACTGCTAACAAGGAGAAAAATGGACTGGTTTGAGTTTCCTCACCTTTTCCTCTCCCCTGCTTATCCTTAGTAGAGGTGCTAATGAACAGTGAAATGGCCAAAAGGGGAGAAGCAGAAGGCTGAGGCAGTTTACAAACTGGATGATTGGTTTGAGTAATTGAATTAACTCCAGCAGAAAGAACAGACAGATCCACCTGCAATGCACTGTCAGAAGCTAAATGAACACACCAGCAGTGAAGCTTTCCTTTTTACGTTTCACTTTTAATCTAGAGGTAGATATTTTGGGACACTGTTTGTTATTGAGTTGGGAAGCTAGGAAGGAGTTCAACCATTCTGAGACTATCCCAGGTTTCTCACCCCTTCTAGTCTTTTTACATCAGAGTACCAAGTCAGAGAAGATAAATGGACTTCTCTGAAAATCAAGAGAATGGAATTTGCTCTCCCAAGCCTCAATCCTAGGCCATCCTCTAAATTAAGAGACATGGATAACCCAAGTATTGTGATTTTTGTCCATTGCCGAGGGAGGCCAGTCACAGTGAGGTGAGGTATTTTATTATCTGTCTTCAGTTTAGCCACTACTGTATGAAGAAGCACTATAATGTCATCATCAAACTTTAGTGTTCGTCAGAATCGCCTAGAACGCTTTGAACAAGCAGTGTGCTAGGCCCTTTCGCTAGAGTTTCTGATTTGGTAGACCTGGTTTGGGGCCAAGAATTTGCAAATCTCAAAAGTTCCCAGGTTCCAATGCCATGAGAACCACGGATGCAATAGATAAGAAGTTGAGCTCTGAAATCAGACTACCTGAGTCTAAATCCCAGAGCTCTCATCTGATAGTTGTGTGATGGGGTGGTTATAGCTTGTGTAGTGTCTTCATGTCCAAATTTCCTCATTTGTAAAATGGGAATACTAATACTTCATAGGGTTGTGAGCATTAAATGACTTAATACATGTTAAGCCCTTAGAATATTACCTGATGTATCATATGTATTCACTATGGACTAGCATGACACAGTGATAGACTCCCTACAACAATAACTTTAATAGCTAATATTTATTGAGCACCTACTCTATGCCAGAGGTCCCTAGTAAGCACTTTGTTAGGTTATCACATTTAACACCCACAACCTTCTCTCACTCCTTTCTTGTTTCTTACCTTCCCCCTTCCTCTTTTTTCTATTATTCCTTCCCCTTGTAGCCTACCTTAAATTTTGTCTTGCTCTGCATAAACTATACTGTAACAAAATTAATCAAATTAAAAATAAAAAAAGAAAATACACATTTGTTGCTGAAACTGGTTTGGCTCAGGGTATAGAGTGTCGGCTTGCGGACTGAAGGGTCCCGGGTTCAATTCTGGTCAAGGGCATGTGCCTTGGTTGTGAGCACATCTCCAATAGGGAGTGTGCAGGAGGCAGCTGATCGGTGACCCCCTCTCATCGATGTTTCAAACTCTCTATCCCTCTTTTTTCCTCTCTGTAAAAAATCAATTAAAAAAAATATATATATATATAAAGAAAATACACATTTGTTGTCATAAAGCGTGACCTTTACGAGTATGAGCTTTGGGTGGGAAGAGGTAGGAGATCAAGGTGATGGAAAGAGACTTGACTTGGGGTAGTGAATATACAATGCAGTATACAGATTACATATTATAGAATTATATACCTGAAACCTGTATAAGTTTATTAACCAATGTCACTCCAATAAAGATAAAGAAAGGAAGGAAGGAAGGAAGAAAGGAAGGAAGGAAGGAAGGAAGGAAGGAAGGAAGGAAGGAAGGAGTATGAGTTCTTTGAGGATTGTCCCTGTCTTCATCCCAGAATCCCAGTGTGGTACCAGGCACGGAGTAGGAGTTTGGTGAGTGTTTACTCCAGGCGTCCTGTCTACCTTACAAATGAAAATGGATTCACCCATCCGGGTTCCTTTTCCCTCTGGTTCTTCATCCTGTCCTGGCTGACACATTGGTGAGTTCAGCCTCTGTTCTTTCTTTTCCCAGCTGTGGGCATGCAAAAGTGGCATTGCCAATCATCTACAAAGCTTTTGTTTCTCTGGCGGCTCCCAGGACTACCTTTCACAATGTTTGTACTCCTTGGGACAAGGCCAGGTTGCCTTTCGAGCCTCCAGGAAGCAAACGGGACCCTGGTTGGGGAGGGTGCACCTGCACTCCTGAGGGTTCCTGGAGTGAGAGCTGGCCACCTGCAGCCACCCTGTGCTCCCCGTCCCAGCAGAATGGGCTCCCTCCTTCCACACCCCGTCTTAAGGGATTCTGCGTGTCAGCTCACCTGACTCTTGATCTTATAGGGAAGTTGGTTGTCAAGTATTGTCCAGTTACAGCCGGTTTAAACTCACAACTAACCTCTGACTGCCTCCAGATCGCAAGCAGGTCAGCTGCCTGATTCTCATGTTACTCTTGCAGCTCAGGTTTCTCTTCGCTAGGTCCTGAACGGGGCAAGTTCTGCTCAGTTGATGTGGCCAGGGCTTACGTCAAGGTCTAAGGTTTCCGTGTACAGCCTTCTCCGTAGGCAGCTCCTGGAGAGGGAGTGTGTGCTGAGAGTTTCAAAGGAGGAAGTTTCCTCCTGTGCAAGGCATGTTCATGCGTCTTTAGTATTTGGAGCCAATCATGAGGACTGGATTGTGCCAACAGACCAGGAGAATTTATACTCGGGAAATTCATAAATTCAGTGATGTTTTCAGCTCCATGTTCACATTGTTTCTCTGCTTGCCCCATGACTAGGTATTCCACAAACATTGATTAAGGGTTTACTATGAGCCACGTACCTGCTTGGTACGAGGGGTCAGAGTAAGATACAAAGATAGATAGACTTGGCCTTCAGGAAGCTTTTATGTCTGCTCTGAGCATCAGTCAGCAGAGAGGGTTGAGTTGGTGACAAGAATAAGGAGGTGGGGAGAGAGGGAACTAAGGGATAATGATAAGCCTTAGCGATAAAGTGTTAAAGTGTTAATAAAGAAAACGGTTAAGCTGTTCATGAAGTTACTTGTCGTAGATATGTATCTAGATGTGGGGCTTGTCTGGCTGTGTGGTCCATTGTGAGACCCCCCGCAGACTTCCGACATAGTGCTGCTCTGCATTAGCATGGAGCCATGTCGGGAGACCTTCCTTCCTTCATGACACCAAGGTCTGGGGTCGAGCTCCTCCGGGGTCCACAGAGAGGCCCTACTCTCCTGCTCTTGGGTTCTCCCACTTCCCACTGGGAAGACTGGAGTTTTGTGAGCATGTATTTCTTCGATCATAAGCTGGCTACCCTCCCACTTCTGCCAAGTTCGCCGTGGGTCCAGGCACACCTTGTCTCCAGTGCCTGTTCATCTCTGCCAGGAACTGGCAGGGAGATCTTAAGACTTATATTCTTTTTTCTTTCTTATTTTTCCCCCCCACTCAACACCTTCTCTGGTGCTAAATACTTACATGTCATGCTGAGAATATGTGTGTGAATGGATTGGTCAGGATTCCAAGTTTGAGTTGCAAGAAAATTCTTCTGTATTGCAATGTACATGGTTTAACATGAGGAGAGAGGTACTGACAAGGACTTGGCAATCCTCAGGGTGTCTTTGGAATGACATTTGACTTAATAAGTGTTGACCTATTTTGTAACAGACCAGAATGGGGCTTCCCTTTTACCTACTGTTTCTACAAGGGAAGTGTATTGAAGGTCTGTCTCGAAGGAATATATGTTTAACGTTTCTGAATAGTGTTCTCAGGCTGAATTTAGATTTCCTCCACTTTGTCTCACAGGACTGACATGTACACTCATCCCTTACCATCTGATAGGCTCTGTTCTTTTGAGAGTTTGTTGCCTTTCCATCTGACTCCCTCCAGTTGCCTTAAGGGTAAGCGAGAATCATGCCTCACCATTTCTATGTCCAAGTGTGGGTCCACAGTTCCTCTTGTTGGTACAGAGTGTGTACTCCGGAAATGTTTATGTACTCAAGAAATGATCAGATGCATGGATACCTTTACATATGGGAGTTCTTCAGGGCATTCCGAATGGTGGAGGGGTTTGTTGGGAAGGGACAGAGGGGAGATCAGCTGTATCTAGAACTCGCAGTCATTTCCTCAGGAAACATTGCCAGATATTATTGCATGTGGGGGAAATGATGCCCTTGTTTAGTATCCTAGACCACAGTTGTCATACTGGGTGCCCACTGGGTGCACAGCTCATACACTGGACAGAAAACATTAAAATGACACGATTCTTCACAATCTAAATACTAGATAAAAACAAAATAATTAAAAAGTACAAATGGGTTCAGGATTATGCACATGAGTACTTAGGCCAGAGAGAGGAAGAAACACACCTCCTGTCTGTTTAACAGAGCAATAGGAGCCTTGGGCGCGCACGCACACGCGCGCGCGCGCACACACACACACACACACACACACACACACACACTTCATTTAATCTGCACAGCCTTTCAAGATAGGCATCTTTATCTCCCGTTTCCAGATGAGGAAACTGAGATTCGGGGGCCAGGTCACTTGTGCAGAATTACACAGCGAGTAAATGCCAGTGCCAAGATTCGAACTTGAGGTCAGGGAAGAGACATTGTTATATTGTGAAGGGCAGGTAAACTGCCTTGCAGCTCTGAAGAGGTAGCCTGCACTTGCATGTGTATCTAAGCACCACCCCAGATGACAAGCTGTTGAAGGTGGAGTTTGTCTGATTCCCCCAATAGAGAGAAGGGCGAAGAAGGAGCCTTACAGACCACAGACATGCCTGCACCCCATAGGCCAGGGGCTGTTTGTACCTAGGCACAAGCCAATTGCACATCTCACAGAGTAGCAGTTGGGACAGGGACTCCATGTTAAAAACCGTCTTCCAGGGCCTTCTCCCTCGTGGTGGCAATGTGCCTGGGAGCTTCCTGTTCTGTTTGTGGTGTTCATGTTCCCCTTTGATCGTTCTATATCACTTCGGTCCTCATCTCCCTCATCCGTGTCACTCACGAAGTCATTTGAGAGGAATACTCATCCTAAAGAAAGACACAGAAAATAAGGGATAAGAGGAGCTGAGATAATACAGCCTCAAGCACACTTGGAGCTGGTTTTCTGGGTCAGAGGTTTGAATGGGAGTGTGGTGAATGAAACTGATTTGCATCGTGACAAAAGGTAAAGAAACATACTAGCACATGTTTCATACAGGCCTCATCACATGTGTAGGGAAGAAAGTGAAGGGGCTTGTGGTCTGCAGGTATGTGCACGGTACTGCAACCGAGGGCCCCTCGGAGGGCTCCACAGCAGCTGACCTGGCAGGAGGTGTGGGGATCTGGAATTCTGTACCTGTGGCTTCTGTGCAAGCTTTTGCTACCTGTCCAGTTCTCTGTCAAGCTGGGATTTGTTTAGCACAGAGGAGTACATTAGGAGTGGATTATACTCTAAGCAAGCATGGTATGTCTCACAAAAGATTAGTTCACACCTTAAAAAAAGAGATTTATTTATGTTGCTGTGGGTGACAGAGGAGATGGGGCTGGCCTTGTGGCTACCGGGAGATGCTCTTCAAAGTTAAGGGTGTGGCACTCGTTTTTACTCTCAGATTAGATCATAGACATTTATAATTAAAGGGTACCATTTAAACTTATTTGTCGTTTATTAAGTGTTTAAACCACTTGGAAGGACTTTTTAAAATTGAGCCTTTTTTGCATAGCAACCAGCAACCTGTACCTTTATGCATGTGCCCACATAGTTGTTCCACCATTCTGATCGATGTTTATTCACAATGCAATATTCTATCTTTAGCATTATTTAATCTCAAAATAGCGATATGTAATATTGTATGTAGGGTTTTCTAGTGTACAAAACACCGGGACATGCATTCTCTCTTATTTTTGGCGGCTGTACTTGGTTCCACTGAACTGATCTGCAACAGTTGAAGGTTCTGTTCCTAAACTGAGTCTGCCTAAGTGTAGGAAGCCATCGCGGCCTTAGCCTTATCACTGTTTCCTGCTCAGGCAGGTAAGATCTGCTAAAGGAAGAAACAGTTGCCAAGTGGCCAGGTGTGCCAGTTCGTGGCCTAGAAGGGGCAGCTGTCGGTTGAACTTTGCCCGCGTTTTCAGGATTTTATCTGATCTTCTGGGTGTACTCGTGAGTGTGCTCCAGTGGGTGGGGGCATAGGAGCGGAGACCTGTTCAAAGGCCCTGTGCCTCTGGCTGGAGAATCTTCCTGAAGGTCCTCCAAGCTGTTGGGCAGCCATCCTGGAGTGCACAGGGTCAGGTGTGGGTCCATGCCGAGTACATGGCCTCTCCCAGGCTCTGGGAGGGTTGTTCCCCGGGTCACCTCCTGTTCCATGAATGGAAAAGGACATGTGACCAGAGTAGCCAGTTTCCCAGTCCTAATTGGGTGTCACTGCTGGCAATTTGATGATTTCCTCCTTAATCCTGAGGCAGTCTCAACATGACTGACTCATACCATGGGGAAGACAGCGGCCTTTGAACTCTTGGTTCCATACAGTCTTGACCTTGGTTAGATACCATCTTGACCTCTGGAAAGAGCTGTGCTCAGGGCTACTGTTTTGTGAATCTTCTCTCCACAAAATAACTGAGAATGGTTTCCCCCCCCCCCCCCCCACCTTTCTAAAGTTGAAGATTACCTCTTTTGTAAGGAAAAATAACTTTTCCCTGTGGTGTGCTGGCTCTGTGGGTTAAAGCAGGAAGACCAGCTGTCCCTGGTTCTATCCTAGGTTTTTTTTGCTGATTCACAAAGGCATTTAATTTCTTTCCAGCACTTTTTCTAGATCTGCAAAATAGAGAGGGAAGTTTAAGAACATCTATGTGCTGCTAGGGGATTTTTCTGTGCAAGTGAAAATTATTATTGACACAGCCCCAGGACTTGCTGCCGGCTTCAAGGAGTGCATTGTGCTCTCTCTGGAAAGAGGCCAGCACTAATGATAGAGACTCGGCGCATTTGACTTTGACCTTACTTTTGACAACTCTTCCCTCACAATCTTTAAAAACACACTCCACCGTTTGAGAGAACAGCCACAGGTTCCTTGGCGAAGCCCGTGGTCTAGGCAAGCCTCTGTACAGCCTTTGGGATTGTGGTGAGAAAACCCTATTCTTCATTTGCTTCCTGATATCTTGGCATTTTAGAAGTGTCTGAAGAGAAAAGTGGCAGAAAAGCAGCCTAACCTGCTTGACAAGTCTTGGATAAACAGAGGAAGTCCAATAAGGTTTCTGGTCTGGGACTGCCAGGCTCACAGAAGCCACTTGTAGTTACAGAAAGACGAGAGTCACTGGAGCCCAGAGAGCTTCCAGGAGGCCCACACGCAGGCAGGAAGGACCCAGAATTCTAACCGAGGACAGGAGGTCCATTGCAGATCAGGGGGCGAGCTGAGCTCAATGACTGTGAGCTCTTTGGGGTGTCTCATTGTTACCTGAACTGGCTGTGTCGCTGGGTGAACATCCGACGGTTGTTCCTGCTCTGCTGTCCAGCCCCGTCATCCCAGTCTTCTAGACCCCATCCTTCGGGCACGAGAACGGTGTTTGACAGCTCCCTCCACTGCAGAGTGTGGGTGCATTAGTGAGCTCAATTTTTATTTTCCTCTTTTATTGAAGGTACAGCAATCAACCCATTAGAGTGGAAGTGGAAAGAGAGAAAGCCTTTCCCATGCCCCCCTGGCCCCACAGAATATTACCCTTCCCCAGATATTACTTTATATTATTCAAATCATACTTTTAGAAACTTGGAAAAGGTGGGATAATGTTTTCCCCAAATATGTATGACTACAGGGCAGCTTTAGGCTGTTCTTGTGAGTAAGGGAACTATTGGCATGTGCCCTTGTGTAACCTCCTCCTCCATTCACATTGTTTCTACCCCATTCTAGGCCGAGTGCCTCCAGTGTATTTGGTGACCCAGAAATGGTGAAAGGGAGACCGCTGTTTGTGGCACAGCTCTTTTTGAATGGGAAATACTGCCTGGGAGAAATCATGTAATGGTGGTTTTATGTTGGGAGTGGCTATCTTCCTCCATAGCAATAAGACCCATGTATAAATCTAAAAAGGTACTTTTTGAGCTTTAGGATACTGTAATGTATGAAATAAAAATTAATTCCCCTTATATAGTATTATAAGCACTTAGTATAGTTTAACAACAATAACAAATTCTGGTACAAAATACAACCAGATGGCTGAATGAATGGTGCTTTCCTGCTCAGGTGGTTTATTACTCATCCAGAATTACGTGTAGCCCGAATTTAGGATCCTTATGTAGAAAAGTTAGTGCTGTTTGTTTCCAATAATATTTGTATGTGAAAGCAAGGGCTTGCTAAACTAGTAGTCTTTGGAGGTTGTGAAATTCCCTGCTGTTATTCTTGAGAAGAGAAGAGAGAACAAGTTTTCTTCTCTCCCACCTTCTTGGCCGATAAGGAAAAGCAAATTTCAGAAAAACATAGGACGGAACAGGAAGTGTTTAGAGGTTTAGTCATACTTGTTAGGTATGAAAAAGCCCCACTGCATTCTCATATTGTTTCTTTTATGGACTTAACACTTCCTACTTTGAGAATACCTTCCTCCCCAAGGGCTCAACGTCCTTTATAGTCATTAATCTTCATCCTGCTTCTTAAAAATGTCAACTGTTAACTACCATGTAGCTGGTGTCAGACCAGTTAACACTTCCAGCTAAATGCATTTTATCTGTCTGGGTCCTTTGGCTCAGTTGAGAATGTGGCCCTACTGAAGGCAATAAGGGGACCTACTTGTCCTGGTTTCCCTGGGACTTTCTGGTTTTAATCCCAGGATCCCTCTCAGTCCCAGGCAAACCAGGACGCTTGGTCATAGCCAAGAAGGCGACCAGTGCAGGGACAGAATCTTTCCTGCATAAAGAGCAGGGCAGTAGTTTGTGAATGATGCAGTATACATTTTTAATGCCAGCTGGTAGAAAAAGATTCAAAGCTCACCCACCGTCCTAGAGTTAGAGGAATTCGAGAGTAAGTAGGGATATCTTTATGTCTACAAAAGGACATTTCTGGTTTCTTGGTTTTTATTGTTGTTTTGTCTACCCTGTCTCTCTTTACTATAGTATACAGTGAAAAAATGAAAACAAGAACTGATACCTACCTGATTTTTGAAACGAGAAGTGTGATTTCAGATACTTCTGTGGGCCTCAGATTTTTCATCTGAGAAATGAGGATACTGGTAGTGATTCCTGGGGCCCCTTTCAAACGTACTATAAGGAAAGTACAGGAAGTAGGAAGCAGGAGAGGTCAAAAAGGAAACAGACTCCATCTTCTTGAATAAACTCTGCTCACGAGGAGGGCATTTCCCCTCAAGTACAAATCCTTCCCCATACTTAGGGCATTTCCACCCATGATGTCCCGCCCCATGGTTCTCTGCCATCTTACACTGTGTCGTTTGCACCCACGGCTTTGTCAGTGTCAGAGAGGGAGCAGGCGGCCATGCTTCTCCAGGTGCTCTCTTCCTTTTCCTGCCTATAGAGATTGGAACAATCCTGACACTGGGCCTATATACATTACCTCTGGTGTCAGAATATCCAAATTGCCCCACAGCAGGTTTGCAATTGTCATGTGAAACACTAGAACTTTCAAAAACTTTCTGACATATTATTTACTATTTGCCATGATTCCATGGAAGTACGATGTTCATTTTGTCAAAGATCCCTATTTCTCATTTTGGGGAGAAAACGTAGAAGGTTCATGACTCTGGAACCCATCATAGCTTGATTCAAATCCTCGCACATCTTGTATGACATTGGAAAACAAGTTCTTTAAGCTTGCTAAGAATTTTTTTTTTTTTAATTTTTAATGTATAAAACAAAAAGCTATCATATCCTAAGTGTCTGGTACATGAAAGGTGCTGAATATATTTTATTTACCCTTCATTTTCCCTTAGCCCTTCCACCTACCCAAGGCTCCCTGACATGTCACCTTGTTTTCATTCTCCTCCCTTTGTTTATTTCTGAGGTTATAGAAAAGGTTACAAATAAAGGAGAGCAAGTACATGGTGAGTAGATTCTGATGGAATAATCATACCAGACTCTCCTCCTAACAATTCACATGAGGCCACGCTGCCCCTGAATGCTTATGGAATCAATTGGGAAGAAGGTGTCATTAGCAAAGAACCAGTTACTTCCATGCAAGAAATGAAATGTGTTCATTATTAGAGCAAGACGGGCACCTTGCCCACCCCACCCCTGTGCTCAATGGAATCGAGGAATTGATCTGAAAGCCAGCCTGCTGCACCTATTGTAGCAGACAACCGGAAAACCACTTGTTTTTTTCACGTGGTCACTAGCATGTGACTCAAAAAAGAAAAATGAAAGTTTTCCCTTTGGACAGACCATGGGTCTTAATGTTATAGAAATTACCTTGAAATATCTCTCATTGAGTGCCTACCTAATCCAGACAGATGGATTACCCGGTCATGTCAGGACATGTAGACCTGGAAGTGGCCGCTTTATCCTATGGGCACCATCTTTATTGGAATCTAATCTTTTGATTACCATTTTCTCACCCCCCCTCCTTGCTTAAAAACATGATTTGTAAAGGCACTGGAAAGTGATCTAAGCTCTATAACAGATAATAGTTTTACATGAGCATCACGTCTTTTATCACATAGTCCTCTATGTAATTATGTGATATCTTGAGCCTACCACAGATGGAACCACGAAACCATTTCAGAAATAACCATATCTATATGTGTGTATGTCTGTGTGTCCTTAAGATCTGCCACTATGCTAGCACATGTACTTGTCATTGATAGTTATTAAACTATGCGCCAGGCCCCATGCTAACTTTTAATGTATTGTCTTCTTTAATCCTCACAACCTTTAAAGTAGAGCCAGTGTTATTATCCACTTTATAGATGAAGCTATAGTTCTTATCCACCACTCTGCACTGCTCAAAAATATATTTAGAAATGAATAAATCTAAGGGAAAGGAAAACGTGCTCCCTAGATTCTAGTGTTGTTGTTTTTTTTTTGTGTGTGATAATATGAAACTTTTGTCACTGAAATGAAACTTGCAAGGTTCCATTCCTCATTTTTTTCTCTCAGTAGGAATGGGCAAAATGTCATGGTAATTTATGGCATATATCCCAAAGGTGGCCCTTTTAGTGACACTAGTTTCTGTTCACAAGCCTCCAATTCCACATGTACCAGTGTCTATCTGCTGGTTAATCCACTTACCCCCTCTGAAGGCATTTGTGTGTCCACCAACATTCACATGGCAACTTCTACACTGAAATACCTTCCCCCTCAAGATCAGCACAGCATGGAGGTCATGGACCTCCGATTAGTCAAGCCTTGCTTTTTTGATGCATGGAGCAATTAGGGCAAGGAAGCTGGTCTTTGGAGTACTTCTCAGGGAGATGAGTTGGTATGTCACCTAATGTGATTTCTAGAGTAGTATGGGCTAAGGCTGATAAAGGGTACACCCATACCAGCACTCAAATATCCATGTAATTCTGGTCCTCTTCAGAGTTTCAAAAGCAGTTACTTATAAGACAAATAGAAGCCTGATACACAAAATTTGTGCAAGAGTAGGTCTTCCTTCCCCAGCTGCCGGCACTGGCTTCCCTCTGGTAACCAGGACCGGGGCTTCTCTCCATCCGCTGGTAGGCACCAGAGACCTGGGCTTCCCTCACAGCCCAGCTTCGTCTGGAAGGTCATCCAGAAGGATGTCCGGAAGGACGTCCAGTCTAATTAGCATATTATTCTTTTATTATTACAGATTGTACACACCTTGCTTGGTGTTGTGGAAGGAAGGACCTAGGTTTTGCTGTCCATAGTCTCTGGGTTCAGAGACTGGCCTGCCACCTGTTAACATTATGCAAGTTATATAACATTGCTGAATCCCAATTTCTTATTCTTTAAAAAATTGGGAATTAAAGCATTTGCTTATTTGGTTGCTAGGAAATTTAAATGAAATAATATATGTGCCTGTTACAGAAGAGTTGACGATAAATAATAGTTTTCTTTCCCTTTAAAGCCTCCCCCCCCCTCTAGAATTTAAGCTCCTTAAAGAAGAGATTTTTTTTTCCTTAAGTATCTCTATATTCCTAGTGTCTAGCAGAGCCAAGCTGGTATTGTTTGAATCAAAGAAAATGCGTTTAGGAAGGTCTTCAGATCATTGTTTCACTCTCCAGTGATCAGTTTTGTATCTACAGTGTATAAGGCACTGTGCTAGGGGGAGTGGAGTCAATAACATAAACAGACTGTCAACACTTTTTAAAGTCCAGCTGGGAGAGAAATATTACATGGGTAATTAGAGTAATGAACAACTTTGGTCCTCGACCTGAGCTTTAAATTGTGGAAATAGCCAACATCATTTGGTGTCAAATCTGATGAGTTAAGGTTTTTGGTCAGATAAAAGAAATAGCAATAAACCATTCTTTGTAACTGGCTCTGAAAGTCCTAAAAGGGGTGTTTTGGGAGTACTTTGAAGAATGATGGCATCACTGGAGTAAGTGTCAGTACATTATAGAGCATCTTTCATGAGAGGCAGCAGAGTGGATGGGGTGAGATCATAGTAGGTAAGGTATTCCAGGAACTTGGAACCACTTGGAATAAGGCCTAAGATAAGTCAAATAACTAGCTCATCAGAGAGTGAATGTGTCTCCAGAAGAGAAGTGGGAGATGGGGTGGAGCTGGCAGCTTGTAGCAAGATTTGTATGCAGATGGTTGGACTTAAAACTTGGTCAATAAGTCACTAGATGGCCCTGGGGGAAAACACAGGACAAAAGACGAGTTTGTGTTGGCAGTAAGAAGTGCTGTGAGATTGTCTAATGAGGCTCCTTCATTCATTCAGCAAACACATAACAAGTGGTGCCGTGAGCCAACAGGCACCACTTACCCACAGGGATGTGGCAGTGGAGCCAGGGTCCCTGCTCCTGGGAATTTTCTGCTAATGACAGCCTTTGCTACTGGGTAAGTAGGAGGTCTTGGACTCCAGCGTGGTTTGGGGGTCTGAGGGGAAGAGGAAAGCAAGCTAGGCCCCCAATTGTGGATGTGGACACAGGAACATCAAAGTCCAGGCGCCAGCAAACCATCGACCTGGAAACAAGGAACTGAAACTGAGGCCTAGATCCAAACTCAAGGTCAGGGTCTGCTGAGAAGGTCAGGAAAGCACAGACTGGGGTGGCTCAAGGAGAGGCAGAGGGGAAGCCCTGAATGGGGTACCCACAGCTGAGCCCAAGGGTGGGGGAGGGAACTGCTTATAGCTGTGAGTCAGGATAATAGAGCTGAAAACATATAACCAACGGTAAGAAGTTTTCTTAACACCTTTACGGAACCAGAAAGTGTTTATTGATAGTGATTTGAGATGAGTGGGGTATTTATTTGGGTTTTAGGATATTCAGAGTCAGGCAGAGATTTTCATTTTATCAGTATTTGTCTCATCATCTAGGCCTAACACCCGCAAGGCCAGCTTTTGAAGAGTAGACTGCTTTATTTTTCCAGTCTCCATGTTAGGACTGTTGTTGAGACCACTGGTGAGGCTTGACTGGTGTTACTCTTGCGTGATTTTATGGCTTGGTTGGCGGTTGCTTTCTGAGGATGCAAAGAGAATTACTGCCCAATCAAGCAGTTTCAACACCTGAGTGAATTTCAGATGATAGAGCCATATTCGTGTCATGGTTCTGTCACTATTTTAGAATTGTATTTTGCTTAAAGGAAGAAGAAAAAAAATACTAATAACATCTTAATGCTTCAGAAATTTTTATAGGAAGAACTTAAGTCCAGTGTTTTTTGTTTTGTTTTGTTTTTTGTTTGTTTGTTTGTTTGTTTGGATTGTTTTTACCAAGAATGAATAAATAGTCAACAAAGTCCTTCAGTAAACTCTCCTCCCCCTTCACAGCCACTTTGTACACAGACTTTATCATGATAACCAAGAGTTTCAACAACATTATAGGCAGAAGGTAGCTGGGACAGATGACAACTTTGAGCTGAGGACTGTTAGCTCCCTCCAGAGAAGTTAGGTGATCCACTCAAGAAACCTGTTACCCCTTCAACCTCAGTTCCTACATCTGTCAGGTGGTTTTGTGCTAGTGCTAGTGACATGACCCTAGGGATGTTGAGAGCATATGTCATTGAAGGGCCATAACTTTCTTGATTATTACCCTTAGCAGCCTCTTTACTATAGTTTAGGGTTCTAAGATTTTATTAAGAAGTTAGCTGCCTGGAGTTCTAAGCATTTCTTCAAATTACAATCAGTTGATGGTTCATCGTGCCAGAACAAAGACCTAACCACTAGTACCAAGGTTACTTTGAGGAGAAAAACAACCTCCATGTCGCACTTGCCACCTTAGAGTGGCACAAAGACAGCCTCGGACCGCCAGCTCGGGGATCATGCTCCTCTCCTAGGGAAAAGCGACTGGATGGGGATTCATTCTTGAGCAGGAGAAGGGGGGCTGGGGCTTGAGCACTGAGGAGAGACAGCTTTCTGGGTGGGAGAAAGGGAAGGAAGGACAGGTCAGAAGTGGAATGGGTTTCCATTCCTTCTTGTTTCTTCATTAATTTTGTCTTGCTCCTGCTATAAGGGCAGCTAGTGCTGGGCACACAGACTCCATGAGAAGCTACAGGAGAAGTGGATCAGCCTTCCCGGGGGTGGGGATGGGGGAACTCCAGAGGCAGTTGGGAAGAAAGAGACACCTGTCTGAGCGATTGTTCATATATTGGCCAGGGAGTCACTGTTTAGGAACTAACTGCCTGAATTATACTGGTAATCCACATTTTATGGTTAAAAGCAAAACAATAGCGGTCTACTCAGAAGGGAAGGACAGATGGCAAATTGATTTTAAAAAAAGTGTCTAAAAACCTATTGTGAAAGATAGTTATTTCATTGTACCCTGACTTTATTATTTTTGTCTTGATTTAAAATAGTGATTCTCAGCCTTACTCCTCTGCATATTGAAATCATAGTTGGGGGAGGTGGGGAGAGGAGTTTTAAAAATATTGGTGCCTGGCCGATTTCCTTGAATGCTGGGATTATTTTTTCCTCCCTTCAGATTTCTTCAGATGAATCTGGGGTGCAGCCAAGATTCAGAATACCTGGTGTAAAATGTGAGCTGGTCCTGAGTTCCTGAAGTATGTGGAAATTCAAGCATATTTTTCATGTACCGTTGAGCACTAATTATTTTAACGAAGGCGGGGATCTTACGTACCATCAACTTATTTAATAGCATTAACAACAGGACTACAAGAGTGCAAGACATCAGATTCCTTATTATTTCAAGCTGCTTGATATTCTGTTAATCACTGGTGTCGTCGTGTGTGTATACACATACTTTTATTTCCTGTCATTTTTAGAATGGTACTGATGCTGATGGCATTTTTCATAGTAATATTCACTTTGTCAGCAAAACTAGTTTTCAGTAAACAGTTGTCAACAACAAAACTCCCAGATCTTTCTCATTGTGACCACAGAGAGCTCCTATAAAGAATCTTTGGTCAAAAAATCAGAGAATGTCTATGATTTTTTGACAAGTAGAAGTAGAAATTACTTGCCAAGATGGTTATTACTTCTGGAAAAAGTTTTCTAAAAGAGGAAACGTGGGTGTGTGACACTCTTAATCAGTATTTGATGTTGTTTATATGTTACTTTTTAGAGTGATGGAGGTTGGGGGAAAAGATGAAGTCTGCTCTAATTCCATAGTCAGTCATATAGTGAGGTCATTGTCATCTTCAGTCTTTGTTTCAATGAAATTAATTTCTCATTTTACACCATAAAGACAAGTTTAATTATTAAAGCACAGGTGAAAAGCAGTGCTTTATTTGAGATTTCTCAAATTCCTTATCATAAAATGCCTCACATTTTTAGAGAGCCTTCGTTTCAAGAAACTCACAATATTTTACAAGCTTCACCTTATTTATCTCTACAATGGCATTATGTGGCAATAAAGATGGGAATTGTTATGCCATTTTCTCAGACAGCAACACTGAGGAGATGCTGACTTCTTTAACTTTGCTTTTTAAGCACAGTGGCTTTCTATGGCTTTTATTGAAAATTATCCTGGTAGCAAACATTTTGCAGAGATATAAATCTTTTCCAGATTGAATTTACTCTTGTTACTCTAGGTAGAGTTTACAAGGCTTTTTCCATTTCTATTTATTTCTCAGCCTGAGGCAACCCAGGAATTATCTGATATAGGTAGAGTAAGGTTCTTTGCTCAATTGGAGCATGGCAGTGGTTGTCTCCCAGCCGCTTCCTTACTGATCTAGCGGGTGGGGGGGTGGGGGTGGGGGGAAGGGTGTCTCCTGATTCTTTGAAAATGGGTTGGATCCAGTTAGGACCTTTTAGGACTTGTGCAAACAGCTTCATTGGGGCTGCCATTTTAGAGACTTTATTCAGCTTTATTCAGCATTTTTGTGGATTACCCTCATGTGGATTAGAATGTAAATCTTGCTCTGGTATCAAAGTCTTTAAAGCCTTCTTATCAGGCATGTGGGCCGTTTAAGCTATAGACATCTTGTAGAGATAAATCACAGGGCAAAACCCCTTTTAGCTTGAAAGGTCTGAGTTGCCTCTCCAGTCATCCCCAACAAGCAGCTAGGGTTGTGGGTTTGAGCTATAGCATCTCTTTATCTGATTCTCTTCCTTTTACAAGACTTCCAGATACAGCCATCCAAGAAAGAGATGAAGATGAGCAAAGCCCGGAGTGATGCTGTAATAGAAAGCAGAAAGCATTTATCAGGCACACGAGGAAGGTAGGAAGAGAGGGAGGAATTAAAGCACAGGCTCGGAGCAACCCTTTGGGCTCCTTCTGCCTGTGGGCACTGCAGAAGCCTAGTCCCCATCCTTTCCTCTGCCCGGTTTTTAAGGTCCCATGATTCCCCGGGCTGGGGACGCTGCACTGTAAATTCTGTAGGAGGGCAGTCACATGGCAGGTAGAACACGCCTGGAAGGTCTCTCTCCTTTGGGGGGAGAAATTGAGAAACCTCTCTAATGACACCCTTGATACAACTAAATAGCAACTCTCAGTTCATTACCCGTTAGCCTAAGGCAGGGACACCGCAGATTGGCTAATTGTAATAGCCAAACCATGAAAGGGAATGGCATTAATGGAGGAGAAAGCAGCTAATGAAGAGCTGTGCTTGGTCACTTTGTTGAGCCCAGGATGTAAGCCGCTGTTAATTTAAGTACCTGTTTCTTCTGCTGTTAAAATTAGGAAGAAAGGATGTAATGACCCTCTTTCAAAAGGCTGATCAAAAGGTTGGAGGCATTTTTTGGATCAATCCCAACAGCAAGACTTTATTTTCCCCCGGAAGTAATGCCTGCTGGTTTTGTATAAATAAAGTCACACCACCTTCATACAGTGCGGAGACCCACTCTCAGCAGGACCTCACTTTCCCCGGGGGCTTGCAGGCGTGGTGGTGTGTGTTGCTGAGCTCACGTAATCTCCACTTGGAGGGAAAGCAATCACCTGCGTCACATCAGGGATTAGGAGTGTAGTCGGGGGTACGGAGTGGCACACGTTTAATTGTCCGACGCAGATCCTGAGCCTGTGCTGTGACCTCATCTCCGTCAGCACGAGGTTCCAGCCAAATGAGCTGAGCACCCTTCAAGCAAAACACATCCCTGGAAACCACAACCTGGCATGAAAAGGAATCACAGCTTGAGATTCTGCTTACTATTCGTGTCAGAAATACTTAAGAAATTCAGGGAAAAAATCTGTAGCATCTCAAGGTTGGAAAGGATCTTAATTAAAATGTGTTAAAATTAGAACAATAAGACATATACTTCAGTTTTTAAAAAATAGTTTTTATTGATTTCTGTGAGGAGGGAGAAGGAGAGAGAGAAACGTTAGTGATGAGAATCATTGATTGTCTGCCTCCTGCAAGCCCCCTACTAGGGATCGAACCCACAACCCAGGCATGTGCCCTTGACCAAAATTGAACGTGGGACCCTTCAGTCTGCAGGCTGACACTCTATCCACTGAGCCAAACCAGCTAGGGCCTACTTTAGTTTTTTTGCTTTGAGAGTTTGTCTTTAAAGAATCCTAGGATCCTGTGAGGGGGCTCTGGGGACGGATTGATGGAGAAGGAGACCGTGGTATCCATGTTTTGTTTGGATCTTCTCCGCCCACACTGTGATTAATGACCTTTGATTTGCCAGGAGATATAAGATTGTGTAGAAGCAAAATCTGGGAGTTTTAAGGCACCTTCAAGTTCCACCACCTCAGCACCTTCCGTTGCAGGAACCTCTTGTACAGTCACCTTCTAGCCTCAGCTTAAACCAGCTTTTTGGGGAACAGTAAGTCACGCCTAATTCCTGAGCACAGGTATATGTTGCTGGCCCTGTCCTCTGAGTTGCTTCAGGTCAGCCTTAACTCTTCCTTACCTGAGTCCTTCTCGTGTTTGAAGACAAGGATCCTTTAAATCCTTTCCCCACAGGCCACACATGTCCTCAGGGCCTTCATCCCATTCTCATGTGAGAGACCAGAAGCCTCATCTTCAGGCAGTTGGAGAAGCTTGCTGGACTATGGCCACGGTGGTTTCTGGAGGCAGGCTGAGATCCTTCTTGGTGTGGAAATCTGGACAATGCCTGCTCCAAATAAATGTTGACAGGAGCCTTTCCTCCTAACTGCTCCTGTTTGTCTTGCCTGGACATTTCGATTGGATGCTCTTGGATACATGGGAAGGAGTTGAGGAAGGGAAATGTATTTTGTTGTTGTTCAAGAAAATGTTATAGATAAAAGTAACTTATTTTTACTGAAAAATTCCCCGAGATGAGCTATCTATGCAAGGTGATGTCATCCTATGCGCAAGAAGTCTGTAAATGCCCTGTTGGCCCTGCTGATCATGCGCATAGGTAACACATCCCTGGGTGGATTCTAATGGCGCCACATGCTCAGAGCACATGCTGGGAGAACTTATCCAGGACATCACATCTGGTCCCCTTCTTTCAGCTAAATGCATTGACTCCCTTCACCAATACTCCCCACGAGATGAGCAAAGTCAGCACCCTGACTTAGTGACCCTCAGAAACCCTGCTGGAATTCCGAGGGCGCAAAGCAATGAAATAAACTAAAACTGTGGCAGTTCTCACAAGCTTGAATTTATCTCTTGGGATTCCCCGTAAGTTGTGAAGCCACTGCGGATTGGCTGGCGCTACTTAAATGTCATTTCTTAGTGATCCTCTTTGTAGCAGGTATCCTATTTCCCAGGCTGGTGACTTGCACAAGTTGCTCAACCTTTGTGAGCTTCAGCTCAGGTTCCTCATGTGGAGTGGAGATAATGAAGCCTTCCCTACAGGGTTATTGTGAGTCTGAAACAAAGGCTTCATGGGAAATACATCCCAAGGGCTCTCTTAACGCTAGCTCCTCTTCCTGCAGTGATGGTATTGTCCAGCTAAGCCTGGGACACATGGTATTGTGCACGAGTACTCATATGTACTTATGGGTAAAATGACCCAGAATTTTAAATATGTGGCCATCTGGGAAACTCTAAGAGTTATGGTGGCAGAATTCACAACAGATAGTATTGGCCTGGCCTGATGAGTCCTGAAATATTTCATAATGATCATAGAAAAGCTTAATGGTCTTTTATAGCAATGCTTGATTGATCCATCTATCTTTTTATTCACTTAGCTCACGTCACTGTGCATAGATAACATTGTTCCATGTAAAAAGAAGACTTAAGTTGCTTTGACTTACTTGTATCTATTTGACAAACACAATACTCTGTCTTCTGATTTTTGGATATAATAGGCCAGGAAGGTGAGGAAAGGGGGGATTTCAGTTATGAATATATAGGAACCTGTATATTTCAGGTCCAGAACTAAATCATCTTCTATGTCCAAAGCAAGAGCATTCCTTAAACTGGTGAAGCTGTGCTCCTAGGAAGGTGCCCACATCAGAGTGAATGTGGCTTGTTGGGCACTACACCCCTTACCCCCACTGCGGGGCTGAATGGGTGTCTGGGTAACCAAGAGAAGAAGCTCTAGAACCAGGAATATACTTCCCATCCAACTACAGGGTACTCCTATCCCCCAGTCATTTCAATCATGCTAAAAGACAAAGACAAATTGGGTTGTAAAAACCTAATGCCTTGAGCAGCCAGAGCAGGGGTGGGGAACGCCTGGCTCGTGGGCTGTATGAGGCCCTGGAAATCATTTGGCCTAGCTCTTCTAAGGCATTTGGGGTGAGTTAATTAAATGTTTGACCACATATAGCAGGCTCATTTTGTATGGCCCATGAATGATTATATAAATATCCAAATGGCCCTTGGCAGATAAAAGGTTCCCCACCTCTAATCCAGAGGGATATGGCTCTCAGGGGAGGAGCTGGCCACTAGGAGAAGAGCTGACTGGAGCCTGCATGGAATGGGAAGATAGCATTGCAACTGCACTGCTGTGATTTGATGGCCCCGGTTTTCTGCTTCAAAATTTAATGGAACACCTCCGTTCCTAAGATGTATCCCAGATCCTAAGGTATACTTTTCTGGGGAGATGCCCAACAAGACATGATTTGTGTATATAATGTATATTATTTAAGAAGACGCCCATTTCCTTTTTCTTTCTTTTCTTTCCTTTTTTTTTTTTTTTTTTTTTAATCAAGGTCTTTAAGTTGATCTCGCTAAATTTTGAGATAAACAAAACATTGAACGTAGTTATTCATGTGAATAAGATTGACATTCAGGAGTTTAAGCTCCTGTGTATTTCTATCTGTATCCATGATGCCAAAAATCTAGAAAATGGTGCCACTCAAATTTCATTCTTGGGCATTTTTTGGTGATGTATTAATGAAGCTTATTTAAAGAAAGCCAAAGCCACCACTTTAAATCATTTTGGAACTATGATAGAAGAGGGTACTTACGTAAATGTGTATTCAGACTTCAGTTTAGCAAATCTTAATACATAACTTCCCATAGAAGAGGTTTCTTCTCTTCAGTGTACAGGAAACAACTATAGTACAAGCATCAGCTTTCCTAAAAATCTTCATGGTGGAAAAGAGTCCTTTCCTCAAAGTATTGAATATCACCCACGTGACTGTTGTATCTCTCTCTGGTGCCTGCTGTTTTCCATCTTGTCTGGGTTGATGAATTTCAGTGCACGACCGAGACACTGAAGAGCTGCAGGATGCAAAGGGTACCGGTGGCATTTTTGCTAGCGTTCTTCAGGAAATGGTCACGGTCACCGCTGTTTCCATGGCACTTCCCCCTCAGTGCTCTACACAGGCTTCAGAGACCGTCACTGGGCACCCCTGCCATTTATAATGGAGATGGGACTAGTTCTCGAAATGGATCCTAAAGCAAGGGCCATCTCAGTGTTGCAGTAGAGGAGTCTTTGAAATGACCTGCAAACCATCTTTTGGGAAGCACAACCAACCTTTCTTTCGGTTTTTCTCAATTCCAGAAATGCTTAATCTTCTTTATTCCCAGGAAGTTAACATTTCATTAGCAATAGGCTCTATACTTCTTAACCTTTCAGCCTCATCAAATAGTCAATGGTGTAAAAGCAAATGCATAAATTCACCAGGGGGATCCCCAGGATTTGAATACTTTTGAGTAGGAAAGACTTTTCGGTAATGAGAATATTTTTCCACTCCTCCATACTATGCAGCCATGGGGTAAGGGGTGGGGAGAAATGCAATGTTTTTACTTGGTGTGTAATGTATAAGCTTGTTTTACATGATAGTCACAGTTCCTTCGCACTCAGTTTAAAAAAGAGCAGCAATGCCCTGCAAACGTGGCTCAGTGGTTGAATGTCGAACCATGAACCTTGGTCAGCAGTTCTATCCTGGTTAGGGCACATGCCCGGGTGGTGGGCTCAATCCCCACTAGGCAGCCGGTCAAAAATCTCGAAAATGGTGCCACTCAAATCAATGATTCTCTTTCATCATTGGTGTAACTGTCTTTCTCTACCTATCTCTTAACTCTCTGAAATCAATGAAAATATATTTTAAAACAAATAAATAAATAAAACAAATAAATAAATAAACTGAACAGCATTAGATGGGTACCTGTCACTGGCCCTCTGTGGTTGGGGAAGGAATGAAGAGGGAGGAATAGAACTCATTCTGGTTTTAGTAGTTGTGCTTATAGTGTCCCTACTCCATATTCCATTCCTTTTTTTGAGGGGTGGGGAGGAGAAAGCTTTCTATAATAGTAAAATTTATTATATTCCATCTTTTGCCTAAAACTATCTTTAGCCTCATTTTTTCTTTTCAGAGCTGGGCGCAGCTCTTCCTCCCCCCACCCTCCCTTCTCACGTATATTGCAGTTGGCCTTGGGCATGGCAGGGCTTCCCTTTTGATCTGCAGGTTGTGCCTGCACATTGGAGAGCAGCCTGCTGTTGTTTCAGCACCTGAGCAACAATGCAAACCACATCACGGCCCTTGCAGTTACATCATTGACCCCCTCTGGCAGTTTATCCCCCTGCAAAACGTGAATGCACCCATATCGCTGTCTGCAGCACTTTAATCTAATTATTAGACCAGTGGTGATAATCCTCTGGGAAAATTGTTATCCCCTCTGTAATCATAAAGTGAAACACCTTTGGTTTTCATTGGGCTGGCAGTGTGTTCTAGAGGTGAACGAGCCAGCCGGTACTTCTCTTTGTTGGGGTCTGACCAGAGAAGCCATTGTGAGGACAGGAGGTTTCCTTTGTTTGGGAAATTGGGTGTTAGTCTCCTTAAGCTTCTCTTTGTAGGTGTTTCCATCTGAGATAGCCGGATTTGTTTCATTTTTTTTTCTAATTGACGACAGTGTGCTGAATGCTAAGAGCATGGCTAGAGTAATAGATTGTAAAACCAGGACCGTGTGGGTCATCCTAGGGATTAAAAAAAAAGAAAAAAAGAAAGAAAGAAAGTCAAAGGATTCCAGCTGTATGTTTTGTTCTTTTCGGAAAGGAGCCCGGGCACTGGGCTGCATCCTTTGCGGTCCCTGTCCTCTGCTGGTCGCCGAGCCCAGGGCCACAGTCATGTGTAATGACTGTTAGCAAATCACTGGAGGCCTGAGAGGGGCATTTAGCTTCCTCCTGACTGGCCTCTTCATTGAACCTTTTAAAAAGAGCTTCCTGTCTCCCAAGTTTATGGTGTCAAGATATTGCTGAGTGAAAACCATCATCAGGAAGGAGAGGAATTCAGAGTCCGCCATCACTCAGTCTCTGGCCTTCTTTTTATAGGTTTTATCATAAAATAGTACAGATGGCTCAGCGGTTGAGTGTTGGCCCATGAACCAGGAGGTCGGGGTTTGATTCCCAGTCAAGGCACATGCCTGGGTTTCGAGCTCTATCCTCAGGAAGGGGCGTACAGGAGACAGCTGATTGATGATCCTTTCTCATCATTGATGTTTCTATCTCTCTCGCTCCCTCTTCCTCTCCTTGAGATCAATAAAAAAACATACTAATAAAATAGAACAGTTGTTTCCATCCAGAATTGTGTGGACATGTCGGGGAAGGGGGTGTAAAATGCCAGGGCAAGCACTGAAGTGTGGCCTTCGGTGTAGCAGTGGGGACAGGGGGCCTTGCAGAAGTTCAGACCCGGGGCCGTTACAGAGAAAGCGCAGTGCGATGAAGGCACAGCACTCGGACGATTCAGCACGTCAGAGTGCACACCTTTTAAAGGTGGCACCCAGCTCAACTCTTTTGTAAGTAGCCAGAGCTAGACTGCCCACAAACCAAAGTAAAATCCTCATGGAGGACTGGGCTTCACCCAGTTTTCCTTGGTAGAGGTGGTGAGGGATGAGGAAGCTGGGATGAGGTGGCCTTTCACTCGTAGGGATCGGATCCCAGAAGTTTCTCGTGCTTTGAAGGGAAAGTCATCGTGCTCTGAAATGCCGTCTTCTTTTTTCTCCCACTCATGCCAGCCCATTTAAAAATTCTTTGGCCGCACCAAGTTTTCTTCATCAACAGTTTCGCTTCTGCAAAAAAAACCTAAAACAAAACAAAACACCAGAAAGCTATTTCTGGGAATGAAGTTAACGGTAGATAAGCTCTCCAGATATATACTGGACTGAGGGGGAGGGGAGGAGTTACTCTAGGGTTGAAGCGTATGGAGCATTTGTTAGAGACTATGTTTGCAATGCTTTCAAAGCCTGTTTTACCTTGAAAAACCCCTGAACAGATTTTTGTGTGTTTCCCATGTGGGTTCATGTCTTTCCTCTTTCACCCCAAAAACCCCAAACACGAAAAATATAACTCCTCCTTACAGTTGCTCAAATTATGTGTGATGTTTGATCAAGTTCAAGAAAAGTGAAGTTGAAGGTTTCGCCTCTGGGTGACCTTTCAGAGAACATCTTGATTGATACAGAAATGACATTTGGCATGTATGTGTCTGCCTGTAGTTAGCAAATCCACCAGGAAACTTGAGGATGGATGTTTAAACAGAACTATTCCAAATGCCCTATTTGCTGGTAGAGGATGCCTCAGGGAAGGTGTAGCGATTCCCTTTGGAGATCACAAAAACATATACAGAGTCATTTAAAACTGTAACTCCCTACCACAACCACCAAACTTTCCAGGGTGGGGTACGAACAGAAGAAAAACTTGACTTTTGGTGATAGGCCCTGGGGACTCCCCTGCTTCCCTTTGCGTGTTTGATGAAATAGAAAATGTTGGGGAACTGTCTTTCCAAAACATAAACCCCTGAGCTTTACGTTAATCTATGATTTTTCTTTCGCTCCCGATTTCTGTTTTCACAAAGGCCTTTGACTGATCTTCCTTCCCCCCACTCCCCCAACCTATTTTTAGACCTGGTGTGTCCCACTTTGCTTTGCCCAGTTAAACCACAGAAACGAACGGAAGTTATGTTCCGTGTGTATGGCCTGCGAGTCAAACGAGGGGGCATGCAGATCTCAGATGCAAATTGCACTGCTCTCCTGGCCCTCAGCTGCAGGGTTGGTTTACGAGGGTTGGTTTCTTCCCGTTGTTGGCCATGTTTTAGCTTCAAGCAAATAATTATCTTTTCCATCCTATCCAGTTGTTTTAATTGATCTAACAGACACTGCCTGTTTGAATTTAAACAGTGGATCTGCCGAAGCCCCCTCCTTCCCCTTTCCTTGTCTCTTGCGTGTTTTTAGTTAGTTGTTTTCTTAAATGCAAGTGATTCCTTGAATCTCTGAAACAGTTCGGAAGAAAAGGAAATATTGGTTCTAGATAGAAAACGAAGGGACAAGGAGGTAGCTGTTAATGTTACAGAGAACTCCTTGCTCTGAAGAAAAAAAAAAATTAAACATTGGATAGATATTTTGGCTGGTTGTTGTATAATGAGATTGGTAGGTAACAGAAACGTCTTGCTTATAGATTGATGAACTAAATCTGGAATTGATAGTCCACTACTTGGTACAGATCTCTCATTTGATCTGCGTACAGGATCATACTTGGATTAGACCAGGGATATTGCCAGAGGAGAGGAAACATTTTTTTAAAAAAATATATATTTTATTGATTTTTTTTTTACAGAGAAGAAGGGAGAGAGAGAGCTAGAAACATCGATGAGAGAGAAACATCGACCAGCTGCCTCTTGCACACCCCCTACCGGGGATATGCCCGCAACCAAAGTACATGCCCTTGACTGGAATCGAACCTGGGACCTTTCAGTCCATAGACCGACGCTCTACCACTGAGCCAAACCGGTTTCAGCAGGAAACATGTTTTAATGTATTGGTGGCATTATTATGTGACTTGGAAGGTCATTTTTGAGAGTAGCCTTTAAAGCCATTCTCTAGGTCAACGGTGGGAAATGTCCGGCCCATGGACCGTGTAAGGCCTATGAAATCATTCGGTCTAGCTCTTCTAAGGCATTAGGGGTGAGTTAATGAAATGTTTGACCAAATATAGCAGGCTCGTTTTTAAGTCGATAATCTTGCATGGCCCAAGAATGATGTTATAAATATCCCAATGGCGATTGGCAGAAAAAAGGTTCCCCACCCCTTATTTTATCGACTTATTTTATCATTTCCTCCGCGTTGTCTCCCCTCTGTACTTGAACAAAACCACTAGTTCAGAGAGAAAAAAAAAAAATGGGCACCCATTGATCCGAGTCCAAAGGAAAAGCCCTATGTTATAAACCTTCCCAGAGCTTTGTCATAAATCCCAAAAGCTGGAGCTCTAAATATAATAGAACAAAACAGCGTCTATCGAGGGGGCAGGCGGGATCGCTTGGCATGTGCTCAGATGCCCCCTGTCCCTTTTGCTCCTCTCCCTTAGTTCACACCTAGTTCCAAGCGTTCATTGTCTTCCCCCCTCCCCTCTTCCTGCCTTTGTGTTTGACAGCAAGAGCGAATTTCATACACACCTCCCGAGAGCCCGGTGCCCAGCTACGCCTCCTCGACTCCACTTCATGTTCCAGTGCCCAGAGCGCTCAGGATGGAGGAAGACTCGATCCGCCTGCCCGCGCACCTGCGTGAGTGTTGTGCCTGGGGCGGGGACAGACAGAGGGCCGCGGGGTCAGGACGATGGACTGCGTGGAGCTGAGGGGCAGGGCTTCACGCTGGAGAGGGGCCAGCTGAGAGTGATTTCACACAACGTCACCCCCCCGGCCAGAATGGCTCTGAAATCCCTGAGACTCCCGTCCCGTGCTCCTCTGTCCGGCTCTGTGATGCCTTACCCACGCCCCTGGGAGTGGGCGCTCTATGTGGCAGATCCACTAACTCTCCTAAGAGGCGAGATGGATTCTTGGGGGCAGCCAGTCTGTCTTTCTACATTCACACTAACTCACACCCTTTTAATATTTTGTTCTACATTCACAATAACTCCCCTTTAAGTTTTGTTCAACTTGTGAGTCGGATCCTCTCCCTGCTTTGCTCTTGAAACTGTGTACTTTTCCTGGCTTCACAGGGCCCCGGCTCCTGCCTTGCCGCTGCTGGCTGCTCTTCTTCCTTGGATCTTATGTGCCTGGACACAGCTTCTCTCTCCTCCTTTCTCCGGCTCCCCTCTCTTCCCTCTCTTGTGCCTGCATTACCTCCGTAGCTTCAGCCAGTTTGCGATATTTCTCCCAGTCAATCTCTCGAATCGCCTCCACCCCTGGCCTGGATCTTCAGCCGCAACTTGGCAGGGTGTCGGGGCCAACACACGTGCTGCCGGGACTGGCTCCAAGCAGCCGGCACCTGTCATTTCCTCCTTTGTCTTTCCTGTGCCACCACCCAGCCCAGAGACAAGGTGATGGGGGCAGCTGGGGAGAATGGATCACCTGACTCCCACCCTGGTCACGGTGTCCAAGAAAATGCCAGTTTCTCTGGCTTAAATGCTATCCCGAGGGCCCAGGTCCAGGTGATGGAGGACACTGGGGGTCACCTTGGCCCAGTCCGAGTTAGTTCCCTAATAACTTACATGGAGGCTCGATTGGGCCCGCCACCACTCTCTGGCATGGCGCTGCTCCCCAGGTCATTCTCCTCTTGTTCCATCCGTCCTGAGGAGCCCGCAGGCTGCCTGCTGAAGGTGAAGAACAATAGGGGACGGAGGACACAGGCTTCTCTTTTTCTCTTCCTGTGACAATTCAGGGAATCGGGTGATTGCGGTGCTGGGAGGTGCCGGTAGGGGAGGGTTGCCGGTAACATTCTCCCCCACAGGAAGGATGGATGCCAGGCTTGTGGACCATGAGGATCAGGGACCAGGAGGATTCTCCCCCTCTCCCAGCTTGCTGTGTCCACCACTATTTACAAAGTTGCTCCATGTTAGGGTCAGCACATCCCAGCTTCACTTAGGCAAGGAGGTAAAGGCATAGCTCCACTCTGCTATCCTCTCCACAGTGCCCTTTCACAGACCAGATCCGGACTGTGCAGGTGCCGAGGTCATGGCTGCAGGCACTGTTGCCCTTGGTGAACCAAGGGCCTTGGCACCATGGCAGCAGACGGGGTGGCAAAAGAAAACACGTCCAGGTAATAGCATCTTCTATGAGCTTCCCTGTGACTAATATATTCACTTCAGGATGGAAAATACTCGTGCCATGCAGGCCAAACACTCCTCCTACCAAATCTCACTCATTTCTTCATCCAACTAATAGTTATTGATTACTTGCACTGTACCAGGGACCTCCTGGATGCTGGGGATACAGAAACGAACAAAGCAGACCAAGCTCTGTGCCAGGTGCAGAGAGAAAAGAATTATGAACGCTTGTCCCAAACGGGCTGCTGTTTCTTTTGTAGCTTCATATTCCTTTGACACATTTCTCCAAGGAGGCCCCAATTCCTGGTTCGTTTCTGGATGCCCTTGCATATGTCAGCTCTTTGACCATAGAACTGCCTCTCCATAGGAAGTTATGGTAAAACAAAACAAACCTACACCAAACTGGCAGTCTGGAGACCTTAATTCCTAACTAGTTCTGCTGTTAAACCAGCTGTTTGATTGTGATCAGCCATTGTTAATATCCAGTTTTCCTATCATACTGCGTTGTGACCAGACAAGAGAATGTTAGTCCTCTTCCAGATATTATGATTCTCACCTAAGGAATCATTCTTCCTAAGTGAACTGTTTTTTCCACCAACATTTTACTTTTATCAAGAGTAGATAGTTTTCTCAGTGAGCCAAGGCTTGCTACTGTTTGGCAAGGCCCTCCTGTGGTAATCACACGATCGCAGGATCACAATAGCTCACAGTACCAGGCACTGTGTGAAGTCCTTTATGTAAGTTATCTTGTTTAATTCTCACAGTAATACTTGTAAGGTCAATATTCTTTTTATATCCATGTTACCCATGAGGAATTTAGGGCTTAGAGAATTGAAGCAACTTGACAAGGTCACACAGTTCATAAGAGATAAAGTCAGGATTCAAACTCAATTCTGTCTGACTCCAAAGCTTACGTTCTTATCTGATATGTTACCATGTGTATTTAATAAATATTGGATGGATGGATGGATGGATGGATGGATTCAGGGTTGGCACTTAGTCATTATTCACTGATGTGGCCATAGCGTTGGTTTATGGCTGGAATCTGTTTTTAGGATCAGATGGTTACATTCTACAGTCTAGCAATCAGACTGTAGAATCTAACAATCTGTTCTGAGTGATTCAGTATTCTGACTGAGGACTATGGTCAATCAGTTATTGAATGGTTTGCTCCATTAGATGGGTGAGTAGGTTGGAAGGTGTGTGGATGGATCCCCCACATAGATAACTATGAAATACAGGACTGTATCATATTGCTGCCAACCTTAGAATTGATTTAGTTGTTAGGTTATGGATTTGGTCAGGTGATGATTTTGCCTCAATGCCTCCTCTTAGGCAACCCGACTTCAGGGGCCTCCTTGTCAGTCTGCTTGAGCCCCATTGTGACACCACAAGGTCTGACATCTGGAATGAATCCTCAGAAAGTGGAGGTTCCCAGGCTTTTGTTGTTTGTCTGCAGCTGGGGCTTTCCACACAAGGCTGCAGTGCCCCCCTCCCTCTCCTGTTCCAGGACTCCGCTGCCCAGCGTGCTGTTTGAGAAACATCTCCTGGAGCCCCTAGGAGGGTTGAGGCCATGCCGTATACTTAGAGATGCATCCCGGCTGAGTTTCCAAACCTAAAAGAAAATAAATATTCTAACAAGGGAGTTGGGTTATTGCTGTTTTAATCTGGGATTCCAGACAATTCCCAGTGGAATGCTCATGGAAAGTACGGGGAAGAATCTGGAAGCCAAGACAGCAGCAGGACATTTATGGTATTACGAGATTGAAAGCTTTTTTAACTGCTTGTTTTAAAGAGATACTCACCAGGCTGGTGTGCCTCAAAGTGGCTTCTTTTCATCATTTATCCCCATTGATCTACAGATAAGCCCTCTTTCTTAATTCTTTCTTTTTTTCCCATTCACTCTTAAATAAATATATATCCTTTCCTGGTTGGAAGGAGGGCAGGGATCATAGTATTTAAGATTCTCTTACTGAGGGTGTCTCCCCGTTTTGTTCTGCAAATACAGGGCTGTCCTCACACTGAAGACACAGCGTGACAGATTGGCAAGCTATTGAGAAGTAGAAAGTAATGCCTTTCCTTTTATTTGCCTGTGACAAATGGAGCCCAGTGTTAAGTGGTGACTGTAGTGGCCTTGAAAGGGGCAACTGGGCCTCAGAAAGGGCTGGAGAGCCAAGGGGAGAAGGGCCAGCCCCATGCCATCCTGGTCTGGCTTCCTCACTCCCCAAATGGGCCGGTGGGTGCCCTACAGCAGCCCCTCAGCAGGTTCCGGAACCTTCCCTGTTCCATCAGGAGAGCAAACACACATACATGTTTACTGAGAAGATAGGAAAAGCTTCTTTACTTTCTCTTTCTTCCACAAAGGGTGCTGAATTTTTTTTTAAGCTTGAGGATAGATGACTTCAAGTGCAACAATTATAGCAGGTAGAGTAAACCAAAAAGCCCCATTCTTTAAAGGGGACATAAGCCTTCTATCACACTTTGAAAACACTTAAAAGGACCAAAGACCCTCTCAGTTCCTCGACAAGATCACTCTTGATTTTCAAGGCAGTGAAGGGCTGTGGCTTGGAGCAAGAGATGCCTTTTTTGATTCTTACTAGGGCCCTCATGATGTGAGGGAGAGACTTTTTCTCGTTTGTCTGCCCAGAGAGCACTTTTTTCTAAATTCATGGTGCAGTGAGCACTGAGGGCACAGCACAGGGTGCCTCATGAGGCGGTGCCAGCCCCGTGACACACTAGGCCTCAAACAGTGGTTCAGGGCTGCTCCTGTGATCACAATTAGGTACTTCAGCACGATGAGGCAGAATCTAAATAAATAAATGCATTTTTTCTTTATTCTAAATTCCTCGTCCATCATCATTTTGCATTTAGTTGCTATAATTGCATCTATCCACATAATCACCACTTGCCCAAAGACTTTGCATCCTGGGATGCCAGGTTGGCTTTCTAAAATCCCTGTGAATTGGTATTTAAACATCGTAGCCTAGGAGCCATTCATCATATTTAATAGGGTTACGTTTTATGATGTTGCGGGTTAATAAATAGCCGGAATAGCCACTGGGAGTTTTCTAGTCAGAACACCAGAAATAGTCCCTTGGCTCCGCTGCCTTTCCTTGTGAATCTTTTAAAATTCTTGCTTTACTCCTCCTACGTGTGCGTGTTTAATAATTTAATTTAATGCCTTCCTCTGGAAACAGTACCTCTCCACTGCTCACTCACTTGGCGATTTCGCCTTCTCAGCAGAGGGACTGAGTTGAAGACAGCCACGTGACAGACGAAGCTATATTAGAACCAGGGTAGTAAAAAGAGATGCAGTGTCTCTCATTTCTAATCAGCTGGAGCAGCCAACACTTTTATATGCTTTCACGTTATTTTTGTTCTCGATGAAGAGGCCAAAATGGAAACCCAGTGCAATCATAGTGAATATTTTATATTGTTATGCATAACAGAATGCATTCACATATATGTACTATCTCATTTAATCAAGCAACAGTCCCTGAAGTGGATGTTATTAATTCTGTGTCATTAATGAGATGATTGTGGCTCAGATAGGCCCTAATTCACACAGCACGCGAGGAATCTAATGCGATTTCTATTTCCAAAGTCACCATTTGATTTTTTCTTTTTTAATGTATTTTATTGATTTTTTTTACAGAGAAGAAGGGAGAGGGATAGAGAGTTAGAAACATCGATGAGAGAGAAACATTGATAAGCTGTCTTCTGCACAACCCCTACTGGGGATGTAACCACAACCAAGGTCCATGCCCTTGACCAGAATCGAACCTGGGACCTTTCAGTCCATAAGCCGATGCTCTATCCACTGAGCCAAACCGGTCAGGGCACCATTTGACTTTCTTAGGAGAAAACACAATGGCAGAGTCTCATGGGCCTGAAAGTACTGCTGACTGTGGGAGTCTGGGCAGCCCTGGGTGCAGGGATGGGAGTAGCTAGGGCTCTAGCGGTGCACTTGACCATTGATTGGTGTTGACCTTCCAACAGGCTGCCTTTCCTCAGGAACAGGAGCCTGGTACGTTGGGTAATTCCTTCTAACTTTGCTCACCCACTTCTACTGCTCCTCCCTCTTTACTCTCTGACGTTCACTTGATTTCAGCAACCAAAGGGACAGAGCTGGTCTTGAAGGCCCCAGAGGGCCCGCACTGGGAGTGGGGCCTAACCAGGTAGCGCCATTTCTCTGGCATTTCACCCCAGGTGGCATCCTGGGAGCAGGACTCCTTTTCCTTTCCTTCTTGCCAAGTGAAAATGCTTGGTGGTAGGAAGGACTTGGGTTCGGACAGACCTGAGCGGGCTTGACTCCAGGGCCACCTCTCTGTGTTAGAGATTATCGACCCTCGCCAAGGCTCGGGTTTCTTGCAAGTGTCAGAGCTATGCCACGTAGCACAGTGCCTGGCACAGAGTGGCCAGTAACTCGCTAGAGCTCAATCTCAGTTTCCCAAGCTGGTCAACAGCCTCTTCAGAGGGTGGCTTCTCCCGTTTCCAAGGGCCGTGAGAAGCATGTATGTCCTTGTTTGTTTCATTAAAGGGCTAGGGTTCTGTGCACACAGCATTGAGATCGATTTCCCTAATTCACTGTGAAAATCAACTTCATTTTCTAACCACTCCATGTGGTTTCTAGGAGTCCAGTTCTGCACTGGGGCCCTCCATCCCAGGGCCTTTTCTACCCACCCCACGCCTGTACCTTTCTCAGGAACTGTTTTCCCCATGGGCCTTGCCTGACCTATAAGCCTCCTTCCTCCACCCCTCCCACCCTCTTCTGAGACCCTCCCCTGCCTGTCCTTTGTCATTATCAGTGTTCCAGAAACGGCCTCTCCACCCACAGCTGCCTGTGACGTGCAGTGACATCACCAGTAGAGTTGAGGCAAGGACACGGGGAAGAATATTTCATTCTCAGGATCTCGAGGAAGCAGTAATGACTTCTCACAAAGATGGCCAGCCAACAGCCTTTTCTGTTTTGTTCCCCTCAAGCCTTCCTTTGGAGGGGGCTTTCCCTTTTTACATTCAAACCCTTAAAGGCTGTCTGATCCTCCAACAGCCCACATGGCTGCACCAGGGCCTCTGTCAGCTGCTTCCAACAGCATGGAGAGAAAAAACAGCCCCCAGCGGACCAGCCAGGATGCTTTGGAAGGGAAATTTCCTTTTTGGGTTTGCTGTCTGAAAGAATTTCCGATGCAGGCAGACATTAATTCCTAGCTCCGTGCTTCCTGATAAGGAAGCAGCTTCAATAAATGCAGCTATTTTTAGATGTCTTTTTTTTTTTTTTTTTAAGAAATATATAACCAGAGGTCTATTGACCTTTTCTTTCACTTCACGTTTCATGCTGTGCTCTGTGCACATTTAAGGCAGCTCCTTCTGCATACATTCTGACAAAGGTCTTTGACTGGGGGTTGGAGGGTGGGGTCTCAGTGTCCTTACAATGCTGAAGTAGATGCTTGGAGGCTGTTGGCAATTGATTGTCCCTCCTGGATGCAGTGGGTCATTGATGTGAGCCCAGGGATGCCCAGCTCTATTCTGGACCCAATATTGGAAGTTCATGACAGACCCAGCAAGAGAGCCATTTAAAAATAAAAGCCTATAAGAACCCATTGGTCCTATGAGTAAAGTCTTGAACAGCAGGAAAATAAGAAAGGACATTTTCATTTCTCCTGTCTCCTCTCAACCCTCTCCCTTTGTTTTTCCCCAACCATCAGTACCTCGGTAGTCTTTCTCTTGGTATTTTAGGGTTCTGCAGAATGAGAGGTACCTGCCCATAAGCTCCGTGGTCGGCCTTATCTGTGTCTACCAAAATCCTGCTGGCAGGCGTCATGAAGATTCAATACGATGTTGGCTTGGACTCTGTTTTCCGAAGTGACTCCCCGCCTCCTCTTTATTGTCTCAGAGAATTGATGGGGCTGAATCTATACAAATATGATAAAGTTTCCATCCTCAAATAATAGATATTTTCTCCCATTTTGCTTCATGCCCAAATTAAACCTCATCAGGAACTCAGATTCTTAGAGTTTCTAACAGGAATGACTTCCACCATTTTGTCCTTACGCTTTTTTCCAGAGGTGATTGGTCCCAATGTCACTGACGTCACTGTTGCCTGGACCATGCGTGTGTGTTTTGGGGGTTCTCTTCTCTGGTCTCTTCTGAAGCAAGATAGAGCAGGATCTGAGGGATTTAAACTGTCCCTGTCCCTGGTCACATGCTGACTGTAAATTCCCAAAAATAATTAGTCACCCTCCCCTGATACTTACAGCTTCCATCGCGAGTAGGTGGACTAAAACCCCATTCTTTTGAAATTAGACTCTATTTCTGTTTCCTCTAGATCATGGCTAGAAATAGCCTCAAATGGGGCTCTAAGATTTTAGCAGTAGAAATGAGATTGCGGATATGGATACCGGATAAAGAGCTGTGGATGCGTGGTGGGAACAGATTGGACATCTGGAAGGGAGAGTCTAACGGTGAGGGCTGTGCAGGGAACACGTTAGATCCCCCATCCAGCTGGGGCCAAATTCTCTACTCTGGGGATGGGCAGTAACTAAAATGGTTCCCCGAGGAGGGTAAAGGTTTGTGAGGAGAGATGTCACAACCATTTTTTTAAAAAAGTACCTAGATGAGTGTTGAAGGGTGTGGAATGACAGCATCTTAAGGGGGTATCAGGCAGTTTACGTAGCTCTACCTTAGAGGTACCAATGCCAGGAATTAATTACCCGTTTGTTTTCCAGGAGTGCCTTATCTTTGCAAATGAGTTTCTTTTTTTGTCATCATAGCCCTCCTGCCAGTTCACAGGAGCTGTGCTCCTCCTAAAGAGCCATTCCCACGCCAACTGTGTGTCAGAGGCCTCTCTAGATTCTAGAGAATCTCTGGTACAGTCATGTGTGGGATAAGTGAGCATTGTCATTACTACTCATTGAGCGCTTTGCAGTGCCAGAAACTTTATGCATATTATTCTGAAGAGCCACTAACACTGCAAAGTGGATATTATATCTGTTTAATATCTGAGGATCAATAGCAAATCCCTTGCCAGAAACGCACAGAGGGCAAGTGGAGGAGCCACAGTTGGAATCCAGATCTCTATGCACTTCACCTTGTTTCTTCTTGAAAGTCTTAGAAACCAATGGAAATTAGTTCTTTCCAGCTATTGGTCAGCAGGAGAAAAGCCAAAGACAACAGGCGGATTTTCTTTTTCCTTCATTTCTTTTTTTCCTCATTTATTTATTTTATGTATTGGATTTTCTTTTTTCATTTAAGCAAAATTTATATAAACTAAGGACACATGCTGACTGAAAGACCAAAGGGATAAAATCAGAGACATAAACTAAGTTAGGTTTTGAACTTAGAGGGAGATCAATTTTAGAATCCAGTCCTCTATGCAGACTGTCATATGCAACATATTTTCGGGTATTTGTATACATTCTGAAGTGTTAGGAAGAAAATTAAATAAAGTAAAAAGAGATTCCTGAGGTCCACGATTTTCTATCTTTTTATGAGATGATCTACTTCCCAGATCATTATACAGTATTACTGATAGGTGATGTGCTTGAATAGAGATTATATTACTTGGTTCACAAATTAAAGCGACCTACTTCGAAAGATTGTCTGATATTCTTGTGCATTAGTTTACTCACATGGTGTATAGGCTGGGAAAGTCTACTCCAGGAGAACAGAGCAGGGAGTGCACTTGTCTTGGGGGCCACCCTCTGAGTGTTGGCCCAGCATGGTTACCCCGAATAGTTTGGCCACCCCGAATAGTTCATTCTTTCTCCCCGGGCTGTAGTATGCTCATGTTTGAAAGCCAACCAGCCCTAGCACATGATTCTTCAGGTTCTTCGAAGCTCAACACATTAATTTATTGCTCTCTAATTCCGGAAAGAAATCCAAGGGATATTAGCAGGGGAGCATTATCTCTCAATGCTAAGAATCATGATCATTCACTTGATTTCAAGTGCTTAACATCAGCTTTTAGTGCAGACGGTGGTATTTCAGTGACACAAGGCATTGTCATCTGTGACGGCGCCCCCCTGCAAGGAAACATGGCAGTGCAGTGCCTGCTGCTGTTGGATGCTGCCCTATGCCATCCATGACTGAGATCAGATACAGAGCCAGCTCCAGGGCATTGCCTGTCTTCTGAAGGTAGTCCTGGCCAGTTGCATCTCACCCTGGTTCCCAGGACCTCACCACCAAACCTTAGGCCTGCTCCCCTGTTCTCATAGTCCCCCTCCCAGCCTGAGACTCGTCTGCGAGTTGGCCCTTTGCCCAGTGCATTATGCACAGGCGTGGCTTCTGGCAACTACCTTCTTGAACCCTGAACTGTAGGATTTGTGGGAATCCCCTCTGCAACTTGAGGCACATTGGTCTTTCCTGTAACCTGTAATAATGACAGTCTGCGTTTTGCTCCCTCTTTAGATGGTTTCCTTGAGGTGTCAGGCTTTACCGAGCCAGCTGATCTGCATAGAGAGGCCACGCCATCCTCCTTCAGCTGGCACCATAGCACATGCACAATTAATACTGCATTCATTAATTATGGGGGTTGGGGGAGGAGCACCCGGTTGGCAAGGATTGAAGGCTTTCAACTTCTAAAGTGAAGGCTTTGATGCCGAGCTTTCAAGTGTATTTCCATCCGCCCAGCCAGCAGAGAATCTGTGACTCTCATGCCATCCCCTGGGCATGGAAACTCACACCCAAGAAACTATTTCTAAACAGAGGCCCCGAACTAGTTACTCGAGTCACCTACTCCTGGCCACAGGCTGTGAAAAGGGGGTGTAGGGTTAGGGAGAAAAGAATTGTCCAAAGCAGCAGCGATTCGTGAACAGAGCTGAGGAGGGCTTCTATTTTTGCCTCCTAAAGTAGCCCTTGGGCCACCAACGTCAGAAACTCTCTGTAGAGAAACAAAGATGAACATATGATTGGTGTCAACCTCTTGAAGAAAAACAAAACAAAAAACAGTTTTGCTTGGTTTACCTTCTCCTTCCTCAGATGCCTTACTTCAGGAAGTAGCCCTAAGAACCTCAAGTTCACAAACCTGTCATTCTGATGTGTTGGAAGGTTCGGTGGTCTTGGGCCTGTTTTCCTACTAGATGTGAATAAAGTGGGGGAGAGAATTCTTGCCTTTCCTTTCCATTCTTAGTCCCTCCACACAGTTGTTCTCACAGAGCTGAACTCCCTCCCACATTTACTCTTTTCACTTCTCATGCAAAGCGGCACAGAAGCCACCTCACGAAACCCCCGCCCTGCACGCAGTTCTCCTTCCCTTATCGGCAACTCCGTCAAGCATGCTGTGTGGGGCTCTCGCTGACCTTAATGTTTGACCGTGTTTCAGTTATTTACCCAGATATTTTGGGTTTATTTAAAGGTCTTTTAGGAACACAAACGTAGAAATTCCCTAAGAGAGCTATTTCTCACTAGAGAATCAAGGGTTAGGAACTTTCATTCTCTGATCATTTGGAGAGGAACTTCAGAGACCTACAAACATCTAAACAGATGCGATGTTTGTTGGCCCTTGCCCAAGGATATTGTTTTCCTTTGGATTCTTCAGCAGTTTGCTTCAGATGAATCCCAGTGAGAGAAAGAGATAAGTGAGCATTGGATTGTCTCAGAGCTATGATGCCAGAACCTCCTTCCCGGAGCTTCTGTGATGATTCCTACCACCCAAAGTGATCCAGGGAAGGAGCGTGAAGAAATACAACTGAGTAGCTGAAACTGGTTTGGCTCAGTGGTAGAGCGTCGGTCTGCGGACTGAAAGGTCCCAGGTTCGATTCCGGTCAAGGGCATGTACATTGGTTGCGGGCACATCCCCAGTAGGGGATGTGCAGGAGGCAGCTGGTCGATGTTTCTCTCACATCGACATTTCTAGCTCCCTATCTCTCTCCCTTCCTCTCTGTAAAATATCAATAAAGTATGTTTAAAAAAAAAGAAAAGAAAAAAAGAAATACAACTGAGTGTTGTAGCCTGGGCCTTGCACATCCAGCTGTGTAGCAATCTCATGGCTGGTACTTCTTGGTTTGCTGAAGAAGCATTGAGATTCAGAAAGTGTTTGGCTTCTAAACTTCTGTTGTCCTGCAGGCACTACTCTGGGCCCAGGACAGAGGGTTGGGGTTGTCCGTGAACAGGGCCAACACTATGTTTTGGCAGGGTATATGGTCACTCAGCTGCAGTGATTTAAGACTGTCTTATCTTCACTATCGCCTATGTGAGCTGCTGTGGTGCCTGATATTTCACTGCTAAGATACATTCCTGCCCTAGCGAGTTAGCTCAGTAGACAGAGTGTTGGCCTGTGGACCGGATGATTCCAGGTTTGATTCTGATCAGGGCTCATGCAAGAGACAACCAATTAATATGCTTTTTTCACATCCATGTTTCTGTCTTTCCCTCTTTCTTCCACTTTCTCTAAAAGCAATGGAAAAATATATCCTCTGGTGAGGATTAAGGAAATAAATAAAAGAGAAAGAGAGAGATACATTCCTTTTGGACCAGGCATTAGCTCTACCTAGGTGTACTTTTAAGAGTAAAGAGTTATGATAGCATCTAATACCTTAGATAAAGATTATTAATACCTTATGTTCCTGACATCTTAATGAAAGTTATTTTAGCAAATCTCTTGAATCTGTTGAAATGGAAGAACCAGGGCCAGCAGAGAAGGTCAAGGGAGAGGGTAGAGTTGGAAATAAGCTTTATAATTCTGCTTGCGGCTGGCCTTCTCCACAGAGGAGGTAGGCATAAGATTAGATGGAAATTCCAGGCCCCTGGATTTAGACAAAACATTGTGCACGGGACCTCTGAGACCAGGATGAGTAATCTCACACTTATCATGCCTGGCCCTCGGCCTCAGGACGTCGCTAGCATCCCTGTTGGCCTGATAAAGTTGGACCTCCTTCGAGCACACTGCCAACTTGAGAATGTGCAAGCCATTTGTCTTTCTTTGAGAGGAATAGTGAATTGTTGGGGGATGGGGGGCGAAGAAGGGCTGGGAGAGAGGTATAAATCTGAATTCTTAGATTAAGCCTTTTAACCATCATCTGGGGTGACCAAATGTGTGGCCGCAGTGCCAAGTCTATGCAGGTGTAATAAGGGACCCTTTAATCCAAGCCTCAGGTTGAAGTGAGCAGGAGAATCTTGACTTGAGTGGAACTTAGAGGAGCTAGCCAGAGGTGAGTGGTTTAGATGAGGATTGGGTGTATGGAACTGGGGAGAAAGCTCTCTCATGGCTCTCCATCTGGAGGAATAACTTCCTTTATTGAGTGCTTATAGTAGGCACTTTTCACATGTGTTATGTCATGTAATCCTCACGACACTCCTGTGAACCACATTTTATTATCCTCATTTTACTGATGAAAAGTCAGGTTGAAAGAGGATAAGGATTAGCCAAAGCCGCAGAACTGGTAGGTGGTGGGCCAGATCCATCAGACTCTCCACCTTCCCTCCCAATAGAAGCCCAACTGTTCCCTAGACTGTTCTCTTTGAGAACATGTCAAACAATGTTGGGCCCCCCTCCGAGATCTGGCTATGGTTGGAACCTCTTAAATTTTAGAAAAATAGAATAACTCATTAAAATAAAATTATAAATCCCCTGCACAGAAAAGATCTACCACAGACCCAAACCTCAGAGTTAATGTATTCAGATTTCAGTGAGCTCTATGATTCTCACTAGTCCCTTAACTCTCGCTGTGTTTTCCTGGCCAATAATATCCCTTACAGAGTCCGGGCACATGAATAATGTAATAAGATCAGATCCTATCACTCTGCCCTTCTAGTGCAATCTAATTGCGGGGGAGAGGGGGGGAGGGGGGGAATCCCAGGGCCATCTTAGTTCCTCATCTGTCTGTGTCTCTCTCCCTCTCTTGCTGGATGGTTTGAAGTTCAATGCCACTCCCTCTTTTTGTGTTTTAGGTCTCTATGTTGTTTCTTTCTCACAACTCTTTGTTTAACTGAAGTGATTTGAAATGGAAAATTAAAAACTCAACTGAGTCTAGCAGTTTCCTGCTAATACTTGTCTGCTAAGAAGCTTCATAAAATACTCCATTTTATTATTCATTTCAGCACAGCTGCTTGGGGCTCTCACCACTTAATCACTCACAATATGTCTGAGAGATTAATTTTTATAAGATTGTGGTTGGAGATATTTTATTCCCCTTCCATATTTTACTTAAAATCATCACTGGGGAAGTTTGTTTTGAAAAAAATCTACCACTCTTGATACAAGGTAATTTGGTAATATATGTGCTTTAGGAACCTATAATTGACTTTTTTTTATTTTTTGCACCCTCTTCATTTCAGATAGTGTAGTCTTTCTATTAGAAATCTCAGTTGTGTGGAGGGGGTTGAGGGAGGACAAGAATTAGTGCCTTGTGCTGAAGTACCATGTGATGGCTATGGGGTACCTGTGTGTGTGTGTGTGTGTGTGTGTGTGTGTGTGTGTATCCACATGCATGTGATATAGGTAAGTCTACAGATATGCCTCTTTTTAAAAATTGATTTTAGAGTGAGAGAAACATCAATTTGATGTTCCACTTATTTATGCATTCGTTGGTTGCTTCTTTTTTTTTAAAATAGTAATAATGACCATGATTTTTAAATATATATATATATTTTTATTGATTTCATAGAAGAAGGAAGAGGGGGAGAGAGACAGAACTGTCAATGATGCGAGAGAATCATTGAATGGCTGCCTCCTGTACCACCCTCCTTCCCCCCACATTGGGCATCGAGGCTGCACCCAGACATGTGCCCTGATTGAAAATTGAACTGTGACCTCCTGACTCATGGGTCAAGACTCAACCACTGAGCCATGGCAGCCCTGGTTGCTTCTTGTATGCTCCCTGACCAGAGATCTAACCCACAGCCTTGTATCAGATGATGCTCTGACCAACTGAGCTATCCAGCCAGGGCCCAGGTTTGCCTATTTCTTGATGAAAATTGCAGATACGAATTCCTTCCCGGAGAGTCAAAGCTCTTGATGTAACACAGGATGTGAGGAGGGCGAGGGCACAGGAGAATGAAGAGGGGGGAAGAGGTGGGCCAGGGTCAGGCTCGGTGGGTTCCCACCCGCTGGGTGAGAGCCCAACTGTTTATCCCGACATCCCAGCAGCCCCAGAAAACCAGGGGTGCTTTCAGGACTCAGCTGCCAAAGTTTCTTGAAACAGCTTCGCTCAAAGGCATATGCTGGGCTCACTTCTGAGGGAAATTTCCTTTTTGGGGAAGTTGAAGCAAAGGAATTTCCTGTGTGGGCAGACAGAGCTTCCTGACTTGAAGGCTTCTTGGAAGGGAAACAGTTTCATAATGAAATGACAAATTAAAGACATACCAGCCGGGTTTACTTCAAAACAGCTATTGAGAGTGCAGGCAAAGCCCTATTATACTCCCTCACAGAACAAAAATAAATCCCATCCTGACAGGTTTCTGTATGCTGGGCTATATCCTCTCCCTCCCCCCTCTCCACCTCCCTCCCTCCCACCCCCACCATTAGCTGCCACCATCTCTATCTCTAACAGCCCCAGGAGCAGCCAGCAAGGAGGCTGGGAGCGTTGCTCCTGCTGCCTTTCTTTGTGGCTTCACCCATCCCTGACCTGCACAGAGGCCTGACAGGTTTTGTTACAGCCCCACACTGCCAAGGCTCAGAAATGACCTCTTTCCTTCCTCCTTCCACACAAAGCAATGATTGAAGATGTCTTCGGCAATGGGGTAAAAAAAAAAAAAAAAAATGCAGCCATTTCCTCAGGCTGGCCTTTCAAATCTCGTAGGCAGTTAAATGCAAGTGCTATTCCATGCTGAGAGCTGAGTCTGAAGTCTCTGCGTTGTTGCTGAGAGAAATAAGGTCCGTGCTGGGCAGAGGATGCACTTATACTTGAACGTGTTCTCTAAGGCTCAGCAGCCGGCTTTTGAAACAACTGACATGAAGTTGCCTTGTGAACTAAATGTACTTTTTCATGGAACAGACTAGGAGAAGGAATGATGGCAGTAGCATTTGGGGTCAGTTATTAATTAGGCGAGGCTAACGAAGCACAAAGGGCCCAGGCTTTAGCATGGATGTTTAAGTTCATGTGCCAGCTCTGGCAACATGCAGCGAGCAGTGTAACCTCAGACACGTCTTTCAATGTCTCGGCCTTTTTCTCTCTAAAATGGGCATAGCAATACCTTTTTCACATTGTTAAGAGGATATCAGATTATGGTTTCTATAAAACACTTTGTAAACTCCTGAAACCTTCACCAAATAGCCCCTACTCATTAGCCAATATTGGTGTCTTTTGGGATTGAAATAACAATGAGACTGAACATTAGGATTGTAGAATTTGTAGATTAATTTAGCACGTAGTTACTAGAGGTTTTCTATGTGTGCAATACATTTGGGCTATGTGGAGGGAAGTAAAGTGTGACATTTGGAGTGGCCACATGGTAGACAGAAAGAATCTTGGACTTGGAGTCAGGAGGCCATGGTTCAATCCCAGCTGTCACTCAGTAGCTCTTTGGCTGGGGGTGAACTCTTTAACCTTTATGAGTCTCATCTGCCCATCTGTAAAATTGGGAGCATCAAACTCTGTGACTTTACTAAGGTCTTTCAAACTCTGGTATTGTATCACCAATTAAAAGGTCCCTGCCTTTTACAGTTGTTTATAGGATTGATCATAGGAAGAAGTCTTTACTGTAAAATGGCCTGTCTGATGAAGAAACTTATATAAAAAAGCTAAGTATTTCCTGATGTAAACAGGAAAAATTGGTGCTTGCCAGCTGTGTCAGCTATCACAATTTGGTTCGGGGTATTTCTGAGTGAATGCTGACTTGAAAAAACACACACACTAGGATCATGGGTTGAACATGGCAGTTTCCTCAAGATAGCTTGTCTTGGGGGCTTTGTTTTACCTTCTCCTGGCTGCCCTAGGGGACTCTCAGTTCCCAAACAGTTGTTCATGGAAGCCATTCCCATTTGGAGGTCCTTGTTTAAGTAGCCACCCAGGGTAGAGGCCACAGGGTTGACTGGTCCCGCCAGTTTAGCTAGGAACACAAAGATGAATTAGGTAGAAACTCAGCCTAAGAAAGCAAAAATTCAGTTAATATCATATTCACAAAACCATTATTTACTGAGCATCTAAATATCTAAAATTTACAAGGACATGTTTTATATCTCCATAGACAGTCCATTTTTTTCTTGATCCTATGTTTGCTTGTATTAAATTTCTCTGTACAAGTAAGCTTTTCATGTGTGCCCTATTAAGTGCAAAATTTTTATCCCCAAACTTTTTATGTGCTGATATGGAATTTTAGGACTGCCATGTTATTCTTCCCCTATTATTCAGTTGGTATGAGTAAAAGACTGTTACCCATTTTGCCTCAAAATAGTCTTCTCAGCACCCATTTTTGATTTGAGAAAACTGAGGTACTGGACAAACTGGAGACTGGGCAGAGGATGCACTTATACTTGAACGTGTATAATTGTAAAATGCTGACATCCCAAGTACTGAGGAAAAACGGCTGACATTTGTTGGGTGTGTACTATGTGTTACAGGTCTGGGAGTGAGTGATAGTATCTTTGCTGAACAGGTACAGAAACCAGGGCTCTGAAATGTTCAGTAACTTGCTTAAGACCACAGAACTGGTTGGTGGTAGAACCAGAATTGATACCCAGGTTTATCTGCTCTGCAATCTGTGTTCTTTATCTCTTCAGTGCATCCCATCTCTGTTGTTGATTATAATTAAATGAGCCTCAATGCTTAGAAGGTTAGCAAATCCATACCAGGTCCCTGATAAGAAACAAAACGAACCTCCCAGGTAATGACAACAAAGCCTGCAGCCTTCCATTGTGGGAAATACTATACCTGGACAATAAACTGAGCAAATATTGCCCAGCCCCTTTCTCTAGAAAAACCCATTCTGGTTCATTCTAGGGCCAACTTGGCCTAGAACCCCACTGGCCAGCTCTGCCACATCTCACAGATTAGGACAGAAATCTGCTGGCCGTGGTTCAGATAGGTAAGGAACGTGACCGCCCGCAGATCGCATTCTTTCCCATGTGAAATTCCTTGGAAATATCATTTGTGGCTGCTTGGGTTTGTTCTGAAGACAATTCAAATCTTGTTCTATTCAACCGTTATGCTCAAAGCTAGGAATGCAAAGACGATTCAGGTATGAACTCAGTCTAAGAAAGCAAAAACTCAGTTAATGTCATGTTCACAAAACCATTACTTACTGGGCATCTAAATATCTAAAACTTACAAGGATATGTTTTCTATCTCCATAGAAAGTACATTTTTTCTTGATTCTGTGTTTGCTTGTATTAACTTTTCTCTGTACAAGTAATCTTTCCGTGTATGGCCTGTTAAGTCCAGAGTTTTTATCTCCAGCTTCTTAGACTACAGTGTAAATAGCTCTGGAAGTAATTTCTCCTTCTCATTCCCAATATCAACCTTATTTTCTTATCCAAAGAATTTAGACTCTCAAAACTACTTTTCAATAAAGGCCAAGATTTTTTTTTTTTTTTTTTTTTAGTTCACTTATATTTAAAACACAGTAGCATCCAAGAGGAAATCTGAGGAAAAAAATACAGTTTTGATTGGATATAATTATAAAAGACTCACAGTACTAAGTTATTCTTTGGCATATGTAGCAAAACACTGTGGAGGTGTCATTTTGAGTTCATAGTAAAGGGAGAAATGGTGCCATTTCTCCTGTAGAAAAAATGAAATTTCTCATTTTAATATTTCATTGGCCTCTAGAGCAACCAGTGGGATCTTTTTCAAAAATTCTTTTTCTTCATTATTTCAGATTCCCTATGTAGGCTTACAGTACAAAAGAGGAAAGTACCCAATGAAATGCTGCAGCCAAAGCTAAACTTTAATCTGCTCTTTTGCTCCTTGGTGAGGAAGTGAGAGATGTGGAAGAGGTGGACTGACTGACGTCATTATTATTTATTTTGGTTGGGAGGGAGAAGGTGGAGAAGGGTTTGCAATCAGAGCTGGTGTGCACTCACATGTTCCTTAATCCTGTGTTTCCCTGGGTATTTTTTTTTACCTGACACTCAGCATTGCCAAGGAAGAACATGTTAGAAGGAAGTGATTAACAGAGAAGTTCCAGGAGCTGAAGAGGTGCCAAAGGGAGCAAGATGACTGATAGGTGGATAAAATTCAATATTCTTCCTGTTCCATCTTAAACAAAAGAAAGTTGCTACTTATTAAATTTGCATTATATCTCCTTTTCAGTATCCCCTGCTCTTCAAACACAGGTGAATAAACCAACAACAACTCACTGGGTCGTGAAGTAGATTGCCAGGCCTTGGATGTTGGGAGTGGACGGTATCTTCCCACGTGCTAACATTTCACTGTGCTGCTGCCAAGACCCCACGGGACAGAGGCAGCAGCCCAGGTTTAACTCACGGTGTGCAGAGAATGGAAGCTCTGCCCCCTTGGTTTGCCTCATGCTGTTGGATGCCAGAGTTGCCTCTGCTCATCTTAAAAGCCATCAGAGACCTTGATGTCGATGTGGTCAAGGCCCATCTTGAAGTCTGAGGCTTCTGAACATACACATGCAGTTCCAGCCTCCTTTCCATGGCTCCTGGGAATTCCTAACAGAGAGGGTCATATCTAGCCACTGTCAACCTGAGGCTAGACCATAGATGTGGGGGACGCCCCCCTCTCTGGACCCGTTGCCCCTCCCACCTTCTAAAAACCCTAGGATTTAGGGGAAATTACAATAGACTTTCTTCTAGACAGGTATCAAGTTCTCATGCACAAATGTAGCTTTGTTGACTTTAGAGAAAGAAAGCCTTTCCACTTCTGTGAACAAGGAATGAGGAATGGCTATGTTACACCCCCCTCCCACCCCCCCGCCATGATCCAGTGAACTAGCATAAAACTCAGAGTTATTCTGGCATGTTTTAACTGATGACCAATATCATATCTATTTGTTTCCCCCATTAGAAACAGATTGCGACAGAATGCTATCAAGCTGCCACATATAGGAAGTCCAATTTTGGAAATGTAGTGGACTTTATGGGGACTAACAGCAAATAATGCTTTCACATTGCATAACTCACAGTAATGAGCTAGAAGCTGTATAAATAGCACATTGCCGACGATCGGTAAGTGTTAGGTAGTAAGTCCAATGGCGTCCCCATTCCGATTTTACTTTTGGTTCTCTGTCAAGTAATGTAACAGCCAAGTCCATAACTCTAACCTAAGGTCAACCCTTCTGTGTGCACTTTATTGCTTTAGAATCTTGAGATCTGCGTTCCCTACCTCCCTCATTGCCTGCCAAGGATTTATATTTGTAATGGCATTTCAGAGTTAATCTGCAGATACTTTAGAGCTAAATCCTAGCAGAGGCAACTAACTTTAAACTGGAGTGAGTTGAAGGTAGAGCCATCCTTCTAAGAGTCAGGATGAGATACTGTGTGTCTGGACCCATGGCAGGTTTGTATGTTACCAGAGTGATCTCCATGGTAACAGATCAACATGGGCAGTGATAGCCCTGCACTCAGAGCTTTAGGTTCCCATGAGAAAATGGGTTTTCACAGCAAACAGAGGGGAAGAAGTCAAGGACTGTGGATGCAGGCTGCCCGTGCTTGTAGAGTTCTCGTGAAATCATTCGTATAGCCCATGACACGTCCTATTTATGCACCTGAGGTTCTTCCGAGTAAACCAAGATTCTTTAGAGAATCCTTGAATGTCAACTAAACTGACACAAGGATTAAAGAGTCTTTCCCAGCAAAGAACGAACTATTGCAGAGGGAAGGAGAATGAGGTTTGGAGTCAGAAAGTCATACCCAGCTTTGACACTTCCTTGCAGGTCCCCCCATAGTCTGAAATTCCCACCGGTTCCAGAAGTCAGCCATCCAATTATACGGAAAGCCCCTGATATTATACATCGGCAGTAAAAAGGTAGCTGATTAAATATAATCAGTGTGCCAACCTCGTCACCATCAAAGGCATTCGTTGTGTTGTGATCCTGAGTAGGAAAACGTTCAAACACCTGAAACAGAGAAGGTGGGATTCAGTGCTACGAAAGATTAATCTCTGAAATGTAACAACCAAAATCTGGAGGCTGGGCAGCCAACAGAGGAATCCATTTTCCTGGAGCCGTGGATACAAAAGTCTGTTAGTTTGAAGGAAGTATCAGCAGTCAAGAGAGCATCTGTGAATTTGGGGGAACAGGTCATGTAACTTGGTAATTTCGTGAGCCTCTTCCCTGGGGAATTTTATAACTCTGATCAGAGGTGTCAGAGGAGAGAAGGTAGCTCGCCAGGTTAGGTCTGTGCTCAGGGCAGCGCTTGGGTACACTCTGAAGTGAGGTTCTTTGCTGCCCAGACCTCAGCGTGCCTGGGTGATGGGAGAATTGGGTGCTGGTTTCTGTTGTCTACATTTGCAGGGACCAGTTTCCCCCACAAAGGAAATGTCTTTTCTGAGGAATTTATTTCTCGGGCTGTGGGGGAATTAAACCCAGTGTGAGTCAAGGAAGTAACTGATTGCATATTTCCTGTAAAGGCAACTGTGGACATGATATAGACTAAAGCAAGCCAGCTGCTCCTTTCCACCCCTGAGTCAGAATATTTCTTTACCACATCTTGCAAGATTAAAAAGAACAACCAGTAATGTCAATTTAAACTTCTGTTGTGATTCTCTCTGGTTTATCTGTAGCCAACAAAAGTCTAAACTGTTTATTTTAGAATCATAATGTTGGAAGATCTTCAGATAGCCCACATCATAATGCCGCTTCTAAGACTGGTTTCGGGAAGGCCCATGATCAGGATTTAAGTGAAAAGTCTTGATTTTATCTTATTTCCCTTGTAACTTCTTTGTCTTAAGTGTACTTTGTTGACATAAGAAGAATTTTTTTTTAGTTCAAGAACTGAAAGAGACATATACATAAATATACGTGTATATTTCTTTTTAAAATAAAAGATTTTTTTTTTTGCCCAAGAATCAGTTATTCTTGAGAATGATTCCGTTGAAAGTGGAGTGGTTCTTGAAGTGATATCAGGATGGGCGAGGTGGAGAGTTAGTTAGAATTTGAGAGTGGATTTGTTGTTGTGTAATCCCAGTTCCAGGGTATTAGCATCATCTGAGTTCAAATGGAAATTTGCATTGTTTTATTATTATCTACTAGTTTACATTTTTTATTCTGCTTGTTTTTTTTGTTTGTTTTTTTTTAACATATTTTATTGATATTTTGCAGAGAGGAGGAAGGGAGAGAGAGAGAGCTAGAAGTCGATGAGAGAGAAACATCGATCAGCTGCCTCTTGCACACCCCCTACCGGGGATGTGCCCGCAACCAAGGTACATGCCCTTGACCGGAATCGAATCCGGGACCATTCAGTCTGCAGACCGACGCTCTACCACTGAGCCAAACCGGTTTCGGCTATTCTGCTTGTTTTGAAGAGATAATTGATACTTATGAGCCTTTTTAAAGGAGAGTATACCTAGATTATCCAGAGAAGCTGATATTTGAGGTACTTTTTTTTTTTTTTAATGCTCAGGCCCGTAGGGCTTTCAGAAATAGGTCCTAGTAGAAAAAGGAGGGCAATGGAAGAAAACAGAGCATGTATTGATAAGGAGAGCATATGTCATTCCCTTCAAAACACAAACAAATAAACCAAAAAACAAACAAAAACACTCTCAGATCCTCCTTCCCTGGTCTGGAAGGGAAATCCCACCCATGTCAGATTTCTCTGGCTCCAAGAGAGATGGACAGGCAGAGGCTGTCACACCAACGAGGACAGACCTGGAGCGGAAGCTGAGGCCCCCTGAGGGGAGAGCAGGACACTACTGCAAGGCTCATGGAAGAAGTTGGCAGACCTCAGAAAGGGGAGGAAAAGGAGAAGTGTTTTGTTTGTTTTGTTTTTGCTTTTAATGAAAGTTGGGGAGTAAAATGAGAAAGGAGCCTGAGCTAGGAAGGTGCTGGGCAGTTTCATGTATCCAGGGCGAGAGAGCTTCTTCCTAGCCCACAGACTGCCTGGCTCTCATTTGGACTTGAAGTGTGGCCCACCCTCCTAGGGAACTACATACAGATCCTGCATTTTAACCCCCAAGAGAGTTTAGATTAGAACATAGCCTGCTTGTGCAGACAGAACTCGGAAAGTCAAGGGCTGGATTAGGACAGACTTCGGACTCCTCACCTTCCTATCATTCACGTGTCCTGCACACCTGCTTGTCCTAGGCCCTGTGTGGATATGAAATTGCAGGGTTAATCCACATTTTAGAATGTGTGTCCCAAACTTTTGTTGATATCTGAGCATGCCTCACCCTGCACTCCCTGATATGTAAATAAGTGGTTTTCAGATGTCCATTATCTCATAAAAGCCTACATAACTCAGCATCTGTCTGAAGTATAGTTCTGGTAGACTTGTTTCAACTAACCGCCTTTTCTATCAGAATATATCTGGCAAAATACAAGCCCAGATTCCACCGCAGGACACGAAGGAGCACTTTATAACCACCGCCCTGGCCCTTGAAAGAACTTGGAAGAAAATGAACAACTAGGAACTTGTTAACTAGTTTGAATGAGGGAGGGTGTCTCTTTAGACAGCCCCCGGGAATTTTCAGTTATGCAACAGAGGAAAATGACCCTATGGGGACAGGCTCCATGTGTGGGTCATTACTGGAGGTCTAATCAGGAGCTGCTGGTAGAAAAACAGGGTCTCTGCAGATCTGGGATGGCTAGACGCCTTCATTGTATGCCATACCTTGAGTTCTCTACCCGCATGTGGTCTCCACGTTGCATGAGGCCTTGCACCAGAGGGCAGTTGATTTTCTCAAATCAAAACTATGGTTTGAGAGTTTGGCTGGGTATGACTGAGAGTAGAGGAAAATGTTGGGGTCAGACACAGCAAAGCCAGTGTTCCCAGCACTGAGGGCTGTACCAGGGATGGTGGCTGCAGAGCAGATGGTAGAAGCTGGGCAGTTGGTACTGCCCATCACTCTCCTTCACGCAGGTTCTAATCCTAGAAAGTGAGCAAAAGAGGAAAACGTAGCCGTTCATGACAAACATTTACCAAACTAATTTTGTGGCCAGCCCTGTGACGAGGGCCAGTGTTATCCTATGAATAAAATATAGACACTGCTCTCTTTATTACTTATTAAAATGTCTTTATGTAAATTTGTGTTCACTTTTTCAGCAAATAGGAACTGAGCCCCTACCATGTGCCGGGTAGATGCTAGATTCTGTGGTAACCGTGATGAATAAGAACAGACATTCTCCCTGTAAATTCATGGAAATTACAGTTTAGAGGGGAAGCACCCACCCCACCAGATGGGTACAGAAGACACCGTCTATCTTTGGTTGAACATTAAGATGAAATAACTTGCCACAGAATAAATACCAGCATCTTCCAAGTGGCCAGATTATTATGATCTCTGAACGCATGATAATCTGGCTAATCAGTGTATATCTTATATAATAAAAGGCTAATATGCAAATTGTCTCCTCGATCAGGAGTTTAACCAGCAGGCAGACTGGCCAACTGCCCATGTCCCCTCCCCCTGGCCAGGCTGGCTGGACCCACCCATGCACGAATTCATGCACTGGGCCTCAAATACACACACACACACACACACACACACACACACACACACACACTGAGTGGACAGATTATTATGCATTCAGAGATCATAATAATCTGGCCACTTGGTGTATATTAGCAATAATAAAATACCTTTGTTTGGGGGTTGGGGGTTAACTGGAAGATTTTTTTAAATGTTAGTTCTCAATTCAGATGGTCTCATGGGGAGATGGGCATACTTATTTGTACCTGACACAACTGGTCACTTCAAACTTTCAGCAGCTCACACAGGATCATTCATGTATAAGTGAAACAACAAAATCAAACAAACAAATGAAAAATAACCACCAGAAGTGGCCAGAGAACGAATACATATACAACTCAGCATAACCTTTATAGAAACACTTGGGCAATATAGGTAAAAAACTTAATACAGTTTTGCTCATTGGCTCAGTGATTCCTTTTCTAAAAACCCATTACTAGGAAACAATCTTAGATGCTGACAGATTCTTGCACATGGATGTGCTGAGGAGTCAGGAGCCAACAAGAGGAATCGGTTAAATCTATGAGGGCAAGTCTTTATGCTGGGATATTATTCAACAATTAAAAATCGCGATTTTTGAAATGCTCAGTTTATATCATTGAAAAGGCAGGATACACATCTCTTGTCCTCAAAAAATAACCCAATTTTTGTAATCCATAAAAATAGACCAGAAGGAAATGCAATAAAAAATAGTTATTGTGATTATCTCTAGATGAAAGGATTGTGGGTAGAAGTGTTTTTCTCTTTCGTTACTGTAGTATTCTAGTTTTGTCTAGGATTATTTTTGTCCGTAGGGGCCTATGAAATAGTGGTCACTTCAATCCACAGTTGGCTATCTGGCACCTAGATTTAGTGTGTTAAAATGCACATCTGGGCACATGTTTTCCCTCCCCCCCCCCCCCCAACCCTCCAAAAAAAAAAAAAAAAATCACCTCTTAGAACCTTCCCACTGAATGTAGGATAAATGCAGCCCACAGGGTCCTGCAGGCTCTGGGTCCCTCTCACCCTTGTAGCTTCTCTCCTCTTTGCTCTCTGTCCTTCAGCCACTCAGGGCCTTTTTCGGATTCCTGTATAGGTCACATTCTCTCTCATCTTCTGGCTGCAGCACTCATCGCTCTGCTGAGCCCTCTCCCGGGCCCACCATACCCCCCTAACTTAACAAGATGCATTCAGTATAATTCCAATCCATTCTTTCAGGCCTCAGTGTAAGTCACTTACACTGGGATTCATCAAGGACTCGCCAGCACCCCAATGTGCTTCCAACATATACTCAACTTCCCTTCTCAATACCTGGGTTCCCCATCTGTCCTCACCATGAACCACAAGCTCCATCAGGGCTGGGACTGCGCCATATCGACCACCACGTACCCCCAGAACTCAGCACAGGGTTCAGCTCACTGTAGATGGTTCTGAGTATGAATGAACGAACAGGTGAATCTCATCCAAGAGGACTGGAACTCCTGTTCTCATGGCAAGCTACGGCCAACAACAGACAATGCACAGACATTGCATTAGAGCCCTACAGACCTGAATGTCGCAGAGTCTCAGCTTTCTTATCCCCTAGAGGGCTAACCAAGGCCTGCCGTGCACCGTTGTTGTGAGCTTACATGAGTTATTGCTTACCACATGCCTAGCAGAGTGTCTGCCACATGGCAGGCACTCGGTGAATGATATGTCATCCGGGGCTGCCCACAGTGCCCAGCCACAAAGGCAGGCCTGGCTCACACCTGTTTTCATCATGACCTTATCTATTGTAGATAAGTCACGTGAGGAGAGGTTCCCCCGGAAGAAATGTTTCTCCAGAAAATGAGACCAGGGTAGGCAGCATTTCGTCTTCACCATCTTAGAATTCTGGGGCCCGCCACAGTGCCTGACACTCGATGTGTGTGTGTGTGTGTGTGTGTGTGTGTGTGTGTGTGTGTGTGCGCGCGCGCGCGCGCACTGAGTTGGACCAGAACCAGACTGAGCCTGTGAGTGACACCTTCGTGTCCGCCTGCTGCCTTCTCCTTGTGGGTGAAGATCATTCTGAGCTCTGCCTGAAACTGATTGACACCTGATTGGCGGCAGAGAAAGAGAACTCCTCTTACAGGCTAAAGAGCTCTTATTTTGTCTTTCTAAAAATCACTCTTCTTTCAAACAGCATTAAACTAGACAGATTGTGTACACTCAGCTTGAATTGCCCGGTGTAAAAGCCAAGTTCTTCTTTGAGGTGAGAGCCCTGTGTGTGGATGAGTTCAGGGAAAAGGCTTTAGAGACTCAGACAGATTGTTCTTTTATAAAAGTGATTGTTCAAGCTCTACACAGCCTCAGGGCTGTCCCCTTAGTGTAGCTTCTTGAATATTGTCAAACTGTCAAGGCGTCAGGTTGGTGGTTAGCTTATCTTCCCAATAACTAAAATCAGATAAATGTTTGGAGTAGATATTAGTGTATCTGAGCCCCCCCCCCCCCCAGCCCCCCAATAGTTCAGAACTGTGTTCATTACTTTGCTATATATTAGATTTGGGTTTCAAGCAAACGTGAAAACTGGGCCTACTGACTTCCGAGTATATGCACACGTGCAGGTCTGTGTTAACATGCGTGCGCTTTCCTAAGTCCCCATTTAAAGCGCAACCTTGTTGTCTTATAGCTTGTGCTTTCTCTGGCTCTTGGAAGATCACTGCAGCACATGTACTTGGCAAAAAGCACACAGCCCTTCCCCAGAACTTGGTACCAAATGTGCTGAGTTCCCGTCTTCAGAGCTCGTATCTTTTGACTTTTCCTGTGATGTGCACATTTCTGATCTAAAACTGGTTGAAAGTCGTGGTAGCCATTCACATCAAGAAAGGGATGAATTTCTCAAAAAAGAAGTCGGGTGCTAAAAATAGCCTCCTTGCCTTCCAGGCCCACTCTTCTACCTCGGGGACCAAGACAGAAACATTTCCAGGATGGAAATGACATTGTTCAAGTGATGCACACATTTGGCGGCCTGCTATTTTTTCCTCTACTGCCAGAAGGAAGAAATAAAATATCAAGTAGAAAAGATTTCCCCAGAGTTGTTAAAATAATCACTGAATTAACCTTTGGTGCTTAGTATGATACCCTGAAAACTTGGATCTTTAGAATGGTTCATTTCTAAGATTTTCCAGATAGCCAGGTTTTTACTCAAGGATTGCTTGGGCCCAATGGCATGGATCAGTGGTTGAGCATTGACCTCTGAATCAGGTCACGGTTCCATTCCCAGTCAGGGCACATGCCCTGGTTCCGGGTTCAATCCCAGTCGGGGTGTGTGAAGGAGATAGCCAGTCAATGATTCTTTCTCATCACTGATGTTTCTATCTCTCTCTCCCTCACCCGTCCACTCTGAAATCAATAAAAATACATTTTAAGAAAAAGATTGCTTGGTACAGTAGCTCCTACTGTTATAGTTCAATACATTATGAGAATTCTTCATCTAGGTGAAAAGTATAAAGAGAATTGCTGAGAAGTGACTATTCCTTTCTGTGTTTGCCTTGTGTGCTGGATAATTCAATAAGTAGATAAAGTCTGTATGGAATAAGGTATTAGGCAAAATCAAATAAATGACAGGACTTCTAAAAAATGTTTTGCCCATAATATTTATTTTTCTGTGTCTATAACATTACAAATGTTTTACCTTTCGCCTTCTCTGCATTTACTTATATAGATGTAAAAACAAAAAAACAAACAAACCAAAAACACACACAAAAGGGCTTATTAGGAATCATTCTCTCTCTCTCTCTCTCTCTCTCTCTCTCTCTCTCTCTCTCTCTCTCTCTCTCTCTCTGTCTCTCTCTGTCTCTCTGTCATAGAGGGTGTTCAATAAGTAAGTGTGGAATGAATGAAGCAGTTTGAGAATCATAATGTACCGCACAGTGGACTAATGGAGTTATAATTATCTCCTATAGTTTAATAGATGTAGCTGACTTTTTTAAGTTGGGATTTTCTAAGTCACTGGGTTGCCAGCGTTTTAGAATAGACATCTTGGGCTTATATTAAAAGTAGGGTGTTTTTTTTGTTTGTTTTTGTTTTTTTCTGCATTGGTACAAGAGCAAAATATTCACCTAAACTCACATTCTGTGATATACACTGGTAGAAATGTGCCATTCTTACAAATAACAAAAACAAAAGTTATGTTTGACTTAATCAGAAAAGTTTTTTATTAGAACAAAATGGGGTAGCTCATTGGCTCAATTAAAAAAAAAGTAACAGAAACCAGGGCAAGCTCCACCGCCAAGAGCTCTGCCAAGGGATAGTCCTCTCAGGATGCCACCACATGATTGGCTGCCATTGGTCAGTCCCTCCCTTAAGATTCAAAAACTGGGGCAGGTGCATCTCATTGGCCCAGGTAATGTTGCAGGGAACAGGTAAAAAGCCCGGCCAAGCTTGGGATTTCCCCAAACATAAGGGGGTGTGGATGCTGAGCAGACAAAAATATAGGCGTCTGGCATAAGATTGTAAATGATTGAATGGCAGCGTGTGTCATCTTGTTTTCCTGTCTTGTGGAAACTTTATTCATGGAAAGCTAAGTGGCTTCACATTTGCATTCCCCAGGTCAGCACACAGCAGCCTGGACTGTCATCTTGTCATCTTGGCTCCATTTTCATGTATGAGGCTTTAGAAAATTATGCAAATCTCAACTACTTTTTGTTCCCAAATTTGTGGAGCATGCTAAGAAGCATGTCTACACCATGAAACAATGGCAGAGAAAAAGATAGGCTAGGCTTTTTAACATATACAAACTCTTTGGAAGTATGTACTTACTTTTTTTTAAAAATTGCTTTGAGGGCATGGGCAGGTACCTCAGTTGGTTATAGTGCCAACGTTACGGGTTTGATCCCTGGTCAGGGCACCTACAAGAATCAGCCAGTGAATGCATAAATAAGTGGAACAACTATAATAATTAATGTTTCTCTCTCTTTTCCTCTCTCTCTATAAAAATCAGTGAGTTGTTTTTTTGTTTTTTTTTAAAGGGCTTTTAATAACTTCCGATACACATCTATGAGTCTGAGAGCTATAAAGGACCTCAGAGATGATGGTTTTCAACTTGTCACCCAAATCATGACTGTCTCCACCGCATCCCAGGACACTGTGCGTGGCGAGGAGTACATTCCTGCCCTTTCCCATCCCATTTTTGGATGGTTCCAGATATGATAAGGCTTTTCTGAAATTCAGCTCACTGTCACTTTGCTTTTCGGTTCTAGTTTGGTCATGTGGGACTAATGGGACATGTTCCTTCTGCATAATTCCAGAGACAGACAAACCTTTGGAAATTGATACAGATTTGACTCCCACCTTTGCCATTTACCTTAGGCAAGTTATAGTATCTTTTTTGAAATGTTGTTTTCTCATTGGTGAAGTGAGAAAAGTAGTATCTACTTTGCAGAGGTTACAGTATAATAGAGGGTCCCTTATTCTGTGGCCCCTCGTAGATCTTCAATAAATGCTAAATTATCATAATTATTACTGATACAGATGAAGATGACTGTCTTATCCCTTTAGTCTTTTCCATATTAAACCTCACTTGAGATGAATATTCTTGAGCCCCCTCTGTCACTGTCCTCCCAATTTTATTAATGTTTGCGTGTAAATGTGGTCTGCACTCAAGCTGGGCTAAACCAAATGGGACTGTTACTTCCTGCATCAGTGTTATTCTCCCAATAGGTGCAAACTAATTATTGAGTGAAAAGTAGACCATTTTCTTATCAATGTGACAAAAGGTTATGTTGGCATTTTAGAATCTGTGTTATACTCATGTTGAACATTTTTACTTGGACTATAGCCAGAGTCAGAGTTCTCTTCCCTTATACCTTTGTAAGTCTTTTTTTTTTTCTTTTTCTTTTTCTTTTTTTCTCTCCAAATTTAAATATATGCCTTTACATTTAATCCTGTTAAATTTCATTTCCGTCGGCTGAGGTAATTTTGGTCTTATGTCTTCATCCCTCTCTAGAATCTCTCCTACTTTCTGCCATTCAGTTTAGATGGGTATTTCCTATTTGCTTTTATGTTAATTATTTGGAAGGAAAGAAGATTGAAAGGGATAGAATCACTGAAAGAGCTCTATGGCATGTCACTCGGGACTGCCTTCAGTGCACACACACACTGGGCTTTGTAATTCACAAGTATGTTGTGGTTGTGTTGGGTCTTATGGCATATAAATCGTTTTTATATACCCTGTATGCCAAAATGACACATCATTTTTGCAAATATGTACAATGTTACTACATTTCAATTCATTTCAGTTTAGCCCATAAGTAAATGTTCAGAGAGACTGCCAGATGATTTACTGAAATCAAGGTGCATTCCTGGGCTTTTCTGAAAAATCTTTACCGAGTACCTTCTTTTCACTTTGTGAATCTGCTCATGGTGAAGGTAGAACCTTATAGTTAGATTTACGGAAGAAGTCTTCTTGGGTCAGTGGTAATAACAGATGGCTAATCAATTTATAAACTCTCAGTGCTTTCAAGAGAGAAAAAGAAAAATTGCTATTTTGTCTAACAGGAATTTTTAACCTGGCAAGACAGCTGAAACATATCTTAAATCTACTTAGTAAGAGACAATATGTTTTGTTCTTTTCATTCATGACAGTGTGTGTATATTTGTGTTTCTCCAATTGGACATTTATGATAATGGGTTTGTATATTTTATTTTTCACTATTAAATGGGCTCCATGCAAGGTTCATCAATGTAATGGAAAGACAGAGGGATTTGGGGATCACTGGGAAATGCTTGGAATCAATCTATTATAATGATCTTCACAGTAACAAGTTCAGAAAGAAATGACTCTTCTTATGTACTAAATATCTTTTGGAAAATTCTCAAAAGATAAGAACATGGGAATTATACATATATAGGGTTGGGCAAAAGTAGGTTTATAGTTTCTATGGAAAACTATATTATTAAAAAGCCAGTGACTGTAGGTCACCAGGAGATGCATTGATGGGTCTTGCACGATTTTGAGGGCTGGGCCTCTAGTACAATAATAAATAATAATATCCGAGTAAACTCTGTGTTTCACATACTCAAAAGTGTAAACCTACTTTTGCCACACTCTGCATGTAAAAAAAGTCACAAATCTATTGACAGGCTGAAGAGGGGGGGTAGAAGCTAGTTTCCGAGTAGCCTAGTGTATGCCAGTACTAAGGAATTTAGATTTTTACTCTGAAAGTTCTAAGGATACCATTCAGGAAATTTAAATAGGGGAGAGAAATGATCAGATTTATGTTGAAGAGCTTTTTGGAGATAGCAATGCCGAAGATGGGACAAGGTAAAAAGCTGTTGCAAAGATCCAAGTAAGAAAAAAAGACATGTCCAAACTAAGGCAACATCACCGGGATGGAATGAACGGGAGCTATTAAGTGGATTCAGTGGGCCAGGGTTAGTGACAGATCAGATGAGGAGGATGAGGGACAAAAGCAGAAAAGAGAAGTCGCTGTGGAACCCCTATCAAGGGCTGCAGGATGAAAAGCAAGGGCCGATAACCAGCACAGAGCGGTGGGAAGAAAATCAGGGAGAGGCCAGGGAGAGAGTCCAGGAAGGAAATGCTGATGCAGCAGGAATGAAGGCTGTGAGGAGTCAGGGAAGGTGAGGACCCAGGACGTCCTTGGCTCTTACAAGTGAGGACGTCATCAGTGACCAAGGCAGAACAATTTCTGAGGTGGGAGAGGCGGGTGAACCGGATTGCTGTGCCTTGAAATGTGGAAGGGGGTTCTTATCGGTGTCTCTTTTATTGGCAGTGGGTTGGGCCCATCAGGAGCTGGAGGAGCTGAGGGGTGCCTATGGCTAAAGGGAGATTTCTATGTGATTGTTTTATTTGTCTGTTTAATGGGAAATAATTGGCCATGAAGAATTGCTGGTTGAGATTTGAAAGTTTTAGAGAAATAAGGGTGATTTATGAAATTGGGTCTTGCAGAAGTGGAAAAACTGAGATGCAACATAAAAATAGAGGTATTTTTTTGTTTTCAATGGGAGAGTAAATTCATTCCACTGAACTTAGAAGAAAGGCATGCATATACAGTATATATACGATAATTGTTTATCTGAGGGCAAGTTTAATAATTGGTGGGAATTGCCGAAACCTGTTTGGCTCAATGGCTAGAGCGTCGGCTTGGGGACTGAAGGGTCCCGGGTTTGATTCTGGTCAAGGGCATGTACCTTGGTTGCGGGCATATCCCCAGTAGGGGGTGTGCAAGAGGCAGCTGATGGATGACTCCCTCTCATCGATGTTTCTAACTCTCTGTCTCTCTCCCTTCCTCTCTGTACAAAATCAATAAAATATATTATTGAAAAATAATAATCATTGGTGGGAATTCCCTACAGAAATCTTCTTTTTTCTTTTTCCTGAGACTCTGTAGATGGAGGAGGTGGCAGTGAAGGAAACTGGGGAGGGGCTGATAGAGACGGAGAAATGGCTTGGCAAGTTGGGGGTCCGTGAGTCAGTGTTCGTACATGTCTGTCTATCTGTGTGGTACCCCCCTGGGCTGTTCAGCACCAAGGTGTAGCAGGGGAGAGAGGAGATGGTGAGACTCATTCTTTCAGTCAATATCAGGTATGCGCTGTGTCCATACGGTTGAGAGAGAGCAGTTAACCACACGGAGAAGTGAGGAAGTGTGCCACATGGCTGTCGAGGATAAATGTATTTCAAGCTCAGAAGGCAAGAAAGCTGTTGAGGAAATATGTTTGGTGCATTTAAAACGACAGTGAGGAAGCAAATGTGACCGAAGTGTGGCAGGGATAGTTGTGTTTGGAAGGAGGACAGGGAACAGAGTGTTTGGGGATGGCCCTGTGGGCCGTTGTAGAAAGTTTGGCCTTTCATTTGCCAATGAGACCTTTAAGCAGAGGCCTGGCATAGTCTCGCTGATTTTAAAGGGTCATTCTAGCTGACGTGGGGATTAGCAAAGACGGAGTATGAGGAGGGAAAAGGGGTGTGAAAGCAGAGAGGCCCGTTAGGAGCCTGTTAACAAGTCTGTCAGTTCACCATGGAAGGTTAGACCCAGCGTGTTCCTACCTCAGGGCCTTTGCATTTTTCTCCTCTTTCTGGGCTGCTCTTCTGCCAGCTCTGCCCATGGCCCACACCCTCCTCTCCTGGTCTCTGCTTAACTGCGAGGCCCTCCTGGTAGCCTCACTTGCCACCAGCCTACGCTTTCCATGGCATCTTCTCTTTCTTCATAACATTTACCACCTTTGGACATTGTATATATTTTAGCTGCTTGTTTATTTACTGTCTTCCTCGCTGTAATATAAGTCCCTTAAGAGCAGGGATTTCTCTCTTTCCTTCACTGCTGTGTGCCTGCTCTCTACAACAGTGCTTGCACTGAAGAGGTGCTTGTTGATGTTGCATCGATTAGGGAACGAAGTACTTCCTTCACCATTATCACCAATACCACCTCCACCACTGTAATTGATAAGGATCATGGCAGTGCCAATACTATATTTTTCTTACCATACTTCCCCTTTGGGAAGGGCGTGCTATCCCAGGCCTCATTCACCATCCTCTGTGGAGCAGACATGTCACCTCGCCGTGGCGTTGATCTCTTGGCTCCTCATGGAACAAGCAGCCTTGCGTTTGGTTTGTGTCAGTCTTTGCATCTCTTTTTAGTCACGTCGCTCACGCCCTGTAGAATCCTCTAGGCTTAAACTCCTGAGGAACTCTGGACATTGGCGTTAGCGGGGAATTCGAGAACCAGATAAAGGATGCTGCCAACAGCATGCCTGCTGTCTTGGCATCTAATTCTGGCACATGTTTTAGCAGGTTTGATTGCATAATTCAGCCATTGGTGACAAAAAAGTGATCCCATATCCAGTGAGGGGTGAGAGGGGGGAGGATCTGGTGGCATAAAATAGAAGCTATTTTAAGATTTGGAGGATGGGCTAGGGCCATGGTCGGCAAACTGTGGCTCGTGAGCCACATGCGGCTCTTTGACCTCTTGAGTATGTATAGCTCTTCCACAGAATACCACGGCCTGGGCGAGTCTATTTAAAGAAGTGGCCTTAGAGAAAGTTTAAGTTTAAAAATTTGGCCCTCCAAAGAAATTTCTATCGTTGTACTGTTGATATTTGGCTCTGTTGACTAATGAGTTTGCCGACCACTGGGCTAGGGTTCTTGTTTTAAAAAAACGTAACTGTGTTTCTGGTACTTCTAGGATTACCCCAAACCTTTTGCACCGACCACCCATGACTATTACTTCCTTTGGAGAGCATCGTTTGATGCTTTCGTTTATGATCCTTTCATACCAAGTTTTCATTTTATTATAGTTTTCATACCAGAATCCCCATGTTTTACAGGACTTTTTTTCTCCTTTCAAACCTCTTATCAATTAAGTGAACTTAATGTAAGTCTGAAATAACTGAAAATAACTCATTTAATATGTAATTCCAAAATACAAGGAATTCGTTTGTTTAGCACACCCTCAGTGTGGGTTGATAATACGATTTCTGATCGTCTTGAATGAACAGGTACAATGCTGTTTGAGAAAGCCTCAGTTCATTTCTAGAGAGACTTTCTGGTTGTTTGTTTTGTTTTTAATGTGTGGGATTTACGTTGCAAGTGAAAAGAGCACTTCATCAAGAGTCAGGACAGTGGTTCTATCCCTAAACAGATGTATCATCTTAGGCAAGTCACTTGGAGAAGAAAGATGCATGGGTAGTATTGAGCCAGGCAGCTGTTAACAGCCTGAAAGCACAGTAGTTCACTGCATATGTCCATGCCTGTTGCTTCTCTTTGCAACATTCAGGGTCAATGAGAGCTATCTAGAGCACTCTGACTTTAGAGGGAAATGTTCATATCTGGAAAGTAGATGCCAGCCCCTTGAGACTCTTCCTGAGTAGATGACCCACATCACTGGTCATGTATAAGTCCACTTTTACATGCCTACCTCACTGCCTGCATAATTGATACCGTTGCTAGTGACCAGATGCTGAAATTGCAGAACGATAGTGCTGGAAGAGACCCTATGCTATTTATCTAGTCTGATCATGGCCCCCAGGTCCCTAAGAGTCTGAAAAGAGCAATGGGGGTGCATCCGTCAGCCCATTTTGGTCCTCCCAATTCTACACCTGAGGGCATTATTGGAAGGTTAGCCAGGCTGTGGATGCATGAGTTTGCTTTGCTTTTGGCTGGAGTTATCAGTGTAAGAACAAATCAGTTATTCCCAGTAACTGCCCAGGGGTAAGCAAAATCTTTCAAAGACTGCCTCTATCTGTGTTGTCCTGTGCAATCAGCCACTGGCCACATATTGTTACCGAGCACTTGAGACGTGGCTGATCCTTATTGGGATATCCTGCAAGTGTAAAACGTGTACCAGATATCAAAACCTGCTGTAAAAAGTGAGAACCGTGTCATACATTTTTATATCAGCTACATGTTGATATCATGATATATTGGGTTCAATAATATTTTATTAAAAGCAATGGATTTTGTTTGTTTTATGTGTGGGGTGTCGTTTTTTTACTTTTTACCGTGAGGACTAAACTATTTAAAAGCACATGACACACATTATGTTTCTATTGGAAGCACGGGCCGTGGTGAAAGGCTGGGTGGTGAAAAGGCTGGGGCCCAGTCTTCATTTTGCACCCCCGCCAAGTGAGATCAGAGAGGGCAGGCCACTTGTCCGAGATCACACTCGTTCAAGTGAGTTGGTCGCTGAGCCAGGATTAGGCCAGCCGGTTTTCTGGAACCAAGAGGCCTGAGGGACCACAGCGGCTTGTTTTACCTGGTGTCTGTAAAACTGCTACTTTGATTAAAAGCCAAGGCTCTAATATAGATTATTAGCTGTTTTCTGAGCATAAGCCCCTAATTGTATGCCTTTGGTATCAAATCCAACCAAATTTAAGAGGAAAGAAGAAAGAAAAAAAGAAAAAGCCCTCCTTTGTAGGATCCTAGTGAGAAGTCCCAGTTTTCATTCTTGAACAGATTTCTTTCACCCCAACACCCTGGCATGGAACATTAATGGCTGGAGAAAACCACAATAAGAAAACATTTATAAGGAGTCCAGCCCTCATTCATCATGCTTTTCCCTTCAACACAGCAAGCATCCCTTCAACAAATACCCATTAAGAGATTAAGGCTGACCAAGAATAATAAATTGTTGCTTGGTCCCCAGGCAGGCAGTTCCCTTTACATAATTTCCTCAGGCTCAGGGACCCAGATGATAGGTATTCAACATGGGGCCATGTTAATGCTACATAGTGATGTTCTAAAAGGCTTTAAAATTATTTTAATGCCATAAATAATCATAAAAATAGTTTGCTCACAAGCAGGGTGTTTTTCTCTCTCCACAGCGATTTTATCTCTTAGAAATTTGTGAAAGGCCGAAACCAGTTTGGCTCAGTGGATAGAGCGTCGGCCTGTGGACTGAAAGGTTCCAGGTTCGATTCTGGTCAAGGGCATGTACCTTAGTTGTGGGCACATCCCCAGTGGAGGGTGTGCAAGAGGCAGCTGATTGATGATTCTCTATCATTGATGTTTCTAACTCTCTATCCCTCTCCCTTCCTCTCTGTAAAAAAATCAATAAAAAATATTTTTTAAAAATTGTGAAAGGTGTTCCCGGTTTTAGCAGAGTAGTTTTTGTCATGAGCACTTGAGGAATTGAAAGGAAACTGAGCATCTAGTGCTCTCATCCTTGGGCCCTTTCCCTGAGCCATCGTTGCTCCTCTGATAACGCTTTTTGGTTTCTATGGTTATCAGTGTTGTTATGTTTAAATTTTAAAGCAGCTACCGATTCTATATGGTTTGCTACAAAAACCTTCCACGCTCCCCACGGCACTGCCCCCACTCTTGATTTCTGGCTCGCCAGAAGGCAACCACTTTCAAATCTCTTAACTGATTCTTTTGTCATTTATCCCTAATCCTTAAATTACATGCTCATGTTGCTGTCCTTATTTTTCAGTTCTTGACATTATCTCCTGTTACCTCACTGTGGAAGGTGACCATGAACACATTGTTTATCCCTTCGTCCCTGACCCCAGCCCTACCATTGAAGCAACCCAGACATCTTAATTTTGGACGCATCAATATTCAGTGCTTGCATATTATGATTATGTAAATAATCTTTGCATCTGACTTCATGCATTCTATTAAGATTACTTTTAGTTTTCCAGAGTTAAACCCTGGTATTTTTTCGATGTGCTTACTGTTTTAATCTTTTTATGCACTTATCGCTCTTACTGCTAATTCATATCAGATACGATAGGTGTTACAAGTTCTGAACCAAAGACTCAGAGCCTTCCACCTGCTCCCGGATTGACATTAGCTCAGTACCCATAAGTCATCTGGACCTTTCTTCTCTCTGCCTCTTATTTGAATTTAACTCCATTTCTTAAATTCCATGCTTTTTTTTTTTCTTTTTGCTTTTTTTTTCTGTTTAAATTCGTACCCTGATTTTAAAAGAGGACAACTTCCAGTAGCTTCCTGAGGCAGAGTGGGGCACTGGCAGGGAAGTAAAGTTTTTGAGACCTTATATGTCCGAAAAATATCTCTTCATACTTGATCACTTGGCTAAGTCTACAATTCTGAGCAGGAAGTAATTTCCCCCAGAATTGTGATGGACTGTTCCACTGTATTGTCTTTCAGCACTGCTACTGTTGAGAGAACATGCTGTTCTGATTTGTAATCCTTGGTGTGTAACTCTTTCTGTTCACTTGTTTGTCCTCTGGGGACATTTTTATCCTCCAATTTCAGAATTCCATTGTCACGTGCCTCCGTGCAGGTCTGTGTTGGCGCAGTCGTGCCATTTCAGTCTGCACATTTATTTCCTTGAGTTCCGGGAAATTTCCTCCCCTGTTTTCTCAGGTCACCTTCTGGGATGCTCATTATTGGGATGCTGGTTTTGTGATTTTATTTTTTCTCTTGCACCTGCTTACAATTTGAGCTTCTCTTTGTAAGGTTCCGCCTCTTTGTGTTCCAGTACTTGTATTGAGTTTTTATTCCTGACGTCATACCTTTATCATTCAAGTGGTTTGTTGTTGTTCTGGACATGTCCCTGTTATAGCATCTTGTTCTCATCTCATAGATGCAGTATCTTCTCTTCATTGTCAAAGGATATGTTTTCTTTTCTCTGCATTCTCTTTGTCCTCTCTATGTTGCCCTTTTCTGTTTGTTGTGGGGCTTTGTTTTGCTCTCTGCCTTTTATACTCAAAGGTCTGGTGATCTCCGCTCATCTGCTCACATTTAGGCATTGGTGGAGCACTAAAGCATTGATTGTAAATTCTTGACCTCGAGAGTCACTGGTCTGGGAAGTTCCTTGGGATACATCCTCTTTTTTTCTTTATTGATTAAGGTATTACATATGTGTCCTTATCCCCCATTCCCCCATTCTCCCACTCATTCCCTCACCCCCTGGTGTCTGTGCCCATTGGTTAGGCTTATATGCGTGCATGCAAGTCCTTTGGCTGATCTTAGGATACCTTTGGTAGGAATATCTCCAGGAATTTTGTCTGTGGCTGCCCACATTCCCTAGAGATGAATGACTCTTCTGGCATTCACCCTGAAGGTTATAAGTCTAGCTGTCAACCTCCTGGGAATGCAGTGGGAAAAGGGATAGGGGAGGTCTCAGTGATCAACATATACAGTCTGCTTAATCCTCCATATAACTCTTCAACTAACCCACCTAGTTATTCTGGCATCAGCTCTTTCTTATGTCACTGTATTTTTACTGTCTCCAGAGCATAAACTTCTCACCTTTGGCCATTGTAGAGAGGAGCAGTGATTTGATTGTTCAGATTTTCAGTTGTAACCAGTGCCCCGAGCCTTGTAGGGTCCTGATCTGTACGTTTGGTGATTTCACAGCTATCCTTACTGTGAGTTTAGTATTCTACTGTCTTGGGTTTTCTAAGTGAATTACTACTGGTTCATTTGCTTTCAAATTTCTGGGTGGGTTTTTTTTTTCCCCCTCTTCTTTTCCTCCCCCCTTTTCTCCTCCTTCTTTTTGTTTCTGTCTCCTCTCCTGGTGTCTTTGTCCTTGTACCTTTTAAAAAAATCCCTTTGCTGTTATTTGAGAGGAATTTGGGGAAGTAGAGCAGAGTTAAAAATTAACATTTTCAAACTGATGAATTTTGACATTCTCTGCCATAGGGAAATTGCATATATATATATATTACACTTGAGCTTTTCAGGAAGAAAATTCTTGTCAGTTGAAATTACTATTACTATTGATATATTTTTTTACCCTTAGACAGTACAACCAGAGTCACAGTGTTGCCTGTGTAGAATTCCTGTAAGGTGCTACTTAAGGGACAGGTAGTTGTGTCTTTGTAGTCCTATGTCCTGTTGATGTAACAAATTGTTACATCTCCTTTGTTATATTAAAAAAAAAAAATCAATGGTAGAATATGGCTAAAACACAGATAGATTTTTGTTTTATTTTTACACCAACACCCTTTCAGTAAAGAAATCAATATAGTAGTATGTATTAATAATAAACTAGGTAATATATGTAAAACTCTTAGAACCATGTCTGGCACATAACACTGTGTGTTAATGGCTTACCATTGTTGTTATATATTGTGTGTTTTTTAAAATAATATTTCTAAATTTGCCAAGAGTTATAGCCAGTGGTTCTCAAAACCAGCTGCACAACAGATTGACCTGATGATCTTTAAAAAGAGATTCAATTGCCCATCTCTGACCTACTTAATCAGAATCTTCAGGGGTGGGTTCCAAATACATAACAAGACAGAGCTCGGTTTTCCTGGGGAAGAGGTAAGTGAGATATTTCGAGAATCACTGTGGTGGAGTGGCGGGGGGGGGTCATCACATCACTCGTGCGACACATCCTGTGGATGGTAGGTGGGTGAGTGGGTGGGAAGAGATCAATCAAAGAACTAGTATGCATATGAGCATAACCCATGGACCCAGACAGTGGTGTAGTGAAGGCCTGGGATGGGGAGGGCGGGTAAGGGCAGATTAGAAGGGGTCAATGGGGGAAAAGGGGACATATGTAATACTTTCAACAATAAAGATTTATTTTAAAGAAGAAGAAAAAACAGCAAGATGAAGCAGTAGAGCCAGCTCGGAGAGCTGGGACTGAAAGCAAAGTATATATGCACAACAAAAAAATACATTCATACGACAAGTGAATAAAATACATTTTTCATAGTAAATACACATAGACGTTCACACACACACACAGAGACTGGGAACCAACTCGTCATGGTGGGCCCTCCTTTTGTACAGAGGATTCAGGCAGTCCGATGCCCTGTCTTTATGCTGTTTTGCCCCTTCATTTAAGTCAGATTTTACCTGGAGAGAGTTAGCAGAAGAGGTTCCTGAGGGGGGGTGTGGTTTACTCCCGCTCTCCCTGCGGCAGACATTTGTGGAGCGTTGGCCAGAGGCAGCCAAGCATTTACTTTAGACAAAATCCACACTCCCGAATGGGCTGCACAAGGTTCTGATGGATTATCTTTAAATTAATCCTTGTTTAGATTCAGGACTCATCTGCTAATGGGGCTCATTTTTTATTCATCTTCTGTAAAACCAAATAACCCTCATATGCAGCTGAACTAAGTGAGAGAAAATAGAGGAAATAAAAAAGCATTTTGTTTTATTTCCAAGTAAGTGACTCAGAAGGTTCTAAATAGTTATTTTATTTGAGAATTAATAGCAAACCTTTATTTAACAAAAACAGCCAGCATTGATTGGAATAATTAATAGAATTATATAATTATAGAATATTAAGAGAAATCATAATTAGGGGCTGGGAGGAGGGGTGGGCAATATAAGATGCAGAATTGCAGAATGACCAAATTCATAGCTACTAATGTTTTTACATTATAAAAATGTGAATGCTTGATTCTAAGGAATACTTACTTATTTAAAAAAAACAAAACAAAACGGTTTTCTCCCTGGCCGGGTGGCTCATTTAATTAGAGTGTTTTCCTGTGCACCAAAAGGTTGCAGGTTCAATTCCCAGTTAGTGCATATGCCTGGGTTGTGGGTTCAGTCTCCGGTGGGGAGTATTCGGGAGATAACTGATCAATATTTTTCTCACAATCAATGTTTCCCCCCCCCCCCCACCCCAGTTCTTCTCTCTAAAATCAATAAACATATCCTTGCCCAGCCAGCAAAACTCAGTGGTTGAGCATTAACCTATGAACCAGGAGGTCATGGTTCAATCCCTGGTCAGGGCACATGCCAAAGGTTGCAGGCTCCATCCCCCACTAGGGGGCGTGCAGGAGGGAGCCAATCAACAATTCTCTCACATCATTGATGTTTCTATCTCTTACTTCCTCTCTCTCCCTCCTCTCTGAAATCAATTTAAAAATATACTTAAAAATAAACAAATAAACATATCCTTGGGTGAGGTTTTTTGTTTTGTTTTGTTTGTGTGTTTTTTAAAAAAAGATCTTTCAATTCTTTCTATAGTGTTGGAACAATGGAAAACAGGCCAGGGCTCTCTGTTAATAACATAACAAGAGCTAGTACTGACTGCGTGCTAACTAATGCAGGCACTGCCTCAGCACTTTGCATCAGCTCACTCACTTCATCCCTACCACAGCCCTTTGACAAAGGTCCCTTTCAGATGAGGAAACTGAGGTCCAGGAGACTAACATGTCACTGCCCTCCGTTGGGATGCTCACCACAGGTACCCACGCCAAGGACGTTACGTGCCAGGTTGAGCTGGCAGAGCTGTAGGTGACTTAGACTTAAGCCAAAGGAAGCCAATGCGTGCCTCCTCCTCCTCCTCCCATGTGCTCAGACCAGCAGTGACTCTCCTGGGGGCTGCTGGCACAGCTGAGGCTCAGGGAACTCCTGCTGCACACAGCCCTCATGGATGGTGGCAGCCAGGATTCGACTCGAGTCAGATTCCAAAGCCAATGAGATGCCTCCCCTCTTTTCTGCGTATGTCTTACCTTTTGCCCTTTCGCTCCTCAGGAGGTGGGAGAGAAGGACCAAGAGGACTCGGAGCCTCTGCTCAGGGACCTGTGTGGCACTGTGTGACTCACTCTGTTTCCCAGGCATGACCCGGGCTGCCTGGCACACAAAGCCCTTTTGTGACTGAAGAGATGTCACTCTTTGCCTTGGCACCAGCGAACTGTGCCCACCGACTCTGGTTGGTGTTTTTTCTTCTCCTCCCATTTTTCTTTTTTTTCTTCATCAAAAAGATGACTGCTGAGGTCATCTCAGAGAAATCTAGAATAAATACCATGAGACTTGGTCCCTCAGGAAGACATCTTGTTCTCCTGCTGTTTGTAATTGTGAAGCGCTCGGCAACCGGGCAGCTGGATGGGGATAAATTTAGCCCGAGCACTGACGTGCACCGAATCCTGCTTTCTTAGAAGCACAATGGGAGCCCACGGAAGTCAGGGAAGGAGCAGTAAAGCTGGGTAGCCGGGCAGCCTCTCTCTCTCTCTCTCTCTCTCTCTCTCTCTCTCTCTCTCCATCCTGGATCTTGGTGTGGGTGAGGATAGAAGCCGCTCTGAGTGCACTTAAAATAGCTCTTGGAACTGGACACTGGCTCAGCGTAAAGGCAGGGAAGATGCTTCCTACAAAGCCGGCCCCTGCCTGACCCTGGAACCCAGGCCTGCTCTGACCATTCTGGCCTGGGGATCTGGGAGCATGTTCTTTCCCAGCCCAGCTGCTCGGGCACAAGCAATTTTCTGCTATGCATTCCAGGCCTTGGCGCCTCGCTGCTGCTCCAGACTCAGATATCTTATTCTAACCAGACTCGCTGTCTAAAGCCTGCGGATTAAAAATAGCCTCCCGCTGCTTGCTGTGGAACTCAAGGAGGTTCTCAGTGAGCCGAGAGGTCGGCTTGACTCCAGGCACCTGACTCATACCTGTGGGTTTCATCGCACCCAAGTGTTTAATCTCTTGAGGTTGTCTTAGTTGATGCTATACCATTGCCCACTTCGTATGGCTTTGCAAGGGAAACCAGTTGTCTTAGATTTGTGGGCACCAGTCTCATTAGGAGTCTGGGTTTTGGCAGGAGAGTGCCATTATTTTACTTGGTGGTTCCAGAAACAAATTGTGTCTGGTTATCTTTCCATGCACACATTCGTGGTATTTGCTCCTGATGCATACATTTATTTGTTAGCTCCCATTTGGCGGTAAATAATTCAAAGAAAAGAACCATGCCCCTACTTTCATTTTAACTACCTACAAAACTTCATAAATCCTCGACTACATCTTAAGGTGTTTTGGGACTATTGAATTGGCCAAAGCATTCTTTCTTTCATATCCACGGCACTCCTATGGAAATGGCACAAGTACTGCTTTATTTGCCTGACATTCTGTTGTTTAAAGCTCCGTGTTCACTGGCAGCCTGAGAATGATCAGTGTGTGTATGTGTGTTTAATAGTTTCGTTGGCTATGAACCGCATCTGTGCCTTCTTTTTTAATTTGTAAGGTTGCAATTAAAGCAGAATAGATTTAAAATGTAAGTTTAGCCTGCCAGGCGTGGTTCAATGGTTGAACAGCAACCCATGAACCAGAAGGTCACGGTTTGATTCCCGGTCAGGGCACATGCCAGGGATTCGAGTTCAATGCCCAGTATGGGGCTCCCAGGAGGCAGCCAATCAATGATTCTCCTTCATCATTGATGTTTCTATCTTTCTCTCCCTCTCCCTTCCTCTCTAAAATCAAATATGTGTGTGTGTGTGTGTGTGTGTGTGTGTGTGTGTATATATATATATATATACACACACACACACACACACACACACACACACATATATGTATTTAAAAAGGCATGAGTGGAAAATCTCTGACCCATGTCTAAATCATTAAAATAATAATAATAATAATAATAATGATGATGATGATGTAAGTTTAAACATAGATAAATGGGAGAAGGCCCTGAAGTTGATAGCAGGGGCTCTGTCAGTCCACGGGTAGCTGGCGTACCAGCACCGGGCCTTCCTCACAAAACATCCTGCCTCCAGTTCCCCGATCTTGGAACAAGAGCCCTGTGAGCGAAGAGCAGCAGCTGCCTGGCCTTGGCGGTGACTCGAGGAGGGGCCCTCTCCCCACAGCGCAGGCCGCCACATGGAGACCTCAGAGAGCGAAGCGGGCCTTTCCACTTACAGTGGGAGCCGTTGCAGGCGATGCAGACCTTCACGGGTTAGTTTCCTAAAACCCATTCACTTAGTACAGCACCTGGCAGAGCAAGGGCTCCACCAGCGTTAGCTAAGCTGGGAAGGGCTCCCACCTGTATCTGTTAGCTCAGCTTCAAAAAGCCCGGGAAAATAATAGGGTGCATCCGATCTGAGTGGCTACAGCAAGCTTATTCTTTCAACTGATGACACTCAAATGACCTCATCCACATTCTTCAGATTTTTCCCTTTGCCTCTGCATGAGGAATCCACTTTACACAGGTCAGACGCAGACACCTCAGCCCCTGGTTCAGCTACTATCCTGTCAAGAAGCAAAAGTACCTTTGAGAGGCCATTCATTCTTTCAAACACTATTTTTTTTTTTTATTCCTGCAACGTGCCCAGCGCTAGTCTAGCCACTGGGAACACAGACACGACACTCACAGGTCCCACACCTCCCCTGTGCCCACAGAGGCAGAGCAAGGGGGGACGTTTCAGCATCAGGTATGCGAGGAACGCCAGCCTGTCGGTCGGTGGTGAGTGTGGTTGGGAGGGGGGCTGTTGGGAGGTGGGAGCCGGGGGTCTAACATTCACTTTGGGGACATGAACTCAAGGAGCAGATAGCAGAACCCAAGCCATAGAAACTGGATTCAGTCATAGGGCTTCTGTTATGGAGAACTGGAGCAGAGAGCTGGTGGGAAAACAAGATAAGGAAGGGCCCCTTTATGGCAAAGACTCTTCTCCGGGGTTACAGACAGAGCATGACCCAGTGAAGCCAGCATTTGGGGTGATTCAATACTAATTCCCCTGATGAAGGGCGGGGCCGGGCCCGAAGTCTGGGTGGAGCCGAGCTTATAGAGAGGGGTTAAGTAAGCCCAGCTGGAAAGGTTAAAGGGCCGCAGGGGCAGGCAGCCAAGCATCTCACTGCCCTTCAAATCCAACTAAAATAAATAGGACCCGTGGTGTGCACAGATCTCTGATACAGAAGGAAGTGGACACACTGAGTGTGCATGATTTGAAGAGAAGGGTTTTAGCTCTGCTGTCTCGTAGACTAAGAAGATTGTCAGAATGCTTATGATACAAAAAAAGTTCTGTGTGATCTGTTTGTGTTTATGTAGAAAAAATTGTCCTGTACTTTTCCTTACCAGGATCAGATTTCAGAAGATCATCTTACTAACAAATACCCATCAACTGCCTATTCTGTGTCAGGCACAATCATTTGTTCTCTGATTTCAAAAAACCAGGAAGGTCATTCTTGCCCTCAGGAAACTTGTCATCTTTTGGGGAAGACTGAGAACGAAACCACACATTGGAACATGGGACGACTGGGGTGCGTCTCATGTTACTGGCCCACAGAGAGGGAGCGACTGGCTCAGGGAAGGAGAGAGTGCTTGAGTTGGGTCATGAAGGAAAGCAAAAGTGAAGACGAGATGGGGAAGGGGAGCAGAAGTGCAGATGCATGATGGGTTCTAGAAACGGGAAGAGGCTGGTGACTGGAGTGAAGGGGAGGGGTGAAAACGGAACAGGAAAAATAGGCTCCAGGCCTGCTGTACTAGGCGGAAGAATTAAAATTTACCCCAACCCATGGGCAGCTGTGGGAGGATTTCAGACAGAGACGTGTTGTGTTCCTTTTCTGTGTTTAGAAGAAATGCTTTGAGCCCTCGCCGGTTTGGCTCGGTGGATAGAGTGTCGGCCTGCAGACTGAAGGGTACTGGGTTCGATTCCAGCCAAGGACAGGTATTTCAGTTGTAGGGTCCTCCCCAGCCCGGGACCTGGTCAGGGCTCATGCTGGAGGCAACCAATTGATGTTTCTTTTTGTTTTTCCCTCTCTCTTCCACTCTCTCTAAAAATCAATGGAAAAATATCCTCTGGTGAGGATTAAGAAAAAAAGACAGAATACTTTTGGCCTGTGTGAAGGAAGGGACCTATGAGATGAAGGCCAGGCTGGCTGGGAGGGAAATGATGTTGGTGTTGCTCAACCCAGTGTCATGGCCTCCAAAGAGCAGGCTGCGCTGCAGAGCGGCCCCCCAAGCGTGAAATGCTGGCTTGGGGGCCACTCAGGAAAGGGTGTGCAGATGCCTAGATGTGGGGGAGACAGAAATGACTCTGTAATAGGAAATACCTTATATTAGGGCACATATGTAAGGACCTTGCAGAGAAGTTTAATATCTAAATCACTCTGCAGCCAGGATAGTTATAAAAACCCTAATTCTACAGCAGTAAAAATCGACAAAATCCTTTGAGGTTGCTTCTCCCCTCCCCACAAAGCCTGTTGACCTTCACTTTGAGTTACAAAAAAAAAAAGAAAAAAAGAAAAAAAAGTGAATGTTGCTTGGCTGTGTGAGTGGCACTTACATTCTCTCCCAGTTCAGATCTCTCGGGTCCATTTTGCTAGTATTTGTTTTCCTTTGAGGTAGGAGTTAATTTAGTCAAACGTTCTTCTCCTGACAATAAGGGCTTTTTTTTTTTTTTTTTTTTTTTTTTTGTCCTGAGGTAGCTTTCCCTCCAACGGTTTCTTGTTGTTCTTACCCAAGACCCAGTATCTGCCAAAACAAATGTATGTGAGTGATAAACGCGGAGAGGAATGTCTGTTGGACCACAGGAAATTTCCTGTTCAGGAAGCGATCTCAGGAACTTCCTGCGGAGGAGTGCATTGTGGGGCTGTTGGCTGCAGGCCCTTGACCACAGCTGCAGCTAACTAAAGGCAAGGGGGCGGGGAGAGGAAGAAGAGGCGACAGTGCCCACGGGCATTTTTACCAGTGCAGCCTGAGGACAGAAAACGGCCCATGCAGCTTCAAAAAGGTCCAGGTGCACTTAGGTGTCTAGAGTCTCTACCAAGACTCCTTCATCACCTCCCGTCTCCCCCATCATCCCGGCTGCTTCCTGAGAGTCCTAAACCCATAAGCACTGTCACTGTCTCCATGTCCTCCTCGCCCCCGGTCGCTGGTGAGCCTGCAGGCTGCGCCCACCCCCTCTGGAGCCCGCTCACTAGTTGGCATCTCCTGATTTGCCTCAGAACCACTCGTGACTGCTGGTGCCCAGGCCCTGGAGTTGGTGATCTTTTCCCATCCCTAGTTAGGTGTGGAAGAGAGAAGGAGAGAAAGAAACCTTGGCTCTTTGGCTTACCTCTATTTGACTCAGAAAACATTAAAGAAATGTTACGGAACTTAAGGATAGACTTGATTAGTAAGTCCCATTTATAAGCACAATCAAAACCAACGGGAAAATCTGCTTTCTTGTTCTGCATTGCCATTTGGGTATGAAGTCCTGACTAATGCCTCAGAGCCCGGCGTCTCAGCCCCCCTGGGTGCAGTGCATGGCAGGCCTAGGTCCCCCTTTACGGGGAAGTTTCTGTAGGTCTGTGATAGGGAGGTGAGGTGGCAGGACTTCAAAGCTGAGACTGATGGCAGGGAGGTGACTGCCTGTGCAGCTCCAGGCTGTACAAAGGGTAAGTGGCTTTATCTCTCTGCATATCAGCTCCTGCATCCAACCTGGGGAATCAAAAAGTTTTCCCCTTCCCAGCACAAGGATTAAATCTGATAATGCATAGAAAAAAATGCCTAACCCATGGTTGGCAAACTGTGGCTCATGAGCCACTTGCGGCTCTTTGGCCCCTTGATTGCGGCTCTTCCACAAAATACCACGGCCTGGGCAAGTCTATTTTGAAGAAGTGGCGTTAGAAGAAGTTTATGTTTAAAAAATGTGGCTCTCCAAAGAAATTTCAGTTGTACTGTTGATATTTGGCTCTGTTGACTAATGAGTTTGCCGACCACTGGCCTAACCCAAGGCAGACACCGAGAGTTTTAGATATATTTTCCCTAGAATCCATCATCGTTACAAATTGGAAATTACCTGGGTGTGGTCTGAGCTAGAGGCAGTGGAAAGGCTTTGAGGGGCCTCTCACCCTCAGCGTCTGTGATTTGCATTTAAGGAAGCTTTTCCTAGGGCTTCTACTTTCCATCCAAGTGCCCCTCGTTTCTTTACGGCCTCTATTCACCACTGGATGGAGTCCGCCTCTGCAGAGCAGGGCTTATGTTTGAGTTTCAGAATCAAAGTCACACCTTGGTGGCAGAGAATGTCTCAGTCCAGCAGGGGAGGAGGAGAGGAGTGACCACCTTAGGACCAAAAAGTAGCCCACCTCACGTCTGGATCATAACCCACCCCGCGTCTGGATCAGGTGGAAGTAGCCTGCCCTCTGCCCATCCCTCTCACTGCCCATCCTTCTCACTCTGCCCTAACATGCACAGCCCCTATGCACATACAGGGCCGAGGGCAAAACGTGTATTTATGTTGTATTACACTTACCTGTGTGACTACGTCACCAGCTAGACAGTGACTCCTTGGGGACAGGGGCGTGCCTGCTGCTGGTATGTGCTTGCTAAAGGTGTGTGATGCTGAATCCACTTGGTTTTAGGGGAAGAATCTCAAGGAGGCCTTGAACATGGGACTTAAACACGAGACACCCGTGACACTGTGCTGTGTGAGACCATGCGAGCCGGGAGGGCTGGCTTTGTTATGATCACAGACGGGTGTCTCTCTGCTCTGCAGACTGTCCCTGTCGCCTGACTTGTGTGCGCCATTGTCCCATTTTTGAGTTTCCATTTTCATGGCCCCTGTTTCTTTAGAAATGATGTCTCCTTCTCTCTTTTTGGGGGGTTACCTCTTTTTTACTCCAGAAGTTTAAAATATAGGCCTATTTTTGCAACAGGTCTATAAACAAAAGGCATTGATATTGACCCTTGATAGAGTGAGCCACCAGAATTGTTTTTAAAAGGGGGCTCCAATTTTAAAATGTTTTTCAAGAGTATGGGGCCAGGTGTTCACCAGAAGGAATTTAAAAAATGAGGGTATTTTACAGCAGACATGGAGTGGTTAGTCTGCCCTCTGAAGTAGTACAGTCACAGCAGGGTTTTCAAAGTAAAAGCAGAAATAGGGGTGACACAGAATAAAGGAGCTGTGTTCATTGACGCTCTTCCCACGTGTTCTTGTTTTATTTTATTCTGAGGTCACTCCCCACATCAGAATGACAAGTATATGAGCAGAGAAACATAAATTACCTGGAAGAGAACAAAGTAGACCTCTCACTGACCTTTTTAAAAAACAAACAAACAACAAACAAACAAACAAACAAACAAAAAACCAAAAAAACACAACTCTGGCCTTGGCCGTTAGAAGACAAACGCAAAATGTTTAAATGAAAGTTATCTGATTTCTTTTAAGAGGCAGCTCTCTGGTGATGGCTTAGAGCAATTAGGCCCGTTTCCTACCTTTGGAAAATGCTTCTCACAGTTGAGAAAAGTTCATGAATCTCGGTGTAACAAAACCAAAAAAGGTAGGCAATCACAAAGCTTCATTTCTGCAGCTGGTGCTCTGTTTAATTCAGAATGCCCCAAAAGACTGGGGAATAGCGTGCTTCTCCTGGGGATAGACCTCATTCTTCTGTCGGGAACATCCCATTACCCAGCCTTTTGCTGCCGGGAGAATATTGTTATGGTTAAGCTGGTCCTATCGTATATTTCTCTGATACTTGACAGTTCACTAGTTTCAATGTATGTATGTATCTGTCTCACTTGCTCAGAACAATGCCCCATGTTGTACAGATGGGGGGGAAAGACTCGGGTCAAGGGTGAAGGTCTCCACGCAGAGCCTGCACTCACATCAAGTCTTCTCTCTCCAAGTTCACTTTGGCCTGGGGTGAAGCTGCTGGCCAGGAGGTGAAAACCAGCCTGTAACAGTTAGTAAGCAGTTTTCTGACAAACCCAAGGCCAGGGGAAGTAAAATGACTTCTTTGTTCCCCTCTATTTCTTCCCATGCTGCTCACCCCTCAACCCCCTGCCACCTTCCACCCCTGCTCACACCCACCCCCTTCTGCCCGCACTGCCTCAGCCGCCTGTGAAGTTTGGGGGCAGCAGGGGGTGAGGAGGGGGGTTGCTGAGGAACTCTTTGTTTGTGCAGTTAAGAACTTCCTCACAGGAAATTTCCTGTGATGGAAACTCTGGGGAAACTTCCTGTTGGTTAGGACACTGCAGGGGGCTGATAACATGAACCACTTAAACCTCCAAACCTCAGCTGCCAAGGAGGATGGGATGGTTCTCTGCCACTTTCTCAAGGTCTGGAGGGGAAGAGGGGGAGGGCAAGAAAGTGCAAGTACATGTAGGGAAGCCTCAGGAGTCTCACTTGGGTGGATCTTCTAGAAGTTGCAAGCTGCAGCTAGGATCAGCAGGTTCTTCTACAAGGTCAGCCCTGGTGGCCAAATGGACTGCTTAGATTTCCAAGGAGACTGGCCCCTGCTGGAACATTCTGTGGGGAAGCATTGAGGGCTTGGGAAACTCTCACATTTCTGGATCGGATTCTTTCTATACCGTTTAAAAACACATTGCTGTGACTCTTCAATGTCATGGGTTTATGAGTCCCACAAACATTTATTTTCAGCTGCCACTTAAAGGCTGGGAGTTTTAATTCTTCTTTATCATTGGCAGAGGTGGTTGACTATATATATGCAGAGCGGTTTAATTAATGCGAAGTGTGAATCGGTGGAGGTATATACTGCAGGAGGACCAGTCTTTGAGCCCTCGCACAACACCCTCCAGTAGGCTGTATTTGACCTGCTCTGGATCCCTGCTGGGCTGTTTTGTTGTTTCCTAGCATTCGGGCAACATTAACTACTTCTAAGCCATCCCTTGGGGGTGGAAGCCAGCTGTGGACATCTCCAACAGGGGAATTCTGTAGGTTCCCTTAGCAGCTCTCATTGCCCAGTTCATAGTCTGAAAGTGTGGCCCCCTAATTAGCCCGAATTTCCCCTGGGGACCCGAAGACCTATCACCACTCGCCCTGCCCTTGTATAATGAAAATAATCGACTCCACTCTTTTTCTATTTCCATTTGGCTAGAGAGTTACTTGAATGATGTCTCTTGATTAGTTGACTTGCCACAACCCATGCCCATTTCTCTACAAGTTCCTTACTAGGCACTGTTTTCCTGGTATAAGGGTTAATGTGGCCTCTCCTCCCTGCCTTCTAAAATGCACTAGATTTAATAGAAACCTTAACCTCCCCAAATGTCTGCCACAGCCCGGTGTTCTTGCTTGCTTTGTTTATGGGAAATGACCATTCCACCATCAGGAAAAAATCATTGAACCAGATAAATTTTAAGTGAAGGGTTGTGGTTATATTGTCAGTCCACCTTGCAAATTAGGGAAGCATGAAAGGAATTACAATTAAACAGGAAGAAATTTCCTGGTTGATAAGTCGGCTTGTTAGACTCCTATCAAAGAGGAAGCTCTTGTCCTCAAAGAACTTTTAAATATCTATATATATTTTATTGATTTTAGAGAGAGAGGGAGAGAGAGAGATAGACACATCAATGAGAGAGAATCATCCACTGGCTGCCTCCTGCATGTCCTTCCTCCCCCCTTCCCCCTCTGAGGGATTGATATTCAACCACTGAGCCACGCTGGCTGGCTGGGCTGTCCTCAAAGAACTTTTAAGCTTTAATGTTTTTCTACTGGAGTAGTAATATATTTAATACTTTAAAGAATTGGTGAGAGAGTTGGGCCCTTAATGCAGGATAAATTGGCCATCACCAGGGAAGCTGTCGAGCTATCTATGAAGAGGCAGTGGGAGTCACAGGCGACGGATGTAATTGTGTGGCTTCTTACAGCTCCGTAAGAATTAGTTGCAGTGGTAAATTGTAGGAGAAGCAGGCATCTCGTTCATTTTGATCTGAGAGGATTTTAAAGGAGATAAATGCACACTAGAGAGTAGGTGAGTTTTGATAACATATTTCAAACATTTTTTATTCAGTATTTACACAGACGTGTAGTGGTAGAGAAAACGGGTGGGTGAAGAAAAGTACAGGCACATCCACGTAGGCTTTCCGTGAACACGTGGGTGGTCAGGCTTCCGGGGAGGAAACAGAGGCTCCGGGCAAAGACCTCGCCAGGACTCTGGGCAGGAGCAGGTGAGGCTCAATGCTACCAGGTTAACAGCTGTGCCGTGAAACCTCAGAAATAAAAGCGTTTTTATTTTCCATTTCTGAGCCTGTTGGAAGGTGGACAACAGGAAAAGGATAGTCTCATAAGAAAATCATATGTAAAAACTAACCAAATAACCCACTGTAGGTTTTATTCCCCGGCAGGTAGGAACACATCCTATTTAAAGAGGGGAGGCTTTCCGGAAATCTGTCTATGTAAACTACCCACCTTCCCAATGGAAGGATGCACCTGGCGAGGGGTGTCTCTGTTCTTAGAGCAAGGCATGTCCAATGAGACTAACAGATTTTATTTCTTTTTTGGAAAAATAATTGTAGATGGTATTAGATCACCTTTGCACTTGCCCCAAGAACTTTGCAAAAATAGGAATTACATTTTGAACTTGAAAAACCAGCATTTGACCTTTTTTTTTTTTTTTTTTTTTTTTTTTTTGTACCTTTGCACATTCTTCTAGAGCAGTGGTCGGCAAACTCATTAGTCAACAGAGCCAAATATCAACAGTACAACGATTGAAATTTCTTTTGAGAGCCAGAATTTTAAAACTTAAACTTTTTCTAAAGCCACTTCTTCAAAATAGACTGGCTCAGGCCATGGTATTTTGTGGAAGAGCCACACTCAAGGGGCCAAAGAGCCGCATGTGGCTTGTGAGCCACAGTTTGCCGACCATGGTTCTAGAGTAATAGCAGCATATATTTTTCTCTTTGATACCCTATAGCTCCCTTCCTCAGTAATCATCAGCAATAAACCCACTCATAAACCAATGAAGCGATCATGAAGAAGAAACATAAACTTCACTTGAAAAAGAATACCCATAAAGCATCCCTAGAATTTTCACTATAAATCTTTTTTGTTTTTTGATCAGCAAAGTTAGTTGTTTTCACACATTTGATAACATGGAGTGTGTACATAATTCGGTCCAAAATCTCAGCTATTTGACTGAGACAAGGACAATGGAAATGGGCCTCACAGACCATTGTGCCACTGGCCATCTGAGTAACTCCAACCTTAAATGTGATTTTTTTATTTTCCTCCACAATTCCAGCCATACCACCTCTACCCATCCACCACCCATTCCCCCCATGGGATCCAAGAGGGGGGAAAAGTACCTGACAAGGTATAAGAGGAAGCTACATGGAAGAGGATTATGGAAGGCAGTAGCGAAGAGAAAATAGTAGAAGTGATAGGAGATCTAGGAAAAGTAAAGGAGTGCTGGGAAGAGGAAGGATGAGTTGAGAAATACAACTTCAGGGAATTAATCGATAGCTGGGTCACCTATTAAATGTGCTAGGAAGTGAGTGACAGAGAAGTGATAGATAAAGGGATGATGGAATGCCATGGTCCAGAGGAAGGAAAGGGGCAGAGAAAGTACCGCAGAATGAGAAGGAAAGACACAAAATGAATTTAAGAAAGAAATGCAAGAAATGTGAAGGAAAATGAAAAAAAAGCTAAAAGAGGGGAGGAATGAAATAAACAAGTAAAATAGGAATTAAATTTCAAATTCTATCAGTCATAGCTAGAGAAGAAACATATAATCAAAAGTTGATTTTCATTTCTAATAAAAAGAATGATATGGATGATCCAAAATAATGGCTCATTTCAAACCATTAGTATGTTTGGAGTTAGGGATACTTCAGTGGATGGGACTTTACTATTCCACTAGGCAGTCTCTCCATTTTAAACACCACCAGTTGTCAGAAAGTTCTTTACATTTTCAGATGCATGGCATTCATTAAAACAAAGCCTCGTACCACTTCGGATTGATACCTCAAATAATCCGTCCTCGTGTGTTTTTTCTTCCCCCAACTCTGATCATTGCCCTGATATTGCTCATCACAGGGTCTCAGTCTCAGCCAAGTTTTCTGCCTTTGCCTCAGCCTCTGGTGGTATCTAGAATATGGGACTCTTTGGGAATCTAACTGAACGTGAGACATCCTGTTTCCATAAATATAAAGCTTGCCAATCAGTAGGAAAAGGAAAGGTGGTTAGCAGAGGCTAGTGATACTTCCAAGAAGCAGTGTTTTCTGGAGCATCCTATAGGGGTCTGCCCTGAAGTTACCTGCTCGTCCGCCTGGTTTTAGTTTCTAGAAAAGACTTGCTGCCTCCAGAATACCTCCTGACCCTTACTTTGGTGCCTGGATTTATACCCTTAGCAGTTTACTGCTTGAGCATGGATTTTGGTTTCTCTCTCTCTCTCTCTCTCTCTCTCTCTCTCTTTCACACACACACAGGCCAGGGAGATGGCTAATTAAGCTCTGGGTGGATATTTCACATGAGCATTCGTCATTTTTAGATCCCTTCCCAGAATCGTGCTGTAATGGTGCAAGGGGAGGGGGAGGAAACTTGGATGCCTGGATCACTGGGCCATGGGTTCCAGGGAAGGGTGGGGAAGGAGGAGAAAAGAAAAGAAAGGTGACATTTCTCAATGCCTGCTGAGGACCCAGCACTTTCCCACGCATCATTTTCACAACAATCCCTGCGAATTGAGATTTTTCTAGACCAGTCAGTGAAGATGGGAGGCTGAGTCTCCTGTCCGGTCATACGCTGCTCAGGGGGCAGGGCTAGGACTTCATCCAAGGCCTGGGCTCACTTATTATTCTATGATGCCGTCATCCAGGGGAAACAGACAAAGAACTGGAAAGCTGGGATGCAATTTGCCTACCTCAGAGCTTTGCATAAGGCTCAACCTGTCTGGAAGCATCCCTGTGAAGCCATATGCGTGAGGCAGTTAGCGTGTCCTGATGCTGACAATGTTTAAGCCTTGCCCAGTCTCACATCTATACAACACTAAAATGTTTTATTTGTGGTGAGGTATTTGCTTATCAGGAACCTTCTCCACTTGATCAGAACACTTTTTATTATTTTCATATGTATTATGATGGATACTACGAGAAATGGATTGTGTTCACACTCTTCATGTGTTGTGCACAAATCTTGCCCTATTACAGGAGGCTGGTGAAGATCAACCCTGAGGGCCCTTCAGGCACTCAGTCTTGCAGCTTTTAAAAATAATATATATGTGTTTTTTATTGATTTCAGAGAGGAAAAGAGAAGGAGAGAGAGATAGAAACGTCAATGATGAGAGAGAATCATCGATGAGCTGCCTCCTGCACACCTACATTGAGGATTGAACCCACAACCCAGGCATGTGCCCTGACTGGGAATCGAACTGAGACCAGACCTCCTGGTTCATAGGCGTCTCAACCCCTGAGACATGCCAGCTGGCCTCTGCGGCTTTTTGATCGTGGCTGTTACACAGGCCACAGGAAGCTGCTGCCCACTCTCTGAGCGGGTGTCCTTAGGGAGTGACACAGGACGGATTCTCCGTTATCCGCCCACCTTAGTCATCGCAGCTCCCCTCCTGTCACTGACACCTCATGCGTGTCCGGGATTATTTCCTGCCTCTCACCTTGGCACCTCTGGGGAGCAGCGGGGATGCATGGTCTTCGAGCGAATTCCCGTTTTCCTGAAACAGGCCGCCATCTAGTAGACCTTGGGAGAGGATCTCATGTGAGCCCTGGCTGTTCTCTCTGCTCAGTATTCTTTCACAGCAGCCGCAAAACCACGCTGTCTCTGTTAAGTACACATTCCTAGGATCTAACAAAAGGCTTCTGTGAGCCTGGAAGCAGCAGGGGAGGGTGCTGCGTGAGGGACGGGAGAGGGAAAGGGTTTCATTTCTTCCTTGCTGGGGACCTTATCCTGTCTGAATGCAGCTTGGAATCTGCTTCCCCCCTACAAGGGGGAATCGAAATCTGCCCTAAAGCTGCACGGGGACCCCAATGGGTCTTTATCCTCTTAGCCTAGTGATTTCCTGCCACTCAGAGCAAGTGAGCAAGCAGCAGGGGCTCTGCGATTTTGGAGGGTGAGGGAGGGGGTGGGGGGGAGGGGGACATGGGGGTTGGCTGGCTGAGTTCACCAGTGTGATCTGCTTCCCTTTGCTGAGTTGGCTCCCCAGCCAGGCCCACTGGCTCCAGCCAGAGCCCACAGCACAGCTAACCTGCCCTCCCGGGATACAGGGCTCATTGTTTGAGAAGACATCACGGAAGTCAGAATGTTTCATCCTTCCCGATTGGGGAGAAGTGAATTCTAAAGGGAAAGTAAGCAGTGTAAAGCATCTCCCAGCCCCCCCACAGCCCATCTCCAAGGGCAGTACTGCCGTCCACCGGAGGGCACACCACGCTGTCCAGCCTTTGATGGGAACCTGCTCGACCCCCTGACAGTGCCAGGCGCTGGGATTGTGGGCTTGGGGGTGCTGCCAGGCTCCTGCTATTTCAGTAGCAGTGCTAATGTGGCCGTGACTCAGAGTTAGGGGGCCCCAGACGCTCAGGGAGGGAACTAACTTCTTTTCGGTTCACAGCGGACTCATAGTCGACAGAATAGGTTTCGTGTTCTTATGAAACAGCGCAGACACTCTGTCCTGGGTGGCCCAGTGGTGTGTGGCGTGCCTCGAACACCCCTCTCTCCACTCCCCCTCCTCCCTCTCTCCTTCATGGCCTCTTTCTTCCTTTCTTCACGTCAGAGCCGAGAGCTGTAATTTAAACCCAGGTTCCCTTCATCAAAAGGTCCTTGAAAAGATTTCTTCTTGCTGAAACCAGTTTGGCTCAGTGGATAGAACGTCAGCCTGCAGACTCTGAAGGGTCCCGGGTTCAATTCCTGACGAGGGCATGTATCTTAGTTGCAGGCACATCCCCAGTAGGGGGTGTACAGGAGGCAGCTGATCAATGACACTCTCATCAATGTTTCTAACTATCTCTCTCCCTCTCTATAAAAAAATCAATAAAATATATTATATAAAAAATATATATATATATTTCTTTTTGTGCTCTGCCCCTTCAGATTGCATGTTGTTCCTTGGATGTAGGAAAGGCTGGAGAAATCTTTCACTCCATCTAAGCAGAGTTGATAGTGGGTAGGGCCTTGGGCACAGGGTTCATAACAACAGCAGTCATGCAAAGAGATGCACCTGCAATGTAAAAACTGAATAACGAAGAACATCTTCCAGTCACACGGCGTTTGTCTTCCGGGGAGTACCAGGCTCTTCCTTGTACGTGCTGCCCTGTTCTCACAGAGCGGGAGCTATTTCCCAGAAGTGATTTAGGCTCTTGGGAAATGCATTGATTCCTTTCACCATCGTGATCCCAGTTACAGTAAAACCCCTATTATCTGATTTTCTGTGAATCTGTAAAGCAATCATTAACGGGCACTTTCTATATTCCACCAGGACAATGACAGCTTATGTTTATAATGGCAATCCCAGGCTTCTGTAAGATCCTGAATACCCCATTCAGGAATCACAGAAAGATTAAATTGTATTCGATAGAGGTTTTTAATGTTGTGTCTATTTTATTGCATTCAAATCTTTTTTAGAGAAGTCCCAAGTGTATGTCCAACATGATTTTCCAGGGCGGTACTAATTTAAACTATTTTTTCCTTTTCTTGACTTTGTAAATCAGACTTTGTAAAAAAAAAAAAAAAAAAAAAACACACAAAAAAACAATATTTGAATCCAAACAACAGATGGTTACATCTCAAACCTAACTTAGGAAGATAAATTTTCCATTTTTATTTTATTTTTTAAATATATTTTATTGATTTTTTACAGAGAGGAAGGGAGAGAGAGAGATAGAGAGTTAGAAACATCCATGTGAGAAACATCGATCAGCTGCCTCCTGCATACCCCCTACTGGGGATGTGCCTGCAACCAAGGTACATGCCCTTGACTGGAATCGAACCTGGGACCTTTCAGTCCACAGACCGACGCTCTACCACTGAGCCAAACCGGTTTCCGCTAAAGTTTCTATTTTTAGAGCAGGTGTGGCAGGTAGGAAATATCTGATCACCGAAGTGTGGGGCAGATCCCCCCAAACATTCCCTCCCATGGTCTTCCAGGCCTTAGCCGAGCTCTACGTGCCAAGGTCTGACCCTCATCAGAGACAGGCAATAATTTTAGCATTCATGTCCTCTGGCTCCGATCGATGGCCTTCTCTGAGTTCTTCCTCTCTCTCTCTCTCTCTCTCTCTCTCTCTCTCTCTCTCTCTCTCTCTCTCTCTCTCTCTCTCTCTCGGGCTTTGTGAGATGTCTTCTGAATCATTTTCCTTGAAGGAAACCTTATATAGAAAACCAAATGCAATACACAGTGAGGAGACTTTAACCAGGAAATCAGAATTCTATAACCATCATGGAAAGGGATTAAGACAAAACGCACTCAAGGGAAGAGATGCGAGCAGAATGCCTCTTACCCCATTGCCTCTGACTTGCACCAAGCTCTTCCCCAAGAAGCATGATGCAAACTGCCCTCGGGGTTGCCAGCCGGGGTCCAGAGGCAGGGACCCCAGTGCTGCTTCTGCTGGGTGAGCTCAGAAAGCCAAGAGCTGGAGCCCAGCAAGAGCTAAAGGAGAGGGAAACAGGACCTCAAACAACAGGAAGGGATGTCCCCTGCTCTTCTGTGGTCAGTCACACACTTGGGTGGAGAAGCCGGAGGGTACCACAAACAGGACATCAGTTTATCAGTTAATGATGCCCCATGGTAATATGGAAGAGCCTTCCTGTCCATTGCCTCATCTGATCTCACAACAGCCCTGTGAGATGGGTATGATAGAAGTAGTAACTCGCACCTAACAGATGAGAAAGCAGACTCCAAGTGCGTGTCTTAGCTGAGTCCTCTCCACACAATGCAGGTAACAAAGCCAGGGATAAAGTGCAAGGCTTATCACTCCTCATCCATAAACCCCTGATGGAATAGGGTCACCCTCTAAGGCCACTGCCCTCCCCTCCCAGGGCCCTGGTGTAAACTGGTGGATGAGTATGGAGAGGATCTTACAGGACATTGACCCACAGGCTACCTCTCCTTTCAGAGTTCAGTGTAATAGATGAATCCTGGACAGGGAGCCAGAAGCCCTCCTTTCTAATCCTGGCCCTGCCTCTCACTAGTTAGCTTCCTTCCCTCTGGATGCTCAGCTGGAGTAAGAACAGTAAGGTCTGCACCACCGCCCCCCCCCCCCGCGCCCCCCCCCCCCCTCTGCTGTTGGGAAGGCCAGGTGAGAGGAAGTATGTTGAAAGCCCTGTGTTGTTGGATACAAGACCACATCTTCTTTCCCCATGATTTGGCTCAGAGGAGAAGGACATCCAGGTGAAGGGTTTGGTAGGTGTGATGACTTAAGTTTGAAGTTATTTATGGACAGGACACAGCATGTAAATTGATTTGACTGGGGGCAGAGAACAGTATGCTGGGCATTGGAGAAACACCTGAAACCTGCAATTCAGAGAGTTCAAGACTCAAAACCAATGCAAAGGGCATTTCCATTACAGTTTCTGTTCCCCCCTAACACCTCCCTCCCTGCCCCCCCCCCCTCCCACACACACACTGTTTACCACCTCTAAGGATGACATGCCCATCCTTCTTGGTATGGGGGATTATAAAAGACTTCACAGACAGGGTAACCCTTGAGGAACCATAGTATAATTTGAAGAGTGAATGGTTCACCAGGCAGAAACAGAAGCAGCCCATCCCAGGCATAGGGATGGCCAGTGCAAAGGGCAGAGAACACAGAGCCTCTGGGAACTGCAGGCACGTCCGTGTGGCTGCAGCTAGGTCAGCCAGAGGGCGACACGGCCAGCTCAGCAGGAACTTAGGAGGCCCTGGGAAGCTTCTGAACGTGTTTAAGCAAAGCAGTAACCTATCAGCTTTATATTTTAAAAAGATCACTGCCTCACGCTCGGTGCTCTGCTACCTGAACCTTTTGGTTTTTATTGGGTAGAGGAGAGATCTCAGGGTCTGCAGAGAGTCAGAACTGGTCCTGGTCACCTCACTCCATAGGCCTGCAGTCAGCCTTTCTTCTTTGTCTGAGCCAAAGGATGGTGGGGCCCACAGAGCCGGGAGCTGAGTTAGAAAGTGTGGGAGGGCCAAAACCAGTTTGGCCCAGTGGATAGAGCTATCAGCCTTCGGACTGAAGGGTCTCGGGTTCGATTCCGGTCAAGGGCCTGTACCTTGGTTGCGGGCATATTCCCAGTAGAGGTTGTGCAAGAGGCAGCTGATTGATGATTCTCTCTCATCGATGTTTCTAACTCTCTATCCCTCTCTCTTCCTCTCTGTAAAAAAATCAATAAAATATATTAAAAAAAAGAAAGTGTGGGAGGGAGTTGGCTGCAGGGTCTTCACTACCATTGACAATCTGGTAGCACGAAGCCACTCAGGTTAAACTGCCTCCTGCTTTCCTTTTGGTTATTTCATTGGAGCCAATGGAATCTTCGACCAGTCGCCAACTTCTTTTCCTTCTTCCATTGGTCTTGCAGGCCACTTAGAATTCGGATGTCCCAAGTCCCAAGCCAGCAATAGCATGTGCCATTACCGTCCTCAGGGTGGGTGGAGGGGCTGTGCCGTCTGCCCTCTAGAACCATCTGGTGATGAGCTGTGTCACTTGGGGACAAGGGAACCTGAACTTTGGAGACAGACAGGCTGGGCTGGGAGTGCTGGTTCCACCACTACGGACTCGGGATCTTTATCAGTCACTTAAGTCCTCGGCCCGTGTCTGCATTTTCTCATCTGGAGAATGAGAACAGTAGTCTCCACTTGCCAGAGCTTTTGTGCGGGTCAAACAGATAGTACCTCCAGAGCTGCATGTACACAGGGTGGGGCCCAAGTAGGTTTACAATTATGAGTACGCGAAGCAGAGTTCATTCTTGCGTTATTATCTATTAACGACTGCGTTATTTTCCATATTTTTTTGCCTCGCTCTGTATTGTAAAGTCTGCTTATGTTTTCCCTTTCCATGCCAGAAGTTAATTTTCTTTCAGTGATTATTGCCTTAGAAACAAGTACAAGAGGCCCAGGGTGTGTGACGTTCCTGTGTCTGCTCTACTGTAGGATGGAAGCCAAAGAAATGGGAGTTGATGATGACTGTGTCAGAAAAGAAGATGACCCTGAGATGCCAAGCAAGGAAAACTTAGGAAAGAAGAGCCAATAAATAAATCAGTTGATTGGGGTTGAATGTCCTATACACTGGCCTAATATCATAAGTCCAAGGACCGATTTCCACTGATGAGCTCACACTGCCTAACCAGCCAGGAATGTGCCTTTCAGGCCAGAAGGACAACACTTATAGGATAGAGATGCAGTTCCAATACACAAATCATTATTATTTGTTAAAAGTCTTCTCACTGTTTCCATGGCTGCAAATATCACCCTTTAGCCCACCACCATGCCAATTCCAGGGCGTGAATATTTACCAAGGCGGGTTCCATGGGTGGGCACCACGTCAGACACGAAGAAGTTTGCTTTCCGAGCTCATTGCCTAGTGGGGAAAATGGCTGAAGCATGGTAAGTCTAATAACACAGATTCTGGAAATTGTGTATATAGCAGGCTTAGAGTGTTCTGGAAGCAAAAAGACAGAAGGGAAGAGGGCTTTATGGAAAGAGAGACTTTGGTTCCAAGCCTTAGAGGAGGGTTGGGTTTCAGCAGGGATGGAGGGAAGGCCTAGTGCGGTTGGAAAAAGCCTACCTGTGAGCTGAGGCTCTCTGCGGAGTGCTGGGTCCAGGACGGGCATCAGGGAGTGCCAGGTGGGAGGTCCTGGGGCTGGGGTGGGGGGACAGGGAAGGTGTCATTTTCCAGATGAGAAGATTCAGACACAGGCAGAAGGGTTAAATGAATGTTAAAGAGAGTGATTTTATTCTCCATGGCTTTGCTGGGGAACCCTGAGATTGTTAATCAAAGGAGCAACGGGAATGGTTGATTTCTCTGGGAGCACTGTATGTTCTCGCTGAGCCGCTTTTATGGTTTTGGTGTTATATACCAGTTGCAATGTGGAGCTTGGTATCTCTGAGCCTAGTATCTACATTTTCAGAAGAGACTGGGTCAGTGTTTGCTTTGTTCATGGTACATCTCTCAGCTGGACATTGCTCTTCAAGCCTTGGAGTCCCTGGCCCATGCTCTTCTATTCTCTGCAGCTGTTTGCTAACCTGTCATCCCCTCTACCCCCCTCCTCCTTTGCAGGCATCAGCCCGCACTCCTGCTTCCTCCCGTCCTCACCCTCTGCTTATCTGCATCCTTGCCCAAGCCCACTACTCCCTAACACAGTGCAAGAGGTCTTCCCCTTACTACAGGCAGGGCTCTTCCCCCGGGCTCAGGCTCCCCTGGCCCAGCCTCCCCCATTGCATATCCTCTCCCTTCTCCACACTCAGACTTTCTTTTGGTTGCATTTGCATTTCGTTCCTTCCATCTTAAAAGAAACCTGCCTGGATTCTGTATCCCTGTTCACTACCACCCTATCTGGTTTTTTCCTTTACAAAGCCATCCCTCCTCTAAGGCTTGAAAGAGTTATCCATACTCCTCATTTCCTTCCCATTAAAGGCTCCATCCGCTTTGACCTAGTTTCCACCCTCATCACACCTCTGCTCTGGTTAGTTTCACCAGATGCTAGTTGCAGTGGCCATGCCTTCTCCTTCTTATCACGAGGGCGGCCTGTGATGTGTCTCACTACTTCCTGAGGCACACTCTGCCCTGGCTAGCAAGATACCTTTGTCCCCTGGTTTGTCTCCTGCTGCCCCATCCTTCAAGGCTACACCTTTTCTTTAAATGGCTTTCTTCTTAAATGTTTTCCTTAAATCTCATCTACTCCAATGACTTCTACAGTCACCAGTTGACTGATGATTCCCAAATAGCTTTTATATCTAGCCCAGATCTTTCTCTTAAGGACCAGATGTGTGCATACAGCTGCCCGCTGGGCCTCTCTGCCTAGCTGCTCCACATTATATTAAACAAAACTGTGTATTACCTCTCTGCAGCAGTCCCCTGTGGGCTGGGATTGGCGGGCACCACCATCGAGTAGCAGGGATCGGAAGCCTGGGTTTTGTCATCGACTGCGTCTTCCACATGGAGTTTTATCTCCAAGTTCTGTCCATTCTACCTCCATAATGTCTTGAACCGATCCTTTCCTCATTCCTTCTGCTTTAGTTCAGGCTAACAGTGTCTGTCACCTCCATTCCTACTGACTTCCTCGTACCAGACTTGCCCTGTTATAATTATCCCTCCACTCTGCAGCTGGAGTGATCCTTCAAAAGCAATATCTTATTATGCTGCTCTCTTGTGCAAAGTCCTTCAATGACTCCAAGTAGCCTTAGGGTAAAGTCTGAGCACCCGTGGTACTGCAGACAAGGCTTCCTGACAATGGCTGATGTTTGTCAAGCGCAAATCTACACCAGGCACTGTTCTCAGCGCTCACACACGGCTCAGCACACGGAATGCGCACCGATGTAGCTGCTGTTACTACCCCCGTTTTACAGTTAAGGAAGCCAAGGCACAGAAGTGTAAGTCCCTTGCCTGAGATCACACAGCAAGTTGGGAGCCAAGATTTTCACCAGGGAAGCCTGGCTCTAGGGCCACACTCTTGATCACTGAGTACCTACAATGTGCCAGACACTGCTTGAGGCATCGGGGATATAGCAGTCATCAAAACAGTTCCTTCACTGCTGCCTTAGATTCTTGTAACTAATTACGGTAACGATCAAATATATTTAACCCAGAGTCTACCTATGGGGCTATACTAAAGGATTTTTGAGAGGGTATTATTCAGAGACTGGATGTTAAGATAAAGTAACTTTAATTATAGTAACAATTGCTTCATTTAGATATTGTAGTTTTCCAGAGAATAAAATTGCATTACTTGTGTTTTTTTAATGTGCTTATCCTTTGATCAGGTGGACACCCAGTAAATAAAAAAATAAATAAAGCAGGTTAAAAAAAATTGAAAATCTGTTTATATTCTAGTGAAGAAAAGAAATAACAAATGAGATAAATAGTAAAACATATAGATCAGATAGTGATAAATACTAAGGAAAAACAAAGCAAGAAGGAGGAGAAGGAGTCAGAGAACAGAGAGTTGTAGTTTTGTATGGAAAGTCTAGGGAAGACTTGAAGGAAGTGAGGATATCTGGGAGAAAAATAAATATTCCAGGGACAGGAACAGCAAGTGCAAAGGCCCTGAGGTAGGAATGTGCCTGGCATGTGAGTGGAACAGCAGAGAGGTCGGTGTGGCAGAGTGAGGAAGAGGGGGGTGCAGATAGTCGGATCATGTGGGCCTCAAGAGGTCAGCTGAGGGACTTCGGCATTAGCTCTCAGTGGGATGGGAAGCCACAGGGGCTTTGAGCAGGGGAGTGACAGCCTGTGAATCGTGAGCAAAGCACTGGCATATCTTCAACTCATCCCTCTGGCTGGCGTGTTGAGAATAGACATGTAGAGGAACAAGATAGAAGCTGGGAGGCCAGTTCAAGACCAGTAAGAATAATCCAGGTGAGAGATGTTGGTGTCTGAGACTTATGTATAATAGTAGCAACAGAGGGGCCAAAAAAATGCTCAGATTCTGGATACATTTCAAAGGCAGAGCCGACATCACTTACCAATGGCAGGCATACACCGCAGAGGTGTGGCCTTGGCGGCTGGAAGAATGGACCTGGCGTTCCCTGAGAAGGGAGAGACTGGGAGCAGCAGATTGAAACCCACGTTAGCGGGAGGGCCGTTAGGGACATACTAGGTCTCACATGCCCGTTAAGCAGCAGAATGGAAATGTGCTGCTGCTCCTTCCCTTATTAAACACACGTTCACATGAACCTCATTTTTGTCCTATTGATCTGCTCACAGGTTCCCAAACTGGTTTTGCCCTTTCCTGTGCCCGGGCTTTTCTATGTGCTGTTTCCTCTGCCAAGAAATCTGTCCCTCCCATCCTTGCGTTCAGAAAGCCTCACCGGGTCCGGCACTGATGCACTGACCCGTCAATCCCTCTTGATGTCCCTTCCCTCCCTCCCGGACTTTAAAATCTGCAGGTCATCCGCCTTGTTGTCCGCAGCACCTAACATAAGACTCAACACGTAGTGATGCCTAATCAGGTAGCTGGGTGGGCGGGTGGGTGGCGAGATGGAGAGATGAGCACTCAGCCCGAACTCTGTTTGATGGTAATGACGGGAATTCCCCTGGCGCGCGGCCAGGTGAGATGATCACCCCAGACTGAGCTGAGAGGAACAGCAGATGTCAGGAAATGTGTGTTAATCCTGACGTGCGGGGGCTGCAGCTCACCAGCCTAGGTCCCCCTTTCCCCGCAGCGCTCCCTGACTTCCCGCCCCAGCCCTGTCTCCTGGTCATGCTCCTCTCTAGCATCCGTGAGCAGCGATGCTCTCTTTGGGGCAGCCAGGTCTGTAAGGGAAATTTAGTTACGAAACCGGAAGCGTGTTTAACCCAATGGCTCGCTTTCCGAGGGCCTCCCCGGTTCGCCAGAATGATCAGGCCCCATTCTTGAGGAAGCTGCCTCAGCCAGACATCGCTAATCTGGGCATTACTAATTCGGATGCCTCTTCAGGCAAATGAGCAATGAATGTAAAGTGATTTTGTCAGTGAACTGGAAGCAAAGCGACGAGGGAGTGGGGGAAGTAAAGGGCAGGTGGTGATCCAATGCCTGAGTGTTGCTTCATTTCCAGAAAGGACAAGCATTGCTTCCTGGAAGCTGCACTTGGCAACAGGCGAGGGGAATGGGGAAGATTTATTCCCCTCTGCCCAGGCTCAATAATTCAGCTTGAGTATTTCCAATCGATACGCTTCTTGCAAAGTTTCCAAGGGCTGCATTAAAAAAACCATTTTAAAAATTATCATCCTGTGGCGGCAACATCTGAGGAGACTGGGTGCCAGGGGTGAGCTGGGTCTCCCAAGCAGATAAAGCTCTAATGAGAAAGGAGGCGCTTAAAAGCAAGAGAGCTGAGCTGGGGCTGACAGCCAGGCAGGCGCACCTGCAGAGCCTCAGGCACCTCATTGCTCCGCAGGGCTGTCTCCTATGTGAGCAGCTGGCTTCCTCCTCCTCTGCTGACGTGGGAAGTCGGTAGCTTACACTGAACCCCACATTTCTCTGAGCTGCCACTTGACACTGAGCAGGAGAAAGACTCGTTTGGGGAGACCTCTGTGATTTGGGATTATTGAGATGTCTAGCTTACAGGCTAAGTCACTCATTTTTGTGAATTTTTCTTAAAGGTCGATGTTCTCACTTCTGACAGGCTTGACTTTTTGTGATAGGAAGTGTGGCAAGATGAGCAAAGGTTGGGTGTCTTTACTTATTTATTTATTTATTTATTTATTTATTTATTTATTTTGAAAACCGTTATTGTTGAGAGGATTACATATGTCTCCCTTTTCCCCCCATTGACCCCTTCTAGTCCGCCCCTGCCCCCCACCCTGGGCCACCCTATTGTCTGTGTCCAAGGGTTAGGCATATATGCATGCAAGTTCTTTGGTTAATCTCTTCCCACCCACCCATCCTACTCTCTCCCACCTTCTCTCTGAGATTCAACAGTTTTATTTTTTATTGTTGATATTGTTGTTGTTTTAATGCCCACTAGAAATTCCTTCCATTTGGAAGGTTTATCATCACTAGAATTATTCTTAGTCCTGTAAGTTAGAGAAGCCAGGAGTTCCCTCCCTTGCCGCCCTGCGCCCCTTGAGGCTCACAGCCATTTATCACACGTCTTCCCTCTGGGTGCCATCCCTGTGCTTCCTGCACTTGGGGCTGTAACCCCCTTTGGTGTGGTTAGATGTCTCAGATTCACTGTTACACTGTTCTCACTGTGCCAAACCCAGCAACAGTTTACCCGGAGACACAAGAAGATTGGTGCTTTTTTTTTTCTTTTCCTTTTTTTTAATGAGACACCAGAGGGATGCTGTCCTTACAAATATGTAGTGTTGTTCTGGGACAGAATCTCTTAGAACCCCCAGGTAAGAGCAGAGCAACTCAATAGCAAAACCAGAAACCCAAGGAAATGACAAAACTAGGCTACAAGATATGCCCAAGATACCATGGGGCTTTGATGGCTATTAGGACAGGAAAAGCTGCAAGTGGCCAAGAGGTTTTCACTGGAAAGCCTGGAGCGTTGTTCTGGCAGAAGCAGCAGAAGGTGGGGGTCCTTTTGCTGATTCCACGAGAGCCTGGCGTGTGCGCGTGGCTTATGGTGAGGTCCGAAGGGTTCGGAGCTCTCTAGGCGCCCTGAACTCTGGAACCAACCAGCCAGGTCCTCCTTCCAGGATGACCCTACACGGAGAAGCTGCCAGGAGTGGAATCAAATGGAACAGGACAGCAACAACAGAGATTAGGAGAGAAGATCCCCAATAGGAAACAAAACAGGACCAGGAAATTTCAGCGAGCAGGCAGTCATGTACTGTATTGGAACACTACCTAAACACACTGGCAGGACTTGATAAAGTTTAGAGCCACGAAAAGCTTTCTTTTTGAAAGTTCAGAAAAATGAATTTCACCTGGAAACGAGCAGTAGAAGCCAGAGAAGTCAAATCCATAAAAGGTTTTTATAAGATGAACGCAACTGAGCAGCAGAATAGGGTTCCCAAAGAGCAGGCCAAAAAGATGTGGCTTGGAACCATCCAGGACTGCGACCCATGTCCTAGATGAGCTAAACATTATTAAGAAAATCATACGCAACATGAGAAAAGCCAACATAAATCAGAATTAGGAAAGCTTAGACGTGGGATGACAGGAAAGAATTAAAAATGAAAGAAATGAAGCGTACACTAGTAAGAATGCAAGATGAATGTATACAAAAGGTAATATTTAAGAAAAACAAAGTGAAAGCTGGAACATTTTAAAAATAAAAAAGGTTAGGGTTTTGGGAGGACGAGGAGAATAAAAAGAGTCAAATATATGGTGATGGGAGGCTGTGAGCCTTTGGGTAATGAGCATACAATACAGTACACAGATGTCATAGCATGAGGTTCTACACCTGAAATATGTAATATGTTATTAACCAGTGTTACCCCAGTAAGTTTAATTTAAAAAGCGATTAAAGAATTCAAGAGGAAGTGACAAGTAAGGAAGAGAGACAAAGGGATTTCAGCATGTGGGTAACAGGGTCCTGAAGAAGATTCAGAGAAAGCTTCTGTCTGCATAGCTCCAGCCTCTGCCTTCATGTGATCTTCTCTTCTGTGTCTCTCCTCTGTATCTCTCCTAAGAACATTCGTCATTAGATTTGGGGTCCACCCAAGTAATCCAGGATGATCTCATCATGAGATCCTTAACTAATTTCGCCTGCAAAGATCTATTTTTCAAGTAAGGTCACATTCAAGGCTCCAGAGATTATGACATGAACATATTATTTTTGGGGGGGAGGGAGGGACATCATTCAATATTCTACAGTCATTGAGCTAGTAGGTGACCGAAACAGGATTTAAATTTTATTTTATAATAAAGTAACTAAAAGAGAAACTTAATATTTCCCGAAAATGACGGAGCCAAAGAGAAAGATACCAAGTGGCAAGGGAGTTTCACTGGTGCCGCTTTGGTCACTGAGCTGGCCCAGCCACCCTGTCTCCCAGCATCTGGAGTCTCAGAGCAGCCCAGGGCCCGTGGTGAACCCAAGACAGCATGTGAGTTGCCCTGGAAGGTAACATGGAGCGGTTTTTGTTTTGTTTTGTTTTTTAATTTTCCTGATTCCAAGTGACTATCTTAAGGCCTGAAACCAGGGCATTAGTAAACTTGGCCACTCTGACAGCAGGGATGGTAACCAGTGGGAAAACATGACAACTTTTTAACTGGGTAAATGGAAGAAAACCGTTTTCCTATGAATATTCTCAGGAAAGAAGGCCTTGGGGGCTAAGAAAGGGAGAGAAGTCTGTGACGCACACATACATGCACACGTGTGCACACAGGTGCAGCACAGTTATCTTTACACAGAAATCTCTTCTCCCGTTTTATTTTCCTTTTTGTTTCACGCTGCCCTGGTCAAATGGATTCGCACTGCCACGGTCGGCCTGCCCTGGGGCTGCTGAGTCAGCACCACCCAGGCAGCCTTGCAGAGGGGGTAGATTCAGCACCCAAAGGCCTTTGGAAACACTGGGAGTCACTCACCAGAGAGTCAGGGGAGGAGTAAGAAAGGGGTGAAGGAGTGAAATTCTCCTTAATAGAAACATTTCCAGAAGAGCCTTGATTTGTGAGTTAGGTTGCTTGAACCCCTGGCCAGCCCTGCCTCTCAGCCCTGCCTGTAATTTCTGAGGTCTGCGGTCTTAGCATGGTGAAAGTTAAACACTGATTTTGGTCTCCCTTTCCTGGCTCCTCTACACACACACACACACACACACACACACACACTCCACCCCCAGCCTCCTGCTCACCTCTCAGGTGACAATGGGGACCATCTCCATCCTGAGAGAAGGCTGCCTTGCTCTTCAGTTTCCTTGGGATGGAGAGACCCCGGGAGGGAAGGGACCAGGCACAGCTGGACCACACAAAGGAAAGCCTCTCCCATGCCAGTGCCTGGGCGAATCAGGCTCCGTCAGATTGAGAATGAGTTCCGCTCCTGTACACTCAGCAATGTTCTAGAGACTGCGGCAGGCAAAGAGACGATCCTGTGTGGTTTAAAGGAACAGCAGGGAAAGAAAGAATGTTCGTTCTTCTTTCTTCAGACACATACCCTGTTTCCCCAAAAATAAGACAGTGTCTTATATTGATTTTTCCTCTCAAAGTTGCACTAGGTCTTATTTTCAGGGAATGTCCTATCTTTCCATGCGCTAGGTCTTATTTTCGGAGGATGTCTTATTTTCGGGGAAACACGGTAGTAGGTCCTGTGTTTTGTGAATCATGCCAGTCCAATGAAGTCCCTATGTTCTCAGTGCCCCGGGGGAGTCCACGGAGGATTAAAACACCTTCCTGCACTGACCTTTCCCTGCCAATGGCACTCTCTAAAACATGGTGAATGTTCCTAAAACCTGCGGCCTTTCTGTAAGGAGTGTCGCAAGCATCAGCCCCACAAAATAACACAGTACAGTGATCCTGTGTGCACAGGGAAAGCATTATGGCAGGAAGCAGTGGCTATGGTGGGCAGACTAAGCCGATTTTCTGCAAAAAAAAAAAAAAAGGCTAAAACTACAAAGAAGATTATGCTGAGGCTTGAGTGCGTTGAGCCCAACTGCAGATCTCAGAGAATGCTGGCTACTGAGAGATGCAAGCATTTTGAACTGGAAGGAGATAAGAGAAAGGGTCGAGTAATCCAGGTCTAAGCTTCGTATTTTGTTTTATTATGACAATAAAATCTTGCCGAAACTGGTTTGGCTCAGTGGATAGAGCGTCTGCCTGCGGACTGAAAGGTCCCGGGTTCGATTCCAGTCAAGGGCATGTACATTGGTTGCGGACACATCCCCAGTAGGGGGTGTGCAGGAGGCAGCTGGTCGATGTTTCTCTCATCCATGCTTCTAGCTTTCTATCCCTCTCCGTTCCTCTCTGTAAAAAATCAATAAAATATATTAAAAAAATAAAATCTTGAGGATATGTGCACTTCATAAAAACAAAAACGAAAAAGCAACCTTCCTGCACCAGCTTGCTGCCTGGTAGTTTGTTTGCTCTCTAACGCGACTTGAAGGACATTTCAACTCTTGCCCTCCATACCTACTGTCCTACATCTCTTCCTTCTTAAAAATGGGCTTCTTTGTATGCACAAAGATCTGTAAGTTTGAAAACAAACGTAGCTTTCTGCTCTGCAATATGAGAAATTCTGCCCTTAATTGCCCTTTTCCTTTAGAAATGCATCTCTCTGTAGTATCTCTCCTTGCGCAGCCCAGTTGCCTTCACTGTTCGTAAATCAGGGTAATTGGCAGTAATTGACCTTCACTGGTCTGAACAAAAACGTGCAATATGTTAGCAATGATTTCTTTTAAAATGCCCGAGGAAGGGGCATTCTGTACTTAAGGTCAGATGTGTGCATTTCCTAAGGAAATGACACCCAGAGTTGGCTTTCGTCGTTTATTGCCACCCCCCCCCCCCCAACTTTGGAGTGAGAGGAGGGCCCCCTGCCTGCCCCTCTTCTCTTTCCTCAAAATATGGAGAGAGGTGTGTGAGTTTCTCAAGTCTACTGAGGTTTTGGCATTATATCACTGGTACGTAGTATCAGACCCATTTGCGCACACAAGGCTAAAAATATTCTAAACGGATTCTCCAAGGATCCAGAGATAAACTTGAGCTAATCCATAAACTTTGAAACTGTAGATGTTGGTGCACGTGTGCGTGTGAGTTTCGAAAGAGGGTCGGTGGCTCTCACTGAAATCTCAGAGGGACACGTTATACCCTCCCCCACCCCTGGAATTTAGGAAGTACTGCTCTCATCTCTCCTTCTCTCTGTTTACCCCCGTCACTTCTCTTTTCAATAGAAACTTTTGTTAACGAACTGATGTTTTGTTCGTCGTGGATATTTACATTTATTTTGCTTTTTAAATAACACATTAGCCTGTTATTATGTTTGGTAATCACGGAGCTTTTGGGCACAACCTTAAATCTTGCGTCCAAGGCGACTGTCTCCCTTGCCTCACCCTGGTCCGGACCTGAGTGGGCTCCTAATCTGGCCTCCCCCCTCCAGCCGCTCACTGCTCCAGCCACTTGCCCCATCTGCGCACTGACAATGCCTCCTTAGAGCCCTGTGCTACTGTAGCTTCATAGCTCCTGAGGAGCCTTCACACCGCTTACGAGAGCACTTGTTCTTGTAAGTATTTCCATTTCCTGGAGACATGTGACAAAGTACAATTAGTCTGCTATCCCATCTCTGCCCTACCCAACCTCCCAAGATGCGCTGAGCGCATGCTGTATAGCAGGCACAGTGCAGGGGGTTATCTCATTTCATACCTGAATTTGCTCTATTCTTGGCGCCATTCTACTGCTGGGAGAACTGAGGTTCAGGGATATAGCTTATTCAAGGCCACTGAGCTCGTAGGTGACAGGACCAGGACTTGAACTCAGGACTATCTGAATTCAGAACTCAAGTTTTGATCTAAAATGTTACATGCCTCTCACTATGTGGGCTTGTGCTCGAAAGCAGAAATGAGAAGGAATCTTCCAAGTCATGTGTGTGAGGCCCCAGGCCAGTCTTAACTGTCACCAGGTTTGCTGATAAAAATCCCTTTGTGGATAACACAAGAGTGAAAGCTACACACACACACACACACACACACACACACAAAATAAAAGTAAAAAATCGAGCAAATGATGTTTATAAGTAAAAACTAATTGAGGGAATTGAATGTGACATATTCTTGCTCTTGGGGTTTTGTCCAAAAGACATGAGCGTAGCCGTCCAACCTCCACCTGGAAACCGAGTGCTGAGATACAGGGTGACCTTGGGGACAAGAACAGGAAATGTTTTGGAACTTCCAACTCCCTAGTAACCGAGTTTGTATGTTGAAAGCCGTTTTGGTCAAATAGCACATCCAAAGGCAGAGGCAGACCCAGGGGAATGAGAGTGCAGGACTTGGCAGGGTACGTCCAAGACCAGCACATCCCAGACCAGTGTGGGAGCCTGGGGCACAGGGCCTGGCAGGGCAAGGAAAGGAGTCAGAAAGGCCCGGGAAAGTGTTCCGATGACCTGTTGTTTAGTGTGGAGGGTTCATTTATTCTACGGCAAACCCTGTGCCCTGCGACCCCTTTGTGGAAGGCAGAAGGGGCTCTTGAGCACAGCTAAACCAGAGCTGCCAGAAGTTGAGTTTCTGGTTTATTATTCCTAAATCCCTTGCCATTGAACAGTGGGTTTTTAGAGTTCGAGGAGCCTTTCTATCCATTATTTGCTTTGACCCAGAGGAAGTTCATTGGACTGAGACAGAAGAACTAGACCTGGAGTTCTGGCCTGAGGCCCATTGTGACCTTGGGAAAGTCCCTCAGCCTGCCTGAGTTTTAGTTTCTTTTGCAAATACGGTTGTACCAGCCTTAGCTCAATCACAGAATGGTTGCTGGGATGACCTGGGTGTGGAAGCATTAGGGAATGGTGAAGAACTGAGCAGATCTTCATGAAGTGTCCTGCCTGGCGTGAGTGGTATCGGATGGGATGGGGTGGTAGTCGCAGGCTGCAGAACTGGCCTACCGGTGACCAGTGCTGGGGATCTTTGGCTGAATGGCCTGGCGTTATTGGGTATGCTGAGCATGATGTGAGAATCGCTGAGCAATCTCCTTCCGTTACATGCATGCACACTTTAATTCTTAACACATGCACCTACCAATTAGCCATTTTACTTCCCAGAAAGTAGAAGAAGCAATGAGAAGTGCTGCTAACTTGGACTCATGTCTGACAAATAAGGAGGAATTGGTTGGCAAAGTAGAAATGATGGGAACTTCTGTTAAGAATGAAAACTTCATCTTCGAACTGGGGAAAGGGAAATGAAAGGCACCATCAGATGCGTTTTCTTGACTTGAAGAAGGCAAATTTTAAAAATTTAGAGAAAAAGGTACCTATGGTTCCATGATCTGAAATGCTAAAGCACAAGTCAAAGAGTCAGGGGACTTTTGAAAATGAAAAATGACCAAAGAATCTGATAGGCTGTACTGGGGACATTCTCTAATGAGCTCAATTTTTAACTAGATGATATTATATGTAGTTATATATATTTAACTATGTACTTAATATAGAGAATTGGGAGATAAGAATGGAAAGGAAAGAACAAACATCACCTATAATTCTATTGAGTGATAGTGGCTGTTAATATTTATATGTTTCATTACAATATTTTTCTGTGCATTGTTGGAGGTTATAATATATAAAACAGCTACTTGCTGTTTTTTCATGTGAATAGATAACTCTTTATAAATATTACATTACTGCCTGCATAATGTCCTATCAGAAATGTTGTCCATAGTTTACTTAACTAATACCTTATAATTCTCAGTTTTCTACAATTAAAAATAACATGGCAATGAACATCTTTGTGCATGAACAATTTCTCTGCATCCTAAGTTATTTCTTTTTTTAAAAATATATTTTATTGATTTTGTACAGAGAGGAAGGGAGAGAGATAGAGAGTTAGAAACATTGATGAGAGAGAGTCATCGATCAGCTGCCTCTTGCACACCCCCAACCAGGGATATGCCTGCAACCAAGGTACATGCCCTTGACCGGAATCGAACCCGGGACCTTTCAGTCCCCAAGCCGATGCTCTATCCATTGAGCCAAACCAGTTTCGGCCTAAGTTATTTCTTTAAGGTAAAGTCTTAGAATTAACATTTACAGGGATCTTATACCATCACCAAATTGTTTACCAGAGATCATGCCAATTTATCTTCTCACTGTTTGGTGTACCGATCTAATGAACTCAGATTTTAAAAAGATGTGTATAGTGGATGACAGAAAAACTTACTGAAAAGAAAAATATAAAAGGTATATTTTTAGATCTAGAATGTTAAAATGAAGTGATCTGAAAACTTTGGAAAATGCTTAAGAAAAAGAAAATAAGTATTGGGGCAGTACAAGAGTAAGCTTGTTATCAGCGTGCAAGTAGGTTTGAATGAGTGACATTGACAAATGGCAGAAAAACAAAACTGTCCAACTTCTCTCTTTCTTCCCTCTCTCACATAAGAAAGGTGATCGTCAGACTGAAACAGGTAGTGCAAACATTGACAGAAGGGAATTGAAGCCCAAGATGGGTGAATTGATTATCTAAAGCAAATCTAAAGTTGTTCTAAATAAATTCAAGGCCCTTGGCCCAGACAAATGACAGCCCAGAATAGAGAATTTAACAAGGGTGAAAGGTAGGCCATTGACAGTGAACCCTAAGGATTATGGAAAATGGAAGAAGTATTAAAAGAAAGAATGTGAGCCACTGTTTACCTGATATTTAGAATGGAAGGGGAGGCGGGGGAGAGTGTATATACAGACTAAAAACAGCTACTCTGATCCCTTCCAGATGAAGTTCAGGGCAGATCTTCAATCATGTATGTTTTATGAGTACTTGGGAAGAAATCATTCCTTAGTAACCAGCCTCCTGCTTCTTCTCTGTCTCTTCAGTAAGGTTGTTGTAAATGTTATAGTTGCTGTATTTCTGGATATTAGGAAAGTGGAACATTGAATTTTGGGTGGTGCCTTTATGGCTGACCTTGGAAGTTATAGTCCAAATACCAAAATATTTGAATGGGTTGATCCTTAAACATCTATACCCCAAAGGAGTCAATAACTTGATCAGCACCCATCAGAAAAGGAAGTGGCTGGTATGTCACCAGAGGACTCCCATCGTAGCCCTCACCTCAGCAATTGGCAGTGACCTGTTTGAGATGGCAGAAGCTTATCAAAGCTTTAGATGACACGAAGCTACAGAGTATAGATGATACTGGAAACAGATCCAGAGAGATGGCAGCAGTCTGGAATGATAATCTGATATTCATCAGCATGCATTCTCATGGTTGGGTTCCAAACACTGGCCATAGATGTGAAAGGTAGGGTGGTTGTACAAATGATAACGGTAATAACAGTAGTAGAAAAACGACAGCTAATATTTATTAAGTGCTTGCTCTACCACAGATACTATCTGTGCTCTGTGTTTTACATCATCATCATTTGTAGAATCTTACTCTGTACTAGCTTTATGTCATCTGAGATTTGATAAACACATCATCTCTAATTCAAGCTACTTGCTTCACAGGTTGAGCTGCCCCCTTTTGCCAGTGGAGGCTAGTGAGACAAGAGAGGTTAAGTCACTTGCCTGAGGTCACGCAGATGAGAAATAGTTTCCATGCTTAGTGCCTGCATGCTTAAGCACTGTCAAAGTTCACACCATCACTGAAACTTTTCTCCCTCTCTCTCTTTTTAATCATGAATGTGATTTGATGTCCTGCCAAAACACCAAATAAGATTAGAGAAACACATAGGTGGTTAATCATATAGACTTTGGGCCAGACCAATGGGTTTCAAATGTTGACGCTTCCACTTCCTGGCTATGTGACTTTGGTGGAGCCGCTTAACTTCTCTGTGCTCCGGTTTTCTCCTCTGTCCATGCGGATAGGGATTGCTGTGGGAATTAAATGAAGCCTGTGCAGAAAACATTGAGAACAGTGCCTTGCACGTTTTTAATCCCAGCATCACCATTTCCATATATTGTGTGCTGTCGTGTTCTCATTTGTGAACGAGGATGGTAATCATTGTAGTGGATAGTTCAGTGCAAGTGCTCAATCGTTGTTAGCTGTCACTATCAATAGAACCATACTGTCCAGAAAAAGAAAGGGTCCAGTCCTCCTTCTGGTTCTCTGTTTAGGAACAGAAGCCATGTAAGGTCTCCGGAGGAGATAGGACAGGTCAGTGAGGGTAGAGAAACTACAGTTCAGAACTTACGGTTGGAATGATAAAGAAGATTTAATCTGAAGGCAAGATGACTAAGCAAGGGATAACTTTCCTCACTTATGTCAGGGGTTGTGGAATGGTTCTGTGTCATCGAATCAAGTTATGAGACACCATGAGATGTTGGAAAGTCGGGGAACCTGGGGCCACTTAATCGTGGTTCTCTCTTGTCTCCTGGCTTCAGTTTCCTAGTGAGTAAGATGGGGCGGGGGTTGGACGAGATCATTGCTGAGGTGTCTTCTGTCTTTTTTGATTCTGTTCTCTAAGCCATAGAATCTGTAGCAAATTCCTGTTTATAACAGAAAGTTTGAGTTAAAGGGTGTTTTTGATTAACGTATACTATAGCTAAAGAGCTTGAACTGAGTATTGTTCTAACCAGTAAATCATCTAATGACTCTGAGGCCCCCATTTCCTCATTTGATAAACTGAAATGAGAATACAGCAGATTTCACAGGGTGTTTGTGAGAATTCCAAATGAGGTCATACATGTTAGAGCACCTTGTCAAAATGTTATGTTTATTATTGCTGTTGCCTGGGTTATAACTTTTCCAAGAATTAGAATACAATAAAGCACTCTCAAGCACTAACCTCATTTAAAGTAACTTAATCTGTTTTCCGTGATTCAGGAGATCCTTGAGGAAGTTACAGAACCTCAGGGTCATTTTCTGGAAGAAGAAGGTCTGGGCTGCTTGTAGTCTTTGGATTTTAAGTTTCAAATTACAGGGGAGCATCTTGACTGTATTCCAGGAGGGAATAGAGATCACATACTCTAAGCCCCTCAATGTACAGATGAAATCACGGAGCCAGAGAAATTGAGTGGCCCGCCCAGAGTCACACCTTAATTAATGGCAAACCTGTTAGTAAAATCCAGGCTCTCGACTCCCAGCACACTTTTTATGGTTAGTTATGTTTAAACTCAGAAAAATCTGAAATGATGCTTAAGAATGTGGTGGTGGACATGTCTGCGCCTTTGAACATGGAATCAAATAAATATTAGCAGGAAATTTAAGGGCCTGGGTATGTCACTGATGGGTATGGCACCGTGAACTTGACTTGACCCATTTGGGAGAAAAGTTGCAGTGGAAGTCTTAGTAATTTTCTTAATTATAGCAGTTCATGTCTTCTGTACAAAATCCACCTCAAGTATACTCTGCAATGAATTGGCATTAAAAATCCAGGCCATCTTTATATGGCTCTCACAGGCTTGTTATACATGCACAGGGAATAGCATAACATAGAAGCAGCGTCCCACCTCCACTGTCTTCCTTTTCCCACTTATTAATCTACTTCTTCAGGGACCTACAGATGCTCTTTCTCTTTTTCTTTTAACCAATAATAAAAAATTTAAAAAACTGTGTTTTTCAACTTTTCTGAGTTAAAGTTGCAAAAGATAACTGTCAGACAACGTGTTATGTATGCCTCCCTCATCTTGCCCATGTGGCTTCTGTGAGCCATGTGAAGCCTCAGGACTGGTGCCCATGAGCAGTGAGTGCCTGTGAACGAGCAGCCGGGGAAGGCAGCGTTGTGTTCCTGTATGTGCTTAAAGCAGGGTTCCACCTTCTTCTTCCTTTCCCCACTTATAAATCTATTTCTTCAGGATCTACAGATTTTTTTTGCTGTCGCTTTGGTCCATTGATAACTTGAGAAAGCCTCTAAAGATCAAAGTCTTGGGTGGGGAAGATTCAATTCACTCTGTCTTATCTGAATTCCTGATAGCCTTGCAAATCCATCTAAATCTGGATGGGAAATGCATGGGTCAGCATAATGGATATGAGCACAGACTCTGAAACCAGACTGCCTGGGTTTAAACCTCAACTCCTCTTGTTACCATGGCCATATGACCTTGGGCAAATCCCTTAAAGGCCCTGGGCCTCAGTTCCCTAATCTGAAACACTGTCTCATAGGGTTGTTGTGAGCACGCAATGAAATGAACTAATATTTATAAACTCCTTAGAGTAGTGGTCGATGTGCTAGATAAATTCAGTGAAATGGTCCTGATCAGACCAGAGTTTCCTCTGGGTCCTGGGCTGTATTTCGTTAGACGCTGTAACATCCAGGCATTGGGAACCTTAGGTTTGAATAAATGGGGCTTGTTTGTCCTCAGTTAAAACTGCAAAGCGCATCCTGCAGCCATAACCTTTTTATTCTATTGAACCAAAAAGGCAGTGGCAGTGAAGCTTGACTTTGAACACCCAAGTCTGTCAAGCCTCTTTCCAGCTCATTGAATGTGCCTGCCATCTCTTTACGCTGATGGAAGGAAGAATGGTGACTCTGATACATTTATTGAGTGGCCCCAAGCAGTAGCCTGCTCTGTCCCGGTCACCTGCTAAGTAAGATTGCCATTGCAGTCCCTGGACCCACTAACTCACTGGGTTCCTGTTGCTCACAAGCCCAGAGCATCCACTTAGGTCCCTGGTGAGGGGGTTTCCGCCTGGTGGCTCTGCTTGCGGCAGGCGCTGGGCTGTGGGAGAGACTAATGGGAAGTGAAAAGAGAAACTGTCATTCTTAACCGGCAGGACTGTTGGGAGTGTGTGCCTCTTCTTGTATTTAGGGAAAAGATTACTCATGACTATTTTCTTCCGTAGAATATAAAGAACCTCAAATTACTACTTGCAATCCCCCACCCCCTTCTCACCCGCCCTCCTGCGTTTCCATGTATCCTCCGTAGAAACTTCAGCATTTTACTCTCATTTCCCCTCCCAGGCGGGATTCAGTTCTGTATTTGCTTTGGCACTTGCGCCTCTAATAAGCTCCCCTATCCTTTTTCCTGGTTCTGACCCACCGTCTTCTGCTCCTGTGGCCCCCTCACCCCAGGCGCTTTCTCAGGCCACGCTTGACCTGGGGCCTCCCAGGTGTCCCCTCACGACTGGCCTCTCACGAAGGAGAGGAAGAGGAAAGTCCCTAGTGACAAGCCATGATGCTGTTCTTGTTCTAAGATGACTGGCACCGTGGACAGTCATAGGAAGTAAACTTTAAGGTTTTGTACCGGTTCAACTTGAAATTTTGCTGAGTCATCCTCATGCTCCCACCTTACTACGATTCCAGATTTATCTTTTCAAGATCGTTGGAAAAGGTTGGGATGCCCCCTGTATCCAATGACCATTTTTAATAGACATTGCTTCTTGGCCTAGTTAAGAATCTTAAAACAGAACCTTAAATTCTTTAGTGACCGTTTTATTCTAAAGATCAAAGAGCAGAAACATGCTGCACATTATTATTTCTTTCTATGTAAAAAAAAATTATACAATTTACGCCGAAACCTGTTTGGCTCAGTTGGTAGAGCGTCGGTCTGCGGACTGAAAGGTCCCAGGTTCGATTCCGGTCAGGGGCATGTACGTTGGTTGCAGGCACATCCCCAGTAGGGGGTGTGCAAGAGGTAGCTGATCAATGTTTCTCTCTCATCGATGTTTCTAGCTCTCTATCTCTCTCCCTTCCTCTCTGTAAAAAATCAATAAAAATATTTTTAAAATTATACAACTTAAAAACAAAACAACTCAACAACCTCACCTAGGTGCCCATCTCTAGTATCCCGATGCTTGTAGTTTTTTTATTGATGCCCTACACAGTGGACCAGTTTTGAAGATACTTCCACAAAGTTCAAGGAAGCTGCCATTCTTCAGAACTAGACTTTGCAAAGGAGCTGCCTGGGAGACAGAGCCAAAGTCATGCCTACGGGCCCTGGACCTTCTCCAGGGGACCCGAGCCATTCATTCCCCGGGAATGCTGAGCTGTCCATCAAGTAGACCAGACAGATCTTTGTCTTGCCTTATTTAAGGTTGAGAGGTGATTCTTTCTAGGATCAAACTGAAAGACAATCTTGTAGCACACTCGTGGAGTCTCCTTAGCAAGTTTAGGTACTAACTGCAGAGAGAGACTGAGGCTCTTAGCAAACACTGATTCACTGATTCCATTGTATGGAACTGTTTACACAGTGCAATTTTAGAGAATGAAGCTCTGTTGAGCATCTAGCTGTTTCTAACCCATCTGTTCTCAATGATCTTGGTCTCAGGACCCCTTTCAAATCTTAAAAGTTATTGAAGACCTCAAAAAGCTTTGCTCATATGGGTTTTAGCTATATATATAGTTACCAGATTGGAAATCAAAATGGAAAATTTTGATAATATTTGTAAAACTGCTGAAAAGTAATAAGCTAAGTATATATTAACAAATATCTATTTACAGATATATTTACAAAAATAAATTAGTGAGAAGAGCGGCATTGTTCCACATTTCTGCAAGTCTCTTTCATGTCCAGCTTCATTGGAGATGGCTGGATTCTCATCTCTGATGCAATTCCACATCTTGTGTAGCCTCTAGAAAATTCCACTGTACATTAGTGAAAGAATGAGAGTGAAAAAGGCAAATAATCTTTTAATATTGTTACGAAATGAGTTTTTACTTCATAGACCCCTGAAAAGGTGTTGGGAACCCTGAGGGGTCCCCAGATCACACTTTGAGAACCACTATTCTAAACCACTTGAATGATGTCAAAGACATCTCACAACAGCAAAATAAAATTAAAAGGTAGATTCCCAGTCAGGCTTCCCAACAGAGATAGGCCCTGAGCTGCAGCGCTCCCTCTGACCCACTTCTGGTCCTACTCCGAGTCCAAGTAGCTCTCCCCCCCCACACCCGTCCCCCCCCCTCCCCACTCCAGGAAGTTCTAAGCACAGCAAGTAGACTAAAAAGGCAAGTCTTTTCTCCTTACCTTGCCCTCTCATCCCCAGAGGCTGGCCTGATGGTTTCCCAGAGGCTGAGCAAATGCTCTTCCAGGAAGAAATTTCAGGGAACACTTCATTATTTGGCAGCTCTGGGAGGTCAAGCCCAGCTCTGGAACATTCCCACTTCGAAAGGACGCTGGGTTGCAGTCAGATCAGCTCTGATTTAAAGGTCCCCTTCGAAGTCTGTTGGCATGTGTCATGACTCTGAGCCCCCATGGGCACCTCAGGCCACTGTAGAGCTGCACCTTTCCGGCAACCCTGGAATCCAGGCAGGCCCTGGAGTGGGCAAGGAAGGGTGGGGCTCTAAGACCAATGGTCCCTTAAAGACAAAAAAAAAAAAAAAAAAAGGATGTTTTGCTCAGTTTGCCTCTATTTGATATCACACTTTGGCACTTATCAAGCTTGGGTTTTAATCTGGAATTCAGAGTTGAACATGGAGGCTCTTCAGACTTGGGGACCCAATGTTGTTAACCATTCAGAAACCTCTCCCCTTTATCCCAGCTGTCTAACTGACAAGACCCTTTTTTTTTTTTTTCCCTGTCTCTTTCTTTCTGCCTTGCTCTTTCTCCAACAGGCTTGCAGCCAGTTTACTGGAGCAGGGATGACGTAGCCCAGTGGCTCAAGTGGGCTGAAAATGAGTTTTCTTTAAGGCCAATTGACAGCAACACGTTTGAAATGAATGGCAAAGCTCTCCTGCTGCTGACCAAAGAGGACTTTCGCTATCGATCTCCTCATTCAGGTGAGAGTCTAGTCTCCGGACACGTGCTCAGCTTGGCGAATCTTCTGGTCGGTGATCAGTCTTTACCACTGCTCATCCTGCCCCAAAAAATCTCTGCTGTCGGTCACCGTGGGCTCAGGGACCACAGCCGAGCTGAGTGGAGGAAGGATCCTGCTGACATATGCCAGTATGAGGGGAGAAGAGGAAGAGCTTTCAGATCAAGGGGCAACTTTTAAGGTTCAGAGAAGTAACCCGGTTAGGACCTACAGTCACTGGACTTTAAGAGATCTAGATCTTCCTTATGCCACTACATAAGGAAGAAAATGCATCCCCACCCTTTCTCTCTCCTTACTCCTGAGTCTGAAGACTTAAGAGAGGTGCTTGAGAGCAAGTGTAGATTGTGAACTGCTCAGTGAACAACAAATATGGGCTTGAGTAAGGGGAAGGAGCCCTGCTGTGATAGCTAGACTGGAAAGTCAAGAAAAAATGAGAGAACAGGAGATAAGGAATGGGCAAGATGGAGATCCATGTAGCCAAGGCAAGTTTAGAAAAGAACTCAAGGGGCCTCGGATGATGTCCTTTGGATGTCCTGAATTTTTTGAAGTCATGCCTCTGGCAACTTGTAGAAATCCTGAACAATACAAGTGGAAGTTTCCTGGTTAGGCTCATCTAACGAGGAAGATTTGTTCAAATGAGGGCTCCTAAGACCACAGGGGAAGATTTTGTTCAGTAAGGAGTGTTTGTACCTGCAAAGTATGTTAATGAAATAGACTTTCTAATTCCATATCTTACACATGATGGATATTTAGAAGGTAGCTCTTGCCAAAACCGGTTTGGCTCAATGGATAGAGCGTTAGCCTGCAGACTGAAGGGTCCTGGGTTCGATTTCAGTCAAGGGCATGTACCTTGGTTGTGGGCCTATCCCCAGTAGGGTACGTGCAAGAGGCAGCTAATCGATGATTCTCTCTCATCAATGTTTCTAACTATCTCTCTTCTTTGTAAAAAAATCAATAAAATATATTTAAAAAAAAAAAAAAAAAAAGGAAGAAGAAGAAGAAGAAGGTAGCTCTTTGGGAACTCCATATGCCAAAGGGGATCTTCGGTCTTGCATTTATGCCTCTTGAGGGGCTTGTTATTCAGGTACCAACAGGCCCTCCTATTGAGTCTCCTTGATCTAACTTGTCTGGCAGAGACCCTTCTGTCCTTGATCAAGGGCAAAGATTCTGTGTAAGGTCTTGGCATAGTCTCCAGCTCTGTCCAACCCTTATTTACTCCTGGAGGCCTGCCAGCAGTTAATACACTAACCGTCATGAGGAAATGTCCCCCATACTAGAGGGTGAGATAAGGACAGAGAACAGGATCTCCCCTGCTTTTCCCAATTTCAACAGACCGTTTATATGAGGAAATGTCAAAGGGGAAGTTGCTCCCAAAAGTATACGTGGTATTGAAATTTGAAAGCTTGTATCTTTGAAAAAGGAATTGTTTTTTGTTTTTATTTAAGGTTTTATAAGGGACACAAACATACGTGAAATATACTTAGTCTCAAATCACTGATTTTTATCATGGATTTTTGGTTGCAGAATAAGAAAGCCATAGAACAGCCATGTAAACAAAACTTAACATCAAAGGAAATCTATAGATAGTTTCTTTTCATTGGATGAAGAAATACTTCCCTTTTCTGTTCCAGGGGAAACTCAGATATTATGCTTAAAGACACAAAGCTACCTATCTAGAGGAAAAGACCTCTAACTCTTTCGTGTTTCTGAGAAACCATTTTCTCAGAAACCATTTATATATGACAAAGGAAAGCACAGTGATGTGTTTTGACTTGATTTGACTTAGACCTCCAGCAAGTTTTCCTTCTTGAGCCTTTGCAATTTCTATCCTCATCCTATCTCAGGTGCTCCTTTTTGTTGCCGGTTTATTTTTCTCTCCAGTGACCTCTCAACTTTACTGATGAAACTAGGTTATCTCTGCTCAAAGCTGGAAGCGAAGATAGTTCTGCAAAGCCTGTCAGTAGTTCCTTCCTATGTTGTCAGACCTTTGCTGACATGGGCCACGTGGAAGTCAGGCAACATCCCACGGTCCAGGGAGACAGGCAAGATTGCATTGAACCTAAAAGCAAAGGAAGCTGGAGAAGGGAGAGCATATGGTAGGATGGGTCTCCTGAAAGCATGAATGGAGTTGGTTCACAACATGAAAGATGGTGGAATTGAGTGGCAAGGAGAGAAAGAGAGCATTCTGGGTAATTAGACCAGCATTAGGTTAATATATTTGGGTGATAGTGAGAAAGCCCACCTGATGAATGGAAAAGGCAAGAGGCAGGAAGGCCAGCTAAGGCAGATTCACTAGTCCGAACAGGAGGTGTTGTGTAGACCATAGTTGAGTGGGGACAGGAGAAATTCATTGCATGAATGTTCCCTGGATAGCCCTGAGCCACTGGTACAGGAGTACAGGCTAAGGGAGTTGAAGGTTAGGAGAGGTGATTTCTAGTTGGATGGTCAGATAGAGCTCAGGGGTATGACAATGGAGACAGACTTTGGAAGGTTCACATGGTTGGGGAAGGAATATAAAGAAAGGTTAAGGAGGAGGTGTAGGCCAGTTTGTGTGAAGTTCAGAGATAAGGCCACATAAGCTGGATCCTCTATGTAGAGAGGAAATAATGGAAGTCAATGAATTATAATTACCTGAAATGTTAATACTGTTTATTTTAGATCCAAACATGGGAGCCTCTCTGAACTCTACTTTTTTAAAAGAGATTTCAGAGAGGAAGGGAGAGGGAGAGAGAGAAACATCAATGATGAGAGATCATCATTGAACGGCTTCCTCCACACAACAACCCTTAGTGGGGATTGAGCAACCCGGGCATGTGCCCTGATGGGGAATTGAAACATGTCCTCCTCGTTCATAGGTCAACACTCAACCACTGAACCCCACTGGCCAGGCTGAACTCTATGTTTTTTAATCAATTTAACAAACTGCACTTATCCACTTCAAAGACAAGGGTCCTCCATTTTCAACCCTTAGACTAAAGCAGGGGAACTATATCACTTTTAAACAGGAGATTTCAAAAGTTAAAGATAAATGGGATATTTCTTTGGAATATTCTCCCAATTAGAACTTAGAACAAGATAATAAATTTGTTACATTTGCAGAGCTGAAGAATAAACATAGGAAATCTCTAGTTTATAAAATCTCACATGGACAAGATAATTTTGCCTAGTCCTTTTCTACTAGATACCATGTGGTGTGGTCTGGGATGATTTAAATTGAAAGGAGTATTTGATTATTTGACCAATCTGAGACTCTTGAGAAAACACCTTAATAAGTAGGAACAGATGGTTAACATTGATTTAACTCCCAAGACATTCAGGTAGAATGGATATAGGTACATTATTTATATGGAAAAAATGCAAGTTATTATAAATTTAATTCATGCTAGACTTTCTATCAATGCTTTAAAAAAGGAAAATAAAAAATACTTTCAAAGTTCCTTCAATTCATTTCAACAAGAGCTGTATTGGAGATTTATAAGAAAATTCCTCTTTTAGTATACTAGAGTGTGATGCTGCGAGGGATTGCTTCCCTTCCAGCCCACCAGAACCTTTGTCTTCGGTTACTTGCTTTGTTTGTGACCTTTAAATACAGTTAAACTCTCTTTCAAGGTTAAAGTAAAAATACTGGTCTTATCTACGTATAGTTCCTTGGACCAACCGGCTAGATTGAATGGCCGTGTCAGCTGGCTGTTTCAGAATGGACTCACAGAGTCTTTGAGGGTCCGGGTCCCAGAGGGGAGTAAACAGCCCTGCAGTGTGGGAGGTGGAGCAGACATGATCCTTGACTGAAGATACTGGAGTTGGCTCTTTCTGCTCTTTTTTTTTTTTTTTTTTTAAATATATTTTATTGATTTTACACAGAGAGGAATTGAGAGGGATAGAAAGTTCGAAACATCGATGAGAGAGAAACATGGACCAGCTGCCTCTTGCACACCCCCTACTGAGGATGTGCCCACAACCAAGGTACATGCCCTTGACCAGAATTGAACCCGGGACCTTTCTGTCCGCAGGCCGATGCTCTATCCACTGAGCCAAACCGGTTTAGGCTCTTTCTGCTCTTATTGTGTCTTTGAGCAAAGAAAGAAAAAAACAAAACAAAACAGAAAGCTTAGATAAGTCAATTACAGGAAAGCCACTTCATTTCTTAGCACTTCACTTGTCCCATTTGTGAAAGGTGGTGATTACTGATCCTTCATACAAAATGATACTAGAACATGTAAAACTAACACTTATATATATATATATATATATATTTTTTTTTATTGATTTTTTTACAGAGAGGCAGAGAGAGGGATAGAGAGTTAGAAACATCGATGAGAGAATAACGTCTATCAGCTGCCTCTTGCACACCCCCTACTGGGGATGTACCCACAACCAAGGTACATGCCCTTGACCGGAATCGAACCTGGGACCTTTCAGTCCGCAGACCAACGCTCTATCCACTGAGCCAGACTGGTTTCGGCAAAACTAACACTTTTTAAGTAAACAACGTACCCCTTTTTTCCTTATGAGCTTATTATTTTGTTTTTCTTACCATATGTTTTCTTTTTATGCAGCTAAAGGTACTTGTCTCACTAGATTTCTTTTCTAACTGATTTATCCTTGTCTTAAATATAATATTGAACTTTTCCCACAAGGTGCTGCCTTTATCTCAGGATCTCTATGTCTAAGACATAGATTTCTAGCTAAATTTCCAACATTTGTTCCTAAGTAAAGGACTAGTTTATTTTTATGGTCACTGACAGCATTTTGTATTAAATAAAAGCATTTGTAATTCAATCAGCCTCCAAAAATGGATTGCATGGCATGCTGGGGAAATGAGAGCATGCAGAGTCAGAAAGCCAAACAGTCCGAGACAGGAATGGGCTTGTGATGGCTGTGAATGGGTCCCCCTCTGGGACCTGTGACTCCACAGGTGTTTTCCCTGTTGAGTTTTTGATGAAACTGAAGGGACTGAGACATGGGACTTCATTCTGAACCTGTCACAAGCAGAGAGAATTTTCTGAACAGCCTGAGCGCTATCCCTCCCACACCATGAATGCTTCTATTATTATTTTGTTGGTCAGAAGAAAACTAAAATCTGAGTAAAAACAGAAGAGAGAAAGGGGAAAGAGAACAATTTGCAAATATAAGAATGTGTTATATCAGATACACTTCATATGAGGATATATACATAGTCATCACCTGAAAATTGCACACTTTAAAAGTGTTAAGATTCCACTTCAAATCTACTGAACGTGAGAAGTTTGATGTTGTGAAACCCCTGGAGACAGGCTCTGGGGACCCTTGTCGATGACACACTGCACTGGTCCCAGCCCCTTGGAGAACAAGCAGTGAATAACAACAACTTTTAAACAAATCATACCCTTTTGTTGATAGTACCATTTTAAGAGAAAAAAAATCTAAGAAAACAATCCAGTAAAATAAATAGATAGTCCTTAACAATTCTATTTACAGAATTGTCGAAACTGGAAGTCACCTAGCCAGCCCCCAACATGAGATTTGCTAAAGGAACTCGGAGAACGTGACTATAAAGGGATACACTGTAGCTTTAGGGCCATTTGTGGGGTCTCTTATTATTTCTTCCGTAGGTGGTACGGGGTCTTGTGGATCATACTCAGGACTGCCAGTATTATTTGAAAGACAGATAGGAGCCTGCCCAGCCAGTGTGGCTCAGTGATTGACCATATGATTGAGTGTTGACCTATGAACCAGGAGATCATGGTTCGATTCCCAGTTAGGGCATCTGCCCAGGTTGCTGGCTCATTCCCAGTAGGGGATGTGCAGGAGGCAGCCGATCAATGATTCTTTCTCATCATTGATGTTTCTCTCTCCCTCTCCCTTTCTCTCTGAAATCAATAAAAAATATTTTTTAAAAGACAGACAGGTAGGAGCCACCAGGGTTGAAGCAGAAGGTTGGCTGACAAGGCAGAGACGGAAAGTGGATGTGGGCAGTCAGCATGGCTGGCACTTGAAAGCAGTAGTGGTGACTTGAACTAAGATAGGGTCAGCAGGGAGGAAGGGGTGAGTCAAGGAATATTTAGAAGACAGTCTATAAGGTGACTGATTAGATGTTGGATAAGAGCAAGAGAGCTGTGAAGCGTGACTCCCAGGTTTCTGGCCCGATCAGCTGGGCATTTACTGAACTGTGATATATACCATGAGGGCTTTCGGGGCTCAATGTGTGGTGCCCGTATGTCATGCTGGAGGACGTGTCTGGAGAGAACTGAGGTCCCGAGGTGGGAAGAAATGCCTGTCTGGAGTGGATCCTTCATAGACAAGCTTATGGGAGTCCTGGGAGTAGATGAGAGCACCAGAAAGAAAGCTAAAGCTCTGGGAGCCTGACTGTGGGAGGGTTGGAGGAGGAGGAGCAGAGGTGAGAAGAGAAGCAGGAAAAATCAGAATCTGAAACCATGCAGTTCTGAGGGGAGGTAGTGATTCCTGGTGGTGAATGCTGCTGAGAGAGTAGGCACGGTCCCCAGGCCCCACCGCTGCTCTCTGGCTTTGACACCAGGTCAGCGGCCTGAGCAAGAGCAGTTTGGAGAAGGATTTGGAGTGGAGACCAGAATGAGTGCCCTGAGGAGTGGAGGGGAGGAAAGGGATGATAGCAGAGTAAGACAGCTCCTCAGAGACTTTTTCAGCTACAATGGGAGAGAAACAGGAATATCTAGAGGGGAAGGTGAAGACAGAGTGTGTGTGCGCGCACGCATGCATGTGTGTGTAAGACAGGAAAAACTAGAAACTGTTTAAATACTAAAGGGAAGAAATCCATAACTTGAAGCTGCTTAAATACTAAAAGGAAGAAACCCATAGAAAAATGTTGAAGATAAAACCATGAACTAGAGAGAGAGAAACGGTAAGCTAGAAATGTCTGAATGAAGTGATGTCAACTGGAAAAAAAATTCCATACCTATAAGTGTGACTTCATTAAACTTTTGTCTGTGCTTTAAGTGCAAAAGTATTGAAGGAAAGCAAATAGCTTCCATATTTTTTGAGACGGGTCTGTGAATAATTATCATAATCACAAGAGGTCCTATCTACTGAGCATATATGATAGCAGGTATGGGCTGGTGCTTCTTCCCACCATCTCCTTTAATCGTTATAACAGCCCTGCCAAGTCTATGGCATTGTTGTCATTTGAGACAAAGATTATTTATCTAAGCCTTGAACTAAGGCTCAAAATAGTTTGCCTAAGTGCATGTAGCTTGAAAAAGAGAGGAACCATGATTCAAACTTGGGACTTCCTTGCTCCAGAGCCCAAGTTCTTTTCTCTAAAAATAAGGAAACTTAGATAAATTTGATCCCCTAAGCAACACCTCTATGTTCTTGGTCTTCAGACACTAGTAAAATTGACAAGCAACTTGCAACAGTTGTGTTCACTCTCACTACTATCCATTTGAAACAAATTGCAAATGAAAGAATAGAATTTAGAATTCTCATATTAGGTGCTTGGATTTTCACATCCAGATCACCAATGTAAAATAGTATATGTTTAGTTTCTGGATTTGTGTGTGTGTGTGTACGTGCGCACTTGCGCGTGCACATGTATGCATGCATGTACATTCATGTGTCATATGTGTGTGTTCACCCAGAAGGGTATATAGGTTTTATGGGGCTGGAAGTTTATAATTTAGATGCAAATAGTTATAGGGCTCCTCCCAAGGGACTATGTAAGTGAAGGCCCCAGAAACTCACTAGCTTCATGACAAACCCACCTCTGTACGGGCATGCGTGTACATGAACTATGTATGTACGTGTGCAGATCTATGGAGGAGCCAACAAAAACTAGAAGCACCTTTTACAGTTAGTACTAGTTATATCTTTTCTGGGAAGACAAAGAAGATTTATCAAGAATTGAATGGGCCAAGAATTTCCCGAAAAGTGCCTTTTGAATTTGAGCCAGTGATCATTAGCTAAGTTAGAGATACAGTGCTTTGGCTCATGCTCTTTACTTTCAACAAGCAAATAAATATAACATTTTAAAATATCTTCATTTTTCCAGAGATCTCTTTGTTAGTACTACTTTTCAGATATACCTCCATGAATATTTTCAGAGAAGAGGCCAGGTGCTGGCTGGGTTAGAGTACTGTAGCGACGGGGAGAGGATGGGAAGCCATCTTGATTTATGTAGAAGATAGTTGTAGATGGGACACAAGGTCAGGGTGCTCCAGAAGCCAAAGCTAAGAGCTAAAGTGCATGAGACTGTAGGGCAACCAGATTCTAGCTCATCAGAACTTTCTATCAGCTAGAGCTGTCCAAAGTGGCTTGCTTATCTCGTGGCCAGCTTCCCGTCACTGGAAGTTCTCCTCCAAAGCTACTTCTTGGCAGGGGAAGGTGGGGCGAAGGGCTTTTAATGAACATAAGTTCGAGTCATTATAGGAAACCTCTAGAACAGTGATCGGCAAACTCATTAGTCAACAGTGCCAAATATCAACAGTACAACGATTGGAATTCCTTTTGAGAGCCAAATGTTTTAAGCTTGAACTTCCTCTAACGCCACTTCTTCAAAAAGGCCATGGTATTTTGTGGAAGAGCCACACTTAAGGGGCCCAAGAGCCACATGTGGCTGGAGAGCCGCAGTTTGCCAACCACGGCTCTAGAATCCTCTCTCGGTCTAAGACTCCAAGCAGTTATCAGGAGCGTTTCTCAGCAGGTTGTTATTACTGCCAGTCACGCACACACAGGGCATGCATTTAGTGGGGTCCCCATAGCAGTGACATGTTGGTGCTAAGCCTGACACATTCCCTAGCGGAGCCCTGGTTGCTGAGGAAACATGGATGGATGGGTGGATGGATCTCGTTTGGCCATACTTCATCTTGTTAGGCTTCAGTTTTTTCCTGGCCTGGAACCTGGGACCTCAGGCTCTTGCTCCCACCCACTAGCCAGCTGTCACAGGTGGTGCCGATGAATGTTATCTTACTGGTTCTCACAACAGGCATGCAGTTTAGGTGAAGGAACTGGCCAAGTTCCGCTTGGCTCTCTCCTCCGCCTGCTTGCTCCTGCCCACTCAGAGATGAACGTCGGCTGCCTGGCTCCCTTTGCCAGCTTTGGGGTGAGAGGCTGAAGTTAAGACCAGGGCCAAAGGTCACCTGGGTGGGACAAAGCACAGGTCAGCCCAACCGTGGGCTTAGCTCACCAGGGGGGTGAGGTGTCCAGAGAGGCCACGAATGAGTAAATGGCCTCAGTTAACCTTTGCCCTTTCTGAAAAACAGAGACTAACTGACCGTGACCCAGGTACCCCTCCTTTGTTCAATATGTGAGCTATTACTATAGTAATATCAATAATAATGATAGTAATAATGATGGTGGTAGTGGTGGTGACAGCAGTGGTCACAGCCACAGCTAGTGTTTGCTGCGTTCTGTTTGCCTGACGCTGTGATGAGCTCATTTCCTCATCAACTCCTCACAGTAATCCTGCGGGGAGGATGAAGCTGAGTGAGGCCTTAGGGGTGTTACAGGATGAGCCTGAGGCACAGCGGAGACTCTTCCCAGCCCGTGTTACTGCCCTGCCTGCTCCTCCCAGTCTTCAGCCACCACACCTCCAAGCTTCTCCAGCCCTGGACGTAACCCCAGGAAGAGGTCATGGTGTAGCAGTGCACCAGCCCCTGCTCAAATGCTTCAAGACCCTCCTCTCATTGAATCCTCGCAGCAACCTCTGGGTGGATGCTGTTTGCATTCTGCTGAGAAGTTCAGGGACTCGCTTAAAGTCACCTGGATGGTGGGCGAGCTGTCCAGCAGCCGCGTCTGTGGTCTGTGCCATCCTCCATGTCAGCCTTCCTCTCTAGACAACTAAATCAAACACCTCGCAGGCGCTACGTTTATATTTCCTGGCTCCCCTTCAAAAAGGATGCACCAATTACTGACCTTTTATTATTAATGTTTTGTTTTTGGTGTTTTCTTTTTCTCTTCTTCATGCTATTCAAATAAAGCAGCGCTCAAATCCACAGGATGAAACCCAGTAAGTGTGAGGCCGTGTAAATTAAGCAAAGTTTAGGAAGTCGGGCCAGGTTGTCTCAGTAGTTGAGCATTGACCTTTGAACCAGGAAGTCATGGTTCGATTCCCGGTCAGGGCACATGCTCAGGTTGCAGGCTCGATCCCATGTATGGGAGGCAGCCAGTCAATGATTCTTTCTCATCATTAATGTTTCTATCTCTCTTTTTCTCTTCCTTCCTCTCAAATCAATATAAAAAAAAATTTTTTTTTTTAAAGAAAAGTTTAGAAAGACATCATACTAAACAGTAAGAAACAGAATATTGGTTAGTGACTAATTTTTGTAAGTGGTTAAAATATGAAGTTTAAACTAGGACTGTAGTTTGGGCTCCGTGTCCTCAGCTTATCGGAGACGACATTACCATGACGGCTATGACTGCTCCATGAGACCTCGGGGAGCTCCGCAGCCTTCCAGATCCCAAGCCCCATCACCTGCGCCAGGTGCTGCCTCCAAAGACCTTTGGAAGGTCTGGTTCAGAACAGTGCTGCGTCTTCTTGCCTGTTTCACTGGAAGGAAATACCCAAGTGACCTGGTGACCTCAGCTCTTTAAAGTCGTTTGCCTTATTGAGTCATAATAATAAATAGTGGCTGTAAGTTATGTTAATAACAACCAAACTCAAAGGACGAAAGCCAAAGTGAAGATGCTTGGGTCCTCGTGAATCCCTCAGAATAGAATGCGATTTCTCAGGCTGAGTTTAAAACGAATATATATATATATATATATATATATATATATACACACACACACACACACACACACACACACACACACACATATATATATGCAGTTAAGTTGTTAATGAAAGAGCCTGTTTAAACGGGCTAAAATTAGAGCTAAAAGCCCATTGTTTGTTCCAGTTGTTGACTGCCTATCTGTGTGTGGAAGGGCGTGGGGGGACAGTCAGGGCTGTGACATTTGAGAGATTAGTCACTCACCCCTGAGGGGTTTGGGGCACCCACCTGCATTTTAAACTTGGATCTAAGTCAAAGGGGTGGGACAAGACCACGACAGGTGTTCTTTCTCTAATTAACTTCTCAGTGGACACGTCAAATACCAAATATATCAGAACAAAGGGTCCCAACTCAGGACAGCCCCCTCTGTCCTCGGCAAGGGGCTGACAACTACAGATGATTCTCTGGAAATTATGGGACCTTGGAGCAGCGCTGTGTTGCATTTTTAAAGGAGGGAAGCATTCCAGATGTGCCAGTTCCCTATACCATGGTCGGCAAACTGCATCTCTCGAGCCACATGCGACTCTTTGGCCCCCTGAGTGTGACTTTTCCACAAAATACCACGTGCAGGAGTGCACATACAGTGTGATTGAAACTCCGTGGCCCATTTGCAGAAGTTGTTTTTTGGCTCTCAAAAGAAATTTCAATCGTTCTACTGTTGATATTTGTCTCTGTTGACTAATGAGTTTGCCAACCATTGCTCTCTATACCAGCGTTTTTCAACCGCTGTTCCGCGGCACACTAGTGTGCCGTGAGATGTTGCCTGGTGTGCCGTAGGTGCAGACAAGACAAGAATTTTATAATTTTTCACTATTTTGTTTACTTAATATTTCATAATAAAGTAATTATAAAATACTTTCTTTGTGTTTATTTGATTCCTATTCAAGAGAATTACTTTATATATAGTCAATATAGGCACAGAGTTAAATTTTTTAACATTTTCTAATGGTGGTGTGCCTCGTGATTTTTTTCATGAAACAAGTGTGCCTTTGCCCAAAAAAGGTTGAAAAACACTGCTCTATACAATCTCTTCTGTACTTAGCAGCCGTGACCAGATAGTGATTTTTTTTTTCATATTCTCTTTCTACCTGGGATTGGGGTGGGTAGAAAAGCATGGGCATTATGTATGTTTGTGTAGTATTTTGTTTTTTGGTGTGTTGTGTGTGTTTTTTTTCTTGGGGAAGAGGGGATAATTTCTATGAAGAATCTCTGAGTTGTCATAGGGATATTAAAACTTTTCATACTCAGTGACTTTCTAAATCTTTGAATTATCTGAAATGCAAGCAAAGATGGATGTGGAAAGAATGTTTTCACAAAAGGAATAGCAATAAATTAGGACAATTTAAATTTCAAATAAAGTCTGTGAAGCAGCCATTATGCAGCTACTGGAACAGTTCAATAATGTGGGAGGGAAAAAGGGACACTAAACTATGATATGCTCGATTCTAATTTATAACTCTAGGTAGGGGATGGGGCTTTCCTCTTCATGATGAAATTATGGGTGGCTTTTGTTCTTCCTGGTTTTCGGCATTTTATAAAACGTTTTTTGGTATATTTCATAATTGAAAAGTTCTGTTAAAAAAATCACATGCTCTGACCTTCAGAGTTCCAAGCGGCACATCCCAAGTGTCCCCTGTGCCCTGGGAGGGTGGGAAGCGAGCCTGTCCTACTCACAGGATGTGGTGAACTCAGGACAGGGCCACGCGTACCGCCAAAGCTCAGTGAGCAGTGAATAAAATATTCCCATTTCTGTACTTCTCTTTCCTCTCTCTTTCCAGGGGATGTGCTCTATGAACTCCTTCAGCATATTCTGAAGCAGAGGAAACCTCGGATTCTCTTTTCACCTTTCTTCCACCCCGGAAACTCGATCCACACCCAGCCGGAAGTCATACTGCACCAGAACCACGAGGAAGGTACCTGAGGAGGCTTGTCTTTCCTTGCCCGAGGCTTAGACAGATCCAAGAGATCTCATTGTTAATTTGATGAGTGGTTCTTTTTTGTGTGGTTCACTTTTTCATTCAACAAACCCATGATTGAGTGCTTACTTTGTATGAGATCCTGGGGGGAAAGGCCAAGGTGATTGAGATGGACTCTAGGCCAGTGGTCGGCAAACTCATTCGTCAACAGAGCAAAGTATCAACAGTACAACGATTGAAATTTCTCTTGAGAGCCAAATTTTTTAAACTTAAACTATATAGGTAGGTACATTGTTGTTAACTTAAGGTACTCCTAAGCTGGCCTTTGCTAAAAAATCAAGGGACCAAAGAGCCGCACTTGGCTCGAGAGTTGCAGTTTGCCAACCACTGCTCTAGGCTCTATGCAACTCGGTGAAGAAAGGAGCAAGATATGCACATGTCACAGTAGGCATCATAAAGAGGTGGTGGGAGGGGAGATATGTCCGGTACCAGCAGCAGGTCAGCTCCATGCACGAGGCGGCTCTGGGGGGTTCCTTGGTGATCCAGCCAGATTCAGATAAGCAGGGATGATGTGGAGAACATTCCAAGCAGAGAGAATGGCATAGGACAGAAAGTAGTCAGAGGAATTGGGTTGTACAGCTTATCTTCCCTCCTCCTCACCTCCCCACAACCTTTTCTCGTGAGGAATCTTAAACATACCCCAAATAGAGAGAATAAACTAAATACAACCCTGTGAGCCATCGGCCTGCTTCCACAATGATCCACACTTGACCTTGGTAGAGCTACTCCAAGGAGGTCAGGTTGGAAGTAGGATGTGGAGGATTTGGATGGAGGACAGACAGTTAGGGGGAATCACTGAAGATGTGTGAGCAGAGGGGAATGAAAGCTGGAGGATGAAAAAAGACCCAAACCCTGTGAACTCTGTGGGGGAGCAGGGGGGTCTTCTTCATGCACCAGAGGTGGTGTCTTACAGTGTGCTCAGTGTAAGTGCTATTGCAGCTGCCCCAGGTGCTGCTCTCCTGTGAGTCACACCCATCACCGAAATCATCGGTAGAAAACAGAACAGAAAACCAGACATGCACTGTGACCCTGGACATAGTCCAAAGCAGGCATAGGGGTCCCTGGCCGCTGTCGCTCAGGTGGTTGAATGTCATCCCATACATTGAAAGATTGCTGGTTCCATTCCTGGCCAGGGCACATGCCCAGGTTGTGGGCTCAATCCCTGGTCGGGGGCGTACAAGTCGCAGCCAATTGTTGCTACACTCTCACATCAATGTTTTTCTCTCTTTCCCTCTCTCTTTCTCTCTCTCTAAAAAGCAATTTTTAAAATCTTAAAAAAAAGGAAAAAAAAAGAAAAAAAAAAAGCAGGCATATGGGCATGGAAATAGGTATAAAAATCTTACTTTGTGCACCATTCCATTGTACGGCGATGCTCAGTGTCTCTGTGGAGCCCTCCTGCCCGGATGGGTTGGACAACAGATGTGGGGACGCAAAGCAATACTTTTCACATGGACCAGATTACTGGGGGACTAAAACCTGGTCCCTCAGGGCATTTTCTTACATTGCTAGATCACCCCCAGGAGCAGGGCTAATGTCTTTGTTCTGTTATTGGCAAATTAAAAACACGGGGAGTTGTTTTCTTCATTAGCACTTCACAGAAGAGAGCCTGACTCCGGGCTTCTCCTCACCTCTTCCTTGTGCCAAGTGCTTCCCAGCAGGTCCCTGGCTTTGTGATGTCTCTCTCATCCTTCCTTCCTCTACTTTTACCCTTGCTAAATTTAGCGGCTGGCCCCACCCCCAGTTGGGTTTCTTCGTTCTTCTGCTCTTCCTGCATGTACATTTCCGCCTGCATGGTAACCAGGAGGTGGGTTTACTGAAGCTTGACATTAAGGCGAGAATTATATTACCTTGCCTGCCTCTTCAGATACAAAGGGCGTGTGATGAGTGTTCCGCGCCCCCCCCCCCCCATCTTTTTCTCATTACTTAAAAAAAAAATCCCATTTGGAATTTCTATTCCTTTTTTTTTTATTCCCCAAATGTGATTGGAGACTGATGGTCTGACCTCATCACAAATCCTTCCGCCTCTCCCCGTGGCCTGATTTGACTCATAAGTAGGTGTGCTTGTCATTGTTCTCATTTGCAGGAGCTAATCAATAGAGAAAGCTGGCTTACTCTCAGAGCTACTGTCAAACCCAGTAAATACAGATGTGCCCCTCCTACGCTTTAATGAGCTGTGCTCTCAAGTGTGGTGGTGGTAGGGATGAGCTCAGTAGGTAAAAGAATGGAGCTAATGAGGCCAAGGTCAAGGGTCTCCTCGCCCTGTGAGCCAGTTAGCTCTGCTGCAGACCCTGCTCTGGAAAGGACTGTGTTCTGAGACCACTCCTTCAAGCTATCAGCCAGGAAGCAAGAGCTGGGAGTACATACCCGCTCCTCCGCCCGGACAGACGGAGGGCATGCTCTCCGATGGACAGGGGTTCACACAGGAAAAGAAGCTTAGGTCTTTATCAGGTGTTAGCAGATGAGAAGAGGCGAGAGGAAGAGGCTGCTGCCCCCAGACTTCCAGATCCATCAGTGCCCTTGGTCACGAAGGAGAAAGAACCGACTAGAGTTCTCTGCCCCCACCCGCCTCCCACCCCTTTTCCTCTCTCCTCCACCAGCAAGAAGAAATATCCAGCTCGACGGGAACTTTCTCTGGAATCAATACTGTGATATTTACTTGTGACTAGTAGCACATTAATATGGGCATATGTTAACACACAGAGAGATCTGGCCCCCGAGAACAAGTAGTTCTGTAAAGTGAAATTAAGCATAGCAAATATTGTGTGCCCAGGGATTTATCTTACTTCTTGGGGTACAGTGCCATGTGAAAGTGTGTAGCTCCTGACTTGGCGCAGAGAGATGTAACAGAATGGAAGGGGAACCAGTGTTTCAGACGGGGGCTCAGCTCAGCCTCCGGATAGGCTGGCTCCGGGGAGGGGGGAGGGGTGTTGTGCAGAGTGATGTGCAATCACAAAGCTTCATTCAGCACCCCTGTGCTTCACCTCATCCCTGCCACCACCTTACCCAGTTTGCACATTCATGGCATACTGGGAATTTATCTCCTAACACAAAGGTTTCTTTTTTAATCCAGCAGCAGTTCCCTGCAAATATCCCATCCGGGTACATTGCATTGAAATCCTGTCACACACACACACACACACACACACACACACACACACCCTCCCAGCAGCCACATTGCAGTCTCATAAGCTAGGAGGCTGGTGTTAGCTCAGAGGCCCCCTCCAGGCTCTGACAGGAGAGGAAGGTGATCTTACTAATTCAAACTTTTTTTTTAAACACTTGTCTTCTTTATGTCTGTTCTGAAATTGTCCTGTGTTGGGCAAAGCAATCCTCAGATCACTACCTAAGTGTAGGAGAACCTGCATCCCACTCTTTTTCCTTATTTGTTTATGGGACGGGAGTGCAATATTATATTATCGGGTAACCTTATAAATTTTCATTCCTACTGAGGCATTTTATGACAACGAAATGGGATTCTAACAAGTAAGCAAAGGCAATAGGTATAAGCCAGAATCATTTTGACAAACTGGGACACATGGTCAGCTGAGATAAAAATTTCTGAAGAATGATGTTGGAAGTCAGGCAACCAGGTTCTAACCCATATTCTTCCAGAACAATCGTAAGGGCTACGTTTCTCTCTCTCTCTCTCTCTCTTTTTTTTTTTTTTGGCCCTCAGTTGTAAGATAGGAGATTAGACTAAATGATCTCAGATCTTTCAGCTCTCAACTCCTCACATTCTCTCCACGGTGTGAGCCTCACTGGGTGCTATGAAGATGAATAGGGTGTGTTCCCTATCTTCAGGGTAAAGGACAACTAAAATCTAGAAAATCCTAGCAGTGTCCTGCCCGGTGTTGCTCAGAAATAGCTAAATATCTCTTCTGGATTCCTTTTCTTTTATTGTTGTGACCCATTCAATCTGCATAATATGAATTAGATAGTTACGTAGGACGAAGACAAAATAAACAATGATACTACTTCTTTTACCAAAACCAGGAGGCAAAACATCTTTAGAAATTTCAGACCAGCAAATGATGTTGGCCTGGACATGCACAAGTCTCTAGGGAGAAGGAATGAGATCTATGCTTATTCTTTTAATCCTCACCTAAGGATGTTTTCATTTATTCTAGAGAGAAAGGAAGGGAGGGAGGAAAAAGGGAGGGAGGGAGGGAAGAGAGAGAGAGAGAGAGAGAGAGAGAGACTTCAATTGGCTACCACCTGTATGCATCCTGATTGGGGATTGAACCCACAACCTAGGTGTGTGTGTGAGAGAGAGAGAGAGAGAGACTTCAGTTGGCTACTACCTGTATGCATCCTGATTGGGGATTGAACCCACAACCTAGGTATGTGCCCTGACCAGGAATCGAACCCTCAACCTTTTCGTGTACGGATGACGCTCCAACCAGTTGAGCCACCGGTAGGGAAATGTCTATGTTTCTTTAATGTTCTTCTTCCACCATCTCTTTGGGGGGCCCCCCTGTAGTTTCATCCCTTCCGTTCCACCCTTTTTTATGCCCCATCTAAGAGACTGGGAGGTGATTCTTAGTCACTTTCATTTGAAAATATTTGCACGTGCAGGGCTGTGATTGTTTCTGCAGCAGGGCAGGCAGTTTTAAGGTGACAGTTGTGTTCTGGGACAGCTTTTTGCCCCCAGGTGGACATGGAAAGTGGAAGTGAAGATGAGAAAAGTCAAGTGTCAAAATACTGTTTTCTCAGTTCTTACCACCACACAGGGGAAGAGAGGAGAGAAATCATGTCTTTGATGGCGGCAGCGTGGGTGGCCCACATTCTGGGATGGCCCACAGAAGTTTTATTTATGGGGTTGCTTTATTAATGGAAACATTACCTCTCCCCCTCCACCAGCCACCAGACCCAAGTGCCCAAAGACTGTTCTGGAGGAAGGAAATCTTAAACAAGTTTAATGAAATAATTAAAGAAGATGAGGTATATGAAACTGCTTTATAATAACAAAATAAAAGCTATCATTTATTGGGTCCTTTTTTGCATGTCAGACCCTGTTCGAAGCTATTCCATGTTTAAATCATTTAATCTTCACACTCAGCCTTTCAAGAAGGTAGTATTATTCCCATTTTACAGATGAGGAAATCGAGGCTAGAGCAGTAAAGTGACTGCAAAGAAGCAAAGCTAAGACTTAACCCCAGGCCCACACGCCTCCAATACCTGCACTCATCTGCAGCATGACTGAGCCACAAAAATAATGTTCTCATTCTTTATTATTATTGTTGTTGTTGTTGTTGTTTTGCAAGCACTCTAAACATGGAACAAATGATTGGACGTGAAGAGATTAGGATGCCAGGTCAGGTCGCCTAGCTGGGTACCTTGTGGCCAGTCCCAGCACGTGTGCTTATACATTCTCTGCTTCATAGTACTTGAAACTGCCAAATCTAAGTAAAAATAAAAAGTCAAAGATAACTTTTGAGACGCCAGTGAAAGTCCTCAGTTCATGATATGAAAAACGCAGACTAACTTGGATGCATTAACCCATAGAGAGCACCGATGCCTCAGGATGAATGGACTTAGCCCAGGGAACATCCCCGGCCTGTGAGGAATGTGGGCTCCGAGTCAGGCACTGGCTTCCGAGAGCTGGAGAGCTGCTGAGCCCTGGGGAGCCAGCCCCTCCGGACAGCTGCCGAGTGGGCAGCAGGGCACGTGAGGCCTTTAGCTGCTCGGGCCACATCCTATTACTGGTGGTTGCGAAAAGCATCCCCGCGTCTCTAGTCTCGCTGGGATCGTGTTGACTGAAGTGTCAAGGAGGCTGTTGGCTGGGGTCTGGCGACTCTGTAATCCGTGTTAACTGTGGTGGAGCCAGAGAGCATCACCGTGTGTCTGCACTCTGGATCCTGACCAGCTGCTCAGATCTCAGCCCCCAGTTTACCAGCGGGGAGACTTCAGGCAAGTTACACAGCTTCCTGGTGTCTTAGTTTCCATCTGTAAAATAAGGAAAATACACCTAGCAAATATGATTGATATAAGAAAGGATCGAGCTGGGACCGGTTTGGCTCAATGGATAGAGCATCGGCTTGGGGACTGAAGGGTCCCGGGTTGGATTCCGGTCAAGGGCATGTACCTTGGTTGCGGGCATATCCCCGGTGGGGGGTGTGCAAGAGGCAGCTGATCGATGACTCTCTCATCAATGTTTCTAACTATCTCTCTCCCTTCCTCTCTGTATAAAATCAATAAAATATATTAAAAAAAAAAGAAAAGAAAAGAAAGAAAGGATCGAGTTAGTATGGAAAATGTTCTTAGAACAGCATCTATCACATAGCAGGCATTCAATAAATGCTACTCGTTACCATGATTTGACATTTTTTTGCCACTATTTGATTGGGTTTTCTCTTTTCTTTTTTAAACTTAAAATTGTAGTTGTGATAAAATATACATAACGCTTACCATCTTAACCACGTGTAAGTGTTCAGTAGTGTTAAGCATATTCACAGTGTTGTGCAGTGGTTGGCTGTTTGATGTTTACACCGCATTTGTGCATTCCAGACCTAAGAAGGGCCTTTTCCCTACCCAGGCCATTCTCCTAGAATCCCTTCATGGATTATCCAGGCACCGTGTGTAATATTATTTCTAGGGTAAAATACATTTGAAGTCCCAGCCTTCATTGCTTTCAGGACACAGCCCACTTTGAGAATGAGTTCTGCGTGTACTCTGTGATGTCACAGTCCCTGGCACATGGTAGGTCCTCTGACCCCTCGGGGCCTGTTGATCTCCTTGGTCTCCTCTCACACGTAAGAGCTCTAAGAGGAACCTTTTTATGCTCCTCCTTTCAATTCTGGGATTCTGGGATCTGACAGGAGGTCATGAGGTTCCACCAGAGGAAGAACAGGCCCAGATCTTGACTTCCTGTCATTCCCCGGGGAACCAGCTCACAGCATTTTTTTCCCCTTACCAGGCCGAATTCCCCTCTTGCCTAACTCCTTTTCCCTGCTTTGCTTCCTATATCTCAGGGTCTAGGGCAGCATGACCTTTTACTCTCTGACCTTTATCCCTGATGCAGCACTGGATTGCGATGGGGAAGTGTGGAGCCCCTGAGTGGTGCAGAGAGCCTCTTGCCAATGGTCTAGGCTCAGCCTACTTCAGGGAGGACCCACTCCCTTCCCTGCCTCCTCTGGCATCCTGCAATGGTATCATAGAGGCTGGTCTTTGCCCCAGGGCTAGCTGGCTCTCTTCAGCCACAAGTTTTAGGGGACAGGTGATCCCTCAGATGCATGAATAACTCTCACAAGGTGGTCTGGAAGTCTTCAAGAAACTTCCTCTTACCACTAGGGAAATGTCATCTGATGGTTTTAGATAAGGGCACCCGGAGCCTTGCGGGTTCACTTCCTGAGAAGGAGGGCCGCATTTGACGTTATCTTGTTCTTTCCTCTTTCCAGCCCTCCTCTGCCTTATCTGTGTGCCACCCTGACCCCATCCCTGTAAATGATTTACAAGGTGTACACCCACAGGTCTAACAGACTCGTTTGAAATCTGATCCCTTGATCTCCTCATTTACGTCTTTTGTGGCGCTTTATTGAGACCGAGGGAGACTCCTTCCACTACCAAGCCTGTCAAACTCATAGTCAGCGGCCTGCCAGCTGCGTGTTGGACATGCTTGCAGTCTACACCACCTGCCTGCAAAGGGCAAAAGCAGCAGCATATGGCCCAGAGCACCTCCACAGCTCACAGACCTGCTTCTGCCCTCTGTGCTGAGCCCCTGGCAGAGGTGGCCTGTTCGAAGGCCTTCCACCCACAATCATGAAATTGAAACCTGAGTCCTGCAAGTTACCTATGTTGCTTCTTTCGGTTCCTTTCACCAAATGCTTATAAAATAGTCTCGGGTATTCAGTAGCACTGGCAGCTTATTGAGATGAATAGACTGAAATGGGCAGGCAAAGGGTCAGTGGAAAGCCTCAGCTGAAACTCTCTGGAAAGGAGTAGGGGATGAGGGCTGTATTGGTTTTCTAGGGCTACCATAACAAAGAACCACAGATAATTGATTTAAACAACATGGATTTATTATCTCACAGTTCTGGAGGCTGAAAGTCCAAGATCAAGGAGGTGTGGGCAGAACTGGACCGTGAGGGAGACTCTGTCATGCACCCGTCTTCTGACTTCTGGTGGTTTGCTGGCAATCCTTGGCTTCATCTTCACATGGCATACTCCCCATGTGCATTCACTCTGTTCAGCACCTGCAGTCTGTTGATGTGTGTGTATTTTTAAAAAATATATATTTTATTGATTTTTTACAGAGAGGAAGGGAGAGGGATCGAGAGTTAGAAACATCAATGAGAGAGAAACATCAATCAGTTGCCTCTTCACACCCCCTACTGGGGATGTGCCCGCAGCCAAAGTACATGCCCTTTACCGGAATCAAACCTGGGACTTTTCAGTCCACAGGCCAACACTCTACCCACTGGTTGTTGTGAAAAACATTCCCTCGTCTCTAGTCTCACTGGGATCCAAACCGGTTTAAGCGATGGGTGTGTATTTTTATGTGTCTTTTAAATTATTATATTCTGAGAGTAAGGGCCACGTTTTCTTACTCTTTGTATATTCTGCATCTAAGACACTACTTGAAATATACTTGACATCACACAAGATTCTTTGATTCAACTTATAGTTTTCTAATCACTGTGGGACAACATCATGCAGTGTGTGTGTGTGTCTGTGTGTCCACATTCCCCTTTTCATAAGGACACCAGTCACATCAGATTAGGGCCCCACCCTATGACCTTACCTTAACTAATTACACCTGCAATGACCCATTTCCAACAAAGTCACATTCTGAGATACTGGGATTGGGACTTCAGAATATGAATTTTCTTTGTGTGGGGGAAGCACAGTTCAACCCGTAACAGGTGTTACAGCGCCTAAGTGTGTACACGAAATGTGTTTTGAGTTCTACCTCAAGCCCTAGACCCTTTAGTCTCCATATAGCTCTTTATGGTTCCCATGAATCTTTTACAAAATTGTTCTGGGAATGGTCCCTTCTGAAAGAATGTGGAACGGGAGACTGAGGCTGATGAGGGAGGCTGACCTGCCGGACCTGTTGATTTGCATCTCCCTAACTTCTTATCATCATCCATGGCCTCGGGGAAAGTGTGCTGGTGGACTTATGATCCTGTGTGTGAGGTATAAACTTGATCTTAGCCTTTGTTCTACTCTGGAGATTTTCCAGTCAAAACCCACGACTTTAACCAAAGGCAATTTGTTTTTGTTCTGGTTTTTTTTTTGTTGTTTTTTTTTTTAGGTTTACCAGTATTCATTATTTATATAACATAATTAAATTGGCTCAACTTTTAGTGAATTTTAAATAGAGAAACTTTTCTAATAGGTAAAAAGAAAGAGGAGAGCCCTAGGGGTTGGAGCATCAGCCCTTAGACTAAAGGGTCCTGGGTTCGATTCCGATCAAGGGCACCTTCCTTAGTTGCAAGCTCAATCTCCAGTCCTGGTCAAGGCACATGGGGGAGGCAACCAATTGACTAAACATTGATGTTTCTCTCTCTCTCTGTCTCTCCTCCCTTCCACTCTCTGAAAATCAATGGAAAAAAATATCCTCAAATGAGGATTAACAAACAACCCCCCCTAAAAAAAGAGAAAAGAAATCAGACATTTTTTTTTTTTTTTTTTTGTAATCATCATATTTACTTCTATGTTGATTTTGTAATCATCATATTTTGGGCTGTTTGGTAGTGAGAAGGGATTATATCTGTCTACTGGTACAAAGAGAAAGGTTTGGGATCAGAAAGCACTTTCAACCAGATGGGTTCTCTACCAGTCCTTGGTCTTTTTCCCCCTTCCCTCTTCCTTCCACGCCCACACTAATTATGTGTGGCTTTCTCTCCCTCTTCCTCATGCATTTCCCTCCCATATCAAGACCTTCAGACAGAGGGCAATGTGGATAATTTCCCAGTTTTCCAGATGGGCAGTTCACCAAGAACAAACCCAGACATCAAGGCCAGACCAAAAAAAAAAATCTTCTTGTTTTAGACAGAAGACTCCTACATCTGGGGGATTTAATGCACCCACTGTCCGCTCGGTGCATTTCCTGTGTCCGGAGCTTCTCTGCCTGCCGGCTCTGGTCTCCTAAGTTTCCATAGCCCGCTGCCAACTTATAATAACAGAGGCCGCGGGCAGGAGGGCAGGAACGCCGTCGCCCTCTCCATCCGTGGGTGCGTGCTTTGCAAACTGAAACAAAAGCTTGGAAGACCTCGTTGCAGGCCTCTCAGCCTTGACAGTGGCTGCGCCCAGGCCACCCGTTCGTTGCCTGGAGTTTAAACCCTCGGATCCAGTTCTCTACCATTAATGTTATCAACTTCATCAAGTACTTCCTCTCTGAGTGGTGTGTGCAGGGAGAGAAATAAATCATGCTCCACCAAGTCCGGTTCCTGCCAGATCCTGAGTCAAAAGTAAAATTTGAGTTGATTATCCAGAGCACTATCTCCCTCCTTTATTGTTCCCAGCGATCTGGGCAGGAACGGAGAGTGAAATCTCTCCAGGACATTACATCAGTTCCTCTTTTACCCTTGGCATGAAAGCTCTTCCTCTCATAGTCCTCCCAGACTTCCTAAGGCTTGCCCTGCGTGCACACCCATACGCTGAGCCTTGAAGCCCGGGACATCAAAGGAAGCTTGTAGGTAACCAGACTACTGGCCAGTGCCTGTGTCATTTTGCAATTTGTAAGACGGGAAATGGATTCAGGAAATAGGATTTTTCAACACATGGCCTTCATCATCCTTAAGTATTTTTAAAACCTTAATAAGCTTTTAAGGAAAGGCAGACATTCTGTAAATGGCATTTAGAAGGAAAGATATGAAACTTCAAAATGCAGCGATCTTAAATACTTGCTCACAATGGCCGTATTCTGTGACAAATGACAAGTGTTCATGGCTAGCAGAATCGCGATCCATATTAGCTATGAAAAGAATCATCCCCAAAAGATTACAGGTCATTTATATCATACTAATAATCTCAGCTATTAAAGTCAATACCATGGGTCCAGCCAGAACCTTGAAAGTGTTTATTTGCATTTGGGTTCAAGTGACAAAGTTAGTACTTGTCATCCCAACCTGTATCATTGCAGGATTGATTAAGCACTTAAAAAAACAACAAAATACCTTTTTATAGTGGCAAATATCAAACTGATACAAAAGTAGGGAGAATTATACTGTATAGTGAACCACCATGTACCTATCACCAGCTTTAAGGGTCACGTGTGGCTATTCTTGTTTCCTCTGTGCCCCAGGTACACTCTGATTCACCTTCCAGATTATTGTAAAGCAAATCCCAGGTATATAATTTCATCTGTAGATATATCAGCACAGGTCTGAAATGATAAGGACCTCTTATAAAATCATACAGAGTTATTACATCGCCTAAAAACTAATAGATCTTCAGTATCACCAAATATCCTGTTAATGTTCACATTTCTCCAACTATCTCATCAATGTTTCTAAGTTTGAATCAGAATCCAAGCAAGTATGTAGAGACTCTGTGTTATGTTATACTGGTGCCCGGGACATGGATTCATGCACATTGAAAGGAAATTAATTAGAAGATGGCCGGCAGGGTGGGACTAGGTGAGATGGGCCGGACACACCCTGGAGCCAATCTCCTGCCCTCTCCGCTTGGAGTGGCGACAGGGCTCAAAGGGTATATATGGAGCGAGCAAGGTCCCTCTGGCAGGTGGGGGTTTCTCGGCCTGGCCTGCACTCTCTGACATCCGCTGAGGGATCCCATTTGCAAGAGGGCAGTTCTCAGGTGATGCACCCCAGAATCAGGTTCCCTCCTCTCTGATTCAGGGTGTATCACCCGAGAACTGCAGCTGCCAAGTCACTGCAGCTTGGCAGCTCCTGTGTTGAGCATCTGCCCCCTGGTGGTCAATGCACATCATAGCTACCGGTTGGAGTGTCTGCCCCCTGGTGGTCATTGCGCATCATAGCTACCAGTCAGGTGGTCGAGTGGTCACATGGTCATGTAGGCTTTTGCTAGTGTGTGTAGATAGATAGATAGATAGATAGATAGATAGGGAGGTAGATAGGTAGATAGGTAGATAGATTCCTCCAAAAGATGTTGATTTTTATTCTAACAGGCAGTTAAATGACTAGCCAATCACTTGGAATTTGTTGAGTCTTGATCTTACATTTAGTTAGGACAGATCTGCTTCAGTTTAGCCTTTAGCCCTTTGTCCTAGAGCACTATCCTTACTCATAAGGTGTGGCCATTCTGGGTTAATACACAGCCTGAGATGCTTACAGAGCTTTTTAATAGAACTTAAAATCTAAATTCTGTCTTCAACACAGTGGCCAGTAGCTGAGATTTCTGCTCTTATCTTTCAATCATCCAGCTGTTGCTTTCCACTGAGCTCCTTCGAGAGTTTCCCCAGCACATGTGCTATTCAGAGAACACGTTAAAGATTTGAGGAAACTTTATGTGCCAATTTAGTGATATTCCCTCTGAAGCTCTCTTTATGAGACTTGCTCTCAATTTTTTGCCATTCTGGCAGCCATACCTGAATCTCTGACACCTCAAGCAACTTTCGAGTCATTTTCTGCCTGCCCCACATTTCATGGACATCCTCCTGGCAAAAGCTTTGCAAATTGGTATCTCACCCTGTGCAGTTCTCTTCTTTTAAGAGTGAAATCCCCGTCAGTTTTTTCCATTACCTTCAGATAACTTTTAGAAATGTATTCTATCCAGATTCTATTCTACATGCAGGAACATTAGTTCAATACAAGTTACTCTGCCATTATTGAAACTGGAATCCCCTTCTTCGTTAGAAAAATTGTAACATACAGCCAAAACCAGTTTGGCTCAGCGGTAGAGCGTCGGTCTGTGGACTGAGAGGTCCCAGGTTCAATTCCGGTCAAGGGCATGTAAGAGGCAGCTGGTTGATGTTTCTCTCTCATTGACATTTCTAGCTCTCTATCCCTCTCTCATCCTCTCTGTAAGATCAATAAAATATATTTTTTTTAAAAAGAAAAATTGTAACCTGCCATAAATACTTCTCTTGCTCTGCTTATCTAACCATAGAGCCTAGAGACCAGCGCTTAGCAGAATATAGAGATGCTCCTCATTCCATTTTATAGCCACATAGTCCTCCACTGTTCAGAGGTATACTATAACTTACTAAGCCAGTCGCCTCCTGGTAGCTATGCCAATGAGACCGTTCTGGGAATAGATATGGCCAGAAAAACTTTTTGAGGATGAATGCGGGGCCCTATAGAAAGCTCCATTTTCATAGACGGATTTATCTCCTTCCTATTCTTAGCAGGGACTCAAAGCCAAATGTATGCTAGCTCCTCTCTCCACCCAGCCTACAGAACTATTATACTTCTGTTGCCGCGCTGTGTAGACTTCTGGGTTGTCCTTGCTCACACGTGACCAGCTCGAAAGTTCAAGTGGGATGGGGTGGGGGTATGTTACTCCTTTTTACTGACCTCTGCCTGTCTTTAAGCACCTGTGAGTAGGGTCTGCGCACTCAGAAACAGAGTGATCCTAATTGTTCTTTCAAGTACAATCAGATTGTCATTCTGTACATTAGCCCCACTCTTCATGCTTAGAGCAGGTTAAGTGTAATATAGAAAAGTGGTAGATAATGCAATTGATGCATGGGTTCTAGAATCTGATTGGAATCTGGTTCTAATCCTTTTAACTGGCTCTGGGACCTTGGGTAAATTGCTTACCTCCTTTATGCCTCCATTTTTTCACCTATGAAGTCGGATTAAGGTAATTAGTAGCTGCCACTTAGGAGTATTGTAAATTTTCAATAGCACAATGCAGAAGCTAGGATATAATAATTGCTTTACTAATTATTATTATTATTATTGTTATTATTATTAAATATCCATAACTCCTGGAGATAGAGAAAATGAAAATTTGCGTATGAAAACGTAAGTCCGGGAAAGCATCTAGAGAGAAACCCTTAAGGACCCTGAAAGCCACATGCAGAGCCAAAAGTAAAGAATGAAAGTTTGGCCTCCTCGTGTTGGTAAGCCACGAGCAGGTGATTAATGGAATATTTGTAGACATTCTTAGCTGTCTAGTGGCAGGGAAAGAATTCTAACTATGTGCACTTGAAGTTTTTCTAAACGGGGGGGGGGGGGGGGCGGGTGGGAAGGGGAGGAGGGGGACAGCCCAGCATCCTGGGCAGAGAGCAGCTGCACTGCACACCTGCCTGCTCACCGTGGAGCTGCAGTGAGGTCCCTCCCCTGGCAGCTCACCGGGGGCTCTGATGGTCTCTCCCTCTGCCCCACAGATAACTGTGTCCAGAGGACCCCGAGGCCTTCTGTGGAGAACGTGCACCACAACCCTCCCACCATTGAACTGCTGCACCGCTCTAGGTCACCCATCACAACCAATCACCGGCCGTCTCCCGACCCAGAGCAGCGGCCCCTCCGCTCCCCCCTGGACAACATGATCCGCCGCCTCTCCCCGGCCGAGAGGGCCCAGGGACCAAGGCTCCACCAGGAAAACAACCACCAGGAGTCCTACCCCCTGTCGGTGTCTCCCCTCGAGAATAATCACTGCCCGCCGTCCTCCGAGTCCCACCAGAAGCCGTCCAGCCCCCGGCAGGAGAGCACACGCGTGATCCAGCTGATGCCCAGCCCCATCATGCACCCTTTGATCTTGAACCCCCGGCACTCCGTGGATTTCAAACAGTCCAGGCTCTCCGAGGACGGGCTGCACAGGGAGGGGAAACCCATCAACCTGTCGCATCGGGAAGACCTGTACATGAACCACATCATGGTCTCCGTCTCCCCGCCCGAGGAGCACGCCATGCCCATCGGGAGGATAGCAGGTAAGCGGGTGCTCCCCTCTGCCGCCATGTCAGCCTCGGGCATGCCTCACAGAGGCCCATTCCCTCCTGAGAACTTTGCAGCCAGCCTCACACCATCCCCAATTAGGTGCCTTCCAGGGCTCTGAGGGACTTCTGTCTGGATAAGGCGAAATCCCTAATGGGCTAGTTAATGAGCTGCTGGGACCAAGTGGTTAATGAGCCTCAGAAATGTTAAGGAACAAATGTCCTACATCCCGCTTATAGGGAGAGTCACATCAGAGTCATGGCTAAGCGAAAACACTTAGAATAAAAGGTTTATGAGCATGTTAATGGCCCTGTCCTGAAGTTTCCAGCCGCTAATTAATAACCAGACACAGCATAAAGAACCTTTGTCTCAGGCGCAGGCCTGTAATCCACCCTGTGGGCAGTAGCTCAGCGCAGCCTTCACTTGGGAGGGGGAAGAGGGTGGTGTTGGAGGCAGGTGTTGGGTCATTGGGATGGAGGAAACCACTCTTGAATTCTTTTACAATGACAAGCCCAGATTTGTTTCCTAAGACAAGAAACCAGTAGGTATCTACACATGCATTTTTGCTCATCTTCCCCTAATTTACTTGAAGTTAGTCCAGAAGCTTAATCTTCCAACCTCTTGGCAAGATTAGCTCTTTGCCTAGAGCCGTGGTCAGCAAACTGTGGCTCGCAAGCCACATGCGGCTCTTTGGCCCCTTGAGTGTGACTCTTCCACAAAATACCATTGCCTGGGAGAGTCTGTTTTGAAGAAGTGGCATTAGAAGAAGTTTAAGTTTGAAAAATTTGGCTCTCAAAAGAAATTTCAATCGTTGTGCTGTTGATATTTGGTTCTGTTGGCTAATGAGTTTGCCAACCATTGGCCTAGAGCGTCGTTCTATTCCCGAGACATTTGTTGAGCGCTGACTATGTGCAGATAAACACATTAGGAAGCAGGGGACACAGAGCTGATTTGACACAATTTTTTCTTCAAGGAATTTAAAATGTACTTGGAGAGACAGATGGGAAAAGCACTAACTAAGATATGAGGCCAAATGAAGTAAGTTCTATGTCCCAGTCATTCAGTGCACAAGCATTCATTCACTTATTTATTACTCACTCACTGTGTGCTGGATAATTAAGTACTATGGAAGCAAAGCAGAGAGAAGGCACGTTTTGACGGTAGGAATTGTGGCAGGCTTAGCAGGGAGGTAGCTCGATGCTGAAGGTGATTTGTGTTTACTGGTGGGAGGAATGCATGGAAGAAGGAGGGGAGGGGTCCGGCCTTCTTCCTCCTCCTTCTCCTCCTGCTTCTCCTCCACCTCTTTTTCCATGAGCTAATGCACCAGGACCATGGTCAGCAAACTGTGGCTCTCAAGCCACATGCGGCTCTTTGGCCCCTTGAGTGTGGTTCTTCCACAAAATACCATAGCCTGGGCGAGTCTATTTTGAAGAAGTGGCGTTAGAAGAAGTTTAAGTTTAAAAAATTTGGCTCTCAAAAGAAATTTCAATCGTTGTACTGTTGGTATTTGGCTCTGTTGACTAATGAGTTTGCGGACCACTGCCCCAGGATAAAATGCCAGCTGCACTCCAGGGTGGAGCAGTGCTCCTGACACCTCAGCTGCCTGGGGTCCTACAGGCTCCTTACTGTAATCACCTCCGCCTCCACTCAGTGTCCCTCCTTTAAGTTGTTTCCAAACTTTTCTCTGGCCCCAAATGCACCTCCAATGTTGTCTCAATTTTATTGTTAGAATTTACATCAGGAATGTTGAATCAAGAAAATAAGATGGCAAAGAAATGTGACTTGTGTGTTTTGAAAACTATGAAAAACGAAATGATCTATGTCTGGGATTTGATTCAAAATGATCCCACAGAGTCAGGCATGAGGAATGGGCGGAGTCTACCTAAAATAAGGCCAGCCCTGAGCCAATTGCTATGTGGCCAGGTGATGGATGCCTGTGGGGGGGTAGGGATTACTGTTCTCTCTACCTGTATGTGTATACAAGTATTACTTTAATAATAAAAAGAAAAAGGAAACTGAAAAAAAGATCGGGGGGGGGGGGGGGGGAGGAGCAGAGCTTAGGCAAAACCTGAGAATTTCCCAGTTGGAGAAGAGGATGGGTCAGCACAGTTCCATGAATAATAGACATGAGCCGCCTCATGCTGTTCAGCAAGGACCTTGTTGGGTTGTGTCTCTCACGGTCTGCATGGCAGCCCTGGACAGTTGCACATACTTCCTCCTTGTTTATAATTCTTGTTGAGGTAGCTTATTCCCGCTGCGTTTGTTTTATGTGGGTCATTTGGAAAGGGGAAACTACAGAGGAAGCTGAACCCCAGAGAAGCAGAGGTCAAATAGGGGTTGGGTGTCTGCAGGATGCTGTCCGTCGTGCTGCCCGCCGGGCGGGGGCTGCCTTCCTCTGAAATCGGTTTTGTCCGCCTCCTCCGTGACACTGTCCTCACCACAGCCTTCTTAGGAATCCAAGATAAGTCTGTACCAAAGGAAGTTAAGGTTTTTAGACTCGCAGAGTTATTTTCCCCTTGGTTAGTGGTTTGTAAATTTTAAAATATTAGTCCCTTAAAAATGGTGCTACTTTTTTAAATTCTTGTTCCCAGACTTTAGAATTGTTGGCCAACAGGTGTAGTCTCATTAGGACGATGCTCTATGGAATATTGTACCAACCAAGCGATGAGCCTGGGTGACTAGGGATGCCCCCTCTCCCTTAACAGCACACAGAAAGGGGAATCCAGGAAATTTAGGGAATCTAGGTCACTCTAGGAAATCACAATATTCACGTTAAATCATCTAGGGCCCAGACCCTTTGGAGGAATGCAGGAACTCATGCAGTGTGATAGAGTCCCCTGAAATTATTTATTATGAATGCTCTAATGGTATAGTCAACAGTTTAAACATCTCCCGACGTATGTATCAACTAATACCACCAAATCCAGGAGTAAGTTCACTGAACTAATTGGCACTGTTTTTTCTCAGTGAATGAGGGGATTGGAAAGTCTACAGTGTAACGCCAACTCCAAAAGTCTGTGATCTCACACTTAGTCTGATTCTGTAACCCTCATCACAATTCTTGGTGTCGTTTCGGTGTCCCTGCCTCTCCACTCCAGCTCTGCTGGTGTCTTTTTGGATTGCTCTGATCCTTGTAAAATAGATTCTGTTTATGGAAGGTCACATTAATTGGGTGGTTTCTATGTACTAAACAGCCACAATAATCTACCAGATCCCTATAAAGCAGCTGTTAGATGAGAAAGCTCCGTCCTTTTGAATGAGCACAGAGCAGAAAGACATGAAGGTGACATAAAGGTGACGTTGAATGTCACTCTGATAAATACCACAGCTGCAGGGCATGGGTAGAAACAAATTAGGAATGTTGATCAAGTAGTAAAGTCGAATTCTTATCCATTCGGATATAATTTGCTCAGATACCCTAGGATTTATACATGCAGACACCTGCATTTAAGGCACTTGACTGCACTCATGGGTGTTTAAAGAAGTGTAGACACGTTAGCTGTAAGTACAATACTGTAATTGGTATCGGCAAAGGACTCCTATTAAGTTCTACAGGAGGTGTGAGCAGGCATATCAGGGAAGGCTTCGTGGGGCGGAGCGGGGGGGGCTTTTAGCTGGGCTTAGATGAATACTTCGAATGTAGACAAGTGAAGATTTGAGAAAAAGCGGTCATTCTAGATAACAAAAACTCCAATATATATATATATATATAGTCTTACCTTGCTTGGAGTTTTTGTTCATATATATATATATATATATATATATATATATATATAAAACTTCAGGTAAAAATGTAAATTTATATATATAAAACTATATGTGTGTGTCTATATATATAAAACTATATATGTGTGTGTCTATATATATAAAACTATATATTAATATATATATATATATATATATATATATATATATATATATATATAAAACTTCAGGTAAAAATGTAAATCTAAGAATCCAGGTCCATTAAAAATCCATCCTACCTCATCAATCCTTTATTTTTTCACTGTTTAATATTGAGATACACCATACAATTAAGAGATTACATGCAAAATTATGACCGTTTACCTAGGTATTTATCTTGTGGCAAAACTAAAATAATCAATAAAGGAAATGCAGGAGGTCATTGACAATTTAAATACAAACCGCAAATTAGATCTATTTAAATACCACATTCAGCTTGTTTTTAAAGGTGTTGTTTATTGTCCAAAGGATAAGATGGACAGTTATTGAGTTTAACAAGTTGGAATGGCCGGTGCTTCTGGGAGAGAGTTCACACAGGCCGGAGTGAGACAAGGTCCTGGGTTCTATTTCTTATTGAACAGCTAATGGTGTGTGACCATGAGCAAGCTGCTGCTTTCTGTGCTTGTTTTCTGTGTATTATCCTCAGGAAGGATTTGCTGGGTGGGGCAGGAGAATCAGTCAGCATCTGCCAACCTTCTAGGATTTCTCTCAGCCCATAGACGTTTTACTGGTCTGTGTCTCACCGACGTGTTTTGTGAGCAGAGTCTGCTGGCAGAGAGCTCCACAGTTGACAAGGGGCAGCTCTGGTGATGCTGTGAGTCATGCTCTCAGTGTGTATGGACAGTCCCTCTTAGAACCCGATGATCTCAAAGCTAGAAGGGCCCTTTACAGATGAGGAACCGGAGATTCACACACATCAAGAGTCCAGCCTCCAGGAGCTTCCATCCAGTGTCCTTTCCAACACACGAGTCTCCTTCTGACATGGGCCTCCAGACTAGGGCTTGGAAACTCAGCCCCAAAGGCCAAATCAGCTGCCACCTGTTTCTGTAAATTGAGTTTGATTGGCACACGGCCTCTCCCGGTCACCTAGTGCTATCAGTGGCTGCACCGGGTGCTGTGCACTGCAAGGCAGAGCTGAGTAGCTGCAGCAGAGCTGGTGTGGCCTAAACTACTCATCCTTGGCCTCGCTTTCACTGCCCCCAGCCTCGCTTACTCGAAGGTCATTGTGCTTGGAATCATAGGCGTAAGGCAGCATGCAGAAGAAGAAAACACTGTCCCTCCTCAAAGCAATTACTTGCATTTTAGAGAATGAGGCGTGCCGAAGACATGTGTGAGCAGCAATAGCAATGATGTAAGAAAGGAGACAAGTTCTAGGCTGCAGGCTGTTTGCAGAACAGCCCAGAATGATTACAGTAACATCTGTAACATAAATACAACATAAATACAGAGAAATAAACGAAATTATTTCATCCTGGCCAGTGTGGATCAATGGTTAGAGTGTTGGCCTGCACACCGAAGGGTCACTGGTTCGATTCCTGGTCAAAGGCAAGTACCTGGGTTTCAGGTTTGCTCCCAGCCCCAGCAGGTGCATGCAGAGAGCAACCAATCAATGTGTCTCTGCTACATCAATGTTTCTTCTTTCCCCCCTGCCCCCTGTTCTCTCCTTCTCCCTCCCTCCCTATTCCTTCCCCCCACACACACTTTCTCTCAATGGAAAACATATCCTCGGTGAGGATGAATAAAACAAACAAAAAAAGAAAGTATTTCTTTGCTTACTTGAATTGTATAGTTAAGTCATTCGTTCATTTATTCCAAAATCATCACGTAGCTCTGTGTCCACCTAGAAAACTTAGTTGTTCCAAGTTTTCTTTGTTGTTCAGAGTTTTCTAGGTGATGGATAGAGCATCTCTAGACATCGCCTCTTTCCCGGCCCCGGCAATACCCCTTTCGCATTATGCCATCAATGAACCAAATACTGTTTTGTTTTTAACCGCAAACAGCTAAGTCTTAAAAGAAAAAATTTAAGTCATTTTGGCTTTCTCTTAAAGTTCTTCAATTCCATGAAAACCTGAGTGATCAGACTTCCTGTCAGCTTGTCTCTTCCTTGGCCTTGATCCAAAAACCTGCCAAGGAAGCAGGATCCATTGGCAGGCTGTTCTAGAATCCATCCGTATCCCTCATTGCCACACGGGAGTGAGGACTGTGAAGGTCTGTATAGGTCTGTTGTTCAGGATCCATGACCTTCCACGGGGAGACTGTGTGTTGTCTTGTGCTTATCGCACAGCTTTGGTTAAGTCTCTCCTTGGCTTTGCAAGTGTGACCTTCACGATAAGTGAGGATTCCATTGGTTGGTTGATCCTACAACAAACTGATAAGACATAGAATCCCCCGCCCCCTATGCCATGTTCTCTTCCTTCCAGCCCTCACGAAACACACATCATTGCAATCTTTCAGATCCTCAAAGGGGCCTTAAGAAATACAATAGGTTGATTATCTCACATTTTTAATAGAAACAAAATTCCCGTCCGGGAGGCATTGGGTCTCCTATATTGTGTATTTGTCACCAGGCGAGGACTGTACTTGCTCGATTTGGTTGTATTGACTGGGTGAGTTTCCTATGCACAGAAAGTCAATCCTGGTCACCTCAAATCTTAATTGGATGAAGGAAAATGAGCCTGAGACTCAGGGGAAGCCGTCGAGGCTCATCCTCGGGGGCTTCAAGGGGAAGTCCCTCCTCGCTCTTCCCTCTGGCTGCCTCCCCAGCAGTGCTCAGCGCTGGCGAAATTATTTCACACGAGGCTCATGGGCTTTGCTATTACAAATGAGCCTCGGGAGCAGCCTCGAAGAGGAAAAAGGGGCGTCATAAAAGCGAGTTTTGGCATTAGGATGGAAGTGACGGCAGGCCCTTGCAGTGAGGTGTGGGTGTGCAGGTGTACGTATGCCTTTGCTCGCACCCTCGCACATGTAGATGTGTTTGGAGGAAAGGAAGGGTGGCCTATGGCACATTTCCATCAGCCAGAGGGGCTCAGAATTTTAGCAGCTGAAAGGACCACATCCCCCCACACTCTGGCAGCCAGAGCGCCCTCAGCAGCCCCCTGCAGCCCCGAACCCGGGGCTCCTGGCCCAGGTCTGACCCGCAGCCAGCCCAGTGTGTGGACGCAGTGGGCGCCTGTGGGAGAGGTGGATTCTGGAGTCGAGGGGATGGAATCCTAGTCCCAGCCTCCCAAGCAAAGGTGCTTAGGGTCCCTGAGGCCTAGCTACCTTTTCCATAGTAAGAATGTGGATGCCCACTTCTGGCACTTTAGAGTTCTAAGGAGACAACAGGTAAGTGTCTAGCACAAGTAAGTTCATCCCTAAGTCACCGCTGCCCACCAGAGCTGGTTTCCTCATTTCCTTGGAGACTGCCTCCTGCACTCCCTCTCGCCTCCTCTGGGGCTCTGGTGCTGTCCCTGTTTGGAGGAGATGGATAAGAGCCCTGAGGTGGGGGGGGGGGGGGGGGGGGGGCAGGGGGTGCAAAGTGCCCTTCACCCCAGCAGGACTGGGAGGCGGGGGGGGGAGGGGGGGGGCACTGGCCCCTCACACTCTGGCTGGGTCAGCACTCAGTTTTCACTGGGAAACACTGAGAAATCAGAGCACCTGAAAGAGAAGGAGGCTTCAGAACGACTTTGTAAAAGGATAGACAGTAACAGCACAGTGGCTGCTGAAAATATTAGAGGGCTGGGGGAGACTGGAAATTCCAGTTTGGTTGAGGGTACGCTGTCCCTGGGTGGGAATCCCCGGTTGTCCCACCCCTGAGCAGAGCAATGCTCCGGCGGCCTGAGCTGCAGACACCAGCATCTCCCGCCTTGGGCAGCCAGAGGTGTGAAGGTCCCGCCTGGTCCGTAGCTGCGGTCCCTCCGCCCCATGAAGCCAGGAAGCCTGGCTTTGCCTTCCGTGCCTCAGCTCCTCCCTCCCACAGCTTGCCCCTGCTCACATATGGTTTGTGTTTTCCTAAGCCCCAGCAAAGCGCAAGCAATTACCCATCGTAAGCGCACCTCTGTATCCACACAGGATTGCCTGCACCGGATTTGTCAACTTTCTGCATCTAGAATGGCTTAGCTAGGATAGAGGAGGCAGGGGACCCTGAGCTGCAGGTCGCCCCCTGCCTGTAGTAAGTTCTGTGTGTCTATAACAGGGTTTCTCGAGTTTGCCACTCTTGATATTTGGGCCAAAGAATCCTTTGATCTGGGGCTTGTGCTGTGCACCCTGGCCTGTACCCACTAGATGCTATTAGCATTCTCCACCTCAGTGAGACCACCACCGTGGTCTCAGAACATTGCCCAATACTCCATAGGGAACAAGAGTTTAGAAACTCTGGTTACTTTTATAATGCAGAGTAGCAATTATTGTTTTGTTTTGTTCTGTTTTGTTGATCTTCACCAGAGGGCATTTTTTCCCATTGATTTTAGAGTGGAAGGGAGGCGGGAAGGGGGCGAGAGAGAACATCGATGTGAGAGAAACACACTGATGGGTTGCCTCTTGCATGCGCCCAACCAGATCCAGGGATTGACCTTGCAACCCAGGTACATTCCCTTGACCGGGAATCGAACCTGCCACCCTCCTATGCACAGGCTGATGCTCTAACCCACATGTGTCAAACACAAGGCCCGCGGGCCAAATCCGTCCCGCCAGGCCTTGCAATGTGGCCCGCACCACGCTGTCATCACTGCGCTCTGCTGTGTTTCCATCACAAGGACAGTTTATGACTGTTCAGTAAACCATTCAGCCCGCGATTTAGGCTGGATTTTAGATTTTGGCCCCTTCTCTGATTGAGTTCGACACCCCTACTCTAACCACTGAACACACTGGCCCATGCAGCAATTTTTTTTGCATGTTGCTTACCCGTTTTGTTGCTGAATCTAAAATCATCGTATTATTTTTTCATAATAAATTTAAAGAAATTAAACGGGGACACTCAGCCTCTTCTTGTTGGAGATTATACCCACAGAACTCCATTTTCCAGACCTTCATTTAAAATTCCACTGAGGCAATGAAAACTACATCAAATCGCTCTCTTGGAAGCTTTCTCGAAATTTAGATTAACCACCATCATTAAACAATTCCCTTTGTCCATTACTTGACGTCCCACTCAGGTTTTATAAACATCAGCTTTGTCTGGCCTGGTTTTGGTTATGTGTTGTTTTTTTTCCATTGGAAACCATGTTGGCTATGTGTGAACTGCCCATCCTTTTTACAGTCTCTGCTCAATGAACTTATGCAGTGAGTTTCTGGTAAGAGACAGACGTGGGAGTGAGAATATTCCTTCCCAACCACAGAAAGGGATCTTTTTTTACATCGTCTTTTAGCTGCAGACACTGGGGGTACATCGCATAGCAGGAAAAAGCAAGTACTCTCCTTCTGCCATTAGAAAACGGTTCTCCGCGATGGCATCTTGCTTGCGCTAAACCCTTTCATAAACTTCCTGGAGGCGGGGGGGGGGGGGGGGGGGGGGGGGGGGGGGAGACAGGCCACGTAATGGACAGTTGTTTATCATATCCACATGCCTTAATGGAGAAGGCCCTTCCGTTTAGGAGAAATGCCCTTAAAAGTAATGAATACCTTGTGAGCCAACTGTTCTTTACATGCGTGTTCAAGCGCTTTCTAACAGGATGGGCTTTTGTTTATAGAGGTGGATGAGCTTTATTGCATGGCATTAAGCATTTCCTTGATGATCAAAGAACACTGTATCTCAAAGGACACCGTGATGTGTACCAGAGGGAGGGGGTTGGAGACGGGCAAAATGAAGGAAGGGGGTGGAAAGGTACAAACTTATAAAACAAGTAAGCCATGGGGACGTCGTGTCCAGTGTGGTGACTGTAGTCAGGAATACTGTCGTGCATATATTGGTAGTTCTGAAGAGAGTAAATCTTAGAAGTTTCCATCACTACAGCTAAACTGTGTAACTTGGTCTGGTGACAGCTAGTAACTAGACTTACTGTGGTGATTATCTCCCCACGGATAAAAATGTCCAGTCATTAGGTGGCGTTGTCCCCCTGAAACTAATACCATGCTGGGCATATCTGTGATACCGCAGCTTAGAAAGAGAAAAAGAACATGTGTCTGTGCGGACATGGACACATGAAAAATTGCAACAGTAACAGTCTCCAGAGGACCCATTGAAGTAAGAAGGGTCTACCTTTTATGTCATTGAAATATTTATTTTTAATATATTTTATTGATTTTTTACAGAGAAGAAGAGACAGGGATAGAGAGTTAGAAACATCGATGAGAAAGTATCATCGATCAGCTGCCTCTTGCACACCCCCTACTGGGGATGTGCTCGCAACCAAGGTACATGCCCTTGACCGGAATCGAACCCAGGACCCTTCAGTCCGCAGGCTGACGCTCTATCCACTGAGCCAAACTGGTTTCGGTTGTCATTGAAATCTTAAAAACTCGTATGGCTTGAACTTCAATTGAAAAAAAAAAATTAAAAAAAGGAAAAAACTTGCATGGGCAGGCAGTTATTTTTATCATCTGGCATAATTTTTAACTAAAGAAACAAAACAATCAATAGTGTTATAAAAGCCTCTTGTACTCTGAGCTTGAAACAACTGCTTTACGCTACAAAATCCCTGTTGCTTCCTCCATTAGTGACTGAGTAATTCAATATGTCTTGAATGTCGACGTATTTTTATTACTCAGCTGAAGTTGGCTTTGCTGGATTAAATGCCATTTAAAATGATTAAATAGTGGCTTGTTTGGGGTTATTTTCACATCTATGAGAGGGAAAGGCTTGCAAGGTACACGTGGTTTTGAATCTTACAGGTGACGTCTGGGCTCTGGTAAGCCCACCCTTCATTTTTACCAACCAAAGGGCAGATAACCCTCCAGATCTCTTCTTAGCAAATGGTTTGCATAAAGGTCGCAGTTAGATGAAAAGCCAGCGTGGTGCCCAGGCCTGGGTAAGCCGGACTTGGAGAAGTGGTCTGGTTCACATTGACTGCTTTGTGAGGAAAAGGGGGTGCCAGGATAGTAAAGGAGAAGCAGCAGAAACCGCACACGTGAACATCGTTGTGCGGATGGGGCTGAGAGGAGAACCAGGCACGTGAGGTTGTAGTGCCAGGAAGCCTGCGGCCAGGGGGCTGCTGATGTGCTGCTCGCCTTCAGAAGGGCAAATGTTCTCCATATCCAGCTGCATAAGACAACCAGAGAGTTTTTATTAGTACTAGAGGCCTGATGCACGAAATTTGTGCAAGAGTAGGCCTTCAAACCACGGGCTGCCTCAGCCCTTGCAGCCCTGGCTTTGTCCAGAAGGTTGTCCGGATGCTCGTTCTGTTGTTCGGCTGTTCGGTTGATTTCCATATTATGCTTTTTTTATTATAGATTTTCATATGAATTTCACATAGAGTATCATATGAACACTCAAGAGAATCACATGCCAAATTCAGATGAATCTGAAAGTGTCATCAAGCCTCTTTGTAGTAAAAATGATTGTAACCCTGTAAGCAAAGTTATACACAACACCCTCCCCCCCCCCCCCCCCGCCCCCCCCCACACACCACCTTGTCTCTCCTATTTACCTGTATTTTATGTGATAATATTTGGTTTTGTCAGATGTTTTCCAGTTGGAAGAGATGGTGGGAAACTAAAATGTATCTGCCATTGGATGGCAGGACAACTGGACCATTAAACCCAGCTCAGTTCTGTTTCCTGTTTGCAGTAAAATTGTTGTAAGACAGGGAGGTGGCAGGGGTGGGGCAGCTTTGCCTAGAAACTAGAGTAGTCGTGTTACTACAGCTAGATTATTCTCAGTCTGCAATGGCGTGACACTGGCTTCTCTAGGTACTTACGACACTAGAATCCGTCCCCCGGTCCTGTCCCCCCACCTCAGCCCACCCTCTGGCAGTAAGAGTGCAGTATGGGAGGGTGGAGTTCGAAGAGGCTGGCCGGCTTGGTTAGAATGGGGTTCAGTCTCCAGAAGCCTGGTGTCATTGGCTTAAGAAAACCATTTGTCCTTTCCCAAAACACAATGAAACACGTCACATTAACTTTTACATGCAGGTAATTGGGAGGAAAAGAATATAGTAAGAGACACCAAAGATTTATGGTTTTGTTTTGTTTTGTTTTGTTTTTTTAATGCCAGTTTGTTTTTTATTGTAGAGAGGGAGAGAGAGAGAGAAACACACCAATATAAGAGAGATATAAGAGAAACATCAATCAGTTGCCTCCACTGGTGTATGGTACACCAGACACTCCAGCCAACTGAGCCACACCCACCAGGGCAAGATTTATGGTCATTTTACATTTCATGGTAATTCCTAGAAAAATCAAGCCAGAAAATGCCATATTTTATGCCAGGTCCTTCTGTTCAGAGGAAATGCTGGATTTCATAAAAGGTGCACTAAACAGAGTTAAACCTTGCTCTGTGAAGTCCTCAATGTTAACCAACGTACGCACGTTCCCCAGCTCCTCTGAGGATAGAAGCCACATTGGGCAGGGTGGCACGGCACAGGCCTCCAAGTCTCGTAGAACCTAGAATTCTGTCCCTCCGGACTGCACCCCAGCTTCCTTGTCCATAAATACCTCATCCGGTGTCACAGGGACCGGCTGCAGCCCTGCTCACAGAGTGCACAGCACAGCGCCTGCAAACAGCGTCAGAAAACACCGCTGTTCCTTTCATTACTTTCTCTTCACTCACGTTATCACGCATCCGACAATCCCGTAAAGCAGCGGTTTCAACCGGTGTGTCACGAGAATGTTTAAAGCAGGCAGTGCCTACCTGACTACTTAGTCAGGGCCCGACCTCTTTTCCCTTAGAGTGTCAAACTAAAAAATGACAACAGCCAACACAACCATAGCCATCTAGTGTGAATGAATCAAAACCGTACCTAGTTTTTTGTCAGATCTCCAAAAAATGCATTTTTTGGTGTGCCGAGGAACTTTAGTAATGGTGTCTGCTGTGCCCCTGGATGGAAAAGGTGGAAAATGACTGCTGTAAAGGAAGGGCTGTTAGCCCTGTTTCATAAATGAGGCAGCCGAACCTCGAGGAGTTCCAAAAACTCACCCAAGGGGACCTGACTCAATCCTCTTGTAGGAACACTCCAGAGAAGGGTGTGTTGATTTCTCTGAGAGGTGATGTGCTGGCTCTAAGCTACTCCAGGTCTAACCCAGACACTCCCTACAGGTCTCCCAGGCCTCGCCCAGCAGGAGGGAGTCAGCACCTTGTAGTGCATGGGCCTCAGGTTTCAAGTCCCCGGACCGTGGGGAGAGGGTTAGAACTAACGTGTGAAGAGAGCCGAGTACATACTCGGCATCCTGCGGCTCGTCATCGGTCACCGTCATGCTGGCGTTGGTCACCACCGTCATGCTGGCGAGTGCCTAGCACAGCTCTCGGTCCACAGTGAGCCCCTGGAAGTTGGGTCTCCTATTCCCATCTGGAGGCCAGTCCAACATGAACTAGACCTAGACAGTACCCATCGGTGCCAACCCCCACCACCACCCACCCACCTGTCAAGACTCTGCTGGAGGGCAAACCACATCCCATGATGGCACAAACCCAGAGAGCACTAGAACGAAGTGCTGTATGCGTCCTCTCTTTGAATGTGCCAACCCCCAGCCAGAAGCCTAGCTCAGGGCCCGGCCTGCACGAATTCACGTAATAAATCTTGCTTGCCCAGCCGAAGCCAGTTTGGTTCAGTGGTAGAGCGTCAGTCTACGGACTGAAAGGTCCCGGGTTCGATTCCACTCAAGGGCATGTACATTGGTTGCGGGCACATCCCCGGTAGGGGGTGTGCAAGAGGCAACTGGTCGATGTTTCGCTCTCATCGATGTTTCTAGCTCTCTATCTCTCTCTCCCTGCCTCTCTGTAAAAAATCAATAAAATATATTTAAAAAAAAAAAATCTTAGTTGCCCAGCCCAGTGATGGAGCACCCGCTGTAAAGGATTTTTTTTTTTACTGGGTTTCTTTCTATCCTATTCCCCTTATAATAAAGCAATTTTAAATACCTCCAAAGTGAGCTATAGTGAGAATATCTGTGTCCTAAAAAAAAAAAAAAAAAAGGCATGCTGGTCACAGTTCCCACTCCCACAGTCCCTGAGTCCCCTGGTGTTTGTCCTTCCCCACGGCCTTTCACGCAGCACGCTTCTTTTCCTGCCATTTTTTAGCCGACCCCACTCTTCTCGTCTCTATCCGTTCAGTATCATCCTCTTCCACCCAAGTCATCTCAGCACCACCACTGATGCCACCCACTCCCTCGGGAACATCGGGACTCGCATCTTGCCTGCCCAATTTTCAGCGCACTTCCAGGGCCAGTGCATTTGCAGTTCGAGCTGGTTCTCTCTCTCTCCTGTGGGCTCTGCTCAAACTCAGGTCATGGGTCATGGCGGTGGACAAGCGGCTTCCTCTCTCCTGGCCACTGCGTCCCCTCTTGGAAGGAGGCAGTTGGAGTGGATGGTCTCAGGCCGCACATGACAGAGGGCACCCTCCCCAACACCATCCCCCTGTCCCTCGGGGCACAGGTCTCCCTGTCAGGAGGGGAGGTTAGGCCGTCCATCCAAAGTTGGCCAAAGTAGTTTACTCAAACTATGTTCTGATTCTCGTTCTTGGTCTCTACAAGACACATTTTCAACAGCGTTTTCTTGCCCTTTTCCTCGGCAGACTGTAGACTGCTTTGGGATTACGTCTATCAGTTGCTTTCTGACACCCGGTACGAAAACTTCATCCGATGGGAGGACAAAGAATCCAAAATATTCCGGATAGTGGATCCCAACGGCCTGGCTCGACTGTGGGGAAATCATAAGGTAAAAAGGGCACCAGATCTCTGCTCTGCAAGCTGGCGCCAAAACAAAGCCGTTCTCCTGGAGTCGGGGGGTAATTGTCTGTCTTCTGCTTCCTAAGGCTGCCCGTAATTGCTTCGCTTCTTCCTCACTGGGCAAACAATCAGACCGTCGCAAAGGGAAGGAGATCATTAAAGATGCCCCTTTCCGGTGTTGCGCAGGCCAGGTGCCAGTGAGCTCAGCATATCCTGGCCGAGGGCTTCCCGCCCCCTTGACCTGGCCCCGTTACCTGTGTCATTAGGAACCGGTAACGGGGAAGCGCGTGGGGCTCTGACGCACGAGGGAGCCTTCTGAAGCGCGGCTTCTGTTCCTCTCAGTCAGAAACCCCCCTGTTCCCGAAAGCCCCTTTCCCACGAAAAACACTGGCATTCCGACTCTAAAGCACCCCCCTTTCAAAGCAAACAGGGCAAGAAGCAGAATGCCCCTCAAGTTCCCACACTAGGAAGAGGGATAGAATCTAAAAAAATAAAGCCTTCTAGAGCTAGGAGAACTGTTCAAGCGCATAGATGTAACAAGCAGGTAAAACTACCCAGATGTACATCCGTGAATTTGTGGATGAAGGAACTGGGGTCTGTGCATGCAGGAGAGTATCATTCAGCCTTAAAAAAGAGGGATGTTCTTCCGTATGCGGCCACACGGACAGACCTTGAGGACATTATGCTAAGTGTAATAAGCAAGTCAGAGGAAGGCAAATACTGCCTGATTCTGTGGCGTGCCTAAAATAAGCAGTTTGTTGGATCAAAGAATGGAATGGTGTGGCCAGGGGTTGGGGGAGTGGGGGGAAATGAGGAGTCACTAGTCAATGGGCATGAAGTTTCCTTTAAGTAAAACGAGCAAGTTCCAGGCACCTGCTGTACAACGCGTTAACACTAGTGCATTAGGCACTAAAAATTTGTTAAAAGGGTAGATCTCATGTTAAGTGTTCTTACCACAACAAAATAAAGTAAATAGAGCAAAGAGCACACCTCCCCTAAGCCCCCCCCAAAAACAAAACAAAACAAAATCTAAATAAGTAAATCCATATTCCTACTTTAAAAAAAAAAAAAAATCAAGTAACCAAGACCCACGGACAAGTGGGTGGCAGAGTGGCCCAGTGCCAGCTCAGCCAAGTGAGAGGGGACCGAGGGCCTGGCTCAGCCTTGGAGGACCTGTGCCGGCCATGACCGCCCAGGCAGGGCCCACTGCCAGACTCTTCCATGCACCAAGTTGCTGGGAAAAATCCCTTTGCACCTCCTCCCACATGGTGCCCTAGTCCCAGCGCTTGGAACCTCTCTATTCTTGCTTCCACAACAGGAATTTTAAGCAATAAAAGACCCCTTCCTTAAGGTGTCAAACCAGAAACACAGTTTGAGAAAGGTCACTGCAACAACAACAAAAAAGAAAACAGCACTTCTTTCTGGGTCAGAAGGTGAAGGATGGCCCCCAGATAGCGGGGACCTGCAGGAAATTCCCGGGGCACAGCAGAGCGCAGGCTTGGGAAAGGAAGTAAGGGAGGCTGCTGAGGGACATGCCGCAGGAGCCAGCGCTCCCGCCCCCTCCGGGACTGACAAAGGCTGATTCACCGGGAGAAGTCTTGGTAAAAGCCCAGGGTGGGAACCAGTGGGCCCTGGTGAGCAGGTAGCTTCCCCAGCTCCAGGGCCACAGGCGCCGCTGAAGAACTTTTGTTTTAACAGCTCCCCCTGCGCCTTTTCTGAGGTTCATTTCATTGTGTCTTTGTGCTTTTTTTTCTCTCTCTCTCTCTTCCTCCTTTGAACAAACAGAACAGAACAAACATGACCTATGAGAAAATGTCCAGAGCCCTGCGCCACTACTACAAACTAAACATCATCAGGAAGGAGCCCGGACAAAGGCTTTTGTTCAGGTAGCACCTCCTTTTTCTCCTTTCCTTCTTTGGGGAGGATATTACTTTCTTTAAATAAGAGGGAGGAGGGGGCCTGTTAAGATCTCTACCTGCCTATCCCATACTCAAAGCCACCGGGGCTATGCATCGGAAAGCAGGTGCTGGTTTGTTAGGATTTAAGAAAAAAATCGGGTGGGTTTTTTTTTGTTTTTTTTTAATTTATGTCTGTCCTATAGTTAAACCAAGACTAAGTAAACACAGTCTGATTCCCCTGTAAAGACTTCTTACAGGGCATGGCCCCTGTAAAACAATGCAATGATCAAATAGTATAACCCGCCATTGGCATCCGGTGTAGGGAAGGGAGCAGCCAGAGGGGCACTGTCAGGGGCCACGCCAGGGACTGAGCCTGGACTCCCAGGCCCCAACCCTGTACGCTGGTTCCTGAGTCAGAGTTTGTCACACTGCAGTCGGGACCTGGGAGTGGGTCATAACTTTTTTTTTTTAATGAAATAGAACAGAATTGATTAGTGTAGGATAGAGTTGAAAATATCAGAATGTGTCCCATGAAATTCAGAGGGACTGCTCCTTTATGAAAATTTTGTCTCAGGGGTGTGTGTGTGTTACAATCTATTTGTTATAATGCACTGTAACAGAAGTCTGAAAGCTGTTGCTCTAGACATTCCTCTTCCCAGAATTCCTCCCACTGAGTTCCACCATGGGATCTACCACGTAGATTGTGATTCCGATGCCATGTAAGAAAAGAGAGGAGTTAGCGGAAAAAGAAGGGACCTGAGGGACCAGTCTGGAGAAGGGGGATGCTGGTGCTCATGGGGGTGATTGCCGTGTGAGACCAGGGCAAGTCGGGAGAGAGTGGGGTCAGCAAGCAGCCTGTGGCCATGCGTGTTGGCAGGTGGGACAGAAAAGGCTTCGAGGTGGGACTCGAGGCGTGGGTGGGAGTTGTTTACATACCGGTGGAAAATGACCTGTCTGTGCAGGTGAGCTCGCTGGAAAGAGCTGAGAACCTGGGCATTAGTATTGGGAAGGAGCAGTAAAAACAGTTGAAATTTTAAAAACAAGTGGAAAAGGTCGCTCAGGGGACGGACCCCGAAGGAAATGGAGTAAAAAAGAACCCCCCTCTTGCTGGGTGTTCTGACCCTTCCCTCCATTCCTTCCACTCTTGGTCCGTGGCTATAGTCCTCCCACTCGACCTGTTTTTTCCTGAATGAGTTGATCCTTTTATATATCGTGAATCATCACCTCAATGGTTGGACTCTTAAATCTTTGTACCTGGCTTTAAAATCTCCCTGAAGTTTCAAATCTGAGTTTCCAAAGACTTCTTCTAGGACATGTCCATTTAAATTTAACATGTCTTGGACATGCTACATTTAAGACAGACCTTCACATGCTAGCAATCTCCCCCTCCCCCCCTTACTTCTCGTCTCTGGCATCACCGTTGTGTGAAGCAGCCGACCTTGACACCACCATTACCCGGGACTCTCCTGTGCCTGAGCCCGTGGTGGTGCTGAATGTCCCCTGGCTCCTTTCTGTGCTGTAGGCACCGCATGTCCCAAGATTTCTTACAAGCAGGTTCCAGGTTGGAGTCTATCCAATGACAGGCACTTTCTTGAGATGTGGAAGATTCGAGAAAGGCAACAGCCTCATTATTGCTTCCCGAGCAATGGAGACTGGTATCTAGACTTCAGATTCACTCCCAGAGTAATTCAACATTCTCCACCTCTCCTGCCTCCCAAACTCATGTACACTGCCAGCCGCCCTGCAACACAGATGCAGTTCCCTGTGTCAGAAACGTGTACCCCTTTGAGTTTTTGCTTTTTAACATATATACCCTCCAGCTGGCTGCTTTACGAGGCCTTCTTCAATTGCTCAGATACTCAGATATCTTATTCTGTCATTTCTTGGCCCTAAACCACTTCATGATCTGCATTGTTGTTGTTAATCCTCATCCAAGGATATTTTTCCATTGATTTTTGGAGAAAGTGGAAGGGAGAGGGAGAGACAGAGAGAAACATCCATGTGAGAGAGACATATCGGGTTGGTTGCCTTCTGCACACCACCACCCCACCCCCCACCCCCAACCAGGACCAGGGAACCTGCAATCAAGGAACATGCCCTGGACCGGACTCAAACCCAGAACCCTTCAGTCTGTGGGCCAGTGCTCTATCCATTGAGCCAAACTGGCTAGAGCATAATCTGCATTTGTAATAGGGAAGTCCTTCTCCCCATAATGAGGTCACAGGCTCCTAGGAAGTCAAGGATTACATTTGGTATAATTCTGTTGTACACCTCAATACTTATCAGTAAGTATTTCGTGATAAGCCTAGCTTGGAATATCAGAAGCTTAATATGGAAAAGCAGTCAAAAGAAGAAAAGGGTCATTTGAAGGGCCACACATAACATATTGGTGGGCATGGCCTGGAGGGCATTGTTAGTGACTTCGGATTTTGAGGGGGAAGCTTTAGCAAAGGGAGGAAAGGTAGAAGACAGACTGCAGACCATGCTGTTCCCATAATATGGCAGAAAAGAAAAGCAGTGGTAGCTGGAAGGTTCCTAGGTTTCCAATAGTGATTTTCAACAATGTGAAAAGGGAAGATTCATGCTATTAGCAGGCACGTTAGTCATTTTTGAGAAAATGAGTGCTGCAAGCCATATTCACCACAAAACAAAGGTTTCTTGGTATGAAATCCAGGGTATAATCAGGTGACGTATTAAATTGTGGGTACTCGGTACAAGATGTATGGGAGAGGAGGAAGGAAGGCTTTGGTGTAGATGGGTCCCATTAGCAGTTCTTGGATGATGAGGTAGAGCTCAGAGAATGAGCAGCAGGGCTCAGACAGTGAAAGGGGTAGAAAGGGTTCCAAATAGAGGCGCAAGCTGGAGGTTGGGAATCTGGCATGAGCCATCCTATCTAGTAAAGAAGGAATATGCAAATTGACAGTAACTCCACAACAAAGATGGCGGCATCTACAGCCAATAAGGAGGGGATATGCAAATTGATGCAACAAGGCAAGAGGCTGAAGGCGGCTCTGGCCAAGGCGAAGGCAGAAAGGTGGCTATGGGCCAGAACAAAGGTGGTGCTGGCAGCCAGGGGAAGGTAGGCCTATTCTTGCAGGAATCTTTGTGCATTGGGCCTCTGGTGACTGTATGAGGAAGAAGACTGGCCCAGCAAAGATGGAGGATTTACAGTGGAAATCGAGAGTTTCCTGGGTGTGATGACAAAGGGCCCCAGTAGGCAGGTCAGAGACTGAGTCCTTGACTTGACAAGGGTCATCGTAGGGGCTTTGGACATGGAGGAATAAGAGAAAACGTGTGTGTGAAGACAGTTCATCTGGTGCAGGGCAGAGTAGATGGGAGGGGAAAGGCGTGCCAGCACACAGTGGGGCTGAGGAAAGGGCACTCTCACAGTAGGGCAAGAGCGTTTGCATCTAGGTTGCCCTCCAGAACCATGACATCGTGGCCGAAACGTCACCCAAGTCCTTTCCGAGGGAACCCAGTGAACAGGATGTGGCTTGCAGTGTGCGCCTGGCTGCTAAGGAAGATAGACTAAAGAGGACTTGGTGCTAACGTTTTGGATGTGTTTGTGTTAACACTGAAAAAGATTTTCTTTTTGCCTTTCTGAGTTTCCAAAGCACCACCACTAGCTGGCCCTGTTATCAGAGTTTTTCTTTCAGCATGTGATTGTATCCTTGGCGTTAAAATCAAGTTTCCAATACCATTCCCTGGACTCACCGTTCAGGATGGAAGGGGATCTACAGCTCTCGTGGGTCCTTGTAAAATGTAACCCTCTAAAAATAAGACTCACAGATGAGTGAGCTGCACCAGGGTTCCCTCACAAGGTCACGTGGGAGGCACTGCACAGCCCCAGTGGGCGCTCTCTGCCTGCCATCATCCGAGCCTCTTTGTATAGTTACTTCACCGTTTTTCAGGCGAGTCAGGGCAAGGGGCGCCTTTTTCTAACGGACACTAAGTCACCGTGAACAGCTGGCTTCAGCAGCTCTCCAGCTCTAGGAGGTGACAGGGCCTTTCTCTTGTTTCAAGTTCAGGGTGAAGAACGACTTTAGCAAAATGTAATCTCTTCACGCCTCCATTTCCTCCCCCTAAGGTTCATGAAAACCCCGGATGAAATCATGAGTGGCCGGACAGACCGTCTGGAGCACCTCGAGTCCCAGGAGCTGGATGAACAAATATACCAAGAAGACGAATGCTGAAGGCACCAATCCCGTCTCGGCGGCCGCAGCCCAGGGCGCATCTGCCCCAGGACTGCTGGAGGCGGAGCAGGGGGCTGCGGAGAAGAGGAGAGGACGAGGCCCCGCGACGGGAGTGACACGTCTCTTGCCTACCAGGAGGGACCCAGAGCACCTTAGACAAACCACCCAGCACAGGCAGGGCTGGGATTCTGGCCGGCGGCACAAGCCGGGACCCGCGTTCACGTCCCCCCCCCCTCGTTCGGAATCTGTCCATCTGTAATTTCCTCACCCTCGCCCTCCCACTGTTGTCAGTTTCACGGTATTTTTGTTTTTTATTTTTTTATGACCATGCAGTTTTGACTTTCATCAGTCATCTAGGGGAAGACATGAGCTTGTTTTCCTATGGAAATATTATATCTATTATATATATATATATATATATATATTTTTTTTTTTTTTTTTTTTTTTGCAATTCTCACAAAGTGTGGCAAACCCAGCTCGTCAGGAAAGAGAAAACTTGCAAAAGGGTCCAGCTCCTCTTTCCCCCGCCCCGTGGATCAGGTCTGTTCCTGTTGCTATTGGATCTTGGGGGGACTGGGGATGGGAACGGGGAACAAAGGATGCTTTTAGAAAAGATAAAGTGAAGAAGGAGAGGTCTCTTTTTCTCTCTCCTTCCCTGACTTCTCCCCACCCTCCCCCTCCTGCACCCTTGGAGTCCAGCCTCTTGGAGAATCTGGGTTGCAATTGGCACCTACACAGGATTGGTGGCCTGAGTGCTTTTGGGGCCGACACCGCTAAATCAGACCCTCGTTTCTGCACTTGGCCATCGTCTATCCAGGGGAGCCTCAGAGAGGCGGCTGTGCTCCAGGGAAACGCATGTCCATCTCGCAGACACAGCGTGAGAGCCATGCAGCTCAGGGATCTACAGCCTCGGCTCACGGGGGGCGGCCGCGGGTCATTTGGAAGCCCCAGCACCCAGGATCACAGTGGAAAGCCCGCAAAGACCACACAGGCCTGAGGGTCCAGAAACGGAGTGAAAACTCTGAGGTGGGACCCGTTATCCCCAAGCAGGCTACAGAGGCCAGAGAGGCAGGGAGGGTCCCTGTGCCCCATCACATGGTCAGTTCCATGCCCTCACCGAACTTTTTTTTTTTTAAGCCTCCCGGTCCCCGTAGGCACAGGGCATTGGAGAGGGGAGCACCCTGAAGTGTGCAGACAGCAGATCCCTCAGCTACATGACAGTTTCCTTCTGTCCTTTTTACATAGTTGTGCTGCAGACTGGGCCCATCGTGGCTCGTTTTCCCCTCAAAATAAGACCGGTTGTACCTTGGAAAGTGAGGATAGCGCCACCCCTTAGTACTTTTGCTGATAACATGTTTAGAGAGCTGTTTAGATTTGCTTTCCTTTCCTAGCCGTCTTAAGTTCACTCTTCCAATACAGGTTCAGAATCCAATGTGAGGAGTACAGTGTGTTTTAATTCGAAAGGTTGGACCTGCCTTACAGAGCACCCCCTCCCCATCGCCCTCAGCTCCCCCAGGGCACGTAGGGGATGGTCAGCAGCGGGTCGCCTCTCCTCCAGCCATTAGACACAGTCCTTCTCCAGCCTACTGACCACGACACCAGCAGAGGCGAGGGGCACCACAGATGGACTATGGTTTTAGGACCGTGGACTTGAGGAGCTGATCGGGGCTCTTCTTTCTTGCTCAGTTCCTGCCTCGTGTCAGACGGAGGTGGCACAACCAGCTCCCACATCACACACTCTCTCCCTCCTTCCCCCCCTAACTTCCAGAATATCGGGCTTGTGATGAGGTCAGAGACCATCTATGGGAGGCTAGCGGCTCCCTACGGGGAGGGTCTGGTCTGAATCGGCGTGGATGGTGCAGTGCAGCTGGGTCCCAGCAGGCCACAGATGTCTCTTAGGAGTGTGCGGCCGCACACCAGCCTCTGAGATGACTGATGTATCTGCGAGTGGGAGATGAAGCCAAATACTAGGCATGCTGTGAAAGCCACTGCGTTTAGGGCAGGAGAGACAGGCTGGATTTTCGCTGGGGCCCTTGGAGTGGTTATGAAATCAGACCGAGGGCGTGGTGCTCCTCTTAAGATGAAGACACATCATTCCATCTCCCTGGCCTCAGTAGTGCGACTCAGGCTATTTTCCTGTCCGAGAATCTTATGGTTGAATTATGGAGGAAAATTCCCTTTGGCCCCAAGGATTTCTCTGTATTTAAAGCAATATTCTCTATGAAAATGTAAGACAGGATGACACCTTCAGCCACTTAAAGAGAACACAGAAGGTGCTAATTCCAGTAGAGTCTTGATTTCCCACCCAGGTATTTGTGACCAATCATAATTTCCTATTGATTTCCCTTAACATCAAAGACCTTCCCATTTGTTCTCTGAGAGAACACCTGGGCGGTGCTGACACCAGGGGTACAGTGCTCACACACTGCAGACCTCACAGGTTTCAGATGGAATTTAGCCAGCCTTCGTGAAGCATCTGTCAGACCCGTGAGGGACTCAACAGTGAATTGGGCACAATTCTGTCCTCCGAGAGCCTGCTTTCTCCCTGCAGAATCCATCCAGCACGACATGTCTCACTTCAACACTACATACCAAGGGAGGTAAACATCTCACCTGGGACCGCGTTAAAAGCACATCCGTGACCTAAACAGTTGGCCTTTTCCCTGCAGCCATCGTGGGCATTCTTGGCTTGCAAGATCAGAACTGGGGAAAGGAAAATGTAGAGGAAGATCGCCTAGCCCCGTGGTCTGCAAACTACGGCTCACAAGCCACATGTGGCTCTTTGGCCCCTTGAGTGTGGCTCTTCCACAAAATACCATGGCCAGGACGAGTCTATTTGAAGAAGTGACATTAGAAGAAGTTTAAGTTTAAAAACTTTGGCTCTCAAAAGAAATTTCAATCATTGTACTGCTGACATTTGGCTCTGTTGACTAACGAGTTTGCCGACCACTGGCTTAAGGGGAGGAGAGCTTTCTCTAGCTTTGTCTGGAATAGGCACGCTCACTTGTATCTTGAAATTCTCGAGCATCTCCTCCCTGCGCTTTGAGATAGCCAGGTTGCCTCCTCTCCATCTGAAGATAGCAGTGGAGTAGCCTGATCTCTTAAGATCTTTTTGTTCCCAAGGCAACTTGGTCTGGCCTAAGGCATCATCACCGATGGTCCAGATCTTGGGGTGAGGGAGGTCTCACAGGAAAAGAGGAATAACAAACGTAGGATGTGCTTCTTTCAACAGTATCTCTGGAACCTCTGATCCATCGCCTCCTGACACTGAGGATGTAGATTTAGCTGACACTTAACAGGCTATGGCAAGATTTACCTGAATGGCTAAGTCAGCACCATTTCCACCTTGCCCTTCCCAGGCTCCAAATCCGAAAACATTTTTGAAATATTAACTCCCTTTTGCAGAAGGGAAAGCTGAGGATTAGAGAGGTACTAGGACCCGCCTTGGCGCAAACAGCATGCCAGGGACGGAGTTAGGTTTGGGACCGAGCCCGATCATACCCCCATTTGACCCATTCCCACCCAGGAAGCTGAAGATAAAAGGTCTGGGAAAATACACAAAGAACAAAGGGCGGTTTGCTTCGCCCAGGCATTCCATTCGGTGCTAGTTCATTTTCACCCCCTCAGCCTGCTCCTCTCTGGGCAGAAGCCTGGAATGAAGGGAGGGACACGAGGAAGCCAGCACAGGGGAGGGAGGGGACACAATGGTCCCTGCCTGTCTAAAACCCCCAAGACTAACCTGATACTCTTGGCCCCCTCTGCATCAACACTAACAGCTCCGAACTCCCTGGATCTTTCACACACACGCCAAGTGAACATTCTTGAAGGTTCCTCTTTGAGACTGCAACCACCTGCAAACACAAATGAATCTAGAATTTCTTTTTTTGTTGGTTTGTTTAATTTCTAATCTCTTGTTGTTTATGAGGTGTGGGGTTTATAAGGGACTGAATCAAATGAATGTAACAAAAAGAAAAAAAAATGCCTTTTCTCAGGGCCAGTGAGTTGCAAATAATTTTTAAAGAAAAGCCTATAATTGCATCATCTCAATAAATTTTTTATTTAAAAAAAAAAAAGGTCCCAAGTGTCTTGTTTTAATAAGATGAAATGGAGTCAGAGAGGCAAGGTGCTCCGATGAGGTAAATCCTGTCTCCGCTCAATTATGGGATGAAGTGCATGGTTTTTCATTGGCAGAAAGCCTCTGTCACAGAGCCGACTGCAGGCGGTCTTCAGACAGGCAGCCCGGAAAGGTCAGAGCTGAGCAGCTGCCACAGGTGCAGAAATTTGCCAGAAGGAACCTCGATCCGAGATGCTCGGGTCCTGTGTCGTGCCAAAGACTGACCAGTTCACCGATGACCCAGGCAGTTCCCAGAGTTAAAGCGCCTCAGGTCTCTTCACAATGTAACGGCGCCCTGATCCTACTGAAGTCATGGTGTGATCCTACAGCGTACATGTGAGTTAAGCTCCTGCGTAGACAATGGACGATAGTCATCGTTCAGTTCAGGGCTGGCCCCATGCGCAGAACGTCTCAGCAACACAGACCCATGGAGCCACCTGCCCACTAATAGACACTTAGGATTGCAGCGGCCAACAAGCAGAACTACGTTTGCCATGGTGGTGGGTAGAAACTAAGAAAAGAATGAAAAATTAAGCTAGTGTGGTAAAGACCTGGGGAAGGGGAGGGATGCTGGGTGGAAGGTTCAATGGGGGAAATAGACATCTGTAATACTTTCAACAATAAAGATAATTTTTTTAAAAAGAAAATGAAGCAAATTACACTTTGTTAGTAAGTCGATGGAGATGTGGGAAGCAGAAGTTTGACATCAATGGTCTCAGAGAATGTTGTTAGGTTATTTCTGTATATAAGTTGTCCCAGGTACTCGACACTCTTGACCTTGAACTGATGGCTGGAATTTGTCCTATCTGCTGTATTGTCAAAGCACGGCATCAAATAACAAGGGTCTAGGTGTTCCCTGTGGTGCTAAGAATGCATCGGAAGCTACTCTTCCTATAACCTAGCATTAGCATCACCTTGGAATTGTTAGAAATGCAAAATATCGGTTCCCAAATGCCTGAGATGTTGACATAAACTGAACCAAAAACTTAGGCGGTGGGGCTGAGCAACCTGCTTTAACAAGCTCTCCGGGTGGGAATGATACACACTGAATTGTGGGAACCGCTGCTAGTATCAATTTGTTCATCTTGGTACGAAAAGCTCTATGTGGCCATTTAAACAGGACGCAGAATAATTGACGAGAACTCGTTTGCATGAGTGGTACAATAACGCTGCGTTCTCCTAATACTAGATATACTGTGGACTGAGGCTGAATGGACACCGAATCACATGCCAGAGTCCTCTTCTTGCTTCCTTCAAACCCTTTCCACATGTGTCAAACACAAGGCCCGTGGGCCAAATCCGTCCCGCCAGGCCTTGCAATGTGGCCCACCGCGCTGTCATCACTGCACTCCGCTGCGTTTCCATCACAATGACAGTTTATGACTGTTCAGTAAACCATTCGGCCTGCGATTTAGGCTGGATTTTAGATTTTGGCCCCTTCTCTGATTGAGTTCGACACCCCTACAGTTTAAACAATACTTTTGCTATAAAAATGCTGTTTTAAAGGGCGAGTCTAACGGCTCACCTGCCCTTGCAAATTAGAGCATAGCAATTTACTCGCTTATGTCCATGTATCTGCCTAGCCAGCCTCATCTGAAAAGAAAAAGGATCGTTCTCATCTTGGCTGGCTGTTCCTGGAATCACTAAGTGGAGCCCAGGTGACCACATAGCCAGGGCATTTGCAGGGACTGCAGAACCACTCGGCTTCTCAAACCTGAAAGGTGCTTGCAAATCAGCTAAGGATCCTGACGCCAAAGCAGGTGATGCCAGTAATATCACCATCCAGAGAAATACAGGCAGATCTGCTCTTCGCCTGCTCTGAGGGAAGCTTGGGAGTCAGCATTTCTAACAAGTCCCCCGGTGATGTGATGCTGCTGGCCCTCAGACCACACTTTGAGTAGCAGGAGTCCCAGTGCTCTCCTGTCGAGTCCTGGGATTGTGACCCTAATGCAAAACTGAGCTAGCCTCTCTCTTTGCTGTATTTCTGTGCCAGTTCCTCCAAGAATAATTCCAGGGGCCAATCCTATTCTGGGAGAAGTTTGCTTGTTCTCCTATTAGGACAGAAGAAAGAATAAATTTCATGATCAAAAGCCTCTTTGCCAAGTGAAAGAACCGCTGTTTTTGAACTAGACCTTAAGACTGGTGCTCCTCCCAGCTGCCTCACTGTCACCATCCTGACGGGAGGGAGTGCAAGCTCCTGGTGTCAATGCCTCCTAGAACGACCAGCCTTGGTCACTGTACGGAGAGAGAAAGCTGACGATGCTGTTCTTGTCTTTCCGAAAGACAACAGAATAGATGAGCAGCTCTTTCATCCCAACTGCCTGAGATGTTGACATTCAATGAAGACAATCTTGGGACAGTGTCCTCACTGTCAGTGCTTACAGATTTCCTCTCCTCCTCCTCTTCCTCCTCCTCCTCCTTCTCCTCATTTTCCTCCTCCTCCTCCTCCTCTCTTCCCATTCAGAACTGGGTGGTGTTAAAAGATATTTATCTCATTTGTGTGCTCAGTGGTTGAGCATCAGCCTATGAACCAGGAAAACTCAGTTTGATTCCCGGTCAGGGCATACCTGGATTGCTCAGTCCCCTGTAGGAGGTGTCCAAGAAGCAGCTGTTCAATGACTGTCTCTCATTATTGATGTTTCTATATCTCTCTCCCTCTCCCTTCATCTCTGAAATCAATAAAAAAAATTTAAGATAAATATATGTCTACTATAATAAAACCATCTTCAAAAATGTGTTTTAACATTATTTCTTATGTCTGTCATGTTGGGAAAAAACACTTTTCACTATTCTATAGTTCATATTCCCTTTCCTTTTGTGAATTTCTGAAGTAGATAGCCTTTTGGGTTTTATAATCCTATATAATTCTATATATAATAAAAGGCTAATATGCAAAAAGACTGAATGGCAGAACAACCGAACAACCGGTCACTATGATGTGTGCTGACCACCAGGGGGCGAGTGCAGAACATGGTGAGTGTGGGCAGCAAGCAGCAGAGCGTGGAACATGATGGGCATCAGCTGAGGCGGGATGGTGGAGCAGGTGAATGGGGGTGCCAGACTAAGGCAGGGCACCAGTCGCTGTCATCATGGCAAGCCTCTGGTCATCACTGAAAATTCTTTGCTCCTGCCTGTCATTCACACTTTCTGCCGGTGCTGGCCCCACTCACACCTGCTGCCAGCACCTGGCACTGGTCCAGATTGCTTGGCACCGTCTGCAGGTGCGAGTGGCAGCTGTGGGCCCCAATTACTCCTGAGGGCTTCTTCACCTCTCCCTGCTCCTGAGGGGCAATTGGGGCAGCAGCCACTGCTTACACCCACTGAAAGCACTGGCCCCACTCACACCCACTGCCAGTACCAGCCCCAATTGCTCTGTGCCATCAGTGAGTGCTAACAGGGCTGGCGCCATCAGTGCATGGCAGCAGGGGGTGGGAGCAGACAGGAGGATGAAGGGGAGGGGCCATCGTGGAAGGTTCTGGCAGAGGCATGGAGGATGGGCTGACACCCGTCCCTGTGCCCACTGCAGCCCACAGTTCCTTTCAAGGTGCACAAATTTGTGCCCTGGGCCCCTCGTTAAATAATAAAATTAATCACTCATTTCTGATAAACAGTACTACATGCTGAATAATTTGACTTCAGAATGTCAGACTATTGCAACTATGGGCAAAGCAACATTTTTAGACAGTGGGCTTCAGGGCTGGAGCAACCGCCTACAACGTCAAGGTGTGTGACCTGTTGTGTCAGGAGCAAAGCTCTCATCAGAGATAGCGCAGTAGCAGCAAGGATGTGGATTTTCTCCAACTGTTTGGGCTTCAAAGTCCACCTTTCATTTTGCTGGTCACATTGTTATAGGCAGCCAGCAGGGATGGCACCAGATGTCTGACTGCTGGGGTCAGACCAAACCTGGGTTCAGCAACCTCAGTACTTGGGTTCTGGCTAGGAAAGAATTCAGAGCCAAGACCCAAACTGTAACAGAACTTTCATTGGGTAAATCGTAGAGGTAGAAAGAGTAATTCCTAGAAGAAATGGGCTTAGGGAACAAGTTATAGAGGTAAAGGAAGGGCCCTTGGAGCGTGGGAGTGAGGAAGCCAATGGTAATGTGCCTGGGGTGGGGCGAAGAAGGGAAAGGAAAAGGTTTGGGCATGCTCCCTGGAGGGAGAGCGCCCTGGGTCCTCCATCCTAAGAGTTTTAGGACAGGATGGAGATTTTAGAGGAGGTCTCAAGGAAAGATCTGGCTAGCATTAGTAGCTTTCTATGTGTCACCTTTCAGGGTTGTGGTCTCCACGGATTGATTGCCGGCACTAGGGCAGGGGGTCATTATTCGATGCAGCTGGACCTGAGGCTGGTTTTGTTGCTTCCCTGGGCTTGGAGCTGAAATACAACTGAGGCCTAGATGTTATCTCTAGAGAGGAAAGGTCAGGGGGTCCAAACCACAAGACCAGTTCTAGGGGAGGAAAAGTCACCCGGTGGGTGAGGTCCCACCCTACAACTGATTGTCCGTTGCCAGGCACCAAGGCTTCCCACGCTGACGACTTTCTGTACCTGGCCCCTCGTCCTTGCTCTGCTCATGTCTGTCTAACTACCTAGAGCAAAATAAAAAATCCCCGATAGAGACCTGAGTTCATTGGTGCTAACTTTCTGATTTATTGCATTCTGATTTTGTGTCTCTTACATGGACGGGGGTCTGACACACCTGGTTGGCCCGCGGGCCTAAGAGAGCGACAGAGCAGAGTGGTTAAACCGGTGCAGTCCTCCTCAGAATGCCTGGATCCGAATCTGTGCTCCCTCCCCAACTGTATGACCTCGGGCAATATACTTAACCTCTCTGTGCTTCCTTAACCGTAAAATTAGGAAATAATAATAGTTCCTACTTCAGAAGGATGGCTGTGAGGATTAGTGAGTTATTACAGAGAAAGGGCTTAGAAAATCACAGGGCACAGTACATATTACCCTTTATTATTTTTATACTTTACTCTGGATCTACTGAGCCACAAACAGCTGCTTCACCCAGAGCTACCTTCTCAAAAAAAAAAAAAAGTTTGCTTCTGTTTTATTTTGTTTTAGTTCAAACAGTGTGGAAAGAGTGCAACCCATCACGTGACAGATGAAGAGTCAGAAGACCCGCCGGGTGAGGGTTACCTGAGCTCTCCCGCACCCCATAGCTGCCTGAGCCAGGGCCCCCAGCCCGGTGTCCTCCTGGGCCAAATCTCCACCTCAGGGAGCACCTGAGCCCTCAGCAATGTACTCAACCCAAGGGAAACATTGGCTTCATTCAGGTTCACAGAGAATTTTTTCACCTGGCTTTGCTCCAGTTCAATGGCTTTAGGAAATGTGTCGGTTTTGTTCTATTTAAAAATTAGTTTGCAAGGTCCCTTGGTTTTTGCTTTTGCCTTCTTGTTGAAGAAATCCTGGTTTGGCTCACATGTATAATGCAGCTGGTCCTGAGGCTGGTTTAGGGATAAACAAATACAATGTGATTTGGGTTCAATGTGGGGACTAGGAAATTGGAATGTCACTTTTGAGGGAGCCATGTCCTAAAGCCCTACAGGTGTGACCCTTTGGGATGCCAAAAGGTCCAGCATGACCTTCTCCTGAGCATCTTGCTCACTCTGGACTTCTGCTTCCTTTAGAAAAGGGGAAAGTACCCATGACCAAGCCAAGAGTCTCTGCTTTCCAGTGGAGATCAATCTTCGTACAGAACAATAGGAGGACCAGTGGCCATATTGGGTTCTATCCCTGACTAACCACTACCTCCAATAGCCCACTATAGGCTTGGGCTTTGGTTTCTTGGAGAACTGCTTTCCTGAAAGCACAGTTGAAATGACTCAATGAAGAAAGCATGTACAATTCTAGCACATACATGTTAGTTCCCTTCCCTCTTTCCTGCCTGCCAACCCCCCCCCCCCCACCCACATACACTGCCCTTCCTGCTCTCAATTTCTATCATTCTGATTCTACAGAATTCCAAGTGGGAAAATCACCCAAGGACAACTGCTGAGGGATATTAAACCTTCGTGTCTAATCAACTAAATTGCCACTTTATTTCCTCAACACACTATGGCCCTTAGTCAAGACCTCGACCAAAATGAGGTAGAATGCCTTTCCACACAACCTCGGAAGTTAGAACAGTCACCCTCGGCCAGACTCCCATAGAAGGAGCCTCCTTCTAAAGCAGAAGTCTATAAGCTCCTTCCTTCCCCCAGCCTCTTCCTCCTAGTAAAAGCCCAGATGTCATTTGCATCAGCTTGGAGTTGGTTAGTCAAATCAGTAGATGAATGCAAATTCTCCTGGGAATTTAAAATCTGTGCAGGGAAATTCCATTTGGAGCTCTTTCCTTGCCTTTCTATTATAGCCCCCCAATACCAGTTCCCACCCCGAGGAGAACCCAGGAGAACCTGGAAAACTCCAGAGATGGTTTTGCCCCCAAACCAATGGGAAATTTGGGTATTTGCTTATCCTGCTGAAGTATAACCAAGATTCTAGACACTCAAATAAAGCTCCCTTGCTAGCAGACACTTCATTTTCTCCCTCTGATCCCAGCATTCATGGCTATCTTCAAATATTGCCTTAGTGCCTGGTGATGGTCTGACACCTGGCCATGTGCCAGGGAAAGCCACCTTTGAGAAGCACTGAGCCCTTTCCTATCAAGAGTGTGGACTCAGACTCAAATTCAACGTGAGTGGAGTAATAGGTGGTGACTTTAGGGCATCCTGGACCAGGCCATTCAGCTGAGACACTACCCATTCAGGTCTATGCTTCCCTACAAGGGCTTCTTCCATTTCAGACATGTACTGTGGGTTACCCAGCACTCAAGCAGGAATTACGCTAATGCAAAATAATTACACAGTGTCATGATGGAGCTGCTCCCTTAGACTCCCTCACTTTATAATGTTGGGTTCTGGCCTTCGGATGGGCTCAGACTTGACAAAGTGCATTCCCTACTGGGTGCTTCACAGAAGACCCTGTCCTGGGGAGACTTCCCAGGCCACAGCACCATTCTAACAGGTCTAGCCCACAGGCCTGCAAGCCAGTCAACTTCCAGTTATTTTGAAATATGCCTGCTCTTTGTTTCTTGAACACATTTTGAAGGAGAGCCAAGTGCCCCAGGTGCTGTGTAGCTTCTGAGATGGATCAGTGAGCTTCCTCAGGGAAGTAAGATCAGGGTGGTCTGGTGAAAAGAACACAGGCTTTGGGGGCAGACATAGCTGAGTGTGGAGCGTGTCTCTACCCCCTGCAGCAATGCGGACTTATAAAATTTACTCATCTTCCTTGAGTAGCCATTCCCTTCTCTAGGATTCTGAAGGATTTCTTTGAAAAGTAGAGGTAATGTATGTGAAGTGCAGGGCAATTGTAGATGCCCAATCAATAGAACATATTGGGTCCTTTCTCCAGAAAATAGATGGATAGGTAGATATGGAATCTTCTGTCCAAAAATGTTAACTTTCACTCACCAAATCTTATCTAGATGCTCTCTTTTATCTTTTGTTCGTTTTTTCCCCTTGTTTACTCCAGAGGAAAACAATTTCAAAGAAACAACTTCACCAAAGGGACTATTCTAGATTTATCTTTTTCCAAATAAACTGACTTCTTTCCCAATTAGTGATGTATAGGATAAGGCTGAAAAACATTTTTAAATTCTAAGTAAACATCTTCATACTTGCACAGTCCTTACAAAGAGGGCTTGCATATATACTATCTAAAAATCCTGTAACAACCCCATGAGAAATATTTTCTCTCTCATTTTAATGAAAAGGAAACTGAGACTCAAGACAGGGTAAGTCACTTGGTCAAGTTCACATAGATAGGAAGCAGGAGAGCTTGGACTCAAACAGGATCTTCCAATTCCTCATTTCCTGTTCTGTCATGTATTCCAGAAAAAGGACACTCTTCACTCCACTGTCAGCTTCTGACACAAATGCTCTTGGTTTGGCTGGTAGAACACAGGGCTCTGACCGAGTGAACACAGGACAAGTGAGTCTGGGGAGGGGAGGCGGGGGAAGGGGGCCTCGAATGTGGCCGTCATCTAGAACTTGAAGTCCTGAGAATGAGGTGAGGGAGCCGCTCGTGGGTCCCAAGGCATCAAGGATCAGTGTGAAAGCACTGGAAATGCGGGGTGCTAAAGGAAGGAAGCATGTCTGGAAAAGACACAAGGAGATACTAAAAATAAACTTCCTCTGAGTTATCATCTCACCTTGGGCCAGTCCCACCTCTCTTCTTCACGGTACTGACTTCATACACATCTCTGACTTTTCCCATGGCCTTTCCCAGGAATGCTGTCACCCCCAAGAAGGCAGCCCAGTTCATTCCCATGCTGGAAAGGGCCTGGGACATGGCAGGATGGAAGTCCCAGGTGAGGCCATTTGGAAGGTGAAGGCATGGTGAAGGGATGAAGGAGTAAAACTCTGGTGAACTCAGCAGGGAGGGGCAGACTACAAACCCAGGTGCAGAGCTGTGTGGACTGCCAGGTAGCTGAAATGGGTTAAAGCCACATTCACAAATATAAACACTGAGGGTGTTTGCCGAGCAAGGAACAGGCAGCCGGACAAAAGGGGTGAGAGTCAGGAGATAGAGCAGCTTCTGAGACTGAGGATAATCAAAACAAGAAGTGTCAGAGGATAACAAGAGTGCTGTGTGTGTGTGTGTGTGTGTGTGTGTGTGTGTGTGTGTCTGTGTGTATGTGTGTGTGTGAAAACGTGAGACTATGGCGATAGCAGCTCCAACCCCACCCCCTGCTGAGCAGTGTCCCTGAAAGTGCAGTTTAAGTCTTAGAATCGTAGCATATTAGAACTAGAGGGAACCTCCGATCACTCCATGTGCATCAGTCCTCAAAGGAGCGGAGTGACTGACCTGAAGTCACACCACCACCCAGCAGCACAGTTAGTGCCTTTCTGGGCGGTTCATTGACTTTGGAGCAGAGTCAGGAAAACACCTCGAGCCAAAGAATGTAAAACAGTCCTCAAAAGCTACCAACTGACAGCGTAAACACGAAGGTAAAAAGAAGAGGTAAACATTCTGGAAAGCACAAGTGCAGAAGTGAAAATGCACCACCCATGAAGACAATTTCACCTCAGGAAAAACAGGTCCGGAAAGCAGGAAGGACACAGATACTGTCTCAGGAGGAAATGCAAAACACACACAGACAGACACACACAAGATTAATTTTAATTTTATGGGCAGCTTGATGCCAAAACGCTATAATAAAGTGCATGCCATAAATATTTGATTTTGCATGAAGAAATACAAGAACTGGTTTGTATGAGAGGAAGGAGGCTTGGATGCTCACTGCAATTTAAATTTTAAAAGAGGATGAATAAACCGAGTTTATTAAGTGAAAGCCTGCAATTGGATGTTCCAATAAAGAGGCTTCCTGTAGGCTTCTAAGCGATTTATAAATACACATGGACAGATTCAGAAACAAGGAGTCCACTGAGGCTGTAAACTAGGCTTTGATTTTCACTCTTGTCCCAGAAACTATTAGGTAGACTGGTCCCTCAAAATCACAAAACTTTAACAGAAGCGAGATCACAGCAACATAGCATTTTAGCATGGAGTGTCTAACATACAGTAATGTAGTACACATGACAACTAGAGTATAAATGCAGGGGGGAAGGCAGTAAATGGACAAGGATGGTTCCCAGGTTATCCTTACATTTTACACGTAAGAAGAGTTAATACAGTATTAACTTTATAGAAAGGCTACATTCAAGGCCCTTCCCAGCTTGTGAATGAACTGGGCTGCCTTCTTGTGGGTGACAGGGTCCCTGGGAAAAGGCCATGGAAAAAAAAGTCAGAGACATTTAAGAAGCCAGAACAGTAAAGAAGTTATCCCATATGATCATGTAATATACAATATTAATATGTAAGAAGAGGTAATACAATATTAACGTAAAGACTGAAAAGTTAAGCATAGATATATTGTAATGTCTAAGCAATAACTTGAAAATGCAAAAGGGCTAATAGATCAATTTAAATGGAATTGTGAAAAATATTCAATTGATCCCCAAAGAAACCAGAAAAGGAGTGACAGAGAAAAAGAACAGCTGAAGCAAATAGAAAACAAAAAATCAAATGTAAACCTAAATGCAATCAAATTAATAATTACACTAAATGTAAAAATAAAAGACAAGAGGTTGTCAGAATGGATAAAATAGCAAAACCCAGGTATAAAATATATATAAGAGAAACACTTTTTTTTTCACTTAAAATTTGTTTTTTTTTAATTATTCATTGTTGAAAGAGACACAATTTAAATATAAGAAGAAAGATAAGTTCAAATGAATGGATAAAACATATGTTATGCAAACAGCAAGGATAAGAAGCCTGGAGCGACTGTATTAATACTAGACAACATAACTTCAAGGCAGAAAGTATTACTGGAGATAAACTAATGGGAGTCTCTGGCAACAGGCATTAGTTTGCTGAGTGTAGAACTGAAAGAGGCAACGAAGTCAAAGGGAGGCCAAGATGTAGTTTTAAATCCATTTCTCCAAATTCCCTTTAGTTTATCTAGAAGATTACTTAAGACCCTTGGGTTCAAGCACACTTAGCTGCCTGAGTTCTTACTAAGAAACATAAAAGGTACATTTTACAGACTAGACTCTTCAAGTAGGAGAAAACCATGGGAATAATGAGCCATGTGGATGCTCCAGCTTTATGTTTAGCTTAAATGAATGGGGAATGTGTTTAACAAATATGTATTGAGTTTTCACTATGTATTGAGTTTTCACTAGGCTAAGCACTGGATGTATTGTATAAGGTAAACATAGCCCCTGCCCTTCTCTTTGAAACAAATAAGTAAACCAAAAAGTCACCAAACTGGCTACAAATTGTGATCATTATTACCAAGAAAATATGGTGCTGAGCTAAAGAATAATGAATGAGAGGGGAAACCTGCCTGAGAGAGGATGCCCAATCTTCCTTTGGGGTTACATCCAACCCTTGCCAAGTTCAACCCTTGCCAATGAGTCAACATTTCTAGCCCCAACTACACATAGATTCAGCCCAGATTCCACCTGAACCCTCACCTGAGCCACTCCCCTGGCAATAAAAAATTTAAAAAAGGGCAGAATGGGTTATATCTAAATGCAGCCTCTGTGGTTTCTTGCATTAATTTTTTTTCTTTTCTGATAGTCATACCAAGACTGCTCCTTCACACCAATCACCAATTAAAACTTAGCTTCTAGGGTGGACAGCCAGTTCTCACTTTTGCCTAAATCTAAATCTGTAATGGGGGAGAACCTAGGAAGTAGAGGGTCAGAGAATGGCACATTTGTTGCAATTGATGAACCTCCATGGACACTTCCTTATCACCCAAAGCACATAGTTTACATTAGGGTTCACTCTTGCTGTTATATATAATGTATCCATTATATATGTAGTGTATCCATTATATAATGTATCACATATATATATGTGATTATATATATATATGATTATATATATATAATGTATCATGTATATATTGTATAATTCATTATAAGGCCTCACAGAGTGGGTCACTGCCCTAAAAATCTCTTGTGCTCAGCCATTCCTAAACCCTGGCAACCACTGATATTTTCACTTTCTCCATAGTTATGTCTTTTCCAGAATGCCATATGTCTGGAATCATTCAATATGTCACCTTTTCACATTGGCCTTTTTCACTCCGTAATATGCATTTAAGGTTTCTCCATGTCTTTTCATGGCTGAATTGCTAATTTCTTTTCGGTGCTGAACAAAAGTCAATTGTCTGGATGTACGACAGCTTATTTATCCATTTGCCTACTGAAGAACATCTTGACTTCTTTCAAGTTTTGGCAAAAAAATAAAGCTGGTTTCTATGCAGGTTTCTGTGTAGACATTAAGTTTTCAGTTCCTTCAGGTAAATACCTGAAGCACTATTGTTGGATCATACAGTAAGACTGTGTTTAGTCTTGTAAGAAACTGACAAGTTGTCCTACAAAGTGCCATTTTGCATTCCCATTGGCAATGAACAACACTCCACACCTTCACCAGCAATTGGTGTTGTCAGTGGTCTGGATTTTGGCCATTCTAATAGGTGGGTAGTGATATCTCACTATTGTTTTAATTTATATTTTCTGGATTACAAATGATGTGAAGCATCTTTTCATATGTTTATTTGCTTATTTGCCATTTGTGTATCTTCTTTGGTGAGGTGTGTCTATTAAGGTCTGTAGCTAATTTTTAACTAAGTTGTTTGAGATACACACACACACTGAGTGGCCAGATTATTATGATATCTGAATACATAATAATCTGGCCACTCAGAATATATATATATACATACACCCGGTGAATGAATTCGTGCATAGATGAGGTCCAGCCAGCCTGGCCAGGGGGAGGGGACATGGGCAGTTGGCTGGCCTGCTTCCTGGTCGAACTCCTGGTGAGGGGACAATTTGCATATTACCCTTTTATTATATACCGTATTTTCCAGTGTATAAGACGACCCCCTAATTTTACAGTTAAAACATAGGTTTAGGCCTATATTCACTGTATAAGACTACCCCCCACTTCTGAGGCAACACCAGTTCTTTTTTTAATAGACCACCTCTCTGACTCTGGCCGATCTGAGCAGGCTTTTTACTAGAACACAGTAGTCATCTTATACGCCGGAAAATATGGTAGGATATACACCGAGTGGCCAGATTATTATGCTTTCAGAGATCATAATTATCTGGCCACTCGGTGTATATACTAGAGGCCCAGTGCACGAATTCATGCACAGGTGGGGTCCCTTGAGGTGGCCTGTGGAGATTAGTCCCCCTCCTTGTGCCCCCAGCCTTGCAGCCCCACAGCTCTACCTGGCACCCCACCTTGACCTGACGCCACCCACTCACCTGCTCCACCATCCACCATGGTCCTGATCTCGTTGGGTCCTATTGAGGCCAACAGCACCTACACTGCCACCCATTGCCTTTTCTCCTTTGTAAAGATCAGTTGATTATATCATGTGGGTCTATTTCTGGGCTCTATTCTGTTCCATTGATCTATTTGTTTATTCCTTTGTCAACATCACACTGTCTTTATTATTGTAACTTTATAATAATACTTGAAGTTGGATAGTGTCAGTGCTTCACTATTCTTCAATATTGTATTGACTGAATGCCTTTTTAAAATTTATTAAAATCTTTTTACCACCATTATAATTTCTTGGTTTATTAAACATATTTATATATTTTTATATTTTGCTGACTCAGAAACATATATGCTATTGTTTACCTCCATACAGGATGTCTCAAGGATGCATTATACATTGGTGATTCTATTGTAACCTCTTCTCTGTCTTCCTTATATTTTCAGTTCCCTTCCAGCTTTCTCCTTCATATCCAGTACCATCTAATTAAGTGGAAATAAACTGAGGCTTTCTGAGAAACTATGTTTTACACTCAATTTTAAGATAAATGGTCTAAGAGTTCCTGAGAGGGACTTGATGTGTTTCTTCTCAGGAACTAATTACTGACTCTCAGAAACTCAGAGGCGTGACCTGGGTAGCCACGCTACTCAAAATTCTATCTCAAAATGTGAGGCACTGTTCTGACACAGCTATAATAATAATAATAACTGTTATTATCAGGTAAATATTAACTATCTTTCTTCTTCAAAAACTCAATTTTGAGGAATTTCTCCTCTTCCTCCTTCCCACCCCCAGTCCCCCATTTCATTTTTACAAAAATAAGCAACTGGAGCACTTTCAGAACCTTTAAAACTATATAATAGATGTCACTCTTAGCAGTTACCAAAGCCTGCATCTTACAGTGACACATTCCTCTCCAAATTCCTCACCCAGACCACGGCAGGTTACTTTCAGTGTTTCTGTGCATCCAGAGATATGGGAAGGACTGCAGCTCGGGAAGGATTATACAGCTCAGGGGCCAGAATTGATCCAGTGAAAGTTGATAAGGCTTGTTTGCCTGGGGTCATTGATTTGCAGCCAAACCAGCTCCATGGGTCCAGTTTCTAACTTATCACTTTTCACCCTTCATCAAGAGCAGGCTCTGGAGAGACAGCTGAAGCCACAAAGCCAGTATTGTCGATTGTGGCTGAAAGGAGTGTGGGATTCGCTTTCCCTAACACAAGGGGGAAACCGAAGCTGACTCAACCAAGAGGAGTCCTGGCCAGTGTCACCTCACCTGGAGAGGGAATGCAGAGAAGACTGGGGCTTCCATTGTACAGTGTCTGGGGAATGCTAGAAGCACAGGGCTCTCATTGTTCCCTGTCCAGCATTGAACTGCCACAGATGAGAGCTTCCTTTCTCCTTATTACCTATGGCCCAGAGCTGCTGGGAGAGGTAATCGGACCATACTGTAACATCCTTTGAACTCCCTGGAGAGCTTGAGTGACAGTAAAGCATGTGGGATTCTTATCAACACTAACTCTCTTGGGCCCTCGTTTCCCATCTTTGTCACCTGTGCCCAGTCACTCCACCTGGCTCAGTCATTCTTCATTCTTTGCTGCTGCTGTCTGTTTCAAGTCTATGAAAAGCTCCTGCCAGGAAAAAAAGAAAATAACATAAAAACCTGCATCAGTCTCTTGAGCATCAAAGCACAACCTGGGGGTTTAGAATGAATTTAGCCTCTTTGCAAATCCTAAACTAATGACGGGACACATTGATTCTGCAAACTTAAAACCATTAAACGAGGCCTTGGTCATTATTGTGCCTATGTTAACCTTCCCTGAAAAGAAAAACACTAACTTTTTTCTCTACATTCTTCTCCTTTAACTCCAAATCGGAAGTTTCATTATTTTTCACATCAAAAAGAAGGTTTGACAGAATATTCTACAGATTTTAAGGATGCTTTCTTTCATTCTCTCCCTTTTCTTCAATTCATTAAAAATAATAATAATAATAATAATAATAATAATAATAATAAATCTTAGCTGCTTCAGGCCCTTACTTATGCTCTTCCACATCCATGGAATGTTTTTGTCCTGCTCTTCATCTGGCTGGTCCCTTCCTGTCCTTCAAGTCTCACCATAAGTATCACCTTCTTCAACTAGTAACCTATAAAAAGTAAGTCACCCTATTGTTCTCTGATCCATCCTTTTACTTGTTTCCTTTATAACATGTTTAAATTGCGTGTGTGTTTTTAATTTATTCGTTTGCTTTATTTTTGTTTCTTCAGTAGAAAATTAGAAGGCAAGGGCCATTCCCTGTCTCTAGTATCTAGCACAGTACCTGATTGAATAAATTATATCCTAAAGTGAATGCAAATCGCAATTTGCACCTCTCTGGGCAATTGTCCAGGTTGTGGTATTCTTCAGGGTAAGCACGCCAACTTGGTTGAAGACTAAAGATGTATGACAATGGATGCTCCCTAATGTGTGACACCGCATCAGCCCCATTCCAAACTGCTAAGACATCTCTCTCATGAAGCTTGTGCAATAGTTTGTCTATTTATATTGGCACATGAAACAGGAAAAACACACATACACATTGATTAGGGAAGGGAGAGAGTACTGTGTTTTTAATGGCTCAGTAAATCATCTGTGGATAATAGAGAGAACCTCTATCTTCATGGGCTTTTGGGGAAGCGAGAGTCAAATGCCAATTTTCATTTGAATCACACTAGTACGGGTGATGTAACAACTTAATACTTAAGAGTTATGTTGACTATTAAAATAGTAATAATTCAAGAGAGCAAGAAATCAGATGATGAAAAGGAGTAGGCAGGTTAAATACCCTCAACTGTGTTCTCCTGACATTTTAGTTTTATATAAACCATTATTCATCAGAAAGATCTACAGGTAATTAGGATAGTGTTAGTGACAAGGTGTTTGCAGTTTGGCTGGAAAAAATATTTTCCATAAAGTTCAATCCATGTCACTCTTATAACCCATCCTGTCAAAAATCACGAGGGCTTATTTCAAGTACTATTGCACACATATTTAAAAGGAAAGGTATGCACTCTGTTGATATTAAAATCTGTAATTATACAATCTTCTTTCCTATTTATCATGGAGTAGAAGTGGAAGCCCTGTCTTGAGGAGAAGAAAGGATCAAATGATTCTCCAACATACCTTCCAGCTCTAAGATTTAATAATTGGATGACTCATCATTTGCAGAAGGAAATTAGATTAGAAGATTTGAGTGGCGGTAAGCTGTGAAACTCTCATAAACTTGGTCATACTCACTGAGCTGCTAAATCTGTATATTCACATCCTAGGAACAGAAAAGCCCAGAGGAGAGAAAGAGAAAATATCAAATTTCATATAATCAGAAACAGGGAGGAATGAGATCCTACTCATCATTTATTTCCTCATTAAGCAAACATTCTCATATAACTGTTTAAGCACAGTGCTTGAAATGGGAGGCAGATACATAACATAAATTCCTCTGCTCAAAGACTAGTGGAGATAAACTAAAAAAAAAAAAAAATTATACTATTATAGCACAATGTGATGAATTCTGTTGTAGGGGTCACCACTGCAAAATCTCATAGGATCACAGAAACGTGATTAGCTCTATTGAGGGAGTTAAGAAAGACTTTATCATGGATATAATATTTGAACCGGGCTTTGAAGGATAAGCAAGAGTTTTCTGGTGAAGATGGGGAAGGGGATCCCAAAAAGGAGGAATTGACAGTATAAAGGCTTAAAGACATGAAGAAGTGTAACAAGAAAAGAAAAAAAAAATTCTGGAATGTATACAGCAGGGATGAGAGACTAGAATCAAGGCAGACAGAAAACTGATCATTAAGGATTTTGGGATTTTATATGCCATGGTAAAATGCAAAACTATAAAAACCTGGATGACCTTGGGAATGGCGATGACATTTTAGATATATTACCAAAGGGATGATCCATGAAATAAATAATTGATAGGCTTCATTAAAAATTTTAAATTTTGCCGAAACCGGTTTGGCTCAGTGGATAGAGCGTCGGTCTACGGACTGAAAGGTTTGATTCCGGTCAGGGTTATGTACCTTGGTTGCAAGCACATCCCCGGTAGGAGGTGTGCAGGAGGCAGCTGGTCGATGTTTCTCTCTCATTGATGTTTCTAGCTCTCTATCTCTCTCCCTTCCTCTCTATAAAAAAAAATAAATAAATAATAATAATAATAATAATAATTTTTTTTAATTCTGCTCTGCAAAAGATACTGTTTGTCAAGAGAATGAGAATACAAGTCAGAAACTGGGAAAAGATATTTGCAAAAGACACAATAAGGAAATATCACCACACACTTATTAAGATAACTAAAATTAAAAAAAAACACAAAACTTAAAGCACCAAATGTTGTCAAGAATGAAGAGCAGCAGGAAGCTTCATTCATTGATAGTGGAAATACAATGGAAAGGCAGTTTTGCAGTTTCTTACAAAATTAAACATAATCTTCAGGTCTAGCAATAGCTCTCCTTGGTATTTATCCAAATGAACTTAAAACATGTCTACACAAAATCCTGCACATGGATGTTTATGCTATGAACATTTGAAATTTGAAATTAAATTTGAAATTGCTTAATTTATAATTGCTAAAACTTGGAAGCATCATAATGTTTTTCAGTAGGTGAATGGATAATGAACCATGATACATCCAGACAATGAAATATTATTCAGCACTAGAAAAAAAAAAAGAAAAAAAGAAAAAAAAAAAAAGAGCTTTCAAGCCATGAAAAGACAGGGAGGAAATGTCAATGCATAGTAGTACTAAGTGAAAGCAGGAAATCTGAACAGGCTGCCTACCATATGATTCTAGTTATCTGACATTCTAAAAAAGGCAAAACTATGCTGACGGTTGGTCTCCGTATGGTGAATACCTGTTATTTATGCATTTGTCCAAATCCATAGAATGAACAACACCAAGAGTGAACCCTATGTAAACTATGGACTTTGTGTGATTATGTGTCCATCTGTGAAGGTTCATCGATTGTGATATATGAACTACTGTGATTCAGAATGCCTCTGACTTGTATACTGGGAGAGTATGTGCATGTATGGAGCGAGAGGGTATGTGGAAACTCTGCATTTTCTGCTCTGAAAAACAAATTTTTAAATAAAGTAAAAAAAAAAACTTCTCTGAAAGATAACTTTTATATTTCTTGGATCACATGATCTCACACATCTAGAGGAAATAATGAACAACATAAACAGACGCAGAGAAAGAGAAGCAGCGATCAGACTCTCAAACCTCAGAGGGAAAGTAAGGGAGGATGGGGGTAAGGGGAGGAGATCAACCAAAGGACTTGTGTGCATGCATGTGGGCCTAGCCAGTGGCCATGGACAACGAGTGGGGGGGGGGGGCACATATCTAGGGAGGGGTTTGGGATGGGAATGAGGGAATAAGGACAATTATGTGAGACCATAATCAATAAAATAAATTTTTAAAAAATCTAACCTAACTTTATATAAATTCAATAGCACAATCACACACAAAAAAAGTAACTTGAGTAATTTTTAAAGAATGTATTCCTATTCTCTATATATTAGTAGAATATACATTCCAAGGACAAAATAACTGGGGGAAAAAACTTAAATTTTACATAGTGGACTTATTGATAGTAGCAGTGATGGTATTATGTACCCAAAATATGTTATGTATATAACAGGATAAAGCAAATAAATATATTAATGTTATTAGGAACCAACATTTTTACTAGGAGAGGAAAGAAATAAAAATCTAAAATAAAGATGTAAGAATAAATTTGAATTGTAAATATCAGTGAACTCAAAATTAAAAAAAAAATTCTGTCACTCCCATTGAAAGGGCCTGCAATAGCACACCAATGGCAGTGAGCACATCAGCAATCCGATATTGGTGTCTAAATACATTCTCTACTGAAAAGGACCAGGGTTCCTTGGAGAAACTATTGGTCCCCTCATCCCAGGTCTGGGGCCAGAAACACACAAGTTGAGTCGTGGATCTCTTGTTGGGTCCCAAACAAGAAAGTACACAAACACCAGGAGTCATGTTGAAAAATCTCAGGGCCTGGTCTGAAGGGGCTCTCGCTAAAAATTGATTCAGACAAGGATCATCAATAGATGCTAAAAACCCTGAGTAAACTATGTTGGGCATCGGGATATTCATACCACCTCAAAGTATTACCCATAGATTGCTTGCACATTACAAAGGGAGGAAGTTACTTTTATAACTAGGAAATATGAATAATAGTGTCTCTTTTTCTCTCCAAAGCTTTTCTTTTTCTAGGATGCCAACTAGGCTTACTCTTTGTAGTGCGTTTGTACTCAACTTAGCTAAGCTGAAACCACCTTTCCCAGAACCCCCTTCCCTAATGTCCTGGAAGGCTGGTCACACAAGAATTTTTGAGTAATTTAGAAGGTGGACATGAAGCAGCAGAGTCAATAAAGTCAAGTTTTCTGGGGCTGAAATTCTACTGGATTCAGAGCCATGCAACCCATCCTGTTTCCATTTCTGGGATGTGAGACTAGTGATCTGGCTTCAGGAGTGATAGCAGAGTTCATTTGTTTGCTTATTTTCCTCCTTAACATTTCTCATCATACCACACCCACAGGGGGAGTGTAGGAGTGACAAATAGAGCCCTCATGTATCGGGGGCATGAAAGTAGCTCATTTAAATATCTGTGACATCAATGGAACAGACACTAATTAGACAGATGGACAGTGATATTTTTAGTATCGTATGCGCTGTGAGCCTGCAGAAAAGCCCACCATGATATTAGTGACTCATGGGTGTTTTAAAGTGACAGTTCATAACTAAGAATACAACCAATCCCTGCTTATCTACAAGTAGATTATTGCTTTGCCAAGTACTTGCACAGCAGTCTGTTCTAACCAACGCCAGCACAATAGGCCCCAGCTCAGGTGGGGGTAGGGCTGTTTAAGGGATTGTGGGGGCAGGGATGGGAATAGAATGTAGACTAAAGGATAAGGGAGGATTTTACCCCAGCATATATATAATTATATTCTAAGGTGAGATAATTTTCATCTGTGTTGCAAAATATTTATTGAGCATCTATTGGGACACTATGCATACCAGTGGGGATTCGGAACTACAAAGCATAATACATAGTTTAGGAACTTTACACTAGAATTTATGGTAAAAACATATACATCAACATTCATCAGCCATGACAAATGCTCAGGTGTGTGATGCAACCAGTAGAAAGGAGAGAAGAGGAATTACCCACTAGGTAGCTGTGATAGATGAATTACAGGATGGAATGGATTCTCTAGGGAAAAAGGAGAAACAATAGGAGAAAAAAATATTTATTAAGAATCAGGCAATGATACTGCTGACAGCTACAACCTGGGGACACTGAATAAGCACCATACTTTACCTGTACTTCCTCGTTTCATTTTTGCAACCACCATGTGATAATATACATTATTGTGCCTGTATCATAGATAACCAAGTGCAGTCTCAGATAATTACCCCAAGATCACACGACTTGTAAACACAGGTTTGTCCAACTCAGAGTTCGTCCTCTTTCTGTTTCATGGTCTGGGCTCGCTTTTCTGTATCGTTCCACACTGAAAACGTGTCATGTGTAAGCTCCATGGGCTGTGCCTTCAAGGAGAGAGTTATGTGCACAAGGTGGTGATGGAAAGAAAATATCAAACCAAACAGTGACTGAGCGCCCACATATGTGGTAGAGATCATCTGTGCTGGGATAGGAAAGCGTGGTGGAGAGGTAAGGAGTGCCCTGGGGAGAGGATACACTTCTTAAAGCATCGAATCCCTCTAGCCACTTCCAGATAAACTCGGGTACAAAAAATAGTAAACAGCAACATCAGCCCTTCAAGGAGTTTTCTTTATCTAATGCTGCATAATGGGGCACCCTGATTATGCTTCAATAGCAGACCGAGGGGTGACCTGGCCAGGCCAGGAGACTGGGGACATAAGCGCAGCTGCCATTCCCAGCCACCCATCTGAGTGATGGCAGCTCTCCAGGGGCAGAGAATATTCCCCACGCCTGCGATGGACCTGACTAGCGCCAATATTTACAGAGGAACTCAAGGGAAAACAGATGGGGGGAATGAAGCAAAAGGAGGCCACTTCCCAGCCTTCGTTCTGAGGTCTCTGCTGCAGGAAGGGAGAAGCAGATTCGGGGAAAGTGGTGCTCCCTCTCACCTTAGCAAACTTGATCGCCTCCCCTTCACATTTCAGTAAGTCCCCCGTGCAAGGTGGGTCACACATGGCAAGAGTTCAGTGAAGTGTTAGTACTTCTGTCTCAAGACAAAACAAATTCCCCTCTTTCCTCCGACTGTCATTTCCTTCTGGGTACTGTTCTAGCAGTCCTTGGCAGGTTTGGGAGTCACCAGCATCCAGTCAGTAGCTGTAAACAATAACAGCATATAATACATAGAGTCCAGAGGGAAAGAACTAGAAACACACACACACACACACACACACAAAACAAAACAAAACAAAAAAACAACCTTGGGGCTGTGATGTGAAGAGGAGGAGCTCATGAATGCAGGTGATCATGGATGGACATCAAGAACCAGGACTAAAAGGCCAGAGAGTGCCAAAGGGTCAGAGACAGCAGGAGAATCCAGGAAGAAGACAACTGAAAACGCCCCCTGTGTTTGGTATGTAGGTCATGAATGAGTTTGGGAAGAATGCTGTGGTTCAGAAGACCAAGCTACATGGAATAAGGAGCGAAAGGAGGCGAGGAAGCAGAGTCAGAGAGGAGAGGTGAATTTTCAGAGAAGTGTGAATATGCTAGCAGGGAAAGATCAAAGAAAAATTCCTTTTTTTTTTTTTTTTTTTTTAAAGATGAGAATTATTTGAGCATGAAGAGATTTTCAAGGGGAAGATCCAGTAGGAAGTGAGAAGTCCTAATGCGGGTGGGGGTGGAGAGCTGATGGAAGGACACGAGGAGACATCACACAGAGAGAGCCGGAGCGTGTGCTCTTCCATCAGGCCCTCAAGGTTTTCTCAAGAATCCATAAACAACTGAACTTGTTTCCATTGGTTCCGCTTTGTGACCTATCCAAGGACAGGAGGCCCAGACTGGCCATCTTTGCTGGCTGCCAGCTAATCAGTTTATCCTGAAAAAAAAAGTACAGACAAGATTTACTGAGTCCAGACAGTCCACAGTTTTTCCTCACCCCCACCTCTACGCATAAATCCTTACCTCTGCTTAAAAACAGATTCCCTCACATGTGAGAAATCAATGTGCATGCAAAATAATTAATTTGAATGCAAACTAACAATGTTTTTGAGTTATTTTTTGAGAACAGGAAGAAAGAGAAGATGCAGGAGTAAGCAAAGTCCAAAGAAAGTGGGAGGAAATAGAGTCACAGGTGCCATAATGAGGTCACCTCCAAGAAGGAAATGTAGGGAAGGTGCCTAAGATTTGCAGAGAAAGGGGGCAGTATCAAGTGTGGCGGGGGTGAGGGGTAAGTAGAACAGGGAGTTAAAGGGCTGTCTGCTAAGAGTGAAGAGGCCATGTGTGTAGGGAATGGTAGAAGTTTTAAATTGTTGAAAAGAATGAGAGATGAACATGGCCAGTGAAAGAAAAGGATGGCTGGGGATTGATCCACAAGGACACAATTGAGGCTGACATACAAATTTCAACCCTCTGCATTGGCTATGTGATACACACACACACACACACACACACACACACACACACACACACCACAAACTGCTCAGCTGCACAGGTGTAAAGGGAAAGGGTGGAAGGTAAGTGTTTTGTTGGATGGGTACTGAGGAAGGATGGGTGGGGGAGAGCTGGAGCTCAGATGAGCATAGGACTTAGCTGGGATGGGAAGGGAGAAAAGCAAGGAGGTTGTTTGGGGTGGTCAGTGTTCCAGTTAGAACAGAATGCACTCCAGCCAGCTTAAGCAGAAAGCGATATGGTGGCTCAAGCAATCACTGAGAGGTATAAAGAAACAGACTCTGATGTTAAGGGAGAAGATTTTAGTTTTTGCCCATTGGTATAATGTTAGCTGTGGACTTGTCATTTATGGCCTTAATTATGTTGATATTTATACCCTCTGTTGCCACTTTGCTGAGTCTTTTTTGTCATGAATGGGTGCTGGATTTTGTCAAATGCTTTTTCTGCACCTATTGATATAATCTACACTTCATTTTGCTTATGAAGTGTTATCACATTAATTGATTTGTGGATATTGTACTAACCTTGCATCCCAGGGATACATCCCTCTTGATCATGGTGTATGACCTAGCAATTCCACTTCTAGTTATATGTTTAAAGAAACCAAAACACACTAATTTGAAAGAATATGTGCAATGCTATTTACAATATCCAGGATATGGAAGCAGCCCAAGTGCCCATCAATAGATGAGTGGATAAAAAAGCCATGGTCTATATATACAATGGAATACTATTTGGCCATAAAAATGAATGAAATGTTACTATTTGCAACAGCATGGATGGACATAGATGGTGTTATGCTAAGTGAAATAAATTTGTCAGAGAAAGACAAATACCATATGATTTCACTTATAGGTGGGATCTAAAGAACAGCATAAACAAATAAACAAAACAGAAATAGACTCATAGATACAAAGAACAGACTGATGGTTGCCAAATGATTGGGGAACTGGGTGAAAAAGATGAAGGGATTAAGAGGTACAGATCGATAGTTACAAAATAGTCATGGGGATGTAAAGTACCACATAGGAAATATAGTCAGTAATATTATAATAACTATGTATGGTGCCAGGTGGGTACTGGAAATATTGGGGGGAACACTTTGTAAAGTATATGATTATCTAACCACTATGCTGTACACCTGAAACTAATCTATATATATAAAAGCCAGCAACCAGAATGCTACTGTAATGACTGGAACAACCTGTCGCTATGATGCCCACTGCAGCCAGCAAACCTCCCCGATCTTGGGTGGGGTTGATGGCCAACCTCCCGTGGCCCCTAACCTGGCTGGCCCCACCCCCAATCTCCCATCTTACCCCAATATGGGGCAAGCTAGCCCACTAACCTCCTGCAGCTCCTCCCCAACCCAAACCCACCCCATATTGACCCCCCCACCTCCATTAGGGGCAGGGCCAGCTGGCCAACCGCCTGTGGCCCCTCCCCATGGCTGGCCCCACCCCTGATGGGCCCCCACCACCTGATGGGCCTGCTACCCCTCCCCCCACCCCCCCCACCCTTGATCAGCCCCCATACCAATTGGGGGCGGGACCAGCCAGTCCACCACTTATAGCCCCAATTAGACTGGCGACTGGACCCCACCTATCCATAAATTCGCGACTGAGCCTCTAGTATAAAATATTAAATATAAATTATAATTGAAAATAAAATTTTTTAAAAGTCTCTGAGTGAGTGTCCAGGAATGACTCCCTCTCCACCCCCACCCCCTACACACACACACACACACACACACACACACACACACACACACACACACAGTAGTACTGACCCATCAGACGAGCTAGGTCTCTGCCATAGTCACGAAGCTTTAGCTCAGAGGCTAGCTCACCACTGTCAGGAATAGAACCAAACCCCCTTGTCTGCCACGCTCTCAGGAAAACAGACACCTCTGCTCTGCCTTCGCTGTATAACTAAGTTCTGAGTCACAGTCTCTTACAGATGCATTGGGTTAGTGGAATCTAAATCACATATCAGCTCCCGGAAACAAGGAAGCAACCCAGGCTGAGGCGTATTTTGCCTCCCCTCCACTTCTCACCCCCTAGTTGGAAGGTCGGCATTGACATTGTGAAGAAAATGTATCCCAGGAATACATACATTCCTGTATGTGCCCTGATCCAGGATTGACACAAAACCTTGGCAAGTGGGGATGACACTCTAACCAACTGAGCTACCCAACCAGGGCTGAACATTTTTTAAAATGCCCTACTGGGTAGCTGGATGTGGTCTGTCCTTCATAAGACAAAAAAAAAAAAAAAAAAAAAAGTGCTCCTTCTTCCAGGTCACCACCCTGCCCAGCGCACAGCTTGCCAAGTGAAGTGCTGGGGGGGTGTCAGCCCCCACCTGCCTCCTCGGGTGGCGGAATCTGTGCAGTACACAAGGGTCCAACCCATTGTGATAATTTGGAGCTTACTGACTGGGAAGAAATGGAGGCCTGGAAGGCCAAAAAATCTCTACAAAGTCAAAGACCATTTGCACTGGGAAGGAGATTGTGGGGAGCCACAGGGATGGGCTTTCTAGTCTTAGCATGAAACCAGACACCTGTGATTTCTGGGGGAGTAACAAGTGCCTGTGGGAGGGTGAAATGCAGGGGAACTAAGGACACCTGGAAATTGAGGAAGCAGTTTGAGAGATAAAGCATCTACAAGGCTGTTACAAATCGAATTGGAGGAGGAAGAAGGAAGCCAGATTCCAAAGTTTGCATGAGTTACAAGGGGACCGTGGGAGCTAGCCACTGGGAGGAGAACAAGGAGGCCATAACCTCAAAACAGGAAGGACTTCATGCCGATGGGAGGCAGCAGCTGGGAGTAAATAACCACAAAATTCTCTCCTGGCTCCTTGCTACATAGAACATTGATGTGTACATTTAAGCAAATTGTTGAACCTCCAACTCTTAGCTTGGGCGGCCCTAACAAAATGCACGGACTGCGTGGCTTAAACAACAGAAACTTACTTCTCACAGTTCTGGAGGCTGCAAGTCCAAGCTCAAGGTGCAAACACGACCAGGTGTGGGGAAGGGCCCTCTTCTTGGCTAGAAGATGTCCTCCATCTCCATGTCCTCACATGGGAGAGAGAGAGAGAGGGAGAGAGAGAGAGAGAGAGAGAGAGAGAGAGAGAGAGAGAGAGAGAGAAAGCGCTCTCTGGTGTCTGTTCCTACAAGGGCACTAATTACATCATGATGGGCCTCCCCTTATGACCTAATCAAACCCTAATCACCTCCCAAAGACCCCCATCTCCAAATACCATCTTATTGGGGCTAGGGCTTCAATATATGACCTAGTGGGGAAACACAACTCAGTCCTTAGCACTCCACTATTTGTGAACAAAACAAAAGCCTTATTCTCAGAGAGTATATATACTAATGGAGGGAGACAGATAGTAAACAACAACAACAACAACAAAAAACCCACAAAAAATAATATATATATATTAGAGGCTCAGTGCATGAAATTCATGCATTGGGGGGAGGGGGGTAGTGTCCCTCAGCCCAGCCTGCACCCTCTCCAATCTGGGACTCCTCGAGGAATATCTGACTGCCCATTTAGGCCTGATCTCACAATCCAGAACTGCTGGCTCCCAACCACTTCCCTGCCAGCCTGATTGGTGCCTAACTGCTTCCCTGTGGGCCTAATTGCCCCTAATTGCCCTCCCCTGCTGGCCTGGGTCCTCCACAACTGTCTTCCTTTGCAGATCTGGTTGCCCCCAACTGCCCTCCCCTGCTGGCCATCTTGTGGCAGCCATCTTGTGTCCACATGGGGGCAGCCATCTTGCGTGTTGGAGTGATGGTTAATTTGCATATTACCTCTTTATAGGATATATATAAAAGCCTAATTGACCTGACAACCAACTGGTAGCTATGATGAGCACTGACCACCAGCTCAATATATATATTATTTTTTTGAGCTGTCCCCTGGTGGTCAGTGCACTCCTACAGCAAGAGCACCACTCAGCTGACAGACAGGCGCCAGATGCTGAGCTGATGGGTGGCGAATACAGCTGCAGTGACTCGGGCTCCAGTGGCAGTGGTGGCAGGCATAGCAGGGCCAGGATGAGTGGGAGTGGCACTGTTCCCAGCCCGGGCTGGGTTCCTTCCAGGCTGCTTGCCACTTTGTGCTGTGCCAGATCAACGTGGATAGCAGGCTGTGGCCAGACAAGCTGGCAGATAAGGCCAGGCCACGGTGGCATGGAGGTCCACTGATCCCTGCAGGCCAGGTTGAGGGACCCCACCAGTGACAAATACGTGCAGTGGGCCTCTAGTATAATATATTAGGGCATTAAGTGTTATTAAAAAAAAAAAAAAGTTAAGTTGGTGGGGTGAGGGAGAGCCAGTGCATTTCTGAGTATAGAGAGGATATGGAAGCAGAAGGGACCTAAACACCGAATAGCTGGTGGAAGAGTGTCACAGCCTGAGAGAGCGGTGAGTGCAACAAAGGCACTGAGGCAGGGTCGGGTTTGACCTGAGAACCTGGAGCGGAGAGAGGGAGAGGAGGAAAGTGGCAGGCTTTGCTGTCCTTGGAGTAGAACAGGGGGCAGATCACACAGGGACCTGGAAGGACCTCAGCGTTTGCTCCGAGTGAGGTGGAGAGCCACTATAGGTTGATGGAGAAAGAAATGACGTGATCTAGAAGCGGGAGAATAGAAAGCCTGCAGGGAAGAGAGTCACACGTGTGGTGGTCCTCAGAGAAAAGGCAGGCTGCAGGGAGGACAGGGCTGGAGGAAGAGTGTTTGAGGAGACCGAACACCAAGAGGCGTGGGTTCACAGGGCTCAGGGAAATGAAGTGGGTGGGGGAGGGCAAGGGGGAGGAAAGCAGAGCAGGGAGGGAAGGATAGGGTGAGAGGAAGGACCGGACGGTGGGAGGGTGCCTTAAAGATTCAAGATTAAAGGAGTGAGAGGCAGCACTGGACCATGATGTTGGAGGGCGTAGGGAGAGCTACCAGAGTCTGCAGAGGTGGTATAATGTGGAAGACAGGAGAAGTTCTCATAGGTTTCAGCATGTTGGGGGGATAGAGGGACGAAGGGGGGAGAGGGGATAGAACGGGGGTGCTTGGAGATGTCCCACATGTGCAGAATGGCACCCTGGACACTAGGCGGAGTGCAACTTTCTGGCCAAAATCTTCTTGTGGGAAATTGTGAGGGGAAATGTGAAAAAGAAAAAAGAAAAGAAAAAATAGAAAGAAAAAAAAAGAAAAAAAAAAGGAAAGGAAACCTGGAAAACTGTCCAGCCGGAGAAGAGCCCTGCCGCATGGGATTTGGGGGAAAGGAGGAAGTGAAAGGGCTGCCGCCTGGGACACTTCCTCCTTCCTGGCTTCGCCCTCCCGGTGACCCGGGCCTGCAGGGGACCTGCAGGGAGGAGGCCACAGAGTATGGAGGAGAATGAGCCATAAAATAGATCTAGTCAAGAGCCTCTCTCCATGTTGCGATTTGCATTTGCAGTTCATTTGCTCTATTGGCAAAAGGCGCGGGGCAGCTGCTGGGCCCAGAGAGCTTCTGCCAGGTGAACTGGGAGGGAGGGTGGGAGGAAGGGGGACGGCCCTCGCAGCTGCTGGCCAGATGGCTGCAGGACAGTCTCCTCTCCTCACTCCCAGCTTTCAGACCCAAGATGCACTGGGGCAGGTGAAGGAGGAGGCCCAGGTACAAGCAGGGAGCGCCGGCTTTCCCTTTCTTTTCTGATTAAAGCAAGACCCAAAGCGCTCTTTGATCTGAGCCCTCTGCCAGTTCTGGAAGGACTGTGTTTGTCACAGCTCCCACCCCCCCAAAAAAGAGCAGGAGTTTACTTAGCTAGCATAAATAATAATTGGGCATTAGTCTGACAACTGCTGTACTAATGAATAATTAAAATTTTTATTACAATTGCGGAGAAAAGCACTCTACCTACGTGGATGGTCTGTCAGGTGTGCCCGGGGAACGCAGGTAACAGAAGAATACCGTCCAAGTTCTGCAATAATCGTCATTATTGTGGCCACGGTGGCTGGGCAGAAAGCTGGGCATCTTTGGAAACTTTGTAGGTGAAGCAGACCCAGACACGGAGGTCCTTGCCTTTACACTCCTTTTCAGGATGTTATCAGATAAATCAGCAGGAACAGGACTGGGGCCTGCAAATGGCTCAAGCAGCTAAGGGAAACTAGAAGTGAAACCAGGAGGAAACAGAGAAAGAAACAATGGCTCGGCTATGCGAATAGCCTTACACAGAACAGTGGAACCTTGGTTACCAAACTTACTTTGTTCAGGAAAGGCTGTTGGAGAAGCAACTGGTTCGAAAACCAAACCATTTTTTCCCATGAGAAATAACGGGAATTGAATTAATCCACTCCAGGCCCCCAAACGATTCCCTGTTTCACCCTTTCTCAGTTGCCTGTGGTCGTTGTTTCATGAGCACTTTCACACTCTTAGCAGCGTCAGCACTCCTGATGGCCTCTTTCTGTTATAAAATTGTGCCAATTATCAGCTTCTCCGGGCCCGACTTGGTAGCCAGAACAGACACGTGTGTTTTCTTTTTTAAGCCCTATCATTGTTCTCACAACTTTCCTTTTCACTTTGCTGCTACCACTAACCTCAGGACCCATGGTGACTTAGTACCGTACATATTTAATAATAATAAGCAGCAAAAAAAGTTTTTAAAAAAAAAGTGACAATACTACTCAGAGCCCAATTTCCTGAGATGTTAATAACAGGAGGTTCAGTGGTGAACTGACTCATACCCATGCGTTCTCTCCTTTGTTTATCAGCATCAAAGGGTTGTCGGGTCACGAACCAAAGCCTTATTCAACAACCGAGGCATTTTTCCATGAACAACTTGGTCAAGATCCGCCTTGTTCGAAATCAGAGATACTGGAGAACGGAGGTTTGTGCCATTGATGGCGATGGAGAGGGCACAGCGGGGAGTGTAATGGGGAAAGTGCCGATCACAGGAGCCCAATCATCCCTAGTTCAATGGCTTGGCTGCTTCTTGGCTATGACCTCCAGCTAACTAACTAACCCGCCCCAAAGCTCCCTTTCTGCATCTCTGTAACGAGGATACAACTACTTACAGTAATTACCACTATGTGTTGTCCTAAGGACTAAACAAGATGGTGCTCCTGAGAGCATTTGGTGATTATAAAGACAAACAGCAAATGCAAGTAATTGTAATTCAAAAATAAGAATGAATGATAACTGTGTCCAAACAGCATAAGCCTTGGGATAAGCCTTCTGGCTTCACCATTCCTAGACCTGTGGCCATTGAATGAACCCCCTTTTCCCCTTATTGTTTTTGGTTTTTTTTATAATTGATTTCTTACAGAGAGGAAGGGAGAGAGATAGAGAGCTATAAACGTTGGTGAGAGAGAAACATCGACCAGCTGCCTCTTGCACACCCGCTACTGGGGATGTGTCCTCAACTAATGCACATGCCCTTAACCGGAATCGAACCTAGGACCGTCCAGTCTGCAGACCGACGCTCTACCACTGAGCCAAACCAGCTTCGGCCCCCCTTTCCCCTTAATCATCAAGCCAGCTTCTTTGTTTATAAATAGGGATATTATTGAGTAGAAAGATGCTGGTGAGACCTTGAAAATAACATAAAATAAAGTTAGCTTTTGTTATCCCTTTATGTTTCTGTTTCTGTTCAGGATAGTGTGTGTTTCTGAGGCTCCATCAACCACACTGACCTCTGAATGTTTCAAACTGCTCCTCTGGTGCATGAAGGTTCTGGCCTTGACAAGGAGCAATGATGCAGAAGACAAAGGGCCACAGAGGAAAATGAGTGCCAGGCATCTTTCCAGCGCCTGCTTTCCAGCTCCTCCTGGGCACAGATCTATGCAGTGCACGCTAGGAGTGTGGGTAGTTCCAGAAAATGAAGAAATTTTTCTAGAAATGCTGAAATACTGAGCTGCACTTGAGGCCCCCCCCCTCCCCCCAGCACTGCAGTAACTGCCATCCTTCCTGTGACTCTGCCCTGGCTCAGGGTCTGAACGACTGTGCCCTGACCATTGAGCGTCATAGGCTGAGAACGCTGCGTCGTCTCAGAATAACAAGACAGCTGCTGTCCCTGCATCTGAATGGGCCTGGACATCTGGCAGGTATCCTTCCAAAGGGCTCCATCCTGAGCAATCCTCAAGCAAAATGCTCCAACCTTCTTCCACGGTGGACTCGGGCCAGGACTGTGTGCTTGACTGTTAGCAGCCAGCTGCTGAGTTCCTGATGAGATAAGTCATGAATAGTTGGCTGGTAGCTCAGTCCTTCCAACAGCCAGATCGAAAGTGACAGATGAGCAGTCACATTCATTTGCCCAGCTCGAAACTCTTGTGCTTGTTAAAAAGAAACAGAGCCAACCCTGAAAGGTCAACGTGGGTGTCGCATGAGCATTGTCTTCACTGCGACTTGTCCTTTACCTCTCAGCTATCTCACGTTGTTTACAGGACTATAGGCGATTGCCCACCGGTATCCAGAGATAACTATTCAATAACATTTCACTGAATCTGTTGCTTCTCCTAAAATTCAAGAACATCTGTGGTTGGCTCATCTGTACATGCACAGTGTCCCTACACTATCACACGAGGGAGATTGTGGTACGTCTGTTCTCCACCCTCCCACCCTGGTGCCAGTGGGATGGTAGGGAGATGAGATAGTTCTGTGAGAACAAGGGAGAGAGAGAGAGAGGGGCCCTACCTTTCAGAGAATCAGCCCATCCCTTGGAGCCAGACATCTTCATACAACCTTCCTCCCAGGGTCAACCTGAAACCAACCAGGACAGCACCAGCAGGAGCCTCCCAACTTGACCTGCCTAAACCTTCTCAGAGTCCATTGTATGAGGCAACCCCGTGTCCTGATATATACTCGGTTACTTGGAGGGAAAAATCCTTATATTGAAATGAAACCAATTAGAATATTCTCCCATTGGTCTATTTGTATACCACATTTGTACACACCTTCAGAAACTCTCGGTGTCCAAAAGAGAAATGGATACCTCTGCTCTTCCTTCTAAATCCCCCTCCTAATCTATCCCCACAGATGTAGTTTAGCTTGTTTTATGACCCCTTTTAAAAAGGCAGGTACTCAGGCTTATGTCTTAACCAATTATAAATGAGTTTCGCTAGGGGACTCCTGTTCCTGCACCTCCTGTTCCATCCTTTCACCAAATCCTCCCTTCGTCTCAGTATCCAACATACACATCCTACAGAAAAGTTCAAGGCAACGGCCAACATAAGCCACCGTGAACATCATGAAATAGTCAGTTGTGGCTGCTTCTCGGTGCTTATGGGGGGCAAAATAAAACCCTCAATGGTAAACTATATTTTCCATTGGTGTCTCAACCTAGACATTGGCTCATCGTTTTAAATTCTCTCCAAAATAGTTTGTGCAAACATGTCTACATTGCTCTAAATAAAATATACAGGTATACTCTACATTCATAAGCCATCATCAGAAAACCACCCCACCTTCTTCTCACCATCACCTCCTGAGAACTCACCTGTGATGGGAAGGGAGATGGTGGAGAGCAGAGCATTAACTAGTGAATACATCCTTTCACTCAACATGTGCATTGAGTAAACTTTTAGTTTTCACAATATTAAAGGGCTAGGGGGGGGGGGGGGAACTTAAGAAGTCATAATCATACCCCACATATTCCAGTAGATCTATATTTGAAATCTTTCAAGTGGGAGAGAATTCCTTTATTGTTGTTGATGATTGAAGAGGAGGAAGGGGATTTTTTTGTGCTTGTCTATTTTACATTATCAAGAATTTCAATGTAAAAAGAGAAGTACAGATAATAATAAAACAAATATTTGTGTATCCACCATCGGTGTGGCACCTGCCTCACCTTCCTGAGTTATGAGAAGATGAAGCTCTCAGTAATCCATGTGGCTCCATATCAGGAGCCCCTCCTATACCCATTGGTCTTAGAGGGGAGAACATTAGAGCAGAGATTTCCCAAGAGACCCTGAAGATTCCTTGTCTGTAGTGGGAGGGAACCCATAAATGGCTCAGAGATGAAGCCACTGTCCCACTTTAATACATCATGTGGCCATTTAAACTGGATACCAGACAGCCATCTGGACACAATCTATCCATACTTTTGTAAATTTGCAAATACACAGTGAGTAAGAGTCCAGTAAAACCTTGTTATAGTGGTGGTGCTGGGAACCATGAAGAACACCCTTAATAGACATTCCCTGATCTAATGAAAGACACTCCTAACAGCGTCTACAGCTCCCGAAACACAAGCTTCCACGTGCTGGAAAAGTAAACCTAAAGAAGAGGGGCACTACCCAGTCAGTTTTTTTCTTTTTGTTGTTGTTGTTTACTTTGCTTTATTTCGTTTGACTGTAGTTCAGTTTTACATAATAGAACTCCCACATGATGTGGCACAATTTCTCTGAGTTTTAGTAAAAAGCATATAAAAAAATAAAACACACAACCATTCCTCCAGGGCAGATTCAGAAATAATGAGTTAGCATGTGAAAAAGTGGAAAAGGTAAGTGAAGTCACCTGGTTAGGGGCAGAGTGTAGACCAGAGTCCAGGTGCCCTGATCTCTCACCACCAGTCCCCCTTCCCCTGGACAAGATCCTTCTAGGTCAGAGCTGGGAGCCAAGGAGATGGCGTCGGGTGGTGGGGGACAGGCAGAAAGGACAGGAAGTATACTAAGAGGGCCTGTGCCAGCCCTGACTCCAACAGTCTGAGTATAAAATCCAGCCCTGCTTCTCAGCAGCTGTGAGATGCTGGGACCACTTACCTAATTTTCTTGTGCCTCTATTTCCTCCTCTGGAAAATGGGGTTGATGAGACTACAGGTCATTCTAAGAACTGAATGACACACTAAAGCTTTGGGATTTGGGCCTGGCACATGTTAAGCACGATGTTGATTATTATTGCTCTCATAATGGCATCTCTACAAACCTTCTTTGAGTAGAGGGAGCATGGGTTTCGCCTATGTCTCTCATCGTGGCCATGAATTTGCTCTGGCACCAGCAGGCCCAAAGCAGAGTCCCCCATTAACTTCCCCAGGCCCACGACCTATCTCTGCCTGGAAACTTTCAGTGGCTGCTCACTTACTAGTATTTTGCAGGGCCCCTTCCACTGCTAGACAACTGCAACTCTTGGAAAGATCCCTCTTGCATTGGGGTTAAATCTGATCTGTCTCTCGATAACTTCTTATATTGGTCTTAACACTACTGCTTTACTTCTCGTGCAAGATAAATGTTCCCCCTGGGAGACTGGGTGTTGTGTTGAGAACATGTGAGCCCACACAATAAAATATGACACACTTCTGGTGAGCCAAAGGGAAAGGAAGATTGATCGGGTGAGGGGTGGAATTTAAGCTTTGCACTGAAAGTCTTTGCTTTTTAAAAGATTTTCTAACTTAAAACACGTTTCACTAAAACAAGCACATTTTCATGTGTAATATAAAGTTTGAATAATTTATTTTTGAGATCTGACACAAAATTTTGCTTCTGGAAGCTCTGCCCCAGACTTCCCAGGGGTGTCCATTCACTTGACTTTGACTTTGGGGAGTTCTAGATGGAAACGCCTGAGGAAAGCTAGTCAATTGAACAGAGCTACAAAGAACAAGTTTAATTCCTTTCCCACCGGACTGCCTGCCGAGTTTTCATAAGATCTTACAGTTGGAAAGAGACTCAGAAGTTGTCTAAATCGATCTCCCTTCTGCAGCTATCCTAGCAGATGGTCTCCCAGCCTCTCCTGGATCAGTCTCAGAGCAGAGACCATGCAGAATCCTTGCCAGTGCATCCCTGGCCAGCTCTAATTGTTAGAATACTCTTTTCTTAAACTCAGCAACATGCACATAGGCTCTGGAAGGAGGAAGACCTGAGCTGAGCTTTAGGACCAGTCACTTAACCTCACTGGGCCCCAGTTTTCATAGCTGTAAAATGGGATGAATGGTGTTGGCTACATCACCGGGAGATGTAGAAGGGGGAAAAAAAGTGCATGTAAAGAAAGCACTTAACATTCTGCCCAGCACATGGAAGGATTCAATAAGTGTTCACCATCATCATCATCATCATCATCATCATCATCATCATCATTTTTCTACATACCTTTCACAAGCTAAAGTTCCAGAGATGGTTCGTAATGCCTGTGCTCCGTAATCATGTTTTATATATTTGAAAACAATTAATATACTCTTTCCCCACTGTGCCTAAAAAGCATTTTTCCCTAAGTTAGATATGCCAGATCTTCCTCAATATACATTCCTCAGATCCTTCAGTGAGTATCTTTTTTTAAGAAAACCATTTGAAAATAAAGTTAAAAACTCATACAGGTGATCTGGAGAAGTGTTAGAAGATGAAAAGTGCCATAGAAAAGAGAAAAGAGCAGAGTGAAGGAGATGAGAAAGACTGGGATGGGTGGGGACTAGGGTGATATCAACACTAATAAAAGAGAAAGATGCAAATTGATTGTATTTTCGTGATGCCCACCAACCAATCAGGAATGGGTATGCAAATTAACCCAACAAAGATGATGGGTTAATTTTCATACACAGGCGCTGAGTGGCTGGGATGCATGCATTCCACACCGCCCCAGCCACTCTGAACCTCTGGGCCGGAGTAAAGGTGGTGCTGGCAACCAGGGGAAGGAAGGCCCATTCTTGCATGAATCTTTGTGCTTCTGGCCTCTAGTGTAAAATAATGTAGTCATCTAGCTCAAAAGCTCAAAAGACTGGGATCTCTCACAAGTCTAATAGGAGAATGTGGCTTGGATCAAAGTTACGGGGGGGAGGGAGGGGGGCACTCCCCCTCCTTCTTGGACTTGCAGAAAGACATATCTGCAGTCAGCACTGATATGATTTACCCACCCAGCGGCAGGCTGAAAAGCAGGAAAAGACCCAGCAGGGCCTGGCTGGGGCAGCCTAAGTCTTTCCACTCACTCTCCTGCTCACCACATGTGCCCAGAAGCACAGTGCCAACCCTCTGAGCCTCAAGGAAAAGGGCCAGGGGAGCAGGGGGCAGGACACAAGAAGCCCAATCTTAACATCATGCCCCAACCCCTTAAAGTCGGTGCAATGAGTATTTCAGGCTCCCAGCCATAATTAGCTCTTCCTCCTCTTATACAGAGAAACAACCAAGGTGTTATATACTGAATTGTGGGCCCCTAAAATTCTTATATTGAAGCTCCAACCCCCCCAGTGTGACTGTATTTGGAGATAAGGCCTTTATAGAAGTAAAGTTAAATGAAATCATAAGAGTGGGGCCCGGCCCAGTTGGCATGACTCAGTGGTTGAGCATTGACCCATGAACCAGGATATCACAGTTCAATTCCTCTTCAGGGCATATGCCAGAGTTGGAGGCTTGATTCCCAGTGTGAAGCATGCAAGTGGCAGCCCATCAATGATTCTCTCTCATCATTGATGTTTCTATCCCTCTCCTTTCCTCTCTAAAACCAATAAAAATATTTGAGGGGGGAAAAAAGAATGGGACCCTAATCTAATATAAATCGTGTCTTTATAAGCAGATAAAGACTCACCAGAGCTCCCCAGCCATAAACTGCAGAGGAAAAGCCACAGCAAGGAGGCAGCCATCTGTAAGCCAGGAAGAGACTTCCCACCAGTAACTGAGTCTGAGTTGGGTTAATTTGCACCTTGATCAAGGACTGTTAGCCTCCAGCACTGTGAGAAAATAGATTTCTGTTGTTTAAGCCACCCAGACTGTGGTATTCTGTTATGCAGCCTGAGCTGACAGATACACAAAGCATCACAGTTTCCAGGAGAGTGTTAGTGGGAGTTTCTTTTTTTAAGGGTTGAGGTAGAGCATGGGAAGAGAAGAGTTCACCACTACAGTAGAATTCTTGAAATATTAGGTCTAGTAATAATTAATGTCGTTTTCTAATACTTTTTAAAATCGAATTTATTTAAACAATACTACAAAATTTAATCAACAATATAGTTGCCGTTGTTTTCTACTACTTGTGCCCAACGCTCAGGAAGCATTTTAATCCCTCTGTTGTAAAATTCTTGTGATTTTGATGCAAAAAATCCGGTCAATGCATTTTTGAGGCATTCTTCATTATTAAATTTTTTTCAAAGAAGAAAGTTTTGCAAAGAACGAAACAAATGGTAATCGGAAGGGGCAATATCAGGAGAATATGCAGGTTGAGGGAGAACTTCCCATTCCAACTGGCGCAGTTTTTCAGCAGTGATTCTTGCAGTATGCGGTCATGCGTTATCGTGGTGAAGAATTACGCCCTTCTGATTAATCAGCGCGGCTTCTTTTTCTCTTAAAGCTTGGGCTAACCTTTCCAATTGGGCACTATACACTGCACTTGTAATGGTTTGGTTAGATGGTAAAAGTTCATAATGAAGAATTCCTTTAAAATTCCACCAAACACACAACATCACTTTTTTCGCATGCAAGTCAGGTTTTGGCGTGGGCTGCGGAGCCTCATTTTTGTCCAACCATTGAGGCCGCCTTTTCAAATTAACATACAGCACCCATTATTCATCTCCGGTAACAACTTGCTCTAAAAACAGCAAACGGTTTTGACGAGAGAGGAGCGAACTGCAAATTGTGATTCTTTGATTACGGTTCTTGTCGGTCAACTCATGAGGAACCCATTTTCCAAACTTTTGGACTTTGCCAAGTGCACGCAATTGATTGGAAATTGTTTTTTTTTGTGAACAATTTAAAGTTGTCGCAAGCTTTTGTTGGGTAATTTGAGGATTTTGCACCAAAAGAGCTTGAAGAGCTTCTTGATCAAAATTGGACACACGGCCTCGACCACTCTTGTCATCTAACGAAAAATTTCCCTCGCGAAATTTCTCAAACCAACGCTGGCATTTTCTGGCGCTAACTGCATCTTGACCAAGAGCACTACAGATGATTTTTGCAGCCTCACTTGCTTTTCTTCCTAATTGGAACTCATAAAGCATGCAGTGCCGAATATGCTCTTCATCCGCCATCTTCTTAGCCCTAGTTTTGCAACAAAAAACAAACCAAACACAAACTTTTTTAAGCAAAACTTGTTAATTGCACTTCATACGTTCTGTAGATACCACGTGTTTGAAGGTTATGTCAATACAAATCAACGCCAAGCAAGATTTTAAATGAATGTTAGAAAACGACATTAATTATTACTAGGCCCGATAATTCAATGCTGTGATTCAATAAAACATAAGAATGTAAAGTAAAGCAACATTTACATAGTAAGTTATTTATTATGCCCCTAGATATGTGTTCAATATAGGATGGAGCAAAAGTAGGTTTGTAGTTGCTCATATGAAAAATAATGCAATAATTACTACATAATAATACATAAACTCTGTGTTTCATATACAACTGTAAACCTACTTTTGCCCCACCCCGTATATTAATTTTTTTCTTGGAAAATATTAGTAAAGAAGTGAAAGAGTAAAGAAAAAAAAACACATTCATAAAGGGAAAGAAGAAACAGAAAGAAGTTAGAAGTCAAGTGCTCTCTAAACCCATTCAGATGGTACAATCCTCATGGAAAGCAGGAAAGCTTGTTTATAAAGTACTTACTGAATGCCTGAAGTATTCACGGTGCTGAGCTAAGGGTGGAAGATAGGATTAAAGAGAAAGGTATTGATCTTGCCTTCTAGATACTTAAAATTTAAAGTACAAATCTTTTCTCTCTTTTTGGTTTCTTCTCTTCCTTCTTCCTTCCTTCCTTCCTTCCTTCCTTCCTTCCTTCCTTCCTTCCTTCCTTCCTTCCTTCCTTCCTTCCTTCCTTCCTTCTTTTCTTCCCTCCTTCTTTCTTTCTTTCTTTCCTTCCTTCCTCCATAATTTACCAAACATTTATTGCACCAGTCCTTTGCTAGAGCACACAAAAGGTATTGTATATAAAGGTAAGTTATAGGTCATGCTTTTGAAGTGCTCACAGTCTCAAAACACAAAAATAAACAAATAAAAAAAAGATGATTTAAAAAATGAAATCTGCCTGTGAGAGGCCCCTAGCTTTAAAGATACAAAGAACCTTAAAGGATGGTAACAAGCCCCACAGATGAGGCCAGAGGAGAAGACTACCCTGAACAGAGGAGGCGCGCTGAGCCCTGGCTTGGAGACCTGGACACACAGTCTTCACCTGAGAGGCCATATTCAATTCTGCGGGCTCTGGGGGGAGGGGTCCACACCTCAGCGGAAGTTTCCTCTCTCCTCTCAAAATACTTCTGAGATGTGGTTTTTGCCTTAGGTTACAAAGCTGAAAAATCCAACCAGAAATATCTATTTTGTTAAAAAATAAATAAATAAAATAGCGAAGTCCCCTCCCTTACACCCAGTTCTCCAAATTTACCTTTGGTGCCTCTATCCCACACCCACTCCCATCGCTCCTCATGTTACTGGCCAATGGCATAAGCAGGGAGGAGCCCAAAAGGAAGGCAGCTCACCTCTCTGCTCTGCTTCTAAGTGCCTTTTTTCATTCAAAATTTTCCAGATCTTTAAGCTTCCTACTCCTGCTAAGCCCCTAACATCTACTCATCAATTTCTTTTTTAAGTGCTAGGCCTTTTCATGTTTTTTTTTTTAATGAATATTCAAAATAAGTTCAAGTGGTATTATTATTCTGTTTATGGATGGGAAAACTGAAGCTTGCAGAGATTGTGTAGCTTGTCCAAGTTTATCAAATAGTTAGGGATGGAAATTTAAAACCGAGTTCATCTGACTTTACAACCATGGCTCTCAAAGTGTGGTCCCTGAACCAGCAGCACCTCCTGGAGCTCATCAGAGCCCTCCTGGATCAGAACCTGTGGGAGTCAGGGGAAGCCCTTGAGGTGATGCTAAAGAGCGCTAAAGATTTAAGGCATATACCCTTAACCTCTGAGATAGTTTGCATCTCTACATTCTTGCTATCCATATGCAAAAAAATCACAGTGGAGTTAAAGTCATCCAGAAAAAAATAGATTGTTTTCATTTCTCCACTTAGGTGCTCATCAAGCTTCTGGCTGGTGAGCCCCTCACTCCCTGGTCACCACTTCTCCTCCCTTCAGACCAGCTGATGCCCCACTATGTGCTGCTCAGCAGGAAATAAGTTCTAGCATCTGCCCACTCCCAGTGTCTAAGGCAGGTTTTGTTTTGTTTTGTTTTTAATCTTACCATCTCTGCTTTGACCAGACACTTGGTACAACTTCAAACATTGCCGCCTGCTCTCTGGCTGCCAGACGAGGAACCCTTGGCCTGCTTGGCAGCCAGCGCTCTTGAAGCCACTCTCACAGTTAATATTCTTAATATAGACTTTGTCTACCACGGAGCAGGGAACACTAAGGAGACAGCTGAAAATGAGGAAGGAGGCTATTCCCTGCTTGTGATTTCTAGCCCGGTGGTGGAACCACTGCTGAGTCTGGTGGTAGAGGCTAAAAATGCAAACAAGAGGACTATAGGGAGAGGAGCCAGTGCAGTTACCCAGGCCTGGCTAATCAGACTCACCATGAGGTTCCTCTACTGAAAATTGGGGGAGGCCTCCTGGAGGGTCCTTTCTTCCCAGAATGATTGGGGGACCGTCCAGCTTAACCTTACAGGCAAACAGGAAATTCTGCCCACAAACAAAAGGAAAAAGGAAGCTCTCAGATTCCTGTTCCAAGAAGCCTTCTGAGAAGGACTTTATCTTTTAGGAAAATTGTGCTAAAGGAAATTTGAACTGAAGTTGCAAATTTCCTTTGTTATGAAAAGCACATAACATGAAAAGGGAGAGAAGCAATAAGACAAAAGATTGGTCATCGCAGACGCAAAGCTAATCTCTGGGATAAAATACACTGGAAAGAACCTAGACGTAAGAGCTGCACACGGAGAGGGTGGTAGGAGTGGCAGGCAGGGGTGCGGCAGGAGCAAAGGCAAGATGTGCCTGACCTCCTCTGAGAGCAGTGAGGGGTCCTGGCCAACCAGAGAGAGGGCAGGGGCAGATTACAGTCCTGCGGTATCGGGATATAGTGTTTACTAATCCCATGGACCATAGACAGTTCTGTGCTCTAAGCATTTAGGAAATAAGATGGTCAATGCATATTAATAATAGTCAACATTCTTTTATGTTTTAGAGAGAGTGGAAGGAGGGAAGGAGAGAGAAATAGAGAGAGGATGAGAGAGAGAGAAAAAAAGAGAAAGACATTGATCAGTTGCCTCTTGTCTGTGCTCTAACCAGGATCGAACCTGTAACCTTTTGGTGCATAGGATGATGCTCCAAATAACTGAACCACCCAGCTGGAGCATAACATCAGTATTTTAAAACATGGAATAGAATCATCTTAAGCCTTTTGCATGTATTAATTAATTTGAAATTCACAGAACCCCATGAAATATATATATCATTATTCTCACCCTTCCTTCTAAGGCACACAAAGGCTGACTATATTTCACACATTTTTTAAGGCTTAGAGGCAGGATTTGAATACAGGCCATTTGTTTCCAAGGTCCTTACTGTTGCCCACCGCACACAACTGCAAAGCAGCTCACAAAAGTAGTGCAGCTGCGTGGATCCAGTTTCTCTGTATACCTTCTCTCTGCTCTTTAAAATGAATTTTAGAAACTTGGAATTCTAAGTCTATAACTTGGACCTTGGACCTGATAGATATTAAGTGAGATAATGCACTTGTTTACAATAGCCACAATATGGAAGCAATTTAAGTGTCTATTAATAGATGAATGGGAAAAGATGTGATACATATATACAATGAAATATTACTCATCCATAAAAAAATAAAACCTTGCCATTTGCAACAACATGGATGGACCTAGATGGTATTATGCTAGTTGAATTAAGACAGGCAGAGAAAAACAAATACTATATGATTTCACTTATATGTGGAATGTACAAAATCAAAAAAGCACACAAATGAATAAATAAAATTCATAGATTCAGGGAACATTTTGATGGTTGCCAAATGGGAGGAGGGTTGGGAAGACAGGTGAAAAAGAGAAAGAAATTAAGATGTGCAAATTGCCAGTTGTAAAAACAGGCATAGGATGTAAATTACAGCATAGGGAATATAATCAAAATATTGTAATAACTATCTAGTGTGTCAATGGGTACTAGACTTATTGGGGTGATCACTTCATAAGTAATATAAATGTGTAATCACTGTGTTGTACATCTGAAAGTAGTATAATACTGTATATCAACTTTAATTGAATTTTTAATTTAAAAAAAGAAGTGAGATAATGCATGCCTCTGGCACATGGTAGATGCTCAGTGAATCATTACATGAGCTCATATTCATGGATGCTTCTCAGGTGCTAGGCATATGCTGGGCCCTAGAGACTCATCTCCTGAACTGAATCCAGGAGTGGATCCATTTTACACTCCCGCTACATTCCAGGGCCTGAGGAATGATATGTTCAGCATCTTAGAGAACTTCTCATAACCTCACACTAGATAAGTGTAATAGTTGCCCCAGTAGATGAGGTTCTCGCGTTCTCTTTTAGTCACCATTTTAATGAATTAAATAGATTCAGTAGGTTGCAGTCATAAAGCAACTTTATAAAGCAACTTTATCTTCCAAGCCATTCTGTAAGCAGGTCCTTTCTCTGGCTATGTGTCCTGTGGCTGGGACTACCAAGGCCTGGTGCTGGTGCCTGTGGGGACCGGCACACATGCAAAGCTGACCCTTTTGTGGGAAGCAGCTGCAGCTGGCTATGGATCAGTCACCTAACCTATTGGCCATAAGTCCTATTGGCAGGGACAGTTCCAGTTTAAGCCTGTTGCCACAACACATTTGTTCATCACAATTTTTTCTTTCCCAAAAATCTGCTCATTTGGACGACAAGTGATTATTATATAGTCATCCTGCTGAACACACGAGAGACCTCCTCTGGATGGCCAAGTTTCAACTTTCCCCAGACCTGTAGGCCCCCAGTGACCTAGTCCTGCTGGTCAGTGCACCCCTCTCTCCCCTTGGAGGGAGTCCTGGTGGACAAAATTCTTTCAAGAAAACTCCAGGCTGGCTCACCTCCCACGTGGCTCCCATCTGGTGTCCATGGAAACGGACTCCTTTCTTCACCATTGTCTGAGAAAGTGCAGCTCAGTCTACCTTTTCTCATGTTTCTCATGCATAAGGCCTACTATCTCTTTCCCTATCAGTCCTTATACTCTCCTCACTCCAGAGAGTATGTGGACACTAGCCTGAAGCTCCTCTCACTTGTTTTAAAGTGGAAGGGAAGTAGCCTCATTCTCCTCCCCTAGGCAGGAAGAGGACAAATACTCTAAAAGCTGCCTCGGAAGGAATCCTCTTCCCCTGGCTCTTCAAGTCTTTGTCACGGTGTAGATGGTGATCACAGTGCTAACAGATCTCATTTTACCATTTCTTAGCATGTGTTGAACAGTGCCCAACTTTGTATTCTTTTATAATGTGACAATAAACAGGAGTTACTTAGCACCTATTGTAATACTCTCAGACTTTAGGGACTGTGCCCATCTCCTAAGCAACAAGAATAGTGGCATTTACCATCGAGTTGTGCATAATTTAATAAAGGAGGAGAAAAAATAACCAACCCACCCATTGTCTACTAACTCCTACTGAAAGGTAATTCTTGTAGCCGTGACCTAATGTGGAGAAGGAACTGTGCAAGGAACCCCACACCCACCAAGAAGAGGTGACGCATCCCACCAGGGCTGCCTCCGTCACTTTCCTCCCATCCGGTCTTAAAGATAACAACAGTGCGTGAAGGATCAGAAGAGCTGCAACATGCCCATAGCATTTCATACCGTGGAAAAAGAAGATCTGTGCAAACTTTTATCGAAGCTTTTAACATGTGAACAGAAAATCCACTCCAGAATGACCCTCCTAATTGGGGACACCTAGCCACCTTGCTAAGTGAGGCGTGCATGCACAGAAGGTCAGCCTCATGACTCCAGTTGTCAGTCCTTCATCCAATCCAAAGAGCAGAATGCGGGAGAGGAGAGTCCCCCAGGGGAGTCATGGTGGTATCCTTGAAAGCTGAAGGGTAGAAATCCAAGACTGTCCTTTCGGAGAAGTAAATCACCTGCCTGTCTCCATTTCGCCTACGGGTAATTTGAGAAGACTTCTGGTTCTGCCCAAACCACATGCTGGATCAGTAGCTTAGCCGTGATCAATCTGCAGGGCCTGACTTTTAGCCCGAGTGCTGCTCAGCTACACAGCTCAAAGTCTGTAGAGTAGCGTGTCCACAGAAACAAAGAAAAGCTTTTAAGAGTAATCCCACCTTTTCCCACAAGCCATGTTTGTATAGGAGGTTTTTGTTTTTTTCCCAGCAGCTAGGTAAAGCAAGCAATTGAACTGACTTGTTCGCAGATCAATGAACCCATTGTGTGCTTCGGGGAGCAAAAGAACTTTTGTTTTTGTTGCTTTTTTTCCCCCCCTCTCTCTCTCTCTTTCAATGTTGGTTTGGAGCAGAAATTAAACTTGGCCATGGGCTATGAGGAAAAAGAACTAGATAGACAAAGCTTTTCTTTCTTTGGTTGAGATTCAGGTTTTTGTAAAAATCTATATAGGTTTATAACTGAAATTTTTACTATCTGTTCACTTACACACATGTACTTATCGAGTCCCCCTCCTATTTCCCCTGCTTATTCTTCATACCAGCTGAGCTCCGAACACTGGAATGGCCTTTATGATGGTGCTGAAGTCTTATGTGCCTAACATTGCTTGATTATTCTTGCCAATAGAAACAGTTACTGAGGTACTACCAAAGGCTGGCAAAGAAGGGGAGATTCAAAAGTTCATGCTGCACATGGACAAAGCTTCAGATCAAAATTCTGAAATGTCCTGATTTACTTAGGAGTTGAGGCATAGAATGGCATTATTTATCTCACTGTTTTGCCTCTGCTCACAGATGATTTGGATAGATTCTGGTCTCAGTCCTAAGCTTGTTTAAGAGTAAATGTAGCCCAGCTGAAGTGGTTCAGTGGTTGAGTATTGACCTATGAGCCAGGAGGTCACGGTTCGATTCCTGGTCAGGTTGCATGCCTGGGTTGTGAGCTTGATCCCCAGGGTGAGGGGTGTAGGAGGCAGCCTATCAATGATTCTCTCTCATCATTGATGTTTCTATCTCTCTCTCTCCCTCTCTGAAATCAATAAAAACATATTTTTAAAAAGAAAAATGGAACTCAAAATCACAATGAGATAACATTGCACACCCACTAGGACGGTTATAATAAAAAGATAGATAATAACATTGGCAATGATATGGAGAAATCAGAACCTTCAGTATTACTGGTAGGAATATAAAATGGTGTGGTTACTTTGGTAAACAGTCCAGCAGTTCTTCAAAAGGTTAAATATAAAGTTGTCATGTGAACCAGCAATTTCATTCCTAGGAGAAGTAAATCACCTGCCCATAATTTTTTTAAAATATATTTTATTGATTTTTCAACAGAAATGAAAATATATGTTCACATGAAAACTAGTACATAATGTTCACGGCAGCATTGCTCATAATAGCCAAAAAGTAGAAACAGTATAAATGTTTGTCAAACGATGGATAAATAAAATGTGGAAAATCTATACAATAAAATACTGTCCTATCTAATAAAGAGGGAATATGTTAATCGACCATCACTCCATCACAACGATGGCTACACCCACAACTGAGGCCAAGTTCCCATAAGGAGCTTTAACGAGCCATCAGCAGGGACCTGAGGCTATGCCCTCCCCTGACCCTGTGAGGTTTGAGAGGGGACCCAGGCTGAGTCCCCCACCCAGCAGGGCTTGACAGGGGACCTTAAGGTGTGCTTTCTGTCCTGGTGCTGGGCTAGGGGACCTCAGGCTGCTCCTCCCTCCCCAGTGCCAGGCTAGGGGACCTCAGGCTGTGCCCCCCACCAGGTGGGGCTTAATAAGGGACTTCAGGCCACATCCCCACCCCAGTACCAGGCCAGGGGACCTCAAGGTCCCCTGAAGTTCGAAACAAAAACAAAACCGAGAGAAAAATTGTGGTCGGGGTCTGTTCAACTCAATATAGGAGCTTTTATTCATCCTGAAGAAAGCATCAAAATGTCTAAAAGCTAGAAAAATTAAATTTGGGGAAAATGCATTCAGTAAAACCAAACCAGAGGTCAAATGATGTGAAGCCAAGCAAAATAAGGCATTGATTTTGTTTAAAGGGGTAAGATCACTGACTGAGACCATGCTCTCAATGTTTCTCGTTAGGAAGGAAATGGAACCCACACAGGCCAGTCATACCTTCCTTCCCTGGAAGTGACCTCATGTCTAATATGTGAGTATAAAGAACAATAACACAGTCTTTTTCCCGATTACAAAAGTAATATATTAATGTAAAAAGTAGAGAGAAAAAGGAAAAAATCAATTTTGTACTGATATTTGGAAGAGTACATGTTTTCTCACAGTCAAGCTCATACAATGCATACAATTTGGTTTGTTTTACATTTACAATCAACATCTTCTGTATTACTTAAAACTCTTGTATTATTTTCACAGAAGAATATACCATCATTTCTTTCACTGATTTCCTGATACAGGGGATTTCTCTTTTCCATCTTTTGCTATTATTAAAAATAAAATGTTACAAAGAAAATTTTGAGCAAAGATTTGTGGTGATATTTCAAATTATTTCCTTGGAACTTAAAATAATTGAACAGTCAAAAAGTATAAACCACTTAATCATCATAGTGCTTATCAAAAATGTAACATTAATTTATTTACTAACAGTTCTGTCTGATATCCCACTAGACAATATGAGGACTTTTAAAAGTAATTCCCACTCCCTCGTAGGAAAATGCTCTAAGAAAAAGTTCTCAACACAGCAGTATTTACAATAGCAAAAATTGGAGAAAAAATAATCACACGTCAGTAATGGAAAAGTGAACTGATTTTCAGTAATTAAATTTGAGTGTTTTCAACAACTATGAAATAACAAAGGAAAATACTTTCTACAAAGTTCTGAAATGAAATGACCAGTTATGCCAAACACCAGCTTGCTTGTGAGGTCCGGTAACAAGAACATACTAGCCGTGACGATTTTATTTCCTTGTTTGTACCTTTCTGTACTTTTTCAAACTACCTACACTGACAATTGATTCGTTTTATGATGTCTAAAAGTTCATTGATTTAAAAAGCATTAGCCCCTAATTGGATTCACTCTTAGCTATGCTCACCACTATACCACCAACGCAACTTGATTAGCCCATAATTTTTTTTAAATATATTTTATTGATTTTTCACAGAGAGGAAGAGAGAGGGATAGAGAGTTAGAAACATGGATGAGAGAGAAACATTGATCAGCTGTCTCCTGCACACCTCCTACTGGGGATGTGCCTACAACCAAGGTACATGCCCTTGCCCGGAATCAAACCCGGGACCTTTCAGTCCGCAGGCCAACACTCTATCCACTGAGCCAAACTGGTCCCGGCTGATTAGCCCATAACTGAATTCACTCTTAGTGAGAATCCTGCATTGAAGATAGGAAAGGTGGGAATCTATGCCTCCTATTGAAAGCCAGTGGAAGGGATCGCTTGCTGCTTGGCTTCTAGATCCAGTTCTATGGCTTCCAGGTTGAGGCCTTGCCTGGACCTACCTCTTCATTATCACCGGAAGCTGCCAGATGACCCCTATGCATTCATGTCCCTAAGGCTGTTCCTCGAGAGCACCACCCCAGGACTATGTGGCAGCCATCGAAGGACAGTAACAATTGATTGCACTGAGGCTAGCATCCAAAAGTTCTACATTTCTCGCCAAGCACAGCAGGGGAAGGTGGATCTGGATATGCTTGTACTTGGGAATCTAAACACAATCTTGGCTTCAAGGAAACTCCCCAGATTGCAAAGTTCCTGGGCAGAAAGTAATATCCAATATCCCTGCTCTGAGTTTTCCCCTACCTTTGTCTACCAAGACCTCTGACTTCTCCAGCAGCTTGCTGGCTTTCACATTAAGAGCAAAGCTAAAATGAAAGGAGAAAGATTTTATGGAAAACAATGGTGTTGACAGAAAATCCAGAGTCAGTGGTATAGTCTGGACTTCCTGGCTTGTAAACTGTTCATAATGACTCACTGACTGGTCAGGCATTGATAGCAAACTGAATTATTGTGGACTGAGAGCTAGGATGTTAGCCATGCAATTCTTCATTAGAGGGCTCAAATGATGCTGGGATGTCTTTTGTTTGTTTGTTTTTTTGTTTAATATATCTCCATTGATTTCAGAGAGAAAGAGAGAAGAAAGAGATAGAAACATCAATGATGACAGAGAATCATTGATCAACTGCCTCCTGCACGCCCCCTACTGGGGATCAAGCCTGCAACCCAGGCACATGCCCTTGACCTGAATCAAACCTGGGACCCTTCAGCCCACAGGCTGATGCTCTATCCTATGAGCTGAATAGGCGAAAGCATGATGCTGGGACGTATTTATAAGCAGGTAGGGAAAGCTGTATTGGCCATGAATGAAAAATGAGTGGTAGTTGGTTAGCAAAGATGGGAATTCAGGTTGACCATATTCTTTTCCTCCCCAGGTTATCATCATGATGTTTCTGGAGAGTGTGTGCATACTTAGTGTGCAGCCATAAATCCCTTTTTATCCAGGAGGGACTCAAAGGGTCTGCTCGACAGATAGACCAGTGTATCTGTCAGCTATTGCCTGGATAGGGTTACATAAAAATCCAACCCATGACTTTGTGGCTTAAAAAAAGGATTTAGTCTCAGACTCATGAGTCTGCAAGATGAACTGTGATTTGGGTGGCTTAGGTGGGCTAGGCTGGAGAGCTCTAGTTCAGGCTGCAGGTCAGCTATGCATGGCTCCAAACAGTAGATTAGGCTGTAGGCAAGTGTGTTTATTCTGGTGCTCAGGCTGACTGGGCAACAGTTGCATGGAAAATTTTTCATGGCTGTTCACTGATGTACAAAAAGAGCAGCCTGAATGACAGGCTTTTTTTTTTTTTTCAAGCCTCTGTCATGTCCCGTTCACTAATATTCTCTTTAGCCAAAGCCAAGGTTGAGGGGCAAGAAGTAGATTCTTCCCACCATGAGGCCAGAGCAAGGGTGTTGATGAATAATCCTCCTTGAATGATGTGAAGAACTGAGAACAGTCATTCACTTGGGAATCGAAACAAACTGATGATTAAATCTTCACACATCAACCAACTTCCTTCTCTGGTGAGTTCCGGTTTTCCCCTCTGGCTTCCCGGACCACGTTAGCTCCACCACAGGTGAACCCAATTGCCAAGAGGTCAGTAAGATCCACCCAAATGGAGAAAGAACAGCTTTCCTTTTGGAAGGTTTTGCCCAACCTACCACACGCCAGGACCTCTCCATTATTTGGAAACGGACACGATTATGCAAAATAATGGAATATAACGAATTTAGAGCAAAAAAGAAGTTAGGGGAGGAAGTAGATAACAGCAGTTTGAACTAGAAATAAAGTTCAAATTAATTTCAACCAAAACATTCCAAACAAAGAACATTCTCCTGAATTTTTATTTTATTTTATTGCAGAGACAAAAAAAAAAAAAAAAAAAAAAAAGATCATTATGAAAAATCTCAATCTGGTGAGCAGAAAACAATTATCCACAGTTCCAAATTTTATGCAGTAAAAATATTAAAATCTGGATCCAAACCACTTGGACACGAGAAATTCTTCTCTTCCCTCAACCATAGATGCCTGTGTAAGTTCTCTCTTATAGGCATTTTTCAGTGCTTATAGTATTTGAATATTTTATTTTGCAAAAATGGGATAACCTATTACATTTGGTTTTAACCTACTTATTTCACACACTAGAATAATTTTCCTTATCAATAAATATCATGTACATGTATTCATTTTGAATGCTGACTTACATTTCATTTATAAATCACCATAAGTTATTTAACCAATGCCACATTGGTGGAAGTTTAGGTTATTTCCAATTTTTCAGAATTACTTTCTATGTGCATAATAACCCACGTCACTTCATATGCAAACTATGGCATTTGTTTTCATTTTCAGACCTAAGAAATCTAAGAAGTGCCATTATTGACAATAGATAGAACCTCCCTTGTGGTGTTAGAATGTGGGAGGCAAGAAAGGAAATAGTGTGGTTGGGTAGAGATTAGTCATTTTTGAAAGAGCACATATGCACATCTCACATATTGGTTGAAACCCACCCGAAAGTTTACAGATGTAGGGTAGTTCCAGAACACAGCTGACATTTTGAATCAGCATTAAGCACTCCTAGATTCAGATGTTCATCTCAGCCTCTCGGGTCTGCCAACCAGTCAGGAGGCAAAATAAGGCCAGACTCCCTGCCTTCTGAGTCATTTTTGGAAGGACAAAGGAGTCCCAAGGACTCCTGTGCCAGTAGACAGAAGTGTCACCCAGATTCTCTGCCCATCTTCATCACCATAGCAAGTAGTCAATCATTATTACACTGGTCAAGAACTCAAAGCCAGTATCAAGCTGGGTGGTTACAAACTAAGCCAGGTATTCAAGGGAAGGCTTTTGAAGGGTATAAACCAGAAAACAAAACAAGCAAACAAACAAACAAAAAACAAACAAAAAACAGCACCAGAAACTGAGGGACCATTTCTTCTCCAATTCTACTCCCCAAGAGATATCAAGGTGACACAGCCTAAAGTAGATATTAAGATTATTAGTGCTATGGCACAAAGAACTTATTCTCTTCCCTCAATCCTGCTTTTCCCCAGGTTAATTTTAGCTCTTTCCCATGGTAAACCAAAATTGTCCAACATGTTTACATAGATAAACATGTTTATCCAAATAGACTGCAGTGCCATTCAGGAACAAGAAAGCTCAACTCTCCCAATTAGTCCCTTTTCTAACCTTAGATCAATCCTTTGAGCATCGTACTGTGGAATGTGGGGTCAGGACAATGGGTTCATAGAATGTTAGACCCTATGAGGACCATGGAGACTTTGTCCAGTACTCTCAACCTTCAGGAAGAAAAGGGAGGTCAAAGAGGGTGAGTGACCTACCCATGATCTCATGGCGTTGGTAGCAGACCCAAGACTCAGTCCCCAACTACTCTGTCCAGACTCCAAGCGAATCCTCTTGCCAGTGCTCCACAGTTGTTACAGCCTTTTTGCCCGAATGCCTCCCGGGAATGTCATGAAGACAAATTACTCTCTAGTTCTATGGTTCTTGAGTCCTTTGGATAAACTTCCTGCATATCAGTGCTCCTGGCAGGTCCCCATGGAAACTAAAGTTGGGAAGAAACGAAGCAGCTCACTTTGGCTAAAACCATTGACAGAATGCTCATCCCCAATCCTTAGTTCTCTAGGCACACTAGCAGATAAATGTGAGGCATTATACAGAGTTAAACCTTATATATCTGTTAGGCTAAAAGGACAGTTAATGTCATACCCATAAACTTTGCAGGAATAGAACACAAGCTAAAAGGCAATGAGAACAAAGGAGCAGACTAGATACATAGATTTCTCAGAATTTTAAGCTACAGAACAAAAATATTTTTTTCTTCAAAGAAAATTTTGGGGACGGGGATTGAAATGTGCACAAAGCTTATTTTTAGTGCCCTTTGCAGATATAAAGTCATGCTGTTCGTTTAGTAACATAAGAATGCATTATGTATAACTTATTTCACTCATAAAATTATCATGTTTTTTGTATATTGATATATTTAGACATTGGAAGAACTGAAAAAAGAGTTTTTTTTTATGATTTCTTTCCTGGTTGTTTTCTTGGGCAAAGGGAATTTGTGTGTGTGTGTGTGTGTGTGTGTGTGTGTGTGTGTGTGTGTGTTTAAGAACTTAGAAAACTTTTCAGAATATGTACAGATTTTAGAGGACCTTTACTTCTTCCAAACCAATTATTTCCAGTCTTCAAATTCTCAAGTCTATGAATTCACATGAGTTCAACCAACCTCCTCTATCCCAACAAGAGATCAACAGCACCTGGTTAGCCTGTTGACCTGTTGTGGGACTTTAGAAAGTCCATTTTAGAATCCTACAAAATTAGAATTCACTTTGCCCTCCAAGGCAAGTCTTTTCTATTCTTCTCACTGAAGCACATATCTAGCAATGAACCAGGATAAACATAAGTCACTTAGTGGAGACCCTAGATGAGCACCAACCCTCTCTGTCCACTGTCCCCTGTTTCTCCCACAGTCACCAATCCAGGAGTTACTTGCTATACTGTATGATTTGCATTTATTATATGTGTGTGATTATCTGACCAATTTCTGTCTTCCTCACTAGATTGTGGATGCTGTCAGGCCAGGAAACACTCATTCTTTGCTAACTATTTTGTCCTCAGCACTTCTCAGTGATAAAATAGAAAAGAAAAAAAAAATGTATGCTCACTACCTTCTGAGACAGTTCTTATTATTAGAATTTCCCTCTGTATATTGAACTCATATTACTCTCCCTGTAACTTCTCCCCACTGGCTGGATTCTGCACTTTTGGTTCACCCAAACCTTCCACTACATAGCCCTTTAAATATGTAAAAATGGTCTGGCCAGCGTGACTCAATGGTTGAGAGTCCACCTATGAAGGCCACAGATTGATTCCTGGTCAGGGCACATGCTTATGTTGCAGGCTCAATCCCCAGGGTGGAGTGTGCAGGAGGAGGCCAGTCAATGATTCTTGTTCTTTTTTTTTTCCTTTTTTTTATTGTTTAAAGTATTACATATGTCTCCTTTCCCCCTGATTGCCACCCCTCCCTGCCACTCCCGCCCCCCAGGATAAATCCCTACCGCCCCAGTGTCCGTGTCCATTAGTTATGCTGATATGCATGCACACAAGTCCTTTTGTTGAGCTCTTACCACCCTCCCCCGACCTTCTCTCTGAGGTTGGATGATCTGTTCAGTGTTTCTTAATCTCTGAATCTTTTTTTTGTTCATCAGTTTATGTTGTTCATTATATCCCACATATAAGTGAGATCATGTGATATTTATCCTTCTCCGACTGGCTTATTTCGCTTAGCAAAATGCTCTCCAGGTCCATCCATGCTGTTGTAAATAGTAAAAGTTCCTTCTTTTTTATAGTGGTGTATTATATATACTGTGTACCTATACACAGTATTCCATTGTATAAATGTATTGAAGTTTTTTAACCCACTCATTTGCTGATGGGCATTTAGGCTGTTTCCAAATCTTAGCTATATAAATTGTGCTGCTATGAACGTAGGGGTGCATAGTCCTTTCTGATTGGTGTTTCTGGTTTCTTGGGATATGTTCCCAGAAGTGGCATTATTGGGTCGAATGGAAATTCCATTTTTAATTTTTTGAGGACTCTCCATACTGTTTTCCACAGTTCCTTAACCAGTCTGCATTCCCACCAGCAGTGCATGAGGGTTCCTTTTTCTCCACATCCTCACCATTACTTGTCGTTTGTTGATTTGTTGATGATAGCCATTCTGACAGGAGTGAGATGGTACCTTACTGTTGTTTTTATTTGCATCACTGGGATGATTAGTGACTTTGAGGATATTTTCATATGTTTCTTATCCCTCTCTTCCTCTCCCTTACTTTCTGATATCAACTAAAAAACTAAATAAATATATTAAAAAGCTGTCATCACCAACTCTTCTTTCCTCTAAGTCTAAGCTGAAGATCCTCAGTTTCTTCAACTGTTTCATATGTGGCATAATTTTTTAGTTCCTTTGTCTTCTTGGATGCTCTTCTGTGAACATATTGCTGCTCTGGTTTTATAGACACAAACAACAATTATAGGAATGGATCTTACTGGCATATTCAGTGCTCTCTCCCTCAAAATGGTTTCAAGGTTCAGGACTAAACTGGAACTCTAATATTCTTCCTCAGAAAGTTGCTTGGTGACCAAGATGCTAGTTGTTCCCCATAATATAGTCTCTTCTTTCTCTATGGCAATAGAATCCTGACTTTTGCTGGACAAAAACTACCTACAATAAAGGCTACGTTTCTCAGCCTCTTGTGCAGCTAAATGTTGCTGCGTGGAAAAGTCTTGTTAATGGAACAAGTAGGAGTGCATTGGGCAGTCTTTCCCTAAACAACAAGATACCTGCACCCTTTGCCCAGCTTCTTCACATTTCTTCTATTCTTTTTTCTAGAACATGAATGCTACATCTTAGAGCATGAGCCCAAAGTCACACATGGCTGATTAATACAGGAAAGAGGTTCTGAGGCTCTGACATCAAGGAGTGTTGTGGGCTAAGACTTTTAGGTCTGCAGGAAAAATCAACCGCTATCATGTTTTAGCCACGGTTACTCTGTGTGTGTGTGTTTTTCTCATACACAGTCAGAGCTAATCCTAGCTGATAGTTTATTGCTCTGTCTTTAGCCTCAGGAAGAACTTCTTCAGCTCTCCAGCCCCACCTGCAACTTAGGAGAGTCACTTGGTATGTCTGAGGGTGCCTGGGATGCATTCTCTCAGCTCTCAACCTTCGACAATCTGCTGCCTTGCACTTCAAAAAGATTCTGTGCAGCTCACTTTAAAGAAGCAAGAAAATGGGACCCATAATCAAGAGAGGAAATAGTAATAGAAACAGACTCAGAGATGGCCCAGATGTTCCAAATGTCAGACATGGACATAAAAAAAAATTATATTATAAATCATATTATATAATAACATAATAATTATTAAATAATTACCATAATATATTATAAACATATTAAAGGATACTGCAGGAAAGTTGGACAACAAGACTAAGTAGGTGGAAATATAAAAACATTTTAAAAGAAACCAAGTGAAAATACTGGAAATAAATATATAGTATCTGAAATTAAAAATGTAATCAGTGGGCTTAAAATAAAATAACTCCCAGTATCATGTGAGTGGAAAAGAAAACATGTGGCTAGGGAAACACTATACAAAACTAACTTGGTTTTACCAGAAGGGAAATGATTCTAAATGCTTTACCGCCATTCTTTTTTCTGGCAAATTGAAGCCAAGAAAAGTACTAAGCCCTAACTCAGTCGGCCACTTTAGAATTATTTGTCCTGGCAAGTTCCTGATGAAGCCAGAAAACACAAGTCTTTATAAGAAACTACAGGCAGAGGTTAAAATAAGAGTGGACAGAAACTGCTTTCATATGAGGATACTCCTGCTCATGTCCTGTTTTTCTTAAGGAAAGGTCCAAGTCCCATAGATGACCATGAGCTGTGCTGTTAGCTGCCGAGTTAGGTGACAAAGGATCTTTGTTCACACTGAATCCTTGTTCTCTCTATCTTCCCACTACCAAACCACCCCACCAATCTGGGCAGGTTTGGCCCTTTGGATGAACTGAGGGGCAGGAAGAACAACAAGGTTTCCATCACGAAAGCCAGTGACTGACCAACCCTCCCAGAGAGTGATTACTACCATCTCCCAGACCAGGGCTGCTTCCATGCTGCCATACTGATAGGCAAGACAGATGGAGCAATGCGAATTTATGGATTATTTGTTCTACTTCATCCACATTAACAGGATAAATAGCCAAGAAGCTCTTGAGTTAAAAAGATCAATGCAAATCTCCTCTTACCCATAACTCAAACACTTTACCATGCAATCTATGTCACCGACTTCAATATAAAAGTCTTCCCAAAGTCCTTATAGTGCTTGCCTTTCTCTCAGTTCACAGCCTGTCAAAACTATGCAATCCTATCCTTTTTTTTTTTTTTTTTAATCACCTCAGCCTCTCCAAGTATCTTGTGGGATGGTATTATTGAATAGGTCATGCTTGTCTAATTTCACTCATTATATCTTATTTGTAATACATGAAATATCCTCAAAAAAACATAGCCACATAGTAGAACCCCTCGAAAAAAATGTATTTCCCATATAAATTACATAACCAAATTTACTACCATATACCTTAAACTTAAGGCACCATCAACTGTAAGTTGCACCATTATTTTAATGCCATTGCATACAGATAATGTATTAAGGATAGTCATGTACACTACATAAGTTAGTCACACAAGCCTCTAGTTGTCTTGAAATCTAGGATTTTCCTATTTCTCCCGCCTTAGGTAGTATTGATTAGGACATAATAAAATCATAGCATGACCTTTCTGACCACATTTCGAACAGCAATTAAATTCAACATTTGTACTATGAACAAGGAGAACAACTCAAGTGTAGTGTAGACACTGTGAAAAGCTATGAACAAGTTCACACAAGTGCAGACAACAATAACTACATTCTGATTGTTGCCTGGCCTACAATGTTTGTGAGACACCATTGCTTATAAGCTATTTCCTGATTTCAGAGAGATTAAGATGAGAAAAAATGTGCCTTTTAGAATTGTTACAATGTGAACAATCCATTTCCCTCCTCATCAATACTATCTATTACTCACCATTAGTTATCTTTATATTTCTAAATTCCTTATATAGCATCCAGCCAGCCAGTGTGGCTCTGTGGATGAGTGTTGACCTATAAACCAGGAGGTCACAGTTCAATTCCTGGTCAGGGCATATGCCTGGGTTGCCAGCTGGATTCCCAGGGAGGGGTGGGCAGCAGACAGAAAATCAGTAGTTCTTTCTGATCACTGATGTTTCCATCTTTCTCTCTCTTTCTTTCTGAAATCAATAAAAATATCTTTAAAAAAAATAAATGTCTTATATAGCTATGAAAAGACTCTTACATTTCCATTTTCCATTCTCTTCTGATCAGTATACCCATTCACAGTTATCTTTTTCAGTGGTGATATTTTTTGTCTTTTTAAAATTATTACTAAACAGTGGAGAGGAGTGAAATGTGTGAAGAAGATAATATAAATAGTTATCTGTGGGTGGTTTGCTAATGGGTGATTTTTTATTTTCATATTTTAGTTTATTATCTTTAATGGCTTTATAAAAAAGTTAATATTACTTGAGTAATTTTTAAATATTTACAAAAGATAAACCTAATTTTAAAAATATGTTTTGACAAAAGACAAAGGCTAACAAAGTTAAAATTAAATGATAGCTGGTAAAAAATATCTGCAACACTTAATGAATAATATCCAACTGAATACAATAGAACAGGCAATTCACACAGGAGGCAATCCAAATGACCAATAAACATATGAAAAATGCTCATCTTTCACTGGTAGGTAGGGAAATGGGAAATAAGAAGATGCCATTTTTCCTGCCCCTCAGATTGACAAAAAATTTTAAAACATTTCTTAAATTAAAAACCTATAGCGTTTGGAGCTAGCAAGCATCCTCACACATTGCTATTAAAATGGAAATTGCTACACCTTTTTGGAAAGCAAGCTGGCCTTACCTACTAAAAATTTAAGTACACATAAACTTTGACCCAGCAATCCCACCCCTACAAATAGGTCCTATGGAGGAAGAACAGCACTAGTTCATCATGATGTATTTTTTTAAATATTTATTGCAACATTATTTCCAAAGGTGAAAACCTAGAAACTTCCTGAATATTCACCTAATGGAGATTAAATAAATTTTTGTACATCTATACTATGGATTGCTGAAAGCTTAGAGATATTCATAGCAAATTATTGTATAAAAAAACAAAAAAATTGCATAAAACTGATTACAGTGTGATCCCAATTTTAAAAGCTCAAAATAATATATCTATATTTGTATTCACTTGGGAAAAAATACATAATAGATCATTATTATTGCTTACTTTAGAGGATCAGAGAGGATGAGAAAGATGCTTAATGTTCTTCCTTCTTCGTGTTATTTTACTAGCTACACAGAATATATATGAATTTTATCATTTTAAATGAAATTTAATGGATTTTAAAGATGAAATACTATGAGCCATGCACTCCTATCTCCCTGGAATGACATAGAATGAAGATCAGATCTTTCTCCAGATGATAGAATGAATTCATCCTCTGCAGGGATGATTTACAGCTGTTAAGTTTCTTCAAGTAGCCTGATTCTCTTTTGATATATCAATATTTTTACACTTTTACTTCTTGATAAAGGCTATAATGTAGACTCCCTGGACATGGCATCTTTATCTAAATCTTGCCATGCCATCATGTGCATCTCAACCACTCCAGGAGGGAATGCTATGGTCCCATGAGGAGGAGCTGTAGATCCTTGGCAAGAAGCAGGGTGTGTTCTGAATAGTAAACCTGGGATGAAGATTTGAGAAACATTCAAATAAGTCTTTGCTTCTCCCCATTCTAGCACCATCCCCCTTGTTTGCATTAGCCGCAACTGCAACTCAGTGAGGTCAGATAACTGTAATTGATAATTGATAAGGACTTAAAATGTCAATGATGTTTACTGTGCCTCCCCACCGCTCTTCTGAAGATGCCAATAGCTGCCATGTGCCCATTAGTGAGAAAGGCCCTTGCAGCTGCCATAGCCATCCAGTGGAACTTGGCTTCAAGAACCTAAGTAAGAGATAATCAATCAAGAGAAGCTCAAGTTGTCAAATTAGAGGCAACTAATGCTATGGTAATGTAAAAGTTGCAACTGAGTTATCAATGTTTTTATTTTGGCTCTGACCTCTATCTTAGAGGAAAATGTTAGACTGGTTAATAATTGGTATATAAAAATCTTTAAATTATCATCATTGATGTACATAAATTATGTCTTCAAAGGCCAAATACATTTTTCACAAAATAATTATAAACCACCATACTGGAAAAAAACACACTCTATACCTGTACTCAAAACAAAAATAAATAAATAAATAAAATACACCCTGAAAATATTATGTAAGACAAAGGTCAAATAGAGTAATCATTACAGGCTATGCATTTCTGAAACACGGGACCGGTTATAGCTGCTTCCTGTGATTCCCTCTTATCCCAACTAAGGCCCCTCTGGAGAACATTAGTAATGTCTAACTTCATCACAGATCTTTTCTGAATCACAGAGATGATGATGATGATGAAAGAGAGAGAGAGAGAGAGAGAGAGAGAGAGAGAGAGAGAGAGAGAGAGAGAGAGAGAGAGAGAAATTGAATCTTGAAGTCTGCTCAGTCTTTATATGAAAACATTTGTGGGCCCACCTGTGGTCAGACCTCTATGAAAACTATGGAGTCTTGGAGAAAAACAGTGATATTCTTTATGTTTTCCTTTCCCAGGAATAAAAGATAAGAAATCACTTTTCTCCGCTTTCTAGTTATTACCAAACCAAATGGCCTGAGATTTCTTATTAGGCATCCAGGAAGTGGAACCATTGCCAAATCCACTCACCAGTCACTCACCAGACATCTGGGTACAGAGATTGGAAGGAAAGAAAAGGTACAGACCTTTATTGGACTGGGAAAGGTCAGATGCTAAAATGGGGGCCTCTGATGGGCCACTAAGCACCTGCTGAAAGGCAAAGATCATTTGAACACTCATTTTTCTTAATAGGCCTGAAAGTTCAGGACAATCCTTGGGCCCATTTTTCTCCCCACACTTCAGCAGCACATATAAAATAGTTGTTTATACCAACCTTCTCCTCCAGGCAGTGTCTGCTGGAGAGAAGAGCAGAGTTTAGAGTTGGCCCAGCTGCCAGCCAGCCTTCAGGAAAGAGCCCTGTGTGTCCTCTGCTACCCCATGTATTCTGACTTATCCCAGACAAGAAAGTGGGCGGATCCCAGAGAACAGGGGCCTAGAACTGGTGGCCACTGTGTTCACCAGTAGAGCAGACAGTTGTCATTTGCCTTCTTAACATTTATTCCCCCTTCTTCTGCCAACAGCCCCAAACTTTTCTTTAGGGACCCACCACCTTCACTTCCACAAAGCATTGCATTCTCAGCCCACAAAATTGTCATATGAAAACACAAAGTATAGCTAAAATAGCCTTTTTAAAATTCTCATCTGAAGACATGTCTTTTTATTGATTTGAGAGAGTGGAGAGGAGAGAGAGAGAGAGAAACATCAATCAGTTGCTTCCCCAACAGGCCCGGTATGGGGATCAAACCGACAACCTAGGCATGTAACCTGACCAGGAATCAGACCCACAACCTTTTTGTGTACAGGACAACGCTCCAACCAACTGAGCCACCTGGCTAAAATAACATTATACAGGTAGTTAATTAATAAAAATATTATTTCTATTGCTTCTGTTCTCATTTTAAATAAACATTCAATTTTCCTACCTAATTTTGCATTCTTCTACTTAGCAAGAGATCAAAACATTGCCTAAGTTCCAGCCCTACAAAGCCTGGATCCATCCTCACAATGGGATCTTGGTTATGTCTCTTCCTCCCCACTTCCTCACTCTAATTCAGACAGACATAGTGGCCAAGACACAATCAGAGAAGGATGAATAAAAACTCTATCCAAAGTAGAATTCATTCCCAGATTCATATCCTAACAAGTATAAAGGCCCATGAAAATGCAGAGCCCTCTGAGGTATCAGTAACTGTTGTCACCAAGTCACCTACAGACTCCACTCAGCTATGTCAGCTAGATAGAGCATGTCCAACCTCATTTTTATTATCATTCCGTTTTTTTTCTAAAGTAAATATCCTGCTGGCAACAGTTGGCAGAGTAAACACAGGTGACTGAATGGATTTAAATTCTTGAGGAAGGTCTGGCAATCTTCTTACTCTAATTTGAAAGATGTTATTTATTTGGACTGTGGTCTCCTTTCTAAGAAAAAGCTCTTTGTGTCTTAAATAAGCATCTGTTGGGACATTAGGCAAACTAAAACAACCTAAAACTAAAACTTTCACTATAGAAAAATTTTTATTTTTATTTCTTTATTTTCTTGATCCTTTTTCTTTAATCTTTATTGTTCCGATTATTAGAGATATTCCTCTTTTTTCCCCCCCATAGCTCCCCTCCACTGGTTCCACCCCACTCCAGGCCTTTCCCCGCCACCGCTGACCTCTTCCATAGGTGTAAGCTTTGTCCAATCTCTTCCCGCACCCCCTACAACCCTTTCCCCCCAAGAATTGTTAGTCTACTCCCTTTTCACACTCCTGAATCTATTAGATTCATCAGTCTGTTCTGTTCATCAGGTTTTTTATTCATTTGATTTTTAGGTTCATTTGTTGATAGATATGTATTTGTTGGCACTTTGTTGTTCATAATTTTTTATCTTTATCTTTTTCTTCTTCCTCTTCTTAGAGAATACCCTTGAGCATTTCATATAATACTGGTTTGGTGGTGATGAACTCTTTTAACTTGTTCTTGTCTGTGAAGCTCTTTATCTGATCTTCAATAATAAATGATAGCTTTGCTGGGTGAAGTAATCTTGGTTGTAGGTTCTTGCTATTTGTCACTTTGTATATTTCTTGCCACTCCCTCCTGGCCTGCATAGTTTCTGTTGAGAAATCAGCTGACAGTCATATGAGTACTCCATTGTAAGTAACTAACTGTTTTCCTCTTGCTGCTTTTAAGATTCTCTTTTTGTCTTTTGCCCTTGGCATTTTAATTATGTTGTGTCTTGGTGTGGTCTTCTTTGGATTCCTCTTGTTTGGGATTCTCTGTGCTTCCTGGACTTGTAAGTCTACTTCTTTCAGGTAGGGGAAGTTTTCTGTCATTATTTCTTCAGATATGTTTTCAATATCTTGCTCTCTTCTTCTGGCACCCCTATAATTCAGATGTTGGTACACTTGAAGTTGTCCAAGAGGCTTCTTACACTATCTTCATATTTTGGATTCTTTTTCTTTTTGCTTTTCCAGTTGGATGTTTTTTGCTTCTTTGTATTTCAAATCTTTGACTTGATTCTTGGGATCTTCTAGTCTGCTGTTGGATCTCTGTATATTATTCTTTATTTCAGTCAAGGTGGGGGTAAGGGGAAAAGATCAACCAAAGGACTTGTATGCATGCATATAAGCCTAGCAAATGCACACAGACACCAGGGGGTGAGAGCATGAGTGGGGGAGAGGGGGCATAATTTCTGATAATTTCATATCCTTGAGGGTCTCACTAAATTTTTTAGAGGTTTCTAGAAGATTCTTGAATAACCTTATAACCGTGGTTTTGAACTCTACATCCATTTCTTTCATGTGTGACTTGCTTCTTTGTCTCCACATTTTGGCTGCTTTCCTGTGTTTGTTTCTATGTATTGGGTAGCTGCTAAGTCTCCTTGAGTTGATAGAGTGACCTTGTGTTATAGGTGTCCTATAGGGCCCAGTGGCTCAGTCTACCCAGTCACCTGAGGTGGTGCACCCCTTTGTGGGCTGTTTGCACAGTCTTATTGTAGTTACTCTTTTATTGCTGTTGGCATCGTTGGGAGAAATTGATCCCCAGGCCAATTGTCTGTAATGACCAGCTGTGTCTGTACTGGAAAATCTGTAGTGCAGGAGACACCCTTATGGGGCAGGCCTTGTGCTTCAGCAGGGCTTTGGTGCTCACTGAGTCTGCCCCTTGAGTGTGTCTCTTATGTATGTGAAGAGTTGTAATCTGGTATGGTCTCACTCTGACCTCTGGGCACACTGGCTCTTGGATCTCCAAGAAGGTGCAAGGTTAGCCACTATCTGGGGCCACCCAGCAGGAGCTACAGAGACATCTGCAGATTCCTCCTCTTTAGGGTTTGGAAGTGTCCAGACGAGACCCAGCTGCAGTTTCACAGATTTTAGAAGGAGAAAGGACAGGCCAATCATAGGTAAAAGCTGATGCATACAGCTTGGATGGGTTGTAAATTGGGAGGGGTAAGGTCTCTCTGGGAATCACCAGAGCAGAGCAAACAGCAATGGCTGCCAGTCAGCCCTGCACCAAAGTCCCTAGGTCTCAGCATCCCACATCCCCATGCAGGAACAATGATCTCTGTGAGCACCTCTGAAAGCCGCCCTTGTATTCCTATCCCGATGCCAGACAGTCCAGTTTCTCCCCGTATGTGTTTGGGTCCGCCAGAGTCTTACCGGGAACTGGAGTTCAGAGCAAGCAGGATCTTGTATCTCCCTCCTGATTAAAAGAGCAGCACATCCAGGTGCCAGCACTTTCTGTGCTTCTGCACCTCTTCCCAGTCTCAATGTGCTTTCTTCACCTCTCTATTTGTGGAACTTCCACTCAGCCAGCTTTCCCATGATTCTGGGTGGTAGTTGTTCTGCCTTTTAGTTGTAATTTTGATGTGGTTGTGAGAGACAGCAAGTATAGGTGTTTACCTATGCCACCATCTTGGTTCTCCATTTTCTTGATTCTTAAATGCCCATGTTTAAGCCTCAGGTATTGTGATGTATTTCATTAAATTTAAAGTGCAAAGCTTTACCCAAAAATGTAATTCTATCATTATTTCATTGATGTGTTTTTCACATCAATTCAAATCAGCAAACATAGGTTGGCAGCCTTCACGGGGGTTAGGCAATGTACTGAGCACTGGGAAATACAGAGATGAAGGTTAAGGATACTTTCTGCAAACATGCCAAGGTGAAAAATGCTGCTCTTGCGATAAGATCCAGCCTAAGTTCCCATCAGCAGATGAGTGGATTAGAAAACTGTGGTACATCTACACAATGGAATACTACACTACTGTAAAAAGGAAGGATCTCCTGCCATTTGCAACAACATTGATGGAGCTGAAGAGCATTATTATAAGTGAAGTAAGTCTGTCAGAGAAAGATAAACATCACTTGATCTCACTCACTTGTGGATTATAATGAACAACATAAGCTGATGAACAAAAACAGATCCAGAGAGAAAAGCATCGATCAGATGCTCAAACCTCAGAGTGAAGGTAGGGGAGGGTGGGGTAAGGGGGAGAGATCAACCTAAGGACTTGTATGCATGCATATAAGCCTAACAAATGAACACAGACACCAGGAGGTGAGGGCATGAGTGGGGGGGAGGGAGGGGGGCAGGACATGGCGGGATAAGGACAAATATGTAATACCTTAATCAATAAAAACTGAAAAAAAGATCAAACTGTTGAGAGAACAGAGAAAAGGCAGTTAATCATGCCTGGATCGATGTGGAAAAGAAAAGTGCATTCCAAGTGTGGTCTGTGGTTCCACAGGGCTCCAGGAAGAAGTCTTGGGGTGTCTGCTGGGACAGGGGAAGCTGAGGGCCAGGGCTTCCATTATTATGTCAAACAGTTCACTTCCTTCCATCTGTTTTATTGGTTGCAAGTCTGCATTATTTGTCTTTGACATAAAGCTTCTGCTTTTGAAAAACTACCAAACCAGATGCCCTTTGATTTGAGCTTTGAAGGTTACAGAATATACCCAAGTAGAGATCAACCCAATGATTTTGGCTCCCTTCAGATGTTCAAATTCCCCAATCTACGTGTTTAATCCTAATCTTCTCCTAGCTCTAGTATTCTCTTTCTTCAATCCATCCTCTATTCTTCATAACACATTTTAGAAGCTTTGATGGCTCCCCATTGCCTACTAGATAAAGTCCACTCTCCTTGACACAGCCTCCAAAATCCTCCCAAAGGCATTGTTGGAAGACAATTCTCCATGTGTCTCATATTTCTGCACTTCTTGCACACAGAAGCACTGACAAATTTTGTTCCAAAGTATCTTTTCAAGAATGTTTTCCAGTAAGAATCTTTGGAAAGTGGGGAGAATGACTCCCTCCAGAGTATAAGGGAAGTTTGTTTGCTTTCCAGCATAATGAAGACAATATCCCTCCAGGACAAAGGGGAGATGTTGGCTTGCAGTCCATTTGGGGGAAAAAAACAAAAAACAAAAAAAACACCCAGGTTTCCTAAGCTTGTGGTTCCTCAGCTGTGACACAAACCCGCTGGGTGAAGCTTTGATCTGGGCCATTCTACATTGTCCCAGTAGGAAAAGGTGAGGGAAGGGGACAAGGGAAATCAATGTAACAATGAAGCTCATGATTCTTGTGCTGTGAGGAATAAAATCCTTGATCTCTGATGCAGGTATCTTGTGTCTTCTGCCAGCATCCATGTAACTTTGGCAACTTAGCTGTTAGCTCCCATGCAGTATAAAATCTTGGTTTTATGTTTTTCACAGTTCTTGACAGACCCCTGTATCGATCAGGATAAACTAAGTTATGCTGCAGTAGCAGGTGACCCTGGATCCCAGTGGCTTACAGAGATCTGCTTCTTGCTCATCCTTGTGTCCTTTGTACGTTAGCGGGTGGCTCTGCTTCTGTCATCATTGGCCTCTTTCTAGAGCAAAGGAAAAGAGAATATGGCAAAGGAAGCATCAGATTCTATACCTGCCACCTGGAAGTACCAGACATCCTCTCTGCTTACTTTCCCTGGCCCCATCTAAACCAAAGCCTGGCGGAAAGATCAAAGCTACCACCTGCCCAGGAGAAGACAGAGTTGGGATGTTGCTAAATATACCTAATGAGTGCTAGAGCACGATGTATCTATCCACACCTTTGGGAGGTGATTTGGTCATGGGGGTGGAGCTAATAATGGAATTAGTACCCTTATAAAAGGGACCCCAGACAGCTTTCTTGCTCTCTTTTTGCCAGTCAGCAGGCAGTCTGTCTCCTTGAAAGAGGGTCCTCACTGGAGCCTGGCCATGCAGGCACCCTGATCTTGGACTGCCAGCCTCCAGACTGTGAGAAATAACCTTCATTGCTTAAACCACCCAGGCTGTGGCAATTTGATAGAATAGCCAGAACGGATTAAGACAGCCCACAAAGCAGGGAAGAGAGGACAATGATCTTTGAAGTTGGCATCAGTGCTTGCAGGGAGTGGGACACAGAACTGTGTGGGAGAAGAAATGAGTGGGTGTTCTTAGAGGGGTCAAGTGCAGGGAAGACAGAGTCTAAAGGGAGCCTTTAGGGACCTGAACTTGTCAACAGGAATGTAAAGATATTTTTAGGTATCATGAAAAGTTTTCATATATGGGTAGATGGGGGTGCCGCAACCTTTTATGGCAGGGGTTCAGGATCTGAAGAAGGGGCCAACGCACGAATGAAAATGCTATACAAGAAATATGAATTTAGCCCTAACCAGTTTGGCTCAGTGGATAGAGCGTCAGCCTTAGGACTGGAGAGTCCCAGGTTCAATTCCAGTCAAGGACATGTAATACCTTGGTTGCAGGCACATTCCCAGTGGGGAGTGTGCAGGAGGCAGCTGATTGATGTTTCTCTCTCATCAATGTTTCTAAATCTCTGTCACTCTCTCTTCCTCTCTGTAAAAAATCAAATATATATACAAATATATATATATATATACAAATATATATATATATATATATGTATATATATATATATATATAAAGAAATGTGAATTTAGAAGGCATCTGAGGGCCAGGGGTGTCTCTTTCATGAAGAGCACCCTGAAACTGGGTCCCATCTGCTTTAATCACTTGAATATAAATTTTCCCTTTAGAAATGCCTATAGGCATATCAAAGGTAAAGTTTGGTAAACAGTAAAAGGATTTTCAGGTTAGGGAGTTGCCTTGAGCCTTTGAGCTTACAGCAGGGCAATATTATGCTGATTTTCAGCCCTGCTAAATATAGAAGTCCATTGGCCTTCCAATGTGTCTTTTTGCATTAATATGCTAACTACTGTTGGTTTTAGCCTCTGGCACGAGGGTTGAAAAACTTTGTGGTGAACACACAATATAATATACAGATGATGTATTATAGAGTCGTATAAGCCTATTTAATATCCTATATAATAAAAGCATAGTATGCAAATTGTCCCCTCCACCAGGAGTTGCCTGGGAGTTTGACCAGAGGGTGGGGCCAGGGGGAAGGGAGGGAGTAGCCAGCAGCCACTAGGGACCCTACCAGTGCATGAATTTTGTGCACTGGGCCTCTAATAACCTATATAATAAGAAAGGAAGGAAGGAAGGAAGGAAGGAAGGAAGGAAGGAAGGAAGGAAGGAAGGAAGGAAGGAAGGAAGGAAGGAAGAGAGGAGTAAAATAGAGTTTAGGCAATAGGTCACAGAAAATGCAAATCAGTTATTATTGCTTGTGCTTAAGATTCCATCAGTATCTGGGGGTTGGTCTAATTGGGGAAACAAGCATCTTGAGTGTGTATGGATAGGGGACCAGGAGGGGAGAAGGACACATAAGAATATGAACTGGCTGGCAAACTGCAAAGAAGGAAATAAACACCCTAATTATTTCCCTCAAATACAATGCTCCCAGGAACTCGGAGCCACTGGTGTTAGGAGACTCAAGCTGTCAGCAAGGCCCAGCCTCTAGCTCTGCATGAGCAGCCAGTAGGCAATCCTCCCACTTTCCTCACTTTCTTAGAGAGCCTCATCATGCATGGCCAACCCAGGGAACACACCTCCATCCATCCTGTTGTCCATGACAGAAACCCAGAAGTCATCCTTAACTTTTCTGTCCCTTTACTCCCCACATTGAATTGATTCTATGTTCTAATATTCCTCAAATCCACACACCACTTGCTATCTCTATAACCACTAACATAGTTCAAAAACCGTCACCTAAGTGTGTTCTAACTTCCTCTCCGCCTCTGTCTGGCTCCCTTCCTATGTGGTTCTTACATTGTGCAACTGATCATAGTCCCTTCTCTGATTGTCACTCTTCATTAGCTCCTGTCACCCTCAGGATAAAGTCCAAAGTTCCAAATATTGCCTTCAATGTCCTTTGTGAGCTGGCCCCTGGTCCCTTCCTCAGCTGTATCATTGGGCTTCCCACCCAGCCACACTTTCAGACTCAGAAAATACTTCTTGCTCTCCCTGGAAATCCTCTTAACCTCCCCTCCCCTCCTCCTCAACCCTCTCCCTCCTGACTCATCTGGTTAATTCCCACTCTTGAAATCTAAGCTGTGATGTTTCCTATATCACAAAATCTCCCTAACTCTTTCTAGGCTGGGAAAGTGGTCCTGACTATGTGTTCCCATAGCAACTTGTATTTGCCAAAGTCGGAGCATATAATAATCTGTGTTGCAGTTTTGGTGTTTGTCATTTTATCTTATCTGTATCTCCATCTAGATTACTAGTTCTCTACTCTGCACACTTAAGGACCTTATAAAAAAATATACAAATGCCAATTAAAGAAGAAGCTCTTCAGATGGATCTGGACATGGGTTTTGTATATTTTCCAAATAACTGCAGAGTGTGGCCAGAGATGGGCATCACTGAGACAATAATTTCTTGAGCTCAGAGAACCTACTGGATTGATTTCAGTTCTCCAGTGCCCTGCACAGGAAACACACCTAGCACCTGTCACTTAGATCTCTGAACACTCCACTTTGGTCTTCCAGGTGAAAGCTTTGCAGAGGAGGAGAAGAGATAGGTCTTGGAGAAGATCATTGTCCTGGGGAGGACTCACCTCTCACCCCTCACGAGCGCAGGTGGAACTCAGTCTCTTCAGCTCATTCTGGAACAAAATCACACAGTTGCAGTGGGGCTCAGCCCATTGGGGTATTACAGCCATCCACAGCAACTCTGCAGCTTATTTCTTTGCACAGAGAGGGGTGTAACTTTGGAAGGACAAGTTCACTTTTCCGAGCTCTTTAGATTTCGTACCTCTTCAAAGCAAGTACAAAGATGGGTAAACTGAGGCTCCCAGAGGAAATGAGTGGGCACTACCTCCATCCTCTCTAGAACAATGCAGAGCAGAAATCAATAGGTGACTCTTGAAGAGCAGTCAGCTTCACTAGGTGACACAGCCCCACCTGGACCCTACTGTCCTTCCTCCTGGAGCAGAGTGGGCCCTCTCCTCCACCCCGCCTGCCAGTGTTGATGGAGAGGCATTTGCAGGAGAGGAATTGGTGCAGGAAGTGGCCAGAGTGAAGGAAGAGGACAATTCAGCACCTGCACGATTCATTTCATAAAAATGGGATCACAGCCGGCTGGTGTTGCTCAGTGGTTGAGCATTGACTCATGAATCAAGAAGTCACCAGTTTGATTCCCATTCAGGGGACATGCAGCCTCAGTCCCCAGTAGGAGACGTGCAGGAGGCAGCCAAACAACATTTCTTATCAATGTTCTATCTCTGTCCCTCTGCCTTCCTCTTTCTATAAAAATCAATAAAACATATCTAAAATATTTTTTTAAATGGGATCATGTTAGTTCCTAGTACAATAAGGAAGGGACCTGGGGAATTTTATCAGAGAAGCTGGGCCTTAATTAATATGGGAAGACAAACATTTCTGCCAACAGTGCAGTGGCTGATCTTGCCCACCCACTCCACCAGAGTGCCCACTGCTAGGATGCTCCAGCTGATCCCCTGCCCAGTGACAGAGGCTGAGCAAGGAGGCAGGGCCAGAGCTGTGCTTACTGTTAGATGTCCGCAGGGCAGGACGATTTTTTAAAAATATATTTTATTGATTTTTTACAGAGAGGAAGGGATAGGGATAGAGAGTTAGAAACATTGATGAGAGAGAAACATTGTTCAGCTGCCTCCTGCACACCTCCTGCTGGGGATGTGCCTACAGCCAAGGTACATGCCCTTGACCGGAATCAAACCTGGAATCCTTCAGTCCGCAGGCAGACGCTCTATCCACTGAGCCAAACGGGCTAGGGCAGGCAGGACGAGATTTTGACAACAGGCAGACCTGGGTTCAAATCCTGGCTGGCTATAGCCCTGACCAGCTCTAGACCTTGAGCACGTAAAGATCATGAATCTAGACCAGTGGTCGGCAAACTCATTAGTCAAGAAAGCCAAATATCAACAGTACAATGATTGAAATTTCTTTTGAGAGCCAAATTTTTTAAACTTAAACTATACAGGTAGGTACATTGTTATTAACTTAATTAGGGTACTCCTTCAATCGCACTATACGTGCGCACCCGCATGTGGTATTTTTCAGAAGAGCCACACTCAAGGGGCCAAAGAGCCATATGTGGCTTGCGAGCCACGGTTTGCCGATCACTGATCTAGACTATTTATCACATGTTCCTGTTTGTTATTGTCGTCGCTGCTGCTGTTGTTGTTGTTCTTATAAGGAATTCACTTTGCAGTGGCACCAAAAACAGCTCACCCCAACAGGGCAACAACAACAAAAACACACAGAAGAACCCAGCAGCCAAGTGAAACCAGATGTCAATTCTCTCACTGTGGTTTGTGGGGTTCAACGCTCTTGCTTTGCTGGTTGTCTCGGTGGTTAATGGCCATCTGTAGACTGTCTTCCACTTACGACAGGGGCTCTGTTCAAAGTCTCACCCCAAAGAGGTGGCCCTGGAGCTGGTGCTGAGGTGCCCAGGGCCTAGGACAGGCGTCCACACTCGTTTCCTGGCTGCAGAGAAAGGGGAACCAGCGCTGTTCTGAGGCCCTCCAACGCAGTGACAGTTGCATTCCCACACCGAGCAGCAAGGCTGGGAATGCTTCCTGCCATTCCTGCTTCCTTGTCACTGAAGCAAGCAGGCCCAGGGGAAGTGAGCCACTAGCACCCCAAGCAGGAATCAGAAAAAAAAAAAAGAAAAAGAAAAGAAAAAAAAAAAAGGAGTGATGTGCCTTTAAGATGAAGGTGGTGGGCAACCATCCATCTTCCCTAAACACAGACTCGCCTTGTTCTTCCATTTCTGGCTGAGTGATAAAAACGTTAAATGTCATTTCCTGTATCAGTGGTTAACCACTAGATGCTGGATCAGAGATTTACCAGAAGTGCTGAAGTTAAGGAAAAAACAACAACAACACACACACACACACACACACACACACAAAACAACCCTGCTGTTTTCAATAACCCTTTTTCTAGCACCCTGTGGGAACTTCTTAACCTTTTGGTTGGGTGGCGGGGAGGGGAGGAGGCATGAGGGGGTTGGTGCATTTGTTGGCCTGGGCAATAGATTTAGGATACCATTTGCCACAGATATTCTTATGCTTTGTCTCGGAGGCCAGGAGCATGGCTGGCGGGGTCTGCACCCTCCTTGCCAGGGGAGGCAGAAGGCAAAGTAGAAAACCCTGCACCTGCCTTCTTTCTTTACCCACCAGGAGATCCGTGGTCGCTTGGTTGTCAGTACACCCAACGTTTTCATCCAGGACTGTGGCTCTGCCTGCTCCGCCCACCTGCCTGCAGCCTCAAGGGCCTGGCAGCGACGAGGCGCGTCTGGGGAAAGCAGTTCTCCCAGAGCCTGAGCACCTGAGCAGCCGCGGTCCGAGGGACGGGCAGCCCAGCCTGGTTCTTTGTTGTGTCTTCTTCAATTTCCCCCATTTGATTCTTTAAGTGCTCGGGAGAGTCAATGAAGGGAGGACTGGCCCAGCCCTGCTGAGAGGGGGCTGGTCCCACCCTCAGTGCACCGGAGGCTGTGCTCCCAGGCCCTCTACTCCGCTGCGCGCTTTCCGGGGTGACCTCCAGGGGGCACCCGCGCACAAAGCCACCTGGCCCCACACCGCTGCCGCCAAGGCCCCGCACCAGGCTCATTGCAGGCACTGATTTCCCAGCTACACTTGGTTTCAGGGATTGCATTTCCCAGCCGGCACCGCCTGGGGTGGTGCTCCGTGCACACCGCGGTCATGTGCATCTAGGGACACCCGCAGTCCCCGTTTGCCTGGAACTAAAGGGATTGCTTGCAGGAGGCGGGACTTTCCGTATTAAAACTGGGAAAGTCCCGGGCAAACAGGAATGGGTTGGCTACCCTCACAGACCAGCGTGTGGCAGGCAAATACACGATCTCCTTCAAAACTGCAGCTAAGCCTTGAGGTGCAACCAGGTCCAACGAAAGAGGGCACGACCCGGGGCAAGCATTCCTTGGAGAGATTGGAAAGCTTCCCTGCCCCCAGCACACACCTGGCAGCCACCCCGTGCCAACTCAGCAGTTACCCGTGGAAATCTGAGATCAGAGTCAGAATCGAAAGATGGGGAGAAAGTGTAGGGAAAACATGATAGTCCATCAACTTTCTGGTAAGCCTACGAAACACACCTATTTTCCTCCTGGCAATCTTGGTGAATAGCACTGTCAGTGCCACTCTCAGGTGTCTAGGATGCAAAAATGTAGAGGGTGAAGGGTTGGGTCACTCCTTGCTCTGCCTCCCCCTCTCTCTTTTCAGCAGTTGTCTGGTGTCCCTGCTACCTCCTGTCTCTCCTCTGCACCCCACTTCGGCTGCCCGAGCCCAGCTTCCCACGTGCCTCCGCTAACCTCCATCCTCTCTGACCAAGATGTCCTCTGCTTCCTGGCCTTTGCGACGCTTCCCCTCTTTTTAAATTAAATCCAAGAAGCTGTTATTGCCCTAACCGGTTTGGCTCGGTGGATAGACGGTCTGCAGACTGAAGGGTCCCGGGTTCGATTCCAATCAAGGGCATGTACCTTGGTTGCAGGCACATCCCCAGCAGGGAGTGTGTAGGAGGCAGCTGGTGGATGTTTCTAACATTCTATCCAGCTCCCTTCCTCTCTGTAAAAAAAAAAAAAAAAAAAAAAAAAAAAATCAATATAAAGTATATATTTTTTAAATCCATTTATTGAGTACCTAGATCAGAGGAATGCCATCAAGGTCACCTATCTAGATTTCATGTAGCTTTGGACATTTCTCATGGGACCTTTGTGACTAAAATCATCTGTGATGGCTTCTTGACATTTCCAGGCAAAGCTGAGCACTTCCTGCCAGCGTCCTGGTTCGTCTCTCTCTTTAGCCCTCATCACATTGCTGTGATTATTGGATTATATTTCCATCTTGCCTGTTCGCTGTGAACCCCTGAGTCTTATTTTTCTTGCTGCCCCAGAGTTCGTCCCAGCTCTTGACAGTAGCCATTAACAAAGTATGGAAAATGAATGGTATGGAGATAAAAAAGGGAAGTTGCCGGGACCAGTTTGGGTCAGTGGATAGAGCGTGGGCCTGCGGACTGAAAGGTCCCGGGTTCGATTCCGGTCAGGGGCATGTACCTTGGTTGTGGGCACATCCCCAGTTGGGGGGTATGCAAAAGGCAACTGGTCGATGTTTCTCTCTCATCGACGTTTCTAACTCTCTGTCCCTCTCAATTCCTCTCTGTGTAAAATCAATAATATATATATATATATATATATATATATATATATATATATATTTTTTTTTTTTTTTAAGGGAAGTTATTGGCTGGGTGCTATTAAACTTAGATGGGTCTATAGCCATATACAAATCTGGTCAGAATAACCTGTTAGTCTTTACTGAAGAGCCAAAGGTCTTTGCGCTGTGCCCCATCCTCACCAACATTGTTACAAACATCCTGGATGAAGATATAAAAAGCACAGAAAACAGGTTTGCAGAAAGACCGAAGCTGGGAGGTATCACTAATATGCAAGATGTTAGAATTGATGTTGCAAAGTTGCCTTGGCCTACTAGATCAATAGACCAAACTAAGAAGATAAAAGTTCACACGAATGAATGTAAATGCTACATTCATGGCTGCACTAGGCACTCGTCCAGTGAGGGCGGTCTGGCTTAGCAGTTCTTATGAAAAAATTCTAGCAATTCCCACAGTCTTTAAGCTAGAGAAAAACCCAGAGACTATCCAAAATAGAGGATCTCAAGCTTTTTAAAAACACAATAGGGAATTTCCATCAATTAGAATTTTATACAGAGGTCTAGTTTTTTTAAAAAAATAAATTTTAAGGTGCTGCTCTGTGCAGTAGAGACAAAGGGTCAGGCAAGCCAGGTCCCCCTTTCAATTTGCCTCTCACCCCCCTCGTTATGAAGACCCCTGAGGCACCTTTTCTAACTCCTGGGGATCTTCTGAGGGTGGTTTGAAGACAACAGATCAGAATCAGTCTCTTTGCCCCCACCACGTCTACACAGCCAGTGTCAGAACTCCTTCAGTCCTTAAGCAAGCTTTCTTCCGGCTTGTTTTGTTTCCGTTTATACTTTGCGTTATTCCGTTTATACATGTGGTATTGCATGATACATTTGACTGTACAGGGCCCACTCCCTTGTGGGGTTCTGCTGTTTATTCTGCTCACCAGTGTATCCTGGAGCATAGTACGTGGTAAGGGCTCAATAAACATTTGTTGGGAAAATGAATTAAAGAATCTGAAAAGAACCCAGGTGTCTAGTGCCCTTCCCATATTGTGCATGCCCCAGCAATAACACAAGCTTGGGCTGCATTAAAAGAAGATTCCTGTCCATAAATAGATGAATGGGTAAAGAAGAGATGGTACATATCCACTATAGAATGTGACGCAACAATAAAAAAAGAATGAAATCTTGTCATTGTGACAACATGGATGGACCTACAGATGCTAAGTGAAATAAGCCAGAGGAAGACAAATACTGTATGGTTTCTCTTATATGTGGAATGTTTCTAAAATGTCATGAAAATGTTAATTTTTTTTCTCAATCACTTAAAAATGAAGAAGCTATTTTTAAAACATTGGTTGCACAAAATCCGTCAGTGGGCTGGAATGCACCATTGGGCCATAGTTGGTCAGTCCCTGGTTTAGTCCCAGCCCTTCCTGAGACATGACTGGCAGGGCAGCATAGGGTGAGAAACTACACATTTGATGCTTCTGTTGTGTTCTTCCCCCTGCAGAGTGATGATTCAGCTGCCCCTGTTCCCTTGCATACCAAGTACATCTACAGCAAAGGCAGCAGCTGGTCCAAACCCTGCCAACTGTCGCATCCGGTGTAGAACTTTGGGGCATGATGCTCCATTTCTGTCCCATTTTCATATCCATTCATGGGGATGACTTAGGCCAGGACAATGGCCCTCTTTGGACCCTAACAGAAAGTACAAACATAGGCCGAAACCGGTTTGGCTCAGTGGTAGAGCGTCGGTCTGCAGACTGAAGTGTCACGGGTTCGGGCATGGGCATGTACACTGGTTGCGAGCACATCCCCTGTAGGGGGTGTGCAAGAGGCAGCTGGTCGATGTTTCTCTCATCGACATTTCTAGCTCTCTAGCTCTCTCCCTTCCTCTCTGTAAAAAATAAATAAATAAAAAATTTAAAAAAGTACAAACATAGGAACTCAACTTGGTCATTTCTGAGAGCATATCCTGTGTCAGTTGTCCTTCCTTCCCACATCCCAGACCAGCCTTCGGCCTTTCCCTCTCCTGGGACACTTCAGTACTGGCCTAACCTGGCACCCTCCCAGTTGGCATTGCATGCTGCCTTCACCAGAAACCATCCCTCGTAGCAATGAGTTTTAAAAGATAATGACTTCTGGGCAGGAAAACTAGAAATGGAAGCAGATGAAGTGTCTATTTTCGTGCAGATGAAGTCGTGGAAGGACACATGATTCAGACTTTGTGGATAGCACGTTTCTATCATTTTGTGTAAGGCAGCAAGTTAGCTTTCCTCTGGGGTGGTGGCTGAGACTGATGTTTGGGGTTTTCTCTTTTAAAGGGGTTTTGATGCTCTTTGGTTGGTGTTTTCATTTTTTTGTTTTGTTGTGTTGTGGTTTGTTTTAATGAGGAGTTGGAGATAGGAGGATCAGGAGAGAAAGGGTTTCGTGGGGGGGGGGGGGGGTTGGGTGGGGAAAAGGGGGAGCAGAACCTATGTACAGTGCCTCCTCCAGAGTCTGATCATATAGAGGTCAAGGTAGTTCAAAGTCATAGAGTCAGATGCTTGGGGACCTGCCAAACACCACATGCCTTGGTTAGAAAATCAGCGACAGTTTGACATCTTGTGAGATTGCCATCCAAAGATAAGGAAGGGAAAGGGGAGAGTCTGGCACGGAGTTCCAATCAGGCTTGGAGCCGTGGGCCTGTCCTTATTGTCACGTTAAAGAATGTGACCACTCTGCCCCAGAGCAGTTCCCTCTAGTTTTGCCAGGGCAATGGTGGCCAGGAGCCTGAAGGAAAGACCTGGTCACCGACCAGCCCAGAGTATTTCTCAGAATTAGTTTCCTCTGCTACTCTCTCCCCAGGTATTCAGTACCCAAAGGGGATGGACACCTTGAATTGGTGTCGGGTCACTGGATCTTCACAGGGTGTGCTAGGGCACTCTGGGGACTTCAATAGAAAAAGTCCTGCTCCTCAGGACTACATTGAATCCTGCATTCCTCTATACATATATCAGTGTGCTAGTAAATTCCAGCTGTCCTGTGGAGGGGGAGGGGAAAACCTCGATTTATAACACTGGCCAACTCCAATGGTGTAAACACTCCCAACGTGGCCAATTTCAAGTTGCCAGTGTGATTATCCACGGGCTCACAAATACTCTCAAAATTAACATTGGGCTTGTGCAAGTCAGAATGTTCTAGGTCCAGTACCTCACTGCCCTGAGCCCTTGGGAATCCAAGGAGAGAGGAGAAACCAGAACAGTCTGCCCAGATAACAAAATGAACCATGAACCCATTGAAACACATCACAGTTGAGGGACCCTCATGGGGGTAGGAAGGAGGAAAAGGGTCTGGACAAGTAGTGGTCCTAAAATGCCCACAGCCAAAGCAGGTAGAGGGGAATGAGGGACTGGGGATAAATGCTAGAAACTGCAGAAGAGCCAAACCCATGTGTGGTTCTCCAAAAAGCAATAAAAACAAAGACAAAACTGTGAGGGATTTAGCCACCTCCCCTTCCTAGTTCCTGCCTCAGTCCATCATTTTGCAGGGAAAGTCTTACTACAGGATATTAAAAAGCAGCCACCTTATAGCTCTGAAAAGAGATGCCCACCTTTAGAACAGGCTATAGAAGAGATGGTGGCTGACCTGGAGGGATCTGTACTGTGAACACAGAGGGCTGCTCTGTCAATCTGGTCAAGTTCAGGTGGCACCAAGAATGGAATTGTGCTGCCCCCTACAGAAATGACTGGTGAGACGTGTAAAGCCAACGCAGACCCCCAGAGAAATTCTGTTTATTTTAGAGACTTCACTGGAAAAAGGGGGTCAGGATACTGTTTCTGTGCTCAAATCGACTGAATGAAGCTACCTGGGACTGAATGAAGAACAGTATAGAAAGGAGAGAAGAGGTAACAGTATAGAAAGGAAAGAGGAAGGGATTTTGTAGAGCTTCAGGAAAGAAGGGGGGGAAATGAAGATTATTGATTCCAGCTGGTGGTGGGGAAAAGGAAAAGGAAAACAAAGAAGCCAGAGTGTGGTGATTGGTGCCTGAGAAGGTAGCTTCTCATGAGAAAATGCTCCTAGGTAGATAAGCCCAACTCCGGAGGGAAAGCTCCGTGAAGTACATGGAGAGGAACTAGAGAAGAAATTGCTATTGAAAGTGACACAGAGAGAGCGGGGCGTAGCCAACTGATTGTGGATAGATCCCAAGTCCTAAGATAATGGGCAGGGGGGGGGAAAGAGACAAAGGAAGGGAAATTTTAAAGAAGCCTTCAAAGACTAATTAAATTCACAAAAAGACTAAAGATAATTCCACATAGGAGTATAAATTTACAACTAAAAAGAAGGCAAGACTAGCCACTTTAAGGACTCCAGGGGAAGATAAACTAGAATAAGACTGTGTTGAGAGTAGTCTGGGTATTACCTGTCCAGAGCAGATTATTTAACCAAGAACCTGGAGAAGAACTGGATCCATAGGTCTCCAAAGCAGAAAAATGTTAAAAGAGTGAGATTTCTATCTGCAGTTTATAATAGGAACTTTCTGGATATTTATAGAATATGGATCTGATGATACAAAATGATGCTTGTGAATTGGAGAAGCAATACAACCCACTTCATGGATATGCAGATCCCCCAACTCCAAAAATTCTTAAAATCCCCAAAAGAAATTTGAAAAAAAGAAAGCCATATTTGAAAATATGATTCATTTCCTGAACATCACAAAAAAATGGGGGGTAGGGGGGTAGGGGGAGAGAAAGGAAACTGTCCACTGCACAAAAGAATAAAATGAGAGATCTAAGTGCCCCGGCAAACTGAAGAACGCAGGTTGTAGGAGCATAGACTTGAAAGATGCTTATTTAAACACACAGGCCAATGGTTTGGCTAAGTCACCCAAATGGAGGAAGGGCATTATTTACGTACAAAAGGGATACAGGTTATGACACATAACATGAATGATGCTCTCGTTTTTTATTTATGAAGGAAATAGCCAAAACTCACTCCTCAAAAACTAGAAGCTTGGCAGAGGTAGAAAGAAGGAGGTGGACGCCTGATGGAACGAGATGAGATTAAAAGTACAGTAGGAGAGATCAAGGGGAGGGCAAGCTTCTGATCTTCCCGGGCTGGCAGTGATGGGCATGTTAGAAAATGATATGAGGAAGTGCTGCTCAAGGAAAGGGGCCCTGAAATCAAAGGTTTCAAAGAGAAAACCAGAGTCCCTCAAGTAAAAGCCATCATCAGAGAGGCCAGGATAAAGAAATTGGAATAGAAGTGATGAAATTTAATACTAAAGAGAGGCTTCTAGAGGAGTTCATACAGAGAAGAAAATGAGAAGAGAAAGATACAGCAAAAAATAAAGGAACTGCCTACAACATTCTAGAGTGTCCTAGAAATGTAAGGGGAAAAGAGTAACGGTAAAATGAAGTAGATAGATTTTAGTGGCAAGGTTGAAATGGTTAATAAAGGGGATTTTTATGAAATTGTTTTCAGGAGTAGAACAGTATAGAAAGGAGAGAAGAGGCAGTGGGCTTATTTCAGAATGCCAAGAATAATTAAGAAATACATGAATCATCAGCCAGCAACCCAAAAAGGAGCATGCTCAAGCTGTGGGTGGAAAAGAAGCCACGCTCTGGGGCCTCCTACTGACTCCTAGGAGCTTCCACTCCTCCCTGGGCCTCCTTCAGTGCCTGTTTTCAATAGCACATGGGGGGTAGGGGGGGAAGGATGAATGAAATGAATCTCATTTCTTCTTTGGTTCAGTCAACATTTATAAAAAACATGGTCGATGGGCCAAGTGATTGGTACTGAGAAAATACAAGAATAAATAAGAAACATGGCTACATATAAACAGAAGCAAGAAAGAAAAAAAAAAGAAAAAAAGAGTATTTAAGACATGGAATTTGCCAGAGAAGGTAGAGCAAAGTTCACAATCAATAAAATGAGAGACAATATGAAATATGATAGAACTGAAGATAAGAAGGTAGGTGAGAGAGGGCTGTATAGATTTTGAAGAGGAACAAAATGGAAAGGGAAAGTGGGAAGCAAAAGGGGGAAGTGATGTTAAAAGCCCCAACTCTAGAGCCAGACAGACCTGAACTCTAATCTGTGTCCCCGCCCTTACTCAGCTGGTTCTAATGTGATCTTGAGTAAGGAGGTGCTTATGAATGCTGAGCCTCAGGCTCCTCAACTATAACGTAGATTAATAGTGTAACCACCAAAGTAACTCGTGGTGTCAGCATGACAGAGGAAGGGATATCAGGCTTACCTTCCCACCAAAAAATAACAGTAAAACTGGACAAAATATATAAAACAACTGTTTTCAGATAGTCGGCCACAGATGGGAAACTTGAGAGAAGTAAAACAGAAGAGGTGAAATACATGTTTACTATGGCCTTCTGCCTGGGGCTTTCCAAAACCACAGCATGGGGAAGTAGAATCCAGACTAAGGCAGGCGGAAAAGCAGACCAAATGTGAGGGTTGACCAAGGGACTGAAGCTAGGGCAGTGCACAGAAAGGAAGGGGCTGCATAGAGAAGAAATCCGGAAATCTGCATGGGAACCACCTGACTCTGGTACAAACAAAGCTGCTGGTATGCAGAGTGTCAGAGAGCAGTGTCCTGAACAAATATTCCAGAGGTCACACAGTGGGGAGGGACACTGATGTTTTCAGTGGTCATAGTAGAGAGAGTTTGAAGAATATTCTGGAAATTCAACTGAGATCCAGTAAAGGCCACACCTTAGGGGTTAGGCCACCTGGCCCTAGAGAGGGAATGCACTCAACCCTCCTTAACAAAAACAAAGGCCGACACTCAGCAGTATCAAGCTGACCCATGAATAACTAGCTGCCAGCTAAAGAAAAATCCAACACTCTTGAAAGGAAGACAATAAAATCCATGAGGTATGATATGCAATTAAAAAAAAAAAAATGATGGCATGTAACAAGGAGGAAACAAAGTAGTCAATAGAAAGAGTCCCAAAGGTGATACAGAAGGAATTAGCAGACAAGGACTTTAAAAAGACAAAACAAATATGTTCAAGAATTTAAATAGAAAGAATGAACATAGGAATGAATAAATAAATAGTCTTATCAGAGGATAGAAACTATGAAATCAAATCAAATGAAAACTATAGAACTAAAAAATATGCAATAACTGAAATTATTCATAGGATGGACTTTACAGCAGATTGGACACTGCAAAAGGAAAGATCAATAAACTTGAAGACAGAATAATAGAAAGTATTCAAATTAAAGCACATAGAGGAAAAAATAAAGGACTAAAACAAACAAACAAACAAACAAAAAAAAACTACAGAGTTTAAGTTACATGTGGGACAATAATAACCAAACACATGTATACCTAAAAATTCAAAAAGAAAGCAAAGAGACATTGGAACAAAAGAGATATTTCAAAAAAAGTGTCGACTTTACATCCGATTAAAAAAAAAAAAAAGAAATCCACAGATCCAATACTCTTAACTTATCTCAAGCAAAACAAACACAAAGGGAACCACATCTAAGGATATATAAGTCAAATTGCTGAAAAACAAACATAAAGAGATCTTTGAAGCATCCTGAAGACAAAAAAAAAAAAAGAAAAGAAAATTTTTCTACAGGGGAACATTAGTAGGAATTAATCTTCTCATCAGAATCAGTGAAATCCAGAAGATAGTGATTGAAATATTTGAAGCTTTAAGAGAAAAAACTGTTAACCTAGAATTCTATATCCAGCAGAAATATCTTCCAAAAAATGAAGGAAAGATTAAAGAGATGCCAGATAACAAAAGCTAAAAGAATTTATCACTAGCAGAACTGCACAATAAAAAATGTTAAAGGAAGTTCTTCAGACCAAAGGGACATACCAGATAGAAACAAACATAGAGAAGAGTGCCAAAAATGGTAAATCTATGGGGGAAATAGAAAACACGTTTTAAACATTTTTTTTTTTTTACATTGACTGTTTAAGGCAAAAATAATGGCTATGTGGTTCTGGGATTATAATATATGTAGAAGTAAACAATGTAATAATATCACAGAGGACAGCAGAGGAACAAATGGAAGCATATTGTTGTAAGGCTCTAATATTTAGAAATCAGAGTAAATTCAAGTCAGACTGCAATAAGCTAAAGATGCATATTGTTAGCAACCACTTAAACAAAAACAAAGAGTTGAAGCTGAAAAAGACAATCGAGGAGATAAAATAGAACAGTAACAAATACTTCATTAATCCAAAAGGAGGCAGGAGAGAGCGGGGAAAGGGGCAAAGAGTAGATGGTTCAGCTCAAATAGAGAACAAGTGAAAAGATGACAGGATTAGACCAACCTAACTTACAGATCTGTAGTGAAAACAAAATGAAATAGTGAAAGTGGAACCCTGTTATAAAGCTGTCCTCATAACAGATGTGAGGTTGTAGCGGTCGGTTTCAGGATGGAGGGAATAATAAGAGACATGGAAAAGCCAACCTGGGGTATTGGAAAACGAACACAATAGGTTCTAAGTTGCCACACTCCTTCCCACCCTGGTTCTTCTGGGCTGTGTGTGCACACACAGCCATGGGCCACGCTCACCAATGGGGCATGGAGCTCAAGCGAGTGGGTACCATTTTCATGTTGTTATGGAACAACCACGTGAACTTGGCTTGGGAGCTACCCCCACAGAAGAGAGAGTGAAGCTGGTGTGTAGTGCTGGTGTTTGAGCAATATGGAAGAAAGGAGACAAGCTTGCAAATCTATCCACTCCACGCAAACATCTGGCGGGAATAGGATGTCTGCTGGAGAAAAAAATAAGCGGGGGCTTAGGGTGGAAATGCTCTGTCCATTGAAAGCCTGGTATGAAAAAAAAAAAAAAAAAAAAAAATGGCCGAAGAGAACAAAGGCAGCAGATCTAGAATGGAAAAATCATAATCAAACATGACATCGGACGTAGGTAACTGTACAATTAGAATTTGACAAGGTTTTTAATCATGAGAAGAGCAATTAAAATAGGACTTTCATGCCTTACGTGTGATTCGGTTCCTGTCAGTGTTCCTTTACTGAAGACCTCTGGCACAGGCTTGGGGTGAGGTGCAAAAATTATTAAGACCACATCCCTGCCTTCAAGAAATACCCAGTTCTAGTGAGGGAGAGAGGCTTAGAAAAAAAGTCAAAATGTACTGTGGCTTTGGTCCTGGAATCCCTCTGCTACTTACCGGCTCTGTGGCTTTAGGCAAATCTCTTGCCCTCGGTTTTCTCACCCATAATATGGGATAATAGTATTATAACAACTGCCAGACAAATCGTGCTCCTGATTTAAAAGCACCCCGCACACTTTCTGGCCTATAGCAATTCAACAGCTCCAGGAGAATCAATCCACGTGAATAGTATAGATGCAGAATAAAGTTTAAGAATCTCTTGTCAGCATGGATTCCATTCAATATTTACAAAGAGCATATACTGTGTGCAAGGTTCATAAAAAGCAGTTTCCCCCCTCCCCCCCAACATAATGATAGAGTGGTGCATAAAAAGCAGAGAGGAGAAAGGGGAGGCCCTCAGCCTGGGGTTAGGGGAGGAAGGCCCACAGGCATGGCTGCCAGCCAGGCAAACAAGGGGGCAAAGGCATCTCAAGGAATAGAAAGGTCTGAGCTGGCAAGAGCATGGGGTGTGCAGGGAGCCACAGCCCAAGCTCGAACTGGTAGGGACTTGTCCGTCTGGAGAGGTGGGCAAGGGCAAGTTCATGAAAGTCATGCAAGAAATGACTCCATCCTGTGGGTGGTGTGTGCCCCGGAGGATCTCAGAGGGAGGTCCAAGGATGGCCCTGTGCTCCAGCTGGTCTCTCTGGAAGCTCTGGATGCAATGCTGGCACAACGGGCTTCAGGGAACCCAACTTCCGGAGCGACTCCTCCAGGGCAGGGCCTGGGGCTCACTCGGCTTTGTTTCCCACACACCCACCGGAGTTGGACCCACAGTAAGCACTCAGTTTGTTGAACCAAATCTAAATTAATAGAATTTCTTGTCCAGAAACTTTGGCATCTTACCTCTATCTATGGGATTTAGTCAACCAGTTTTATTAAATCCCTGAAGGGGATACACCATCAAGTGAGGAGGGGAGATATGAACAGATCCTTGAGATAAAGCTGATAATCCAAGTGTGTGTAACGTACTTTAGGACATAGAGAAAGAAGCTATTGGTTGTCAGGGGGAGCCAGGGCCATCTCCACCACGGAAGAAATATTTGAGTGGGGTTTTGAAGAATACATAGGAGTTCGCTAGTAGAGAGATGCAAGAGTATTCTGGCCTGAGGGCAGGAAGAGGCAGGGAGACGTGACAGAGAACTGGAAGTGTTTGAGGATGGATGACTAGTGCTCTCACTCGCTGGGGGTTGGATATAAAGATGCGATGAGAGAGTCGAGAGCAGAGGTTTTCCACCCTGGGCTGCTCACCAGAGAGCTCTTCAACTGCCCGGGGCCCACGCCACCTTTCAAACCAATTAAATCAGGATTTTGTTAAAGCTCCCAAAGGGATCCCACTGTGCTGCCAAGCTTCAGACCCAATGGCCTAGAAAGTAGAGATAAGAAATTGCAGTATCTCCGGAGATCAGGCCCCTGCCACGCTGGCGAGCACATACCCTGGGAAAAGACCAGCCAAACCACAGCCCTGGCTCCTTCCTGCCGCTCCGTTCTGTGCACCCCCCAACCCCCATCCCCCAACCCCCAAACCCAACCTGCTCTCTGCTCTGAAAAAGCCCGTCTGCGAGTGTGGCCCCAGACCAGTAGCATCATCTTTAGATGGTAATTGGTTAAAAATGCAGATTTCCCAGCTTTCCCCCAAACTCTGGAAATGGGGCCCAGGAGTCTGCGTCTCAGCAAGCCTCCCAGGTGGCTGCTGGCGTGTGAGAACCGCTGTGCTGGACTACAGCTCCCTCCAACACAGCAGCCAAGGGGCCTTCAGGTGCCCGGGGGCCTGCCAGCGCCGTGGCCTGGGATTGAAGGTGCCAGAGGGCAGAAAGCCCTGCTGTTTTGCGGAGGGGGGGGGGGGGGGGATGCCTGGAAAAGGCGTTAGGGTAAGAGGCATGGGGTTTATATTTTCTCCCTTGAATACAAAGTGGCCTTTGAAAGCAAACTGTCAAGATAGTTCAAGTCAGAAGTGGCAGGGAAGTCCGTGATTGTCTACGGATATGGCTATTCCACACTTATTTTCCCTTTGGAGGAAAGGGGTGGAGGAAGGTGAGGAGGGTCTCCCTCGGGGAGTGGGAAGAAAGAAGGTGCTCTCTGCCGGTTCTCTGCTCTGCCCACCCCTCCCTCCAGGCCCCAGCTGGGCTGGGAATGCACAATTCCTGGGAGGAAAATAAAATAAAGGAAAGGGACAAGGGAAATGAGATTCCCGATAGAAATGAAAACTGCCTTTCCCCTTAAAGTCAGCGGGTCAGATGTAAAGGAGTGTGCGGAGTGACAGCCGCTGCTGGGGGCCCCCATTCTGGAGTCACTGGACCTCAGAATAACTCCGGGCTTCTCGCTGCTGGAACAGGTCACTTCTGAGTCTCCACTCACTTGAGAAACTGGCCAGCTCCTCGTTCACGCGAAGCCTGAAACGCCAGTGGATTCCCGGCCACACAATTGAAGAGAGCAAGTTCTTTGGGACTTTCACCACCTTCTTTCAGCTCCGCTGCTCCAAGCTGAAGTGCTGGACCTGCCTGTATAATTTTATTATTATTACTAGAGGCCTGGTGCATGAAATTTGTGCATTGGGGGAGAGGGGAATGGTCCCCCTTCCATAGTCTGAAAACCCTCCGGGAAGGTGACCAGGCTGATCGGGAGAAGGCGCCATCCCCATCACCCCACTGCCACAGCTGCCAAGGTCTTCTCATCAACACAGGCTCCAGTCCCTTCACCTTGAAAAAGTGACAACTTTGTTTAGGCGTTTTCAAGATGTCTCTTTCATGGGCTATGACATTTCTTGCTTTCTTTTTTTATCCTCACCTGAGGATATTTTTCCATTGATTTTTAGAGAGCGTGGAAGAGGGAAAGACAGAGAGAAACATCAGTGTGAGAGGCACACTGCAATTGGCCGCCTCCTGCAGGAGCCCTGACCTGGAGCCTGCAACCTAGGTACATGCCCTTGATCAGAATCGAAGCCAGGCCCTGTGGTTCACAGGCCGAGGCTCTATCCACTGAGCCAAACCGGCTAGGGCAGGCTATGACATTTCTTAGCCCCTCCAACAGTAGACCTTCATTTTTTCCTCTAGGAGTGAGGTGGAAAAACCCTAGGTCACCTTCTTGGATTCTTATTACCCAAATAAGTGACATACCACAAGCTTAGCCAATGAGTGGTCAGAAAAGATGTTTCCTCTGCAGCTCCCGAGCAGAAGCACCACAGCCACGGGGCTGCTGGGGGCCGGGCCCCCCTGTGGTTTGTGACTCCACTCCAGCTCCCCTGCGTGTTGTTCTCTCAGGCTCTGGGCCCACACCTCCTCCTTGAGCTGGTTGTGACTGTTATGGCGTCCCAGCCTAAGTATATATATAAAATTTTCTTTTTTCCCCCTGCTTCGGTAAATTGGGGGAAATGCCCCAGGTTTGAGTAACTGTTGGATTTGACAAGTGTGCGTTTAGCGCCACCTGGTGACCACAGCTTATTAAAACAGCTTTCTTCCTGGTTCTCCATGTTCATATCATAGAAGGCTCCAGTTTCCAGACAGGTGTACACATTCAGTTCTCATGCCTGGCCTGCTTTCTCGTGGGAATGTCAGCCTTGGCTGACGGCCTCCTGTCTTTTCACAGGCACGAAACACAATATAAACAAGCAACAGGGCTTTCTCTTTCTCCTAAGTAACCAAGCATTTAAAATCTTCTCAAGTACCGATTTCTCTCATGGACAAAAGGAAGCAAGAGACACGTCTGTCTGTACCTCTAAATCATGACAAATGATCAAGGATCCTTTCTCCTTTACCCTGATTCCTGGGATCCTGGCCTACACGAGAGTTGAGGTACCCTTGACACTAAGACACCTGAGTTTCAGGTTTCTGAAGCAATATTTGATGGACGTGGAGGACCCAGGTGGTGGGAAGAAAAGATGGCCTGAGAGCCGCTATGGGCAGAGGGACATGTTGACTACTGGAGAGATCAGTGTGATTGTGGGCAAGTTACTAAATTTTTATGGACCTTAATGACCCAAACTTGTTACCCTCTTCACTATTTTCCCCATAACTTTCATGGTTTCAAAAGATGTTGCCTGTGAAAATGCATCTCTAAAAAAAGTAACGAATAACTTTCCTGTCTTTAGTAATCAGATGTGCAAATACCATCCAAAGCTTCCGATCATCATGAAGCCACCAGAGTGACCCTAATGAGTTCATGTCCCCGACAAAAGCAAAGATACCTGGTCCCTCCTTATCCTGATCCCCGGCACATGTACGATTTCTCTAGGCTGTTAGAATGTTGAGCCCAACTCACAGACCCCAGCTGTAACTTTCCCAGGCCCTAAGGCTGGGAAATCCCAATTTCTGATCCAATAAACTGGCTAATCTGGAAGGTTAACTCAAGCTCTTATGAACTAAAACAAGAGTGGAAGGCTGTGGTATGTATGTGCAGGTAGAATCTTAATTTAAGAAACACCGTTACAGCCAAAATGAATTTGGCTTAGTGGATAGAGCATTGACTTGTGGACTGAAAGGTCCCAGGTTCAATTCCGGTCAAGGGCATGAACTTTGGTTGTGAGCACATCCCCGGTAGGGGGTGTGCAGGAGGCAGCTGGTCGATGTTTCTCTCTCATCGATGTTTCTAGCTCTCTATCCTTCTCCCTTCCTCTCTGTAAAAAATTTATATATATATATATATATATATATATATATATATATATATATATATATATATATATATAAATTACAGGCAATTAATACTTAAGACGTACCAACTCTGTGTCAGGAGTTTTAGATACAGAATCCCCACAATTATCACCAAAACAGCCAAGCAAATGGGGAAAGAGGCAGAGAGAAGCTGAGGAACTTGCCTGCAGCTGGATCAGGTAGGATCCTCTGTAGGCCTGTATGACTTCAGAGTGCAAACTCTTTCTAAATAGCCAACTTTTAAAATAAAAACATGGCAATTTCCAGGTACAAACCAACATCCCCAACTTAAACCAGTGTTGAAGGGATACCCTGGGTTCAGCTATGTTTTCAGAAGTTCCCATCTTCTTAAAATGTAATGGAGCCGAAACCGGTTTGGCTCAATGGATATAGCGTCGACCTGCAGACTGAAAGGTCCCGGGTTCGATTCCAGTCAAGGGCATGTACCTTGGTTGCGGGCATATCCCCAGTAGGGGGTGTGCAAGAGGCAGCTGATCGATGATTCTCATTGATGTTTCTAACTCTCTATCCCTCTCTCTTCCTCTCTGTGAAAAATCAATAAAATATATATTTTTTTAAATGTAACGTTGGAGGGTTAGTATTTATTGACAAACCTTTTGAATGTCTCTGCAATGTTAATTATTTTTGCTACACATTCTTTTATTTGGCTAAGGCCAATTTCCTGATCTCCGGTCCATTTATCTGAAAGTAAACGGTGAAATGCTTCCATTCTACATTCTGGTGATTTTTCGTGACTTGGGCTAATGTGTTGTTTCAAGATATGAAAGCTCAGTTCTAGGATGTATTCTTCAATTGCTCCTTTGATAATATTCTTCCACCCATTACCTCTGCTCTCTCTTTCTGAAACGTCAAATCATTGAAGATTGGACCATTTGAATAAATATTCTAGTTTCTCCCCCCACACACACACTTTTCTCTATATATTAGGGGAATATGAATCAGCCAGGAGTAAAAGAATATTTAATTAAATAGTAGCTTTAGTAAATTAGAGGTGTTTTTTTCTTCACAAAAAAATTTTTCTTAAATATATTTTTATTGATTTCAGAGAGGAAGGGAGAAAGAAATATTAATGATAAGAGCAAATCATTGATTGGCTGCCTCCTGCAGACTTCACACTGTGGCTCGAGCCCGCAACCCAGGCATGTACCTTGACTGGAAATCGAACCATGACCTCCTTGTTCATAGGTTGATGCTCAGCCCCTGAGCTCTGCCAGCTGAGTGCCTCAAGAATGTAAGAGGTATTATTTCAGAGGCTCAAAATGTCAGGGCAAAGCTCTCTGGACTCTTTTAGCCTCGAACCCGTGGCCACATGACTAAGCCTGGAAGTGAGGGACAAAGCAGATCATTCTACTCACGATGGGAGGGCACTACAGAGTATTAAGCATGGGCACAGGGCATGGTGAAAAGCTGGGGCCGAACTCTATGGCACCATCCTCAGTCACCTCCAGCACTCAATCCACCTATGGCCACTCTTCCTTCTCATAGACAGATAGTGGCAGCTCTTCATTGCTTCAGAGTCTGTATAACAGAATCTAAGGTTCCCATTGCCAAAGAGGAGTCACAGAGAAAGGAGTATATGATGTCTAAAAACTTCCTACCCTGAGCCAAGCTGCCTCTAGATTGTCCCACTGAGACGAGTGTCCACCGTCCGCAACCTCCACCCGTCTTCGTTCCTTCTGCTGCCCCCTGGTTCCCTTCTCACCCAATCAATCTTCTGGAACCCTCGTTCCTTTCCTAGCGGTCACCAGACTTTATTAGACAGTTCTTGTGGCTGTATTCACTCATCTGTTAAAGGTGGGTAACAGCAGTCCCCACACTGCTCCAAGCACAGTGTTGCTCTGAGGATGAAGCAATGTAACTCCCCTAATCAGTGTACACTGCCTGGCGCATAGTAACTCCTGAATAAATTGTAGTGGGGTTTTTTTTGTGTGTGTGTGTGTTTTTTGTGTGTGTTTTGTTTCGTTTTGTTTTTTGCTTTCTATCAATAATATGGAGGTGGAGGCATGCTTAGTCTACCTGCTGACACTTCCAGGAACCCCAGCATTCCCAGTTGGAACTCTGAAGAGCGTTCCCCATAGAAACACGGCTCCCCACTGCGATTGTGTTCTGGGTCACTATTATTACTCCCAAAGATTCTGTGGCTGCTGCTTCACTTAACCCACGAGTTCAATGGGCTCTCCTGGGCTGGCCAGGCAAAGCATACCGCCATGAAGAACATTATAGCGAGGGGAAAACGTGAGTGAAATCTAGACATGCCTCTTACCAATGAACTACTGACATAGAACCTCTCTTAAGTTTGGTATCACCTAGAATTTAATATTGTGAGAGAAGCTGCTTTGGAGACTACATTTACAGTGAATAATCGATATTTTACTGGCCTGATCTTTTTGAGCAAGAACATTAGAGGAGTGAGAGCAGATGACAGAGGTTCAAAGACAAAGATGGGGAGCAAAACCGTGTTGTAAAGACAACCAGGTAGACCTTAGGGTGGGGGTATTCATGGGAGGTCACAATCAATGCCTTGGCTTGCAGAGGCTGGGAATCTTGGAAAGAAGCCTCAGAAACAGAAAAAAACAGGGTGCTGAGAGCAATGCCAGAGGGGTGAGCACCTACTTGTTGAGGAGCTGTGAAAAACAGAACGGGCTTTATCCAAAAGCTTATAGGAATATATCCGGGGCCCAGACGGAAAAGAAATAGGGAGACCCAGCATTTGAAAATGAAATCAAGTAGCCAGAAGAAACATAAAAAGTTTAGCTCTAAGACTGAGAGCCTCGAAGAGACGGGTTCGGGACTTTTGTGGGAAATGCTTGACAAGGTTTAAATATCCCTCTAACTGAAGCTAAGCTGCTTGGTTTCAGGATTTAACTGCGAGGCAGTCAGGATTTGTCCCTGCAGTAGCGTTCAGCATGAAGTTGTCTTGGGTGCACAGGACAGCAATGGAAAGGAGCAAGGGAAGGGATTTTGCAAGAAACAGAGGAAATAGAGAAAGGGGCTGGCTCTTTTGCACACTGGACTAGTGAGAGCCAAGAAGGAACCTGAGATCCCTGTCTACTCAAGTAGTGCAGGGCCCTGTCTCCAGCCTGTTTGTGCACCAGGCATAGGCTGTGTCTATGATTGCATGTGGACCTCGAAATGGCATCAAGACCTTTATTGATGCTGAAACACAGGGAGCAATCAGGGAACCTCAGGGGTGTATCCTACTCTGTACCCTAGCCTGTACTGGTGGAACTGACTTCTCATGAGGCATCCATCTCTGTATTAAGTGACTCACTGTGAAGACTTCTCCATATGGAGATCAAATCCGTCCCCATGGGACTTCTAGCTCCTTTCCTCCTCACTCTCTTCTCTGGAGCTGAGTAGTCAAATCTAATTCTCCCTCCCAATGAGAGTCAGTTCCATTCTCCCAGAAGCTTCTCTCTTCTAAGGTAACTAGCCCACATGACACACAGCCTTAATAACCAAGTCAACGATCATTGTATGGTGGCCGGATGTATATAAAGCCCCATGCATATGCTAAGAGGGATCCTTAAGTGAATAAATTATCTCCTTGCTCTTCAGGCAAACAGAGTGAAGACAGAAGCATGGACAATGGACTCTAAATCAAAGAAGATTGATAAGTACTGTGATAAATGTTCAAAACTTGTTATGATGTAGCTGTGGGAAAAGAGTGACCCCTTCAACTAGGGGGAGCCAACAAGGCTTCTAAAAAGAGGTGGGATTTGAGTCAGAGTTTGAAAGATTTCAACAAGTAGACGCAGGAAGGAGGCAGGTGGTGAGTGGAAACAGCACAGGATATAGACATGAGGGCCTTTGTTAATTTCCTGTTTGACCTTGAGCACACAGTATTGCAATTACAGTGTCCTCTACATGCAATTCCCTCACTTGTGTGCATGCATCTCCTGGGGTCTTTATCAAATGTCCTACTGCAGTGACTGTGCACTTCATCAAAGACACCCACGGGTGGGTGGGAGACGGGATTACTTTGTCTTGATCGACTCTCAGTGAGCACATGGAACTCTCTGTTCCAATGTCCCATAAGTCATCGGGTAATAAATCAAGGGCTGCTGAAACCGGTTTGGCTCAGTGGATAGAACATCGGCCTGAAGACTGAAAGGTCCTAGGTTCAATTCTGGTCAAGGGCATGTACCTTGGTTGTGGGCACATCTCCAGTGGGGGGGGGGGGGGGGGGAGGAGTGTAAAAGGCAGCTGATCAATAATTCTCTCTCATTGATGTTTCTAATTCTCTATCCCTCTCTCTTCCTCTCTGTAAAAAATCAATTATATATATATATATATATATATATATATATATATATATATATCTCATCATCATCATCATCATCAAGGGCTGCATTTTCCAGGCAGCATCGGTGTGAGGTTTTTTGAGGCCTGCCTGAAAACTTCAAGTTGCTTCCAGTCGTCAGGCACCATTGAAGGTCAGGCTCCCTGGCTCACCCTATCCTGGGCCTGTTAAACACATCTCTGTCCCCACTCTTTATCTAAATTTTAACTTCTCCCAGTCGAGTCTTTCGTAGAGAAAAGAGGAAGTCAAATTGAATCAGGGGAGGAGGATTTGTTTCCTTTCTCCTCCTGTTCATGGTTTTTTTGTTTTGTTTTGTTTTTAATATATTTTATTGATTTTGTACAGAGAGGAAGGGAGAAAGATAGTTAGAAACATGGATGAGAGAGAGTCATCAGTCAGCTGCCTCTTGCACACCCCCTACTGGGGATATGCCCGCAACCAAGGTACATGCCCTTGACCGGAATCGAACCCGGGACCTTTCAGTCCCCAAGCTGACGCTCTATCTATTGAGCCAAACCTGTTTTGGCTCCTCCTGTTCTTGTAAATGAATCTGGAAAATCCCTCCTTTTGCTATGAACATTTTCTATTTTTTTTTTTTTTTTTTTTTTTTTTTTTTTTATATATTTTATTGATTTTGTACAGAGAGGAAGGGAGAGAGATAGAGAGCCAGAAACATCGATGAGAGAGAGTCATCGATCAGCTGCCTCTTGCACACCCCCCACTGGGGACATGCCCGCAGCCAAGGTACATGCCCTTGACCGGAATCGAACCCGGGTCCCTCAGTCCCCAAGCCGACGCTCTATCCACTGAGCCAAACCGGTCTCGGCTGCTATGAACATTTTCAAGAACCTCAGCTCAATCTGAGATGTATTCCAGGCCTCTCTATTCTTGTATTTGTATTTTGTCACAGTCACTGACAAAGACTCTCTCCATGACCAAAGGCTATTGAGGATCCTCTGAGGCCAACGAAGCCCCTTCCTTGGGCATGCTCTCTAAAAGCCCAGATTTGATAAGAATCTTGCTAAATCTAATTATCCAGAATCTCCCTCCCTTGATATCTGACTAAAATTCTTCATCCCTGACCAACACCCAGGTGCTGGCAGGTCACATTGCCTGCCTTTAGCAAGAATCCCATCAGGTTCAGTTTAACCAGAACCCTGACTTACCCCTGAGGCCTCCTCCTTTTTACTTTCCTGAAGAATGTGGTTTATTGTTAGGAAAAATATAAAGCATACATTTTTAAAGATCATTTTATGCTGACATTATAGACCTCTCCAAATAACATGATTGGTATTGTAGTGCTCTACTAGTGAATGCATTCTACAGAAAAGTGGCTTTACCTTTAAATCTGAGCATATTACCCTTACATTGAAAAAAGGATACATAAAAAACACAACTTTGATATGTTTAATATTTAGTAGACCACATCTGATTTGTGGAAGACTAAGTTCTTTGATTTACTTCTTCAAAGTATTGCTTATTTTTTTCACCCCTTCCTCTGCATCTTTATCCTCTCTGGTAAGACAAGGAAGCTGCCCTGCCAAATTATGGAACTTCATGGCATTATCTGTTTGCTTAAGACCCTTGTAACACTTGGAAAGGAACATGTCATTGGATTAAAAAAAAAAAAAAAAAAAAAAACAGGGTGTAGATCTTCAACCTTAAGGAAATTTTGCAAAGTCTCTTGTACAGTTGAGGATGGTATTTTTCCAAACAGAGTAGCAGCCATCTTTTTCTCAATCCGGCTCAGTTTTGAGACAGCATAACAGTATCTTGGATTGAGGTAATAGAAAAAGGGTTCTTCAAGTAATAACTGGATTGCTTTATCTAGATGTTACTCAAAGCAATATCCATAGTTGATTTTATTTTGAAAGCTCTCAAACTTGGATAAATAACTACTCAAAACCATGACCACAGATGACAATGTTCATTTATGGGTGCTCTAGTAACAGCTTTATATATGTGCCCTTTCATGTTTTTCAATTGTTCTACAATGTTACATATATTTTTAGAATCAGGAAAAAAGTGGGTTTGGTTTTGGTTTTTAACGAAGATTTGTGCAATAGGCCTTCCTTCCCCTGGCTGCCAGCACCAGTTTTCCTCTGGCACCCAGGACCTGGGCCACAGTGAAGTCAAGCCTTCAGCCTTCAGCAGAGCCTTCAGTCTTCAGTCTTTGCTCTGTGCCTGCATATGCAAATTAACTGCCATTTTGCTGGGCTAATTTGCATAATTGCTCCTGATTGGTTGGTGGGCATCATGGAAATATGGTCAATTTGCATCTTTCTCTTTTTATCAGTGTAGATGTTTCAGGTCCCATCTCTATTACATGCCAGCTTGTTGGGTGGGAGAAATGAGAAGTTGGATGATTACTGGACATTCTCTGTCCTCAGTGAATCTGTCTCCCTGGCCAACTGCCTCTTTCTGTATTCATACCCACCTTGCCAAGGCTAAGTGGGATTCAAAATGATTTTTGAAGCCACAGTCATTAAGCCATACTTCTGAGTTCTGGTAACAACTGTAGTCCATAGTATATGGCTTAGTTATTGATTTTGTGCATTTGTTTATTCTTGAATTGTTTCAAATAAATATATATCATCTTCCCCCAAAAGGTTATTTTTAAAATGAGAATAGAACATTTTAAATATTTTAATACCCCTTAAGTTGACTAGACTGATGTATATTATGCACAATAAATATTAGTTTTGTCAGTTAAAATTCACTTTGAGTCACTGAAAAACTGACTTTTCCATAACCACTCTTCATTTGCCCCCCATGGATCTTTTTTGCCTAATATTCTCATAGTTTCCTGGTCAATAATATGGCCACAAATGTCTATTTCAGTTAAGAATTTAGATAGAGTGTAAAATCATATTTAAGGGTTTCTTCTTTCATGTATATCAGGAATTCTATCCCTAGAATTGTGGCATAGGATCTTTAAGTGAGTTTTGGATTTACTACACCTAGGGATAGATTCAATTTTTAAAGCTTTTCCATTGGTTCCACTTGACTATAATCTTTGATTCAGAAAGGCAGGGGTAACATGATATGGTGTGCAGCCTGAAAGACCAGGGTTTGGATATCAGCTTAACTGATAAGAACCACAAGCAAGATATCTGACCTTGCCTAACCAGTTTGGCTCAGCGAATAGAGCAGTCAGCCTGCGGTTCGATCTCAAACAGAGCATGTACCTTGGTTGTGGGCACATCCCCAGTAGGGGGTGTGCAGAAGGCAGCTGATCAATGTTTCTCTCTCATCAATGTTTCTAACTCTCTATCCCTCTCCCTTGCTCTCTGGAAAAAATCAATCTGACCTATCTGAGCCTCCGTTTGCTCATCTGTAAAATGAGAATCGTAACCCCTGCCTCAAAAGGTAGTTAAGATTAAGTATTTGTATAATATCTGTCATGTGATAGGTGGTCAGTAAACATTTGCTGAACAGAGGAGAGTAAAAATAAAAACTACCAGGAAAATACCCACATAATTGTTCTGGAGGGAAGTGAGAATTCTTGCTACCCAATAAATTCAATAAAATAAAATTAAAAAAAAAAAAAAAAGAACCTTGGGCTGCCAACTTAAAAACAAAAGATGCAAAACCTTTTTAAAGCCAAATTACATGGGCAGAGGTCAGCCACTCCTTCAGTTAAAAGCTGGGGGCAGGGCTTAACCAGGAAGTGGCAATCCTTCCCCGAAGCTTACTTCATTAACCTGAGTCCTAACGCTGAAGAGGTCCCACCAGATGAAGTTTTAGATCCCACAAACCTTCCCAAATGAGAAGCCAAGAAGACCTGGTGAAAGTTTCCTCTTCTATTTCGTGGAGAGAGATTCAGCTATAGAAATAACTTTACTGCCACCTATCTGAAGCAGGAGAAACCACTGACAGCTTCCAGACCAGGTAACACCAGGAGGCACCTGTCTTCCTTCTCAGCCTTCCCGGGAGGACGCAGTTGGGTCTTCAGTCCTGGTTTTACTAGCAATGGGACAGTCTAACTAGGAGAGATGTTTACTGAGTTGACTAAAAAGTTCTTACCATGTCAGTCTCAGCAACATTTTTTTAAAAAGAAAGGGAAAGAAGATATTTAGGTTTCTCTTTCATTTCTCCTTTGCTACAGACAGTTGGGATAGTTCAGTTAAGATTCTATAACGGGCTGAATTGTCTTTAATACGATGCATCTGTCTCTCATTAAATATGTGAGGACATGGCCAGCAGGTCAGTGGTCCATGGAGATGCTGACTTCCTCTCTGGAGCAGGGATGGGGCTGAGGACAGGAATCCTGGGTTTGGGCCCAGAGTCCTGAGCAGCCTGAGGGAACTTGGGCATAAGGTCTAGTCCTGGCCGACCCCATGGAGACTTCCTTGAGTTCCAGGCCCAGGTTACAAGGGAAATTGCTCTCTCTCCCCTCTAGAAAGCTTCCTCCTGTCTGGTGTCTGCACTCTCTGTCCTACCATTAGAGTCTTGGTCCTTTTGTTTGACTTATATGACCTCTAAGGCTCTGTCTCTCAGTTTAGCTCCTATTGTAGAAAGTTAAGGCATTTTACCACATTTCTCGTGCCCACCTTAGGATTAAAGAACAAGTCATACTCAGAAATGACAAACAGGGGAGAAGGAATGAAAAAATCCAAAGGTCACAAGTTTGGAGAAGGAAGAATTAGTAAGGAGGAAGGAAAGTCTCCAGAGAGCTTGGGGCAAAGGGTGCTCCAGGGGAAGCTCAAGTTTAGCTCATCTTTTGGTCTAGGAACCTCCCTTGAGATGAGTATCTGTCCTCCACCCACAGCTCGTGAGTTACCCTCGGGTCTCAGCTGTGTCCAGAGCATTGCAAGTTAGCTCTTTAGCTGAGCCTGTTGCCCAGGGGACCTCCACAGCCCTCATATCTGGGACAGACCATGCAAAGTTGTGTCCCGCTTACCTGTGGCACAGGTCTTGGCAGCCTGCTTCCTCTTTTCCTGCATTTACCCTGTTTCTTCGAAAATAAGACAGTGTCTTATATTAATTTTTGCTCTTAAAGATGCGCTAGGTCTTATTTTCAGGGGATGTCTTATTTTTCCATGAAGAAGAATATGGTACACATTTATTGTTAAATGAAAATAAAGGAAATTTATTACCTGTATACGGTACAGTAGTACAGTAGTTGTCAACACAAACCAAACTGTGAATCCTACAGTATCAAGAATTTACTCATTTATTCAATGACAATCATGTCATCATCTTCTGGAACATCATTATAACAATCTAATTCCTGAATTTCCTGGTGAATTTCTTGTGACTCCATTTCTTTCAGAATCAGTGGACCAAATCTCTCATGTTTAGCCTAAGGGGCCTTATTTTTGGGGGATGCCTTATATTTCACTCAGAAGGAAACCTGTAAGTAGGTCTTATTTTCGGAGGATGTCTTATTTTCGGGGAAACATGGTATTATCTTCCACAGGGAAGATAACAAACAAATCCAGGACTAGAAAAATCCCCAAAAGGGTGTCTGGCATTCCTAGGAGTTTAGGTGCTTCCCCCACAGCTCTGGGCTCTGTAGCTGTTCCCACACCCCAGCGCCTTCACCTTGGGATCCGAAAGGACAAGCCGGAGAAGACCCCAAGGACTTGGGCCATTTAGGGGGTTGGGGGAAAGGAGCTCTCTGGGAAGGAAAAGAGGCCAGCCAAAGGAGTTGTGTAACCTTGGTTTGGAGAGTAAGTTTGCACAGTTCGCTACAGATAAGGGGAGAATATGTAAATAAAAGGTGATCAGAGTACAATAGCCAGATCCCCAGAGTCTTTCTTTGAACGGGACCAGTCTCCACGCCCTCCCTAGGGTAGGACAGAGCCCACCTGAGGTTTTAGGCTTTCACGACAGGCAAGGCCCAGGGGTTCCCCTCCATCTCCCACTCACCCATGCCTGATGCCAGGTGTGAACACTTTTTTTTATTTTTTTAAATATGTTTTATTGATTTTTTTTTTTTTTTTTACAGAGAGGAAGGGAGAGGTTTAGAGGGCTAGAAACATCAATGAGAGAGAAACATCAACCAGTTGCCTCCTGCATACCCCTTACTGAGGATGTGCCTGCAACCAAGGTATATGCCCTTGACTGGAATTGAACCTGGGATCTTTCAGTCTGCAGACCAAAGCTCTATCCATTGAGCCAAACCAGTTTTGGCAGGTGTGAACACTTTAGACCCAAACCTCAGAATCAGCTCTTCAATTTTTTCTGATAGTCTCTACTATGCCTCCCAAAGTAGTACGTTCTGGGTCAGGAACTATGCTGGTTCCTAGGGCTATAACATTGACCATAGGACAAGCTGGCCCTGCCCCCTGGCCTTGCAGTCTAGTGGAGTCACAGGTAGCTCACCGTCTTCAGTGAGGGCAGCAAAGGGACCATCATTGAATACCTGCTACACCAGGCACTAACCTGCATCCTCACTTAACCCCACAACAGACAGAGGAAGCAGGGCTCTCATTCCCTAAATTTACAGACAAGGACTGTGAAGCCCAGAGGGGAAGGAATCTTTCTAATACACTCGCAGGGTCAGCCATAGACAAAAAATAAACAAATGTGACTGTGCCATAGCTGATCAATGGTCCTGTCTTGCCCACCTCTTGCTTAAGAGCTCCACCCAAGGCCTTGAGACCATGAATTTAAGCATAAGCCTATGGTGTAAGTTTCCAAAACCCAGATCTTGGGCTTTTCCTTCTTACAAGGAATAGCTGAGAGCAGAAGGGGTCCAATGTGTGATAACCTAGCTCACTGCTGCTTTAAGACTTAGCTGTACATTGAACAATAGCTCTCCCTTAATTCACAGTGAGGATTAGTGAGGAAAATAAACCTACACTTCTCAAATGCATTTATAGTGTCTTAAGAAATACACTTATGTCTCCACTAGAGGCCCAGTGCATGAAATTCATTCAGGGGAGTGGATGTCCTTCAGCCCAGCCTGCACCCTCTTCAATCTGGGACCCCTCTAGGGATGTCTAACTGCCCATTCAGTCAGACATCCCTCTAACAATCCAGGACTGCTGGATCCCAACTGCTCGCCTGCCTGCCTTCCTGATTGCCCCTAATCGCTTCTGCCTGCCAGCCTGATCATCCCCTAACCACTCCCTTGCCAGCCTGTTTGCCCCTAACTGCCCTCCACTATAGGCCTGGTGATCCCTAACTGCCCTCCCATCCAGGCCTGGTCCCCCCAACTACTCTCTCCTGCAGGCCTGAGTCCCTCCCAACTACCCTCCCCTGATCACCCACAACTGCCCTCCCTTGCAGACCTGGTCCTTCCCAACTGCCCTCCCCTGCTGGCCATCTTGTGGTGGCCATCTGTGTCCACATAGGGGCAGACATCTTGTGTGTTGGAGTGATGGTCAATATGCATATTACTCTTTTATTAGATAGGATGTATTCCCTTTTAGTCAAGTTCTTTCCAGGGCCTGGTCCTAGCACCCACTCCCTCCGTAGGGTTGCCCCATTCACTGGGGTGGCCACTGCCTCACTCTGCTGTGCTCTCTGCTTCTCTCTCGTCCTTGATATTGCCTGTTGCGTGGGCCAACTACTCCCTTTCTAGCCTACAGCACATCAAAAATTCCTTTCACAAAATGGAAGGACTCTGTGGTCCTTCGTGGCCTCCGTGGTTTTTCCTCTGCTCCGAGGTTGCTCCTGAATCAGCATTTAGCAAACTTGTTTCTTAAATAAGTTTGACCTTCCTCTCTCCAAAAATGACACACATACGCACACACCCTTACATTCGAAAGGTCTCAGGTTTTGTTTTAAAAAAACACAAACTTATATGGAGGTGTCTATGGAAGCATAATATTGTGATCTGAGTACATAGTTCCTATGGAATCCAAATGTACCTTCTGCCCACAGTGTCCTGGATTATCCAATTCAAAAGGAAGCTTCAAATGAAACACCTCAGCAATCCCCTCCTGACATATTCTAGCTCTGGGCTCAGGCCTGGGTTCAGCCCCTTTTATACCAAGTTGCTGCCCAGAGTTCTGCCCCCACAGCCTGCTCTCCTGCTCTCGCCGCATCCTTTTGGGCTCATTCCTTATGTGTCTCAGGTAGCACAGTCCTTGGTCCACTTCAGTGACCCACCTCAGGTCTCAATATTTCTGAGCAACATCTTTCACTCAGAAGGAAGCAAAGTAGACTTTTAACAAAGAGAAATGCCTTCCCAGCAGGGAACCAGAAAAGGAATGATTTCATGAAAGCTTAAACTGAACAAAATCAGTTTATTATATTTATTTGGTTATTCATATGAAAATAAACCCTCCCATCCCTGTCATGTTTTTTCTTTTCTTTTACTGATCTTTCTAAAATACGTCTGTGATCACATCACTCTCCTGCTCAAAACTGAAAAGTTATCCATTGCCTCCATCAGTAGTCTTTTTTTTTAAAGTGAAGGGTTTTTTGTTTTGTTTTGTTTTGTTTTTAATATGTTTTATTGATTTTTTACAGAGAGGAAGAGAGAAGGATAGAAAGTTAGAAACATCGAAGAGAGAGAATCATTGATCAGCTGCCTCTTGCACACTCCCCACTGGGGATGTGCCCACAGCCAAGGCACATGCCCTTGACCGGAATCGAACCCAGGACCCTTAGTCCGCAGGCCGATGCTCTATCCACTGAGCCAAACCAGTTTTGGCTCCATCAGTAGTCTTAAAATTTGTTTTAAAAAATTGCAGGGTTTTACAGATGGATCTTACGTGGGATACCAAATATGGAAAGAGACAGAAACAACCGTGGCTGGTGTGGCTAAGCTGGTTGGGTGTTGTCCAGTGTACCACCAAAAGGTTGCCAGTTAGATTCCTGGTTAGGGCACATGCCTTGGTTGTGAGCTTGATCCCCGGTAGGGAACGTGCAGGAAGAGGCCAATCAATGTGTTGCTCTCCTCTCTCTCTCTTTCTCTCTCAAACTAAATAATCAAATAAATAAGCAAATCTGTACAGCTAAAGTAGAGTGTAAAGGAAGAAGGGAAAGAAGATGGGAAGGGCCATACACCCCAGACAGAGGCCTTCTCATTTGCCCACCTAGAAGAAGACCTTTAACTCCCAAGAAGGCCTGGAGCTGCCCTCCATAGGGCTTCTTTTGAAAGGCCTGATTGACCAACATGAGCAAATGCAAAGCTTTCAGCCTACCATTCGAAAGTCCCCATAACCTGGCCCCGACTGCCACTTCATTTATTGTCCCTCCACATCCTGAGCCCCTGGCTAACCACACAGCTTATGCCTTACAGTTCTCTCACCCCTATTCAAACACCTAAATTCATCCATAGACCCTCTTCTACCCATCCAGTCCTTAGCCCCACTACCCACCCACCTGCCTAAACCCTTTTATCTGTCAAAGTGACATCACTCACCCCTGATTTGCAGCTTCTATTCCTCCCCATCATCCTTGCCTGGCTCTGCACCCCTGCTCCAGCCCTAGCTCACTGTATGGAGTTATCTATGTCCCTGTCTCTCCTCCTTGTCTCTATGAGACTGAACTTTCATCTCCAGACTCCTCCCATCTCCCAGGACAAATTGAATAGGCGCTCAACAATTGTTCATGGCGTTTCACCCTTGGCTCTCCTGACCGACAGGAGGCACCCGCAGGTAGAGGACAGGCGTGGGCTTTATCGTTGCAGCCCCGCCATGTGCACCACCAGTGCGTGCGACCTGGAGGAGATCCCCCTGGATGATGATGATGCAAACAGCATCGAATTCCAAATCCTGGAGTTCTACGCCAAACACCACGTCTTCAAGAGCACGTCTGCTGTCTTCTCACCAAAGCTGCAGAGGACCAGGAGTCTGTCCCAGAAAGGACTGGGGAACTGGTCAGCAAATGAGTCGTGGACACAGGTGCCGTGGCCTTGCAGAAGTTCCCGATCTAGTGAGAAGGCCATAAGCCTCACCAAGAAAAAGTCCTCTTGGAGATCTCTCTTTGGAGTAGCAGAGAAAGATGAAGATTCAGAGAGCTTGCCTACGAAGATCCAGGCTCAGGATATAAAGCGATTGGAGTATGAGGGTGGTCGTCAACAATGTTCCAGGTCCATTTCCAACCAGGGACCAACCTTAGAGACCCAAGGTAAGCTTTGATGGGATTCTTTTTCTCCTGCAACCAAATCTTTTCCTTCTTTGTACGCACGGTAGTTCATCTCTTCCCAACTGTAATGCAGCCTTCAGCAAGACATTCGTTGTGTCTCCAGTTCCTAAATTATTGATATTTAGTCATAATGGCCCTACTTTCCTTAAGACTGAGCAGAGAGGAAAGGGTGTCAGTGAAAGGTGATGGGATTGATTTTTCTGGCTTCACTGTCTATGAATAAGCTTACTGCCCAAATTCCTCACCCTCTGTGTGGGAGACCAGTATAAGGGGAAGTGCTCTAGCCAGGGGCTTGGCTGCCTCTCTTCCTGGGGTAAGTCAATTCACCTCAGTGAGCCTCTGTGTTTCCATCTCTACATAGGAGCATCTCACCCTCCCTAGCTCCTAGGAGAGATGGAAAGATCAGGTAGCTACATACAGAAATACTTTTCAAAGTCTAAACCCCTCTAAAAAGACAACTTTGAAGCACTCTTACAAAATCTCCCCTCAGAGGGACAAAATCTATCGTATTGAATAAAACGTTTTCATAAGAGACTTCTTCGGAGAGTTGACCTTCCTACACAAAGCTTGGCATAAGTTGCTTTTTCTCCTCCAACAACACCATGCCTGGTGCCCAGATTCTAAACGAAATCTCCTCTCCTGCTGGGCTGGTTGGACTGTGTAACTTATCTAAAATTGGTCAACAGGTGGCAGTAATGTCTCAGCTTTTCAATCTTGTGACTGGCCTGGAGAATGAGCTCACACATGGACAGCTCTAGATCATTCACTATGACCAAGGAAGCTTCTTCTACTTCCCAGTAGACAGAGAGCAGACATGAGGTTGGGATTATCTGGGGAGCTCCCCTTCCCCAGAAGCACAGCAGCGCCCTCTGCTGGGCGTGGTCGCTGAGCTCTGGAGCTAACAGAGCCATTCGAAGGCATCTACCAAACACAGGCTTTTCTGCTTGGCCTGTTCTTTGGACTTTGCCAGGAGACAGATGATTTTACAGACCTTCATCTTCTGGCTTTGCTGAGAGGAATGACGTTCTGTATTTCCATACTACTCATGTCACTTGACCTTTATTTCGTTCTTAAAATTTTAAGATGTCTATATAAGTAGGTAAGTAGGTGGGTAGATAGATAGACAGATAGATATCCCTAAAAAACAGAAATAGTTACCTTCTAGTAGACTTAGCTTCAGACATTTTTATACAGTTATCCTCTCTTCTCGCCTATTTTTTCTTCCTTGCTTTCTTGTTCAAATAATTGTGTGGGTGATTAGCTGGTTTTATGTTGGGTGTGACCCCAGAGAGCTTCCAATTCCATTTCTATTTTGCCTCATGCAAGTCAGAGCTCAGCAGTTGGCATCCTCAAGGTTCTTTTAACTAAAGGTCACAATGTGGCCAGGGCTGCCATTTCCAGGACTTGGGCTCCTGCCTTAATTGAGGGCTATGAGGTGATGTCTCAAGACCAGAGTCTAGTACTGAGAGGTCTTACAATGTAGAAAAATGGGTGTCAATACCAATTTTTTAGAAACTGACAACCCAGGTTCTTTCACTTGTGAGTCTTTGGTTTCCCCACAGCTATGATTCACTACATGTGAAACGTGACAGTTAAGAACAGGCTCAGCAGCACACATATAGTGACACACTCAGATAACCATGGCTTAAATAATGTAGAGGTTATTTTCCTTTTTTTTTTTTTTAACATATCTACTTTTATTTGTTTTCTTTTCAGTGAGTTCAAATCCTTGTGGGGTACAGTGTTACACAGATTCGGTGTCCATTGGCCTTAGCAGGAAAGTTGTTTCAGAATTTAGCACGAGCCATGCCACTGTTTCCATGAGCATGACTTCATTTCCCCAGGCGACTCTGGTTTTGTTTGGTTTGCTACCAGGAATCGCTGTGTTGTTATTTTTTTTTTTTTTTTAAATATACATTTTATTGATTTTTTACAGAGAAGAAAAGAGAGCGATAAAGAGTTAGAAACATCAATAAGAGAGAAACATCCATCAGCTGCCTCCTACACACCCCTTACTGGGGATGTGCCTGAAACTGAGGTACATGCCCTTGACTGGAATCAAACCTGGGACCCTTGAGTCCGCAGGCCGATGCTCTATCCATTGAGCCAAACCAGTTAGGGCCACTGTGTTGTTCTTTGCCTCGTACACATAAGCACATCTCTTGCCTAAATAGAATTCAGTTTCATCTTGAGCATCAACATCTTCCATTTTAAGAAGAGCTGTGTGCTCCCTCTGGTTCCAGAGACTCTGCTTACAGCCAACAAAAAATGGCCTGGACCACAGCCTTCCAAGCATATTTGTCACCAAGGAAGTCCTGTCGCAGCAGGTATCCCAGATGGCCTAGAGGTTACTCTTCTCTCCCTTAAAAGAAGACCAACCTTTGGCAGCCCAGGCCTGATATGGTAGTTCCATAGTCATTAGGGATTCTATTCTTTCCACCCCTTAGCTAGTGGCTTCCAACCTCAAAGCTGGATACTGGGTGGGAAATAGCATTCTCAACCATATGGAAATCCCTCCCAGACTTCCTGCCCCTTCTCTATAAATCAAAAGTCTCGGGCCAAGGGCTGAACAGCACCTTCCCAACTCTGCTCCCCTTAGCCCCACAATGACTCCCTCAAAATAGATGCCAAAGAATGGGCAGCCTTTCTGTTCTCTCTCCACCCCCACCCAATTTTCTCTTGCCTATCAGGTGGAACCTACTCTGACAAGAAAGGAATCTTGTCTTTTTTCAGTGTTTAAAATTAAGGTGTTCAAAATGGGAATCTTAACTAGAGCTAGTTCACCTGCGTCAAAATGTGTTTGCTTTCAATTCTCTTCTCCCCACCACCCCCTGGAGAAATCCATACACTGTACACAGGTAAGTCAGGTTGGGTACTTCTGTAACTGCCAGGGTCCTGTGATTGTCCTGCCACATGGGGGTGGGGGTGAGGAGGGACAGCCTTTGGGTCCTTTATCTGCTTTCTTTGAGTGCAAAAGATTCGGCATAAGGAGAACCATGCACTGAACATCCTAGACAGGCTGCACAAGGTCACAGAGGTAGAAAACACAAGCTCCTCTTTTCCGGATCCTGTGGACTTCAAAGGAAGGTTCCCATTGGCTTTGGGATCCAGCCTCTCGCCATGTCCTTGCCAAGGGACACGGGTGGTGAGAGTTCAAGAGGAGGCTGGTTGGGCTGAGAGGGTGATTAGAAGTGGAAAGTATATTTGGCTGTTCAAATGGGAATGAAAGCATTGATTCTTCTGTCCTTGACCTCTCTATTCTCCAACTCATGGATCTGTTATTGAACCTTGTGGGTGGAGCATGAAAAGTGACTTTTTAAGGAAGCCATTCTGCCTTTTTTAAAAGGGGACATGGGGCAGAGCAGCAGTCTCTGTGACCTTTCTGGGAATGCCCAGGAGTGAAAGGAGAACACCAAAACACACGCCCTGGAGGAGGCCAGGGAGAGAGGCGCAGGGGTCCCTGTGTTTTACACAACCCCTCCTGAGACCCGGGCCTTGCCTCTCACCCCTCCTGATTGATAAGGGGATTTCCCAGACACTGCCACCTTCCCGCCAAAACCCCTCTGTTACCTCAAGCCTGTCAATGAAATAGTATCACTTTCACGCATTACACAATACAATTGCTTCCAATGGCATGGAAGATAAAGCTTGGACACGCTTCCAAAAGTTAAGAACTTAGTAATGAATTGACAATGAACATTTTGCTCCCAAACAAGCCAGTGATAGCACCTGCCCACCCCGCCAGTCCCACTGGTCTTTCACAGGCTATGACATCCAGAGAGCCAACATCATTGAAACCTTCCCTCCCAAAATGTGTTTTCTTCCCTAGTTACGTGTGCAAATATACGCCTTGCTCTTTCCCTGGATTATACATTCTCTCTCTCTCTGTTTTTGTTGTTGTTGTTGTTGTTTTTAAAATATATTGTATTGATTTTTTACAGAGAGGAAGAGAGAGGGATAGAGAGTTAGGAACATCAATGAGAAAGAAACATTGATCAGCTGCTTCCTGCATACCCCCTACTGGGTATGTGCCGGAAACCAAGGTACATGCCCTTGACCGGAATCAAACTTGGGACCTTTCAGTTTGCAGGCTGACGCTCTATCCACTGAGCCAAACCGGTTTCGGCTGGATTATACATTCTTGAAGGTTATGGGTTGCACTTCACATGTCCTTGCTTCCTATCAGTCTTGGTGGAACGTTTCCAGGTAGATCTGAAGGAGAGAGGAAACATGTGACTCTAAAAGCAAGGAGAGCTCAGTGTTTACTTGATAATGGACTTGAGTAATGAATATGGCCCGAGAGCAGGGATATTTATCTTTCTTCCATGACCTACGCCCAAAGGCTTGTCAAACTATTGGATGTCCTCCTATGCACATAAGGGTCAGCTCTCCAAAATATAAAGGGTCTGGGAGGAAAAAATAGAATAAAAATAAAAGCATAATGAGCATTTCCTCAAGCAAAGAACTAAGCCCTCCCCTTTGTGTTTCCTCCTCTCAAAGGGGAAGGGGACCCTAGTTTTACAAGACTTCAAACGGAGGGTGCAAAAGGATCCCAGTTTCAAAGTGGCAACCATGCCTCGTTGGGCTCCTCCCCCATCCCAGCCTCTGCCAGGCAACTGCCAGTGCCTTCTGAGGAATGACCTGCCCCGCACACACACTCTCAGACCTCTTTTCAGACCAGGCAACTGTGCAGCCACTATCGCCACCACGTTGTGGGAAGGGCTCTCAGCGTCGTTTTCTCTTGTTTCAGCTGTGGACACCAAAGTTGCTTCCATTGCCAACCGAGTGGCTGAAATTGTTAACTCCTGGCCACCTCCCGAAGAGCACAGCCAGGGAGGAAGCATCAAGTGTCAAGGGAGGACCCTCCTCTTTGTCTCGGAGGGCCTGAGCTCTCAGCCTCCAGCTGCAAATGCCAAGAAAGGTAAACTCCCCTCGGAGAGTGTGTGTGGGGCTGGGCGTCTCCAGGCCGAGGCACGGGAGCATCCACATACTGACTCAGCTCGGCCCTGGGTGTAGGAATCTCAGCTGACCTGGACCCAGGGCAGGACGGCAGCCTGCCGGAGGCACTGACCTTCAGCTTGAGGGCCCAAGCCAAGGGGAGTGTGCCAGCAGATGGAAGCCACATGCCAAGCTCACTGCTACGTCTAAAGAGAAGTCTGGTGAGGGAGAGGAGGAAGTACAAAGCGTGCAACCAACTTTGTCCGCAGGGGGACGAGCGGGGTTAGATGTAATCCTGTTAGCAGTGGCCAGGGACCAGTTTGCTTGTGGGAGTGCAGAGGGTGTGGATTGAGCACCAGCACAGGGAAGTATACATAATACTAGAGGCCCAGTGCATGAAATTCATGCACGGGTAGGGCCCCTAGGCCTGGTCAGCAATCAGGGCCAATCTGTGGGGTGACCAGCAGGGCGATCAGGGGCCCCCACTGGCACTTGACTTGGCCATCCTGGCACCGCCCACTTGCCAGCTCCACCCCCACTGCTGCTGCCAGTCACCTCCCTCTGTGGGGTGATGGGCAGGGCAATTGGGACCCCCCTGCTGGCACCCACTTTGGCTGGCCTGGGGCCTGTGGGATGGGGACAGCTCCTGTGTTGAGTGTCTGCCCCCTGGTGGTCAGTGTGCATCATAGCAACCAGTCATTCTGCAGTTTGGTCAATTTGCATATTAGGCTTTTATTATATGGGATTGCTTTTGGGCTTCTGTGAAAAAGCAGGGGAATGGGTGTCAGACACCAGGTCTAGGGCAGGACATGAAGCAGAACTGAGAAGCAATGACCAGATGGGGTCAGTTGTCACTGAAACTGCAGCAATAGCTCGGACCGTAGATCCCATCGGACTCGAAGGAATTCTGGAGTTGGGAGTGGGACCCAGTTCCATCCTGCACTTCCACCAATGACAGCCTCCTCTCCCGGTGTTGTCCCCCAAACTCCAGTGGGGGCTGAGGAGCAGAGGTGGTCCTAGGTCTGGGCACAGGCAAAAGTGTCTTCGAACCACGGAGCAAAGTGGTGAGTTCACCACCCTGTGCGGTGCTGTTGGGACCAAAACTCCCACAGGGGCTTAGACTGAGGGGCTGGAGGAGGGGACACATCTCCGTCTGCGGGGAAGAGTGTGTCTCCTCTTTATGGCTCCCATGGGTGTGTCCGGGCCATGTGAAGCAAAGCCCTGAGCCCAGCCAACACTAAGGCTCTTCCCCTCCGCGCACACGGAATCTGGGCGCCGCTGCAGCCTTCCCAGGAGAGGCAGCCGCAGCGAGAAGCTACACATAGCCGACGAGACACACATTCTTCCTCCTCCCAGGTGACCCGGACCTCAGGCTTCCCACGTACCGTGCCCTTCGCTCAACCTTCTTGCGACGGGATGTGCTAGATTAATTTCTTGGCCTCTCTCCCTTTTATCGAGAACAAACATGAGGACTCCATGACTTTAGAGATTGTGCCATAAGTAAAAAAAAAAAAAAAAAAAAAAAATGTTCTCCCGGTAACTGGCTTTTCTCTGTTTGGATTCTGTGCTAAGGCGATGACCATTCCCTCGTGTATCACTGTCAGCATGTTTGAGACAAGACAAGCCCTGCTACTCCTCCTCCCCTGTTCTGACACCCCTTCCCCCCCACCACCACCACCACCACACACACACACTAGAGCCGTCTCTGGATCCCTCTGCCACGTTAGCCTTTGGGGTAGGAGAAAGCTCATCCATTTATTCCCCACCTTGTTTTGTTGTGAAGACACGGCATGCAAAGTAGACATTTTGGATATGTTAAAATAAACGTGAAGGACAATGGAAAAAGAAAACAACAGCAGGAAGATACGGTGGGTTTAGAAGTGAGTTTAATTCTCAAAATGCAGGTCAGAAAGACTATGCCCCCTCTTAGATGGGGGTGGAGGGACCATGAATTTGGCTCTACCTTGTCTAGCAGCTAACACAAGGAGAAGCGTGGTCAAATAGGGGATTGATGGGGTCCATGTGGGAAAAGCACCATCTGCTCAGGCGAAGCCCAAAGACCAGGGAGAAATTCCTCCTAACTAGCGTTAGAGGCAGGATCATGTGTAGCGGAACTAACATCTCCAACATCATTGTTCCAGTAAACGGAGTGATGAATTTCATGGTGAGAACTGGGGACTGAGGGAAGGAGGGAGAAGAAGGAAGGAAAAGGGAATGTGTCTGGGAGTGTTTGTGCCTCATCAGCAAAAGGGAAGTATGATTTAATTTTCTAAGAATTACAAGACACTTATCTTCCTCCATCCCCAACCAGGCTAAGCACGGTCCCTGGGAAAATGTAAGATTTTTTTTTTTTCTTGAAAAAAAAAATAACTGGATTTTCCCGACAGACGGAGAAGACCAAATCATAGCCAAGATCGTTGAGCTGCTGAAATACTCAGGGGATCAGATGGAAAGAGAGGTACGGAGCTTGAACTAACGGTTTATTTCTGTGCCCATGCCCTGGTCCACGAGAACGGAGTTGTATGCCCCTGTCAAAGTTCGGGTTTACACTGAGTCCTAAATTTTATTTCCCTTGGAATCGAAATTCTTCGCGCTGGCAGTGTCTCAAAAATGAATCACTTTGGAAAACATAGCTAAACCTCCTGGAGCCTCCTCGGAATTTTTGGAAAGGAGGAAAGTTAACTTTGTTATTGTAAGAAAAGACACCCATAAATTACAGACCCGCTGCACGGAATTCTGAGCCCCGCTCCCCATGTAACTGATCCTCGGGGAAGTTTAGACTCTCGTGTTGGCCCTGCAGCCAGGATATCTGTGACCCACAGCTGCTCCGGGGCTGGAGCCCCGTCTGAAATCCCCCCCCGCCCCGCCCCCCTGAGTGGCTTGGACTGTTCTCTGCTCCGGGTCTCTTAGCACTTGGGCTGGGGAGGCCGGCTAGTGTTACTTGGAACTTTGGATTTCCTGCCGTTTAGAAGTCGAGACCCATCGTTCCAATGAGAAACATGTGAGAGGCGCCTCCCGAGGAAGGGCTGGTGAGCAGGCTCCCCCTGTGCTCAGGGGGCTTCTGAGCGCCGCCGCCTCCATGTCGGTCAGCAGCAGGGTGCCCAGCTGTCTCTAGGGCCTGTGAGGCAGGGCCTGGCCTGGGGACCTGGTTCCTCATTTGGCCAGGATCCCTGGGGAAGAAGTCTGGCCCATGGGGCTTCTGCAGGAGGCGACACAGTGTGCTCTGTGCTGTTCCCCCAATGCCCATGTCAGACGGGGACCAGGGGATGGTGCCCAGGGAGCTGAAGGGCATGCGAGATGGTGCAGGAGGGGACACGGTGAGAAAACCAGGGATTTGAGACTAAAGAGAAGGGACGTAGCCCTAACTGGTTTGGCTCCGTGGATAGAGCGTCGGCCTGTGGACTGAAAGGTCCCAGGTTCGATTCCGGTCAAGGGTATGTACCTTGGTTGCGGGCACATCCTCAGGTGGGGATGTGCAGGAGGAAGCTGATGGATGTTTCTCTCTCATCGATGTTTCATCTCTATCCCTTTCCGTTCCTTTCTGTAAAAAAATCAATAAAATATATTTTTTAAAAAGAGAGAGAAGGGGTGTATGAACGTCAGGGCCACAAGTAGGGGGTGAACAGGGGTGCCCAGGAAGCGGAAAGCAGAACATTTTTCAGGTTTTAGGGACACCCTGCGCTTCTCCAGAGCTAACACCAGGGGGCAGGCGTTGCGGGGCAACGGGGCCCTCCCCATTTTAAGAATGGCCTTTCCAGCATGTGGGGCTGCCTCCGGAGGGCTGATCGTCCCGTCACGAGCAGAATTCAAGTAGATGCCAATAACCAGGCACGGTCCAGTTCCTGAACTGGGAGGACTCCATTCCAGGACCTCGAGGGTTCCTCGCAGCTTGTGACTCCTGTGCAGCCTCCGTCCAGGGGCCTCAGCAGTGACAGGCAGCGGGTCAGGGAGGCCAGGGCTGGGAGGCAGGACAAAGCAACCCCTCTCGCTATGAACAGAGATGCTTTTCCTTTCACGCCACAAATGGCAACTTAAAAAAACCTCACTCTAATACACTCTTTTGATGACTTGAGATGATACTTTGCACTATTTATGTAGAGAACATGGTTGTATTTTTATTGATTTCAGAGAGGAAGAAGGAAAAGGGAGAGAGGGATGGAAACATCATGATGAGAGAGAAAGAATCATTGATTGGCTGCCTCCTGCACACCCTCTACTAGGCATCGAGCCTGCAATCTGGGCATGTGGCCTTGACCAGAATCGAACCCAGGACGACCCTTCAGTCTGCAGGCGGATGCTCTATTCCCTAAGCCAAACAGGCTAGGGCTGGTGGTTCTTTTTCTATGTGGTTCCCCAGTAAAGAACTCTAGCAGGAACACCGAAAGCTCTGACTCGTGCTGTGTGGGTGTGAGTTCTCACCAGAGCGCGACAGTGACCCTGGGGAGGCGTCCGCCCTGGCTGCAGAGCGTCTGCAAAGCTGCTCATCCCCTGATGATGCACCTCCCTGTGCGGCCAGCTGCACGAAAGAGGCAGGAGAGGGGCAGGGAGGAGGCAGGACGCTCCTTGGAAGGTGCTTCAGGCATTTGATTCTTTCGCTGTCTGGCCGAGTCCAGGCTTCAGCGCCTGCAGAGGTCTGGAGGCACTGATTAGCGGGAGTCCATCCTCGGTGTGGGGTGTGAAGGACGCAGGCCGTTCCTGCTTCAGATTCCATAGGCCGAAACCCTCCCACAGCCTGACGCATCCCCAGAATATGCCTCTTATAAACAGGGTTTGTTGAAAACCTTCTCAACTCATTCCTCAAGCACAGAGAATGTTCAAATAAACATTGAGCCCCAGCGAAGTCATTTCTGTTTTCACATGACAAACACCATGTTAACAGACTTTGCAAGGACGGCTTTTCCATCAGGGTGTCGTCTGCCTTGGTGACACGAGCCCCGAGCTTTTTTAAAGAAGCAGAAGTGATGCTTGTGTTTTTGGTTAAAGGTGTGGAAATCCAAAGACGGTGAAGCAGAGGGATGTGGGAGGAGGCGGGGTGGGGGGTGGGGAACAGGATGAGTAGAACCATGGAAAGGCATCAATGGATTCAGTCTGTTTGTTTGTTCTCAGTGACCATATGCCCTCGCCCCTGACCTCTCACAGCATCCTGAAAAATTACTCACATTCCAAGCACACTTCTCCACGCGGGCCGCTGTGCAAAGCACTGTACTCACTTAACCAATAGTACAGTTACTGTTGTCATCCGGGTTTAAAGGTGACAAAACTGAAGCTGAGAGGTTAAATAATTTCTCCAAGACTGCACAGCTAGGAAGAGCTGGAGCAGGAGTTTGAACCAGGACAGTGGTTTCCAGGCTCCAGATTCAGTCCCTGACATGACCTCTAGCTGAATGGAAAGGCCCTGGATTGTAATTACCACGAAACTGGGAGGCCCGAGTGAGGGCAGGGGGCTCAGTCATCCACATTGTAAGCGCTCCGGAAACATTCCTTGAGTGTGGAATGAATGCACTGATTTGTCCCCTGAAATGAACACACAGAGCAGGCGCATGCCTGGTACACTCTGCAGGCCCTTTTGCCAGGGTTGGAGTAGAATCCAGGTTCTCCCACGGTGTTTTAGTGTGCCACCCCCCACCCCCCGCCCCACATTGAGCAATGGAGTCGGTCTTGCTGGTCCCAACTGCTCCACTGAATGCGTATCCTCTTGCACGCAGCTGAAGAAAGACAAGACTTTGATGAGCAGCTTCCAGGAGGGTCTGTCCTACACTCTTTTCAAGACCATCACGGACCAGTTCCTAAGGGGAGTAGATACCAGAGGAGAATCAGAGGTCAAAGCTCGAGGCTTTAAGGCTGCTCTGGCCATTGATGTCGCCGCCAAGCTCAATGCCATTGACAACCACCCCATGAACAAGGTGCTAGGCTTCGGAGCCAAGTACTTGAGAGAGAACTTCTCGCCGTGGGTGCAGCAGCACGGTGGATGGGTAAGTGCACACCATCTACCAATGAATCTTCCCAGATCTCACAGGAGATGGGACAGGATGTTTGAAGAGTTGTGTGTGTGTGTGTGTGTGTGTGTGTGTGTTTTAAAGCAAAGGGAACACATCCATGAAGCAGTTCTCATGGGTTTCAGATACTTGAGTGGCAAGAGATAGATCCCATTGATGGGAACATATTTTTAGTGATTATCTTCATCGTCAATAAATATTTACCGAGCTCCCAAAGGGTACATGGGGTCTGTGTGTTGGGGTGAAGAGGGACTGGGCAGCTCTAACAGGAAATGAGGAGGTGCTGAGAGATGAAATGTTTAGATAGATATCATTTCTGTGCTCACAAGTGTTGCGGCAGTGGACGTCTGGCAGCGAGTCAAGGAGAGGCAGGCCGTTTCTCATCCTCTCAGCTGCTGAGAGTGTGGGGGTAATCCTCAGGCAGAGATTCAGGGTGACAGAGACTTTTTTGTCATTACTGCTTTGACCCAGAGTTTTGACCGGGACATTTTGATACAAACTAAAAAACAAACAGTGAAATTTTCATCTGTTTTAAATAACTTGATATTAAATAAAATATCACACACACACACACACACACACACACACACACACACACACACCAAGCCTCAGCCTCAACCCCTCCCTCAACCCTTATACTCATTCCTTGAAATTTCCTTCAAACTTTCATGTTCAAATGGCCTCATCAGGTCAACCTATCAAAATGCGTTGCTCAGAGCTTTAAATTTCAGAAGCTAGGCCTTTGCCCCACGTTGTCATGGGTTGTCGTTAGTTCTTTTTCCGCTAGAATGCTCCAGGGCCAGCAACAGGGTTGAGTCTCTTTGAGGGATGGCCAGCCTGACCCTGGAGCCTCCAAACAGACTTGGCCTCTCGGAAACCAGGGAGAAAGTACAGCCAATCTTGCCTAAGGGACTGACATGCCTTCCATGGTCTTCAGTGCATGCCAATTGAGCTACCTTGTCTTCTGTTCTTTCCTATTTCCCATGGTACAAACATGGCTGATCTGAACAACTAAGGCTCTTATGTGTTCTAAATTCAAGCTGCCTTCACTCATGCTAAGAGGATGGAGTTCCAGACATTATTTCAGCTTTATTCTTTCTTCCAGGATTCCCCCAACCTCCACCCCCGCCACTCGCAGCCCCTCCTCTGCCCAAGAGCCTTTCCCAACCACTCCAGCTCAAGAGCCTCACCAGCCTCTGAAACTCTCACAGCCCTTCATGTTTGCACTATCATTATAGACCAGAAATCACCCTCATTTTTCCAGAGAGATTATAAGTATTCCTTGGCATTGGGTTCACAGGCCAGTTCTAAAAAATCTATTTAGTTAACTAATGTAGCTGAAATGCCAAAAGTGTTCTATAAACAATGGTGGTTCCACACGAAAAGCACAAGCAAGAAAAAAAAAATATACTGGACTACATCAAAATGAAAAAACCTTCCTGTTTTAAGGGAAATGAAAAGACAACCCACGTAATGGGGGGGGGGGGGGGGAAATATTTGCAAATCGTACACCTGATAAGAGACTTATATTCCAAATGTGCAGTGACCTCTTAAAACTCAACTATAAAAAGACAATTAGCCTAATTTTTTTAATGGGCAATGTATCAAATAGATATTTATCGAAAGAAGATATACAAATGGCCACTGAGCATATGAAAAAAGTCTTGTTTGACTTCAGCATTAGGGAACTGCAAATCCAAACCACAATGAGATGCCATTTCACACCCACTAGCATGGCTAAAACAAGCAAGACAAGTTTTGATGAGGACAGGAGAAATTTGAACCCTCATGCATTGCCAGTTGGATTCTAAAATGATACAGCCCCGATTTGGCAGTTCCCCAAAATGGTCAACATAGAGTCACCAGTTCTACTCTTTGGTACATATCCAAGAAGACTGAAAACAAACGTTCCCATAAAAACTGGTACATGAATGTTCACAGCAGCATTCATTATTTATAAGCCGGAAAGAGGAAAGAACCCAAATGTTCATCAATAATGAATAATGAATAGAAAAACCAAGTGTGGCATATTCAAACAATGGAATATTATTCAGCCACAAAAAGGAGTGGAGTACTGACAGATGGAGGAAACTTGAAACCATTATCCTAAGTGAAAGCAGCCAGACAAAGGGCCATCTATTGTCTGAGTCCATTTATATGAAATGTGCAGAATAGGCAAATCCATGGAGATGGATTAGTGACTTCCTGGAGTTTTGAGGGGAGGGAATGGGGAGTCACTGCTACTGAATAGGAGTTTCTTTATATGTTTTTTAATATATTTTTATTGATTTTTAGAGACAAAGGAAGGAAGGATAGAGAGATAAAAACATTGATGAGAGAAACATTGATTGGCTGCCTCCTGCACACCCCTTATTGGGGATGGAGCCTGCAACCTTAGCATATTGGCACAATGCTCTAACCAGCTGAGCCACTGGTCAGGGTGCTACCATGAGATTCTAATTTACTCCCTGGCCCTTTTTCCTCACCCTTGACATAGTTACCCAGAGCTCCCATAACCTCACACATTCTCCAGCCCTCTGAAAGGAGAAGCTTGTAAAGGAAAGTTATCAATCCTTTCTTATCTACTCTTTTGAATGTTAACAGCATCAAAGCCTTTTCCTATCTAGCCTCTTCGCCCTGGGGTAACTAAGTCCTTAGCTGTGTTTTCCTCTCAGGCATGCCAAGGATGCCAGTCACCTTCCAAACTCTCCCCCAACCCTGCTATGCTCTCTGATCCCAGGGTCATCCCTGGGAGAACAGAGTTCACAGGCATATGTTTTCACTAACTTGGAATTTTAAGAATCTATTTCTCTTTTTTCCCCCCCTCCAGGATAAGGTACTTGGGATATCCCCTGAAGAAGTAGACTGAAACATCAGGAGATGTGTAATCCAGGAAACTCATGGGCCAGCTGTGGTCCTGTGTACATGGGTCTCAGCATAGACTCCAGGAGAAAATGGAAGTGTACGAGGCAGATGGAACATTATTCTCATGAACCAAGAACATCAGGAGAGGCCTCGTTTGTGTCCAGCTCGTAGGCGGTAGTAGCATGGCCTTGCCCTCACCCCGTGTTCTTCAGGCCCTTTACCGAGTGTGTGAGGAAATCCAGAAAGACAAGGGGCAATTCTCTCCATTAGTGAGAACAGACTCTGCCATCCCGCCTCGGTGGCCAACATAGAGAAAGTGTGTTATTCTGACCTCATGAGGGCGCCATGATAAACTGCATGTGCCTACTCTTTGGTTTCCAGTACTATTTATTTTTATAAACCACACTTGGGATGGCCTAATGACATTGTTGCAAGTCCACCTTTGGGAAGATGCTGGTAGATGTTCATGTTAGTAGACATAGCTCCAGAGAGACTCAAGTGTATCGCTAGATCCACTAGTTTCGGGAAATACTACAATGTCTGCCTTTTTGACTCACTTTTCTGGGAGAATTCTTTGGTGCTTTGAAAAAAATTCCATTTGGCAGAACACAATTACTCCTACTGCCCTCACCTCCCAGTGACCCTGCCTCTGCCTCTCAAGGTCTTTGAGACTTTATTATTTTTTCTTAGGGGAATGTAATGATTAGTAGCTGGTAAAAATAAACACGTGGAAAGACCACTTTCATGAGAGTGTCTTGTGGTTAAAACAATATGTAACAGTACAAAAATTCCTGTCAGGATCAAATGAGTTAATTTACATAAAGTGTTTAGAAAAGGGCTCCGAACTTAGTGCCAAGTGTTCACGCACGTCCCCTGCTATGTGCTGCCCAGAGCTACGCTGGACATTTTCTCTCCTCTCGAAGCAGTCGCTGGTTGTTTTCCTGAAAGTGATACTCTTCAAAATGAGGTCTCTTAGAAAGTAAAATGTGTCCCATAGAAAGTGTTTAAGACATACAACATTTTAAAACACAAATTATAGGGTCTTACAAATTTCTGGATCTCTGGCACTCAACTCGGAGCCTGACATGAAATAGGTGTTTAATAAACCTTTGATGAACAAACAAATGACTTGAGTTATTCGGACATACGTGCAACTTCAAGGGAAAAGTGGAACTTTCCGTTACCGCATGCTGCACTGCCCAACCCATCTCAGTTAAAGTGAGTTATTCTCTGTCTTCCCCCACACATTTAAGGTCATAAATGTTAGGGACAAAGGAGTCTCCTTTTACAAATGGAGATACTTGAAGACCATCTCCTCTCCCACTTTGATCCAAGCATTTCAATCTATTTGCAGCTCCCCACACGTATTATGCAATCTTATAGTCCAGAGGCTTGAGAACAATTTTTTCTCCATTGTAAGTGCTCTTGCCTGCTGATCCTCCTTCCCCCGTTTCCCACTAATTCATCTGACTCTAGCCCATCTTCCCCAATTCACTCGATTTCCTTCAGGAACCATTTGTAACCCTCTTGGCCTCCAAGGGGCTACATTTGGATGCCTTCCCTCACTAAGAATGCTCCGTAACACCCTGTATATGGACAATAAATACACTGTCCTGTAAGAACCAGCCTCTCACACTGGATTGCAAACCCTTTTGTAAACAAGTATTATGGCTAATTTAATTCTGCACACGTAATGTCTGGCATGTTTTCAGAGTCGCATCCTAGCCTCACTGCTATATACTGTAAATCAGAAAAATTGGGGTATGGCCTATGGTATATGTAGTTCCAAACAGCAATCCAAGTGTTCCAATAGCATCTACAGCTTCCCACTAAAATGAATAGTAACTGAATTTGACCTCCTGCTTAAAACAACTGGAAAAAAAAAAGACAAAATATATGAAAGAATAGTTTCTAGGACATTGTGTATCAGGTAACGAAGAACTGGTCCCTGAGAGATGAGAACAAAGAGAGGCCTATGCTTGCCCTAGAATACTGCAGGTGAAGAATGCTCAGGCTGTGCTGGAAAGAGGCGAACCCACACAGGGCTGAGCAATCTCCCTGGACAGAGAAAATAGAACCTTTGAGTCCAGGAAGGCCAAAGCAGCTAAGGTTTGCAGGGCAAATAATGGAGAGAGGAGAACTGCACAAAAAGCTTCAGAGATCTAGATAGGTCGCCTCAAATTTTCAGAGGAATACTGAACAACCCATGCAAATAAAGACATTACCCAAGGCTTTGAAAAAGAACATCTGAAAATATTAAGGGACCATTCTCCAAAATTCACATAGGTTTGGGAGTAGTGTGTATTTCCTCTACCCAGAATGGAAAAACCTCAAAATTTGTATAGCAATAGGTAAAATAGAATTTTGCCTCACTAATGGGGGGGGGAGGGGGAATTAGCGCTAGACTAACATACTTCTGGTTCTGCCCAACAAAGGTAAAGAGCAAGAACCAAAAGAGTTAAACTGTTATCAAGTAACCTAGCCATCTTCTAGGGAAAAAAAGCCTAAGAATCTTTATAGGATCACAAAAATATCCAATACTTAATATCGCCAAAGTCCGGCATCCAATAGAAAAATCATAGGGAAAAAAAAATGAGACCAATGAGAAAATTCAAAAAATGACACCAAGTAAATTATACAATGGATAGAATTGCTAGATAAGGACATTAAAACTATTAATATTCCATATGCTCAATAAGTCAAAGGAAAGACTGAACTTCTGAAGTTCACATAGAAATTATAAATGATTTAAATCAAACTATTGGAGAAGAAATGAAAATATAGACCAGACTTGATTAACAGCAACTACTCATTGTAGGAGAACAGAAAAGTAAACTCAAAGACAAAACAGAAGACTGGAGGAAAAAAGAACAAAGTAATAGTAAAATGTGGACTGACTTCTACCAGCCAATATATGTGTAACTGGAATGAAAAATTTCCAAATCTGATGAAAACTATAAGCTCATAAAACCAAGAAACTCAATGAATGCTAACCACACAATTCATTGAGTTGATGTGCCTTACTGTAAAAAACTAAAGTAAGGCACATCATAAGTTGCTCAAAACCAGTGATTACAAAAAATCTTGAAAGTAGCCAGAGAAAAAGGCACATTACACAAACAAAATGATAGCAAACTTTTCTTATGAAATATGACAGAATAAAATGTATCATCTAAGCATCAAGAGAAAAAGATTGTCAACTCAGAATTCTATACCCAACAAAAAGATGTTTTAAGAAGGAAGGTGAAATAAAGACTGTGAGATATATAAAAGCTAAAAGAATCCCTCACAAGAATAAAGAATACGATGAAGGGTCAGTAAAGAAGCTAGGTGGCCCTGGCTGGTCTGGCTCAGTAGTGTGTTGGCCCATGGACTGAAGGGTTTAGGGTTCGATTCCTAGTCAAGGGTATGCACTTTGGTTACAGGTTCCATCCCAGGTCTGGGTCCAGGAACATGTGGAGGCAACCAGTCATTGAGTCTCATATTAATGTTTCTTTCTGTCTCTCTTACCTTCTTCCCTCCCTCTCACTCTCTCTCTAAAGAACAATGGGAAAAAATATCCCTTGAGCGAGGAATAAAATAAAATAAAATAAAATAATAAAATGCCAAGGTAAGCTCTCTGATGCAAAAGCATCTACTAAACTTGGTTTCCATTAATCACCTATTTGAGATCAATCACTGCCTAATAAGGTTGTATTTTATTTGAAATAAAAATAAAGGTGGGTTTTGTTGTATCTGAAACACAATGGTTGTGTACCACAGCAAAGCACAGGCAGCTGGTTTTAATTTCTTGATGAAAAGAAACAACACTTTTTATTTTCCACTGTTTTATTATAAAAATCAACATTTCATTTGTTACAACTCAGCTTAGTGTAATAATCAAAGGGGGGTTTATACAAGGTATTTTTATACAGTATACAATTAAAGCACTTATTTTACAAAAAGGGGGACGTGAATAGTGGACAAGGGCTGACCAAATGTTGGCCATTAAAATATATAAATACATCCTTGCAAAGCACCATCGTACCAAAGTCCATGGACAAGAAACACCAGCTGACTTTAAGACAAAACGAAGATTAAAGCTTAAGAAAAAATTTAAAAACATAAAGGATAAACATCTGAAAGCAGCACCAGATCCTTCACTTGCAAATAAGGCTAGTCCAGCTCAAGCGTCTCAGTATCCTCTTTACTCTATATTTTCCTCACTAACCCCAGATACTTAATTTCACATAATATTACATTTAATCAGACTCTCTTTATTTTCCTTTTAATACCCATATTAAAGGAATGGTAACATATACATATTCACATACACATATATGCATTCCTTCCCTGATTATATTTAATTTTAAAAAGAATGGACAGTTAAGCAAAAGCAGTTCTCTATAATTGTTTGGTGTTAACTTTTAGGCAAATCCTAACTAATGGCAGGGGGGAAAGTGTTTTGTTAGTTCTATGTGGTTAGTTTATAATTCCACCTGTAAAATCATGAATTATTTCTTTCAGCGGAAAACTTAATTGTTCAAGAATGCCTTACAAAAAACAAAAAATAAAGTGAAGTGTACCTGCACTGAAGAAGGGTGAGGATAGTTAGATTTCACTCTAAATAATCTAGATTAACCTAAAAAAAATCTACCTCCCCTCTCTACTCATGTAGTTTTAGTTTAATAAGACACAGAATTAAAACAAATATCCTGAGCATATAAATTTACAATGTTCATAATTAACAGTATTTTAAAATTATAAATGTAAAATGGCATGTTTTAGGTCTAAATTCTGCCTAAAACACTGAAAATTTCAAGAGCTAACTTTTGAGACTATTATGAAATGATGCCATTCCAGAAGACAGAAACCTCACATGCACCAGTATTTTCTAAAATCATTATTTCTCTTGGCTTATTTTAGGCTTGGGATAAGGAAAGCAATACCAAATAAAGTTAAATTTCTTTAATTTAAAATTCCTGAGAACGTTTTAAACAAATTTTATTATAAATTCCTTTATGACTCAGTTCATGTCTACACCTAGTGTATAGTCTCATTTGCAGATGTCCAAATATTTTTCAGCTGACTGACATTTACATACTCATATCTGCACTCCACACTGAGTAACTTAATAAAACATGACATATTTGGTGTTTGAAAAGCCCAAGATTCCTGTTCCTGAATTTTATTAGATGTGAAATGATAACCAATATGCAGATCTTAAGGCATGCCAATCAATGGAGTGGCACGTTTTAAAACTGCATTTCTAAGCATCTTATCCAGACACCGGCCTAGACCGGGGAACAGCAGCGTTACATCTATTGCAGAGGAGCTTAAGGAAAGCCCCTTAATACCAGAAGTAAACAATGTTTACCATAATTATTGGTATCAGGTCGCATAAATATACAGTTTATTAATTGGCTAAGTAAACTGCAGCTACTAACTGTATCTGAAGTGTTCTTCATTAATGGGCCTTTACAGCAAATAGACTTTCCCAAAAAAACTAATTGCTACCCAGTAAAAATGGAGGCAATTTTTATATCCTAATATCAAATGAGTTGACCCTATACAAATCATTGACTTAAGAGAATTTTTTAATAAACAAATGCAATCCTCAAACATCCTAAAATTTTACTGCTCAAATCATCCCCCTCTAACTTATCCTTTGGTATTAGATTTCTAAATACATAACATCCATATAGAACAGTTGTTTAATGTATTAACGGTTCAGAACAAAACTCCTCAGGCCACTGTTCAGAAGACCAGGACTCTATAGGAGCCAAGGTCAAAGTTAGAAAAGTTCAGGGTCATAAAAGACTATGTCAATGCGGAATAGCTTGCTATAGTGCACTGAAGGTAAGTTCTGCTTGAGTTAATTTCTCAGATAATTCTAAGCATATCAGTAAGTGGGCATACTTTAAGACATGTTTGAAATAAATACTTTTTTATTTAAGGAACCTAATGAAATGTTATTTATTCCCCCACTCATAGATAATGAATCTCACAATGCACCCAATTCAAAACCATTTTTAATTTTTTCCTCCCAATTTGTGCTATCATGATTTAGTGTTTCTTGTTTTATCTGTCTTATTCTTAGTTTTTCTAATTAATAAGCTCTTGTGTTTAATAATCAAGAAAGTTTACTTAAGCTTAACTGTCCATGTAACGGAAGGGCCAATAAATCCTTTCTGAATTCTGACCATTCTCTCCTTTTAAAGTTACTCCCCAAAACATTAAAAATCCATCTCCACTAACCCAGAAAGAGGATTCTGAGATTAAGCTGAACTGCCTTCAAAGAATTTCAAATTGGCACACAAATGAGCATTTTGCAAGAAGAGGCCATTGCCATCGCAGTACAAGCACTTGGACTGACATACAACAAGGCAATATTCTTCTTAGTTCATTATAGTGCAAGTTTCCACATGGGAAGCCCACCAGATAAAGATGCACATTAAAAAAAAAATGTAAACATATAGAATTCTCAAATTCTAATTGATACCCAGTTAATGCTAACCTTTCCATCTTCATTTAAGCATCAAGTGCCCATGCTGTGTCCCAGAATGCAACTTCTGTGTCCATTCTGTCGGGCTGTGAGCACACTGTTCCATTGACAGGAAAAGCTACACTTGTCTGACTGAGATGCAAGACACTGCTGCATCACCACTTATTTATATGCAAAATCAAGTGCACAGGATTCTCATAAGGCGCACGGATTCTTATAAGGTGTCTAATCAGTATTCTGAAACCAAGTTTTTTCCCCTTGAAAAGTTTACTTAGGCGTTCTTTAATTGCTTAAAGAATTACTTCACCCTTGCTGATATTCTAAATCCTTCCTTCCATTGTTTTTCATTGGGCCCTTAAATCCAGAGAGGCCTCTCAGCAAGACTGAATTTAAAAAAAAAAAAACATTCAGAAATAAACGACCAACATTTGCTAAGGTAAAAAATACATTAGTTTAAAAACACATTCAATTTTAGTAGAGAAATGCTGGAAACACGTGTAAAGCAGGAAACTAACTTCTGGCAAGGTGGCAACGCAGTGTGAGAATCATTCCACAGGCCAGCCCTGACAGCTGGGGGTGGAGCCCATACCCTGCAGGCCAGACAGGTTACGGAGAGCCTTTCAATATCCTCTCCGCCAAGTTCTGACAGCTGAGAAGTTAAAAGTATGCCTTCTCATTTAATCCGTATTGTTAAATTTGTTAAATCATCTTAATCCGTAAGGGGATAAGAGAGAACACGCACTAATATATATATATATATATATATATATATATATATATATATATATATATATATATATGTATATGTATATGTATATGTATGTATGTGTATGTATATGCATATGTATATACACACATACACACATATATACATACATATACATACATATATATATATATATATATATATATATGGTGATTATAAGGATAATTTGAAAAAAATCTAATATTCACATTAGGTAACAAGAAAGATATTAAACTCATGTCACACGTTAGGATAGGTATGTATGCAGACATCATTCTGAGAAAAATTGGCCTAAAGGACATGAAAATGTCATGAACAGTTACTAACGTGAAAACCTAATGATAACAAAACATTCTCCTTTTATATAGATTGTCTCTAACCAGAACATATTTAAATATTTTAGTAGGAAAAAAAAATATAAACATGATTTTATAATCTGATATTACATGCTGAAAGTACTGCAAGGATATATGGTCAACTTACAACAAAAACATAACGGTTAAATTTATAATTCTTAAACATTGTCTATATGTGTTGTGAAAAGACAGTTCAATGAGCATTAAAACAATCTTAGAAGTAAAGAGGAGCAATGTGTCTAACTTTTGATCATTATGCACAAACAGCAGTCAAATTGAAGAGCTGAGCCTACAGGAGAGTGGAGGGAGTATAAGTATTAAAATAAAACCTTAATTTAGAAAATCCCATTTAATCAATCTTCAGATAAGAAGCTTTGAATAAATCATGGTATCTTGGCAAATGGCCTACGAAGCTGCTGGGGGAGCAGGCAGGGTGCAAACACCTGGAGGAGAAGTTGAGAGGTGGGCGCGGATTCTCAGGGAGGGACAGAGACTGCACACACCATCAGCCCCACGGCATCTCACCAGACAGCTGATCTTTCCTACAGCAGCAACACCCAGATGGATTTTTGTATCTGTCTTCCTCACTAAAATTGCTGGATTTCTAGAGAAAACAAAGTCCTATGTCCAAAGTTAGTATTGATTCCATTTTCCTCATGATTTCTTATACATGTAGGCCCTCAAGTGCTAGTTAACATGAAGGCAATCTGGCTACTTCCAAGCTGCTCTAAGATGGACTTCAACTTTTCTTCTTCTTTTATTTTTGGTATCAATAAAGCCCAGAGATTCCTGGTCACTGATGCCTTTATTATTCCTGTTTCCTTGTACTCAGTCACTTCACTGGGTTTAAGGCATGCTTTGTGTATTTAGTTTGCAAAAATAAAACTTTTAGTACAAATTTATTTTTATACAAATTTTTATGGCACAAGCAGCAAATTTGCTGTTTTAAGAAAATATATAAATATCCTTTTCTTCTGTACAAATATCTCCAGTATTCCCTACCCCATTTATAATATTTAACTGTACATGGTCTGCCTCATCCTTCTCTAGTATCTCCCTCCCCCCCTCCAGATCTCAACCAAATTTGTATGTACATGTTTGCGTCGGAGGCAGTCAGAGGAGGAGGGCCCCTCCTCAGGAGGAGTCTGTACAGGGCGAGGGTGGCGGAGGGTAGAGGTGGTGAGAGTAGCTCCTCTCTGTGTATGGTGAAGGTGGGCAGCTTTCATAGTTCTCTTCTGCTGACAAGTATTGGCTTCGGGGTGTGGGAGGTGGGGGCACAGGCTCTGAGTCATAGTTCAAGTCACTAGTGTAGCCCTTGGCTGTTGCCACTGAGGTCATTCTCCTGCTGGGAGCATAGTCACTGTCACAAACATCTGTGCTGCAGGGTGTGGTTGGGGGTGCAAAGTGCCGGTAACTGTATGGCCTGTAGCTGGTACAGGAAGAAAACCAAGAGAAGCGTTAGTTTTATGGAAAAGTGGTTTTCCCTATCAAAATACAGAGGTATTAGATGTAAACTTCACATTGAAGATAATAAACTACTACAATCTAAATTGCACAGAGCAGGAGGCAATTTTCAAAGGCAGACTGGAAGTGGAAGGTAGCATGTATTTTGTATTTGAAAATACAATGTAATTAGAGGCGATTAAAAATGAGTAGGATGGAAATGCACAGGTAAACTCAATCTAGACCCTGGATGTGTTCTTATAGCTTTACATTAAACTGGATAATGAAATAAAAGAACTATTCAAAGTTGTACTTACTGGTTATTTTTGGAAATCTGTCAGTTATACATTCAGTCTTTAGTCTACTAGTATATATAGTGAGCCTCACCAATTTCTGCCACTTCATGGTCTAGAATGAGTCTTCACACTTTTTAAAAAATATATTTTTTATTGACTTTTAGACAGAAGGGACAGAGAGAGAGAGAGAGAGAGAGAGAGAGAGAGAGAGAGAGAGAGAGAGAGAGAGCGCGAGACTGATCTCACAGCGAAAACCAGGGATTGAACTCTCAACTGGGACATATACCCTAACGGGGAATCGAGCCTGCAACCTTTTGGTGCAGGGGATAATCCCCGATCAACTAAGCCATACCATCCAGGATGGGTCTTCACACACTTTATACTACTTGGGTGTTTTATGTTCTTTCAACATCCTTTAACTGCTCTACAATTTACCTGACGAATAACTTAGTGATGTCTGAAGACTTCATTCTCTCTTTAAAAATCAAATACTGTATAAGTCAGACTGAATATTGTAGGCAGCCTAAGGGGCATATCTATCCCATTACTGTTACTATCAGCAAAGGAAAACTGCTTTGGTTTCAGAGGTTTTGATTTTCCTCGAAAAGACAAGCTTATGGTCATATTAGCAGCTTTAACTCAACATCAAAATGATAAGTTCTTAATACCCATAGAGAACTTTTAAATGTTTATTTGATATAACTTACCTCTGATCTTTTTAAATAATCTACAGTGGTTAATAAAGTTTGTAGCATGACTAACTAAAGAAAAAGGCACTGGAAAGAGAGGATCGCAACAGTAAAAATAAGAGCTAACTTAACGTGCTAGTTTTTCTATCATTTCTATTTATACCTGCAACTTTTTATATTCTAACTATAGAAAAGTTAATCTTTCTCATCAGAGTAACTGCAACAGAGAGGCAAGAGCAAGTGCAAAACGGAAGTAACAATCCATAAAATACCTAGTGATAGAGAGTACCACAGGTAATATCCCAGAACACAGACCATTTGCTAGCATTAAGACTTGCCTCAAAAGAGAAGGCTGCCAAAAGACCAAGTGTTACATAACCTGCTGAGCAGGTTTTCTCAAGTTTTTATTTACTACCAATATTTACATGATGTCATAGTCTTTTTTAGATCTTATCTTTCTGTCCAGATAAGAGCCTTGATAAAATTTCTTGGCTCAACATTCAAAAGGCCCAATATTTCCATTTTCATGGGGATAAAAACAGGGAAAGGAAGGAAACAGAATTAGCAAAATTCAAGTTCCAGTTTAAACAAAAATCTCAACAAATGATAAAAAGTTCCACTCAGAAGAAACAAACTGGGCTTAATTTGAAATGTGGGAAATTATTAAATAAGAACTATCAATAGTTTTGATGTAATTATGTTCATTTTAATCGAACAGTGTATTATTCAATTTAAAGAGATTAAAGATTTTAAAATAAATATTTAGGTCTTGCTTTTTCTTTTCCCTCCCCAATTTTCAGTTTTCTGCCTTTGTATTCTGGCTTTTAATTAATTTATTTGTTAATCCTCACCCAAGGGTATTTTTTCCATTTTTTTTTTCATTTTAGCTTTTTTTTTTTTTTTTTTTTAAAACTTATGACAGGAAAAGCAACATTCAGTTCAGTGTCAAGCCTATCTCAAATAGCCGTTATCTATAAACTGAACTGAGAATTCTGAATGAGGTACTATAAAAAGTTTCCATTTGATTTCCACACATTACTTCAGGGTGATTTGACCGTGATAAACACCTATCTAGAAGATAACAGGCACTTGAGGACTGACAATAAATACCAGGCACTGAGTGTTTAAACAGAGAATATCAAGCTCTTGACTGTTAACCTTTCAAATAAGAAAGACAAGTAGGGCAACACTCTAATACTCATGCTTAACCTGCTCACTATGCTCTACAGATCAGCTCAAAGGCACATTCCCCCTCTCAATGAGTTGTGACCTATTCCATGCAACTGTACAAGAAATACCTCATTTCAGGTCATAACAACACATGTAAGCAAGGGCTGAACAGAAGCTTCTCTCAAATTCTGTGCTCTGCATAACCCTGCTGTTTTACAGCACTCTCAACTCTCTAAACTACATGTGTCAAACACAGGGCCCGCGGACCAAATCCGTCCCGCCAGGCCTTGCAATGTGGCCCGCACCGCGCTGTCATCACTGCACTCCGCTGCGTTTCCATCACAATGACAGTTTATGACTGTTCAGTAAACCATTCGGCCCGCGATTTAGGCTGGATTTTAGATTTTGGCCCCTTCTCTGATTGAGTTCAACACCCCTACTCTAAACCATGCCGAGTCTTATTCCAATACTTCATCCTTAGATTTTCAATTAAACCTAACCTGAGCAGTAACCTATTTCAAAATCCGTCATTTTGATAGGTAACTTTTCCTTAGAATGTTGCCAAAGCATTGAAGGCTATCCTATTATCCTAAAAGCCAGCATTTGTGACTCTTTTAGACACTGTAGAATGCCCTGAAAGAAAAGAATTTGTGGCAGGGGCAGAGTCAACATTACCCAGACAAGAGGCCTATTCTCTCTGTGACCATTATCTATTCCAAGGTTATTAGAATATCCCATCCTTCTAATAAATATCCCTATTTGTGTCAGAGGAGAAGGTGTATTACCTGTAGGACCTATGAGTGGAAGGACTGTTTGAAGAATAACCGAATTCCATAGTGTAATGTGATCGCTCTGTGGCTGGGGATGGCGGAGGGTTCAAAATCTAAAAGGAAAAATAATGAAATTATTAAAATAACAATGGTCCATCCCAGTCAGAGACTATCAAACTTTCTTTCAGCTCCTCTTCTTCCATCTCTAGTTGTATTGGCTCCCATTGCACTATTAGCACAATCTTTCCTCTCCAAAGAAGTGACCTTAGGTTTGTGGCTCTCCACTTCTTACGACACAGCTTCATCACGGTTAACCAGCTCAAGGCGATGAGAGGAAAGTCTATAATCTACAAGTCACTGGTTTAAGTTCAGTATAGCTGGGTTTTGATTTTTACTTTTCAAATTCTAATTGTTTAAAGGAATATTATTGACTTAGGAGAAATACCATGTGCTTCCTCTTTCGGGAGGCCATGAGATAAATGAAGGTGCTGAGGCCTCTCAGGAGTTACTTTCACCTACACAGAAAGTAATGTCGAGTGCTGTCAAATACGCTGGTTACTACACAGCCAACATAAAGATTTTCAAGTGCTTGCATGGTGATGGTAAAGCCTTCTTTGAACCTTATATGCCTGACTCCTATACTAAAAATCTTTTTACATTACCATCACTGAGCACCCACATTTAAGTGAATTAAAAATCTGAGATCCTATGAATCTTAGCATTCAAAGTGAAATGAAGGAAACCAGACTACTTACTGCAGGGAAGTAAGTGCCTTTGGTGCTTGAAGAGCTACTCGATGACGCTCCTGTGACATGAGCTCGGTCATAAGGGGGTCCACTGCTTCCCCCCATGATACTGAGGGAGCTGATCATTGATTTACCTCGAGACATTCCTAAAATGAAGGACAAATACTGATGAGTAAGATCTATAAAACAAAGAGATTGACTTCTAAATATGCCTTGTTTTTCTAATAATTGAAAACATTTAATGGAGAAGGGAAATCCTCTCTAAAGTGAACACTTCCATAGAGAGCTGGCCTAGAACAAGGCCAAGAATAGCCTCCCTACCCCCTAGAATAGAAGCAAAGATCTTCAAAATGAGATAAAATGAGAGGTTTTCAACTTCTTAAAAGATCTGAGGAGAGTGGAGGTTGTGCAGCAGGTTAGACTAACAACAGATCTGCACAAAAGGTAACTAAACCCATTTTTTTTAGGCATGAATACAATGTATGGAAAATTATTTCTTCAGCTACTGGATGCAAATATTGTAATCACAACACCAATGCTAAAGAAAAATTTTCATTTTTTCCAGTGACTTTCTAAATTCTACAACTGCAAATAGGTATAGTAACACAGAATAATTAACAGTTTAAAAATCATGTTTGTTTACTTGGTTACACGTAAATAAGTTCTAAATATTTTCAGAGGGCTTTTGTTTAGAACCTCTTTCTAAGAGGCTCTTTACACTAAGAAAGTACTGATAAGAAAGCTGTACTTCCCTAGAGCAACATGGTCTACTCAAGTCTAGAACTTCTGGCTACTTGGCTTTGCCTGAATAAACCCCCATCTCACTATCATCACTTAAAGTTAGAAGAGAATATAAGACATTGTACACTTCACAGCAATCACCCAGCTATTTCCAAATTTCTGCTAAAAAGAAATCTTTTTGGCCTCCTTTAATTCCTGGGCTCAATAGTACTAAAGTTGCGGGAGTGAATCTAAAGAACAGTGGTTAATGACTTTTCACTTAATGACGAGCTGATTCACTTTCAGTAGAGTGCATTCAGAAATGCAGTATATAGAAATGCTTGTGTATGTACTTGCTTTTTATCTTTTGGCAATTTCCACCAATCATACCTCAGGACTTTTGTGTACAGAGAAGATGCGAAAAAAGTAAAAGAGAACATTCGTTCTTATGATTTTTTAAATCAGATGAGGTCTAGTTTGATATAGACTCTGGTTAATATCCTATTTCAATTATGGAAACCTGAGCATCTTGCCAGGACCCAAGACTTGATTCTCAGTGGATCGGTCTTAACTCACCTGGAAGAGTTCCTGACAAAGAACTTGGGTGTGGCACATAACCAAGGGGCACAGAAGCTGGTCCATGAACTACGTAGTCATTAGTCATGGTTTCTCCATCTCCCTTCATACGTGGACACAACATCCTCTGGCAAATAAAGTATATGGTTCCAGACACAAAAATAGTGACAATTACTCCAATAACTGAACCAACTGTATTGGTGGCCTGTGGTGCTGGCTCCTCGGTTGGATCTAAAATGGGAAGGCAGTACAGTTATATAATGAAAAACAACTGTAGAGTCAAATAGTAATCAAAAAAAGGACTTGCGCAAGCAGAGAAGCTAATGAAGACAACTTATAAACACTTTTCTTTTTTATGAACGCATTTACACCATGCCCCATGGATTATGGATAAATGTTATCATTAAAAATCAAAGGAACTATCCTTAAGTGAAAACAAAAATAAAACAAACATTGGGAACAATACTGTAAATGATTTTTTTAAAAGTGAGTTAAACTCCATTAAGAATTTTTAAATGCATATACATATAAAAATCTACCATACTTCATTCTGTATATCCTAAAAATCAACGAACTTATTTTAGAATCTCAGAGCAAAGTTTAGGGCCAGAAGGGATGAACCTGAAAGTCATTAAATGACCTGGAATGGTGAAGCCAGAAGCAAACCTGGGCTTGATTTTAGGTTTGAAAAGTGACATTTAGGTCTGGTGACAGGAAACTAGAAGCTAAAGATGAGCATTAGCTCTCAGGCCCAATGAGCTGATGCCTTCAGGTTGAGTCTTGCTGCCTGAGGGAAAGGAACAGGCCTGATACACCAGTACTTGAGGACTCAGAAAGAAAGCCAGGGCCTGAGAGCACTGGAGCAAGACCCTCCCCTTGGCATCCACCTGCTCCATCTGGGGCTTTAGAAGCAGAGACATCAATATTAGAGGTAGAGGGGAAGAGCAAAAGGGCTCATCCAATTTAGAGCATTACTCTTCAACTTAGAAGGAACATCATTTCATTCTGAATAGTAAGACTATATCGTTCACAACTGCAAATCCTTTAAAAACCTTCCTTCTGCTTTGTCTGACCTCAAATTTCCCATACACATAGCTAAACTCACCCTCTGATTAAATAAAATGAGAGAAAATAACATTGCTATTACACAATACGTAAAGGCTGCCAGTTACATATTTTATCTATGGTATATGAGGCAAATTCTTAGTCCTGTGAGCAACCATCTCATCTTATTCCTTTTTAGTGCATTGACATTGCTTCCTAATGCCAAGCTTAAGAAGAATAGTTTACACTCACTATCTCCAATTCTTAGTCTCTGGGTCAGATCTTGACTCACTGAAATCAGGCTCCTATCCTCACCACCACACTGCAACTAGTCTGGCAAAGATAAACATTCTTCTATTTGCCACATGCAATGAACCCTTCACCTCACTGGCCTCTCTATATTCTCAATGCTGCTGGCTCTTGTTCTCCTCAAAAATGTCTGATCAATATCCTTCCAAGATACCACTGTCTAAGTTTCCCTATCTCAAATTATTCTTTGTTTCCTTTTGTTGGCTTCATTCTCTTCTGTCTGCCTCCTAAGTACAGGTGGTTCCCAGAGTTCTGTCTAACCCCTGCTATTTTCCTCCTCTATTTAACTCTCCCTGGGAAATTTCATCCACTGCCTCGCTGTAATTATCATTAATAAACCAAAGAGCGCAAATCTCTCTCTTTAGCTATAGACCCATTCAGTCAGCAACTTCCTGGAAAACTTCAATGGACATCCCATAGCAATGTGAATGCAACACATTTAAAGTGAACTCTCTGTCACCAGAGACATGACATGTTTCTTAGATGCCAGGGGTAAAGCAGATCATAAAACAAATGAGGTACTCTTGGCAAATTAAAGTCATTTAAATTAAATTAAAAATAAAGTAATAAAAAAATCTACATCAGCCAAACATAACATCTGCAGCCAAGATATGGAATGGTACCTCAGTTTACAGTCCCTGTGATATATTCTAATTAATGATTCCAGTCACTCAACTTATCAACTATATCTAAATGGTAACCAAACCCTTTTTACTTCAGAAATAACTCTGAAATCTATCTTTCCACCACCACTGCTCCTCTTGATTTAGATATTCATCATCTTCTTCCTGAACTATAATTGTCTCCTAAGCATTTTTAAATTACAGGCTATAAGTTACTAGATGGTGAAAACAATTTAGTGGGTTGCAAATAGAATTTTAAAACAGAAAAAAGTCAGAATGTATTCTACACACTATGGATAAATATTGTTGTATAACATATTTGTTTATGTGTGCACCCATGTCTTTGTATCGTCTTGATTTGGTCAAAAAAGTTTGACAGCAACCAGCCTAACATTTCCCTTCCTATAATCTTATCACTTCCAATCCATCTGCTTTACAGCTTTTCCAATTACACAACCATGCTATCCTTTATAACTTGCTCAATGACTCTCCATTATTCTGGAGATAATGGTTAGGCTCTTCAGAAGAAAATAAAAATCCCCTATCATCTTACCTATGTTATCTCTTGCTGACACTCCCATGTATTTTGGCAGTCCCATTTACATACAGTTTCCCAAAGGTGCCTGTTTCACTCTGTGTCTGAAAAGGATATTTTCTCTTTCTAGAATGCAATCTTTCCATTTACCTGCATAATTTACACTATTCACTGATCAACACCCTGTAACTTCATCCTACCCCAGTTTTCTCAAGTCTTCCTTGATGAGTAGCATCTTCATTCCTAAAGAACTGACCACTCTCCTTTGTGCTACTACTGGTAGAAATCTATTATGGCATACTTGATATCACTTATTGCACTCCTTTGTCATTAATACCTCCTATGGTTCGGGCCATATATTTTATACACACTTAATTTTCTCACAACCTCTAAGCTAAATATTATCTTCATTCCAAGGATGAATAAACTAAGGTTTAACAAGAATAAATAATATTCTTGTAAGAAGTTGAGCTAGAATTCAATTCCATCTCTGCCTATCTTTAAAAGTCCTAAAATCTTACAGCTACTTCAACCACAGAGAACTTTGAGAAACTTGGTACAAGTACCTGATATCCTGAGCACAGAGCAGGTATCCAGAAAATGTTAATGAATACATGAATAGATTATACAATAGATTCTTAGTATCCCATTTTAATTTGTAAAAAATATCAGCTTAAAGTCTTTATTAAGATTAAAGAGTTTTAAAACGAGTGCTATCTAAATTCCATTAGACCAGTTTTGACAGGATAGACCTAGCTTATGCTGCATTCCATTCAGAACTAAGTTTACCACTTTGGATATATTATATGTTAGGGCTCTGGTCAATAGTTATAAACATTTTTTAGAGACAGAAACATCAATGTAAAAGTGCAACATCCAACAGCTACCTTCAACCTGGGCATGCCCGACCCAGCAACCTCATGGTTTCATGGGACAATGCCACACTAACTGAGCCACACTGGCCAGGGCATTGTCTTTTTTTTTTTTTTAAATTGATTTGAGAGGGAAAGTGGAGGGAGACAAACATTGCTCCATTGTTTCACTCACTCACGCATTCACTGGTTGATTCTTTTTTGTACCCTGACCGGGATCAAACCCACAACCTTGGCATATCAGCATAACACTTTAACCAACTGAGCTACCCAGCCAGGGAAAGGAAGCTTTTAAAATCACTGAGATACTGGTAGAATTGTATCAAGAAAAAAATGGGAGGTGCTAAACATGGACTAATGTTCAGAAACTCTTAAGTTCAGATTACTGACTGAGTTCCACATATCTACAAGCATATCTCGTTTTAGTATGCTTCACAGATTGTATTTTTGTTTATTTTTTTTACAAATTAAAGGTATGTAGCAACCCTGTGACGAAAAAGTCTATCAGTGCCATTTTTCCAACAAGATCAGGTGATAGTTAGCATTTTCTTAGCAATAAACTTTTAAAATTAAGATATGTACACTGTTTTTTAAGACATAATGCTACTGAATTTAATAGACTACATTATAGTATAAAAAAAACTTTTATATGCAATGTAAACAAAAAATTAGTTTGACTTAATTTATTGCAATATTCACTTTATTGCAGTGGTCTGGATCCAAACACGCAATATCTCCATGGTATGCCTATAAATTGTTTCAGAATTTCTTAACTTTAGTTGTGGCAAAACAATATTTATTATTTTCTAATGCTTTACACTAAATGTTTCTTGAAAATTTTTGTGCATAAGAAAACTGCTGTCTTTTGAGGACTTATTAAAAGCAAAACATGATTACCATTAATAGTTGTTTCTTAGTAAAGAACTAGTGGTTTATAGGTAAAACTCACACATAAAGGAAAGGAAAATGTATTTTTAAAATTCTCCCTTAAGAATAATATGCAGGTTTTAGTCCTACTTACAACAATCCAGTTCATCTGATTTGTCACTGCAATCCACATTATGATCACATTTCTTATGTTTTCCAATGCACTGACCATTGGCACAGCGGAACTGATCAATTAAACAAAGCACTGGGGAAAAAGGCAAATAGTTTTCTTATTTTTACTATATTGTGAAGCCAAATACCAGCAAGTCAAAAAGTACTTTGTGAGTGCAAATGAAAACAAATTAGACTTTTAGATACATCTTAAAAATTATTCTCAGGGAATTTTTCTTGAGAAAGGGAAAAGGCAATCCAGCAGGAAATTTCCTATTTTGTATTTTATGTTAAATTTCATCATTCACTAATTATTCTGTTAAGAATTAAAATATTTCTACATGCATTTCTAGACACTAAAGAATCCCACAATATTTGTTAAAAATAAATAAATTCATAAATTCAATTTGTTGGGAACAAGAACTATTTTTATCTACTAAAGTTCTTTTGGCCTCATTCCTCTGTTAAGCTTTTCTTTGTTTAATATATATTTTTATTGGTTTCAGAGAGGAAGGGAGAGGGAGAAAGAGAGAGAAACATCAATGATAACAGAGAATCATTGATCAGCTGCCTCCTGCACATCCCACATTGGGGGTCGAGCCTACAACCCAGGCATGTACCCTTGATGGGAATCGAGCCCAGGACCTTTCAGTCTGCAGGCTGACACTACCCACTGAGCCAAACCAGTTAGGGGTCAGTTAAGCTTATTGATGTATATAAATCTTATGCATATTAAGTGAATTAAAATAATAATTTGGAACATGTTACTATATTTAATTTTATTACATTTATTGGTGTGACGTTTGTCAACATGAACATATAGCTTTCAGGTGTGTGTTTCTGGTTATAAGATGTGTATACTGCATCATGTGCTCACTACCCAAAATCAAATCTTTTCCTGTCACCATATATTAGCACTAAACTATGTTTAGACATAATAAAGTCAAATGTATTTGAAAATCCCAAATCTACCACTGTGCCAAAGCAATACTCCATTCTGAATTGCAAACAACTTAATGAAAAAGGTCTTAAAAATTTTAAATACCTTCACAGTTCTTCTCGTCTGATTTATCCTGGCAGTTTGCATCTCCATTGCATCTGAGGGCACCATCAATACACTGTCCACTGGCACACTGGAACTGGGATTCTGAGCATACAGGACAATTGAGTTCATCACTGTGGTCTTCACATTCAGTAAACCCATCACACCGCCAAGCCACAGGGATACAATCAATTTCTCCCGTGAAACAAGTAAACTGCTGAGGAGAACATGTTGGGGGTTCTTCAATGAACAAGGGGGGAGGGGAGTGACAAAAACAAAATAATTGTCACGCAGAGGTAACACACCTGAGCGGAGGTCATTTAATAATCAACATATACAATCTCTTGCAGTCCAAGCAGAAGGCTTCACAGTTGATACTCAACACATGTTATTTTTTTTAAACTTAGAAAAGTTAGAATAAAAGAGTCTTATAATACCATCTTCTCAATGGTTTTGTTTTTTTTTTGGTGTATAAGCTCTTTTAATCTTTGTTCACAGAAATATATATTTTGTGTTGTTTTTATGGTAAAAAAACACTGATTTGGAGGGGGGGGTACATTTTTATATCAGTTTATAATCATAATGTTTAATAGCTATATCAACTCAGTTACATAGTAATTTTCCTATCATTAGAAATCAGATTATTTTTAAATTTCTGTCACTGTAGACAACAGTTTTTCTCTTTCATTTGAATTAAAGTTACAGAACATGTTAATTGGCATTTAGACCTGCACAGAAAAATGAAAACGTATTTACCTCCACATGATAGTTCATCTTGAAGCAGAACCAAGTGCATGGGGCAAGAGCACCTTGTAGTACCATCTCCTTTTACAAGACAAATATGTGAACAGCCACCATTATCCTGAGCACAAGGGTGCTGTCCTAAAAAAAAAAAAAAAGAAGAAGAAGAAGAAGAAGGAAGGAAGGAAGGAAGGAAGGAAAGAAGGAAGGAAGGAGAAAGAGACGGACAGCCAGGTCAAAATCAATCATTTATGAATTAGCAAGGACTTGATTATCACACATATATAATTCCTTGCTTCATCCTACACAATCTATAAACAAAACACTGTTTTTACATATTTATATATAAAATATTTTAAAGTATTTTAAGCAAGGTAATGATACAGCTCATGTTAATTTTGTGACTAAGAAAAGCTGATTACTGAAACTAAAAAAGAGTGCAGAAAGAATGATGAGACTATATAAAAACTCTTCTAAACTATGTATAGATTTTAACTCAGAAATTCTAACTTTCTAAAAAAGATGATTTTACTCTAAAAGTTAATATTAATAAAGAATCTACTGAAAAACTTAAATTCACATGGAATCAACCAATCAGAAATAATCAAAATTACTTGTTTAGTCAATTGCAAAAGATAACCCGCAATGTGCCCTGGCTGGAGTGGCTCAGTTGATTGAGCATCATCCCATACACCAAAAGGTGGCAGGTTTGATTACTGGTCAGGGCCCATGCCAGAGCTTTTACTCCAATCTCAGTAGGCGGCCTGCAGGAGGCAGCCTGATTGTTGCTTCTTTCTCACATCCATGTTTCTCTCACCCCTCCTCTTCCTTCCTCTCTCTCTCTAAAATCAATAATTATAATTTTAAAACCATAACCTCCAATGTTACAAATGTTTAATTTCCTCATAGTTGGTTAAAGAAAATAAATACACCATCTGGCAACTATTCAAAGTCTGTCTGACAGATTGTATTCAATGAAATCATTGCTATGAATTTTCTACTTAGCTTGTGTTAAAAGTAACTGGACATTGGCCATCACAGAATACCAACATCTGATGTAGACACCCATTTGTTATCTGACTTTTCACTAACATATCATTCCTGTTTTGGTAAGTGTTGAAGAGCACGAAGAAGTCGGCTACCTACCAATGGCACTATGTTATACAACATCAATGTCCCAAAACAGACATCAGTCATTAGATTAGGATACATAAACTATACGGCATGTTTCTCAACCTTTTATTCTATGGCACTTTTGATAAAAATCTCATTCTCTTTAATGTTCTTAGATATTTGGAAAAAAAATGTTTTTCCAAATATAAAACCACATTTAAATGTTCAATTATTTATTTTTTAAAAAAATACCACACTCCCTGGAAATTGAAATCTTATATCAATTGAATAAATAACTTAGGCACTGAGTCATTACTACCTTATTCCTATTAGATGTTCTGCGTGAGTTACATATCATAACACAGAATGGCAACAATTCTAACTTTCTTATTCTTACATACCTCTGATCTGAACTTCCTAGTTCACAAACTGTGAGAAAATAATGAGGACTTGAACAAGCAATGGTGCTCTTATTCCTCTATTCTCCTTTCATAGCATTGTGCTGAGAAGGCATTTCAATAGTTTGTTTGTTCATTCTCTCTCTCTCTCTCTCTCTCTCTCTCTCTCTCTCTCTCTCTCTCTCTCCCCCCCCCCCCCTCAGCCAAGTATATTTTCCCCATTCATTCTGAGAGACAGTCAAGAGAGACAGACAGACAGACATCAAAGTGAGAGAGACACACCGATAAGTTGCCTCTTGCTCATGCCTCACCCGAGACCAGGGATCAAACCTGCAACCCAGGTATGTGCCCTTGATGGGAAGATGAACCCGATACCATTCGGTATGCTGATCCATGCTCTAAACATTGAGCACACAGACCAGAGCTCAAAGGTACAATCATGTAAGATCTATAGTAATTATTGCTATAAAGGTGTTTTTGATTATAGACATCTATTAACAAGGAAATAGGCCAAGATGATCAGCCATTTTGAAGTTTTCAGTAAGATAAAAAAGAATATTTATTGCTACTTTTTTAAACCTGAGAATTGAAAACTTTATCAAAGAGTGAAAAAAAGCCCAAGCACTTATTAAAGCACAGTATTCCAAGTTTACCTACAGATTTTAGTTTGCTTTTGCTCAAGAATAAAGTTATTCCATTATAACTATACTAGTGACCGGATGCAAAGAATGAAGATTCGTGCAAGAATGGGCCTTCATTCCCCTGGCTGTAGCACCGCCTTCACTCTGGTCGGAGCAGCTTTCCACTCGGGCCCAGAGATGATCTTCCCGCCTTCCCACGCCGCCCAGAGGCCCTGAGCAACAGGGGCGGTACAGAACACCTGCATCTTCTCCATGGTGATAATGAAAGCATCCTGTCCCATCCCAGCCTGTGTATGCAAATTAACCCACCATCTTTATTGGGCTAATTTGCATACTTGCTCCTGATTGGCTGGTGGGTGTTGGGAAGGTATGGTCAATTATCATGTTACTCTCTTATTAGGTAGATTCATCATTATATAAATATAACATGCTCTGTATACTATGGGGTATGTTTTTATTTCAGTATTCTTAAAGGGGTTGAAGGAGAGAAAGAAAGGGCATGACAAGCAGAGTGTCTGTTGTACCTGAGAACATTTTTGAAAATGAGCAAGACCATTCCACTCCCCCATTTCTATTTTATGGAGGAAAAGATTAAGTTTTATTTAAAAAGCTCCCAGATGAATTTAATATAAGGCTATAAAAGCACAAACTCAGCCCTAGCTGGGTTGTTCAGTGGTTAGAACGTTGACCCTCAGACTGAAGGGTCTTGGGTTCAATTCCGGTCAAAGGCATGCACCTTGACTGCAAGCTCGATCCATGACCCTGAATGGGGCACCTGGGGGAGGCAACTAATTGAAGTGTCTCTCTCACACTGATGTTCCTCTCTCTGTTTCTCCCCCTTCCTTCCACTCTATCTAAAAATCAATAGAAAAAATATCTTAGGTTGAGGATAAAAAAATAAATAAATAAATGAATAAGCAAGCAAACAAGTAACAAATGTTTAAAAAAATGCAAAACTAAAAGCACATGAATATCTTCAAGATAAAGCGGTAAAAAGACACAAAAGAACATCTTAATATTATCTTAAATTCTTAGACACAAATCCTACAATAAGCAGTACACCGTCAGCACTTACTATATTCCTGAAGGTTCAGTTCCTTTACGGCATGAATATCACTAAGCTGGGCTATTCGAGCCTGGACTTTGGTTCTACCCTCTCGACCTGTCATGTCAATTTTTTCGATCATTTGCTGCTGTTTATCAATCCAATAGAGCCAATTTTCAAACACAGTCAGTCCCACGGGCTGCAAGATATTGGAATCTTCTAACACTATCCGGTTGGCACCTTGGAAAAAAGAACATTCACCAGAAATAATTCATGTGGGCTAAGTCATACATTCAACAATTATTTATTGAAATAATCAGATTCTAAAAGTTCTGAAAAGGAAAATATAAACTCTCTACCACAGAACTTCAGAATCATTTTTAGAAAAAAAAAATATATACACACACACACACACACACACACTAGTAGATAAGAGACTAGACATTCAAGTGCAATCAAGAGTAAATAAGTGTCCAATACATAGTAAATATCCTAATTCATAAAAATGTAGAAAAGAGCAGTTTTCAGATGTTTTTTAAAGTTGAGTCCATTTTTCAAATTAAATTTCATGAAAAGCTCTTACATATAAAAACAGATGAAAATGGTATTTCTCTGGAGGAAGCAGTGGTGGTGAGCCTAGAGCTCTTTGCTCTTGGCTTCCCCACTCATGGAGTATACCTGAGGCATCTGTGAAGAAATCACCCTTATCCCACACAGGACACAGAAAAACAACTGACTCAAAAGTCACCTGTTTCAAGCTGCAGCTCAAAGCAGAAATTCTTCCTACAACATTACAGACACAGAGTCGTAAACACAGAGTCGTAACAGAAGTAATCTATTTCTGTTGCTGAATTGTGAGAAAGTTCTTATACAGTGTGCTAAAATCCCAGAGTTTATCCCTCATTTTAACAGGAGGAAAAAAAATACTCATTCTTTCCCTCTTCCTCCTAATAGTCTCTCAAATAGCTCTATAATATATTATCATGCTTACTAAGTGATGAGGTTCAATAAAAAGCCATTAGCTTATACTTTGAAAATATCAGGCAAAGTTCCAGAAAGGAGGCAAGCATAAAGCTAAACTTTAATACAGAAAAGTGAGGAGATAGCCCAGATGAAAAGGCACTGCCTAAAGTCAACATTCAGATTGATGGTGGGTTAAAAACAATGCTCCCTCCTACAAATCTACTAAAATGGTGGTTAACAAAATTAAGGTATAAACCCATAAAAACAAATAGGACAGAAGAGCAGAATGACATAAAATTTAGAAGTTGGAGACCAGACAATTCAGATATAATAACATAGTATCTAGGGAAAAACTAAATGCCTATAGTTAGTGAAGCCAACAGCAAAATCAGCTGGCTCACACACCCGAAGAGCCAGGGATTTTCGAATGGAGCAAAGGGAGGAGTTATGTGACTGAGGCTGAAAGAATACCAACTGAAAATAAGTATAAGAAGTAAAGCAGCTCCTGGATCTCCTCCCTTCCTCAACCTTTTTAAGCCATGACCCTATAATACAGTTCCTCATGTATTACATGAGGATATTTACTTTGATTCATAACAGTAGCAAAATTACAGTTACGAAGTAGCAACGAAAATAATTTTATGGTTGGGGGTCACCACAACATGAGGAACTGTGTATTAAAGGGCTGCGGCATTAGAAAGGTTGAGAACCACTTCCAGTCTAGAAGAAGACTGAAGATATGCCTCCTAAAGAGGTTAAACTAGACTTCAATATACCAGGCAAAGACAAAGAGGAAGTGCCATACATAGGATTTTACCAGGGAATTACTGAAGAGTTTACTGATAATTAGCTGGATTCTCTCCAACACCCTTTTCCTACCCACTAGACTCCAAAAACACCAGCATCAAGTTTTTATCCTCCTAGAGAAGACTAGAAGGTTTCCCTATAGGAAAAACAACCACCACCACCACCAATGACCAAACAAAAAACCTGAGGTATCCAAAAGAAAAGAACTTTAGATAGTGTCACCTGGGAGTCCCATTAGAAAACAGCCAGTCTCTAAGAATCCTTGCTTCACAAGCAGCAGCAATATGAAAGTCAGCATTTTTAGTGACTCACTATTAAATACAATCAAACAACTAACAATCACCAGATACTCAAAGCCCAAGACAAACAGAACAAAGAAACTTACAGAAAAAGATGCAATTAAGAATAGAAGAAAAATCAACAGCAACAAAAACCCTTTAAGACAGGATGCTTTTATTAGAGGGAAGACAGAGAAAATAAAAGAACCCTTGGAAATTAAAAAATCTAACAAGAGGGTTGAAAGATAAATTTGAAAAACTCCCCCAGAAAGCAAAACAAAAAAACAAAGATAGGTAATAGGAAAGGAAAATACAGTTATAGTCAAAACGGCACATTTTAATAAAACTTCCAGAATGAGAAAACAGAAAAAACAAAACGAAAACAAAGAAACCACATTTAAAAACTCTTCAGAAACATGGTATAAGTTTCCAGATAGAAAGGATTCACTTGGTAACCAGTTCTGTCAAAGAAACAAAGAAAAGAGGGGAGCAGATCACATAAAGGCACATTATCATCAGGTTCTAAAACACTCAGAAATGAGAATGGGTAAAAGCTTCTAAAGGGAAATAAAAGATCACATGTAAAATCAGGAATCACAATGATACAAAACTTCCCAATGGCGTGAGATGCTTAAAGACAATAGAGTTCTGCCTTCAAAATTCAGAAAGGCAAGAGAGATGAAACATGAATCCTACACACATTCAAACTGTCAACCAAGTGTGATAGGGGGAAAAAACAGATAAATAAGATCAAGAATTTTAAACTCCTATAACCCCCCTTTCAAAAAGCTTATAGAGGATGTGCTCTATCAAGAAAAAGGAATTAACCAGAGAAATGGAGTCCAGGAAACAGTAGGTACAGCACCAAAAAGACTGGCAAGTACATTCCCAGGATAATAATGAAAGTAGGCTGCATAGAAAGCAAACAAACCTGGGTTGGAGCAAGATGATAAAGAAGTTCAGCAGCCCAGCTGGCATGGCTCAGTAGTTGAGCATTGACCTATGAACCAGGAGGTCACGGTTTGATGGGCATGCAGGAGGCAGCTGATCAATGATTCACTCTCATCATTGATGTTTCTCTCTCTCCCTTCCTCTCTGAAATCAATCAATATACATATATATATATATATATATATATGTATGTATATATATATGTATATGTGTGTATATATATATATATTTTTTTAAATAAAAAAGGAGAAGTTCAGCAGTATGCTTTCAATTCAAAAGAAAAAGATGGATTGTTTGATGCATCTGTACTGAAACAATGTTTACATTAGACAAAATTAACTTCAGGGAGGAAAATAGCCAGAAATAACAAATAATTAAGTATAAACTTAAAAAGTATGATATAACTGTGTTGGGAGTCTGGGAGGCGAGTTTATATGTGTATTTTGGGGAATCTATGGCTTAAGATAGCAAAATCTTTATCTTCCATCAAAGACAGTCAACTTGTAATGTATAAAATTAAAAAGCTGAGAAATAGCAGTTCTAAAAAGTTATTTTAAGATAACTAAAAATGGATGTCTCTGAGAGTGGGAATGAGTAGAGTAAACCTGTTTTTCTGTTAATAAGCCAAGTGGAATCATTTGATTCCCATAAATATTTACATGTATTACTTTGATGACAAACTTAAAACATTAATAAGAAGAGTGATTAATTGGTGGTGGAAAAAAATGGACTTAAGGATACAATCAAGGAAAAAGAGAATATAAAGACATGCTTATTTATTCAACAATCAAAGCATGTACTAAGTGCAATCCAGTACAAAAGGTCCGGTGGGAGACTAAAAATATTGAGTCCAGCCAGTGTGGCTCGGTGGTTGAACATGATCCATGAGCCACGAGGTGAGGGCTTGATTCCCAGTCAGGGCTCATGCCTGGGTTTCAGGCTTGATCCAAAGTAGGGGGTGTGCAGGAGTCAGCCAATCAATAATTATCTCTCACCTTTGATGTTTCTAGCTCTCTCTACCCCTCTTTCTTCCACTCACTGAAATCAATAAAAACATGTTTAAAAATATTAAGTAGAAAAAGACCCCATGATAAAAAAAAGTATATAATTATCCATGACTATATAAGGGGTGAGGAGAATCAATACTATACTAACCTTTTTCAGAAAATAGAAAAAGGGAAAATATTTTTATGAGGCAATGTAACCTTGACAGCAAAACTCAAGTATATAATAAGAAAGGAAAATTATAGGGCAATCTTTCTCATGAACACAGATGCAAACATCTTAAATAAAACATTAGCATATCAAATCTAGCAATATTTAAAAAGGATACTATATCATGCCAAGATTTATTTTAGCAAACAAAAAAACAGAAGGGAACTTCCTTAATCTGATTTTTAAAAAATATATATATCCTATCTAATAAAAGAGTAATATGCAAATTGACCATCTTTCCAACACATAAGATGGCTGCCCCATGTGACCAAAGATGGCTGCCCCCATATGGACACAAGATGGCTGCAACAAGATGGCCAGCAGGGGAGGGCAGTTGAGAAGGACCAGGTCTGCAAAGGAGGGCAGAGGTGGGCGACCAGGCCAGCAGGGGAGGGCAGTTGGGAGAGACCAGGCCTGCAAGGAGGGCAGTTGGGGGCGATCAAGCCTACAGGAAAGAGCAGTTAGGGGTGACCAGGCCGGGAGAGGAAGGAAGTTGGAGGTAACCAGGCCTGCAAGGAAGGGCAAAGAGCAGTTAGGGGTGACCAGGCCGGCAGAGGAAGGAAGTTGGAGGTAACCAGGCCTGCAAGGAAGGGCAGTTGGGGGGAACCAGGCCTGCAGGGAAGGGCAGTTAGGCTGGCAGGGAAGCAGTTAGGCACCAATCAGGCTGGCAGGGAGTGATTAGGGGGTGACCAGGCTGGCAGACAGAAGCAGTTAGGGGCAATCAGAAGGCAAGCAGGCAAGCAGTTGGGAGCCAGCAGTCCTGGATTGTGAGAGGGATGTCTGACTGTCTGTTTAAGCCCAATCCTACCTGGATCAGGCCTAAATGGGCAGACGGACATCCCTTGAAGGGTCTGAGATTGGAGAGGGTGCAGGCTTGGCTGAGGGACACAGACACCCACGCACGAATTTCATGCACCAGGTCTCTAGTATTTACAGAAAAACCTTAGCAAACATAATACCTAGATATAAAGTATTATGCTTGATCAAGTAAACAGAACAAAACAAAAAACCAAAGGCTTCTATTATTATAATCAACATTATATTGGGGATTCTAGCCAGTAGTATTAATATATAAGGCAACAAGGGAAAAAAGACTAGAAAATTAGAAATAAAACTCATTATTTGTAGACAAATGTTTCTAATGTAGAAATCCTTTAGCTACAGCAAGGAGTCTGGAAACAAGCTCAATATACTGAGAAGGTCAGATGGACTGTATTAGCATATAACTATAACCAGAAAATAAAATCTTAAAAATTTAGAATGCCCTTTATCGCTAGCATTCAAAAGCATCAGATTCCAAAAATAATTCTAAGGCAAGACCTCTACACATAAAACAATAAACACTGACAGAAATTAAAATTCCAAATGAATGGAGGGTTATAACAATGTTCATGGGTTGGAAGACTAATATTATAAAGACTAGAGGCCCAGTGCACAGGGTCGGGGTGAGGGGGGGTCTCCCTCAGCTTGCACCATCTCCAATCCAGGATCCCTCTCACAATCTAGGACTGCTGGCTCCTAACTGCTCACCTGCCTGTCTGCCTGATTGCCCCTAAGTGCCTCCTGACAGCCTGGTCACCCTTAATTGCCCCCTCTGCCAGCCTGGTCCCCCCTCACAGTTCCCCCTGCTAACCTGGTCGCCCCCAACTACTCCCCATGCCAGCCAGGTTGTCCCATGCAGCCTGCTGTTCAGTCGTTTGGTCATCCCTCACTAAGCCCCTTACCAGTCTAGTCAGTCGTTTGGTCATCCCTCACTAAGCCCCTTACCAGTCTAGTCAGTCGTTTGGTCATCCCTCACCAAGCCCCTGTGCCAGCTTTGTCACCCCACATAGCCTGTGTTTAGTCGTCCATTCAGTTGCTTCAGTCATGACAGGTCCTGGCTTTTTATATATTAGGATAATAATTCTCTCTAAATTGATTTATAAGTCCAAAGTAAACCCAGTCAAAATTCTAGTATTGCTATTTCCAATATTTTGCCATTAAAAGTAGCATTGCAATAAATATTTTGTGCACATGTCTGAACAGGTCTCTTATGGCCTAAACGCAATAGAATTGCTATGTCATCTGGTATCTACAGATTCAATTTGGATATATCCAAATTGCTCTCCAAAGTGACTGCATCAATTTAAAACCCTCACCAAAGGTATATTGAGAATTGCTACTCCAGTATTTGGTATTATCAGACTTCTAAATTATCTCCAGTCCAATAGTTTTTAGAAGTATATTTCATTATTAATAAAATTTGCATTTCCTTGTTTGATATTGAGGTTAATTTATTGGTCCTTCATGTTTCTTGTCTGAGTTGCTATTCGTAAGTTTTGTTTATTTTCCTATTACCGATTTCTAGAAATTCTTTGGGGACACACACACAGGGCTTCAAAATTCTCTAATGTTTTATTTCAAGGGAGAGAAAGAGGAAGGGAGGATCAAAAGCAAATATGGCTGGCTGAACACTAAGATTTGACAAAGCTGAATGGTAGGAACTCTGTGCTTTCTCCATGCTGGAACCATTTCATAATTAAGGGTGGGGAAAATTCACAGAAAAGAATGGAAGTTAATTAATTAAATAAATAATTTTATGGGTTTTACCTTTTTTTTTTTTAAATATTTTCTAAACTGTAATGAATGTGTTATTCTTATAACAAAAAATAAGCATCATAAGTATGAGAACTAGAGAAAAGGAAAGAGAGGGAAAATAAAATGCTAATAAAAGAGTTAAAACATTGATATAAATAGCAATATACAAATTAAAGTTGATATAAGAGATATAGGTGATCAGATGAGGGAAAGAATAGATTATGCTAGGTAAATGCACACACATGCAAAAGTGTGTGCATGATTGCTTGAATTCATAGAAGGCAAATGAAACAGAAGCATTTGAACTTGAAAAGACAGAATAATTAGTTAAAAAATATTATAGAAATTAAAATTGTAAATTGTGCGGCTATGTATTCAAACACAAAAATTCAAATGATAGTTCATAGCAGCACAATTTACAACAGCTAAGATTTGGAAACAGCCTAAGTGCTCATCAGCAGATGAGTGTTTCAAAATCTGTGATACATTTACACAATGGAATACTACGCTACTATAAAAAAAGGAACTTTTTACCATTTGCAACAGCATGAATGGAACTGGAGAGCATTATGCTAAGCAAAATAAGCCAGTCAGAGAAAGACAAATATCACAGGATCTCACTCATATGTGGAGTATAATGAACAACATAAACTGATGAACAAAAACAGATCCAAAGACAAGGTAACAATGAGCAGACCATTCAACCTCAGAGAGAAGGCGGGAAGGGGTGAGGGGCTTGTGTGTGTGTGTTAGAGATCAACCAAAGGACTTGTATATAGGCATATAAGCATAACCAATGGACACAGTCACTGGGGCGGAGTGGCCAGAGGAAGGGGAAGGGCAATCCGGGAAAAAGGAGACAAATGCAAACAATAAAAAAATTTTAATGGTACAAAAATAAATATTCTTAATACTATACTAGTATGCTAATCTTTCAGACTTTTCTCAAGGTATATTTATTTGTATACTAGAGGCCCAAAGCACAGAATTCATCCAACAATAGGCCTTCGCAGTCCCAGCTGCCGGGGCCCTTACATCTTCAGCTGCCACATGGCCCCAGCTGCCTCGCGGCCCCACCCCTCTGCCCACACCTGCCTTGGCCTGGTGCTGCCCGCATCCACCATCACACACCCCTGGCTCCCCAGTTTCGTAGAGCCCTCTGATCAACTGCCCACATAAGGTGGCCTGGGGCAATCATGGAGCCCCCCAATTGATCGCCCAGCCGGTTGGCCCCTCAGGTCAGTGCATGTCATAGCAACCAGTAATTCCTAGCTGTTATGCCGTTAGGGTTAATTTGCATATTACCCTTTTATTATATAGGATTTCTCAAGGAATATACAAACATATATACCCATGTTTCTTGATAGTGTGTGTGTGTACACACACACATATAGATATGTATAGTGTGTCTATAGTATGTATATATTATGTAAATATTTTGGAAGGCAATTTACCAATAAATATAATATAGAAAATATATTTAAACAAAATTATATCTTAATCAACAACTTTTAAAAATCATTCTTCTGCCCTAGCCAATTTTGCTCTGTGGTTAGAATGTCGGCCTGAAGACTGAAGGGTCTTAAGTTTGATTCCAGCCAAGGTCACATATCTCAGTTGCAGGCTTGATCATGCCACCCATTCCCCATGGAGCTTGTGTAAGAAGCAACCAATCCATGTCCCTCCCTCCCTTCCATTCTCTCTGAAAGCAATGGAAAAAGTATAATCTGCTGAAGTTTAATAAAGATAATAATACTAAAAATTAAAATCATTCTTCCATGTCACTACACACAGATCTACTTCATTTGTTGGAATGACTGCAATACTCCACACACTTGATATAGTAAAATGTACTTCTCTAATAGGCTATTACAAATAATGATTATCAAATACCCTTTACAATTGGGTCAGCATTTCTATAAGCAGCTATCTAAAAGGAAAATTTATTGGCAAATAGCCCTCCAAAAAGGTTCTACCAATTTCCACTTCTTACCAAAGTGCATGAAAGTATTTTCTGCTTTTCTTGCCAATGTTAGATATAATCAACTTTAACATATTTTTGCCACTCTATAGTATACCATTTTAATTTAATTTTCATGATCACTTAAATATTCACACAGAATATTTGTGGGGAGAAGAAGTAACTATGGAGGAGAATCCAAGATGGCTGCCCAGGTAAATGCCTAGCCGCAGCTGCACACAACAATTTCAATAAAATACAACTAAAATATAAAATGGACATTACCCAGAACTACAGGAAACTGACTGGAAATTCTACGAGAAGCAAGGAAAAAAACAGAAGGAAGCGCGGAGGAGCTGAAACAGCCTAAGATACGGAGACATGCGGAGCGCGTGGAGAGGACTGGCCGGAGAGGAGGGCGGCTGAGTGCCTGGCTGGCGTTCCCTAGCGGGGAAGGAGATAAGCTCCAACTGTGCTGGGCCCCAGTTCCGACTGCTCTGAACCCCAGTTCTAGGCCAGACCCCGGGGACCCAGCTCATCCAGAGGGAGATGGGCTGTAAGGCGGAACCCCGGGGGAGCAGCGAAAGGAGGTCCCGGAGGCACGCACATTCGCACATTGCCCACAGAGAAGGAATGGTTGGCTGTGCCACGGGATTGCCCTGGCGGGAAGGAGACAAAAGCTCCAGGCTGCTCTGAACGCCACCTCCAATTCCACTTCCAACTGAACTGAACCCCAGTTCCGGGCTCATTGGGGTAGAGCCTACTATTTGGTAGCAGGCAAAAATCGAGGGCACCTTTCTCTCAGAGGCACTTGCAGCCAGTACTGAAGGACCCTGGGGATTACTGAGACCGCATAGGGCGGGGCTGACGGAAGCCAAGGCTGTAGGCTCCACCCTGAAACCCCGCCCCACCTGTAGCTGCAAAATGTGACAACGAAATAGATCACAAACAAAAGAAATGGAGGACAAAAAGCGACTGGATATAGAGTTCAAATCTACGCTTATAAGGTTTTTTAAGAATTTCCTAGAAAAGATCGATAAGACCTATGAGGATATGAAAAGAGATCAACTAGAATTAATAAGGAATCAACAAGAAATGATAAGGGATCAACAAGAAATGATAAGGGATCAACAAGAAATAAAGAATACATTGTCTGGCCAAAGCTGGTTTGGCTCAGTGGTAGAGCATTGGTCTGCGGACTGAAAGGTCCCAGGTTCGATTCCAGTCAAGGGCATGTACATTGGTTGTGGGCACATCCCCAGTAGGGAGTGTGCAAGAGGCAGCTGGTCGATGTTTCTCTCTCATTGACGTTTCTAGCTCTCTATCTCTCTCCCTTCCTCTCTGTAAAAAATCAATAAAATATATATTAAAAAAAAAAAGAATACATTGTCTGAAATAAAAAATATTATACAGAGTCCTAAAAATAGAATGGAAGATCGCAAGAATCAAGTCAAAGATTTGGAACATAAAGAACCAGAAGACACTCCTCCACAGAAGCTAGAAGGCAAGAGAATCCAGAAAATTGAAGATAATGTAAGAAACCTCTGGGACAACTTCAAGCGAACCAACATCAGAATTAAGGGGGTCCCAGAAGATGAGAGAGAGCAAGATATCGAAAACATACTGAAAGAAATAGTGACAGAAAACTTCCCCCACCTGGTGAAAGAATTAGACTTACAAGTCCAGGAAGCGCACAGAACTCCAAACAAAAGGAATCCAAAGAGGACCACACCAAGACAAATCATAATTAAAATTCCAAGAGCAAAAGACAAAGAGAGAATATTAAAAGCAGCAAGAGCAAAGAAGGTAGTTACCTATAAAGGAGCATCCATACGATTGTCAGCTGATTTCTCAACAGAAACCATGCAGGCCAGACGGGAATGGCAAAAAATATTCAAGGTGATGAATAGTAAGAACCTACAGCCAAAGATAATCTACCCAGCAAAGCTATCACTCAGAATCGAAGGTCAGATAAAGAGCTTCACTAATAAAAAAAAGCTTAAAAAGTTCATCAACACAAAACCAGAATTATATGAATTGCTGAGGGGGTTCTTTCAGAAGTGAAAGTAAATAAAGATAAAAATTATGAACAACAAATACATAACTATCAACAAGTGAATCTAAAAACCAAGGAAATTAAAAAAATCTGATGAACAATATTAACTGTTGAATAGAATCAGAGGTATGGAAGGGGAGTGAACTGACAAATTCTTGGGGAAAAGGGGAGAGGGGGATGTGGGAAGAGAATGAACATAAACTGTGCACCTATGGATGAGGACAATGGGGAGTGGGGAAAGGGGGGGGGAACCTGGTGGAGGAGAGCAATGGTGGGGGGTGGGGGGGAAGGAACATTTGTAATAATATGAACAATAAAAAATTATTAAAAAAAAAAAAAAAAAAGTAACTATGAGTGTAGATAGAGGACTACAGAGAAATGAAAAAGACAAATGATTTGATTTAGTCGCAAAACACCAGGAATATAAAGATCATTTGAGTATGCTGATGAGCGAATATACCAACTTAAGTGTACAACTAGACTTTTTTTTCCTTCAGGCTCTGAGACTACCCTAAAGACTTTTTTTTTTTTTTTTTTTTTTAAGTATAGGATTAGAAACCATAGTTCAAAAAATTGATCTAGGAAAGTATATATAAAAAAGGCTAAGTGACCATCCAACCGTCCAGTAGGTAAGACATGCACTGACCACCAGGGGGCAGACGCTCGACACGGGAGCTGCCAAGCTGCAGTGACTGGGCAGCAGTGGTTCTTGGCTGATGCACACCAGAACCAGAGAGGAGGGAGCCCAATTGCTCATGGGGCCCTGTAATTCCACCTTCAGTCATGAGTTGTGTTGTTACTAAAGCACTGTCGGCCCCAAATCTGGTTTACTGCACACTGCGTTTGTGTTCCACACCTTCTATAATAGCAACTTTGCAGTGTGCCCTCTCACATTCTGGGACCCTTAGGGGAATGTCAGGAGAGCCAGTTTAGGCCCAATCCCCACAGGCCAGGCCAAGGGACCCCACCTGCCAGAGGGATCATGCTCACTCCACAGACACCCCTCAAGCCACTGCACAGACCCAGGTGTGGCTGGCCAGGGAGGGACCACGGGAGGTTGGCTCCAGGGCGTGTCCACCCGTCTTGCCCGGTCCCACCCCACCCACCACCTTCAAATTAATTTCCTTTCAACGTGCACAAATCCGTGCACCATATAAAGTTTCAGAGGTGGGGGATCAGCAGGGAGGAGATTAATTATATTATAGAATTCAGGACAGTGACAGATGTGAACATAAACTAGAGCAAAACTAGGAAAGGAGAAGAGATGCATTAGAAATATATCACTTACAGAGCCGAAATGAAAAACACTGGCAAGTTATTAGATAAGAGGGAATAATCATATTGATGGCTGAAGAAAAAAGTGCTTCCCAACCAACTTGATGCGACTACTTTTGGTGAATAAAACTATAAAGAAAATGTACCCAAAAATAATGCAGTGGAAGAAAAATATAAATGCTGATGAATCATCTCAATAACCGAAATAAAAACAAGGAAACATTTTTCTTAGGTACCTGAGAGATCACTGCTTTCAATTCGCCGGAGATCTGAATCAGCCCAGAAGAGCTTGCCCAATCTGCTATCAAGGGCTAAAGCAATTGGTTTACTTAAGCCACTAAAAAACAGAACCTCCCGTTCTGTTCCATCCAAAGCAGCTCGTTCAATTTTCGGAGACCTTTCCTGAAGATTGGTAAAATACATATACCTGAAGAAAAGGGAAGGAACAATGAGTTTACCAGAATAAAAATCATACAAAATGATTACAACAAAAAAGGGCTAGGATATTATAAAATCTTATTTTGAAATATTTCAGAATACTTTTTAAAATGTCAGGAGATATTTTTACTACTTTCAGAGTAATAGTAACAAAGGGTACACATAATTTCTGAGGGAGCTACTCGTAACTTCCATGGATTAATGAAACTAGGTGATAGGGCACAAGCACATCTACACTTTTGAAATACTACAATAAAATAAAATAAATAAAACAAAAGAACAGTAACTAGAGACCTGGACTTACCCTTTCTCTGGGTTTACCACGATGGCTCGAGGCCTGTCTTGCTCGCCTTTCAGCACCACTCCAACTGATCTCCCATCTAGTCTTGTTACAGTAATGACGTTGGTGGCCTCACAAGTCCAATAGATGTATCGGCTATAAATATCAATGCTGAGGTCATAGGGTTGTATTTCTAGGTTCTGATTCGGAACTGAGCTCACAACCACAGTAAAGCCCTAGGGAAAGAAAAAGACACACATAGAAAATTAAGCTCCAAACCAGAAGCCCTGAGGTGATCGCTCACAATGCTTACATTTACGTAGTAGTCACTCATCTGAGAAACAAGTCTCAAGGAACATTTCTTACTAACATTTTTTATGAGTAATGTGCTTCTTTGTTAACTAACATGCATTTCATTTGGTTATTATGACATGGGGCAGAAGAGTGAGCTAGAGCCATATTATCGATAGTTGCTCTAAGAACCTGATATAGTGCATTGATTAGAGATAAGTGTGAGATGGTGGCACTCTCTTTTACGGACAACCCTGGCTACAACCACCACTAGAAATATCTCAAAAGCAATAGTTCTCAACAAGGGGGCAATTCTACATTTGCAAATGCCTAAACCAGGGCACTTGGCAATGTTTGGAGACATTTTTTATCATCATGCCTATGGGAGGTTTAGCTGGCATCTAGTGGGTTGAGGCCAGTGATGCTGCTAAACAGCCTACAATGTACAGGTCAGTCCTCCACAACAAAGAGTTATCCAGTCAAAAGCATCAACAGTGCTGAGGCTGACAAACTCTACTCTAGAGACAATAGCAGTTGGGGCCATAAACCACAGATATCAATCACGTCTGTTTCTAATCCTTAAACTTACAAAAAAAAAAAAAAGTATTTATTTTACATAAAGCCAAGCAAAATGAGAGCCTTTTTCACCTGTTCTATCTGAATAAATTATATTTTATTTACTTGGCATCTCTGAGGTAACATATTCTGTAATGAGGCTATCTCATTTATTTACCATGTCCTTGGCTATATAATAACACCTATAATTTCTCTCTACTAGTTACCAGCCTGTTAGAACTGGCCTACATAGAGTAAAGTCCATATGCCATAAATCACTATAACTCTACCCCTAAATGATCCCTCAGCCACCCTCAATATATTATCACTTGCTTTTGCGTAAGATAAGCCACATAAGAAAAGTTCCCTAAATTTTAACATATTCAAAAACTAGCTTAACATCACTGCTACGAGGAGATGACTATAATTATTTATAGTAATCCTAGTCTAATACTGCTTGGTCATAAAAAGAAAGCAAAAAAAGTATGGACATTTATGTAAGTATAGGTAAGATTTGTTGATAATGTTTCATTCCCATCCCACAGTCACCAAATATTTACCAAAAAAGTTGGATTAATAACATATCCTTTCAATTTTATGAGGTTATACTATGTGTTTTCTATCCTTTGAACCTTTTAAATAATAGTAAACTAGTAACGGAACCATTATTTATTGAGTCCTTATCATGTAACAGCTAATGGGCTATGTACTTTACATTCCATTCATCTAAAAACTTCATAATAATCCTAGTGAGTAATAGACCTGCGATCAGAACCAAGGACTATATGATTTCAAAGCTTCCAAGACTCAATGTAGGTGGAACCATAATGAACAAAAAAAAAACTATATAAATGACTATGGGTGGCAGTGACTAAGTCATTACCAATATATGAGGTTAACTTATCCAAATTTAATTTTCATTCCAATAGCATTATCAAAACTTGTATACTCAAAGATCATTAGAAGGGGGAAAAGCTGCTCAGTCCAGAATTTGTTTCACACATGTGTGTGCGCGCGTGCGCACGCACACACACACACACACACACGCACATGCAGAGTCAATACAAATAAAATAAGATGATTGGCTAGTCCAATTACCAGATGGGAAAAAAGTGATTTTTGCACTGAGCCTTGAATTACCTGGCTGCCATCTTCTTGTGCTTTTCGGATCATGTTTTGTCGTGAATCAATCCAATACAGTTGTTTGTCCAGGGGGTCATAGTCAATGGCCCGGACGTTCCGAAGGCTGTGGATAGGAAGGATGATGTCGGGACTCTGCTGTTCATCAATTACCATGCGGTTGATAGCACTCTTCTGACTGAAGAGCAGGAAAGTAGTTGGAGCTTGAAGAAAGAAAAGAGCAAATGTGAAACACAGACCAAGTCCTGTAGCACTTAAAGATTTGATCGCCTGTAACTGTATCTCAAACAAAACACACATAAATGTTGAAGAGGTAAAACTGAAGACAAAACCCTTTAGTATGCCCCCAGAAACCCTCTTCAAAGTGACACTAATCAGCATTCTTGTTCCCAAACAAGTCATAATTTACTCAATGACATAGCTACCTAACTTTGTCCACAGTGGTATCATAAGAGACTTGAGTTCAGTGAAGCATTTGACAAAGACATAAAAGTCCACACTTGGTTTAGAAGATTTAGAACATATTCCAATGATCCCAGTGGCACTCTCCATTATCTGGAGTCCATCACATATTGATTTAACAACTTTTAGCAATTTTAGTAGAATCAATGCCTTAAGTAGTAAGAACGCAAGCTTCAACAGAGTAGCTCACAAGTCTCGCATCTTTTTTAATTTAAAGAATTGTGCTTTGGCAGTACTACTTTCTTGAAAAGCAAGAAAAAAAATGCTCTAAATCGTAAGTTTCCAACACAATAAGCATCACCTATACTAAGACATACATTGAGACTTAGAAGGAATACCCCATAATTTTAGCTGCCAACCTTTCCCAACTAGGAAACAATATTAAATGAATACTTGGCTCCTAATATGTTTTACTGAGTACTATTTCTTTGAATCAAGTTTTAACCTTTAGTAAGATTCTACAATTAGGTGTTCTAGAAATGTGGATTAAGACAAATCCCAACATGGCTCCAAATAAATGCTTGTTTCAAAAAATCTAAAGTTAACATTAGCAATTATAATTAACTGGCTTAGTATTTCTAAGAGAAAGCTGACGTTTTCACTTACAAGTCATTCAGTGCTTAAAGTAACAAAGAATATGCAATTTTGTAAACCTAAATCCATACTAATGTATGCAACCTCTAACCACCTCATCTCCTGGGAAATAGTGCTTTAAAAATTATCCTATCAGGCTATGTGAGTTTTATATTCCCACAATGAAAAGAGCCACAGGCAGAAGTTGAAGGATGAGGTATAAGCAGAAGGGAGCTCGTTAGCTCTTTGTTGAAGGCACAAGCATTCACCTGTCATTTAAAGGGAGGCATTGCTCCTGTTTAAAGACAGAGTAATCTGCAAAGCCCAGCTCACCACTTCTGACTGTGCCATTTGTGCACTGTTCCCAAGGCATGGAGTTGGGACTGAAGTCCAATCCATACTTCATCATCCAAGCCATGCACTGGCACAGCTCCCTCTGCCCCAATTTGCACAAAGTTGCCGTAAAAGCCAGCCACTTCAGTACTGAACAAGGGATTGCACAATTTGGTTTCCTGTTTCTTCTGACTTAATCTAGTACTTATTCATCCTGTTCCAACAACACTGGCCCTCCTAGGTGTTCCTGTAACATGTCAGACATGTTCTCCCCTCGGTCCTTTGTATTTGCTGCCCCAGATATCCACATAGCTCATTTCCTCACCTCCTTCAGGTCATAACATAATGCCACTTTTTCAATAGTGACTTTTCCAATCACCCTATTTAACATTGCAATCCTCCTCTCCATCATTTCTCCATATTTTTCCAAAACATGTATCGATATCTCCATCTAACCCATGATGGAGATTACTTACTTGGTTTGTTATCTGTTCAACCTCATCTCTCTCCTCTGAGCTCTGGAATCTTCTCCCAACTTATTTCATTTTTCTACTGCAATGCCCCATAGAAATATCAATATAAACCTGCCTAAAATTAATTTTATTTCTTTTTGAAGACTAACTTCCCTCTTCATACTTCATCTTCTATCTACTTAACTGATCAAACTATGAATCAAATAATGACTGTTATTGCCTACCTTTACTTCTCCCCCACATACAACCCATTAACAGGTCTGTTCATTCTAGTTTCAAAATACTCCCTTAATTCCATCAGCTTCTCTGCATCCCCACTGTCACCACCCAGTCCAAGTTTTCCAGCATTGCCACACTGGTCTAAATAACTATCCTGCCACTTTTTTCCTGCCTCAAATCCATTCTCTACAGTAATCAATCATGTTATACCTTATATTTAAACTGCTAACAAATTTAAATATACCTTATTGAAAGGTATATTTACAGCAACCCTACAAAGTAGTTATTATTACTCGCATTTTACAAATGACAAAAATTAAGTTTTAAAAATTTATGTGACTTTAGCAAAACACAAAACTTATGTGGCAGAGACTCTGAATCATTCAACTATAAATTTGCGTGCTTTTTCAGGACTGAAGCCATGTGTCAGAGATCAAATCCTTTCCTATGTTATGTCTTACTAGAGGCCTGATGCACAAAGATTCATGCAAGAATTGGCCTTCCTTCCCCTGGCTGGGAGGGTGCAGAAAGCCTGCATCGTCAAGTGTCCTGCCCCACCCCGCCCACGGCCACTTGGCACATGCACATTAATCAGCCATCACTCCTGATTGGCTGGTGGGCATCACAAAGCTACGGTCAATTTGCATCTTACTCTTTTATTAGTATAGATACTTCTAGGCACAGAATAAAGTAATTTCAATAATTACATACAATATCCTACGAAGTTTAGACAGTCTACCTTAGTGAATCATATCCTTCTTCTCTCCCATGAATCTACTCTTTCTGATCTAATTCTCTACTTCTTTATTCTATCTATCTATTTGTTCTTTCTTGTCTATACACTGATATGAGTTTCCATGAATACTTGAGTCATAAACTAGTTTTCCTTAAGCCAACCTGTGTTGTTATACACTGTGTTTTGTTGTTGTTAGCAGTGTGTGTGTGTGTATTTAATATGCACTACCTTATTTCATTTACAATCAGGAGGTATTATAGCCAAAAATAAAAATAAAAGTTGGAGTTAAGTAGCAACTACCATTATGTTCAGAGCATGTGCTCTAGTTCCCAGCTATGTTCTGCTGTTTCATACTGATTACATTTATTCATATGCATTTTCTACCTGGCCTTTTACGCTCTTAAATTTTTTTATCTTTAGTCTATACTATGAACTTCAAAGGACAAGGTGATTGTATTTTGGAGATCTTTTTTGTTGTACTATTAGTACTGCTCTTTTCTTTCTTTGTAATGAATAAATATGAATTATGTATAGCAAATATGTATGACTGTCTCTCTCAATGAAGCTAATCAAATTTGATACTAAATATTTAATGCTCAAGGATAAAAGATTTAATTTTTCTATAACATCTATTATCCCATTATATCAATTAGCTGTCATCAAATAAAGAGTAATAAAAACATGCATTTTTCCATCTCTAATCCTTCCCTTTTATTAAACAAATGACCAGTTCTGGACTTCTGCAACTTTTTACTCTAGAAAGAACATGAACCACAGTGTTTTCAAAGCCCTTCTTTTTCCTCTATTTCTAGTTTGCTTTGGAGAAATGCACTTACCACTACAAGTCCTGTTGTCAGCATTAAGAGAGTAGTGGGCAGGACATCCACAAACAAAACCTCCCACTGGCACAGCCAAGCAGAGGTGGGAGCAATGCCCATTGCTGGAAGCACACTCATTCCAGCCTGCCTGCCGAGAGGAGTGAAAGACGAGGATGTCCATCACATAATCCAAATGGCCCTGAATGATTGTGCGGTTTTGGCCACTAGTTTTGTTGGCACGCTCAATGCTGCGTCGGCTCCAGTCTGTCCAGTAGATGTAATCTTGGTACTGAGTTAAGCCAAAAGGATGAGGCAAGTCATCTGCTATAACTTCACGGTTGAGTCCTATTTTCGGAAAGGCAGTAGAAATGGGAAAAGCAGAGGGATGAATTTTCTAAGAATATGAGTCTCATTGCCCCATCCCCCAAATTTTAACATTAAAACAAACATTTGTTAGCAATTTAAAATAGAACAATTCATTTAAAAGCAATTCTAAAACCAGACCAGTCCTCTGAAATCAATCCATCTGCAGTCTGACCCCATGCCTAAAACTTATATTCTTACGATAAATCACTGAATTTGTTTAAACTCTTATAAATGGTCTATTTTGATTGTGGTCTTATTTTCTCTACAAAAGGGCCCTACTTCCCTCCAAAATAAGATGGAAATGCATATACTATTCTTTACTGGTACAAAAAGTCACTTCAGGATTATCTAGGGTAGGGGTGTCGAACTCAATCAGAGAAGGGGCCAAAATCTAAAATCCAGCCTAAATCGCAGGCCCAATGGTTTACTGAACAGTCATAAACTGTCATTGTGATGGAAACGCAGCGGAGTGCAGTGATGACAGCGCGGTGCGGGCCACATTGCAAGGCCTGGCGGGACAGATTTGGCCCGCGGGCCTTGTGTTTGACACATGTGATCTAGGGGATTATAAATTCCATTATAAGCACAACAGTAATTAAATTTCCACATAACATAGATGTGAATCTAAGTATCTAGCCCACTATTGTAACAATAAACATAATACCAGCCAGAGGAAGAATCTAGATATTCACATGAAATTTTATTAACAGAATATAACCAATGGTAATAGCAACCGTTCTGATTTTTGCATAGAAAGAACAATCTATTACTATCAGTTTGAATTTTTTTTTAAAAAGCAGAACTTACCCAGCATATTTGAAGATTCTATTAAGTTGGTGTCCAGGTCTGTCCAGTAGAGCCTCCTTTTAGCATAATCGATAGTTAGGCCGTTTGCACGCCCCACATTTGGAACTAATGTAGTACGTTCACTTCCATCCATGGCAGCTCTGTCTATCTTAGGTTTTCCACCCCATTCAGTCCAATACATAAACCTAAATTCAAAATAATGGATATTTATAATTTCACTTTTGATTATTTGGGAGAAAGAGCCACATTCATGCATAATTAACTAAGTAATTTTAAAGAAAAATATACATTAAATCAAGGAAACTGGTAAAACAAAATCATTGCTATAATTTTTCAATTATTTTGGCACCCTCAGCTAAGTATTTTTCTTATATCCTAAAAAGGAAATGAGTCAGCTTTCCTTAGTTTTTCCAATGAATCTGTTCCATCCAAAACCTAGGAATTGGAAACAAACAAGTAATTCCCTTATTGCAACACTTGTATTTATAAAACTAATATTCAAGAAGATGGGAAAGGATTAAAGCTCTGGTCTCCAAACCTGGTTCACTTCTAAACAAAGTATCTTTACGTGTTTCTGAATACAACTAATTTGAGTTTTTAAATTTTTAAACTTACTTTTTGACTTCTATAATCTCTCCCCAAAAACAAGATGCAGAAGTATATTAAAAAAAAAAATACAAATAGCTTTAAACTGAAGTTAAAAAAGAATGGAACATAGTGTGTTAAGAGCAATGAAACAATCATTCCTTAATGTGTCATCTGGCATTGAAAACTAGAACTATAATCTTTGTGAAATTTTAGAATATGCTTTTGCTTTTATTTTACTTTTTCAAGTTTTTCATGTTAGTCTTACAGCAGCTCTAAGTACTATATGGGCTTTTTACTTATGAGGAGGCCAAAGCACTGAAAGAAATGTGAACCATTTGTCTAATGTTCTCAAGCCAATCACATGACAGAGCTAGAACTATAACCAATTCTTTAGCCAAATGCCCTTTCAACTAAAACTAGCGAGGTGCTAGTTTCGAAACCTCTGAATACTGGGACTGGAAAAGCACTCCACATGCCAACTCTCATCAAATACCTGAGGATAGACATGTACTTATGAGCCTGTCAGATGATGGCTGACTTGGTAGCAATGCTCTTAAGAAAAGTAAAGTTGGTCTTGGGGTTTGTTTGCCTCTATACTTGTCTACTGACAGGCACATGCACACCACAAGAGCCAGAGAGAAGTAACTGAGAGAGAAATTTCACAGTTGCCAGCAGCCACATAAACTAGAGTTCTTAGTCCCAACTACTAAATTTATCTGTCTGGTAACTAAAGCTTTAAGTAAAAGATCATCATAATCCAACCACAACATGTCAGCACAAGAGAAACTGTCTTTGGTATGGCTAATTAGCTCATCATGGAATTAATGTGATTTCAGGGGAACTAAATTTCAGATCTCTTAGCTGCTGGCTTTTAATTTTTTCTAAATTTTGCAGAAGGATCATCTACTCTTGGAAAGCATCACTTTATAAATATATATGGCTCAACAATTCACAAAACCAGTTAACTGTTTAATAACAAAGTTTCTTTAAGCTTATAAATAATGATAAAAAATAGCTGTCCTCTTGAATAAATATTCTAAAATGGAACTTTTTTAAATGCAATCATTTCTTTGCACATAACATTTATTTCAGATAATTTACTTTAATAGGTTTGGAATCTGATATAACTTGGGAGGGGATGCAAGGAAATATAGACTTGATATCTTTATGAAGGCTGGTTATTTAGTATATAAATATGAACAGTAATATTTAATTAATAATCCATTTCATTATTCATTCTTCATCAAATGTTCATAAGAACAAAAGTAAAATTTAGCTAATAATTATTAATTCTAGATCAGTGAAATGTCAGCTAATGGTTTTAAAATGAAGCCTATATATATAGTTTAGTTGTCAGATTCCTAATAAGAATTAAGACATCAAGAACATAACCATGCCCTGGCCAGATGGCTCAGTTGGTTGGATATCATCCTGTGCACCAAAAAGGTTCAATCCCCAGGTCACATCATCACCTCTCTCTGTCCCTCTCTCTCACACACACACTCCTTACCTCCCTCTCTCTCTCAAGTCAATGCAAACATATCCATGGGTGAGGATTAAAAAAGGAGAATATTACTCATAGTAGGCCATGTACAATGTAGTTGAAAAAAATGCATACATAAAGCTGTTTACCCTTCAGCAGGGTCCAACGCAAGAGCTCTGGGACTGTCTAGGTCTTTCCACACCAAAACTTGTCGGTGCTGCCCATCCAACTTTGATGCTTCAATTCGATTCGTTCCTGTGTCTGCCCAGTACAAGTTCTTCCCAAGCCAGTCTACTGCCATGCCTTCTGGATAATCTAAGCCAAATTCCACCACATGTTCCAGTGCACTGCCATTCATAAAGGCTCTGCTGATGGTCTGCAAAAATAAAATTAACAACAAAGTCAAATGGCTTAAGAACAAAACACTTGGAAAACGAATGTTTCATTTGGGTTTTGTTGGGTGGCAGGATCCAGAAGAGCTGAGGCACAGTTTCTTAATATAATTTCTTAATATAGGGAAAAAATTATATCAAGCTCTAATAAATGCAACTGTAAACTCAAGTTTTGTTGCCAATTCAGGGAGAAATTTTTGAGGTTCTTAAGGACCAAAAAGTTATTCTGGTAATGCAGTGGAATGACTTTTCTTTTAAAATTTATTAATCAAGTGAAAAAAAAGTGACCAGAATGTTGTCGACTCTTCATTGGTAATCAGCTTTCTGAAGGTGCTTGAGAGTATGCCATGTCACTGTGTCAATCTGATAAGATTTCAACAAACTTATACCTAATAAAATACATAATACCACCCTGGCTGGGTAGTTCAGTTGACTGGTTGGAGCACTACACCAAAAGGATTTGGGTTTGATTCCTGGTAAGGGCACATACCTAGGTTCTGGGTTCAATCTCCGGTCAGAATGCATTCGGGAGGCAACCAATTGACTTTTCTCTCTTACATCAATGTTTCTTTTCTTTCTCTCTTCTTCTCCCTTTCCTTCTAAAATTCAATAAAAACCTATCCTCAGGTGAGGATTAAAATAATAATTAACAACAATAATAAATATATACAATAGAGCTTTGAATTCCCTGAAATTTAGAACAATCATAAGTCAAACTATTAATAACAGCTGCCAAGCACTATCCTAAGTACTTTATGTACGTAAATTTTCTCAATTAATCCTCACAGTAGCCCTGCAAGATAGGGCTCATCTCTATTAACAAGATGAGAAAACTTAGAAGGTCACAGTAAAAGCCGAGATTTACTTATTTACTTCACTTATTCACTCATTTAATAGACTTTACAGAACATCATCAGAATCCTACTTAGGTGGGGGTGGACAGGAGAGGGTGAAGAGAGGTCAATGAGGGAAAAAGGAGACAAGAAATACTTTCAACAATAAAAATTAAAAACAAGAATCTTACTCTGGCTCCAAAATGCCATGATTTTTGCATGTTAGACAAAATTTTACTCAAATTACATAAAACAAGCCCAAAACAAACTGTAAGAAAACATTATCCTCCAGATTTTCTGAGAACTCCTTTTTGACTAGTATGCTTTTCAATGTTTATTCCAGGAAAAAGAAACTAAAGTTGTGCTATAACTCATAACTGGCATTTTCTACCTCAGTCAGGTTCCAAAATTTTGTGGAAAATAAATTGAGTCAAGTCTCTATAAGCCATTTATGAAAAGCATGCAATTCTCTAACTGAAAAAAAGTCACTCATTATCCTCAAAGGGAACATAGTAGAGCAAGATTATGTCTTACAGATTTAGATGCTCAAGCCAAGAATCTTGTATTAAAAGGCAGTTAATTAAATACTAATGGGCCTTTCCATTGACTTCCTTTAAGAAGTTAAGGCTTTACTGAACTTTGCCTATTAAGCAATAAGGGAGATTGATCACAGAATGAAGACTCAGAAATTCTATCAGCTCTTCCTTTTAAGTCCTGTTTTAACATTCCACTTCTTTTGCTAACCTTGAGTGATATATCAGTCCAGTAAATTCGGTTGTCTGTCACATCAAAATCCAAAGCAGAAGCTTCTTTGACACCAGTGAGTGGTATGGCCACATTATTATTGTTAGTTTCCAAAGAAATTCGCCTGATATCTGCTCTCCGAGAAAACAAAAGGAAAGCCTCTGGGACAATGCAGGTCTTCATGTCACTGATGAGTTCAAAGCCAATGGGACAGGCACAGCGAAGGCCCTGAGGTCTATATAGGCAAAGATGGCTACATCCCCCATTTTTATCAGCGCAGGGATTGGAACCTAAAAGATAAATTAATTATAAAAGAGCACAGAAGGACATACACATTGACACAATCAACACATTTTTACTTTAAAATGACTTATCTAGTTTCAATTTTAAACTTACCAACAAGCACTATAAGCACAGATAGTAAATAAAAACCTAGTGCAGTGTTGCAAGCTATGGCCACAGCTATTCAGTAGGCCAAGCCAGGAGAATCACTAGAGACCAGGAGTTCTGAGCTGTAACATACCGAAGTACAGTATATGCTATGCCACAAAGTTGGCATCAATGTGGTGACCTTCCATGAGTGAGGGCTTAAGAAGGGATTGAACTGGTCAAGGTTGTAAATGGAGCAGTTCAAAACTCACTTGCTAATCAATTGGGAATTAAAGTACTGCAAAATACTTTCCTCTGTACCCACAGTAAGCTTAAAATAATAAGCTACATTATTCATACAATAGGACTGAATTCTTTTGAAGAAGGGGTGTGTGTGTGTGAGTGTGTGTGTGTGTATGTACGAGTGCCCTTCAATTCAAACTATGTGACCAGAGTAACAAGCCAACATTTAAAAAATCCTTTCCTGGTATTAAAAATAAAAGGGGGGGGGGGGGTTAACAGATGATTTCTATCTTTCCTCAAAACATCAAAAATTCACAATGCTGCTTTACAAACTGCTGCCTCTCTCCATCTTTATTCATTTCTGGCTTCCATCTCTAAGAGAACTTTGGAATTACTTACCAATGATTCGATGAACATTTGTGGCCTTTAGGCCCATGAGGTCAGGGAGCTGATCTATGATGATTTCCCTCTCTGCACTTCGTTTGTGTACTCTTTCAATGCTCCGCCTCTGCCAGTCAGTCCAGTAAACATAGTCACCCAACAAAGTAAACCCAAAAATGTGAGGAATTTTGTCTTCCACTAGTACTCGTCTCCCAGTGCCATCAGTATTCATAACCTTTAAGTAAAGGGAAAAAGATGCATACTTATTCTTCAAATGTATGTAAAAATAACCACTATAACTGTTATATCAAAATCCAAAAGTGTCATCTTATTTATCCCTATTACAATGCTTTCACAAAATGACAAAATGCTGTTTAATGAGGGTGATTTAAAATACTCGATAGATAAGTTCATATTTCATTTCTATTTCTCCAATTTCTTATTATCCTTCCTTCTAAAAATTTTGGCAATATTAGCTCTTATATTAAATGATTATGTAAAAATTAAAAATACTATACCATCACCTTAAGTTTGCTTATACCTTGTTTTCAAATTATAATATTCCTTCTCATACATTATCTTATTGTACACTAGAGGCCCAATGCATGAATTCTTGTAAATTCACAGCCCTGGCTGCCTCAGCCCTTGCAACCCCAGCTGCCCCGCATCCGTGCCCCCTACCTCCCCCCCTCCCCCCTTGTTCCGGAAGGTTGTTCCGCCATCTATCTAATTAGCATATTAGCTCTTTATTATAAGATTTGTTTTAGAACATTTTATCCTGAGAATTTTGCCTTTTTTACATTTAAGGAAACATTCATATCAGTTCACAGAACTTGAAAACAGGGCTGGAGTTGAAGTATTTTTTTAGGACTCCTTCACTTAGTATATTTTCTATTTCATTGCTTTTACTTAAAATTAACATTTACTTAAAATTAAAATTAACATTAAGTTCATTCTGATGGAATAGGTCTTCTAAAGCACCAACCTGCAAGTCCCTAACTGAGACCATTTCTACTATTTAAAGTGATCTTATACCAGGCAAATAAGCCTTAAGAAATGTTGTAATAGTACTAAAAACATATACATGTAATCAACATCTTCCCCCTAACCCATCTACAAAAAATATCAGATACAATCTTATATAACGTATTAATTTTTTTATCTATAAAATTAGTAAGAAATATTTCATGTAAGCCAATAATGTGATTGCCTAGATGGAATAACAAGTAGATGTTCTTTATCTCTCCTCTCTAAAAATTTTAAAGCACCTGCTGATGTTCTAAGAATAGCTAAATTTTAGAAAGTGATGAAGTATTTAAAAATTGAGCAAGCAAAACTGTGCTATATTTTCACTTGCAATTATCAATAAATATCTGATTTATATCTGATGAATGAGAAATATTAGTTGAATATTTATCTGTTCATATCAGATACAACAGAACTTATATTAAGTCAACTGTATAAATCTGTATTCACATAAATGTTTTATAAAAGTCATTAAACATAGCCCTGGCTAGGTGGGTCAGCTGGTTAGAACATTGTTCCATACACCAAAAGGTTGTAGGTTTGATTCCTGGTGAGAGTACATGCCTAGGTTTCCAGTTTGATCCCCAGGCTGGGGTGCATGTGAGAGGCAATCAATATGTGTGTGTGTGTGTGTGTATTTGTGTGTGTGTGTGTGTGTGTGTGTGTGTATCAACCAAAAGGTTGTAGGTCCAATTCCTGGTGAGGGTACATGCCTAGGTTTCAGTTTGATCCCCGGGCTGGGGTGCATGAGAGGCAACCAATTAATATCTCTCTCTCTCTGTCTCTCTCTTTCTCTCTTTTTCCTTTCCTCCCTCTTTATTTTTTCCTCCCTCCTCTCTCTAAAATTAGTAAAAGCACATACTCAGGTGAGGATTAAAAAGAAAAGTCATAAATATAGCTAAAAAGAATTAAGTACTACTCTAACTCCTACATTAAATACTGTTCAAAGTTAAGAATTTCTCTTTAATTTGAGAAAAGAGCTTAAATTCTTTTACATGTATATTTTCTTGCTATAGAACATTCCTGGACATATTTTATGATGACTATGTTATATCTTAAAATCAATGTCATTTTTAAGAGTAAAAGGACTCAGCAAAGAAAAAGGATAGATAACTTTTTTACATTTAACTAGAATGGAAACTCTAGAATAGCAAGAACCTTAATTCATCCATTTATGCGCCTTCCACAACTATTAAAGGGTCTGGCAAAGAACTCAATAAATTTTTGTTAAAAAATGGAAATAAAAATTTCTGTAACAGTTCTTATCATCAGATCCTACAGCTTAGCCAACTGAATTAAAGAAAGAAATTCTTGCGCAAATTTTAAATCCATGTAAAAATGCATTTGGCAGAAACCGGTTTGGCTCAGTAGATAGAGCATCAGCCTGCACACTGAAAGGTCCCAGGTTTGATTCCAGTCAAGGGCATGTACCTTGGTAGTGGGCATATCCCAGTAGGGGGTGTGCAAGAGGCAGCTGATCAATGATTCTCTCTCATCGATGTTTCTGCCTCTCTATCCCTCTCTTCCTCTCTGTAAAATACAATTTTTTTAAAAAAATTCATTTGACCACCTATTTTTGGAGAAGAGATATATTCCTGGTCCCTTCTAAAGCAGTGTTCAGAGAAAGAATTTCTGGCCCCAATCTATTACTGCTTGGAAACTTTGACAAGGGTGCAAAATCTTTCCTTCATTAGACATATAATTTAGAAAATATATTTTAGGAAAAGCTTATTTTAAAACTCTTTACTTTTGCCTCTCCATCCTAATATGGAGATCATCTCTTGACTCTAGTATCTTCCTCTACCTCTTTTACAACAACTTTCTCCCAATACTACTTTCCTTCTTTTCTAGGATCTTCAATTTTTCCTTCTCTTTTCTGCTTTTAACACAACACAATTTCCCCCATTTTATGAAGACTGTTTAAAAGGTGAATGATTCTGTGTTAATTGTCATATTCTTTGAATATTATCTCTAACAGCTATTTCTACCACTTATCATTTATTCCCTTAACTCCCAATAAATGGCTTCCAATCTATGCTTCAGATTAAATAACTCTACTGAAAACAGTCAATGACTACTTCCTTGCTTTCTCAGTTCTTGGGCTCTTTGCCTCTTTTTAACATTTACAACCTTAACGACCCACTAAAACTCTACTCTTGATGTTCGTGGCACACTATGATCTTATTTCTCTTTCTATAACCAGGACTACTTTTAATCTCTTTATTTCACTGGTTCCTCCTTCCTTTTTCAAATTTGGATGGGTATTCCCAAGATTTTTTGAGTTCTTCTTTGTTAAACATCCTTAAAAAAGCCCAGCAAGTCTAAAGTTTTCTGCTATTATCTCATGTAGAAAACTACAAATAAGTAAAGTTGCTAAGGTCTAACCAGCTTCTTCTGCAAAATTCCCATATCCCAGAAAATACAATGCTACCTCATCTAAATGCCACATACTTGTCAGTGAACCTATGTTCTCCATTAGGAGTTCATCATTCTTATCATAGAGCATCTAATACTGACTGCTTTTGTACTTAAAATTCTAAAACACTACTTTTTTTCAAGTTTATGGTACATAAAATAATTTTATTCGTACTTTCATTCAGTATTATCTTAAATCAATTAATATGCATTCTTTCATTTAATAAATTAATACTAATATTGCTTTACTGTACCCAAATATTAGCCTTCTAATTAAGATTTGCTATTCTAAATGCCACAGGGTCTTTCATTTGGTCTTTCCTTTCTCCTCAGCTATACTATACTTAATTTTAATGTAGGTTAAAATTACTTAAAAAAAAGAACACACGACAATTTCTGCTGAAAAAATAAAATCCCACCTTTTAAAAAATATTTTATCAAATTTGCAAATTTATATTTCAAAGCACCAGCTGAGGTTTATAAGAGCCAGATTCTTTCATTTCTCTTAGGTTATCTAAAGATAGAAGTGTTAAAATCATATTTATGTCAGTAAGAGAATCCTTATCTGTCATCTCCTTAGTTCTCCCATTTAGAGCATTCAAGATTGATCATGTACTGATAATGGTTGAGGGTGGATGGTTCATGAGACTCTTTACTCTGTTTTGCTATATGTTTGTAATTTTCTATAATAAAACAAAATAAAGATAGGGAGCAAGTCCAAAGGAGGAGGGGTCAGCAAAGGAGGAAGACAGAAAGGGCTATTATTAATAAATGCTTACTTTTAATATGATGTGGAAAGCAATTATAAGAATCCTCTGAAGAGATTAAAGGATCAACAGCTTAAATAAAATCTGATTTTGAGACCATACATCTAAAGAACAAAATAATATTATTTCCCTTTGTATAGAGTCCAATGCTTACTTTCTGAAACCTCTTTTAATTATTTGTTCAGCATTCACACTTTTATTAGAAAATTGACTTCTCCCCTAAATATTTTTCTTTTACCAACCACACAATCTTTTTGTACTGGGCAGAAGCAACAAACAAGAATATGCTGCTTTGTCTCAAAGAAAATCACTCTTACATTTCTCATAGCCAACTAATCACAGTTTGGGACAGGTTTCTAGGTTTGTATATGTGGTTTTAAGCCCCTTATGTCTAAAATAACAACACAATTCCTGATAAAAGCTTGCTTGTACATTCTGAATTTTAGGTGATTCCAAAATGCTTTAATAGTCAAGCCTACCCTATTTAAATCTTCTGGCAACTCTTGAGGGTGTGCTTTCCTGTATTACCTCAGAGTGGTAAATTAGATAAACTGAAATTAGGCTTCTGTCACCTCTAAAATCTTCCTCCAAACATGAACCAGAGTCTCCAGTGGTTTCAGCTGCTTCAACCACATTGTGGTATAGATTTAACATTCTGAGGCATTCTCAAATATTCCCAAACCACACTGAGAATGTGGGCTACAACAGGAAACAGATGTGAGTTAACCAGAACATTATCTCCACAGAGAGGAGGTAATAGCAAACCTTCTATAAACATCACATCCGGTTTTTGGAGCAGTGTCATCAATTCATTCAATGTCAAGACAGGATTACCCATGAACTCTTGGAATGCAGCCAGTCTACTATCCAAGTTGCTGCTATGCCACTTTACTTAACTAGGCACATTTAAAATAGATGACAATAGGACAACTAGGCACCTATCATAAAATGAATTTGGGTGGGAATGCTATACAGTTCTAAAAGAGAAACTAAAATTATGCTCATAAGGAGCCATTCCTCTTTTAATGTTCCAGGCAATATCCAAAACAAAGAGTGAATCAGAAGTTGTAAGACAGACAAATAGATATTGGGGGTTGATTAATACACTTTATAGGACATAAAATATAATTTAACAGAAATGGCACTTAAAACATAAAATATATACCCAGGGAAATAACATTTCAGTCATGCAGAATCTCACAGGGGTGACAAGTAAGGAGAAATGCTTTGGACCAAGTAGGGGAAATAAAGGGATGCCATGCACCTGTTTAAAAGAGCAGGCAGGGCAATGACAGTTTTGCATTTATAGCCTTTTAACCTGGTTCAAAACATATAACGTCTGAGTAAATACAAGTGATTATTAATATGGAGGGAAAGTTTCATAGTTGCACTAGATTGTTTTATATTTTTTTCAAGAAGTCATGCTTAGAATATTAAACATTTGCAGTTACTAATTTCTTTTACAGAGGGAGCTAAGAATTGCTATTGTCACCAAAGCTTTCTAAAACCTGAATTGCACAGGAAAACTATAAAATTCTGAATGCCAAATATAAAAGCTAAGTCATTTGTTAATCCAAAATAAAAATAAATGAACAACAAAACCAAAAACTTTGAATATATTAGGTAATATATTAATTTAATAAAGCCTCTAATTTCTTCCTACTTACAAAGTCTTGGCAGATTTCAGAAGCTCAAAATTATAAATGAAATACTAAACAAACACTAGTGTATTAAAAATCTCAGTACAATAAAAGGAATTCTAATCCTTCTCTGAGATTTAATTTCAGATCAAATCTAACAAAAAAACACACACAAATTGCAATACAATGAATGAAGACTTTGGAAAATCTAATAAGAGTTCACAAAAATAAAAATTAAAAAATAATGATAGGGCCTACATGATAAGATTCTTAGGAGGTTTAAATTTTTAAATTGTAAACTATATTTAAAATGTAACAAAACGAAAGAGAATCCTTTGTTCATTATAGATAACTATAGAAATGACTATTACACAGAATCTTTAAATAGCTGGTGATAACTTTAAATAAAATCAGAGTTAAAATACCTGTCATTATTAACTGCTTAATGTTTTACAAATTCCTTCCCATGAAGTTCCAAAACTATGGTCTTGCCATTATCTGACTGCCTACCCTTTCCAAACCTTTTAAAAACAATAAAAAATGAAATTCTATGACCCCTTTGAAAGTAAAATAATTTCCCACCTATAGAGAAATAATCTCCCAAAAATGGAATGTTTGTCATGGACTCCATTAATAGAAAAACATTTACAAGTTTGGCAAGCTTCAAACAGTGGTGTTAAACATTTCAGATTGAAACTAAAAATACCTGCACTATTAAATGGTTTTATACTAAAATATGGAAAGAAAGGATAAAACAGTAGAACATTTAAAAAAATGATCCAAGAGCCGAAACCGGTTTGGCTCAATGGATAGAGTGTCGGCTTGGGGACTGAAGGGTCCCGGGTTCGATTCCGGTCAAGGGCATGTACCTTGGTTGTGGGCATATCCCCAGTAGGGGGTGTGTAAGAGGCAGCTGAACGATGACTCTCTCTTATCGATGTTTCTGGCTCTCTATCTCTCTCCCTTCCTCTCTGTAAAAAAATCAATAAAATATATATATATTTTTTTTTAAATGATCCAAGGGCAAATTCAAACTTGGTCATTAAAAATGCTTTCTAAGTACCAACAGATATCAGCTTATCCTAATTTACATAAATATAACTATACTAACTCTTAAGTGAGGTAAAGCCTCCTGATTGGTGAGGCTCTAGGGTTTGCTGTAGCAGTTCAGGAAAGCACGATTATACTTATCATCAAGGGCAATTCTCTCATTTATACATGCAATTTTTTTTTTTTTTAGAGCCAAAGTTGAGTAGATAACGAGACAATAGAGCATATGACTGAATGACATACTACTTTGGCAGCTGCAAACTATAACAACTTAGATAACGTTGCTAAAATTGTACTGGAAAAGGAAACTTTCAAATAGGAGTTTAAAAATATGTTATCAGCCAAAACCGGTTTGGCTCAGTGGTAGAGCGTCGGTCTAAGGACTGAAAGGTCCCAGGTTCGATTCCGGTCAAGGGTATGTACCTTGGTTGCGGGCACATCCCTGGTAGGGGGTGTGCAAGAGGCAGCTGGTCGATGTTTCTCTCTCATCGATGTTTCTGGCTCCCTATCTCTCTCCCTTCCTCTCTGTAAAATATCAATAAAATATATTTAAAAAAATATGTTATCATAAGATATAACCCAAATAAATGCAAAATGATATAACAGGGTGGTACCATGTTTACAATTCAAGGAATACAGGCCCAGAATCAGGTACAGTAGGTCCCCTCGGGTTACATCAGAGATCGGTTCCTATGGCACGTGATTTAACGTGATTTTCGCCGTAAGTCGGAACCCACCTACGTAAGTACCTACAAGCACATACACAGCAGTAATGAAGTGAGAAAATAAAAAAAAAATTAAAAGAAAGATAATTCCTGGCCTTTACTTGTGGTAAATAAATAATAAAAAACATAAAGCACATATGTACATACATCAAAATGACAACTTTTTTTTTTTAAATAAATAAATGGGAGATGGTGACGTAACTACAAAACAACGTATGTCAAAACTGACATAACCCAAGGACTGCCTGTATTCTATGGAGCTGAGGAATCTAATAGTGGAGTTTATCTTTTATTACTGTATGTCAAGAAGAGGTTAGGGAAAATATACATTCACATACATACACATAGTTTGGTAAAGGAATAGGAATGGGCAAAAATTCAGGCATTTAAGTTCATTAACTTGAGTATCTAAAACTGAATGTATAATATAATCTATTTTAAGTAACATTGAATGTTATAAATTAGCAAAGATTCAAAAGAAAGTGCTTATTGGTATCTGTCAAATAATCAGAAGAGCTTTATCTCAACAACAGATGATTATCTTATATAATAATATCTAATATACAAATAGACCAAACGGCAGAACAACCGAACAACTGGTCACTAGAACATGACTGACCACCAGGGGGGGGGTGTGGAACATGGTGGGCATTTGCCACGGCAAGGAGGAGGGCAGGGGCACCAGACCAAGATGGAGCGCCAGTCTCTGTCATCAGGACTGAAAATTCTTTGCTCCTGCACGCTGTGGTCCTGCCTGGTGCTCGCACCTGCTGCCAGCACCAGAGCCGCTGCTCGCACCCACTGCCAGTGCCCTGTACCGGTCCTGATCACTAGGCACCATCAGTGGGTTCAAGCAGCAGCTGCTGACCCTGATTGCCCCTGAGGGCTTCTCACCTCCCTCTTCGGGCAATCAGGGCAGCAGCCGCTACTTGTACACGCTGACAGCGCCAGCCCCGCTTGTACCTACTGCTGGTGCCAGCCTCAATCACTCTGCACTCAGTGGGTTTGAGCGGGGCCGGCCCAGTCAGTGCATGGGGGCAGCAAGAACAGGGCTGCCAGCAGACAGGGTACCAGGGGCCACAGCAGGAGGGGCTGGGTGGGGGCACAGAGGATGGGCGGAGACCTATCCCTGTGCCTTCCGCAGCCTTTTGGCCCACAGTTCCTTTCAAGGTGCATGAATTCATGCACTGGGCCACTAGTAGTATTAAAAATTCTTAAGGAGGAATAATCTTAGAATCAAACAATAGAAAAATCATCATAAATGGGACCTTGTGTGTTTTAACAGACTTTCACAATACACAGGCTAAAGACGCCAGACAAAGAAATTACTTTAAAAAGAAATACGAATACTTAGGAAATAAATTTCCTTTTTAGGGTATTGATAAAATAGAGGAAATTGTTATGAGAGGAAAATGAAGCCCTGCAATTTCAGCCTTAGACTATGAAATAAAACATTCACCAAATGCCAAGTTTTTCAGCACAGATCTTACACAATAATACCCTCTTTATTCAAAATTTCTTGGTACTCAAGGTTCTAATAATCTCTATTTCTGTTTCCCAACAAAGTTGTACCATATATAATTAGATTTGGATAAAATTACTTATGGACACTTTATTCTCTAAAATAGGGAAATTTACAATGAGAGAGACTCAAAACAAATCTACATGCCGTTAAGATAGATAAGAAAGAGTCTCTGTTTACCTATAACTACTAGGTATTACTTCTTTTGTCAGCCAAAGCTCAGAAACAAAAGTGGGAGAGGGGAGAGAAATGAAATAAAAAGCATATAATGAGAAATTGTAAAACAAACCTAGCTATTACTTAGTATTTTTTTCAATTAAACCAGTAATACAAAACACCATTAATTTTGTTAATCAGTTAAATTGGAAGGTATTGAGAAAAGCATCCCAAAGAAAATACAAGGTAAACTTTATATAATGGCAAAGAAAATGCTTTAAACTTATAAATTATCAATGGTATGTCTTTGCTATTGGTAAGCAGTATTGAGGCCCTCAGTGCAACAGATGTTTTTGGCAGGGAAACCTGACCAAGAAAAATGAGAATTTTGTTAAGACACATGTTTCTGCCTACTGCAGGATCTCATAAAGCAGAAATAAAGGCTGATTTCAAGTTTCCTCTATCAAAAAAATAGAAATGATCCGTTCTGCATATGCTTTAATATTTATTATCAGGAAGCCCCAAAACACTATATTAATACTTGGGTGGAGTAGAGGTGGGGAGATCCAGTGCAGACAAGTAAACCAGAAGCTTGTTCATAAAAGGAATTTAAAATTAGCATAATGAAGCAGCATAAACAAGTGCCAGCATGTACCTTTTAACTGACACCTACAGATAAGTGGTCACTCTCAGGTGACAAGTAATCAGACATATCCTCACAGATGCATTCTTATATTAAAGCACAGGCCAATATTATGGCTGTCTTTCAAAAAGTTTGACATCATTAGGAATTCCTTGTGTCCCCCATTCCTCTTTGCAGAAGTGATTATAAACCTCAGATAAACCTATTTATTCTTTCTGCAACTCTGTATAATAAAAATCGAACCTGAAACCCAAGCTGCCCATTACTTTTCTCTGGTTTCCCTAAACCTTAGACCCAATCCCCCAATATATCTAACATTTGGTTATATTCCCCCTTACAAAACAGGGAGTGAGAATCCAACCTAAGGAATCTCCACTGAGGGAGCATATAGCAAATGTACATTCTGAGCTTTTCCCATAAGGTCCACTTGAAACACAAGATTTACTATGCCTTACAGTGCTACATAATAATTTACCAAACAACTATCTTCTCTTCCCAAATGTACTATAAACACACATAGGGCAGTTTGATCCTAAGAAAACTCTGTCTTCCAGGAAAAAAAACAAAAAACAGGGCTATTAAATCCATAATTTGATATTTTCATATTGACCCAAGAAAAAAAGCAGCTTTCACTCTTGAGCATGACAAAAGTTAGGAAGCTTTCTTAAAAGAATGGGTCTAGAGGAGAGCATATGACCTAGACTAGAGTCAGGTCAGTACTCAGGATCAGCTGCTACATAGCAAAGGCTAACAAATAACCTTCTAGAAAAAGAAGCATTTTAAAAATTATACATCTTTTCAGAAGCTTTCAAGTTTGCTATAATCCACCTACTATTCAGTAAAGCAAGATGAAAAGCCAGTGGTGGCAGTGGCTCCTATAATCACTACTAGTCTCAGGGAAACTAACGTTTTTCTCCTTCAATTATGTAAGATTCATTTAGGTAAAGAGCTATGCTTTTTAGCTTAATTTAGGTAAAGATTAATTTAGGTAAAGAGTTTGCCAAATATCAGCAATTTTACACATCATCCTAAATTAAGAAGAGAATAAATAACATCACCAGCTCTTTATTTCCCAAATGTGTCTGTGAAAAGAAAATAACAAAAGCACTGATGCTCAAGTAGGGAAACTTCACCAGAATCTCCAGGGGAAAAGAATAAGGAGAGATATGTGTGTATATAATTTGGTGGAAGTTATATGTACAATTAACCTCAAATAACCTATCAAAAAGAGGACAAAGACAAATAGCAGCTGTGTTCTAGCAAACTTAGAAGAAGAGAAACAGATCTAAAAGTCAAGGAAGAATTAAGTGAGGGAGCAAATAACACCACCGTATACACCTGTATACAATGTATAGCACAGGACAATAGAACAAAGAGATCAGAATAAATACTAATTTTAAGATCTATTGGGAGTCAAAGCAAACTAAGAAGATAATTCTCATTTAATCAGTATTACATAGTGTTATGTAATGTGTATTCATTTTTATTCTTTAAAAAAAAAAAATATATATATATATATATATATATATATATATATATATATTTTTTTTTTTTTCTTATTGATTTCAGAGAGGAAGGGAGAGGAAGAGAGATAGAAACATCAATGATGAGAGAATTGGTTGGCTGCCTCCTGCATGCCCCACACAGGGGACCAAATCTGTAACGCAGGCATGTGCCCTGACTGGAAATTGAACCGTGGCCTCCAGGTTCAAAGGTCAAGGCTCAACCACTGAGCTACACCAGCTGGACTTCATTTTTATTCTTAAACACTACCTCTTAGAACCTCCATAAATTCTCATTTCTTTACGTGAATCCCTCCTGAACTATTTGTGATTTTGAATAAATTTTTATATCTGAAGTGCTAAAAGTGACCTGAAACAGGAAAACTAAAAAAAAAGTAAGACCAAATATGGTATTTAAAAAATCCCTACAAAATAAGAAATCAAGTGTTCTTTCTTTCATACTTTAATTATGTTCTCTTCCCTTATGTACAGACATTCTCCTTGGACACATAAGCTTTAAACTTCTTCTAAGAGTAGTAATACCTATATATTCATGGATAGTCCACAACTGACCAACAATACACACTTGTGAACTGGTTGGGAATAGGTGTGCAATTTGTATTCAGGCCAACCAACTGAAGCTAATAGCCTGTCTGAAAAGTGAACCCATAACCTTTGTCTCATTAGCACTGTACTCCAGCTGCTAAAGATTGAAACACTAACTTGGATTTTAAGAGAGTAGGAGGCAATAAAACTCTAACAACAGGGAGAAAATTTATATAGTCAAATCTACGAAAATTTTTCTATTAATGGAAACCAGCTGCAAGAATAAGAGATGCAGTTTTCAGTATTTGAGCCTGGTGGGAATACTGATGGGATTTTTCTATTCCAAGTTTCCATTTTGAAGAGAGGCCCTTCAATTCATTATTCTCTCAAGTCCCTGGAACTCCTAAGAATACCTTTCTGAAATAACAACTCTAGGTCCCAAATTATCTATGTACTAGAAAATACTTGCTGTGGCTTTGAAGAGACATTCAAAGTCATTCTTTATATGAAAAGTCATGCATCCCTCAAAGGAACAGTATGATCAAAACTCTGTTTTAAATATGTAATCCATAAGACTTCTAACACATCTTAATTCAAAGCTGTGAAATTTAGATTTCATGCTCAATATTTTTTTTAATATACTTTATTGATTTTTTACAGAGAGGAGGAGAGAGGGATAGAGAGCTAGAAATGTTGATGAGAGAGAAACATCGACCAGCTGCCTCTTGCACACCCCCTACCAGGGATGTGCCCGCAACCAATGTACATGCCCTTGACCAGAATCGAACCTGGGACCTTTCAGTCCTTAGACCGACGCTCTACCACTGAGCCAAACCGGTTTCAGCTTCATGCTCAATATTAAAGATATAAACCATTTACAAAACACTATGAAAAAATATTCATCAATAGTTGTTTCCATCTATTCTGATATTACAATTTAATTCTACCGTCTATATATATATATATATATATATATAAAAGCCTAAGCGACCGTTACAACCAGTTACCCAAACAACTGGTCAACCAGTCACTATGACAATGCACTGACCACCAGGGGGCAGACGTTCAATGCAGAAGCTGTCCCCTGGTAGTCAGTGCACTCCCATAGCCAACCTCCCATGACCTGCCAACCTCCTGCGGTTCCTCTCTCCAACCCCAATCAGGACTGGGAGAGAGGGCCCCGATTGGCCCCGATTGCTGGCCAGGCCGAGGAACCCAACCCATGCAAGAATTTGTGCACTGGGCCTCTAGTCTGGTAAATATTTTTCCCAAGCTTTGGTTAATTAATCTTTCTCCCACATAGCTCATAATCAATTTAACAACAAAAAGGCTATACACACACATAGGCTCTGTTTTCCTGACATGACTACCAGCTTTTCCAGTATAGATCTTATATAACATTTATTTTGTGCAGAAATTTTCCCTAGGAAATTTAGGCAGTGGCTTTTACCCATAATGAAGAAAATCATTCCTATAAATGATATGAAAGAGATGAATACCCACTTCTCATGCCAGTATAACTCAGATATCCTAGGGTTAGGTGCATGAAAATACATTAATTCCTAGAATCCTAAAGGTTGAGTAAAATTTCTGTAAAAGATATCTCTAGAACCCCAGATAAAAGGCAAGAATATATACATCAAATAACTCAAAACCATGTTAAAACTGGTTCTAAAATGAAAAGCAAGAAACAAACCTCAATTTTGTCTGTTTTGGCATCTCCCCAGTATATTTTGCCTTCATCATAATCCAAGGCTAAACCATTTGGCCAACCAAGAGAAGTGTTAACCAACACTACTCGGTCAGAACCATCCAGAGCCGCTCGTTCAATTTTGGGGATTTCTCCCCAGTCAGTCCAATACATGTACCTATAGAAGTACACAAAAAATAAAAATAAAAAAAGTAAATGAGCTAAAAACAGATAATAAACTGTAGCTTTCAGATATCCTAAGATGAGATTGACCTGTCATATCATTCTAATGTCATCAATCAATACCACAGAAGGGGGAGAAATAGCCCTTAAACATACCAAGAGTATATTTAAGACATTTATAATAGTGTATAAGCTTGAGGGGAATTTTCATATCAAAAGTATTTTCTAGAATGGATAATAAAAATGCCTTCCAATCTATAATAATAAAAGTGTAATATGCTAATTAGACTTGATGTCCTTCTGGACGAAGCTGGGGCTGCGAGGGAAGCCTGGGTTACTGTCTGTAGCCAGAGGGAAGCCCAGGTCCTGTGTGCCAGAGGGAAGCCAGTGCCAGCAGCCAGGGGAAGGAAGGCATACTCTTGCACAAATTTTGTGCATCGGGCCTCTAGTAAATAATGAGATTCCATATTTAGTTATATTTTTTTAAAATATTTTATGTTCCTTCCCTTGAACAACCCAAATGACAAGTTTTCTTGCTGGCTTGTCATTTCTGACACAAGCAGGTTACCCCAGTAGTAAAAATCAGAGTTCTCAAAACTCTCACTGTAGTGCCAAGTGATTCTTCTGGCCCTTGAACGTTTAATTTGCCACTATGTTTGCCCTCAGAATGAATCTCATAGTTAACAAATAACATTGGTGAGTATGTAAAAAGCTTTGTTTCCCTGGACTATGGTTAGGATGTTATGGCACAAAAATAAAAATAAGCCCTACAGGTGTGGCTAAATGATTGAGCATCAATCCATGAACCAAGAGGTCTGAGATACAATTCCTGGTCAGAATACATGCCTGCAGTTTCAGGCTCAATCCCTAGTAGGGGGCGTGCAGGAGGCAGCCAATCAGTGTCTCTCTCTAATCCATGTTTCTATCCCTTCATCCTTTTCCTTCCTCTCTAAAATCGATAAAAATATATTTTCTTTTAAAAAGAGGGGGCATGCTCTTTGTAACTTCTTCCTTCCTATAAAAAATAAAAATAAAAAAGACTAGGAGTCAAGTTGCATGGCCTGACAACGTTTTAAAAATAGAATCATTTATATATTTCAAAATACATGACGTAAGATGTTTTTTACCATATAATTCTACAAGTACTGAAAATGAAATGAAATTAAATCTTCTAGGGGAAGAAAAAGAGTTCTGAAAACTATTTCTGTTCACATTTTTAAGGTCATGATGCAACCTCGACAAAATCTGCAGCCAACACCCTAAGTCAGCAGGCATGACTTAATTTAGAAAGAAAAAGTATTCAAAACATTCAAGGGAAAAAACTAGCAATTCTTTAACTTGATATTTTATTACAAGCACTATATTCTAAAATGGAAAGCCATTTATTAGAAACCATATATCAATTTTTTTTTTAAATATATTTAGGGACCTATAGAGAACAAAAATGTTCTATTAGCAGAACTTCTTACCCAACCATGGGATCTAACACAATAGCCCGAGGTTCCTCTAAGTCCTCCGAAATCAGTATCTTCCTCATGGTCCCATTGAGCCTTGTTACTTCTATCCGATCAGTGCCAGTGTCTGTCCAATAAAGATTTCGGGCAACCCAGTCAACAGCAATACCATCAGGATGTGCAATCTGAGCAGTGACCACAAACTGACTACCAGATCCATCTATGAATGAGCGGCGTATGGCCCTCACTTCATCATCAGTCCAGTAGATATAGCCTTCCACCGGATCATAATCTATAGCAATGGCATGACGGATATCTTCTAACTGTAGAACAATGTCTGTGAAGTCTGGTGTGTCCAAAGAAATGCGTCTCAAGTCTGTCCTTCGGGCTAAAAGCAATAATTCAGTGGCACCTGGAACAAAGTAGAATAAATGAGAAGGAAAAAATAAAATTAAAACCCACAAGCAAAATTTAGCAACTCTAAATAATGCAGAATTCCTTTAGGAATTGACACATAGTATAAAAGGATACTAGCATCTATTTAAGGGAAAATGAAAAGTAATGCAGTGAAATAGAAATAGCTTGACTATGAGGTGAAGCTCTTTAATGACTGAACTTTGGTTTTATTCATTATATGCAGCCACTTGGGGGGAGAGGAGGAGACTACTTAATGGTATAATGAATACTAAGTAAGTAGTGTCTAAGAAGCTAAGTAGCTGAATATTAAAGGAGGAAGGAGATAGGATATAGATCCTTTGTTCAAAAAGTATGCTTTTGCCATGCTGGTGTGGCTCAGTGGTGAAGGTTGACCTATATGAACCAGGAGGTCATAGTTTCATTCGCGGTCAGGACGTATGCCTAGGTTGTTGACTTGATCCCCATTGTGGGGCATGCAGGAGGCAGCCAATCAATGATTCTCTCTCATCATTGATGTTTCTATCTCTCCCTCTCCCTTCTACTCTGAAAGCAATAAATAAATGGATATATATTAATTATATCCATATATAATATATATTAATGCTTTTAAAAAGGTAAGGAAATCTAGAACAAGCTCTTTTTGTGATTGATGAGAATGTTCTAAAATTGGATTGTGATGGTTGCACAATTCTGCAAATTTACTAAAAATCATTGACTTGTACACCTGAAATGGCTAAATTTTATGGTATGTAAATTATATCTCAGTAAAGCTGTGGACAAAGATAACTATAAGATAATGCCTGGCTGAAGGAAATAGCAACAGTAGACAGAGGGAATCAGATAAATGTAACAGTGGTTAAAAGTTAGAGTTGTGGGTCTGCTAGAACTGAATTCAAATACCTGTACAAACTTAGTCAAAACATCCAATCTCACTAAGCCTAGCCACTTTGTCTGTATCTCACAGGGTTGATGTGAGCACTCAGGAATGTACTGGACATAAAAGTACTCAATAAATATTAATATCTTATTATTATCACGATCATTAGAAATACTTTCAATTTTTTATTTCACTGAGTTTTAAACCCAATTTATTTATGAAATGTTTTAAACTCAAATTAGTATTAAATAAAAACACAGCAGAAACAGAGAATATTTGTAATTGTTCAAGTAAATCACTAGCAAAAAGGCAAATATAAAGATAGTAAGAAAATTGACATCCAAAAGAGTGAAAAAAGATTCCTAACCAAAGCAGTGAGTGCAAAGGAAAATACTGGCATTAAAGTAACAAGAGTAAAGCTCTCGGCATCAGCTTTTTGAATGTAGAATTAATTATAAATGAACTGTCTTAAATGCCATAGCAGGCATCAAGTAAGAATAACTGTAAAATGTACTGCCTTTGCTCTATCAAAAGGAGTCAGCCCAAAACTTTGTAAACAAAGAAGTCAAAGAAAGTGAAGCTGTTAATTTTAAGCAAGGTGATCAAAACAGAATAGTTATCTTAAGGCTACTACAGGTCAAATATATATCTGAATTTCAAAATACTTGTTGAACATGTACACTTTGAAGGAGTAGACCGTCTGCTATTGCTAAAATAAATCCTGTTTTAAAGTCAGGCTACATATTTTTAGACAAAAAAGCAACATTACAAAAACCTTTTGTTTTAAATTGAAACCAAATTACTGTTTGCCATGGAAACCGTCTGACAAGAGTCAGCCAGCTTCACCTTTGACTATGAGGATAATTTATCAATGCCAAGTCATGACAAATATCCTGTTCACTGGCTCAATTCCATCTCTCTGACTCCCTGATCCCCCTGCCAGGAACTCTCTAACTCACTCTGAAAATAAAGGCTTCTGCTTTTCAGAGTTAGATAAAGAAGCCACTGCTAAATATAACGATTTTCTTAGCAGGTCTTGCTGGTGGCTAGAGAACCAGATGGTAATCCATAGGGGTAAGATTGAAGAATAAGAAGAAAAAGAGAACTGGTATTCTCCCAAACCAAAAGCCCCCTGAAATGTCCTAAGTGGTCGGCAAACTCAACAGTCAACAGAGCCAAATATTAACAGTACAACAATTGAAATTTCTTTTGAGAGCCAAATTTTTTAAACTTAAACTTCTTCTAAAGCCACTTCTTCAAAATAGAATTGCCCAGTCTGTGGTATTTTGTGGAAGAGCTACACTCAAGGGGCCAAAGAGCCGCATGTGGCTCGAGAGCCGCAGTTTGCCAACCACGGTTCTGATCAGTATACCTCTCCAACTTGCCCTCCCTCTATAGAGCAGCAATTTTTAACTTTTTTCATATCATGGCACACATAAATTACTAAAATTCTGCGGCACACCAAAAAATGTATTTTTTTACCAATCTAACCAAAAATTATAATTTGGACTCATTCACACTGAACGGCTACTGTTGTGTTGGCTGTTGTCATTTTTTAATTTGACAATCTAAGGGAAAAGAGGTCACTGCCCTGACTAAATAGTTACGTACTGCATGTTTAAAAAATTCTTGCAGCACACCGGTTGAAAATCACTGCTATAGAGAATAAAGAAAGTAAGAATAAGAGGCAGTATAGTTGCTATGTATAAAGAGAAGTTACTTTAAACAATGAAATATGCAACTTTTCCTTCTTCTGAAAGCATGTTATTAAAAGGAAATTAAAAAATATCATTCAATTCTTTTCCAGAAAATATTATCTACCCCATGACCGTCTTTACAGTTAAAAGTTTAATAAACATATCTTTCTTGCATAGAGGTTCCTTATGTACAAGTGTTCTCTACTGTTAAAAATGTACTTTTTATGAATACTCATTTCCATAGGAATCAATTGTAACATAAATGACCATAAGAGCTGATAGAGAAAAGAAATAGCACCTAATTGTTTTTCAAAAACAGCATGTTAAAAATGCTAAAATAATTTTTAAAATAGTTTGCAAGAGGCCGAAAAACACAAAGCACTCCTGTTATTTAACCAATTATGAAGCTAAGATTAAGTGACAAATCTCCTGAAGCACTCTACTATATAGAGCTTATTATAGAGAAATAAAACAAACCATAAAGAATTCCAACTGCTATTAAAAATGTTTCCTTCTTGGAGACCATATTCTTACCATCTTTGCAAGTTTTTCCATTCTCCAGGAGTTTGACCCCAGTTGGGCAAGCACACTGGTAAAAAGGCTTGACTGGAGACATCAAACATAAATGGGAACAACCACCATTATCAATTCCACATGGATTTGTAGCTGTCAAATATAAATCACACTGATTAATACCATGATTATGGATGACCTCTCTCACTCTAGGTACACAAAGGTTAACAACCATAACATGAACAACTCTGATAAACCAAATTATTACCAAATGCCATCCAGGTGCTTGACTACTAGAACATCTGCAAGGAAGGGGAGTTAATCAGCGAGAAGTTGTTTAGCATTCAGTATCCAAGGGGAATACACAGAAATAAAGCAGGAGGCCCCTACCCTAAATGAGCTTACAATCTAGTTAGTAAGCCAAAATTAACAAACTAGAAAACAATATAAAACCATGAAACTAAAGCCTATCTTGCACATTATAGACTGTGTAAGTAAGTATACAGTGAAATGGGAAATAAATCATTAGAGATTAAAAAAACAAAAAAAGCTTCATGGAGGATGTAGGACATGACAGTAGCCTTGAAGTATAGGAAAGAAGACATTTCAAGCGCAGTGAAACCATAAAAATAAAAGCATGGAGGCTGTAATTGGGAGAGGAAATAAGGTGAATAGTCTAACTGGAGATTAAGGTTTCTGTTGATTAATAAGAACTAAAGTTGAATGAGCACAGAGAATGAGAACAGATTGGCAGAGGGGACTGATAACCAAGAAGAGTAATTCCAATATTAAAAAAAAAAAAAAAAAACACACACACACACACAACAAAAAAACTTTGGAAATATTAACATAGAAAAGATACACATCTGGATTAAAAAAGGGAATTTTGTAGAATCTATGAAAAAATAGATTTAAATAATATTCATAGAAAAAAATCAGTAAGATAGAAGCCAACAAAATATGAAAGATTAAGGAAAGTAATATCATAAGTAAATGCAAATTCTAAAATTAGTAAAAACACAAAGAACCAACAGTGCCATTAAAAAAAAAACACAACATGGAAATTCTTTCCTGAGGGCTAATCATGAGAATAAGAAATTCATACAAGTGATTAAACATATTCCTATTTTCAAAAGAACAACACATGCATTTAAAAAATTTCTATGGACTCATAATCACAAGATTCCAATACAACAAATTCAACATTTCACTATGTCCCCCTAAATGGAAGGAGCTAATACAAAGCAATGTATAATCTAAAATCTCTTCATTTTTGGCTATGGAATACAATCACACACATGCCAAATATTTATTTACACACAACTGCCAAACATTTAACATTCTCAAATTCCTTTTAAATCTAATTCTATTCCCCTTTGTAAGTAATTCTTGTAAGCAGTTCCAGCCCAAACCATGGGAAAGGTTGACCAAAAAACAAAAGCAAAATGAAGATAAAAAGGGATGGGAGTGTGCACTGAAAAGTTTCTGTAGGTATTTTATTCAGCAACCTGAAGTACTTAACTCTAAACCCAAACAAGGGGCTAAGGCCATCTGTAGTGACAGATATCAACCTACAAATGGTATAGGCTGTTGTTTAACCTGAATTATATTTTGATGTTTTCCCTATTGTTTAATTCTCCCTGCTACCATGTCCTCCTGCTTCTCAAGAACGCCAGACATCACAGTGCTTCAAAGCTATTCCAACTTGCAATTTAAAAATCACAATCACTTACCATTTGGCTGCCTCTGTTGGCTGAAAGCATGTATATCCATGGGAGAGAAGATGTTAGAATGGATTTCACGCAGACCCTCGCCAGTGTACTTGTTGCAAGCCAAAATGGAGTGTGTATTCCAGTCAGTCCAGTACAACGTGTCCTCAAATAACGTCAAGGCAAAAGGATGAGGAAGGGAACCTTTAACCACTGCCTGCCTATTAACAAAAAGAGAAAAACTCATATACTTCTAAATTTTATTATTTTATCAGAATTTCATCTCTCATATTAAATGGTTTTGTAATCCACATTATTAACACATACAAATCCTAAGTAACACATACTAGGTGTACCAGTTAATAATGCGGATTTTAAAATCAAAGAAAACACAATAATTTCAAGAGAAACATCAAAAGTGCTTTATTCACAGTAATATCCATTGCTAGCTACACATTTCCCCATCTTTCAGGTAATTTGTGGATACCATACCAAGAGAACTTTTCTTGTTTTGAGGCAAACTATTCAGAGACCAAATTTTCCACTTCTTTGTGCATTTTGAAGTGCTGCTCAGAAAGTGCTTGTGCCATCAATCAGAACAGTGGTAATCTGAAGAAGTAAGGTCTGGTGAATATGACAGTGGGTTAACACTTCCCAGGAAATATATTTTAATGTGTCTGTATCTGGTTTTGAAGTGTGTGATGGTGTGTTATCATGAAGCAAAATTACTTTGCCATGTCTTCTGGCACATTCTGGTCGTTTCGCAATCAAAGCTGGTTCAAATTGATTATTTGTTGTCAGTAGTAATCAGTATTAATGGTTTTAGAAGCTCATACTACACCACACCTTCCTGATCCCACCAAACATAGAGCGCTGTCTTTTTTTCTGAAGCGATTTGGCCTTGCAATTGATGTTGATGGTTGACCTGGATCAACCCATGATTCTGTGTATTTGAGATTCTCAAAATAAATCCACTTTCATCACCAGTCACAATTCGATGGAAAAAAAAAACAAAAAAAAAAAACTTTCTTTTGTGTCATTGAAGCAACATTTTACTGACAACTTTTCGGATTTCCATTTGTCTTTCATTCAGTTCATGTGGCACCCATTTTTCTCCTTTAAAATCGTTCCCATTGTTTGTAAACAATTGGAAATTGTTTGCTGAGCAACTTTAATCTTTCTATAAGTTTTTTTTAAGTTTGACACACATCTTCATCCAATAATGCTTTGTAATTGTTGGTCTTCAAACTTTTTCAGTTGACTTGGATGTTCTTTGTCTTTCACATAGAAATCATCACTTTTAAAGCGTTTAAGCCAGTTTCACAAGTATCTTGAGGTGTAGCATGTTCACCATAAGCTTCCTCAAGTACGTATACGTTAACTTTTTCTTCAAAATAATGAATTAAAACTTTCCGCAAATGCTCTTTTTTTGTCACAAATTTGACATTTTTAAGCATAAAAATATCTATGATGTTAACACCTTCAGCAAATTTGACATATGAAGTTTTGAAGCTTGCTGTCAATACAACAAGATAGCATAGATATCAAATCACATATATATCAACATATGTGTAACTCCATCTACTGGAAAAAAAAATCCACATTAGTAACTGGTATATTGAGTATTTTAAGGTCAAATACACTTGTAAAACATAGGTCACATAATAAATTTAAATATATTTTCATAATGTCCAAAACCCCCAAACCAAGTGCTTCAGAATGATTCCTAATTTGGTAGCAGGCCTCAGGTTCACTAGAAGCCACCAGACAGAGAAGGCCCAAATATTAGCACTGCTGTCTATTCCCATCTCTGGATTCACATCTTACATCCTTCCACATAATTCATCTCATTAGAGGAGAAAGGTTGGCAAAAAGAAAAATCCTAGGGTTTACGGTTGGCACTGGGAAGTAGTTTTAAATAAGCAATAGGTTTTTTCTCTTCTTGTTGTGGAAGAACCAAGAATGTAAGCCTGTTTCTTCCCATCACTTCTTACGGTTTCAATAACTAAAAGTAAAAACGAATATATGAATGAGGCTAAAAAGGCGTTCGTTCTGGTAGAGCTTTCTCTGAAAACCCATCTAGTTCCAGCACAAGATAATCTCAGCTGGCTTCTGGCTATATGGTTTCTTAACCTCCACAAGTCACGTAGCAAAAAGGAAGTCCTGCCACTGGCAGAATGTGTTCATGAGATAAAGCAGACCTAAAACCTTCACAAGCAATCTATATTATATGAAAGAAAAGGTAAACTGCCTGATTGGTACTAAAGGCACAGAACTTTGCAGAATGTCATGGAGAGTGATATAATTAGTAAATACTCTTGAATAATAAACAAAACATGTTCTGAGCCAAAATAATATTAAAGAAAATAAATGCTCTGACATTTTTATAGTATCAAATATAATAGTTTCATAAATAGCCCAGGGAGAGTTAAAAAAAAGAGGGAGGGGGGAGCAGAGGGGGCGAGAATATAAGCAACTGAAGAGAAATTAAGAATATCACATATTTTAAGGAAGAAAATTCAATTTTTGGTCCTTGAGGTTATTTGATGATCTGTAATATCTAACAGAGTACCAGTAAAATAAATTAAATTGAGAGAAATAAAATAATTTGTATCTAAGCAAAAATTAGCATCTGTTACTGCACATGAAATGTTTTACATTTAGGGCAAATTTTTAAAAAACTGAATACACAATTAGCATTACTAGTTTAGCAAACAAACTTTCTATTTTAGAACTTTGTATCTACTCTGCCAGTCCAATCACTGCAATTTTCTCCTCTCATTTTCCTTAATTCTCTCTTCCCTAGCAAATTACTTTCCCATCTCATTACCCTAAAAGAAATGTCACAATGTCTTCCACTTTTTAAATGAACAGCTTTTAGTTCTCTAAAGTGCTTATGACATTCACAGGAATGATATCATAGTTTATGTCCAAATTTAAACAGATCTACATATTTCATACTAAAGTTTTTTGGAATTCATTATGATAAGACATAGAGAGTTCTAAGATGTTGCCAAGAAAAGCAAGTAACACAAATGAAAAATAATATTAAAAACTAAATTACTCAGCACTTAATTAACAATCTTTAAAAATTGCAAATTACATAATGATTTTTCTTTTATTTATACTTCCCTGGATTTTGTCATCTAATTTCTGATTTTAATTTATATTGGTTTTTGACTGGTAATATTGGTGTTTCACTGCTGAAAGCGCATTTTAAAATGGAGGTTTTGATCTGTTCTGTTATCTTTCTAGAAAGTTTCCTATGAAAGGCATTACTCTGTTCACCATTGTTTGTTTTTTCTTTATAACATTTTTTTCTTCAGCTCTACTGAGGTATAATTCACAAATAAAATTGAAAGATACTGAGGTGTATGTAGTGATAAGATATAAATTGTGAAAGGATTCCCCCACCTAAAACATCATATCTCACAATTTTGTTTTGTTTTGTTTGGTATTTAGTTCAACTCTCTTAACAAACTTCAATTACTAGTATATATAATGCAATTAATCAATTATAATCACAAAGTTACACAGGGTGGGCAAAAGTAGGTTATAATAATAAATAATACAATAACTCATAAACAATATTACAAGAATAAACTCTATTTCATGTACTCATAACTATAAACCTATCTTTGCCCTCCCCTGTTCATATGTATTTTTTAAAATGTTAATATGTCTTTATTGATTTTAGAGAAAGAAGAGGGAAGGAGGGGGAGAGAGAGAAACATCGATTGGGTGAGTCTATATGTACCCTGACTGGGGATCAAATCCATAACCCTGGTATGTGCCCTGTCAAGGAATCGAACTAGCGACCCCTTCAGTGCAAGAGATAATGCTCAATCAAGTCAAACCAGCCAGGGATGACCAAGCCTGAATTAAAATTTTAATTCCATTAAATCCTCAGACTATCTTCATCTTATAGCTAAAAGTTTAAACCATTTTACCAATCTCTATTTCCCCTACATCCTAGCCCTTGACAACCAGTTTATTTCTCTTTGTTTCTATGAGTTTGACCTTACTTTTCTGTTGGGATTCCATATACTTGATACCATATAGTGTCTGCCTTTCTCTATCTGACTCATTTTTACTGAGCATAATTTCCTCAAGTCCTATGTCTTTCCTTCTGATGGCTGAATAATATTCCATTAATGCAGGCGTCTTCAAACTATGGCCCTCGGGCCACATGCGGCCCGCAGAGGAGTCTGATCTGGCCCGCCAGGTTTTTTGGGCAGTGAGCGCAGCCGAGGTGTTACAGTAGGAATTAGTAGTTCATACAGTCTGGCCCTCCAGCTCTCTGAGGGACCGTGAGCTGGCCCCCACTTTAAAAAGTTTGAAGACGCCTGCATTAATGTATATATACACCACAATTTATCCACTCATGTACTGACAGACAAACACTTAAGTTATTTCTATGTATAATAGTAATGGCTATTGTGAATAATGCTGTTATGAACATGGGAGAGCAGATATTTCCTCAAATTTCTGTTCTCACTTCCTTTGAATATATAACTAGAAGAGGGATTACAGGATTATACAGTAGTAATATTTTTATTTTTATTTTTTGAGGAGCCTCCAAACTGTTTTATATACTGTATGTACCAATATAAAATCCCACCACCAGGGCAAAAGGTTTTCCTTTCACCATATCCTTACCAATGTTTATCTCTTGTCTTTTTGATGACAGAAATTATGATAGATGTGAGCTAACTCATTGTGGTTTTGATTTGCATTTCCCTGATGATTAGTGATGGTAAGTACCTTTTCACTTACTTGTTGGCTGAATATAGGTCTTCCTTTTAAAAAAAAAAAAATCTTAGTTCCTCTGCCCATTTTTTAATAACATAGTTTGTATTTCTTTTCTTTTTTTTAAATATATTTTATTGATTTTGTACAGAGAGGAAGGGAGATAGAGAGTTAGAAACATCGATGAGAGAGAGTCATCGATCAGCTGCCTCCTGCACATTCCCTTCTGGGGATATGCCCGCAACATGCCCTTGGCTGGAATCGAACCCAGGACCCTTCAGTCCCTAAGCCGACGCTCTATCCGTTGAGCCAAAACGGTCTCAGCCATAGTTTGTATTTACTATTGAGTTGAATGAATTCTTTATATATTTTGGATGTTAGCATCTTATCAAATACACAATTTAAAAATATTGTCTCCCATTCTACAGGTTGCCTTTTCATTTTGTTGGTTACCTTTGCTGTACTAAAGCTTTTTAATCTGATGTCGTCCCAGTTGTTTATTTTTATTTTCATTGCCTTGCTTTTAATGTCAAATCCAAAAAAATTATGGTCAATTCTAGAAGCTTTTCCCCTGTTTTCTTCTAAAAGTTTTAGGATTTCAGGCCTCAAATTTAAGTATTTAACTCATTTGAGTTTTGGATCCAGTTTCATTCTTTTGCATGTGGCTGTCCAATTTTCCAAACATGTATTGAAAAAACTATTCTTTCTCTATTGTATATCCTTGGCTTATTTTTTATAAATTAAAATTGAGCATATATGCATGTGGTTATCTCTGGACTCTCTATTTTGTTTCATTGATCTATCTGTTTTATATCAAGAGCATAATGTTTGACAATAATAGCTTTGAAATATACTTTGGAATTATGAAGTATGGTACCCCAACTTTGTTCTTCTTTATCAAGATTGCTTTGACTATTCAGGGTATTTTGTGGTTCCATACAAAATTTAAGATTGTTTGTTCTATTTCTGTGAAGAATACCATTAGAATTTTAATAGGTTTCTGTTTTTTATTACCTTACCAAGAGGCTTACAAAAGAAATCTATCCCAGCAGGGATGAGTACAGACAGAGCTGTCAGAATCGTCCATCTCTCAAGTCATTCCTGAAAGAAGTCTATTTGCCTATTTTAAAAGCTGCTGTCTAATGCTCAGGCTTCTATTTTAGCAGATAGCTAAAGGATGTCTTATAATTCTTCTGGTAAACCAAAGAAACTGGCAGACAGAAGCTCCATCCTACCTTACTCCAAACCTCTAGTATCTCTACAGATTCAGCTTGTACACATGTCGAATGCCCCAGCTTTTGTCCATGCTGCCCAAGTGATGAGGCCCAGGACAGCCTGCCTCTGAAAGTCAGCAAGACTTACATCCACAAGTCCCTCAGGACTGTAGCAAGTAATGAAACAGTTCTAGCTGCCTTCACACCACAACAGCAGAGGTAAATAGTTGCGACAGAAGTCATACATAACCCACAAAGCCTAAAATATTTACTAACTAGCCCTTTATAGAAAAAGTTTATTTACCATTGTCCAATGTGGAGATTTACTAAATGAGCTTCTATAATGCAGTTCCTAGGGGGCCTATGGGTAATTCTGTATAGGATGACTCTTTGTTCTATTGAGTGTCCAACACATTGCAAAATGCTTAGCATGCCCCCCTGGGAGCTACAGTGCTAGTAGCACTCCCAGGTCTCATGTTAATCAAAATTCCCCGACCATTTCCAAACACTCTTGGAGAGAAGAACTACTGGAGAAGAAAATTACCTCAGAGTAAAGAAAGAGAAAATATAGTTCATAAATTCTAAATGCTACCAACAGATGAAAAATACAGTTACCTTTTGAGAACAAACTGAAGGTACATTAGTTCTTCCTCTTTGACACTTAGCAAAAAAATACACTAATTTCTTCTTAATAAAGTTAGGCTTTATAATTTAATGACTATATATGAAGACATGGTGTTTAATTAAAGGTTAAAAGTAAATCTATAAGGCAATCTTACCGATTTGTTCCATCCAGATTTGATTTGTGAATGAAATTAAGTTTTGCATCTGCCCAGTAAAGCTTTCGTTCCTCATAATCCAAAGTCAATCCATTTGGCCAGTAAATTTCAGTGTTTATTATAACGGAGCGACTTGAACCATCCATGCCAGCACGCTCTATCTTTGGTACTTCTCCCCAGTCTGTCCAGTATATGAATCTAAAAATCACATAAACGATAAACCCATGACATAAGCAGGTTCACAGCAAAAGTATTTCATAATTATAACTATTAGATTAAAAACAAAAAACAAAACAAACAAAAAAAACTCAGGAACAAATTAAAATACCAGAAATTACCAAAATTTTAATAATCTACTTGGTAGCAACTGATTGAGGCAAGCATAATAAAGGATGCAAAAAAACATTTGATCAAAGTTTACTGGGAAAAATAACCTTTACACTATTTTAATATATCTCCCCACATTACTTATTAATGACAAAGGTGAAAAGGATAACTTTAGAGAAAATAAGCTTGGTGGGCATCACCTTAACCACATTACTTAAGTTAACATTAATAAGAGAACAAGCTGGCATTATATAAGTGATGCACTGGAAAGGTCATACCATCTTTTATATAGATCTCTTACATACTATTCCTGCCCCAAAATATACATCCTGAACAAATTTATGAAAATAACAGAGGAACAAATTGAGGAGCATTCTGGAAAAAAAAAAAAAAAAAATATATATATATATATATATATATATATATATATATATATATATATATATATATATCAAGTCATAAAAGGCTGAGGAATCATTCAAGGATATAAAAGGAAAATAAAAAAAATGGTATGCGTGATTCTAAATCGGTTGAGGAAATGCTATAAAGACACTTGGGAAACCTAGAAAATCTGATGGATTATCAAATTATATCATAGAAATTTACTAAAGTTAATTTCATATATATGATTATTACTATGGTTAGAGTACAAAATTTCATTGTGCTATTTTTGTTTCTATAAATGTGAATTTTTTTAAAAAAAACATGGAGTCTGGCCCATGTGCTTAGTGGTAGAGTGTCTCACCTAAAGGTCACACATTTGATTCCTGGTCATGGGCATGTACTTGGGTTGCAGATTCGCTTTCCGGCTCCAGTTGGGGTGCCTGCGGAAGGCAACCAATCAACCTGTCTCTCTCACATTGATGCTTCACTTTCTCTCTCTCCCCCTCCCTCTTTCTCTCTACTCTTTCAAAATTCAATGGAAAAAATATCATCAAGTGAGAATTCACAAAGGAAAAAAAAAGGAAATCTTAATAGTCTCATTCCAGAGGGGAAAAACATTTGCCCTTGATTTAAAGGCAAAACTCTTAATATGTTATATTTCAATCAAAAGCATTTTTTACAAGTTAAATAAGGTACTATGAGCTAGACATGAATTACTCAATAAATATGTTTAAATGCAACTGAAATTCAGGTATAACTTTTACTCAAAAAATAGGTGAGTCCGAGTGGCATGACTCAGTGGTAAGCATCAACCTATGAACCAGGAGGTCATGGTTCGATTTCCAGTCAGGGCACATGCCCAGGTTGCAGGCTTGATCCCCAATGTGGCAGATCAATGATTCTCTCTCATCATTGATGTTTCTATCTCTCTGCCTCTCTGAAATCAATAAAAATATTTATTTTTAAAAGGTGGAGCCCTAGCCAGTAGACAGAGCATCATCCTGCAGACTGAAGGTTCCCAGGTTCGATTCCGGCCAAGGGCACATGCCTTAGTTGTGGACTCGATCCCCAGTAGGGGATGTGCAAGAGGCAGCCAATCAATGATTCTCTCTCATCATTGATATTTCTATCTCTCTATCCCTCTCCCTTCCTCTCTAAAATCAATAAAAATATATATTTTTAAAAATAGGTGAAATGGTAATACTGGAATGATTCTACTTATGCATACTGGTATTTCATATGAAGTGTTTACTCAAATGATAGGAAGAGGGTATCAGGTAGGGAATAAACATACTTTCTGACTACAAGGTATTATGCTAACAGCTTTCCACATTATCTCACTTAAGCCTTATAGCAACATTGTGAAATTAATAGAGGCCCAGTGCATGAAATACGTGCCCTTGGGGGAGGGGAGGGGCCTCAGCCCAGCCTGTGTATATCACAGGTCTGGACCTCTCAGGGATGTCCACCTACTGGCTTAAGCTCGATCTCAGCACCTCTCCAATCAAGGATGTCCGAATGCTGGTCTAGACTGGCAATCGGACATCCCTCTCACAATCCTGGACAGCTGGCTCCTAATCACTCACCTGCCTGCCTGGTCACCCCTAACTGCCCCCCACTGCTGGACAGGTCTCCTCCAAATGCCTCTTCCCTGCCAACCTGGGCGTGCCTAACTGCCCCCATCAGCAACCTGGGTCACCCCTAACTGCCCCCCCCCCCCCCGGCCAGCCTGACTTCCCCCAACTGCTGCCACTTACCAGCCTGGTCACCCCCAACTGCCCCTCCCCCCCGCCAGTGTAGTTGTCCCCAACTGGCCCCCTTGCTGCCCTGGTCACCCCCAATTGACCCCCCCCCCAAAAGCCTAATGACCTCACGCAGCCTACTTGTTCAGTCATTTGGTCATCCCTCACTAACCACCCCCAGCCGGCCTGGTCACCCCACGCAGCCTGCTTGTTTAGTCTTTTTGGTCGTCCCTTGGGCAGGCCCTGAGTGACTGGGCAGCCACCATCAGAGACTTGCCTGTGCCTCAAGCCGGCTCTGGGAGGCAGGGGGGCTGAGAGGAGTGGGTGCCACCATCTTGTGACTGTAGGCACAGCCACCTTTGATGGCATGACAGTCAATTAGCAATTCCCTCTTTATTAGATAGAACTAGAGGCCCTGTGCATAGATTCGTGCACCGGTGGAGTCCCTCGACTTGGCCTAAAGACATACCCCAAAGGGTCCCAGATTGCGAGAGGGTGCAGGCTAGGCTGAGGGACCCCACCAGTACATGATCAGGGCTGGGGAGGGACTGTGGGAGGGTTCCAGGGCGTGTCCAGTCCGTGTCGCCCAGTCCAAATCTGGGCCAGCCAGCCAGGGAGGGACCACGGGTCTGGGCAGGGAGGGACCGAGGGAGGGCTCCAGAGCATCTTGCCCAGTCTCTATTGGCTGGACCCCAGCAACAAATTAACCTATGGGTTGGAGCACCTGTTCCCTGTTGGTCAGTGAGCATCATAATTACCACTCAAACAATCAAATAGTCACTTAGGCTTTTATGTATATGAACTAGAGGCCCGGTGCCCAAATTCATGCATGGGTGGGGTCTGGTCAACCTTCCCTGATCGGAGCTGATAGGGCAGTGCAGGGCTGGCTGAGGGGAAGGGCCACGGCAGCTGGCCAGCCAGCCCCACCCCCTGGCCTAACACCCAGCTGAACTCCCGGTCAAACTCCTGGTCGAGGGGACAATTTGCATATTAGCCTTTTATTATATAGGATATAGATTATTGCCATCACCATTATTTCCGATTTTTAAAAACTCAGGAAAGTTAGAACACTGCTCAAAGTCACACAGCTAATAAATACAGAACAGAAATTCAAATCTGTATGCCTCGGATTCCAACACTTATGTCACAGATCAGAGCCTTGATTTGTAAAGGCAAAGTGCTCCCTAAATTAATGATAATGATTAGTTAATGTCCAGAATGAGGGGAGGAGGAATTAGATTCATGTAAGATAAAACTATTTAAGAGGCAATTTTGGACTATGTTAGAATTTCTGTTTTTTATTCTTAGAGCAATATGAAGACTCATAAAATTGGAAGTGAAATTACTAGCTTGCAGGGAGGGGGAGGCAGCTGGCTGCAGTATGAAGACTACAGACCACTAAAAAGATTAGAAACGCCAGTTCTCCCAAAATGACTCTGCAAGGAGGTCAGCAAACCCTCTCCCCTAAAACTAATGAAAAAATAGGAAAATATTATCAAAAAGAACTGAAGTCTTTGAGAACTGATCAAAGGACAGAAATCAAAACAAGAAGCATTTATTCAAGAAAATCTATCTATCAAATCACAATGAGAAATGTTGTATTTTAGCTAGAGGTTACTAGCATCAGGATCAATAGTATTGCTGAGTTTGTGGCACTTAAGTTTTACTCCGAGCAGACACGACAGGCCAAACAGATTGGCAGTTAGCTGGCCCTGAAAGAGGGGACTGCCTTTATTGGAGAACTTAATGGAATATTGTCAAAAACAAGAGTGCTCTCTCTCAAACAATCCTGGCAATAGTGGTCGGGAAAGACAACAAAATGACACACCAGACAGAAATTGAATAGAGAGATCCTTGGTGGTCAGGAAGGCTATTGCATGCCCAAGGCTGCTTCTGCTCAAGAGACATTAGAGAGATCAACTGCTGAATGTAGGACAAATTTTAAAATTCCTAAAATTTAAAAACATTCCCCAAACCACAGACAGATTCAAAGAAAAATGATGAAACAATTATTGGCCCAAGGCATTTAGGAACAACCTCTAATCAATCATTAGCAGACCACTAAAATATAGTGCCCAGAGATAATCCCTAGAAAGACATGCATTAAAAAAAAAAAAAAGAATTTTAAAGAAAAAAGCTGTAGCCCTTCAGTAAGAGAAAACTTCAAATCTTTTCTTTGAAATTCCAAATTGTAGCCTTCCTTCTCTTCTACAGCTTTGCTGGAGAAGCAGTCTCTAAAGTAATTTTCTTGTTTTGGTTTGGGTGGGTTCTTTTTGTGTGTGTTGTGTGGGTGTTTGCTTGTTTTCCTGGCCTTTACTGAGTCTAATAAAATTTGGGGGGGGGGGGGAGTTTGAGGTTGAGCAGTGACTTCAAAAGCAGACATCGAGAAGAAAACACATTCAAAAGAATTACCATATTTTTCGGACCATAAGACGCTCCGGACCATAAGACGCACCAGTTTTTAGAGAAGGGAAATGAAGAAAAAAAGATTCTGAAACAAATAGTGTCCTAAAATATTTTATGTGCATTAAAACCCAACATCACAGTCATAAACACATGTAATCAACCCTGTAAAGTAAACAGCAGCATTTAGAACCATTTTAGAGCCAGGCAAGCACACAGAGACCACACAGAGCCAGGCAAGTAAAAAAACTTTTTTTTTAAAGTATATGTGTAGGCTATATTTGGACCATAAGACGCAGGGACTTTTTCCCCCCACTTCTGGGGGGAAAAAAGTGCGTCTTATGGTCCGAAAAATACGGTAGTTGAAGCAAGTCATTAAACAAATAAAAACAATAGCAAAGCAGCAAGCCAGGGAGGGCTCAGAATCCCTATATGCTATAAGCTATAAAGACATCAATTACCTATCTGAAGGTATTTACCTCAAAATCTCCACTGCAACTGAAACAAGGACATTAGCGTCTGGGTTTTGCCACTCTGTTAAACCAAGAAAAGGACAAGGTGGAGATGGGAGAGAAGGAAGCAAAGGTGGCAACAGCAGCAACAAGGATCACAAGCAATCCATTCCCAGGAGGTTGAGGGCAATAATACCTAATACAGTTTTAATTAGTTCATCCTTCTTTAATGCACACAGTTTTACAAAAAAGCACTGGCAGCTTTAGGGCTATCCTGTTGCCTCAAGTCATTGAGAGAGTACAAACAGTGGTGAATATACCACCTTACACAGTCCCAGGTCAGTGAGGGAACCACCACCACCAACAATCAACAGACTTAGTGTTGTTCCAGACTACAGATTCCAAGTCTGGTTCTCCTACCAAGAAATTCTATGAGCAACCCAATATAAGCTTTCAAAATATTTTTCTGTTTTAGCTGGGACCGGTTTGGCTCAATGGATAGAGCGTCGGCTTGGGGACTGAAGGGTCCCGGGTTCGATTCCGGTCAAGGGCATGTACCTTGGTTGCGGGCATATCCCCAGTAGGGGGTGTGCAAGAGGTAGCTGATCGATGACTCTCTCTCATCAATGTTTCTGGCTCTCTATCTCTCTCCCTTCCTCTCTGTACAAAATCAATAAAATATATTTTTTTAAAAAAATGTTTTTTCTGTTTTAAAGGAATTTTTATTGCTTAAAACTATGAACACTAACACACATTTTAGACAGAAATAGCATACCAAAGCATTACTTTAAAAATTTTTAAATAAGTCACTTCAACTCTTTTGTTGCAGCAATGCCTCATATCTTAAAACTCCTGCCACCCTCACCATCTTACAAATGGCATGTTTCAAACGTCTCACAGCTCTTCCCTCAATCTACAATGACTCCTTCTCATTAAGGGCCAACGTCAACATTCATGAGAATGACTAGTAAAAAACTGTCTGGCATATCACATCCTGAATTGCCATCTAGACACATAAAGAGTTTCTTGATAAAAATTGATAATAAAGGAAACAATTTGTGACAGATTTTATATTTATGACACCATAAACATAAAACAGAGGTGTAAAAGAACGAAAAATCATTAAACTGTCTGCTTCATCCATGTCATAATTTAAAAACTCAATAATTATTAATGCATAATGACCATGAGATAATTTGTTCTTAAATACTCAGAAATTAGAATTGTACATGTAATTAACAGTTATGCTATGGTCTAAATGCTTATCCCTCCAAAACTTACATGTTCAAATCATAACTCCCTAGGTGATGGTATAAGGAGGTGTGATCTCTTGGGTAATTAGGTCATGAAGGTGGATTATAAATGGGATTAGTGCTTCCTGGCCCTTTCTACTGTGTGAGGTCACAGTAAAAAACAAACAAACAAACAGCTATCTAGGAAGCAGGCCCTCACCAAACAACAAATCTGCCAACACCTTGATCTTTGCAACCTCCACCAACAGCAGCAGCAGCATGAAATACCTAAAGCATAAATTTTCAACCCTGGCAGCATTTGAAAATGACCTAAGAAACTCATTAAGATATCAATAACTTGGCTGCTTCTATCAGAGATTCTCACTAAGTTGGTCAGGCATCAATATTGTCTAAATATAGACTAGTGTCTACATATATTTTATGTAGTGATGACATAGTTAACATTTCCTTAAGGTTTTTAATATTTCTAGGCTATGTGATTTGTGTATGTTTTTCAAATTGTTGCAAATCTCTAAAAAATGTTCCTATTTTTTTTTTTAATACAAGTGAACCTGCTCAGTATAAATCCACGTGTTTAATGGTCAGTTGTATATGTATACTCCTTGTGTTATATCTATTTTGATGAAAATTTCAAGGTAATCTAATGTAATCCCCCCCCCTTTTTTTTAAATCATTTTGGTAACATTTTCTAAATGGCAGACCAAAGATTTTAAAGGCTATTGTAATATGCTATATATTCATGTCTTATAAATAAAATGAGGCTGTTGTGTATAACAAACACATTGAATAGGTTAACAAATTAAAATCATAATTGAGGGGTGCCTTCTATAAAGAATTGGATATAAAGAGCTTGAAAACTTATAGAAGAAATTTGAAAATCCATTTTTATTCTCACAGATCTCAGTATATTTCTACTTAGAAAAATTTAATCAGTAATTGTGAACTTTTAAAAACATGCACAAATATATTTTAAAAAGTTAATTTATCAAAACTTACAGAGTACAGTACCACTGACAGTCAAGAAAATGTAAAAGATGCAATATTAAATCATAAGTACATAAAATCAACTGTAGTTCTTATACTATTATAATAATTTCATAGTCACCTCCTATTGTTATTGTGGTAAACTCACATGCTGTGTTAAGTATCATCTCTGTGTGAGCAGTTTATCTCTCCAGTAAATTGTGTATCATAGTAAAAAGCAATCTCTTGTGGTTCTCGAATACTTTTTCATCATGTTAGTGCAATACTATAAAACCTTGACAACACCATGGGACCCATACAAAATACCACTAGTGATGCTGGAAATGTTCCCTAAAAGCAAAGAAAAGTCTTGACACTACAAGAAAAGTTTGAATTGCTTGATGAATACTGCAGATTGTGATTGCCTCTCAGTCATTTTAAGATAAATGAGTCCAGCGTTAAGAACCATTGTAAAAAAAATACCATTTGTGAAGCCATTCCTGCAGGTAAGCCATCAAGCCAAAACTTTTTTACTTCATATTGAAAATACAGCTTTTATTTGGGTGCAGGATTGCTATAAGAAAAGCATATCTATAAACTCTAAGATGATTGGAGAAAAAGTGAAGTCATTTTATGGCAATTTAAAGCAAAATGAAGATGAAGTATCTAAAACTGGAGAATTCAATGCCTGCAAAGGATAGTTTGCAGGCATTGAATTCTCTCACACACACGTGTGTGTACATGTGTATGTACATATATGTACATGCATATATACATACACACATATGTATACACACATATATTTGGTTTAATAATTTTAGAAGGAGGTTTGGCTTAAAAAATGTCAATGTAACAGGAGAAGCAGCTTCTGCCAATCAAGAGACAGCAGACAAGTTCCCAGATGCCATTAAAAAATCATTAAGGAGAAAGTTTATCTGCCTGAACAGGTTTTTACTGCAGACAAAAGTATCCTATTATGGGGGGGGGGGGGGGAGGGAAGGGGGAGAATTCCACAAAGAACATTTATTAGTAAGAAAGAAGCAAGCACCAGGATTTAAGAATGGAATGGATAGATTACATATATGTTTCTGTACAAATGTAATCAGGTTTATGATCAGGATTGCCCTTATCTATCAAGCTCCTAAACCCTGAGCTTTGAAAGAAAAAGATAAATACCAGCTGCAAGTCTTTTTTTTTTCTTTTTTTTTCAGTACGAGACATTATTATTATTATTATTATTATTATTATTATTATTATTTAGTACAAGACTTTAATAGGCATTTCACAGAAGAGGAATGATCAATAAACACTTTTTTTAAAAGCTCAACTGCCCAACTGGAATGGCTCAGTGGTTGAGCATCAACCTATGAACCAGATCACGATTTGATTCCCAGTGAGGATACATGCTTGGGTGGTGGGATCGATCCCGTGTGGGGTGTGCAAAAGGTAGATGATCGATGACTATCATCATGGATGTTTCTCTCACTCCCTCTCCCTTCCTTTCTGAAATCAAGTGTACGACAACAAGGCCTAGACAATAAAAACTCTTTCTCTGAAATGGTTCCATTGATGCTTGTCCCTGAAGTCAGGAAGTACCTTACCAGTAAAAAGACTGCTTTTTAAAGTTCTTTTGATATTGGACAATCCCCCTGACCACCTAGAACCCAGTGAGTTCAACATCAAAGTGCTCTACTTGCCCCCAAACACAATATCTTTAATTCAACCTCTAGTCTAGATGGTAAGGATTTTTAGGATCATTACACACAGCACTCTATGGAAAAGACTGTCAACATTATGGAAAAGAACCTGGATAGAAAGAACATCATGAAAATTTGGAAGGATTACATCACTGAAGATGCCATCTTTATTATTGAAAAAGGTGTAAAAACATCAAACCTGAAACAATAAATTCCTGCTGGAGAAAACTGTGTCCAGATGTTGTACATGTCTTCACAGGATTACCAAGAGCCAATCAAGGAAATCAGGAGAGAAATTATGGATCAGACAAGGAAAAAAAAGAGGGGGAAAGGGTGTGAAGTGTTTCAAGATATGGATCTTGGAAAAATTCAAGAGTTAACAGACACCACAGTAGCAGAACTAACAGAAGACGACTTGAAGATGAGTCCTTCCAAACCAGTTCCAGACTAAGAAGAAGATGTATTGTAGAAGAAGCAGTGCCAGAAAGCAAATTGACATTAGACAATCTGGCAAAAACACCTGATTATTCAAGACTGCTTTTTTTTACCTGCTTTTCTGAAATGGACTCTTCTATAATATGGGCGTTGACACTAAAGCAAATGGTGGAAGGATTGGTACCATATAGGAACATTTTAAAGAAATGAAAAAGCAAAACTGTCTGACAGAAATTATGATGATGTACTTTTGTAGGGTTACACCAAATGTTCATGTCTCTCCTACCTTCCCTTCTACCTCTGAACAGTAATACCACCCCCTCTTCTTTCTCCTCCTCCTCCTCAGCCTACTCAATGTGAAGATAATGAGGGTGAAGAACTCTATGATGATCCACTTCCATGTAAATAGTAGTAAATAAACATCATGCTGTACAGTTAATATACTTACTTGTTGTGTATGTATGTGAGTGTCTTCATGTGAAAATACAATAACTGTAGCCAAGAACTGTTTGAGACGTTTTATATCATCATCATCATCATCATCATCGCCTAAGTATTCACTGTTTAGAACATCAGTGAATACACTGCAAGACGTGTATTGCAGTGGATAGGCATAAGGAGAATGATATTTCATATCAAATTAATAATGTGTTAGTTTTCCTACTGTTTTAGAACTTTGCTTTCAAATAATTATATTACAGTACAATATGCCTCTCTCATAATTGGTACATCACAGATACATGATTTTATAAAGATATAACAATGCTTCCAATGCTGAATGCAACTATGAAAGTGTCATGAAAATTTTATTACAATTTCCTCTTTAATGCATATGCTAAGCTACCATGAAGCAATGATACCACCGTAACGCAATCATTTTGTTGCTTCTTCATTATCAATGCATTAATCGTTATACATGAAAATAAATATGAATCTTTTTCAATAACCTTTTTATTTTTGATGTCTAATGTTAGTAATACATAAAATATAGTATATCAATAAATACAGTACTATATATGTATTTTCCTCATGACTTTCTTAATATCATTTTCTTTTCTCTAGCTTACTTTATTGTGAGAATACAGTATATAATACGTAGAACATACATAATATGTGTTAATCAACTGTTTATATGATCAGTAAGGCTTCCAGACAATATCAGGCTATTAGTACTTAGGTTCGAGGGGGGAGGTTTTAGATTTCAGAAGTTATATGTGGATTTTCAACTGCATGGGTGTCAACAATCCTAACCCCTGCAGTATCCAAAGGTCAACTGTAGTCACTTTGACAATATGTTACTTTTACACTGATCAATTTGCATCTATTCTTGGCTATGCTAAACTAAATGTGAAATAAATCACAAAACTAATGTTTTTAAAAAATAATTTTGAACTTTTTGTTTTTTCTTTTGTTTTTTCTTTAACTGGGTCCAGTCAAGTAAGAGATTAATATTTTTAAAGATGCCTTAAAACTGTATTACTCAAAAAGCAATAGATAATTCTGAGTTTTCACCAAGGAGAAAAGGTGTTTCAACACTCCTAAAAATAAAAGCCATCACTTATATACTCTTTTGCAAATCCATATAAATCAGCAACAGAAAAAAAGTGTGCAATCTACTCAGGCACCCAGAGTAGACAGACACGCTCCAAAACCAACTCTCTTTGCATGGGTGTGTCAAGAGAAAGGGTCATTAAGATTGTATATCAAAATTACTGACTTAGTTCCTGCCTGAGACTCCAAGAATCAGAGTAAAATATATCTCCATTCTTCTAATAATGGGGCTAATTTTACAGCTACCTGTATACTATCTAGGGTCAAAAGGCAATAATAAGTTACCTTTAATTTCACACTGGGATCATACACATCAGAAGAATAAACTGCAAGGTAACCACAAAATAAAACAAACAGAAAAGTGATTTAGAACTAAAAATAAATAAATAAACCTAGCATAATAACAACTTTACTCCCCAAAATTTAACAGACACAAACTATGAAAATTCTCACATAAACAGACAATTTGAGTAGTTCTGTACCTATTAAAGAAATTAAGTTCATAATTTAAAAACCTTACAATAAAGAAAACTCAAGGTTTAGATGGCCCAGAGATACTGACTGGCATAGGAACTGACCAATCAGAACCAAATCTGTATGCTGTGAAGAACCAATCATTATCAAAGAGGCTTTTGACACTGACTGGTATAGAAACTGACCAATCAGAACCAAATTTGGGTACTGTGAAGAACCAATGGCTGTCTAGGAGGCGGAGTTTTTGACACTGACTGGCATAGGAACCAACCAATCAGAACCAAATGTGGGTGTTGTTAAAAAAAAAAACAATGGCTACCTAGAAGGCAGAGCTTTTGATGTTGACTGGCATGAAAACCAATCAATTAGAACCAAATGTGGGTGCTGTGAAGAACCAGTGGCTGCCTAGAAGGCAGAGCTTCTTACACTGACTGGCATTGACACTAACCAAGCAGAACCAAATGTGGGTGCTGTAGGAAGGCAATGGCTGCCTAGGAGACAGAGCTTCTGATGCTGACTATCATAGAAACCGACCAATCAGAACATAATCTGGGTGCTGTGGGGAGCCAATGGCTGCCTAGGAGGCAGAGCTTTTGAGGCTGACTGGCATAGAAACTGACCAATCAAAATCAAATCTGGGTGCTGTAGGGAGCCAGTGGCTGCCTAGGAGGTGGAGCTTTTGAAGCTGACTGGTATAGAAACCGACCAATCAGAACCAAATTGGCCAGCAGAGGGCAGTTGGGGGTGAGATCAGGCCAGCAGGGTAGGGCAGTTGGGGGCAACCAGGCTGGCAGGGGAGGGCAGTTAGGGGAGATCAGGCAGGCATGGAGAGGCAGTTAGGGGCAATCAAGCAGGCAGGCAGGTGAGTAGTTAGGAGCCAGCAGTCCCAGATTGAGAGAGGGATGTCCCCTATTGGAGAGGGTGCAGGCTGGGCTGAGGGAACCCATCCCCTAGGCACATGAATTTTGTGCACCGGGCCTTAGTTAATTCATAATAAAAACTCTCAGCAAACTAGAATAGAACTTCCTTACCTTAATAATGTACATCTTCAAAAGCACTTGCAGCTAACACCATAAATAATGAAAGATGACTGAATGCTATTTAGAGTATAAGACAAAGATGTCTGCTCTCACCATTGCAATTTAACATCCTACTAGAAGCCTTAGCTAGTGGAATCAGTGGAATAAGAGGTTGGGGGAGAAAAGGCAAGGTAAAATAAATAAATAAATAAATAAATAAATAAATAAATAAATAAATAACACAGACTAAAAAAGTTAGTAAAACTTTCTCTATTTACAGGCATAGTTATTTATATATATATAATCAAAAAAGAATCTACAAAAAGTTAATAGAACCAATACATGAGTTGAGCAAGATCTCAGATATATGGTTGATATAAAAATCAATTATATTCTATACAAAAGCAATGAAAATTAAAATTTGTAAATAGTATCACAATAGAATTACAAAACATAGAATATTTAGGTATAAATGTAACAATACATGTGCAGGATCTGTTTGCTGAAACCTACAAAACAGTAATGAAAGAAATCAAAGACCTAAAATAAATGAAGAGTTACATCATGTACATATATGGAAAAGACTTAACATGGTTAATATACCAATTTTCCCAAAGCTAATAATTAGAATTTATAATCCTAATAAAAATCCCAGCAAAATTTAACTAACTAGAAATTGATAAACTGATACTAACATTCATTTGAAAAGTCAAAGACTAGAGTTGTCAAAATAATTATGAAAATGAAAAACAACCTTGGAGAACTCATACTAACCGTTTTCAACACTTCCTATCTTTATTACAGTAATCAGGAGAGGATGTTATTAACAAAACAATAGACACAAAAAAACAAAAGTATAGACCAAAGAGTCTAGAAATAGATTCACATACTGCCAACTGTTTTCAATAAAGGTTAAAAGACAATTCAACAGAGGATAGTTAGTGCTGGAACAATTGTACATCCATATACCAAAAGATGAACTTCAATTATATCACATACCACATACAAAACTTAACTCAAAATAGCTCACAGAAGTAAATGTGAAATCTAAAACTTCTAAATAAGAATGGGAGGGGGGAAAAAGACCTAAGTTTAGGCATAGATTTCTAAGATTTGTCACTGAAAGCCAAAAGCACAATCCTAAAAAAAAAACCACTGACAACCAAAATATAAAACGTCTGCTGCTTTTGTAAGATGTTAGGAAAATGAAATGAGACCTGGCCAGGCAACATAGATCACTTTCGAATCCCAGTCGGTGACCAGGTTGCGGGCTCAATCCCAAGTATGGGGCATGCAGGAAGGCAACTGATCATTGATTCCCTCTCATCATTAATGTTTCTTTCTCCCTTCTTCTCTGAAATCAATAATAATATATATGTTATACGTATAGTTTTTTGGTTTTTTTTTTTAAGGAAGAGTGTAATTGACAAGCCACAAACTGGGAGAAAAGATTTATTAAACACCTATCTGATAAAGGACTTGCATCCAGGCTAAATCAATAACTTTTAAAACTCAACAATAATAAAGAAGCAATATAAAATTTGGAAAAAGTAGATATTTCAACAAAGAAAAACACGAATAACATTAAACAGATACAAAGATGCTCACCATCATTAGCCATTAGAGAAACCCAATTAAAACCACAATGTAATATCAGTACATAGATATAAGAATGGCTTAAAGGAAGATGACAATATCAGCTATCAGTGAGGAAGCAAAGCAACTGGAACTCGCTTACACTACTAGTGGGAATGAAAAATGGTATAGACATTTTGGGAAATTTTCAGTTTCTTATAAAGTTAATTACAGTTATCACAGAACCCAGCAATCTGACTTCTGGATACTTACCCAAGAGTAATAACTTACATTCACACAAAAATCTGTACAGGAGTTTATAGCAACTTTATTTGTAACCAAAACTGGAAACAACTCAAGTGTCCTTGAACTGATTAATGGATAAACAAACTATAATACATCCACACAATGGAATACAACTCAGAACAACAATGAAAAAACTTAAAAAACTACTGATATAATATAGATGAATCTCAAATGTATTATGCATCAAAGAAGCCAATCTCAAAAGACTACACACTGATTCCATTTATGCACATTCTGGGAAAAGAAAAACTATAGGAACAGAAAAGAAACCAGCCAGGACCTGGGGGTGGAGAAAGAAGGTAAATACAAAGGAGCACAAGGAAATCTGCAGGGAGGATGATGAACAATTCTTTATCTGGATTGTAGTGGTGATATTGACAAAGATACTTTCTTTGACTAAACTCTAGCCAGGTTCCTCTGAGTCCTTTCTCAACTGCCTCAACCTTGACCTATAAGACATAAAAACACTAACATAGTTTCTAACAATTCAAGGCTTCATCCAAAGGAGGAACTAGCCTCTCTTAAAGTGCCTGCCTAAGAAAACTCAAAGCTGCCAAAAGAATCTACTGTTTGTTCCAGCCAACACCTGAACATAGGGCCTCTGTCTATCAGTTTCTCTGGGAGGGTAGGAGCCTTCAACCAACCCAGATGGTTTTACATGGACCAATCTCCCTTTCCAGCTTTCTGTAATTTATCAATTCCCTGACTCTACTGAACCTCTACTCACCCCCCTATTCATCTTCATTCTCCTTTTAAAACATTGAGTCATCCCTGTACAAATCAAAGTTGAGTTCCAACCATGCTGGACTCTTTTCCATGCTGCAATAATATATTACTGATTAAAATCTGTCCTTACCATTTAAACTAGGATCCAGCATTTATCAAAATTCATACATTAAAGAGGGAGAATTTTAGAATATGTAGAATTACGCCTCAAAATAAGAAAAACCAACATTTATAAGCAATTAACAAAAAGCTTCTAAGATGATCCTTAAATGCTGAAAAGTCGTGACAAAAAACAATTACAGACTGTGTTTCTATCAACCAACAAATGTATACACCTTTCTCTAACAGGCATACACAAACTATGGCCAGGAGGTCCTGTCTGACCTATTCCTTGTTTTAGTATGGGTCCATGAACTAAAAATAATTTTTACATTTTTAAAGGGTTGTAAAGAAAAATAAAAATAAAAAAGTAACATGCAACAGAGACTGTATGTGGCCCACAAAGACTACAATATATACTGTCTGGGCCTTTATAGAAAACATTTGCCCACCCCTTACTATAAAGCCTGACTACAAAATATGGTCCATGGATCAATGCCTCAGCAAAATCTCAGGCTCCATCCTAGAACTTACTAAATAAGAATTTGCATTTTAACAGAGAATTTTTAAAAAGTATATTGTTCCTTATAGACATGTCTTGCAACATCAGAAAATACATAGTAAATACATAGTAACAGAAGTAGTATACACAACTCTAGATAACACTACAGTATTTCTAGGATAAATCTATGATGCACTTGGCAAATTGCTCCCAGATCAATTCAGAAAAACCATCAATTAAATCTAAATTATACCGTGACTATTTGCTGAACCCAAAATTATAGCTGACACAATCCAACACCAAAATAAAATACTTTAAATCATTCTCCCAGAGAATATGATAAGTACCATACCATTCATTAAGTATAATAAAAATTATAAAGGTGCTCCAAGGTTTTTAAGAATATTTTCCTAATTATTTCATATAAAGAAATAACCCTTATATGTATGTTGCAGTCATTAATCTCAGCCTCCCAAAATGACTAGGAAATGGCCATTCTACAAGTCCTGCCACAAAAATAAGTATTTAAAGGAAAATTCGATACAAGTATCAGTCAGCTATGCTGAAATTCTGTTGCTATGACTGCCCTTGGGAATGAGAGAGGACAGAGCATATATTTAACAATAATTTAAATAAAATTACAAACACTGCAAAATACAATCATTACTCTAGGATCAAGGGATTTGCATTGGTTTAAAACAATGCAAATCTCCCTCACAGCAAACGTCATTAAAAAATAGGATTGGTAATACATAGGGATTTGGATTTAGGATTCTCCCCCATTCTGACAGATTCCACAATACTTTTTAAAGCAAATGTTGAAAATATTAACTGTAGTATATTTTTCTACTACTCCTACCTTAATTACAAAAAACTGTGTATTAATTCCAGGCTGAAGTGTTTATTTTTATTGTTTTGAAGTTAATTAATTAAACTCACTTAAAATGTATACTGTATCTGTATTAAACATAAGCTCACACTGATGTCTCTAATTCTAAATCACTATCACATGGATTATTCTAGCCTCAAACAAGTTGCTTATCTACAACTTCCTACTCCAATAGTGAGAAACCTGGTTCCCACCACCTACCATCTATTTTATTTAACTGTTTAATTCTGGTATAGAATCAGAATTGTTAACTGTACTTATGGGAAGCAACACTATCAACTAGAGTACACTGCTTATGTGCAGTTCCTTTTCCTTTAGTCTCACAGGTTCCATGCATTTCCAAGTTACTTAGGTCAGCACTTTTCATTCCCCATTCTCTTCAGTAAGATTTTTCATACATTTCTAATAGAATTAGGTTATTCTGTCTGTCTCATCCTACATTCCATCTTGGGGTCCTCCAACCTCCTAATTTTTTAATTTTTTTTTTAAGAAAAAGATAACTCGAGAAACAGAAACATCGATCTGTTGTCTCCCATATGCTCCAACAGGGGATCTAACCCACAGCCTGGGTACAGGTCCTGACTGGGAATTGAACCTGAGACGCTTGGATGGCTGGGGCTCCAACAAACTGAGCCAACTAGCCAGGATCCAATTTTTTTAAAAAAATTTCATACATTAGCCGAGACCAGTTTGCTCAGTGGATGGAACATCGGCCTGCAGACTGAAAGGTCCCAGGTTCAATTTTGATCAAGGGCATGTACCTTGGTTGCGGGCACATCCTCAGTGGGTGGTGTGCAGGAGGCAGCTGATCAATGTTTCATTCTCATGGATATTTCTAACTCTCTATCCCTCTTCTTTCCTCTCTATAAAAAAAAAAAATCAATAAAATATATTTAAAAAGAAAATTCATTAAGTTTCACTTTCTGCTGTAAAGTTATATTGATTGGTTCTAACAAATGTAGACTGCTTTCTTTAATGATGCTTCTCATCTTCTACATATAAAACATCTTAAGCAATTTTACCTCTCATTCTGCAGGTAAATGCTATGCATTTTCAAAGTGTTCTTTAGTGTATATCTTTGTAGGCTTATCTCCATGTACAGATCACTTTTTTCACAATCTCATTTCAGAAAACTTTTGTTTTCCAATTACTAACAATTGTATTCTCATGATTAGGCGTCATAGAAAAAATAGTTATGTAAAAAACAAACAAAAACAAACAAAAACATTTCATATCTTATTTTACAACCAAGTTCTAAGAATTTCACTTATACTTCTATCATTAGTAAACTAATAGAAGCTTTAAAAGACAATTATGAATTTACTAGCCTGGCCTGAAGGATCAGGCTGAATCTCGCTCTCCGCATTGAGCGGAGGGGTCCCAGATTGCAAGAGGGTGCAGGCCAGTCCGCTAGGCAAGGTACCCAACCGGTGCACGATTTGGCCAGAGGAAGGGATACGGGAGGTTGGCCAGCCGGAAAGGGACCATGGCAGGGCTCCAAGGCATGTCTGGCCCGTCTCGCTCAATCCTGATGGGCTGGACCCCAGCAGCAAGCTAACCTCCTGGTCAGAGAATCTGCTCCCTGGTGGTCAGTGCACATTATAGTGACTGATCGACTGGTCAACTGTCAACCCCTGGTGGTCAGTGCACATCACAGCAAGCAGGTAAGCAGCCTTAGCATATCATTAGCATATTAGGCTTTGGTTGAACAGACTGGACACTTAGCATACTAGGCTTTTATTATATAGGATTATATAAGATAGGATTTTACTGCTTTCACTTCTTCTTTGGTCTTCCCTTATATAAACTAAAGTGATACATATTCACTTAGCTCAGTCTCACTGTAAGGATTTTTAAACAAAATCTGTCTTAACTAAACAGTATCTGTTTGCTGTAAACAATTTATTGTAATAAATACCAGTACTATTACATCCAATACCAACAGTTCAGGGAACCAGACTAAGACTAAGGATATAAATGCGATATAGAAGCATACTATTCCCTGGATGCCTGCCCCAATCCAAGTTAAAAACTATGAATATGCCTGGAACTTATCCTTCAATATGCCTGGAACTTATCACTTATCCTTAAGATTCTTGACTATATATATTACATTAAGTCCTTCTAGTTAATAAATATCATATTATTCTTTACCCATGCTTCATGTATTCAGATTTCAATTTAAAAAATATTTTTTAACTTTACAATTTTCACACCAATCTATTACACATAATTTTTAAAATTGGATGGGTCCTTTAGAAGTTTCTGTTTTTCATTTTCAAAATTTATACATGACTTCAAATTTTCCAGAAACTTTACACAACTAGAGTAGAGCTGCCAAAAGAAAGCATCATGCTGTCAATGTCAAATAAATCATCAACTGTTATATCTACAGCCTGACCAATGTGGCTCTGTGGTTGAGTGTTGACCCATGTGTGAAGAGGTCACTGATTCAATTCCCAGTCAGGGCACATGCCCAATTTATGGGCTCGATCCCCAATAGGAGATGTGCAGGAGGCAGGCAATCAATATTTCTCTGTCACTGATGTTTCTCTCTCACCCTTTCCCTCTCTCAGAAATCAATAAAAACATATTTTTTTTAAAAAAGAAGCTTTAAAAAGAGTTGTATTTTACATTGAAGTGAGGAAAGGCCATTTCCATCACTAAAATACAGAGTATCCCCTAAAAATGTATACATAAAACTTCGAATAATTAAGAAAGCAGTGTTTATTAAGATATATTTCATTTTCATATAACAGCTCTCAACTGTTGGGATACCCTGTATACGTATATCAGATATAGAGACTCTGCCTGTAATTGTTAAGCTCTTTAAGAAAATCTAAAGGAATCAAGTTGATACAGGAAAGGGCACCTAATTAAAAAAAAAAAAAAAGCTTGAATAACATCAAGATGTCAGATTTACTTAATAAGGTGTAATATTTAGGGGCTGCTACTTTTAAGATACTTAATTCTTAAAGGAGGTGTGGTCATTAGCCAATAACAGAAAGATATAAACTTTTTAAAAATATATATATATCAACATAAGACATTAGACTGCTACTAGCAGAATAGAGACTTCAGGATGCAGGAAAAAAGAAAATTCCTAAGAAAAACACATCCTCTAAATTCTCTGCTAAAATATGACATAAACATTTTCTATTATTAAAAAGCTTGAAAACCTCCCCTGTACCTATATACCTAAAAATTAGACTAAGTTTTATAAACTCTTTGACTACACTTTTATTTTGGACTTTTTCAAAATAATAATAATAACTGGAGCACACATATTAAGGAGTAGGTTTGGTTTGCCTTAATTGTTTTGTTTTTGTTTGGGCAGTTAACCTAACTTAGAAATTTTGGTTACTGAAAAGTACTTAGTAAAGTTACTAAATTCAACTATCTGTATAATATATTCTGCAAAGGTTGTCCTTTTATTTTTTACCAGCATCCTATTTAAAAGCCAATTCTAATATTCTTTAAGGAAAGCAAGTGTCTGATAAATAACTTCCATGGCTTCTCAAAAGCCAGGCTACAGACTCATAGAAAATAAAAATCTCTCTTCAGCAATGATTATTATTAACTTTTCAATTATGTAGTCTATTTGGAGCCCAATTTACTTTGGCTTGAACGGATTCTATTTTGACTTTGAATTAAGAAAAGATAAACATATTTACTAGAAACTGAAAAATTAAATATATGTGGCTACAACTCCACATTGAAATAATATGCACATCTGTTCTTCATCTAATCATGAAAACCAGTACCAGATTGTTGTATGCTGTTCAGTAATTTTCATACATGTAATTTTATTGATGTATCTGGTCTAATATCCATTTGCAATGCTTTCTGGAAAATAATTTTTAAATAAAGTAAAGAGTAGAAGATAGGCTTCATTTTAACTAGGAATTAAAGTAAGTAAAGGAAACATTAAGTTTTTCAAGATGTCAAAATTTCTTATGCCAGAAAAATAAAAACATTTCAACTGACAATTAGATAACAGTCATTTTATGCAAATTTATTACAATCCAAAGCATTTCTACTATTGGGTAATTAAAAAATAATAAAATTTCCAAAATATTCACAAACACCTAATCTAATATGTACACTTAATATGAATCCAATTTCCCTAATAAAAATATTCAGAAAATAAAAATATTCAGTTTTAATAAATCTAAACTGAAGGAAATTTTCACCCTTTACAAGATGTAATTCAGACACAAAGGTGGCTAATTAAGACAACATTTAGAATTGAGTCATAAAACCTAAGTGAACTATACTAGATCATAAATCACTTCATAGTCCTTGAAGCTATTTAAATAATCCTTTAATTTAAAGAAATCATTAATACACAAATTCATAAGCATGAATAATATCCAACTATCATGCACATATATCCCCAATTAGAAAAGGTAATATTTAAAAAACATAGAAGTTACATTTTGTATTTCTGGCAATTTGGTAACAAGATAACCAGAAAAACCTCCTTTTACAAAACACCTAGAACCACTGGTTAGTCTTTTTGGTTTATATATTGTTATAGCCTGAATGTGTTTCCTCAAATTCATACTGAAGTCCTAAGCCTTAAAAATGATACTATTCGGGTGTGGGGCCTTTGGGAGGTATTCACCTGAGAGCAGGGGCCTCATGAATGGGATCAGTACATACTTTTAAAAAGAGGCTCCAGAGACCTGTAGGCCCTTTCATGAGGTGAGAACACAGCAAGAAGACACCAGCTATGAACCAGTGAGGTGCCTCCCTAGAAGGGACCAGGCTGGTACCTTGATCTTAGACTTCCTAGCTATAGAACTGTGAGCAATAAGTTTCTCTTATTAAAAGCTACTCAGGCTGTGGTATTTTGTTATAGCAGCCCAAATGAACACATGCATACATATGCACAAAAAATAAATACTCCTTTAAATGTAGAACTAAGGTATCAAGAAAGTGGAGGAATTCTCAAGTAAAAAGCAGCACATGCTTTTGCTACAGTAACCCTGTAGAATTTTCCCATCTCAGAAATTGAGGGGCTTCTATTTCAGTGACAAAGCACAGAAGACGACCTTGACACAACAAGCACTATAAGTAACAAGCATTACAAGTACCATTCTTGCACAAAGCACAAACCTTCACAGAACAAGAAAGTAGAAAAATCTGCTACTGACAAGTGGGATACAAAGAAGCTTTTCTGCTTTGGTCTAGGTCCTGAAAAGGTGATGAAAATCACCCACGATTTTGTAACCACGTATGTTCAGTGTTTAAATTTATCCCTCCTACATAGTATAGGAACCCCTAACTCCAAAATAAATATAAAAATTAATCTTCGCTTGAAGAGGGTGATAAGATGTACACGTTTGTCAAAATTGCACACTGAAGATCTGTACATTGTACTATGTACAAATTACACTTCAATGATGATGATGATGATGATGATGATGATGATGATGATAATGTGGTCCCTGGAAACACCTCTAGAGTCGATGGCAAAAGCAAACCCAAATCTCTCTAGAGAAATATGCTCCCCATCAAGCCACTAAGGATTCTCACAGACAACCCCTCAGAAGATCAGCTCATAATCCAAAACTAGTAAACATCTAAGGAACTAGTTTGCATTAAGCAAGAATCAGCAAATATAACAAAGAACAGAGGTGGATTTCTAAGAACTTCAGAAAACTGAACAATCTCATAGAGAGTGTAAATATTTAACATGATTAAAACACAGAAAAGATGAAATACAAGCTTGCCCGTTGTGACTCGGCTGAGCATCATACTGTGCACCAAAAGATAGCCAGTTCTATTCCAAAGCAGGGCACATGCCCGGGTTGTGAGGGTTCAGTCAGTCCCCAGTTGGGGAGCGTACAGGAGGCAACCAAACAACGTTTCTCTCCCATCACATTGATGTTTCTCTTTCTTCCCCTTTTTCTCTGTTCTTCTCGCTATTACAAGAAAATATTAAAAAATCAAGCCTAGATAAACCGGTTTGGCTCAGTGGATATAGAGTATTGGTCTGTGGACTGAAAGGTCCCATGTTTGATTCCAGTCAAGGGCATGTACATTGGTTGCGGGCACATCCCCAGTAGGGGGTGTGCAGGAGGCAGCTGGTGGATGTTTCTCTCTCAACGACGTTTCTAGCTCTCTATCCCTCTCTCTTCCTCTCTGTGGAAAATCAATTTAAAAAAATTTTTTTTAAATCAAGCCTCGCCAGCATGGCTCAGTGGTTGAGTGATTCCTAGTTAGGGCACATGCCTGAGTTGCGAGCTTGATCCCTAGTGTGGGGCTTAAAGGAAGCAGCCAATTGATGATTTTCATCATTGATGTTTCTATCTTTCTCCCGCTCTCTTCCTCTCTGAAATCCATAAGAATATATTTAAAAGTTTAGGAAGACATTACCACGACACTGGGGGATATTCTAAAGGGAATATATTAAGTAATAACTTCATTACAAAAGAATAACAGGCACACTACAAAGAGTGGGAAAGAAAAGAAAATTCCTAAGTAAATTTGAAAGACAATACTTTGGCTCTATTGGCAGTACTTTCATACTATTGAATTCTAAACAGTAAAATTGTTCCTCACAAGAATATAGGTTAGCAATTCTGAAATCCCCAGGATTGAGCAAATAAGAAAATATACTGTGGCCCTGGCTGGGTGGCTCAGTTAGTTGGGAATATAATCCCATAAAACAAAAGATTGTGGGTTCAATTTTCAGTCAGGGCACATACAGAAGGCAGCTAATTGATGTTTCTCTCTCACATCTCCCCCACCACCACCTTTCTCTTCCTGCTGCCTCCCTCTCTCTCTCTCTCAGGTCAATAAACATATCCTTGAGTGAGGACTGAAAAAAGAAAATATATTGTGGATAATAAGAACTATTTTTTCACTATCATAGAATGGAATAACAAAAAAGGAAAGAGAAAAGACTATAATAATGTAAATTGGTGGTGGTGGATTAGAGTTAGAGATATTAACATAAACTCATTTTTTATATGATGATGTTGACAAAATATAACTATATAATTCTATGTGTCTATCTGTGCACTTCCTAACTCTGCCCACTGAGAGGGTTTAAAGGCAAAGAAAAGTCAGCAATGAACACACCTAGCTTCCAGATCTTAGTTTTTAAATACCATTTTATTCCAAGGGTGAGGCAATAAAAGGACAAGATAAGTTTGGAACATTTTGTGCTACCATACAGTAAAAAGGTGCTTAAAATATGATGAGGGACACAGGAACAAATTTGAAGGCACTCCTCATGGCCAATATCTGGGACAATATGAGCAAGAAACAGTAATAGATTAAGACCTACAAAGACCCAGTACATAAAATTTGTGCATGGAAGGGAGGTGTCCCTCAGCCCAGCCTGCACCCTCTCACAATCTGGGATCCCTTGGGGGAAGTCGGACTGCCAATTTAGGCCCTATCCTGCAGTCAGACATCCAATCTGGGACCACAGGCTCCTAACCGCTCTCCTGCCTGCCTGCTCATCCCTAACCACTCACCTGCCTGCCTGATTGCCCCTAACCACTCGCCTGCCTGTCTGATCGCCCCTAACTGCCTCTGCCTCAGCCCCCACCACAGCAGCTTCGTTGGGAAGGACATCTAGAATGACGTCCAGAAGGTCGTTCAGCTACCCAGTCTAATTAGCATATGTTCTTATTATTATAAATAGAATAAATGTCCAATAGTCCATACTAATGTGAGTAACAGTAATAAATTATAACCTATAAAATAAAGTAAATGTCCATGAGTACATACTAATATTAATTAACTGTGGGAGAGACAGGGCAGTTCTTCCTTAAGACAGAATTCTAATTAATAATGCATACAAGAGTAAAGAATGGAACTAGAAAAAATAAACATTTGGCCAACACCACTGTAACAACTATTGGAAGCAAAAAAAATCAGAGGATACTAATACTAGTGGATAAAGCATGAGAAACTGGGTTAATTGCATAGCTTTGAATACTTATTACAAGGGGGAAAATTAGTAAATGCAGTTTAAAAAACGCACACAAAAAATCCTGGCAAACAACACCATAAGCAAGTGATCAAACGTAATATCACCAGCATCCACATCATGTACCTGCTGATATGACCTACGAAGAGCAAAGCATCCTTTCTGTGTTTTTCTTGTAAAAATGTATAACCTTAATCTAATCATGAGAAAACATCAGACAAATCCAATTCTACAAAATGACTGACCAGTAATCTTCCAAAGGTCAATGTTATGAAGACAAAGATTGCAAAAATATCCCAGATTAGAAAAGACTAAGGCAATAACAACAAAATTCAACCTGGGATTCTGGACCAGAAAAAGAACACTAGAGAGGAATTTGAAAAATTCAAATATGGTCTACAGATTAATTAACAGTATTGCATCAGCATTAATTTCCTGATCTAGGTAACTGTTCTATGGTTATATAAAATGAGAGTATTATGGGAAGCTGGGTTAAGGTTATAAACTCTATTATTTTTGAAACTTTTATAAGTTTAAAATTATTGATACACTATTCTTACTTTTATGTAGGTTGACATTTTCTCTTAAGTCTTTAAAATAGGAGCATAAAGAACTTCTAGAAAAGCAAAATACAGTCAATAATATTAAAAACTCAATGGATTCATTATTAGGCACAGCTAAAGAAAGAATTTGTTATATGGAAGGCAGATACAAAAATGAATCATAGTAATTCAGATAAAGATATAGATAATATAAAAGCAAAATTAAGAGGTATACATCAAACAGGTATTTCAAAGGAGACCCAAAAAATTAAGGGAAAGTAAGAAATAATGAATAAAAACTTTCTAGAATTAAATAAAAATAATTATTAGACTTCTAGAAACATGGGTTATACAAAGATAAAATATTATACAGCCATATCCAGACACAGGTAGGCAAAGCTGAAAAATATAAAAAGTTAAGGGCTGCTTTTAAATAAGCGGGGGGTGGGGAGGGTTCCTTACAAAGCAACAATAGAAAATAGTAGGCTTATTAAAACAATAATTAAAGTCATAATACCTTCAAAGAACTTAGAAAAATGTCACTTATAATTCTATAACCAATCATAATTTCAAGAATAAAGGCAAATTATAAACATTTGTAGATGAAGATCATGAATTTACCATTATTTGCTTCAAAAAATATTTAAAAATATACCTCAAGCAGAAGGACGCTGAACCCAAATGTATTAAGCGTAAAAAGTAATGACAAAGAAATTAGTGTAGTGAATAAATCTAAAAATACAGAATTTATAAAATCCCCCTTTAAATAAAGCTACAATGCTGCATCTTTAAAATAATTCATTTGCAAAAACAATGACAACAAAAAAACGTACCTTCAGCAAGATACTTTTTTCATGAAGGAGAAAGCACCACACAAGGAATCAGAAAATCTCAACTAAGAATATGGCTTTTTCTTATCTAATTTTGGCCAAAGGCCTTGGTTTCTTCAGCCAAAAAGTGAGGGCATTTAGCTACATCTGTAATATTCCAACCAGTTCTAGATTTTATGGATAGAAAATAGGGTTCCCCAATTACAAGCACATTTTTCAAAACAGAACTATATGTGACATAAAACGAGAGTCAGCAAGTATGTTTTTACAAAATGTGATCTTAACTTCTGTTGAAAAAAGTAAAACTTTAATTGTTTTTAAATAAACAATTGTAATCAAAGTCATACTGATTCAGAAATCAAGTGCTTATGCTAACATTTACATTTGCTTAGAAAATGCTTTCTCCCCTAACTAAATAAAAACTAGTAGGATTATAAAAGAAAATGTAAAGTCTAAGGCCTCAAAAAAATATTTATTGAATACCTACCTACTATGTGGCAGGAACTATTTTAGTCATCTGGGGTGTAGTAGAGTAGAAAATAATCAAGATATGACAATTATATGTATATAATTGATGGAAATTATAAACCATTTTCCTTTAAGTTAAGTCTACAAGGATTTTTAAAGTAAAACTTCTAGTGTTCTTAATATTAGTCTTAGCAACGATAAATGTATTTTTTTAATATATTTTATTGATTTTTCACAGAGAGGAAGAGAGAGGGATAGAGAGTTAGAAACATCGATGAGAGAGAAACATCGATCAGCTGCCTCTGGCACGCCCCCTACTGGGGGTGTGCCCACAACCAAGGTACATGCCCTTGACTGGAATCGAACCCAGGTCCTTTCAGTCCGCAGGCCGACGCTCTATCCATTGAGCCAAACCGGTCCCGGCGATAAATGTATTTTTAAAATATACAGTTGACCCTTGAATAATAGGAGTCTGAACTGTATGGTTCCACTTACATAAGGATTTGTCTCAATAAATACTAGAAATACATTTTCTCTTCCTTATAATTTTCTTAGTGACATTTTCTTTTCTCTAGCTTTATTATAATATAGAACATATAAAATGTATTAATTGACTGTTAATGTTATCAATAAGGCTTCCCATCAACAGAGGCCTACTAGTAGTTAGGTTTTGGGGGAGTCCAAAGTTATATCTGCATATTTGACTGCATGGGGGTGGGGAGTTGGGCCTCTAACCCCTACACTGTGCAAGGGTCAGCCGTAAATTAGTCAAAGCTGTTCAGTAGGAATTCACTTCTGACTGAATCACTAAAATTTAACTCTAAAAAATATCCAAAATGACCGGGAATATGAACAGATCCTTACAAAACAAAAAACCCTTGGGACTGCTTTATTTGTACATGAAACAGCAGTTTCTCAACATCACGAAGTCATTGTGAAACAGATTAAGGAACTCTATCATTAGGAGCAGCCATATGTCAGGAATAAAGAATACAGCTTTCTGTAACTATGGTTTGTTCATTTCTGTACCAATTTCTATACACGTTTTCCTGTTCCTTATTCTGAATTGCACACTGCCAGTCAAAAGAAAAATAAATCTCGGGCTAATAGAGCCCAAATTTAGGGAGGGAAATAAAAATCATCCTTCACTCTAGGCAAATGGACTGATTATACAAAGAACTCCATACATCCGAAAGCGCACAGATGTCTGCACTAGTTCCCAGGGCTCAAACAATACTAGTCATTCAACAGCCTTCCTTTTACATAAGCTGATCTGAGAGAGCTCAGTCAGCTCTCTGAACCTCATAACCCAGGATCCTGGAACTCTAATAAAGCCTACATTTTCCTCAGCAATGTTTTCATGTACTTTCTCTGGAAAGAAAACTTTATTTTTCCAAAAAAATAAATCTGGAAATCTCATTTCTTCTGTTTAATAAATGATATACTCAATCTAAAATTACTTTTCCATTAAAACCAAAATCCTTAACACAAATCTAAATCAACATGAAAGAATGCTTGATAAAATGTATTTTAAAATGCATGAGTTTAAAATATAATTAACATTTTTTCATTGATTTCACAGAAGGGGGAAGAGGGAGAGAAAAAGATAAAAATATCTATGAGAGAGAATCATTGATCCGCTGCCTCCTGAGACATCAGCTAAGACATTTATCAGACTTGCCATCCAGAAGTAGAGCTCATTAGGGAATAAAATGATGGTAATTAATTTACTAATTATTAGGACCTGAATAGCCAAAAGTTGTCTATAAATTCAGTTCCCTTGAATATGTATTATCACATAATCATTATCACATATAGAAATTATCAAATGCTGCTCCAGAGTTGTGGTAAGCGAGATATTTTATCCAGCCATCTTCTTTAAGAGTTCTATGGCTCCTCTGATTCCTTTAACTTTCTTCCCCTCTACATATACATACTACATAATGCAGACAAACATATTTTGAAGAAGGGAAAGTTCTTCCCCAAGTTTTCTGTCCTTAAATAGCTAGAAAACCCTTAAAGGTATTATCCCTCTCTCTCTAACAAGAGTACAACAAAGCAGAGCTCTGAACATACTAACCATTCAATAGGTATTTGGATGAATTTCCAACATCACTCTCACAGTTTTAAGATTGAGTTTGTCAAAAAGAAAAAGAAATATTTATCTTTCATCAAAATATTACCCCCCAATGACCATCAAAAAACCCTGTGTGTTCTACAAAGCAGTAACCTCAAAAACATTTCAACACTACCTGACACAAACCTTACTGGCAAAAAACAGATTCCATTTCTCAAAAATATCTCACAAATTCTCAACAACCAAATTTGTCAAATCAGTACAATTCACTGCACATCCAACAGCTGCAACCTCCTCTTTGAGATGCTCAACTCCTTTCCTACAAGAGTTACGAAAATATTTTCTGATGCTTTATTAAGTGACCATCTGACTTCCGCATGTAATTTAACAGCCCTTTAAAATATATGTAGTTTTTATGTTATATAAAGTATATATAAATACATTTGTTTTCCAGAATCCTTTATCCTAAAATGTCACTACACTATTGCCCATGTTTTCTTTTATAGTCAAACAAATCTTTTCATTTTCCTACAACAGGAAGGTAGCTGACGTTCGAAGGCACCTTCTTTAACCTTTGTCATCAAATAAGACATGACATTAAGACAAAGGAGCATATATAAACCTTTCTTTCATTTTTCCTAAGTTTTGTTTTATTACATAATGATAGCCTCCTTTTTATAAATGAGTTTTAAAACATTTTAACATACTTGAAAGTAAAAGAAATCAAAATATTAAAATAGTTACTTATAGGTTATCTTTATTTTTTATTTTTTGAAGGTTTACTGTGGCTTTTACAATCTCCTTAAAATAAACACACAATGTCTTGCAAACAACAAAAATTTCTGGCAAAGCCCTATTGAGGTTCCCCCAAATGTCTCTGTTTCTAACAATAGCAACAAAAAAGAATTTTAATACATTAAATAGCCAGCCTGGGTTGGTTTAGGTGGTTCTGTTGCTAAAATGACCATATTTTCTTTTTTCTTTTTTTTTTTTAACTCAATCTTTATTGTTCATATTATTACAAAGGTTCCTCATTTCTTCCCCCCTCCACCAGGTGCCCACCCCACCTTCTGCCCCTTCCCCACTCTCCATTGTCCTCATCCATAGGTGCATAGTTTATGTTCAGTCTCTTCCCGCATTCATTATAGGTTATCTTTAGATTTTAATCAATTAGTAATAACTCACTTCAGGTTCATGTTGAGATAGTTATAGTATATATACTTAGCCATGACAGACCCTGGTATTACAATGTATTCAACAGACATATTAAGGAACGGTACATGGCAGGACTGAAGCACAGTAACAAAGCAGCATGTGGGGACACAGTTCCCATTTTCTAATGGGATTTACCCACTTAAGTTTCTCTTATCATTTGAAAATAAATCTTTATAGCAAACTAGTGGCCCAATGCACAAAATTTGTGCATTGGTTGGGGTGGTTCCTCAGCCTGGCCTATACCCTCTCCAATCGGGGACCCCTTGGCGGATGTCTGACTGCCTGAAGGATCAGGCCTAAACAGGCAGTTGGACATCCCTCTCGCAATCCAGGACTACTGGCTCCTAATCACTCCCCTGCCTGCCTGCCTGATTGCCCCCAACTGACCCCCTGCCAGCCTCATCACTCCCTACTGTCCCCCCTGCCAGCCTGCTCACCCTCAACTGACCACCACTGCTGGCCTGCTAGCCCCCAACTGCCCCCCTCCCCAGCAGGCCTGCTCATCCCCAACTGTCCTCCCCTCCTAGCCTGATCGCCCTAACTACCTCTACCTCAGCCCTTTCACCACGGCTTTGTAGGAAGGACGTCCAGAAGATCTTTAGGAAGGTCTCCATGTCTAATTAGCATATTACCCTTTTATTAGTATAGATATATATTTAGTTAACTGGAAATGTATTATTTAATAACTTAAATTTTATCTTTCACTCAATACTGATATTAAATAATACTTTAGAGTTTAATATAAAAGATACTAGTATTACAAAATAACTATGTATATAAAAAAACTTATAAGATGTTTCTATCATCTTGAGCTATCAAAACCTATTTTTGTTAAGTCTTCATTCCTTCTTCTCTGCCTTCTAATTATCCTCTCAAAATTACAAAAATAAATGGAGAAGAAAAACCAAGAACTATAATTTTGCAATATGAGAAACACAAAACTACTTACAGAAACACCTTACTATAAAAACACAACATAAATGCCCACATTCAAGTGAAGTGTACTTGACAAAGAAGACCAAAGAATTTAACATTTGGTTTTTGCTCTATTTTCTATTGGAGGTGAGAGGGGTCTAGGCTAGTGGAGAGAAATCAGGAAGAGATGCAATATTCTTTGTACATTACACAAAACTTACCCACTTGAAGGATCTAAGGCAATAGCTCTAGGTTGATCCAACTCTTGCCAAAATAAAACTTTGCGTAAAGATCCATCTAGATTAGAAACTTCAATCCGATTAGTTTCAGAATCTGTCCAGTATAATTTTTCTCCAAGCCAATCGCATGCCAGCCCATCAGGAGATAATAATCCAGAAACGACAACATTCTGTACACTCTCTGTTTTATTAAACTCTGTTCTTTTAATGGCTTCTTCGCTGACATCACTCCAGTATATCAAGCCATGACCAAACACAAAGTCCACTGCGGCTGCATCTTCCAGGCCTCCAACTACAATTGTAGCATTCTCCTTGCCATTTGTAGCATCAACCAATCGCAAGTCCCGTCTGTTTGCATAAAGTAACAAAGGGGCCGCTAGGACAAAAAAAGAAAAAGATGTAAGTAAATGGGAGGAAACGTATTTGTTCTTACAAACTGAATTTCAAGTCAGCATCAGTGAATAAATACTATCAAAAAATAGTAAATAAATAGAAGCAGTCTTACAATAGTTTTGCAACATCTTATTTATATTTTTAAATATATTTTTATTGGTTTCAGAGAGAAAGGGAGAGAGAGAGAAAAACATCAATGATAAGAAAATCATTGATCAGCTACCTCCTACACGCCCCAAACTGGGATTGAGCCCGCAACCTGGGCATGTGCCCTGACTGGGAATCAAACCATGACCTCCTGGTTCAAAGGCTGACACTCAACCAATGAGCCACACCAGCAGACATTTTGTAGCATTTTAGATATAAAAAGTTGTAAGAGAGGAAATCAATTCCACCGGGACAATCTTTTCTTATTAAAATAAGTCTGTCAAATAAAATTAAACAGTTTGACCCTACCAAGAATTGACAAAGATATGGAGCCCGCAGAATGCTCATACTCTACCACGGGGCTGAGGGTATAAACTGTACAGCTATCTTGGAAAACAGTTTGGCAGTTTCCTAAAAGATTAAAGATAAAGCCATGACCGGTGTGGCTCAGTTGGTTCTGTGTCATCCCGTGCATCTAAAGGTTGCTGGTTCGCCCAGCTGACATGGCTCAGTGGTTGAGCGTTGGCCTATAAATAAGGAAGTCACGGTTTTATTCACGGTCAGAGAACAAGCCCAGGTAGTGCAGGAAGCAGCCAATCAATGATTCTCTTTCACTATTGATATTTCTCTCTCTCTTTCCCTCTCCCTTCTTCTCAGAAATCAATAAAATAATTGTTTAAAAAAGATTAAACATACAACCTACAGTGTGATCCAGCCATATCACACTTTGGTATTTACTCAATAGAAATAAAAGCATACGTCAATACCAAGGCTTGTACATACGGTATAGGTTCACAGCAGTTTATTTTGTAATAATCCAAACTGGAATCAACCCAACTATCAACAAATGGATTAATAAATTGTGATATATACATACAATAAAAAGTAATGAACTATTCAATATTTGTATAATATTGGTGAATCTCAAAATAATGTACAGTGAAAGAAGTCAGACAAAAAGGAGTATACAGTATATTGCATAACTCCATTTGTATAAAATTTTTGAAAATTCAAATTGTTTTAACAGAAAGCAGATCAGTAGTTGTGTGGAGGTGGGAGGAGAAAGAAAAAAAATGGGAGGCAGGAATTATAAAGGGGCATGAGGAAACTTTTGTGGGTGACGGCTACAATATATTGCCTATGATGATGGTTCCAGACATGTATATATGTCAAAACTTATTTACATTTTATACTTTACATATGTGCAATTTATTGTAGAGCAATTATACTATAATAAAACTGTTATATAAATAGTCTGGCAGAGATAGTTCTTAATACAATTATTTTATTCTGTTATAATATTAGAATGACTTAATACCAAAACTAAATATAAAGTCTATCCTAAATAGTACTTTGAGAAAGCTGAAGCTACTATTAGGACTGAAGTAGTACAAATGTTATATTTGGGGGTTTTTTAAGTATCTGTTCCAAGCTTCAGACATTTACTTTCCTGGTATCAACAGTAAAGATCTAGAGCACCACTACCCAACAGGCTTTCTGTGATGATGAAGTTTTCTCTACTACGCAACGCAGTAGCCACCAGCCACATGTGACTATGGAGCACTTAAAATCTGGCAGGTGTGACAAAAAAATTAATTTTTAAATTTTATTTAATCTTAATTCATTAAAACTTAAATAAATAAGTGGCTGTACAGAATAGGCTAAGGTGAAGAACACAAGTGAGGCAGCAAAAAAAGACCAGTTACGATGCACTAATCCACATAATCTTCTCTCACAATTACTTACTAAAGGTTTAAAATACATCACCCGAAGCCAAGATCATGTACCATTTAAAAGCAACCACTCCCTCTTTTAAGAAATTAATTTCAAAAAATTACGATGCTCAAAAAAGCACTAAGTCAGTCAATTTATGGACTATGTCTACCAAATGGAGTTATGATGTCCACTAATTTCATCTGTAAGTACAACAAACATGAACTTCTCTTCTAAGCTTAAATCCAATGTTCTTAGACAAAAACAAATGGGCAGAGAGCTTTTTTAAAAAAGTGACTAAAAGTCCTTTCTGCTTATTCAGTGTTTTTACTGCTGCTATCAGCAAATTAATAAATTACCCTCACACATTCACTACCCTACCTAATATACCGTGTTTCCCCAAAAATAAGACATCCTCCGAAAATAAGACCTACTTATAGGTTTCCTTCTGAGTGAAATATAAGGCATCCCCCCCAAAAAAAAGCCCCCCCCCCAGGCTAAACATGAGAGATTTGGTCCACTGATTCTGAAAGAAATGGAGTCACAAGAAATTCACCAGGAAATTCAGGAGTTGGATTGTTATGATGATGTTCCAGAAGATGACGACATGATTGTCACTGAATAAATGTAAATTCTTGATACTGTAGGATTCAGTTTGTCTGGTTTGTGTTGACAACTACCATACTACCATACCGTATACAGGTAATAAATTTCCTTTATTTTCATTTAACAATAAATGTGTACCGTATTCTTCTTCATGGAAAAATAAGACATCCCCTGAAAATAAGACCTAGCACGTCTTTGGGAGCAAAAGTTAATATAAGACACTGTCTTATTTTCGGGGAAACAGGGTAAGAGTAATATGCAAATTAACCATCACTCTGCTGCACCCACAAGCCACGGAAGCAGGAAACAAGGTAAAATGTCTTACATCCTCAACACTTTTCCTTCCCTTTTTTACTTCTAATACTTCAACTTTATCCTTCTAATTCTAATATTTCAACTTTATCCAACTCAAAAAGCTTTTTGATTTCTTTTTCCTAAAATAAAAAGTCTCACTTTGGCCAGCATAGCTTAGGGGTTAGAGCACTGGCCGGAATACCAAAGGATCACAGGTTCAACTCCTGGTCAAGGGCATATACCTGGGTTGTAGGTTTGATTTTTAGATCAGATTGTGAAAAGTTTATTTTAAATATTAGTTAATATATTTACCATATTACTATTGTGCAGCCAAATGTGTTAAGAATTGGGGATAAAATCAGTTATAAGATATGGTTCCTGTTCCCAAGGGACAGAGATCCTAGTTGACATTGGAAATACACTTTTAAAAAATGCCAGCATCACCCTGGCTGGTGTGGCTCAGTTGGTTGGGAGCATCATCCTATACACCAGAAGGTGATGGGTTTGATTCCCCATCAAGACACATTATCCAAAAAAAATTTATACTGAGTACTGGCCAAATGCTCACAAATGCCCCATTGAATTGGCTTGACCAAAGTTAGTCAGGCTTTTCTCTTCCTCACAGATCCCTAAATTTTATCTAGCTCTAAACAAGCCAATAAAAAGTTCTTTAATATTTAAAAAATAATTAATGTTTTTATTGATTTTAGAGATCAGCTACCTCCCACGTGCACCACAACCAGAGATCGAACCCGCAACTTGGTATGTGCCCAGACTGGGAATCAACTGGCCACCTTTTGGTGCATGGGACAACACTCAACCAATGAACTCTTAGTCCTCTCTTAGGGATTCATTCTGAGCATTAGCTACCCACAGAAAAAGATATACCTCCTGTTAAACTGCCTGTCGGGCCATCTGCTAACTCTCACTTGCTTAACCCATTCTCCCACAAAGATAGATCCTGCTGGCACTATTCACTTCTACTATAACCGAAAAGCCTTTTTATGTTTGATTTTGAAATACCTGCATATCTCATGGTCAGAGCATTCTCCCTATTGAAACAGTATCCTATCTAATAAAGAGGGAATAAGCTAATTGACCCTCATGCTGTTGCAAAGATGGCAGCGCCCGCAGCCAATAGGGAGAGAATATGCTAATTGTTGTCCCACCCTCAAAGATGGCAGCACCCACAGCCAATAAGGAGGGTTTATGCTAATTGACTGTCACGCCCTCAAAGATGGCAACACCCAGTCCCCTCAGCCCTGCCAGGGCAGCAGGCATACGGCAAGGCCAGGCCCCCAGGTGGATCCAGCCATACTGCACGCCTGCCTCCGGAGTCCTCCAGTCCCCTCAGCCCCCAGCCACCAAGGGCTGGCCGGAGGTGCAGGCAAGACTCGGATGGCGGCTGCCCAGCCACCCAGGGCCACCTGAGGCTCAGGTAACTTGAGGTTTGCACTGCCAGCAGGGGCAGCAGCAGAGGAGTGATGGGGTGTCGCCTTCCCTAGATCGCCTGGTCACCTCCCGCCTCTGAGGGCTCCCGGACTGTGAGAGGCCGGGCTGAGAAACCCCCTGCTCCAATGTATGGATTTCCATGCACCAGGCCTCTAGTTTTAAAATAAAGTCTCTCCCTAAATAAGGTTTTATTTTTAATTGATATCTGCATGGTGATGTGACTTGGATGAGGATTGGACATCACCTATGAACCCTTGCTATCCTCATCTCAATAATATCACTTTGTGAGTCATTTAAACTCCTCTCCTGTTCAGAGGAGGGATCTTTCTTTGAGTTCAACTCTTAAAACAGTGTTCCATCTTGTCCATAGCAAAATAGTAAAGAATTGCTTTAATGTTTTCAAGCAAAGAAAATTTTTCTTTGGCTCTTTTGAGTAGAGAATCACACCCTGACTCAAGTCGGAATATTCCCAGCTCTTCTATGAGGCCTCTTCTATTTTCCCTGGAGTCCTCACAGGAGAATATTCTTTCCCAATCTCTTTAAATCCCTATGTCTGATTTACATTTCCAATCCCAGAGGTATCTCTCATTCTATTGGGAACCTTCCCTCTTCTTCCACGGACTGCACGCAAGAAAGAACAAGAACTAGGTCTTTTATATAACCAGTGAATTATAAATTTCAAACTGAAGTTATAAGCTATCTACCTGTGCTTTTTAAGTTTTCATGTTATGCGTACGTATGTTACATACATAAAATATTTCTCTATCTCCAGACAGTATTACCAATTATAACTTTAGATTACAAAATCCCTTAAATGAGTTCTATTCTGATAATACTTGAAAATAAATGGGACTTCATATAAACTAAAATATTCCTACGTTTTCCAGAAATTAAGGAAATTACTTTCAAAAGTATTTTTATAGAAACTAACCCAAATGTTTTAAAAATCTGTTAACATTTAAATAAATCTTTGGTAATAAGACTAGTTCAATATTGCTGGCTTAAAAAAAACAGCTGTTTTTTTACTTATCAGCATTAAATATGACACAAGCATATATTCTTATTCTACTTGAATGTTCTTCCTAAACTTTTACAAATTTCTGATAGAATAAACTAGCACTTTATCTGCATTTGTAGCTAGCCAAGTTAATTATTATTCTGACAAACTTTATTTCAATAGTTATTACCGTATTTTTCGGACCATAAGACGCTCCGGACCATAAGACGCACCAGTTTTTAGAGAAGGGAAATGAAGAAAAAAAGATTCTGAAACAAATAGTGTCCTAAAGTATTTTATGTGCATTAAAACCCAACATCACAGTCATAAACACATGTAATCAACCCTGTAAAGTAAACAGCAGCATTTAGAACCATTTTAGAGCCGGGCAAGCACACAGAGACCACACAGAGCCGGGCAAGTAAAAAAACTTTTTTTTTAAAGTATATGTGTAGGCTATATTTGGACCATTTCTGGGGGGAAAAAAGTGCGTCTTATGGTCCGAAAAATACGGTATGTTTTGTAATAAAAACACATAACACTACATAATAATAATAAATAATAAATGGCTGGTGAATTTACCATACTATACTTACCTTTTTTGTGTGTGTACCAAAACCTGGGATTGAACCACTTTTCATCATTATTTTAGACTGTAATCAATCTACTTATTAAAAAGTTTGCTACAAAACAGTATGCTGTTACACCAGCAGCAGCCTCACGTCTTGATTGCACCATTTCCTCTTGTACTTGATTTAATCTCATGTTTTATTCAATAGCATGCTGTATAGATAGGCTTATAGGCTAGGAACAAAAGACTATACCAGTGACATTCAACCTTTTTCATCTCATGGTACACATAAATTCATTACTAAAATTCTGCAGCACATCAAAATTGTAATTTTTGCCAATCTAATTTTAAAAAGGTATAATTTTGATTCATTCATTCTTGACGGCTATTGTAGTTGTATTGGCTGTTGTCATTTTTTTATTTGACAATCTAAGAGAAAAGAGATCAGTGCTTCTGACTAAAATAGATATTAAATGTTTTAAAAATCCTTGCAGGCCCTGGCCATTGTGGCACAGTTGACTGAGTGCTGTCCAATAAACCCAAGGTCATGTGTTCAATTTCCTATTAGGGCACATACCCAGATTTCCAGCTCCATTCCAGATAGTTGGGGTACATACAAGAGGCAGTCAATCAATATTTCTTTCTCTTTCTCTCTCTCTCTCTCTCTCCCTCTCTCCTACTCCTCTCCCTTCCTCCCTCCTTCCCTCTCTCCTTCCCTCCTTTAACCCTTCCTCTCTCTCTAAAAAAAAATCAATCAAAACATTTTTTAAAAATTCTTGCAGCACACCAGTTGAAAATTGTTGGGTTCTGTACCCCATTTAGCCTAGGTATATAGTAAGTTATCCTATCTAGGTTTATGTAAGTATACTCTATAACGTTTACACAATGACATAATCACCTAATGATGCATTTCTCAGAACATATTCCCACCAGATTATAATATGTTAATCATTACATTAAGCAGAGCATGACTGTACTTATATAAACAAAATCTTCTCAATTTTGAAAGAGCTAAGTTCTTTACCATCATGTTCCTCCCTATGTAAACTTTTTAAAAAAAAGACTTTTGGTGAACTTTGGTTAAATAGGTAGCTATGTATTTTATCTCATGACCTATTTAATCAATTTTTCAAACCTCTTGATTTTTTACATTCTGTCTTTTCAAATCAAATGGTCCCTTGAGGTTCACAAGAATTTATTCTTTCACCTAGTAAAAAGAGAGGTGTTAAAAATAATTAGGTTTATTTGACAATGTCATGATTTACATGGCAAGCATTGTCAAATCAAAAGAGATTACCCTCTCCAAGGTTAAATCTGTATGGGTAAAATGTTAATATGATTAGTTCAGAAATTGTATATAGTTCCCATAAATTAGTACTCTTATTGTCCGTGATGTTCCTATTTATTAAGAGTCCCAAGGCTGCTTTGCCTAATATTAGACAACAGTATAGTATCACAAGTCATAATTTCAGTTATACTTTTTATATTTTACATTAATAACATATTTTATGTCTAGTTGGTCACAATTTGACTTCTTTAATTTGAATAGAGCATACTCTATAGATAGCTAATGGTTCTCAACTGGGGCTTCACATTAATTACTTTATAGACTTTTATTATACAAATGTTTAGGACGTACTCTAGACTTACTCTTCTTTAAAACAATGTTAAACATATTTTGTCTAAAACTGCTTTGGACTTGGCTAGTTTGGCTCAGTGGATAGTGCATCAGCCTGAGGACTGAAGGGTCCCAGGTTTGAGTCCAGTCAAGGGCACATGCTCAAGTTGCAGGCTCAATCCCCAGTGGGGAGTGTGTAGGAGGTGGCCAATCAATGATTCTCTCTCATCATTGATGTTTCTGATTCTCCATCTCCACTCTACAATCAATAAAGATATACTTTAAAAAATAGCTTAATACTTTCAACCTCTAATAAGAACCATGTATTGTAATATATAAAAATAAAAACTGCTTTGGATTGACGTGATTTTAGTTTTTATGTCATAAAAAAACAAACTTTCTTGTCAACTGCATTTTTTTTCCCAGAGAGGAAGGAAGAGGGAGAGACAGAAACATCAATGATGAGAGAGGATCATTGATCCTTTACCTCCTGTACACCCCACATTGGGGATCAAGCCCACAACCCGGGTATGTGCCCTTACCAGAAATTGAACTGTAACCTCCTGGTTCAGAGGTCAACACTCAACCACTGAGCCATGCTGGCTGGGCAATTGCATTATTATTTTTATTAAAAATTCTCATCAGATCTCTCACTTTTAAAATTATCAGTAATAAGTTAATTTTTTAAGCCTTTTGTAATCTACAGATAGTTTTTTGGTTTATTCCAATAATTCCCTAAAATTGCTTACACATGAGCTATAGCCCAGAGTGTTTGTCTTCAACAATAAAAGGACTATTGAAAAATGACTATACCAGGTACTCTTGGGCACAAGCTTCTGATGGCATCACTTAAATAACCTGGAGGCTCTATCAATGGACCGAGTCAGGATTTCCCAAAAGCTAGAGGATAAATAGATGGAGTCAGGAGACTGCTAACCCAAGATCTAGCAGATCAAGAATTAATTACATAGGGCTGAATAAACTGATGAAGGATGATTATGGGCTTTGTTTAAAATACTGCTGATGCTTGAATGTCCTGTTTTTTGAGATATACAGAATTCCTGTCTCTCTAAACTTATTAGCAATTTAAGCAGACTTTGTATATAAAAATAAAACATTTACCTTTTTCTCCCTGCCTGACACTTCCATAATTCAAAGATTCTTACTGAGTATTCATATTTTCAGACCAATATAACTATTGCATAGGTTCAGGAAGTATCTGTCCTCCTCGTTGGAAACACTGGTTATGCAACCATGGCTTTGACCGGAATGCCATATCTGAAAGTGGTGCTCATTTAATCAAATATGATCAGATACTTTTAGGGAGCTATGGTTGACTTTACCAAGTCAATGCTTACTTGCAGTCCTCATGGGAAAACTGGACTGATACCTGGCTTACAGAGTTCCCAGCCTTATAGGTGAAGTAAAAAAGCAAGGTCACTTCTAGGCAGGCTCAGGAACCGTAAGATACTAAGATATTTTGAGAACTTAAGGAATTCACCCAAATCTATAGATACTGCAAATGAAATATGATGGTGATTTTTTAGCTTGGCTTCCTGGTCTCAATAGGCTTTTATGAAAGTCTAATCCAAGATTCCTTATAAAAACTTCCAGCAAAGCAAATGTAAAAGGCCTAACCTACATAAATAACCAGGCCAAATCTAATGAGACCACCTTCACAATGACTCTTATTTTATCCTATGGTGGACTAAAAATTTGTGACCCCCCACCCCCAATATATATGTTGAAATCCTACCTCCACTCATGTGAGGAGGAGGTGGGGGAGTTTTTGGAGGTAATTAGGATTAGATCAGGTCATGAGGGTGGGGTCTTGAGAATGGAATTAGTATAAGATTAAGAAAGAGCCAAAACCGGTTTGGCTCAGTGGTAGAGCGTCCGTCTGTGGACTGAAAGGTCCCAGGTTCGATTCCAGTCAAGGGCATGTACCTTGGTTGCGGGCACATCCCCGGTGGGGGATGTGCAAGAGGCAGCTGGTTGATGTTTCTCTCTCATGGACGTTTCTAGCTCTCTATCTCTGTCCCTTCCTCTCTGTAAAATATCAATAAAATATATTACCGTATTTTTCGGACCATAAGACGCTCCGGACCATAAGACGCACCAGTTTTTAGAGAAGGGAAATGAAGAAAAAAAGATTCTGAAACAAATAGTGTCCTAAAATATTTTATGTGCATTAAAACCCAACATCACAGTCATAAACACATGTAATCAACCCTGTAAAGTAAACAGCAGCATTTAGAACCATTTTAGAGCCGGGCAAGCACACAGAGACCACACTGAGCTGGGCAAGTAAAAAAAACTTTTTTTTTAAAGTATATGTGTAGGCTATATTTGGACCATAAGACGCAGGGACTTTTTCCCCCCACTTCGGGGGGGGTGGGGGGGGGAAGTGCGTCTTATGGTCCAAAAAATACGGTAATTAAAATAAAATAAAAAGATTCAAGAAAGAGCTTACTTCCTCTCTCTGCTCTCCACCTTGTGAGGACATAAAGAGGTCAGCAGTCTGCACACAGAAGTAGATCCTCACTAGAACATGACTATTCTGGCACCCTGACCTTGGACTTCCTACCTCCACATGTAAGAAGTAAGTTTCTGTTCTTTGTAAGTCACACAGTCTATACTATTTTTGTTTACAGCAGCTTAAACTGACTAAAATATATCCCCAATAATGACAAATTTTGTTTTAAACAACAGGAAGGCTGACCAAGTGCTCACAATTGCCCATTACTTATCCACTGACTTGGCTTGACCAAACTTCAGTAAAGCTTTTCGCCTTTCCCAGAATCCCCTAAACTTAGGCTTGCTCTAAACTTAAACTAGTACACATAGAACTTTTCCCCTTAACAGTTCATTCCAAGCATCAGCTGACTGCAGGAAATAAAAAATTCCATTTATCATGCAATCTGCTCACCCCCACCCAGTTGGCCCACATGTCTACAAAATTCCTTCTAGCCATTCTCTATAAAAGTCTTTCTGTATTTGATTTTGAAATGCCTGCAGACCTGGCTATTAGAAATTTTCCCTGTTGTAATAATAATTTTCCCTATTGAATAAAAGTCTCTCCTTACCTAAATCCAGAATTGTTTTTATTTAATCATAATGACAAACCACCTATTTGTAAACTACAAAACTATGCTAACAATTATTTTCCTCTTTCAAAAGTGATTAGTATCATTTTCAAAATCATAAGGCCCAGATAAAATTAGATACAAAAAGCACTGCATATAAAATAACTGTCCAGACCAGCAACCTGGCCTTAGGTTAGTCATTCATCTTTCTAATTTATAAAATGAAGAGATTGGGCTAGGTAATTTCTAATATCCTTTCTGTCCTAGATATGAATTTTGGTAAAAAGGTTTAACTGGGACAAGGCTATTCATAAGTCAATACACAGAAATAATATGCTGGTGACCTACTCAGTGTTTCTCCTGGAAAAAAAAAAAAAAAAAAAAAAGGCACATAGATATTTTTTTTTTAAAGACTATTTCTGTAACTTCAAAAACAGATTTCAGAAATAATTTCTAAAGATAAAAATTCCAACAAACAAACCCACACTCACTCAAAAGTACTCCGTATGTCCATACAATGGAATATTATTCAGCCATAAAAGTGAATGAAATATTGATAATGCTACCACATGGATGAACCTTGAAAACATTATGCTAAGAGAAAGAAGCCACATATAAAAGGCCACATATGGTATGATTCCATTTATTTGAAATGTTCAGAACAGGCAAGTCCATAGAGCTAGAAAGTAGATTAGTGGTTACCAGAGATTGGGGGGAGGGGAAATGGGAAATGACTGCTAAGGGGCATGGGGTTTCTTTTTGCGGTGATGACAATGTTCTAGAATTAGATAGTGGTGATGGTTGTACAACCCTGTAATATACTAAAAACCACTTAACTGGATACTTTTTTTAAAATATATTTTATTGATATTTTACAGAGAGGAAGGGAGGATAGAGAGCTAGAAACATCGATGAGAGAGAATCATCGATCAGCTGCCTCTTGCACACTCCCTACTGGCACCAAGGTACATGCCAGAATCTAACTCGGGACCTATCAGTTGGCAGGCCAACGCTATAACCAGAGCCAAACCGGTTTTGGCTTAACTGTATACTTTTAAAATGAACTTTATGGTATATGAACTATATGGCATATGAACTATTTAATTATAAGAAATATAATTAAAAGAAATATTTTTTTTTAAATAATGGGTTAAAAAGTACTTGGGCACATTAACTATATTATTGATGTAATAGTGAAATCCTAAAACCAAAAAATGTTACATAATCCACATTTCAAATTCAACCTCAGTTATATGAATTATGTTTAATTATTTTTCCTAACTGTGCTAAAAAAAACTCATAGTATTATAATTACAAATTTATAATTTAACCATGACTAATAAATTATGTGAGACAAAACACAAAATGAAACTCCAAATAAAACTGTATAAACATCCTGAAAAATCACATCTTTTTATATTGCTTTAAATGTAAAATTTAGAATACCTAATATGTGCAAAGCTCTGGTACATTGTGATATGAAAGAAAAAACTCTATTCTTAAAACCTTATTATCTCACAAAGGGCTATTGTCCTCACTGGCATACAAATTGTTACAAATAAATACCACATATTGTATAGATAAGAGTTCATGCTAATGAAGGTCAGCTGTTAGCTTTCTCAGACTTGCAAAATATACTACCTTTAAATTGATATATTAACGTAAGCAAATTATACCCCCCATAAAGCTGGTCAATAATGAGAGAAACTTCTATCCCTAAATCTTTTACTTGATGTGGCTTTGGTCCATGAGTGATCAAGTGATGACTAAGACATTAGAGAAAATGCCTTCCTGCTCAAACATACATCTGATAAAGGTACAGTTTTCCAGCATTTGAGTGACTATTTTCTTGAAAAAATATGACCATTGCTGACCATAATCATCTTTGCATTTTTATTTTTACCAAGAATCTAATCAAGCCAAAACCGTTTTTGGCTCAGTGGTAGAGCATAGGTCTGCGGACTGAAGGTCCCAGGTTCGATTCTGGTCAAGGACATGTACATTGGTGGCGGGCACATCCCCGGTAAGGGGTGTGCAAGAGGCAGCTGGTTGATGTTTCTCTCTCATCGACGTTTCTAGCTCTCTATCTCTCTCCCTTCCTCTCTGTAAAAAAATCAATAAAATATATATTTTTTTAAATCTAATCAATAACTTTAGGCCTAGTGTCAACTAATAACTTTAAAATGCACTTAACTTTTTACTTTTTATTTTTGCCTGAAAATGTGGTTGAATTTCTCATCCATAATTTCCTGTCTCTTCCAAGCAAGGTATCACGGAAATAAAAATTAGCAACTCATATTACAGGTAACAGAATCACAGCACTTAAGTATCAGTAATTTTCACCAAATTGAACCCAAGCACATTTCAGTATTTTCCAGACCCACACCTGAATTTCTTGGATCTTTTGTGAGGATAACACAAGTTGAGAAACAAAAGAATATACTAATAACATCAAAAGTAACACTGTTTTTATTATTTATGATGAATTATAATTAAAGTGAGCAATTTCAAGGACAAATATCCTATTCTTAGATTGCCCAGTCCATATATTTGATTAAGTTTTAAAGTTATACACATGGAGCAGTGTTCTATTCATTATGAAGGGCTCATTTTACAAAAGATACAAAGAATGGTGCAACGTGCAATGCAGGTAAATGCAAGTAGCATTTACTCTTCCTACAGGGAGAAGTACATCAACTGAACAATTTTAATTGTTGTAAACAAAAAATAAGATTTCTCAATTAGAAAATGTCTTGATAAAATTATTTTGCCCAAAGTTAACTCAAGTAAATAAATATCTCAATCAAATGAACTATTTCTCCCCTAGCATATTTATAATAATCACCTAAAACCGTGTTCAAGTTTTAGAAGTTTTAGAAGCTAAGTCCTAGTGGCTATCTTGTTTATATAAAACAAATTAGAAAATATCAGAATAGTCAAAAAAGTTAAAAACCACTGACCTAAAACTACTGAGTACCTAAAACAGTATCTGGCACTTAAATGTTTCCTGAGCATTAATATTTCTTTTAATTTAGCCATGTTAATAATAGTTACCAATTATTCGAAGTCTCCTATGAACTGTGCACTGTACTACCCATTTATAAACATTATCTCATCAGTTCCCAGTCCCCTTGTAAGGTATTCCCATCTAACAGAAGAAATGAAAGCTAAGTAACTTGCCCAAGGATACATAAAGTGGTAGATTTAGTTAGTCAACAAAACCCATACCTTTTATTATAATGCTTTTCTTTATAATCTTCTCTGAATATAAATTTGCAATAAAATTTCCATAATGAAAACAAATTTCCTCATTAGTTGCCCATGGCCTAAATAGAACCATAACCTGTGTTGTCTATCCAATATGTTCAAATTGCAAGTTCACATAAAATATTTTCCATTTATATACTCCTTCACAGAATCTCGTTTTATATTTAAAAAAACAACAAGTCATTTCTGATAGCCGAAGCATGTGTAACTATATGAAAACAGTATTTCAGTTCAACAAATAGAAAAAACTCCAATTAAAGCAAAAAAAGAAAAGAAAAACTGAACCATGCAAAATCATTTTTAGGCTAGTTGTAATACTGAGCTGAAACCTTAAATTTCAAAACCAAATTATTCCCTAGCCAAATGAGCAAACCTTAAGGTAAGTAGTGATGAAAATATCAAATTCAACTACTGTATATGAAACTGTCATCAAATATCAATTCACATGAATCATCCAGCACTTGAAGGTTCCCTTCACATGAGTTGCTTACAACAAAGGTTCAGCAGAATGTTAAAAAGATTCATGTTAAAATGTATTGTCAACTTTGAGAATAGTGGGTTAAACTAAGTTAGAAATAGTCTTTCTACCTGGGGATGCCTGAGTCTTTAATATGTACATATGAGTAATGAATCTCCAAAAGGATTCATTATGCCAATGAAGATAAAATGTACAGGGATTAAGTGACTTATCCAAGGTCACAGGACTAGCTAATGGCAAATTTATAACCTAATTCTCCAGATTCCCACTCCAAAATTCATTCTACCTCCACAAGGCTTCATCAAACCTGGTATTAAAAAAAAAAACAAAAAAAAACACTTTTCCAAATGTTTTTAATGATTTTTAGAGAGAGGAAGACGGAAAGGCAGAAACACTGATAAGAGAGAAACATCATCAATTGGCTGCCTCCTGCACGCCCCCCATTTGGGGATCAAGCCCCCAACCCTGACCAGGAATTGACCCAGAGGTCAGCAGTTCAGTCAATGCTCAACCACTGAACCACACCAGGAGGACCCAAGGATCACTTTTATAAAAATTCTAGAGGCCCAGTGCACAAAATTCGTGCACGGGGGAGGGAGGTCCTTCAGCCCTGCCCACTCTCACAGTCCTGGAGCCCCATGGCCGGTGGCTTGGGCCTCCCTCTGCAGGGCAAATGGCAGAGTCCCTGACCAATTTCATCGCACCTGCCTTAGCAGCAGCAGTCAGTGCTGGGTGGCAGCACTGCCCATGACCCAGGAGGGACCGAGAGGTCAGCAGTGCAGCCTGCTCGCCAGTCCCTGCCCACCCGAGCCTACTGCACATGCAGCCTGGCATTCGGTCATCCATTGGTCCTTTTGAACATTACAGACCCTGGCTCTTTAAATATTGGGAATTATGATAAGATGGCAAACAATAGTGGCTTGTCCTGAAAGTATTTATCACAGCCCCATCAAAATCAGTAACAACAATAACAACAACAAAAAAGGTAAGTAGCAAAGAATTTTTATAAAACAACAAAAGCCTCTCCTCCTCAAAGTAAGCTGGGGCATGGTATTTACAGATTTTTACATACTAATGGTATCTAAAATATATATTCTTATAAAAATATTTCCTCTAGAAAATCAGAGATATAATATTTTCTAATCAGTACTTAGATGGAACTAAGAGAATGGCAAAAATGACAACCTAGATTGTGAGGTACATCAGAGCAGCAACCATGTCTATTTTGTTCACCAATATACCAGGGCTGATATATAGCAGATACCCTATACATATGTATTTGCTGAAAGAATGAATAAAATCCCTGCTCTACCATTAATTAGCTGTAGGATATTGATCAAGGTATAATCTCTCTGAATCTGAGTTTCCTCACTTGCAAATAAAGTAAAATGATCAAAATCTCTTCTACCTTTAAGAATTCATGAATCTTTCACAAATAAAATCTCAAATCCCCAGCATTTGAGGATATATCCCCAAAAAGTTTAACAAAAAATAACATTTGCACGTCACTTCATATTCATTACTTCATTCATTACGTCCAATAAACCTGCAAATTAGAGCAATATTACTACCTACGTTTTACAGGTAAAGAAACTGAGGTCCAGAGAAATTGACTGACTAGACCAGAAATACAAAGTGAAATATGGAGTTTAAATCCAGGATTTTAGGATTGAAATCTCCAATTCTTTCCATTACATCTCTAGTGATAGGGACAGAAACGCCGCCTACATGACAACTGCATTATTCCCTGACTTTCAGCTACTGATATAACAGGGTTACAGGACAAAAGGTCTCCCAAGTCTCTCATCATCCCATCTTCCCAATGTTAAAGCTTCAACTCTTCTGTGAAGAAAAAGAACCTTAATGCAACAAATTAATCACATTTTTCTCCTTGGAGCCTAAAGTTAACTAATATCACTATTATAACAGAGAATGACATTATTAAAGAATCAAAATCTTTCACAACAAAAGATAGTTTTAGTTCAAATAATATGTATTTACAGTCCAGTATTGTTAAATTCAAAGACCACCTTATACCATTATTATGCTACATTTAAAATGAAAACTCCACTTCTGGAAACTGTTTGCTAGTGGAAAAGAGGCTACTTAAACCACTAATTCTTAGGTCTTGCTACAATACTACCATACTTCAAAATAATACTTAAAGTGCAACATCTCTTAATTCCAATAATGACAGGCTCAAACTTGGTGTTAAAATAAACAAATGGCATTAACATCATACCCTTTCCCTCCAAGAAATACAATTGGGCAACCAGAAGCATATTGGCTTATGGATTTAAATGTCCCCGTTGACTTATCAGCAGACTCCCATATTTGTTAACATTATTAACTTTGTCTTAAAATACAGGCATATGCGATGTCTAATATAATTGTTTCTCACAGCTTGGCAAAACCCCTTCCAACAGAGTATGTATACTGTACTAAAATAAGCACATTTATTAAAACAAAACACCCTTTCAACAGCGAGTATACTATATTAAAATAAGCACATTTATTAAACCTCTCTGGTACCTAACACCATATTAAATCCTCTGCCAAGAAAATTAAATGATCATTATATTTCTGGGGTTTGCATATGCAAACAGTTTGGAATATGCTTAGTGGGTCCTAATTATTAAATATAAGTCGCTATAACATTTAAATACAATAATCCTACAGAAGAGTAAAGAAAAGAATTCTCCCCCCCCCCAAAAAAAGGGAAGAAATCAAGAAAGAAAGAAAAGAAAGAAAGAAATAAAGAAAGAAAGAAAGAAAGAAAGAAAGAAAGGAAAGGAAGGAAGGAAGGAAAGGAAAGGAAAGAAGGAAGGAAAGGAAAGGAAGGAAGGAAGGAAGGAAGGAAAAGAAAAAAAAGAAAAGAAAAGAAAAGAAAAAGAACAGAACACAGTCACACAGAAATGGCACACCTGGCTCATTGATATCACAAGATCGCTAGGTACTGTATCGTGTTTTGGAGGTTTACTAACAAAAGTTTAGTTTGTTACATTAATAGCTAAAAATCGCCTCTGACTCAAGAGGTCTCATGCCTGAAAAGAAATGACCATGAACACACGTGAGAGAACTGTGACAATACCAAAGCTACAAGCCCCTTCCATCAATTCATTCCTCTGCTGGTAAATGCTCAATAGCATCCGACTCATCACCACCTTCCACGCTGCTAAGTTCCAGAAAAGCTGCTGAAATCTTTCCGGCCCCGTCCAATCTAGTGAACTGTCACAAAATACAACCCACAGCATTAAGTGACAGAGCCTCGGAATGCATGCGATCCTTCAGAGCGAGTTACCCAGAACCGGCTGAGCTTATGGACCCAACTGCCCAGCGGGTCCCCTAGGGAGCGCACGCAGCAAATGATACCTTAGGTCCCAGACCCAGGCTGCTTGCTCCTTTTCACACCAGGAGGACTTCCCTCGCCAGTGCCAACTGTACACTTGCAGGCTCCCAAAATAGTGGCTCGTCGTGGACACCAGGGATTTACAGGGGCAACGTGCCCATCTTATTACTCAGGAGATTCCCAGAGCGGACTCGCTCGACCTATCACCTCGGAGTCCCCTTTCCAACTGCGCTCTCATCACCCAGGATCGTTCTGTACCCAACGGGAGCCAAGTATTCGTGGTAACGAGGCCTGCAAACATGGTAAAGGGGGCTCCAAAAGTTCACGGAGGAGGAGACACAGCAAAGTGGGGGCTTCCAGGGGAGGGAAACCACCTTAAAGCATCTCGGGCTCCAAGACTCTAAAAACCCAAATAGATGCAAAGACCCTTCTCCCTGAGGACCGACCCTCAGCCACCCCGGCAGCGTGGGGGGCTGCAGGCAGGGGTTTCCCAAGCCCAGCAGCCCGGCCTGGGGCTCCGAGGTGCCGGGGGGGACAGTCCGGCAGGCGAGGCGGGGGCTGCGGCGTGGCCAGGCCGGGCGCACAGCCCCTGCTCCCGGCCCCCTGCTCCCTCCTTCCCCACCACCAGGCCTCTCTCTCTCCTCGCTCCCGGTCCCCCTTTCCTCCCTCTCCCTCTCTCTCTCTCTCTCTCTCTCTCTCTCTCTCTCTCTCTCTCTCTCTCTCTCTCTCTCTCTCTCTCTCTCTCTCTCTCTCTCCCCCCTCTCTCCCTCTCTCCCTCCCTCCCCTCCCCACCCCCAGACACACACACACAAAACAAGGTCCCCTCCCCCCCCCTCTCACCCCCCGAACCCCAATCAACTTTCCCGTGGTCCCCCCGACTCTGCCCACCTCTCAGGAGCACGCAGAAGCTGCAGGCCAGGAGGCTCCTCAGCACGGCCCCCATCTTCCCTTCTCGCGGTCTCTCTCCTCTCACCGGCGAGGGGCGGCCAGCAGAGGCGGAGGCGAGGAGCCGGGGCGGCCGCCGCGGCGGCGGGTCTGCACGCTCATGCTTCCCAGCTTTCCGGGGAGAAGGAGAAGGAGAAGGAGAAGAAGAAGAAGAAGAAAGAAAAAGGGGGGCACGTCAGGGCTCCGCGCGCGCCGCCGCCGCCGCCGCCGCCGCCGCCCTCTCTACCGCGCCGCCGCTCTGGCCGGGGCTCGCGCGACGCCAGCGTCTGCTCCCATCCCGCCGCCTCCTCCCGCGGCGCCGCGCTGCCCCCGCGCAGTTCCTCATTCAGCCTCTTCCTCTCACGCAGCGGCGCAGGGATACGGGACGCCACCGCCGCCGCCGCGGCCTGCGCGCACGTCTCCCTGCGCCGGGCCGGACACCAGTCCCGGCACCGCCTCCAGGGCGGGGAAGACAGGAAATGGGGGCGCCCCCTCGGCCTCTGCTGGGGGACCCCCGGGAGATGTGCCTGGCGAGCCAAAGAGACCTGAAGCGGGGAAAAGGCCCGTCCGGCGTCGCATTCCAATGGGATTCTTTCCTGAGTCGGTTTCCCCCCTCCCCCGTCTGCCCCCCCTCCCATTCCCCCCGCGGAGGGTGTGAAGCGACGTCGAACAACATTGGAGCCGGCGTGGCCGGGACTACTTTCTGCGGCTCGGCCGGGCCGCCGCCTGCCCCGCTCTTTGTGCGGCCGCCGCCGGCCGGGCCAGGTGCGGGTCGGAGCCCGCGCCGGCCGCCCCGGGGGCCCGGCTTCTGCGGGGAGGGAAGGAGGGAGGGCGGCGGAGCTGCAGGTCCACGCTCCGGTAGCCGCGCGGATCCCGACACGGAGGGAGGATGATGAGCTCAGTCTTCCAGGGTTGGACATTGGTTTAAGGATTTAAAAGAAAGAAAGAAAAAATAGAAGCCAGTGCTACTTACACCAGCTGCAAACGTGGATCTGGTGCAGGATGTTCCAACGACAGCTCAACCTGAGATTTTTTATTATTATTTTCTCTTGGTTTCCCAGAAGGGCAGAACTCCCCCGGGATTAAGTCAGACCAGAACCGAGTTCTAAACCAGCAGCTAAAAATTCCAAGGTAGATGCGTCAGCACCTAAGACAGAGCAAAGGGACAGTGGGCCGGGAGTGCCTTGGGGGTTTTAACAAGTTGTGTTTATAAATGAACGTTTTGGCATGTTTGGATGGTCGGTTCGCAGCTTGGGGAGGAAAGGATTCCCCAGCATCTCAGGCTTCTCCCGCTGCACCGGGCGTTCTAGAGCAGCGCCCCGGGCGCCCCCGGGGACCGCGTGGCCGCTGCGTCCAGGAGGGCGCGCCCAGAGGTCAGTCCACTGTGATGGAGCCAGCAGGTCCCTCTGCCCAGCTGGCACACGCCCTTACCTGGGGCACCTGGGCGAGGAAAGGGGAGCTCCTCCAGCAATGTTACTAGTAACTCAGGGACATTGGGTTTCACCAAGTGCTTACACACACATGATCGTATCTGACACTTAAAACTATCCTGCGGGGAGGCAGGTTTTTGTTACTTGTTATCCTTATTGCAAAAATGAGGAAAAGGAGAACCTGGGGAGTTCAATGACTTACCCAAGGCCACTCAAATGCCGAATAGCAGAACCCAAACCAGGTATTCTGACTTCACTCCCCTCCTTCCAAGAAAATGTATGCTGAACCACAGCGATCCATGTCTGTAAGATGGAAAGACAGAAGCACCCAAATCCCTTTATCCTAATTTTACCTATGAAAGTCTAGCTACCATTGTTATCGTCTTCCAAAAACTATGCCAATAACGTTGCAAGTTCTGTATTCTGACCTCAAAACACATAACTTAGAAACATGCTTTTCAGCACTAGACCAGGGCCATGGTCGGCAAACTGCGGCTCTTTGGCCCCTTGAGTGTGGCTCGTCCACAAAATACCACAGCCTGGGTGAGTCTCTTTTGAAGAAGTGGCATTAGAAGAAGTTTAAGTTTAAAAAAAAATGGGCTTTCAAAATAAATTTCAATCGTTGTACTGTTGATATTTGGCTCTGTTGACTAATAAGTTTGCCAACCACAGGCTAGCTGTAAAGCTACTGAGGCTGTGGAGACTCCATGATGTCAGTGAGGAAGGCATGAGCTTTGGAAGGAGGCATAGGTGAGGATCCAACCCTACGAGTTGCTAAATATATGTGTGACTTTGGGCAAATACATAAATGCACTGCACTTCAGTTTTCTCCTCTGTAAAATGGAGATAATGCCTTCTTCAGACTTGTAAGAGGGTTTGAATTAAATAATGTGTAAGTTGTTCACCAGGTAACCATTTCTGTTCTTTCTCAAGTCCCTTAAGATGAATTGTGTCATAGTAACTTGAATTCTTGGGAAATAATAGAAGAAAGACAAAAATTACATGCTCAACATGTTTACTGTAGAATTATTTATCATTGAAGATAGTCAATAGTGAAGCCAATAAAACAATCTTGAGGACCTCTCACTTTCCCACGCCCCTTCCAGAATCCATGGAGGGCCCTGGCAAAGTGGTCGCATAGTCCTATTTGCAAAAGTATGATAATTTGTATTCTTTCTTTTTACATCCTTCAAAATTGTATCAATTTCATGTTTCACAAAACCTGAATCTCTTCCTATTTGTAATAGAAGACTGCATAAAACCCGTTTTTATATTTTTAAAAATATCTTTTTATTGATTTTAGAAGGGGAAGGAGAGAGACAGAGAGAGAGAGAAACATTAATGTGAAAGAGAAACATTCATCAGTTGCCTCCTGTAAGGATCGAATCCACAACCTGGGTCTGGGCCCTAACCAGAACTCAAACCCAAGACCTTTTGGTGCACAGGACAACACTCAACCAGCTGACCCACACTGGCCAGGGCAGCCTAAGGTTTTTTAGGCTATCTACCTATATAAGGAAATGAGATGTACAAATGCTGAAAAATAATACTTTGTAAAATGTTTATAGTTAGCTAAACTTAAAAGCATGTAAAAGTACATGTACATTTCAATCACAGCTATATAAAATATAAATATATATACATTTATAAACATAAACACATGTTATATATCTCACATATATAGATATGTAAATACATATCTCACATATATGTAAATATGTACCTATACCTCATATTTTTTAGCAAAGACTGAAAGTAAATGCCTAAAACAGGCATTAGGATAGTGAAATAATATATTTACTATCCTGTTCTTAAATTTCCTTTAATGTATTATATATTCTTTTATAATTTTTTAAAGGTACTTAAGTGCAAATCTATAGCTTAAGCTTAAACCCTAACCTAGATACTGTTCTTCTCACTACTTAACTAATTTGTGGTGTTTTTGGTTTTTTTTTTGGTGTTTTTTTTTTTTTTGCATTCATTCATGTACCTATTAAATAATCAATGCCAGTCACTGAGTCAAGTGCAGGGGGTGAAACATGAGATTAATCATAGTCCCTACCCTCAAGGGCTTACAACCTAGTTTGGAAACATTAATACAACAAATAATTAAAATTTCTATAGTTGCAGGAGTGTACCATACATAACAAGGAACTCAAGTGCAGAAGTGTCTAAGTCTGTCTGAAGAAATTACAGAAGGAAAAATAACCCTAAAACTGAGGTTTGTCAGGGCAACAAGACTGGCAAGGAATTCCAAGCAGAAGGATAGCAAAGGCGTGGAATTGTTAGAAAGCTCTCAGCACGTTGTGGATTTGAAAGTAGACCCATATAGCTGAAGCATAGATTGCTTTTACAGAGTGTCAGGAAATAAGTAAAGATCACTAAGTAAGTATTAGATAATAAAGCTGTGCTAAGAAATTTAGATTTTAGCCTCTTAACAATGTGGACATTAAAGTTTTTCTCCTTGGTTTGCATATTAAATAAGTTCTCTGGCAGCAGTGTGGATAATAGAAGGGAGGCAGCAGTGAGAAGTTATTTTTAGTCTACGAAAAGGATGGTCAGGATAGCAGCACTGGGGACTGAGAAAAAATAATGGATTTCAGAATATGAAATCAAAACAGCAGGACTTGGTGACCTATTAAAATTGAATTGAGAGAGAGAAGTCTAGAATGAAGTTTCTGAATTATGGACCTCAATGAATGGGAGTCTCATTTACTAAGAAATGCATAAGGAGTATTTTAAGCGGGGGTGATGATGATAGTTAAACAATGGTCCTTTTATTTTGGCAGTGCCTATAAAAACACCCAGCTGGAAATTCGTTCTATGAAAGTTTGAACTCCAGGGGGAAATGGAAAACACAGTTATCAATGATGATTGTGGAGCTTGGCCACCACACAACCCAAGGGACATGCTGTAGAATATTGAATAGTGTGCCTGAATAATAATTACTGCAGTTTTCTGGACAATGACAGGAAAACATCTTCAGGAAGGGAAACCCTATTCTAATTCAGGGAAGTCACCTTTGAGCCACCTCATTGGTAGGCTGAGGGTAGACAGAGATTATAGTTGAACCCATAAACTTACCTAACAGGAGACCAGAGCATGTAGTGACTAGGAAAAAAAAAAAAAAAAAAAAATGAGCTAGGGAAGAACCATGTGGTATACAAGTATCTAGGAAAAAAACAGAAGAGAAGCTAGGGAAGAGACCAAAAAGAGGCAGGTGGAAAACTGGTTAAAAGTGGTGGTACAAGAGAAGGTGTGATTAGTAATGACACATACAGTGACTATGGAGAAGTCTGCTAAGAGAAACACTGAAAAAAGAACATGTGGAATAACTTCCCAAAAAGATCATTGATGCAACCATACATTATACCAGTATTTTAGAAAAGCAATCTACTTTCAAAGAGTAGAACATACATCCCTTTTAAACAAGAATCCCACATCTTGCTGAAACCGGTTTGGCTCAGCGGTAGAGCGTCAGTCTGCGGACTGAAAGGTCCCAGGTTCGATTCCGGCCAAGGGCATGTACATTGGTTGCCGGCACATCCTCAGTAGCGGGTGTGCAGGAGGCAGCTGAATGAAGTTTCTGAATTATGGACCTCAAGGTCGATGTTTCTCTCTCATCGATGTTTCTGGCTCTCTATCTCTCTCCCTTCCTCTCTATAAGAAAATCAATAAAATATAAAAATAAAAATAAATGAATAAATAAATAAAAAGAATCCCACATCTTCCTAGCCACAAAAAAAAAAAAAGTTTATAGAGATATCTGTATATGGATATTTATTATAATAATAGAGGCCCAAAATTCTACACTGGGGATGCGGGGGGAGTCCCCTCAGTCCAGCCCAGCCTGCACCAGCTCCAATCCAGGACCCCTCAGAGGATATCCAACTGTTGGTTTAGGCCTGATCCCTTTCATAATCCGGGACCGCTGGATCCTAACCACTCACCTGCCCCCTGCCTGGTCGCCCCTAACAGCCTCTGCCTGCTGGCCTGATATCCTGTAACTGCCCCCCCTCCCCCGCCAGCTTGATCACCCCCAACTGCCCCTTGCTGCCAGCCTGGTTGCCCCCAACTGCCCTCCTGGCCGGCCTGGTTGCAACTACTGCCCCCCCCCCCGCTGGCCTGGTGGCCCCCAAATGCCCCCACCCATGCCGGCCTGGTCACCCCTCACTGCCCCCCCTGCCAGCCGAATTGCCCCACACAACCTTCTGTTCAATCGTTGTGTGAGGGCATCTCGACCAATTTACATATTACCCTTTTATTAGTATAGATTGTTTGTAATAGAAAATAAACACAAAAGCCCTGGCTGGGTAGTTCAGTTGACTAGAATGTTTTCCCAATATGCCAAGGTTGTGGGTTTGATCCCTGATCAGGGCATATACAAGTATCAACCAATGACTACATAAATTAGTGGAGCAACAAATCTCTCTCTCTCTTTCTCTCTCTCTCTCTCTCTCTTTCTCTCTCTCTCTCTCTCTCTTAAAAAAGTAGAAAGAAATATAACAAAGAAAGCCTGCAAACATGACAATTTTATATGCTTCAACCTAATCAAAAGAAACTAAATGGTCTTCAATAGGGAATAGTTGAATGAACAATGTTATATCTTTATTGTGGAATTCTATACTGCTGTTAAAAATACAGTCAAGCCCTAGCTTGTTTGACTCAATGGATAGAGCATCAGCCTGCAGACTGAAGGGTCCCAGGTTTGATTATGGTCAAGAGTACATGCTTAGGTTTAATGCAGAAGGCAGCTAATCAATGGTTCTTTCTCATCATTGATGTTTCTATCTCTCTCTCCTCTCTTCCTCTCTGAAATCAATAAAAATATATTTTAAAAAATACAGTCAAACCTCGATTCTCAAACATGTTCCATCTTGAGCAATTCGCTTCTCAACCTGACATCTCTTCCATGCTGATACCTGTATGATCAGTCAAGCACCTCTCAGGTGACAAAGGAGAGAATGCATGAGTCAGTTTGCTGCTAAACCTCACATTGTTAACATCTCAGGAAATTGTGCTATGAATATTTTCTTTTTTTCTTTTTTTGCTTTTGTTGCTTCTTCTTATTAAATTTTCATTCTTTAACTGTACATTTCCTTTTTGTCAAATTTCATTTAATGTCATGTACTTTTTGTTTTTAAAATGTTTATAAATTAAACAATACATTAGACATGTTCTGTATATAAGAAAGATTAAAACAGAATCATTTGGGGGTTTGGAATGGATTAATTCAATTTACATTATTTCTAATGGGAAAAAATTATTTGTTGTTCAACCAGCCTTCCAGATTGAATTAAGTTTGAGAACTGAAACTTCTTTGTAATTATAAAGATTTATATGTATTGATTTGGAAATACAGACTTTTATGTTGTTATTGAAGAGCAAATTAGAGAATAATATGTATGGTGTGATGGAATTTTTATTTAGAGAAAAGAAGCAATGAAGGGAAAGAAGATAGAAGGAAACTTAATTCTACTTTAGACACCTTATTATTTAAAATACTATGAGAACCATTATTTTTTAACTAGAGGCCTGGTGCATGAAATTCATGCACTTGGGGGAGGGGGTCTTCAGCCCGGTCTGCACCCTCTCACAGTATGGGAGCCCTTGGGGGATGTCCGACTGATGGCTTAGGCCCGCTCACAACAGCAAATGTCCTAAGCCAGCAGTCAGACATTCTTAGCACTGCTGCAGAGGCAGGAGAGGCGCCTGACCCTGCTGCTGCACTTGTCAGCTGTGAGCCTGGCTTCTGGCTGAGTGGCGCTCCCCCTGTGGGAGTGCACTGACCATTAGGGGGCAGCTCCTGCATTGAGATTCTGCCCCCTAATGGTCAGTGTGCATCATAGCAAACTTGTCATTCTGCCCTTCGGTCAATTTGCATATTAGCCTTTTATTATATAGGACTCAAATGACTGAGTCTTTAAAAATAGCTAATAAAATTAAAGTGAACAAAATAGTCATTGGTAACTTTAGACAAAGCTATTTTAGAAGAGTTATGAGAATCCAAGCAAAGAATGCAGTGAGCTGAGAGATTAATGGAAAACAGGGAGGTTTCCCTGTTATTTTTCCAGAATTTTGTTGTTAAAGGCAAGAACACAATTGGGTGGCTGGAAAGAAATTTGGAGGTGGAGTAATTGGGGGTTGACTTGGTTAGGGTTGATTGGTTTACTTTTTAAATTTAAAAGGAACATGGTCGTATTTATAACAGTGGGTGACCTAATAATGAATGAGGAAAGAAAAGAGACTTCCCAAAGGATCTGGAGCTCAGCAGGACGGACCGGCCTTGGATGGGAGGAGGAGACCGGCCACTTCTGGATGAGAGGAGAATGAGCGTGCCTATTAGGCTGCTGAAGTTCCAGCTCCCTTCCTCCCACACCCACTTTCACGGACTTCTTCCAGAGGTCTTAAGAGGGCCCTGGGCAGTGATTTAATAAGGCCATGTTAGCCGAAACCGGTTTGGCTCAGTGGATAGAGCGTCGGCTTGGGGACTGAAAGGTCCCAGGTTCGATTCCGGTCAAGGGCATGTACCTTGGTTGTGGGCACATCCCCAGTAGGGGGTGTGCAAGACGCAGCTGGTCGATGTTTCTCTCTCATCGTTGTTTCTAACTCTCTCTCTTCCTCTCTGTATAAAATCAATAAAATATATTTTAAAAAAAAATAAGGCCATGTTAGATGTGCATGAGATTTATTGGGAGAGCATGATAGCCCCCAAGGTGATAGCCCCCAATAATTGTTACCTCATAATAGTCGCATTCCTGTGAAATCCTCTTCTACTGAAAAGAGTTGACCTGTTGCTGCAGTGACAGAGTGTGACCTTAAGGTTAGACAAAAAAAGACATTATGGCTTCTGACTTCCTCTCTTGGAGCACTTTCTGTAGGGGAAATTGTCTGCCATGCTCTCACGGACCCTCTGACTCTATGGAGTGGTCGACATGGTGAAGACTAAGCGGTCCTGCCAACAGCCAAGTGAACCAGCTTGGAGGCAAATCCTCCAAGATCAAATCAAGCCATCAGATGACTGTGCTGGGGCTAAGATCTTTTTGGGAGAGGTGGGGGGGGGGGCGCGCGAGGGGGGGTAACATCTTGACAGCAGCTTCACCACAGATTCTAGATATCTAATCTGCCACCAAATTCCTGACCCCTAGACACTGTGAGAAAATAAATATTTATTTTGTTTTAAGCCACTACCTAATGGGGATAACTGCTCCACAGTGGTGGGTAACAAGAGAAGGGAGAGAGATCCTTAAGATTGAGACATAGTCAGCCCTTTGTGGGAGGAGATCAGGAAAGATTGGAGTAGGAAAGGTCTTAGACCACACAGTTCTAAGAATGGATTTACCTGGTAGATGAGGAGTTCCCAAGCCAGAGTTACCCGTTGAAGAATTCCTATGTCTCGCCAGAATGGGCCTTCTTTAGTACTCCTGCTGTGATCTGGCACTGACTGGGAGTAACCCTTGGAAAATATAGCCCCAGTGCAAATAAGGCAGCAGATCCAGGGGCAGTTGTCAGCACTGTCAGTCAACTTACGTTCCATGTAGCAAGAGATCTGAGTGACATATTTTTATAGCTACCACAGCAGGTCTGAGAGTATGCAGTCTAATAGCAATGAGCACAGCTAATGTTGAGATCTTGGCTTCTACATATATTTCCCCTTTGAAAGAAACAAGGGTCCCTTGTAGAAATGGCTGATACCACATCTGGGAAAAGTAAAGTATAAGATGAGTCTAGAACACCTTTGCTATGGCAGAGAGCACGAAAAAGGGCTCAAGGAATGATAGGAACAGGCCACAAGGACATAAAAGTCAGTTTGAAGGAACTTCCACTGACCAATCAGGAACAAGTTGAGCATCAAAATTAAAAACGAGAGTAAAACACTAGAACCCATTGAGTAAAGTAGGAAGTTATGAGCACAAACAGACATAAATAAATAAATGAGTACATCAAAAGTTTAATGAGGAATAGGCCCTGGCTGCTGTGGTTCAGTTGGTTGGAGCATCGTCCAATACTCCAAAAGGTGGCAGGTTCAATTCTCAGTTAGGTCATATACCCAGGTTTCAGTTAAATTCTTGGTTGGGGCATGTGTGGGAGGAACTGATCAATGTTTCTCCCTCATCTCTCTCTCTCTCTCTCTCTCTCTCTCTCTCTCTCTCTCTCTCTCTCTCAGTAAAAAGAAGAAATGAATTTTTTTTTTTCTGAGGAATGTGATGTTAGTGTGGTTTGAGGGGGAAAAAGACTTGACAGATACTACCTTAATCAAGGAATCAAAGGGAACATCATTAGTAATGGGACGAATTGAAATCATGAGCCACTGACAGGATATAATGAGAAGAAAGCAGCATTACTTCTATGATATTCTTGCTGCCAAGGTTGTATAACCTGAGTCGAATCACAAGAAAAAGCCAGTAAACCCCAAATTAAGAAACAAGTTACCAAATAACCTGTCTTCTTCAAAAGTGTCAAGGTCCTGGAAGTCAAGGAAAGACAAGGACTTGTTTCAGGCTAAGGGAGACTAGAGAAACATGACTGAACACAGTATGTGATGTTAAGTGGGTCTTGTTGCTATAAAACATTTTATTGAAACAGACATAACTTGAGTCTAAAGATTATATAGCAGTCACATATCAAAGTTAATTTTCTGATTTTTTTTTTTTGTGATTATAGGAGAGAGTCCTTCTTTATAGAAATAACACAAACAAGCATCTGGGAATGATGGAGCATTAGATCTGCACTCACTCGCAAATGGTTCAGAACAAAAAGTTCTTGACACACTACTTAATTTTCCTTGAACGTTTTGAATATTTTTTTAAAAATAAAGTGCTTATGCTATTTAAGTATAAATGTGTTATAAATAGAAATTTTGTTATTTGAATCCAGAGAGCCTTTTAACACTTTTTTAACTTAATGAGTAACTACACTCTCCCCCCTTCTTCTCTCCCCATCTAAGTTAACTGCAATTCATTCACTAGACTGAAAAGAATCTCAGCATTTAAATACCTAATCGCTTTATTTCATCTTTGGCACAAATGAACTGGATTTCCCCACAGGTATGAGTCACCTGATAACAAATTTCCTGGCTTAAATAGGTTTAAAATTGCACTGTTAGTACAAACCGCATCGTGAACTGTGCCTCAGATTCGGGATTTACAGTAACAATGTGTTTTTAGCATTCGTGTTCCTTCTCAACATATGCATTTTTCTTTCATGCTGTAAAGTTTTTCTGATGTTGAAAAGTTAGTATGCAGCGATGCCTTCGCACTCCCAGAAAATCAGACAGCTTGGTGTGTTTGTAGCTTTAATCTGAATTGTAAAACACTACATTCTTTCAATTTCCTCACACACACACACACAAAAAAAAATGAAATGAAAGAAATATGCAATTGTTATTTTGGAGGCATAGGTCCAGATAAATAAAACATGGTCCGAACCTCCTCCTCACCACACCCCGGCCACTTCTGAGAGGAATATTGCCATCAAGGGAGGAGAAATTCTTCTTTCCTTCAGCATTGTCAGAATCTGTTCAATTCGGAGGCATATGTGCCATATTTTTGCCTTGGAGATAAAAAAAGAGGGGGGAAAAAATCAGTCTTGCCAAAATTTTCTTTGTCTGGAAACATTTAGACAAGTTTCTTACATTAGTGTGTCTCAAAGGTGGAAGAAGTCGGGGTAGATGGAGTCCCCTCTCCCGGACTTTGAGCAGGGTTGTTAAAACGAGGGTGGGACCTGCTGCTGGCATCTCATGGGTAGAGGCCAGGAATGCTGCTACAACTCCTGCAATCCCAGGACAGTCCCCACAGCAAGGAATGGTTAGGACCCGGATGGAAAAACCCTGCCCGGGATGAAAACAGAGAGGAGAGAGAAATCGTGAGAAAACATATGCACCAAGAAAGCACAAACACGAAACAACAACAACTAATCATCAAACTATGACTTTCACACAGATTTATAAAGATACAAATGCTTAGGGATTAAATTCCTATGTTGTGGCCTTTTAGGATCTTCTTGAGAAGCGGTCAAGGCCATTTTGAGTTTTCCCATGACCTCCTGAGGACAAAGATGGCGGAATCTCTCTCTTCCCTCGAGGAGCTAAGAGTTTTTAGTGGTGGGGATACCTTTCAATAGAGAATCATGATACAAAGGGCAAGAGCTAAAAGGGCAGGTAAAGTATTTATCACGGATCTTCTCTAAGCCAAGCATTTCTGCTCATTTTGAGAAATTCTAATACCGGCTCTCTCCAGTGAATATTATTCCCATTTTACAAAAAAAAAAAAAAAAAGAAACAGTGTGATTAATTAGAAGTGCTAACAAATACGTGTCAGGTACCGTTCAAAGCGTTTCTATACAGGGGATGGGCAAAAGTAGGTTTACAGATGTTATTCTTGTATATTAATTTTTATATGATTAATTATTATATGATTAATTTGCTATTATTTGTCTTTTTTTTTCCCCATACGAACAGTTGTAACCCTGTATATTAAGTCATGTTATCCTCACGATCATCCTGTGGGGTGAGTACTAACATCATCATCCCCATTTTACCTATGTAGACACTGATGCCCCCAAAGTTCAGTCCAAAGTCTCACAGCCAGGCTGTCTGACTCGAGCATCTATGCTCTTCACAATCCACCCCAGTGCCTTTTAAGCCTCATCTGAAAAAGGAAATGCTCAAAAAAAAAAAAAAAAAAAAAAAGGAAATCTTACCATTTGCACACACACCACAATAGCCCTAGACCAAGCACATCAAACACAAAGGCTAAACACGGGCCAAATAAACGAGGCATGCAGCCCACAGACCGAGAGTTTGACGGGCTTGTCCTAGAGGGTGTTATGCTAAACGAAATAAGTCAGACAAAGGCAAAATACCATATGATTTCACTTATACGTGGAATCTAAAGAACAAAATAAATGCACTAACAAAATAGAAACAACTTCATAGATACTGAGAACACACTGACGGTTGCCAGAGGGGGAGGGGGACTGGGAGGCCAAGTGAAAAAGGTGAAGAGATTAAGAAATACTCATCGACCGTTACCAAATAGTCACAGGGATGTGGGGGTAGCATAGGACGCATGGTCAGTAATACAGGTTTTCCGCTTCAAATTCACTCTTTTGCAAATCAAATTTGCTTGGCAAAAGGGTGAGTTTGACTTGTAAAAGGGTGGTGGTGTAATAACTATGTATGTTTCCAGGGGGGAATCGCCATGTAAAGTATATGATTATCTAACCACCACTATACTTTACATCTGAAACTAAGGCGAAATAGTGTTAAATGTAAACCGTGTTTGAAAAGTAAATTAAAAAATTTTTAAGTAATGGTTGATCTATCTAGGTATAAAAGCCAGAGCATGTCTGAAAACAAATGCTCTCATTTGCTACGCCGTATTACATATTCTCACCAGGTCCAGGAAAGTGGCCATGGTGCTACCGGCTCACCGATGCCTGACTTTGGGGAAGAAAAACAAAAAACAAACAAACAAACAAAAAACAGAATTCACTCTGAAGGTGGCATCTGAACCCATATTGGAAGTCTAAGGAGAAAAGTCATGGAGATGGACAGCACAGGCAAGAAGAGAGCAGGACAAATCGGCTATCAGTGTCTTGTGGCTGGAATGTATTGTAGTATATGGCAGAGCCTGGAGTGGTAAGCAGGGGCCAGATCAAGAAGTGTGAGCTTGCCAAAACGGGTTTGGCTCAGTGGATAGAGCGTCAGCCTGCGGACTGAAGGGTTCCAGGTTTGATTCTGGTCAAGGGCATGTACCTTGGTTGCGGGCACATCCCTAGTGGGGGTTGTGCAAGAGGCAGCTGATGAATGATTCTCTCCCATCAATGTTTCTCTCTATCTGTCTCTCTGCCTCTGTAAAAAGTCAATAAGATATATTAAAAGAAGAAGAAGAAAAGAAGGAGGAGGAGGAGGAGGAGGAGGAGGAGGAGGAGGAGAAGAAGAAGAAGAAGAAGAAGAAGAAGAAGAAGAAGAAGAAGAAGAAGAAGAAGAAGAAGAAGAAGGAGAAGAAGAAGAAGAAGAAGGAGTGACCCTGGTCCCATAGGCTAAAGGGAATTGTTAAAATGCCATAGCAAGTTAAAAGACTTGATATCATCATTTAGAATGGTTATTTGGGGAGCTAGCACAACTTTCTCCCATTCTTTTTTGTCCCCAGCCCACCCCACCCCACCCCCCCCAGCAATTCTCCTCATCAACTCTCAACCACACTCAAGACAGCTGACACACAGGAGTTGTTAATGACGGCAGGGCTGTTGAAAAGCAGGAAGCAGTGTGATGCAAGCGCAGCCAAAATTACACTCTCTAGATTGATGTGGTTGCATACATTTTGTGTGACAGTGGTCCTATTAGCAGTACTCATCCAGAGCTTTATAGGTTACCAAGCTTTTTCACAGCACTCTGTCGTTTGATCATCAAAACACACCAAGGAGGGTAGGTATTATCCCATTTCACAGATGTGGAAGCTGAAGCTTACAGAGGAGTGTGTGAGTAAGTGGAAGAAGCAATGAACGCAGAACTCCAGACTGCCCGTCTTAGCCTCCCTCCTTGGCTTCTTGCCTTTCCTACCTCCCACCTTAACGAGGCTTCTTTATATGGGTGTTCATTTTCCCACTTGTGTGGGACAGCAGAAGACAGAAGGCTTGAGTCAGTTTTCCCTTCTCTTGAAGAGGGCTAGCCCACTTACTTGGGCACCTATACTTGCTAATGCAGCCCTGTAAGATTTTCCCAAATGCAGTAGCCGCCCTGCCCCCGCCCCCGCCCCTTATATGTGGCTCCAGTTATCTGTGGTCAATAGCAGTCTAAAAATATTAAATGAAAAATTACAGAAATAAACAATTCATAAATTTTAGATTTCACATAATTCTGCCTGCTGGTGTGGCTCGGTAGTTGAGCGTGGACCTTTGAACCAGGAGGTTATGGTTCTATTCTGGGTCAGGGCTCCATCCCTAGTGGGGGTGAGCAAGAGGTGGCCAATCAATGATTCTCTCTCATCATTGATGTTTCTCTCTCTCTCTCTCTCTCTCTCTCTCTCTCTTTCTCTTTCTCATCATGTTTCTCTCTCTCATCATTGATGTTCCTCTCTCTCTCTCTCTCTCTCTCTCTCTCTCTCTCTCTCTCTCTCATCATGTTTCTATCGCTCCCTCTCCCTTCTTCTTTGATATCAATAAAAATATATTTTTATAAAAACAAACTACCACACATGGGTGTTGGACCAGCCTATTTGGCACTTCCACACCTCCCACCAGTCTCAATGTGCTTTCTTTTTAATTTTCTAGTTGTAGCACTTTGGTTCAGCCAGATTTTGGGTGGTTCTGAGTGATGGTTGTTCTGTGGTTTAGTTGTAATTTTAATGTGGTTGTGGGAGGAAGCGAGTAATGTGTTTACCTACACCGCCATCTTGACCAGAAGCTCCCTAAACAGTTCCTTTTGTCAGAATCACATACCTCTACCTTTTTCTCTCAGCTACTTTCTTCTTTTTCTTCAAGACTATGTTCTGAAGTGCAAGTTCCAATTTCTCCAGTCAATATTTCCTTGACTTAAATATCCTTTCTTTGCTTCCACATCTCTCCATAAAAACCTTTGTCACTGCATTTAACTTCACTGTATTTAAATCATTTGTTTATTTGACTGTCTCTTCCAGAATATGTTATACTCTTTTGCAAACCATCTTTTTATCCTAGTTCCTAGTAGAATTTCTGGCAAATAGTAGTTAGGTAATAAAGTCCTGTGAGCTGGAATTCTGTAAGAATTTTTTTCTATTCCATTCCATAGACTTCCTGCCAAAGAGAAGAGGTCCCTCTCACGGTAGCATGATAGAAGGCTCAAGAAGTGGGCAGTGTCCAGAGGGCATGGTTCAGTGGTTGAGTGTTCACCCATGAACCAGGAGGTTATGGTTGCAATCCTAGTCAGGGCACATACCCAGGTTTTGAGCTCGATCCCTAGTGAGGGACATGCAGGAGACAGCCAATTGATGATTCTCTTTCATCATTGATGTTTCTATCGCTCTCTCCCTCTTTCTGCCTTTCTATAAAAAAAAATTAAATAAATTAAATTAAATTAAATTAAAAAGGCAGCAGGAATGAGGTCATAAAAGGTTAGGCCTTTCATGCAAAGGGGTACAAACACTCACAGATTAGCAATGGAGAGTCATTAATGAAACTTTTTTCCCTGTGAACTCAAGAAGAGCCTAGGCAAGAAAAAAAAGAAGTGTAGGTAACCAGTCTGGCCACAACAGAAACAAAGTTGATACACAAAAGAACTCCTAGTCTACCTAGAGTTCTAGACACCCTCCTCAGGGCCAGAAGCACCTCAGAGTGAGAAGGTAGGTACCTGCGCCCACAGGTGTACCAGGCTGGAGTGAGCAATGAAGAACAAAGTAGGAAACACTTCCTGACAGGAAAAACTCAAATAGTTTAATTGCAGAGGCATGCACACAGGTAGGTACTGTATAAACAATTCCCTGGCATGGTGTGTCTCAGACATGAGCATGCATCAGAATCACCTGCAGGGCTTGTCAACATGCCTATGGCCAAGACCCATCCCCAGAGATTCTGATTTGGTAGTTGTGAGAGGTGTGGCCTGAAAATTGGTTTATCTAACAAGTTCCCAACAGGTCTTCTAGTCTTAGGGACAACACTTTAATGACCACCCCCCTAACACCCAGTCCACATTTTTTTTTTCTCAATAGATGAGCTTGCCGGTACTTTACTGAGAGAAGCATGTTCTCTGTGATACAAAATTTAGCTCTCTCCTTGCTGACATCATTCTTTCTTCCACTGACTCCTCTTGACATTCTCAGATAGGTGCTGGGGGGAGGCGAGGAGAGGACAAAAACACCTTCCCTTGATGGAAGTATTCCTTAACCATCAACCTATATCTCTCTTTCACTTGCAAACTTTTAAAATTGTTCATATTGACTACTTTCATTTCCTCACCATTCATCCTCTTTAACATCCTGTAATCTTTCTTCTACCCTCACCTACCACTCTACTGTCCATACAGATTATTTGACCTTTATGATCACCAGATCCAGTTGTTGTATTGTCAAACTTATGTGACACAGATTTGACATTGTTGACCCAACTGTTCTCCATATTTATAAGAAAAAGCTGTATGTTTGGAACACTTTTCACATGTCCCCATCCCTTCATTAACTCATTTTGCTTCTCCTTACTAATGCTATTTTTCCCTTATCATATTCTTGAAGAGTACTTAGACAACAGAGATGAATACCTCCTGTTAATAGGACCCCATTTTGGTTCAGGCATCCAGGTTAGGTAGGCCCCTTCCTATTTCAAGATGAATCATGATTGATTTAAGCCAACATATTACAGTAGTCCCTCCCTTATCGCTTGCGGAGGGTGACAGGGGAAGGAAACGTTCCAAGACCTCCAGTGGATACCCAAAACCACAGATAATACCAAACACTCTATATACTTTTCCCCCCTATGCATACATATGATAAAGTTTAATATATGTTAGGCATAATAAAAGATTAACAACAACTAATAACAATAAAATAGGACAATTACAACAATATTCTATGATAAGAGTTATGTGACTGTGGTCTTTCTCACATGCAAAATATCTTATTGTACTGTACTCAGTCTTCTTGTGATGATGTGAGATGACAAAATGCTTTATTAAGAGGAGAGCTTTCACCTTCTCCCTGAAAGGAAGCACTTTACAAATCCTCTTTGGCATATTTTAACTGCCAGCCTCACTACTCATGAGCTGTGGGTCCATTATTACAAGTAAAACAAGGGTAACTTGAACATCAACACCATGATACTGCACAGTTGACCTGATCATTGAGAAGGCTACTAGGTGATTTAATGGACAAAAGGATGATTCATGTCCAAGGCAGAACAGAGAGAGATGGAGCGAGATTTCATCATGTTACTCAGAATGGCACCTAATTTGGCACCTAATTTTAAACTTATGAATTGTTTCTTTCTGGGATTTTCCATTGAATGTTTTCAGACCGAAGTCGATCACAGGTAGCTAAAAATGCCAATAAGGTGCGACTATAGAAACCCCTTTTCCCACTAAAAGTGACTAAAGACAAGTCTATGGTTCTGTTTTGGCCAATGAGACAAAAAGGAGAGGTTTGGTGTAAAGGGGGGTGGTTGTGGAGAGGAAGAGGGGGAGTCCTAAGAATTCTTTTTCTCCTTTCAATAAAAAGAAACACAGGGAGAGATTACTTTTCCTGCTTTGAATACAGTTTACATGAGGATGTGAGGCTGGAAGCAAGCTTGGAACTGTGGCAATGACTATATTACTAAGAAGGGCGACTTCTGAGGCCCAAGCCATCCCATCAAAGGTGTCAAAGCAGAAAGTTGGAAAGCACCTAGATTATCAACAGCATCATTTTGTAACTGAATTAACCAACCTCAGAATCGTCTGTCTTCAGACTTGTTGCTATGTGAAATAATAAACCCCTGTTTAGCCCAAGCTAGTGCTTATAAAACCTGAATGGGCATATGAGTCCCCCGAGGGTCTTGTTAAAGTGCACTGTTCCGACTCAGTAGGTCTGGGGTGGAGTCTAGACTCTGCATTTCTATCACACTCCCAAGCGATGCCCCTGTTGTGGATCCAAGGACCACATTTTGTTTTTGTTGGGTGTGTTTTTTCTTTATTGATTAAGGTATTAAATATGTGTCCTTATGCCCCCCACCATTGTCCCCACCCCTCACTCATGCCCTCACCCCCCTGGTGTCTGTGTCCATTGGTTAGGCTTATATGCATGCATACAAGTCCTTTGGTTGATCTCTACCCCTTACCTCCACCCTCCCCTACCTTTCCTCTGAGGTTTGATGGTCTGATCGATGCTTCTCTGTCTCCGGATCTGCTTTTGTTCATCAGTTTATGTTGTTCATTAATATTCCACATATGAGTGAGATCATGTGATATTTATCTTTCTCTGACTGGCTTATTTCACTTAGCATAATGCTCTCCAGGTCCATCCATGCTATTGCGAATGATGAGTTCCGTCTTTTTTATAGCAGCATTGTATTCCATTGGGTATATGTACCACAGTTTTCTAATCCACTCATCTGCTGATGAGCACTTAGGCTGTTGCCAAATCTTAGCTATGGTGAATTGTGCCGCTATGAACCTAGGAGTGCATATATCCTTTCTGATTGGTGTTTCTAGTTTCTTGGGATATATTCCTAGAAGTGGGATCACTGGGCAAGGACCACACTTTGAGTTACAAGGACCTAAGCTCATTTAGTCAGGCATTCTGTTTTCTTGCAGTCTAATGCATCCTGACTGAACACACACCTCTAGCGTCTACATACCACTCGAAGTAACTGCTTGCAAATGCAATTGAAGTGCTTCTCACAGATGCATTACAAACAAACAAAAAGCTTAAAGCCCAATGTTAAAGAAAAAATAATATTTTGAAAGCCATGATACCTAGGATATTTTGTACCCTGGGTACATATTAGCTAGAGGTAAGTGATTGCTGTTATTGTTGCATTTGGGGTGGCCATGAAGGAGTTTGGGGGACAATTATTTTTCTTTTTGTTTAGGGTGACTCCTAAAAAAAGTCTTTTCCTGTTTTTATATAGTGAAACCTAATTTCTCCTTGATTCCTCCACCAACCCCCACCACAAGTGGAGTTAAAAATAGCAGGGAGCTATTTATTTTGTGCCAATTTCCCTTAGGATGTCTGCAGATGTTAACAGATACTTCAAAGTCGATAAAGGAACCTCAGGTTTTCACATTGGAGTGGGTGGAGAATGGCAGGTCCTTGATCCCTATTAACTCACTTGGTTGGGTATTGTTTTCACTGCTAAGAAAAGCCTTCCTAATGAGAATATAAATATTTTTATTTTAACACAGTTTTAATCTACATGAAAGTCATAGGCATTAACTCCTTCACTACCAAAATGCATACTTCTCAGAATTCAGACACACAGACCACATAGCAGGACACATTTGATGTCGGAATGAATTGAACTGGCATGGAAAAGAAAAATTACAGCTATTTACAACTGCAGAGAAGATGTCAGGTCATCAGAGTGCATGCTATAGCCATTCTTGATGATTGATATGAAAGCAGGAAATTTATTTATTGATTCACAAATAATACTATCTGAGCACCTCTTAATAGGAGTAAATACTAAAAAATAAAGCTCAGAATCTGCTACATTTAAGAGAAGTGTTGTATTGTTGAAAACATTCTAGACATATGCATAGGAAACACTAGTAATAGTGGACAATAACCCCACAAAAGATTTTTGAGACACACAGTGCCAACTGAGGGGTAGGGGGACGGTAAGTGCTAGGAGTTCATATGCATTAGCTCCCTCATCAGTTTGATTTCATGAGTCAAGGAAGATTCTCTCATAGGAATGATCAGATGATCACAATATGAAAAAGGGGAAATAGAGGGGAGAATGATACTCCACTCAAGGAAGACCTAACAGCAAGCCATGTCCAGAGACCAGTAACTGGAGCAGAGATTTCATTTGGTGAAAAGTAATTTAGTAATGTTACAAAATATCTAAGATTTCGTTAACAAGTCCCCTTGCAGAAACCGAGGCTGAAAGGTTAGTTTGATTGATGAGCATCTAGTAAAGTTGAAAATACACACACACACACACACACACACACACACACACACACACACATCACAAGCTTCTTCCAAGAAACAGAATGTTATTCTCACCCTGTGTCATTGAGGACAGTTTATTAAAAGGACTATTTTTAAAAACATGGGTAGGGTTCATGGAAAATTGAAAAAGCACGAGGGAAGTCATGGCAGGGAACTTGGAGAACTTCATTGCTATCCTTGAAAGGATTCAAAGTGTGGTCACTAGATCCACAGACCCAATGAGCAGCAGCCTTAGGGAGAGAGAGGAATGCAGTCAGCCCTCTGAGACCCAGCAGGATATGAGCCAAGAGCATACATGTTCTAATCTCACACCCTACTCCCCACTCCCACTCCCACCCCTTTCCTCCCACTGGCTTAGTCCAACAAGAAGCTAGAGGACAAGGACATTCATTGATGCAGTCCACATAGGTTAGCTTCCCCATCAGAGCAGAATGGAGGAGAGAGTGGACTTAGGGGGCAATGAAAAGCATCTGGCAGATCATTTGACCCACATGTCTACTTTCAGGTTTACGCCCCAAAGAAACTCTTCCAAAGGTATACAAAAGCACAAGTACAAATATTGTCTTTTTAAAAATATATATATATTTTATTGATTTTTTACAGAAAGGAAGAGAGAGGGAGAGTTAGAAACATTGATCAGCTGCCCCTTGCACACCTCCTACTGGGAATGTGCCTGCAACCAGGTTACATGCCCTTGACTGGAATCAAACCCAGGACCTTTCAATCCGCAGGCCGACACTCTATCCATTGAGCCAAACCGGTTTCGGCACAAATATTGTCTTGCTGTGTTGTTAGTAGTAATTGTAAATTGGGGGGTAAACCTGAATGATCATCAACAAGGGGCTACTTCTAGAAATATATCCCAAGAAACTAGAAACACCAATTAGAAACGATATATGCACCCTTATGTTCATACCAGCACAATTCACCATAGCTAAGATTTGGAAACAGCCTAAGTGCCCATCAACAGATGAGTGGATTAAAAAACTGTGGTACATACCGTGTTTCCCCAAAAATAAAACACCCTCCGAAAATAAGACCTACTACAGGTTTCCTTCTCAGTGAAATATAACGCATCCCCCCGAAAATAAGGCCCCCCTATGCTAAACATGAGAGATTTGGTCCACTGATTCTGAAAGAAATGGAGTCACAAGAAATTCACCAAGAAATTCAGGAATTGGATTGTTATGATGATGTTCCAGAAGATGATGACATGATTGTCATTGAATAAATGAGTAAATTCTTGATACTGTAGGATTCACAGTTTGTCTGGTTTGTGTTGACAGCTACCATACTACCATACCATATACAGGTAATAAATTTCCTTTATTTTCATTTAACAATAAATGTGTACCGTATTTTTCTTCATGGAAAAATAAGACATCCCCTGAAAATAAGACCTAGCGCATCTTTGGGAGCAAAAATTAATATAAGACACTGTCTTATTTTCGGGGTAACAGGGTATACACAATGGAATACTACACTGCAATAAAAAAGGAAGAGTTCTTACCATTTGCAACAGCATGGATGGAACTGGAGAGCATTATGCTAAGTGAAATAAGCCAGTCAGAGAAAGATAAATATCACATGATCTCACTCATTTGTGGAATATAACAAACAACATAAACTGATGAACAAAAACAGATCCAGAGAAAGAGAAACATCAGACAGGCTGTCAAACCTCGGACAGAAGGTGGAAAGGGTGGGAGTAAAGGGAAGAGATCAACCAAAGGACTTCTCTGCATGCATATAAGCCTCACCAATAGACACAGACATCAGGCGGGTGAGAGCATGAGTGGGGGGATGGGAGGGGTTAATGGAGGGGGGCTAAGGAAAATAAAATATTTAAAAAATAAGGGGCTAAACTGAATTATACTCATTTTTTAGACCATAGTATAGCCATTAAAATGACTGAACTGGATATATATATAAGCATATGTGTGTGTTTTTGCATGTGTGTGCGTTGCAGAGAGATACATGCAGTATAATAGATAACTGTATAAAAAGACTTACACAGGAAAAGCAATTGTATATAGTAGATCTATAGAAACATGAATAGAATACATGAAGTCAGAGAGATGAAAATGATGACAGTAGTTTCCTCTGGTAAAGGAGGAAAATTGAATGATATTGTGGAAGATGGGAAAAGGAACCTTCAACTGTATTCCTTATTTTCAAAAGATCTGAAGCAAATATGACAAGGCTAGTGACAACTGCTGTGAAGGGGGTGAGGGGAAGCATTGAAAGGAGATGGAGAGGGGTGGTGGATAATGTTTAAAATTTAGATAGAGTGATTGCAAAAGGTCCTTTCGGGAGGTAACATTAGAGCAGAGGCAAATGGAGGGAAGGTAAAGCATTGAACACCTGGGCACTAGTACTCCAAGTCGAGGGAACAGCTAGTGCAAACACTGAGGGCAGCAAGTTAGGCCATTCAAGTGCCAGGCCAGTGTGGACGGAGGACAGGGAGGGAGGGAGACAGGAGCGAGCACAGGGGGTTAGGCAGAGACCAGGCCTGGCAGGGCTCACAGGCCATAGTATAGACAGTGGTGAGATTCATGGGGAACAGGAAGGAGAAAAAAAGGGAGGTACCTGAGAAAGGATAGCAAGGACTTCATGAGTGACTGATTATAGGTGCAGAAACAACGGAGAGAAAGAAAATGTCAAGTATTCAGTTCATTAGGATCGGAAGAATGTGATGGTGATTTCCACTGGTGGAACCAGGGCATTGTGGAAACTGAAAAAATAAAAACGCGGTTTGGAGAAAGAAATCTAATAAGGTTAAGGGAAAATATCAGGGCACTGTCCGTTATTTTTAGGTTTATGTGAATTTTACAACTTCTTTCCCAGAAGTTCCCAGAAAATGCCTTTTTCATGTATTTTTCCCATCTCATGGGCCTATATTAATTCATGGTCCTGGATCAAACACTGAACCAATCCAGGTGTGGCAGAGATGGGAATTAGTTTCCACACTCTACTTTTCCTTTTAGCTCAAGAAGTATCCCCTTTCCCCCAGTTTTAGCTGAGAACACAGCCACTCACTAGTTTCTGAGTCCTGAGCAGATCAGTGGGAGGAGAGGGGAATAGAGTGTCAGCCTGCAGGCTGAAGGGTCCCGGGTTTTATTCCTGTCCAGGGCACATGCCTGGGTTGCTGGCTTGATCCCCAGTGTGCGGCGTGCAAGAGGCAGCTGATTAATGATTCTCTCTCATCATTGATGTTTCTATCTCTCTCTCCCTCTCCCTTTCTCTCTGAAATCAATAAAAATGTATGTTTTTAAAAAATAGAAAAAAGAAGATGGATAAGTACTTTTTAAAAAAAAGTACTGATGCCCTGGCTCCAATTAAATCAGAATCTCAAGAAATGGTCAGTACAGCCACTGCTTAAATATCCAATAATACATCTGGAGTCTGACAAGACTTCTGATTCAGAAACAGTGCCCACCCCATGTGAGGGAAGCACAGCCCTATGAGAGTTCTATCCTGAGTATATTGTTCACCTGTCCTTACCCCTGCCAATCCCTGATGCCCACTAAAAAAAATAGGGCTACTGTTGTGAGAAGAGGCAGGAGTAATTCTGGGCAGGGGGAAAGTGAAAAAACAATTATAATACTACAGTTGGTATAACTGTGCCTACGGCTTGAATTTCATACACTGGGCCTACACAGCAGTTACTAGCTGCCTAAGTCTTATTTTATTATAGTTCAGGACCTGGGTGGAGTTGAACTTAAACCTGTAAGTAAACAAGTTTGGGACACAGGATCCAGTACAGATAGCAGCAAAAGGTTTGAGTAAAGGGCATAAAAGTCAGGAGGGAAATTCCCTTCTTTTTTTTCGCCCCCAAAGGGTAATACCTTACAATGTTGGAAATTTTAAGGTAAACATTTAAAATCCTCCTGTAAGTTTCAAATGTGTTATAGAATGTATAGCCAATTGGATTAAGATATGATTCATAATCTATATGTGTAGTTGTTTCTTAAATGATAAAACGAATGATGTTTGTTAATGTTATGATTTAAGGCGCTAGAGAAGAAAGGGACCCTGGCTTTGGCTCCCTCCTCCAGCAGAGACAAAGCAGTAAGAGTGGTAAAGCCTCATTTTACAGGCTGCGTGTGCAGGTGCTGCTCCAGATGAGAAAGCCTTGCCCGAAGGTCAAATAGCCAGAAGGTCACGCTGAGTTCCCCTCGCCCTATGCTCCTGCAGGTCTGGAGGGAATGTGTGCCCAGGTCTTTACTGAAGAATTACTACACTTGGTCCATTAGACACCATGTCCCTGAGGAACATATGCATTCTTTCCTCTCTACACCCCACTCCCTATTTTATGCATAGAGAAAGCAATAACAACAATAATACTAAGTGGTGACTTTGACTTATTTCTAGTAGTGGGCTCTGTGCTGAGCATTTCATCTGCCATACTTTAATTCCCAACATAACCCTGTGAGGTGGAGGGAGTGGTGGGGGTATGCCCTGATTGCAGGTCGCTGGCCTGGGGAAGGTGGAGATGGGTTACCTAGAAGCTGGTATCTATTTTCGTTGCTACTTCATAACTGTAATTTTGCTACTGTTAATGAATCCTAATGTAAATATCTGTGTTTTCTGACGGTCTTAGGCTCTACAGCAGCGGTTTTCAAGCTGTGGGTCACTAGCAGGTTTACTTAAGACCTTCAGAAAACACAGATATTTACATTATGATTCACTAACAGTAGCAAAATTACAGTTATGAAGTAGCAACGAAAATAATTTTATGGTTGGTGGTCAGCACAACATCAGGAACTGTATTAAAGGGTCGAGGCATTGGAAAGGTTGAGAACCACTGACATATGGACACTTAGGTTTGTTTCCATATCTTGGCTATTGTAAATAATGCTGCAATGAACATGAGAGTACAGATATCTCTTTAAGATAGTGATTTCATTTACCTTTGGATAGATACCCAAAAGTGATATTGCTGGATCATATGATAGTCCTATTTTTAATTTTTGAGGAATCTCCATACTTGTTTCCACGAATGTACCAGTTTACATTCCCAACAACTGTATACAAGCATTCTTTTCAGCATTTGTTATCTCTTGCCTTTTAATTTTTTTCAATTTATTTATTTGAGAGAGAGAGAGAGGATGGAAGAGAGGAGAGAAAAACATCGATTTATTGTTCCACTTATTTATGCATTCATTGATTAATTATTGTATATGCCCTGACCAGGGATTTAACCCACCACCTTGGTGTATTGGGATGATACTCTAACCAACTGAGCTGCCTGGCCAGGGCCTCATGCCTTTTTGATAATAGCCATCCTAACCGATGTGAGATAATATATCATTATGGTTTTGATTTTCACCTCCCTGATGATGAGTGATGTTGAGCATCTTTTAATGTAACTATTGGCCATTTATATGCCTTCTTTGAAAAAATTATCTATTTAGGTCCTTTGCCCATTTTTTTACTGAGTTATTTGCTGTTGAGTTGTGAAAGTTTCTTCTATTTTTTGGATAACAAGCCCTTATCAGATTGCAAATATATTTGCAATCATAACATACAAGTATTTCTTTCCAATCCATATGTTGCCTTTTCATTTTAATAATTTCTTCTGCTGTGCAGAGCTTTTAGTTTGATGTAGTCCTACTTGTTTATTTTTGCCTTGTTTCCTGTGCTTTTGATGTCATATCCAAAAAATCATTGTGAAAATCAATGCCAAGGGACTTTTCCCCTATGTTTTTTTCTTCTAGGAGTTTTATGATTTCAGGTCTTAAATTCAAGTTTTTAATCCATTTTGAGTTGATTTTTGTGTATGATGTAAGATGAAGATCCAATTTTGTTTTTTTGCATGTGAATATCCAGTTTTTTCAAACCATTTACTGAAGAGACCATTCTTACCTTATTGTATATTCATGGCACCTTTGTTGAAAATTAGTTTTCTGTATTCATTAAAATTCTTTGAAAATATGCTCACTAACTACCTTACGAATGTACTATAAATACTACTCTAAGACTTAGGTTGATTCTATTGTTAAATGTGCTGATAGACATATTCTGCTTTAACTTTAAAGTGTAATTCTGTGTTTTGATAATGGAATTGTAGACATAGAATTACTGGGACAAAAAGTAAGATTATCTAAAGGATGTTTTAGTCTCAGGACCCTTTTACACTCTTAACTATTGTTGAAGATTTAAAGAGATTTTGTTTATATCATTATAGCTATCAATATTTCCTCCATTAGAACTTAAAAATGGGAAATTTAAAAATATTTACCTCTTCATTTAAAAATAAAATTTTAAATAAATGGGTGAATTAGTGAGAGGTAGAAGTCAAGTATGCAACTTTCCTGCAGGGCCTAAAGAAACTGCCAAGCTTCTCATGGTCCCTTTCACTGACATGAGAAACAGAGGAGCTGAGGTGTGGATGGACACAAGGCAGCCTTAATGGAAGCATAGGTGGGACAAGATGGAGAGTCTGAGGGACAGTCAGCCAGTCTCCCCACAGGACACTCAGAACATTTTCAAAACTCTAGTTCACTAGGTGGAAATTCAAAGGCTTATGCCACTGTCTTCCTTTTCACACTGCTAAAATGCCTTCCAAAATACCTGCTTGACAGGGTTCTCTTACAAACATTAAGCTATTTATCCTAAAAAAACAAAGGATGAGCCAGGCTAGACAGATAGGAATTCTCAGCCTATTCATGAGGAAGCTGACGTGGGGGTGGAGGATGGGGGGTGAAGGAGTGATTGGTGGGGAGGAGGGGAGTATTCTGATGGCTAGGCCAGTGGTAGGTCCATAGATTTTGCAGAGTAAAAATGGTTGGTTCAGTAATCTGTCTTTAAAATTTGCTGCTCCTAAAAGTGACTCAAAGATATACAAAGTACAATCTACTCCCTAAGCTACTGAGGCAGGACCTCTCCCAACTTTTATTTTTCAATCCTATATAATAAAAGGCCAATATGCAAATCGTTCCCTCTAGAGTTCAACCACTCCCTATGATGTGCACTGATCCCCAGGGGGCAGCACAGAACAAAGACAGGCCCCAGCCTGCAGCCCGAAGGCCCCGATCAGCCCTGATCACCAGCCAAGCCTAGGTACACTATCCATGCATGAATTTCATGCACCGGGCCTCTAGTGTGAATAAAAACCCAAGCAGACAATGGCCAGCCCACTTATGACAGCAGAACTTTGACCCACAGCCTCTGCTGCCATCAGCTGAAGAAGTCTAATCACTTGGCTTCCAACTCAGGATTTCTGTCCCCTTTCTGTCCAGGACTAACCTGAGAAAACCAAATACACTTCTCAAATCAACCACATAAGATGCCAGCTTCTAGGTGACCCATCTCCACCTTCCCCAGGCCAGTGACCTCCAATCAGGGTATACCTCCAACACTCCCCCCACCCCAGCCCCCACTCCTGTAAAGCTTTCCCCACTCCTCTGCTTGTCTTGAGTCTCTGCCCAATGCAAGTGATGGTGGCTGACTCCCTTACTAAAGCCAGCCCTGAATGAATAGCCTCTGTGCTCCTTTGGCTTGTCTTCGTTTATTTCCACACCACTGAATGAATAATGAAGGGCGCAAATAGAGCCAAGTTATGAAAAAAGCACCCGTTACTGAACATTTGTCAAGTGCTCTACAATCGCTTTAGTATGCCTTGTAAACACCTTGTGAAATACCGACACCCCCATTTTAGAGCTGAAAAAATTGAGAAGGAGATTAAGTGATTTGCCCAGAGCTGGGATCTGAACATAAGCCCCCCTTGTGTTTGAGGTCTGTTGTTTATCCACCCGGCTGGGCTGCACTTTGGGACCATTACCATTTTAAAGCATTTTACTCCGGGTTGAGTGAATATTAAGGAGTCAGTCCCATTTCAGTCTGGCAGGCGCTAAAGTATTGTCTTCGGTTTGTTTTTCTAAGTTTTGGTAGACGACATATGGGCTCCATTAGCTTCCCCATGTAGCACAATTTCGAGGATGGTTTCTCTTCCAAAATATTTTCGCCGTAATTTAACATTTTAAAGTTCAGCACACACCATCCACCCCTGATGCTTGTTTTTCTCAGAATTGTGCCCTTTTCCACTGCAGAGGGGAGGAGGGAGGTCAGAAATCCAGCCCCGAGGTATGTTCTGTTTTTGTGGCTGGGTGGGTGGGGGGAGGGCGAATGTCACCAGTGCTCACGCTGGACAAAGTCCTCCTGATGCAGGAGATTTCCTTCTTCGAAAAGATAAGAAGGCCGAGCCCTGGATGGCGGATGATGTGGACTGAAGGGGATGGGGAGAAAAACGGAGATAGGCAGCACCTGACTTGAGTGTGAGAATGGCCGCCTGGGAGGTTGGGTCAGGTGGGAAAGAATGATTTTTCGCAGCTCCTTGCTGTCTGCAAAACCGCATCTAGTTCCTGTCTACCTTGGGGCATCCAAAAAGAAGACTGTGTGACAGCAGCCTCTGGCCAGTGTGCCACTGTCCCTGATCAACTTAATGTGAAACACCCTGGTGGTTTGTGAGGGGACACTGGCTAAGGCTGGTAAATTTAGCACCGTGTATAGGTTCGTTAAATATGAAGCGATGACATCCATTTGCTACTAATGGTTCATCTGCCCAGTCCCCTCTCATTTACTTACTCCCTCACTTAAGAGTTTATGCATCAGCTCCAATTTCTATTTCTTCTATATTATCTTTTCAGATTTTGTTGTTTTGGATTTTCTTTTTTTTTCTTTTCTTTTTTTTAAGCTTATCATGAGCCCAGCCAGCATCGCTCAGTGGTTAAGCATCAGCCTATTAACCAGGAAGTCACAGTTTAATTCCCAGAAGGGCCACATGCCTGGATTGGGAGTTTCATTCCCAGTGTGGGCCTGCAGAAGGCAGCCAATCAATGGTTCTCTCTCATCATTGATGTTTCTCTCTCTCTCTCTCTCTCTCTCTCTCTCTCTCTTTCTCTTTCTCATCATGTTTCTCTCTCTCTCTCTCTCTCTCTCTCTCTCTCTCTCTCTCTCTCTCTCTCTCTCCCACACACACATTTCTCTCTCTCTCTTCCTCTCTGAAATCAATAAAAATATAATTTTTTTAAAAAGAGAAAAAAAAAGTTTATCATGTATATGTCTGTAAAAAAGGTCTGCAAATGTGTGCAATTGGGTATGTGTTGTCAGAACTGGATTTCCTTTTTTCCTCTGAGGGTGCGAGTGAGTGGCTTTCAGTGATTGTGAGAAGAAGCCACATCTCTGAGGAGACGCGGAGCGTGCCCATTCTTGTGTCTCCCCTTTTCCCGTTGAAGCCACACCTCTGAAGGCAGAGAGGATGCTGGAGGAAGCACAGGTCTCAGGGCCTGAGGAGTTGAGGGTATTGTTGGGAAGAGAGAGGGGAAGAAGAACAGGAGGAATGAGGGGTCCCATATGTAGGCCAGACCTATGAAGGGCCCACCACTCCTACCTTTTATAATTCTTATCTGGTTGCATTTGGGTTTCCATTCATCCCATGAAAGAAAAGCCAACAATCTTAGAGTTTAGGCACCTATAAGATGTTAAAACCAAGGAATGTTTACTGCTCACCTATTGAATGCAAAGGCCAACGGGAGCTGTCACAGCAGTAAAAACAAAGATGGAGAGGCAGGGACAAGGCTGGGCGAGTCCTTCAATTCTCTGAGCCGTATCTTTCTTACCCTTTCCTGCATGGTAGCCACAGGTGGCAAACAATAACAGACACCCGCAAATCAAAGAAAATACAAGTTGAAACTCTACTCTTCCAGTCACTTCCAATATTGCTGAGGAGACAAATTAGCCACATGAAAAGGTGAAAAAGAGAGTAAAGTTGCATAGGTAATTCTGTTGGTCCTTGATAAGGATGGTATTTGCATGTAATCATTAAAACAGAATTTAGTAAGTCTCGTGTCATCGTGTCCTATTATTTAAATGTAAATGGATCTTTCTCATTAAAAGATGAAAAAACAAATGTTTATGAAAGACATTATAAATTATGTTATATACAATGAGATTGAAAATCAAAATTGGACACACATACCTACACCCACACTATGTCTGGGTGTGTGTTGCTAGGTGCATTATTTCCACGTCTCTGTTCATGGTAGTACAGTGTGGTGGAAAGAATATTCCAATTAAAAGGCTGGAGCTCTAGGTTTTAGTTTTGATTCCTTTGCTAACTAACATCATAATTTAGGGACAGACAACTTAGAATCTGAACCTTACTTTGGCTATAAGTGTGCTCTAAAAGTTACCTTAAAATTAACCAAAAATAGGGAGTCATCTGTAATATTCTCACCTATAAAAATAGATTTAAAAATAAACAAAAAAAATATGAGAACACAAGCAAAAACATTCTGTCAGCTCACCCTCTCTATAGGCTAAGTAAATTGCTCTCTAAGGGAAGAAATAAACAAAATCAAATACTTATCTACTGGTTCCTCAGCACATGGTCTTAGTTAAGTGCTTACACTTTATCACTGTGCGCTTGGATTGCATCCTATTCTCTTAAAAAATGCATATAAGTGGTTTTAACTGGATTTTCTCTGCATGATATAGAAGCTGTTGCATGTACAGCCGATCACATTACGGCTCATTGCTGAAAGGAATGAACTTCACCAAACAGGTTTTAAAACTCACTTGTGATCATTTATGGAGTGTCTACTGTGTGCCAGGCATGCTATTAAGTATGGGAGAATCAGAGAAATAGTGCTCTCTAATATATCACAGTCTAGCGATGGAACATATAAACTGATATGTTGGAAGATACCATGGAAGTGTCTTGCTAATGGTGTAAATCAAGAGCCATGCCAGAAACCCAGGAGGATTATACATCTCCAGGGAGACTCTGGGAAGACAGTGGTGGAGGTGATGTTTGAGCTGAGTCTTGAAAGGTAAGTGGAAATTGGCCAGGTGAACAAGGGGAAGGGCATGTATAAGCAGAGGGTATAGCATGGCTCATGAAGGCGCCTGGCGCATTTGAAAAACAGAGAATAGGGGTGTAGAACTACAGCCCCAGAACCTAGATTGAGCTTGCAGCCAAGGTATGTGCTCTTGACAGGGAATCAAATCCAAGACCCTCCGTCCACAGGCCGGCGCTGGCTAACGGTTCATCTGCCACAGTTTGCCGACCACGGGGCTAAGCTAATCGCTGTTACAGTTATTGAAAAGAAAACAAATGCAGGCTTCTTTCCCCTCTGATGTCCCCGTGCAGCAGTCTCAATTCACTGTGGCCGGGGTCATAAGCAGAGAGGGCAGTGTGAGAAGAGCTAGTCCAACTCTTAGAAACAGGTCTTAAACCCAAACGGTTCCCCTACCATCTATTATACATCCGTCCCCAGTCCCTGCCAAAGCTTGGCCCCATAGCATTTCTCATCTGGACTACAGCTCGGGCCTCAGGCTGGGCTCCCCATCAAGTTTCCATCTCGAAGGAGACTGTACGCAGCAAGGAGATGGAGAGATCCAAGAGAAGCAGGAGAAAGCTCTTAAAAACACCCACAGAAAAGCCTTGTTTCCACGATTCAGTTCCATCAAAAAAAGGGGGAGGGCAGAATTTAAAAATTCTGAGGCTCTTAGTTACTAATCTGATTCTGACCTACAGGTGGCTGTTCAATAAATGCTTGTTAAATTAAATTGATTCAAGGTGTTATTTATTCAACCTACTTAAAGCTTATGTAAACCCCTTGGAGATTTGTGTCAAACTGTTAAGTTGGAAAATATGTGAAAAATACTATTTTCAGGAGACTAGCTTTCCTCTTAATGAGCTTTATGAGCTTAGTATAAGCCAGAGGGGCAGGGGGAGGGGGTGGGGAGGATAGGATTCCAGGAGAGGGGACTGGAAGGAAGAGATGAAGAAAGAGAAAAGCCCGTTTTTTTTTTTTTTAATAATAAATCTTTATTGTTCAGATTATTACAGGTTTCCTCTTTTCCCCTTCTTCCCCCATATCTCCTCTCCACCTGATTCCCAACTCCACCCCATGCCCTTACCCCTGCCCCTGTCTTCATCCATAGATGTAAGATTCTTGTCCAATCTCTTCCCTCACCCCTCAGACTCCCTTCCCCCTGAGAATTGTTAGTCCAATTCCTTTCCATGTCCCTGATTCTATTATGTTTACCAGTCCGCCCGTTTCTTTTTTATTCCTGCAGTTGCCTTCCTTGCTATACTTATTAGCCACCTACTGCCCTCTAGTGTTCACTGCATAAAGTTCTCACCTGAATTCCATTTTATCACCAGGAAGGGACCAAACCTCTGCTTTTGCTCATGTCAAACTGGCCTAGGTGGCCTCCTAGCTTCTTAGTTACCCACTGTAACTTGTCTGGCAAACTCTGCATATTAAAGGCATTTCTCAGACATCTCAATAATTAATCAATGAAAGTTACAACACACTAATCATTGAATAATAATTTTAAGTGCTATCTATTATTTCCAATGTTACTATAAATAAAGCCAAAAAATTAGTGTTAGTCAAGTTTAGATAAGGATTTATAAATAATATGGTTAAGTTTTAAACATAGGAAAATGCCTATGTTACTATTATTTTTAACAGTATTGGAACTAAAATATTTCCAAAGTAGATTTGGGCATCAGAACTGTCTTATCATTGTCTCCATGTAGGCTAATGTTTTGCTAGAATTCTTCTAAACCTAAAGGAACCTCTTTGCTCATTGATGAGAAAAGGGGGAGGGGAATGTTCATTTTAATTTAGAACACATATTTTCATCATTTAATCATTTACTGGTGGGAATACATGGAAAGTTATCCAGCTGAGCATGTGACTTACAAGAACACTGCTGAGTAACAAAGGATTTATTCAAATATTTAATTGGAAGGAAATACATCTAGAATAAGTTTCATTGGTATACATACAAAAGGAAAGTAAACCCATTAGAATTAAGATCATAAGTAGTTGACTTTATCTGGAACTAGAAATATTAACAAATTGGAGCCTAGAAGTCCTAACCATTATTTCCCCAACCCCCCCAAAAAACAGTCAATTTTTCAAATTTATATGGCAATTATACATTATTACTGTAGGTAAAGCTTTGTTTTCAGCTAACATTTTAGAGACAGATCACACAAATTACCTTATTTGTTTTCTTTCCCCCCTTAATAAAAAAAGAAAAAGGAAAGTGTGTGTGTGGGGGGGAGGGGTCAAATATGCTCTTGACCGTATTTAAAATACCTTCAAAAATCTTGGGATTTTTGCGTGTGGGCTGCAAGGACCCCCATGAATTAAGAGATATGCAGCTTTGTCCTTAGATGTCAACGTAGATCCCATTGATCAAATAATCCAGCCTCGAGTAGCGTTTCCTACGCAGGGATTCCAAGAGCATTCTGCCCAAGAGGACGAGGCCTATTGTGAGGAACAGAACACCAAAGAGCAGGGTCCCAATGAGGAGCCACTTTTCGTTTGGAAGGCCAGGGGGACTTTCTGGAACACCACGCTGGGAGGAGCCGCCTGAGCTGGTCTTCCCGGTTTCCTGGGGAGCAGTCTCATCCGTAGCGGAAGATCCCACATTTGGCAGAAGACCCGTCGCAGGGTGATGGACCTTCTCTGGTTTCACCGTTAGGTTGGAAATTTCTCTGAAGGGCAACGTTTCCGGTGGGCCTTTCCATTCTGTAGGTGCCTGAAAGGTGGTGGTTGGGATGGCTGTGGTAGTCATGTTGGCTTGAGGTGTAACCACGGCTCGGGTCAAAGTTGTAGAGATGACGGTGGGAGGCTGAGAGGTGACTGTGGCTGCAGGCGGTGCTGTGGTGGCCGCCTGTGGTGGAGAAGACACAGTCGGTGCGGCTGGGGCACTGGTGGGGGAGAGAGACCGGGGCTCTGGGGAGGGGGAGATGGTGTGTGGAGCAGCAGCAGCTACTGTGGTGGGGAACGTGGTCACATTTTCAGGCAGCGGATGGCCTATTCTTTGTCCGGAGGAAGACTGGGAACTCCGAGAATGCCCTCCATCTTGATAAACAGGGGACGATATACTCCCTGGATCAATCCTGAGTAGTTTCTCCAAGTGCTGTGAGGCTCCGAACTTCTGAGAAAATGAATCTCTCCATAGGATGCCAGTGGGCTTTGCATCACCTGTTGGATGAGGGGGTGTGGGAGTGACTATCTGGCTCAGCAAATCAGGTTGGCCCCATGATGGAACATCTGGAAATGTATAGAAAATAAAAGGGAGACTTAAATGTATAAGGCAGGGTTAAAAAAGACAAACATAGTCACTTGTTCAGTAAGTCCCACACTGTTGATACTTGACATTCCTTTGAGACTGCAAAATGGGAAAAAAATAAACGGCTAAATCAGAACCTCTCCACCAGATCCTATGGGTTATTTCTAGGGTGATGGGACCGAGGAGAAGAGGAATGTAGGGAGGAGGGTCAGGCAAATGGAGAGGTGAGAGGAGCAGGGACTCAAAGAGGGCCTCAGCATGGGCAGCAGGAGATGTAGGAAGATCGAGACGAGACGCCTTAAGGGCCAAGGCCATGGAAGAAGACTAGGCCAGGGGATGTGGCAGAGGGTCTGGGAGGGAGACTGTCCATGTGAGGCCAGAGGTCCTCCAGGCAGTGCCAGCTGGGATGTGATGACAACTGGGGAGCAAGCAATCCCTGGAGAGATTAACAGTGGGGACAGGGGCCGGCAAGAAAGGTAGGTGGAAGCCACGGGACAATGGGAGAGGAGGCAGAATCCTCGCGATTAGCTTTGCCAAGGGGGAATGGGGAGGAGAACAGGGGTTTTTGGTCTCCTCAGGAGGCAGGGAGGAGGCAGGGAGAAGGCAGGGAGAAGGCCAAAGCAGCTGATGACATTTTTCAATTAAAAAAATAAATAAATACATTTCAGCACTAATCTCAGGGGAGAGAGGCAACTTAGGGGATTCAATTTTGGTTCCCAAATATTACAATTTTAGAGCTAGTATCTCAGGTTCTGAGGATGATGAGCCGATATTTGAAATCATGATGGCCGCAAAAAGAGCAGAAAATCACACAGTCCTAATTCCTGCTGAAGAGGAACCGGCTTCAGGTCCTCCTCAGGCACCAGAAGGCTTAGCACAGTGCTCTCAGTCACACAAGCCATTTACATAGCTCCAACTGCAGAGGTCTGTTAAAGCAATCAGGGCAGGGAATGAGCATTTGAAGTACTCTGCTGGTTAACTAATCATTTTACTTTGGTGAGAACTGCAGAAAACACGAGGAAGGAAGCAAAAGAATTTCCTAGCCTTTGCTGATCAACTCTCCCCGGTTCTCTTTCCCCTTTCCTTCCTCAACTCCCCTCAATGTCGGTTTCTAAACGAGACCTCACTCTCCCCTGTCCTAACGACCAGATCCAGAGGCAGCTTCAGATCGGCAACATCTGTGACCGCTCTCTAAGCCTCACACCTCTAAGAGGTCCTTTGGAACTGTCACATACTATTCCTTCTAGGACAGGGAATCTGGGCTGTCACCTGTCTTTGTATGGTGTGTGCACTAAGAATGGCTTCTACATTTTTAAGTGGTTAAAAAATAATACTTATGGCAAATGAAAATGATGTGAAATTCAAATTTCAGTGTTCATAAAGTTTTACTGGCACAAAACCATGTTCATTTGTTTATATATTGTCTATCACTGCTTTCCAACTACAACGACTGAGGTGACTAAGCAGGACAGACTGTGTATGACCTACAAAAACTAAAATACTGGCCTGACTGAAAAAAGTTTGGGGACACCTGCTCAAGGATATTGTACTTTCCTCTAAAATAGAATTGAGAAGCCTGGAATTCCTATTTCCTCCAACAATGCTGAAGAAGAGTCTCTGCTGCAGCTGATATCACATTCATAGGCATAGCATCCCCATGAAATGAACAGCATCTTTATGCTTAGTTAGGATCAGATATTAAAAAACAAACAAACAAACAAACAAACAAAAACAGCAGGACTCAACATATCTCATTTTAAAATTTCAAACAAACAAACAAAAAAAAAAGACAAAGGAAGTACTCTGTGATTATGTGTGAAGTCAGAAATAAGACTGTTGACAGAAATGACCAAAACAGCTGTTTCTTCCCCAAGAAAGCAAATATCCTATTTAATAAAAGGCTAATACGCAAATAGACTAAATGGCAGAACCACCAGTCACTATGACGCACACTGACCATCAGGGGGCAAATGCTCAAGGCAGGAGCTGCCCCCTGGTGCTCAGTGCGCTCCCACAGAGGGAGTGCCGTTCAGTCAGAAGCCGGGCCCAAGCTGGTGAGGAGTGGGCATAAGCCGTCAGTAGGACATCCCCTGAGGGCTCCCAGACTCTGAGAAGGCATAGACGGAGCTGCGCGACCTCCCCACCCTGAGTGCACGGTTTTCGTGCACCAGGCCTCTACTCGTAAATAAAGCAAAGAAAGGGTCAGTCTCCTTTCCTGATAAGATACATCTATTGGCCAAGATCCTAAAACCACACAGGGATCCTGCACACCCGGTCCACTGACCTCACCCACTTAAGTTTCTCTAAGTCACGAAGAGTCAGGCCACAGAGGGAGTTGGGAAACAGGTCTGTGCCCTCAACCCCTCTTTTGAGTTTCATTTTTAAGTGACTTCACTAGGTAAAAGACTTACGTACTGATTATTACTTGAAAACCAGCTGAGCAAACAGACTCCCAATTTATTCCAGTACATGGTAGAAATAATATCCCACAAGCTGGGGGAAAAAAATTTAACGGGGCCAAGCTGCAATAGTTTTATAGGATGGACAGAATACACTGCCATCTTTCAAACTTTCAGTCTGTAAATACTAGTCAATCATTTATAGGAAATAGAGCTCATCCAGAAACACACCACCAACCAGGTATTTAATTTTACTCCAAACAGGAGGTGGATAATTTATATCTATGGGGAATCTCAATCCATCAACATGGGCAGATTCATAAACTGAATGACACACATAACTTGTAAACATCCTGTAAAATATAAACAGTCCATTGCACACCAGGTCTGGGATTGGAGCCACTTTGCACCTAGCTATTAATCAACCTGCTCTGGGCTGACGTCACCCCCTGGTGGCTACCAGAGGAACTGTTTGATTCTTCATTGCCTTTTCAATAGCCCTTAAAAGGTTTATGTGAGTGCCAAGTTCCCTTTTCTCAGATTTCCATTGGAGAGAGTCTTTATTGCACACTCCTGCTTTTATAATACATGCATTATAAAAGAAACAACATGCTGAAACCAGTTTGGCTCAGTGGATAGAGTGTTGGCCTGCGGACTGAAAGGTCCCAGGTTCGATTCAGGTCAAGGGCATGTACCTTGGTTGCAGGCACATCTCCAGTAAGAGGTGTGCAAGAGGCAGCTGGCTCAGTGGTAGAGCGTTGGTCTGCGGACTGAAAGGTCCCGGGTTCGATTCTGGTCAAGGGCATGTACGTTGGTTGCGGGCACATCCCCAGTTGCGGGCACATCCCCAGTTGTGGGCACATCCCCAGTGGGGGATGTGCAGAAGGCAGCTGGTAGATGTTTCTCCCTCATCGACGTTTCTGGCTCTCTATCTCTCTCCCTTCCTCTCTGTAAAAAAATCAATAAAATATATATATATTTTTTAAAAAGGCAGCTGATCAATGATTCTCTCTCACTTATGTTTCTAACTCTCTATCCCTCTCTCCCTTCCTCTGTAAAAAATCAATAATATATATATATATTATATAATATACTATATAATATATTATATAATATTATATATATATATATAAGCAACATTACTGAAGTATTATAACAATGAAAATAAATTCAACTGTAATTTCTGTTACGTTCCAGCCACTATTAACATGTCCATATACCTTTAAGTTAATTTTTTTTCATGTAATTGAAAAACAACTGAATGTTTTCCACCAGAAATTTAAATGAATTTGCTTATTTCTACACCTCAAACTTATGTTTTAGTGTCTGCATCATATTCCCTCAAGTGAAACCATCATATTTCCCACCCAACCATACTCTGGCAACTGAACCTTTATGCTGCTTCTAGTTTTTCGTTTTCTAGACTAATGATATGGTAAACAGCTCCACACCAATAGGTTTTTTTTCTTTTCTTGTTTTGATACAGTTTCTTTAGATTTTATGGCAGTAAAATGACTGGATTAAAATTACCTATAAAATTTAAATATTCTGCTTTAATTGTGAAATAGATAACAGACAAAGGGAACACACACTGATAGCAGGAGAAAGGACAGCATGGAGAAGAGGTAGTGGGAAGGGATAATAGAGGAGGAATGTGATGGTCCAACTGTTACATGACGGGAGCTCCTGAAGGAGGAGAGCAAACGTTCCAATCTGTGTCTTGAGCCCTGACCTCCTTGGAAACTCAGACTGGCATATCCAGTTCCCGAGGACTCCACCCCTGGGTGTCTAACAGGTGATCCAGCAGGAACGGTCAGAAGCCACATCCGCACCACGCGGCAGGGCCCCCGTGTTTTTAGCCAAGACCACGTACAAACAGGCAGGGGACGTGAAGGACCCACACTGGTCACTCCCTGGCCCTGAAGCCCCCAAAGGGAAGGACATGCACTGTCCATGCAAGGTACAGTCTCGAGTGTTTTGAGAAACCGAATCTGTTCTATGCCATCCAAAGTCATTTTAAAATTACTGTTTTTACAAACGGTGGTAAAATATACATACAACTGACCAAGTTAACCCTTTTCAAGTGTACAGTTTGGTGGCACTGAGCATATTCACACTGTTGTGCAAACATCATCATCAGCCATCCTCAGAGATTGTTTTTCATCTTGCAAAATGGGAACTTCGTGTCTTAACGTGCCAGTCTTTTTAAGACTTGGGCCCACACTGATATTTATGAGCAACTTTCACAAATAAGCTGTTTCAGGGAATGTTTGACATATCAGGATTTCCTGGTTCATGAATCTCAGACACAGCCCCAGCCAGGGGACGAAGCGGAGTCAGTGCCCAGGTGCCCTGAGCAGTATCTTTCCCCAAAGTACTTCACGTGCAACGTGATACAGTCAGGAGAGAGCCCTGACTGCACTTTCCCTCCCAACTCTGAAGCCATTTCTCAGATCTTCCTCAGCTCAGTAGATGGTGCCACTATTCACCCAGACACCCAATACAAAAACTAGGACTCAGCTTCAATGCCTTTCTTTTTCTTTTTTAAAAATATATTTTTATTGATTTCAGAGAGGAAGAGAGAGGGAGAGGGAGATAGAAACATCAATGATGAGAGAGAATTATTGGTCAGCTGCCTCCTGCATGCCCCGCAGTGGGGATTGAACCCGCAACCAGGCATGTGCCCTTGACCTGAATCGAGTCCAGGACCCTTCAGTCCACATGACCCCTCTATCTACTGAGCAAAACCGGCTAGGGCAGCTTGTCTTTTTCTTGTCCCGCACATCCATGCCAGCAACGAGTCCTGATAACTCTTCCTCTGAAATAGCCCCTATGTCTCCGTCTCTCCATCTCCTCTACCACCTCCCTGGTCCACCACTTACATCTCACCCCCACTTCCTACCCAGTCTTCCTACTTCCCCTCTTGCTGCTGGGTCATTGTCCATTCCCAATACAGCTGTCATGGTGAGCTTTGAGAAATCTCCTTTAAAACACCACATCCCCCCCCAGATGGTGTGGTTCAGTGGTTGACCAGGAGCTCAGGGTTTGATTTCTGGTCAGGGTACATGCCCGGGTTGTGGACTTGATCCCCAGTAGGGGGCGTGCAGGAAGATATATTCAAATAATTATGTTATTGATTATTTTAGTTTATTTTCTGTATTCTGAACAAATATTTACGTTTCATGTGCAAGGAGAATTTATTATATGGTAGATGCTCAATTAATATTTTTGAATGAACTCCTCTCTTAGGTCTACACAACAAAATCCACCGAGTTTGATTTCAGATAATGTGATAATAAAATAATTCTAACCTAAGGACAAACATACCAGAATTCTGTATATTCACATAGGTCTTCACCCCTTTCAAAACACTTATTCCAGTGCTGTTGACATTGATCTAAAGAGGTGTTTCAAAATGTTTCCTGAAAGGTCTGTGCAACTTTTATCTTAAGAAAGTAAAAAAAAAAATTTTTTTAAATCGTATCACTCGGAGGTCTTTCCCTGGAAAAAAGCTGAACTTTAAAATCATGGGATCTCCTGGTGTGCCTCTATATTTGTGACCTCTTTTGGCAGTTTTACTTAGACTCTTGCAGAAAATCTTTCCCATGACCAGACCCTGAAATAATTCCAATCACAAAAGAAGAAGAACAATGTTCTCGTTACCTCTCAGTATCCTGTAAGTCAGAAGACCCTTTGCAGGTTTCAGTGGACAGGCTTCCTCACTGGGGCAGAAAAACAGGTAGCAGTTGGGTTGTCTCGCTGTTTTTCTAGTGTCAAAGATCATCAAGTTACATGCTTTGTCCCCTGCAATGAAAGGGTTCATAGGCATTATTTTGAAATAGGATTTTCTAAAGAGTACGGCAAGCAGGAAGAACCTCATTTATTCTGGTGTCCAACATAAACACTTTTTTCACGCGCTTGCTGACTGCTGAATCATTTCCTTTTCCTTAGCTTAGCCACTAGAAGCAATATTTAAAGACATTGGGTTAAAAATTTGAATGAAGGTAATTTTGGCAAAATCAATTAAAAAATGGTTTGTTTTTTTTTTTGGATTTTTTTTTTATTGATTTCAGAGAGGAAGGGAAGAGAGATATAAAAACATCAATGATGAGAGAGAATCCTTCAACGGCTGCCTCCTGCACACCCCCTACTGGGGACTGAGCCTGCAACCTGGGCATGTGCCCTTGACCAGAACTGAACCTGGGACCCTTCAGTCTGCAGGGCAATGCTCTATCCACTGAGCAAAACCAGCAAGGGCTGGCAAAGGCAATTTTTAACAGTGTATTTAACTGTTTAGAAATAAGCCTTCTAATTGCTAAAATACATCCACATATATATAATAGAAACATTGATTTTGCAATCTTTACACAACTCACAGTTGACTTGGGACTTAAGAAATGGATCTAGCCAAAACCGGTTTGGATCAGTGGATCGAGTGTAGGCCTGTGGACTGAAAGGTCCCAGGTTTGATTCTGGTCAAGGGCATGTACATTGGTTGCGGGCACATCTCCCGAAGGGGGTGTGCAGGAGGCAGCTGGTCGATGTTTCTCTCTCATCGATGTTCCTAGCTCTCTATCCATCTCCCTTCCTCTCTGTAAAAAATCAATAAAATATATTTTTTTAAAAAAAGAAAGAGAAAGAAAGAAAGAAAGAAAGAAAAAGAAAGAAAGAAAGAAAGAAATGGATCTAACCCTAATGATTTCATATATCTCTTGTATCCTGAAGGCATCTCACACACATATGAAGGCGTGAGCCAGGTGTCCTTGGATGGAGTCAGTAAAGTCAGCATCATACATAATATGCCTCCTTCCACAAAGAATCTGAATAGTACATGGAATACAAAGACTATTTTTTATTTTTATCAGTGCCATTCTTCTTTTGGTTCTTTTTTAGCATTTCTTTTCTTTCTTATTGTTTTTGCTTTTCTGCTTTCTTTCCTCGCTTTTCACTCTTAACTTTCATTTCTAGCTTCTCTTTCTCTTATGTCCAGTAGAAATTATTCTCTCTAATTATCATGGCCTACGGTTGGCTTTGATCTTAACCTGGTACAATCTCACATCTTGGTCTGTGACACTTGGGCCAAGTTGAAGGTTAAGAGGCATATAGGCTAATTATAAAAATGCACGTTCTTGAGGGAATTATGCTAAGTGAAATTTGTCAGGTGGAAAAGGACAAGAACCGGATGTTATCATTCATATGTGGGATATAAAACAAAAAGCAACAAAAAATACTCCCCCCCAAATCAACTCATAGATACAGAAAACAGAATGGTAGTTACCAGAGGGGAACAGGAATGGGGAGGACAAAGAGGGTAAGGGGGATCAAATATATGGTGATGAAAGAATATTCCTTTCTTCCTTCCTTCCTTTCTTCTTTCCTTCCTTTCTCCTTCCTTCCCTCCCTCCTTTCCTTCCTTCCTTCTTATACCACAACCATTATAGAAAGAAAAGGAAGTAAAGATCTCAGAGAAAACAGGAGTTTGTTGGCTAATAAATCAAGAATCACTTATCCAACGTTCACTAGCTCTTCTAGGCTCTGAGGGCAAGGCCTTGTCCATCTAACTCATTTGTTTTATCTCCAGCGAAGCATTAGGTGCTCAATACAGTTAGGTGTTTGGTTTTTGTTTTTGTTTTAATTTAGGGAATTAGGGCAGGTTCATAAACAACTGAACAACATTGTTTCACTTAGATATAGACTCCTCTTTTCAGGTAATAGGTTTTGAGCCTAAAATATGCAAAGGCATAGTTTAAACCTGTGGCCTTAGTTTCCTTCAGTGTCATATGAATGGCAGCTAAGCACTTAAGTAGCATTTTTGTTTCAATACCCCAGATGCCTGTTAGAACCTAACACAGGTGGTTCTCCACCTTTTTACACCCAAACACCTGAGTGGTACACACACACACTCATCAGTAATGCTGACTCAGATTAGGGGAGGAGAGGGCACCCTTGTGAAACATTCCCGGGGTGATTTTGTCACCCACCTTTCTATCCTGCTGAGAATCACTCATAGAAACTATTGAGCCATGTCAACCAGCTACTTATGTCACAAAACACATGGAATAAAGGGTTATCAAGGGACTATTACTTACCTGATATGTTTTTTGTTGAACAGCAAGAATTAATGCAGTCTTCTTGAGTTACTGTATGTATGGGCTCATTGCCTCGTATTCCCTTAGTAAGAGATGACTGGATGTCGATGACAACATCTTCTAGACTCTGGGTAGGACAATTACGATTGGCAGACAGCCTGACTGTCAGGAAGCCAATGATTATACAAATGTAGGCCAAGCTCTGTTCTTCCCTGAAGAACATTTTAAATTTCTATATTAAGTCCTCAAAGGTCAAGGGTAACCCTTCCTTTGGTGTTCGTTTGCATCAAGAAGATTGCACGGATGATGGGATTTCTCTCTAGACCAAAAAGAAAATCATTAGTGAGTTTTGTTTCTTTTAGCAAATCTAGAAAAGATACATTTCATTTCCTTTAAGTCAATGTCAATGACTTACAATTCATAGGGCAAAAATAAACAAGCATTCTTATTCATATCACTTCTAAAAGATTTGAGACAACCTTTCGTTTAAAAACTTGGCAAAGAACTAATAAACACAAACACACATACTATCCTATCACTGCTTAAAAGCCGACAAGTGTTTGTGAAGAAAGAGGTACAAACAGCAGGTCTGCCTCTGAGTGTTGAATCCTTCCTCTTCTTGCCTCCCATTGTCTTATCTCCAAACAAACTGTGATATAGCCATACAATGAAATATTATTCAGGAATAAAAAGAAATGAACTATCGAGCCACAAAAGACACAGGGGAACCTCAACTGCATATTAGTGAGTGGAAGAAGCCAGTCTGAAAGATATAATTCCAATTATATGACATTCTGGATAAAGCAAAACTACATTGGCAGTTAAAAAAAAAAATCAGTGGAGCACAGGAGATGTTTAGGGCAGTGAAACGATTCTATATGATACTGTAATGATGGGTACATATCATTATATTTGCCAAGATCCATGGAACTGTGCAATATAAAGGGTGAACTCTAATGTAAACAGATACTTTAGTAAGTAAAAAATAAGGGAATAATTTAAAAACCAAGAAACCAAACAAACCAGCACAAGTCAGTTAGCTACCTTGTTAACTGTTGTGTCTAACTTTTGAAACAATAAAATTATAAGGAACTAAAGGCTCAGTGCACGAAATTCATGCACTTGGGGGGTTGGGGGGAGTCCTTCAGCCTGGCCTGTGCGCCTGCGCCCTCTCTCAGTCCAGGACCTCTCAGGGGATGTCCGCTTTCTGGGATCAGGCCTGAGCTGGCAGTCAGACATCCCTCTCACAGTCGGGGGCTCTCGCAATCCTAGATCCCTTGTTCCTTACCGCCCACCTGTAGCCGAGGTGGAAGGAGAGGCTTCTGGCTGAGTTGTGTGTCCCCCCCCCTCCCCCGCCCCCCCCAACACACACACCCTCCCAACCCTTGGGAGCGCACTGACCACCAGGGGGCAGCTATTGTGTTAATCATACAGACCAGTCATTCCGTTGTTTAGTCGATTTGCATATTACAGTTTTATTATAATGGACGTTTATATTTCTCACATGCCAGTCTCTATGCTAAGCTGTGTTCTCACTGTGCAACATCTGTGTAGCTCCCGGGCAGACAGCGAGACGTACTGAAGAGCTGATCTCATTAAAAATACTCAACAACTATTAGGTAAATTAATCTCCTAACCCATTATTATTTAGGCCTTCAAGGTCCAACATCAAGTTCAATCTTGTTGAACAAATGGAAGGGAAACGGATACAGGTGGGCAGGAGAAGAAGCGCCTGAGCTTTCATGCCTGATTACTAGTATAGTCAAACACACGTGCACATAACTACTTCAAATATTGGAAATCATTTCACTCAACAGCATAATCTGATTTATCAACACGTACACACACACACACAACACACACACTTACAGAGTATTAGACAACTAGTGGGTTTGATAATGAATACTGGACACAAATCATACAAGAAAAAAAAAAAAAAAAAGAAGGAAAATTTCCCTCCCGTGGGGGAAATGCTTGTCGCTCACTAAACTGTCCTGCGGGTCCTGAGGACGCGGGGCCGGTGCCGTCTGCGACAGGTGCGGCCGGCCGCCTGGAGAGCCTCTAGGCCACCAGTGCCACCGGGATCCGGGTCAGCCTCCTGCGCAGCCCGCTCCCCGCCTGCTGGGGGTTTGGGGGGGGTGGAAGGGTGGGGAGCCTCGCCCCGGGCCGAGAGGATGGCGGGGCTGCCGTGGGCAGGTAGGGAGGAGGGGGCTGGGACGCCTTTACCTGGCGGCGAGGGGCCCCCGGAGCCTCCGGGTGCACCGGTGCGTGGACGGCTCCCACGCGCGCGAGGGTCTCGGTGTGGACAGCGGGGATGCTCCGCAGCTCCCGCGGGCCCCGCTGCTTTGTGCTTCGCAAGTTCCTGCTTCCGTCGCCGCTGCCGCAGCCCAAAGTTGGCGGAGGTTGGAAGTGGGGGAGGCGGGGGAGGGAGGGCACATTCCGGCCCGGCAACCCGGACCTGCTTCCCGGCTCCTGCGGGCGCGGTCCTCCCGGTACAGGCAGGAGAGGCGAGCCTGTCCCGGCGGCGGCTCCGGCTCCCGGGGACCCACGGCGAGGAGCCGGAGAAAGGGCCCTCGTCCCCCGCGCCCCCGCCCCGCTCACCCGCGCGCCCCCCAAGGCCAAGGGCACGGTGAGGGGGCGGGGGCGTGAACCTCGTGGTGGGCTGAAGGTCTGCAGCTGCTGCACCTGCTGGCTTCCCTGGGCCAGAGGACACGCATAGGCACAGGATAGAAGTCAAACTGCCAAAGTGTACTGTAGACAGTGAAAAGTCTGCTGCTCAGCCCCCCACCCCCCACCCCCAACCCCCCACCCCAGTTCCCGTCCCCACAGGCAACCACTGAGCGCAGAATTTACAGTGCATTCTAACGGGGCATAAATAGGAGAACCCATTTCTCTTTCTTTAAAAATATATTTTATTGATTTTGTTTTTTTACAGAGAGGAGGAGAGAGGGATAGAAAGTTAGAAACATCCATGAGACATCAGCTACCTCTTGCACACCCCCTACTGGGGATGTGCCCACAACCAAGGTACATGCCCTTGACCGGAATCGAACCTGGGACCTTTCAATCCGCAGGCCGAAGCTCTATCCATTGAGCCAAATCAATTTCGGCAGGAGAACCTATTTCGATAACAGGAGACACCCGGAGGGTCCTCAGAGTTAGAGAGGGAAAGTTTAAAGATTCAAGATGGACATTATGGTAAATGATGACGTTAAACACCCTTCTCTTGATAACAGTTTCACTTGCATTCCCCCCCCCCCCCTCCATTTAGCATATCCTGAGAGTTGTCCATTTATGAATTAAATATTATGTGCAAGGCAAGCCTCAGGGAAGACATTTGGGATTCTGCAGGATTTATTGTTTATAGATATAGAAAAATGATTAAAAATAAAACAGTGTCTGTTTTAGTTGTTAAAAGATATCCCCTAACATTTAGCATGGTGACTGGTACTTAGTATGTATTCAGTAAATAGTTAACTAAAATATATTTGTAGATTGGGTTAATGGAAAAGAACTACGAGGGCATAGGTTGGAGAAGTGTGTTTTTCATCAATGCTCACTCCACCCCACACACCCATATACATGCAAACAAATGCAACATTATGAAACCACTGACAACTTGCCAAGAGGTCTGAGCTTTGACAACATCTCCACCGTGGTAGGCGTGAAAGAGCTTTCAAACCTAAAGCACTCTGCAATTGTAGATTGTTATTCTGGCCCTGATAAAGCCAACAGCTATATCCTAGTTTTAGGATATAGCTGTTGGCTTTATCACTGCAGGAAGCATATGTTCACCAAGACTGCCCATGAATAATGGTCTATTGTGTGAAACTAACTCTTACTAGCTGTATTCAGAGGATAGCCTACTCCTGAATTACAATAATACTGCAAAAACGTTAAAGGCTTATCAAAGACAAAGAAATTCCACAGTGATTTCCCATTGGAGTGACTTTCCAGATGCCAATAGACTGATGTATAGTATATTTTATCTCTGCAGGTGATATACTGGGGGGTCCAGGGTATAGAGAGGACAAATTCCTTAAGTCTCCCTATAAGGATTAATCCATACTAGGCACTAAGTGACCTTTCCCTCACTTAGATACCTCAGATTCAATGTTTTGATATAGTGAACCTGTTATCCCTGAATTGATATAGCATTTTTTCACTGATGACAGTGAACATAATTAAAATAATAATAATGAAAATAATGATTAAAGAACTTTTCTATTAAAACGAAGTAGGTGTTTAAATTCAAAATTATAGTCACGGTTGCCTGAGGAGATTACTGATCCTCTTCTCCTGAGACTTAGGAGTCCCATTTCTGTGGAGGTGTATTTTTTTTTAAGTGTTTTATCCAGAAAACATGTATTAAACACCTGCAGGGGAAATTGAAGACCAGTCAGACACAAAATCCACCTTCAAGATGCTTATATTCAGTGGGGGAGGCAGGTGAATCAATTATTGTGTAAAGAATAAATGTCATGATGGGAGATCCTAACTAAGGAAGCCCAGAAGAGGGGCATCTGATACAGACTTCTGATAGAAAGGGTGTAAGTTCAACAGGTTTTTTTTGTTTTGTTTTGTTTTGTTGTTTTGTTTTTATAGACGATGTTTTTAGAACAGCTTTAGGTTCACAGCAAAATTGAAGGGAGATTTGCCATATAATCTCTGCCCTCACACAAGCAAATGCCTTCCTCAATATCAACACCAGAGAGGTACATTTGTTACACTCAGACAAACGTAAAGTCTATATTTTATCATATGTTTACTCAGTGTTGTGCATTCTATGGGTGTGGACAAATGTGTAATGACTTGTATCTGCCGTTATAGTACCATAAAGATTTCACTGCTCTAAGAATCTTCTGTCTCAGCCTATTCATCCCTCCCCTCCTTATCCCAGACCCTGGCAATCACTGATCATTTTATTGTCTCCATAGTTTTGCCTTTTGCATGTCCTTCGGTTGGAATCACACAGTATTTAGCCTTTTCAGATTGGCTTCTTTCACTTAATAATATGCAGTTAAGGTTCCTCCATATTTTTTTCATGGTTTGATAGCTCACTTCTATTTATTACTGGATAATAGTCTGTTTTCTGGATGTACAATAGTTTGTTTATTCATTCACATACTGAAGGACATTTTGTTTGCTTCCAAGTTTGGGCAATTATGAATAAAGCTGCTATAAACATTTGTGTGTTGCTTTGGTGTGGATATAAATTTTCAACAAGTTAAATTTTCAAGGATGATGTTCAGCTAGCTAGATAAGAGAGATGAAAGCTAACTATTTCAAACAGACAAACTAGCATGACTATTAAGGATTCAGGGAATTTATCCCATATGCTAAATTTTAAACTTTATCCTAAAGACATGCTGAGTTATTCAAGGTTTTTAGTACAGCAATGACAGGTCAGAGACCTAATTAATATTCTAGAAAATTCTCTCTGCCAGACTCATGTAGGATGGATTGAAGAAGGTGATGCCAAAGTCATTCTGTTTTCCAAGAAATGAGGAGACCTAGAACAGGGCATAGAGATAGAAAAGAAATTAAGACAAAATTCTCTCTAGATTTGTGATTGGTTGATGGGGAGACGAGGGTAAGCAGATTTCTGCCTTGGAAACTGGATGGATGGGTTGCCAGGCAACATAAAGACATGGGAGGAGGAGGTAGTCGGGAGTGGATTAGAGATATAATGAGTTTTAGAATACTTGACTCCTGGTTTTATCACTTATTAGCTACCATAAGCCCCTGCATTTGTGCCCTATACCACTGGGGACACAGCATGTTCCAATATGCCTCCACCTGCAGGCAAAAATTTTCCCCTACTGAAGACAGTCCATAAAGTCTGTAGGTGCAGACACCTACACAAGGCTACAAGGATCATGAAGAATCAGGGAAATATGTCTCAACAAAGAATACAGTAAAATTTCAGTAACTGGTCCCCCCAAAAAATGGAGATCCAGGAATTGCCTAACAAAGAATTCAAAATAAATATCCCAAAGATGTTCAGAGAGCTACAAGAGAACCCAGAAAAAATAATTTAATGACATCAGCAAAAACAATACAAGGACAAGATGAAAAGTTCAACAAAGAGATAAAAAGCATAAGAAATAATTTAAAAAACTGAACTGAAGAATTCAACAGAGGACTTCAACAGCAGATTTGACTAAGCATGGAAAAAAGATCAGTGAGTTATAAGGCAGATCGGTTGAAATTACCTAATCAGAAGAGCAAAGAGGAAAAATAAATGAGAAGGAATAAAGCCTATGGGACATATGGAACACTATTATAGAAGCAATGTGTGTACATTTGGAGTCCTAGACAGAAAAGAGAGGGAAGATGGAATAGGAAGCTTACAAAGAAATAAGCTTACAAAGAACTTCCCAAAGTTCTGGGGAGAGATTTGGATATCCAAGCTAATCTGTCATCCCAAAATCTCAATGCAAAATATTTGTATCCAAGACAAATTATAATAAAAATGTCTAAATCAAAGACAGAGAATTTTAAAAGGAACAAGAAAAAATATTTTCTCATACAAGGAAAACTTCATAAGTAGATGTCTTAGCCAGATCAGTAGAGACCAGGAGGGTATTGCAAAAAAAAAAAAAAAAAAAAAAAAAAAAAAAAGGCATACACACACTTTGAATAATTTATAATGGCAGTCTTTAATAAAATACATTTCATTTTCAAAATTGAGCTATCATCTATTACAGTGTAAATACATATTTTGGGGGGATACCCTATAATTATCCATTTGTCAGTTGATGGACAGAATATCCCTTTTAGAACGAAATGTTCATCTAAAAAGAAGCATGAAGCCAAAACCGGTTTGGCTCAATGGATAGAGTGTCGGCTTGGGGACTGAAGGGTCCCGGGTTCGATTCCGGTCAAGGGTATGTACCTTGGTTGCAGGCATATCCCCAGTAGGAGGTGTGCAAGAGGCAGCTGATCAATGACTCTCTCTCATCAGTGTTTCTGACTCTCTATCTCTCTCCCTTCCTCTCTGTACAAAATCAATAAAATATATATATTTTTAAAAATAAAAAGAAGCATGAAAAACATCACCACATTAGCATGGAGTAGATTATGGAATACAATATAAATATACTTTGATCTGGAGGAGGGAGAACAAGAGCCAGCATATGAGTAATGCTCCCCCATATTAACTCCTCTCTCACCCACCCTAAATGAAGGCAAATATAGAGGGAATGGAAGGGGTGTCCAGGAGAGCAATGTCACATTACCTAGTGGGTTCTTCCCAGTCCTATCAGCCTGGTGTTTTGTGTGAACCTGGATTATAGCCAAACACCACCTCTAAGAAGTTTATTTTGACCTGTCAGGCAGTTTTTAGTTCTATCCTCACAGTACATCGAACTTGTATTCATTTGTACTTACCCCCAGACCCCACTTCACCCCCATTTCTTAATCCTGAGTAGAGGAAAGAGCCTGAGGTTTGAAATCAGACACTATTAATACTAATTCTGCTTAGTGACCATAAGCAAGTTTCCTGTTTATGGGCCTCAGAGTTGTTGTGAAAAGTAAATAAGATAAAATAAAAGAAATGCCTGAGATATAGAAGGAACTTAATCAGTTAGTGAATTTGGCACTCTTTTTGAGATTATATTTACACTAGAGGCTCAATGCACAAAATTCGTGCAAGAGCAATCCTCCCTCCTCCTCTCCCCCCCGCCCCAGCTCTGGCTGCCCTCCAGCCCCCAACAGGCACCTGGGACCTGGGCTTTCCTTGCAATCATGGCTTTGTGCAGAAGGACGTGCAGAAGGACAGAAGGACGTCTGGTCTAATTAGCATATTATGCTTTTATTATTATAGATATATAAAATCTCAGGGCATTTGCTGGAAATTTCATGAAGCAAACAATAGGAATCAATTGCAAAGTTCTGAGAATCCCAGAACGTCCCAACTCTGATGGCATTGCATTGCTAGGTCTAAGTCCTTGACCTGCCCAAACTACAGTTTCTGTTCTGCACTACCTGTGCTCCTTCCTCGCCTTTGCTTGTTTCAGAACGGCAGCTTGCCGATAATTGGATAATTGGATAATTGTCAAGGTCTCCTAGGAAGTTGCCTAGACTGCGGCGGCATCTACAATACTTTCCTTTAAAGATGCTCCCATACCCTTTTGTCTCATCTCCAGCTCCTTCTTTCACCATCTATTGTATTCAATAGTATTTTGGGGATGACGCCCAGCTTTCAGAGCTGAAACAGGAGCTTTCCACCCAGACAACTGTGGATTCAGACCCTGAGTCTACCTCTCCTGATCTGGAAAATAAAGTTTAAAACACACACACCTATCTTATTTTATAACGTTCTAACGGCAGGGACAAAGTGTCTAATGTGTGAATGATGCTTAAAGGTGACGGCTCAGTACCATACCCTTTTGGGGCCCCGTCTGTTTTTTTCAGAGAGTCGGGCCCTTTAAGGGGGCGTCAAACTAGTTTCCTAGGTAGAATGATCCCGCCCATCCTGGGGCGGGAGGCGGCGGCCCTCTAACCCGGAACTGACGGCCGGGCGCCGCCGGCACCGCCCATCCGCGTCCCGGAAGCGGCGAGCGGGCGGCGCGGGAGCGAGTGAGTGAGTGAGTGAGAGCGGCGCCGCCCGTCGGTGGCAGGCGCGGCTGAAGCCTGCCGTTCCCGCCTCTCGCTCCTTGGAGCTCCTCCAGAGGAGGCGGGCGAGCTGCTCCTCTGGCCGCGTCCGTTCCCCAAAGAGGGGCTCCCCATTCTCCACCGCCCGGGCTCCCCATTCTCCACCCGCGCGCAGCGCCCCACTGCGGCACCCCGACTGGATGTAGCCTCCCCATCCCCGCTCGCGTCCTTGCTCGTCGCCCCGCAGCCGGAGCGGCGGCCAGCGGCTGCCTGCACCATGGGCAGCGAGCAGAGCTCGGAGGCCGAGAGCCGACCCAACGATCTGAACTCCTCAGGTCGGTGCCCTAACTTCCACCTTCTTCCATCCACGCGGCCGTGGCGGCCTGCGGAGGGCGCTGCCTCCCAGCCTCGTGGGGTCTGGGACACGAACGCTCCGAGAGCTCTCACCGTGCCTTTTTTTTTTTTTTTTTTTTTTTTTTTAAGTCACCATCTGTCCCAGCCTTGGGCCCCCTGATGAAGGGAGTGCCCGTGACAGCAGCTAAGCCAGCGTGGGCGCCCATACCCATTATTTATGTTCGAAACAGCTGTGTCTCCCAGCCACAGCCTGTTTTAAAAGATGACCTAGTTATCTATTGGCTGTAGGACTCGGGACTGACACAGTGAGTGAGATTTGGTTCTCACAGTGGAGGGACCCCTGTACAGGACTTCTAAGTTAGAACAGGTGCCTTCTCCAAAACGGGTCTCAGAGGTTCCTTTGCAGAAGGGATGTGTGACAGGTGTATAAGTCTTTTAACTCTTGGGTGCGTTAGGTAAATTACCAAGAGATTAAGGGGTATTTCTTAAAGAGCAAAAAAAAAAAAAAAAAAAGATTCTGGAAGAGTGAAAGCCATGCCATACGAAACTCAAGCCTCTAGGTGGCAGGGCAGTTCTGTGGCATCCTTGGATCGACCTTTAAGAACCTGACTGATGAGTTTGCCAATCTGCCTTGTAGAGTGGAAAAGGTTTATTCTGGCCCCAGCCAGGAACATATTTGGGGAGAGGAAGATGTCCTGGACTAGTGAGTCCTTGATCGTTTGAATCACTTCCCTCCGAGTAGATTGCATCGAGACCTGAAATTGACCTGCCTCTAGCAGCCCTCCAAGTGTCTGAATTTTGCCTCAGCCTAGAAGGGACCTACTGATTATTATTATTATTTTTTTTTTACCTCCTTGGACTAATCCCTGTAACTTTAAGGGTGAGGGTGCCTCAGGAATACACCCATTATCTAGGGTTGAGTATCAGGGTTTGTCCCCATCCCCCCATAATTAGGATCTGTACTTGGTTTGCTGTGATAGGTGGCTTTGACAGCTCTGCAATCGCAGTGCCGCAGGGATGGGTCATGTATACCAACAGCTTGTAGACCTCCAGTTCCTTTCCTAACTCTTTTTTCTACCGCTGTTGACTTTGGGCAAGTCACAGCCAAACTTTGTACCTTTATTCCTCATTGGTGAAATAGGGATAGACATCAAGAAGATCAAAGAAATAACAAAAACATAATTTGCTCATTCTTTTGTGTGCCAAATAATAAAATATTTTAAATTACAAAAAACAATTTCATGAATATATATAATGAAATTCTGTAATGTTTGAGTTACTTAAAACTGTGATAGAAAATGGAGTTCCTCCATGATTCTTTTCCCTTATGGGCCTCTGCCGCAGAAAAAAATCCAGTTAGCATTTTTTTTGGGGGGGTATAAAAATATTATTTTTAATAACTACAGTGGAAACAGCTTTGATGAGACAGGGGTGGCTAATGAATATGCAATTCCTGAGTGGTGTAACTTTATTTTCAGTGACTCCTTCTCCAGCTAAGCACAGAGCCAAGATGGATGACATTGTGGTTGTGGCTCAGGGCTCCCAGGCCTCGCGGAACGTCAGCAATGATCCTGATGTCATCAAGTTGCAAGAGATTCCAACCTTCCAACCTCTTTTGAAAGGTAAGGCTTGCATTTTGACTCATCTGGACTTGCTGGAAAGGTTTGCATAGCCCCACTACTCTCAGATATCTGTGTGCCTTATTCATCTGCTTTAGGTCTTTCCTTAAATGGCATCTTCTCTGTGAAGCCTTCCTTGACTGCCCTATTTAGAATTGCAGCCCTTTTCCCTGCCTGTTTTTCTCGGTAGCAGTTAATCATCATTGTCCTATACTGCATTGTTTATTTGGTTACCGTCTCTATTTTTCCACTAGAATGTGTGATGGCATTGGTTCCAAGTGTTAATCCTCAGCATTTGGAATAGAGCCTGGTATAGAGTAGGGTCTGAATAAATGAATGAATGATGTTGGAGTTAGCACTTACCGGTTATATTTCCATGAATGGTCTGGACTATGGTTTGGTTAGTTCAGATCCATAGAAGAAATCTTCATGACCACCAATACACTTTTAATTCTGGCAACCGTATTGGTTGAGAGGAGAGTGCATATATTGAGGAGGGAGAGTGTAAACAAACCATTAGCCTTCTTGATTAGTGTATATTGAGGTAGTTACCTTTTAATATGAGTTTTATTATTTATTTAATAATTTCATATTTTTGTTAATTTTAAATTAGTAAATATATTAATTTATTTTGTTATTTTGTTATTTTCATATCGCCATTAAGCACTGGTAATGGAGTGGGGTTTCTACTATAAGAATCTCTCTTTCTGTCTCCCTTTCCCCTAAAAATTAGGATGTATAAATGAATATGAGGTACTGGTTTATTAACTTGGTACAGTGTACAGTAATAGAATTCATCTTACATTTATATATTTTAAAAGCCCCTGCCATACACATATTATTCCTTTAATTCTTATATCATTAAATATGTTTAAGTGATTTGTGCCAGATTCTATAGCTGCTGATAGACTGAACTTGACCCTTCATCACTGATGTCAAATTCTATACTAGTTATACTATTCCACGCTATACTTAGAAAACAAAAATATAAAAACAAATGGTGCTTCATAGATGATCCATATATCAATCAACTCATTCTTCCTAGAACTTCATCTGCTTTACTAATGAGGCAGTACAGGCTTTCAGTCTGTTCCTCACGGACCTTTGAGTTAGACTTTGGTAAACTCTCTGGCTCTTACATAAAATGACACATTACATCCCCTTATTAGTTTTCATAATTTTGAGAAATTATGTGATTCTCTAAAGAAGCCAACATTAATGAAATTTTCATCTCTACGTATCCTTGTACAACAACATTAAAAGATATAACTTTTATCTTTAGAAACTTAGAGGTGGGAGCTGGTATTCTCCTAGCAGTCGTCAACTGGTGGTTCTGAGGTCTGAAAGGTTGGCGACCGCTGGTTTAAGGAAACCTTTCTACTCTGTCCCTCTGGAAATGCATGCAGTACTTCTCACAGTTAGGATTTTCATGGCTGTTAACTGCGTCCTTTCTCCTAAACTCTTCTAGTCCCTGCATGAGGCCTTATGTGACCAATTTTTGTCCCACTTTAGGAAAATACTAAAAACAAATGACAATGATTCCCTCAGAACCTTGAAATATATTTAATTTTCTGAGATTAATGTTTCTTTTCTTAAGTATTTGAAATAACTTATAATTTATGATAATAACTTGACCAGTAAGCGAAACATCTAGGAAAAGGCTTGATACTAAGGGAAGCTGACTTCAGATTTAAAATAATCTCTGGGGATCTGAAAGTGAATAGTTAATGAGGTGTACTGCAGTCAATGCAGTGCAGCTGGACTTGGTTGCACTGATTACCGAGGTTTAATTGGGACTCGGCCACCAACTAGCTAGCTGTGTTGCTCTGGCTTTGTTTTTTGCCTCTGTAAACCTTGTTTGTTGAGAGCATTGAGGACAGTTTCAGGAGAAAGGAAAGCTGGTGAGTAGCAAGTTGTAGTTGAGAGGTGATCTAGGATTTGGAAGGTAGAGAAGTCACTTGGTAAGAGTGTCATGAAAGTAAGAAATGGCAACATGTGACAACGGCCAGACTGCAGGAACACACACACACACACACAAAGCCAGTGCGCATTGAAGTTGATGCTCATGTTTCACTTGTGAAGTAAGTAGGAACATCCTGGACAGTGGAAAAGATAGGCAAAGGGGACAATTGGGTGGAAATAATAAGTATAATTATAATAGTAGCTAATTCCCTCCCCTTCATGCCTCTGCATAATAGCTGTTATTCTTTTCATATGTTCAGATTAAAACATTGGTGCTCAGAGCTTAAATTCAGTGCCTAAAAGTCACATGGCTTACAAGTGATAGCCTATCTTGCATTGGCATCGGGTCATCAAGTGTGTCAAAATTTTGTACATAGGAAAAGACTCAGTTCCCAATTCTAGCAAAGCCCATTGTTCAAATCACTGGGCTGTAATAGGACATAGAGGGTTGGGTGCGAGGTTGTTTGGACTTTTAGGTGCAGCATTTGTTGAGGTGCCTCCTGCTTTGACATTGTTCTGTCTGGTAATTTAAAGCCCGGCCAGCTGTCCGCTGGGCGGCTGCAGGGGCCACTCATCACTGTTGCCTTTATACCCTGATCTCTTTTCCCCTCTTTACTGCTTTCAGGATGAGGCTGTTTCTCAAAGTAGTAAAAGGGCCACACAGTGAGGGCTCTACCCCCCAGGTTTGATTTCAGAAAGCTTTTATTCAAGTTAATGACAGTTTATTCTCCCAAAACAATATATTCAAGTATTACACAGAGTTCACTATTGTTCCATAATGTCATATGATGTAATGCTGATGCTGGTGGGTGATCTGCAGAGGCAGCGGCCAGGCGAGTTTGGGGCTATTTGTATGACTGAGGTAATGTTTGCATTTTTAATAAGCAAGCAGATTCTTTCTTTGGTCTTTAACCCTTTTGGATAATTATACCAGAATATAATGTATGTTCCGTACAGCTGCCAAATATGTGTTCCTCTTTTTTTTTTTTTTTTTAAGTCAAAACAATTTGTCATAGCAGTGTCTGACTTTACCAATTTATTTTGAAATGTAAAACATTTAGTAGAAAATTAAAATTAAAAAAATTAGAAAGTAGCAATAAATGGTAATGACAGAACACAGTCAAAATGCAGATTTGATGCAAAGTAGTTAGATTGCTAAAGATTAAACAAGTTCTATAGATTTCTTAAAATTTAACCACTCATATTTTTTATGATTACCATTATTTTATGTCATTTCATATAAATGAAATATTCACAAGCTAAATGCAATATTGATGTTTTATATATACATATATAAAATAATTATTCTATTTATTCATGTTGATGAATATATGCATGTATACACATATGCATGCATAAGCACATTCTTTGCAATTGACCTATCATTTTTGCTGTTGACCCTGGATACAGCATATGATTGTCTTGCTGACTACGGAAGAGACTATCCTTGTTACCAACAAGGAAGGTCAAACATACAGTAGAGATGCTTCAATGACACCAAACAGCTTTGTTGGGCATTTTGTGTTTGGTTGTGAAGACCATGGTATATGTGAAGTAGATTTTGACAATTGAAAAGAGCTAGGGGCATTTCTTGGGAGAGCAAAATCTCATTGAACAGCAGTGAAGGCTCTCAAATCACATGAGACATTGAGAATTGGTGCTTGAGGTTAAAGCTGGGTTAGAATGACTCGATGGAAAAGGGCGATAAAGAGAACGCGAGGGAGCTAGATTTTCAGTGACCAGTTTCTTCACATCTGTTTCACCTCCTTGTCTATTAGCCAGACAAATAGTATGAAGGTAGAAAGTCTTTGCATTTGTAAGACACCTTTGTTTCCCAGCAGTCAGATTTTATCTCTGCATTGGAACATGGGGTGTCGAGAGAATGGATCTTAATCAGAGCACAGTCGTCTTCGAATGGCTTAGAGGTGACTCTAGGCCCAGGTTGATCCCAAGAGTGTATTTCTCCCACCCAAACACCATATTAGAAAAGTTGATCACTTATTCCTGATTACCATGTAATCAGTCTTGTATGTATAATAGCTCTTCAAATAACCTTTTTAACAAGGCTGTTAACCAGTAAAGGGAGCCTTACTCAGAAACTGGGTAACCTTAAGCGAAAGGTCCTTTAAACCGTTTGAGAAGGCAAAGCCATTTTGTAAGAGTAGCCTCACTCTTTTCCTCATCCAATAATCTCTGTGCCTGCATCCATTTTTGTTTCTTTGTATTAAATCTCAGAGAAACTTAAATCTCCTGAAACTTAATGCTTCTTTATTTAACTTTTTCTTTCATTTGCTGGGACTTTGCTTCTGTACTTGTATCTAGCATCTAGCTTAGTGAACTTAAGTATTTTGAAATATAGACCTCTAGATCAGCAATTTTCAACCCATGTGCTGCAAAAAAATTTTAAAACATGCAATACTTGACTATTTAGTCAGGGGCACTGACCTCTCTTCCCTTAGAAAACAAATGGACAACAACCAACATATCAATAACTGTCTGGTGTGAATGAATCAAAATTATACTTATTTTTTTGTCAGATCGACAATATATTTTTTGACCTGCTAAAGAATTTTAGTAATTAGTTTGTGTGCCATGTGATGAAGAAACTTTAAAAAAATTCTGGTTATAGATCCCAACTTGGAGCGAGAGAGTCTGATTCAGTAGGTTCAGGTTTAAGGCAACTATCTATTAAACTAGCATTCTTATGTTCATGGATCACACTTTGGAAAACATTGAGCTAGAACATGAATCTTTTTCTTGAGATCACAGACCTGTTAGATCATTTAACTAAATGACTAGATATTTTAAAAAGTGGTTATCAAAAGAGTATTTTCAATATGTTATTGGGTTTTTATTATTTTTGGGTAAACTCCAGTATTATTAAAACTGATTCATATTGATGGCTGTATGTTAAATTTTAGATTCATTGAGAATTCATTATTGAGGAAGAATTTTTTAGAAGTCACAGGTTTTCGTAATGAATGGATAAAATAACTGTGTTACATTTATACAATGGAATGCTACTCTGCCATAAAAAGGAAAACTTACCCTTGCAACAGCATGCATGGACCTGGATAACATTATGTTAAGTGAAATAAGCCAGTCAGAGAAAGACAAGCACCATATGATTTCACTCCTATGTGGAATTTAATGAACTGCCAAGCAAAATAGAGACAGACTCATAGATAGAGAGCAGGCAGACAGCTTTGGAGGTGGGGAGGTTTTGGGGAGAGGTAGAGGGATTGAGCAAAAAAGAAAAAATAAGAAAGAAAACTCATATACATGGACAACAGTGTAGTGATTGCAGGGGTGAAGGGAGAGGAGTGAGGAGAGTTGATAAAGGGGATAAATGGTGATGGAAAAAATAAAATTGAAATTAAAAATGTTTCTATCAAAATTCGGTTTCACAGAAAGCTAATGAAATGCAAAGTGACATTGTAAAAAATGAATTTTGATATATAATTATTTTTCTCATATGAGCTGATTAAAATAATTAACAAAAGTGTCTAAAGATTTATTATTATACTATTGTATATCCAAAATTTCTTCATTTAATTTTTGAACATGCTCATTTTTTTGGACAAAGAATCTCACATTTAAATATATTTTTAATATTATTAATAGACATAGTATTTCCAAAGGTAACTTCAGTAATAGATCCGTTACAAATCATTTCACAGGGATTTCAGTAATATCCACTCCTAAATGAAAACTGCTATCAAGTTTGCCATCTCCAAGTTTTGCTAACCATTCACTACAAGCAGAATCCTCTGATCTCATATTTGTTTTAAGAGACAACTTTCTGAAACATCCCCAAGAACAGTACTTTAAACTCGTTTATACTATGGCTGATCACACAGCATGTGATACAATACTGAGACATTGTCAAAAATCCCCTCCAAGAAGGAGAAGTTTCTCACCAAATGCAACATTCAGATTCATAATTTCTCTTAGTAATCTGTCTATGGCATTTATAGCATGACTGGATGTCATGATGCATTCATTAATAATGAGAAGTTTGGCTTTTTTAATGGTTTTAGCAACTTCACTCTTTATATCGAATCTAGAAATTGAAGTTTCATTTAATGGAATTGGTCATTTATATTAGGAATGAGAGTTTTTTCCACCAAAAAGTAAATTTGCAGCAATTCCTGTAGATGCTGTGAGTAAAACAGTATCACCACAACCTCTAATATAATGTATTAAAACTTTATAAAGGTATGTTTTTCCACTACCACCTGGACCATCCAAGAAAAAGCATTTGAGGTATACAGTTTGATCTTCGATGGCTGAAGTTATTCTTTCTACAACTAACCCCCACTAAACCCTTGCTGGTCCCTTAGCTTATGTCATTCTCACTCACCCTCTCACAATCCAGCACTTAAACCAGACCCTATAGAGAGGTGTCTGCCACTGCCACGGTCCCACCCCCGCCCCCACTGCTGACCCCCTGCACTTGAACCAGGCCTCCTTGGCCTTGATTTCTTACCTGTAAAGGGAATGGGAATTCAGTGGCTATGAAGGTGCCTTCTAGCTCCAATGTTCCCTGGGAGCAGCATCAGGACCAGAACTCAGATCGCCACCACTGTTGTTGGCAGAGCCTCCTTCTGCCTGGTCTTCTGCCCCTGGGCAAGTCCCCGCCAAGCCGTCCTCACCCTGTTCTTTCTATAGTGCCCAAGTCACCAGGACTAATCCCTCCTATGGCCGGCTTACCCGGCCACAGGCCTCTTGGCCAGGGCCCTGGCCAGATCTCTGCCCTCTGCTCAGCCTCACCTCAAAATCAACTTCACCCCCACTAAAACTCTGCAAGTTCCTTAGCCTATGTCATTCTCACTCTCTGGGATTTGAACCAGACTCCTGGTGCAGGCATGCAGAGAGGTGTCCCCACCCCCACAGCAGACCCCCTGCTGTTCGGCCACCTGTCTGGTCATTTAGGTCATGATGGCCCCTAGCTTTTTATATATTAGAATATAAGCAAATTATGTAAACAACAATGCAGTTTTGAATTGCAAGATTGTTGGAGCAGGCATAATCATCGTTGGGGGTAGCTTTGTTCTTTATTCAGTCTTTCTAACTGAGAGCTTTCTCTAACTTATAATTAAAATAGTAATATCTTTTGTTTCAGTAAATCTTATGTTATATCAAGATTAATATGTACCAGCTACAAGATAAGAAAACAAATGATAAATCCTATTGAGAGAAGTTAATAGTTATATAGGCCAGTGGTCAGCAAACTGCAGCTCGCGAGCCACATGTGGCTCTTTGGCCCCTTAAGTGTGGCTCTTCCACAAAATACCACGTACCTTAATTAAGTTAATAACAATGCACCTACCTATATAATTTAAGTTTAAAAAATTTGGCTCTCAAAAGAAATTTCAATCGTTGTACTGTTGATATTTAGTTCTGTTGACTAATGAGTTTGCCAACCGCTGATATAGGCCAAAGAGAGATTGAAACATTCTTTAATGCTAATAAATATCATAGTTTGCCTTTTTTCATAAGATGGCCTCCCTTTAATGTAGTTTAATGTATAGTAATGATATTTTTACCACTTTTGCCACTAGATGTCACTAGACTAAAACAATTATTAAACTGATTACAATTGCTACAACTTGAGGCAATATTTGCAAAAGACTTTGGCTAATTCAGTTTACTCTGTAGCATCTGGATTTCTCATAAAACCAGGTCACAGCTTCAAGCACAACCTAGTTGAAAAATATAAGTGTTTTGTAACACATCAGTAATCTATTATTAGTTATTTTATTGCTTATCAGGATAGAAAAGGAAAAATTATTGCCACAGGAAACTTTCAGTGACCTTAATTTTTTGAAGAGAAAACTATTTTCAGGCCATCTCTGCACCCTTGCCTGTGCTTTGGGCCTGCCCTAGGAGGCCAGGGAGCTGAGGGAACTGGGTGCCACCATCTTTGAGGGTGTGGCAGCAATTAGCATATTCCCTCCTTATTGGCTGTGAGCACTGCCATCTTTATTAGATAGGATATAAATATATAAACAATATATTAAAATATAAGTGTATTTACACTTACTATAAATATATATATATTTTAAATATTTACGTCTTTCAAAGATGTTAAGAGAAGAAATTGGTAAACATATATTTTATATCAACTGAAATATTTACTATCTTTGGTGTTTATTGAACTTCTTGAACGTATGGATTAATGTTTTTCATGAAAATTGGTAAGCTTCTCTTTTCTCTCCTGGGATTTCCATTGTGTATATGTTGTAATGCTTGGTGTTGCATAAATTTCTGAAGCTCTGTTTATTTTTCTTCAGTCTTCTTTCTTGTTATTAAGGTTGGATAATTTCCATTTTTAGGATCACTGAATGTTTCTCTTGCCACCTCAAACTGCGTTAAATTGCTGTGGTGAATTTTTCATTTCAGTATTGTACTTTTCAACTTCAGGATTTCTATCTTGTCATGGAGTATCTCTGTGTATTCAGTGAAATAATACTTTTCTTCCCAAGATTTTTGTTATTTTACTTTCTTTAATTGGGGAATATTTGTCAATTAAAAATGGCATATACATGATAGGTAAGGTGTGCAATTCGATGATTTGGTATAAATATGCATTGTGAGATAATCACAATCTAACGCATACTGTTGTTACTATTTTTGTTTGTTCATTGTTTCTTCGTTTGGTAACATGCTTACTAAAACTGTGAAATCTCTTTTTGCTGTGATTTGTGTGACCATTAATGTCTCTGCTCATTTTTTAAAACTGGTTTTTATTTTTAGTCTGCTTTCCCAAGGGGGTGCCCCTCTATCTACACGACGTACTGGTCAGCCAGTTATTGAATAGAGGTTATACTAAACCACCTTGAACGGCAAGGTTTCTGTCATCTGTCAATGGGCCTGTTATGGGTAAGTCGCACATTCAAAGTTCAGGGTGTTTTCAAGCCTCTGCCTTTTACATTCCTCTGGCCCCTTTCACCTTGTCTCTTGGCATGCGAACAGCTTCAGTGTCAGCCAGGAGAGTGTGGCTGACGAGACCTTCTCGGATTTTGCTGTGAGAGCACGCAGCCCCCACCAGGAATAAAACTGCCCCACACGTGCCCACAACTTTGTGCTACTAGAGCATTTGGCGCTCCCCACTTGCCCTTCTCTGAGATAATCAATTTCACTGACACCACCACGGGACATGGGTGTTATGCACTGCTCCAAATTAAGCGAATCTTTTCCTACTGCACCAAAGAAAGCTTCTCATTCTCATAACATGTGCCCATCTGGCACAACGTCGGCCTCAGCTGAGGCAGGAGGGATAATAGAGGCCCCAGGTGAGAATGCCATGGGTTTACTGTTCTTATTCAGGTTCATGCGTTTTTAGGCATAAATGCTTCTCATGGTATTGTATGCCTTTAGTTGATTTTTTAAGCCTCAGATTGATTGTTTGTATGAGTTTTGTTCAGGTTTTTTTTTTAATTTTGTTCAGTTTTATAGTTTTATAGTTTTGCAACAAGGGTTTGTTTATTGTCTCACTTGGTTGTAGCAAGAAGTCATATCTGTCAAATCCATTTGCTTTTAATCGAGCTCTGTGTTTATATTTAAACTGAGTTTCTTGTAGCCAGCATATACAGGGTGGTGAAAAAGTAGGTTTATATTTGTGAGTATGTGAAACAGACTTTATCCTTGTATTATTATTTATTAATTACTAGAGGCCTGGTGCACGGTGGGGTGCCTCTGCCTGGCCTACACCAAAGCTGTCAGTCCTACATCCCAAGAGGAATGTAGTAGTGTGTGAAGGGGAGGTGGCTGGGGAGGAGCTCAAGCCCTGGCCTCTCCGTAGGCTTGCTGCCGCTCCGCTGAGGTCTCTGCCCGCCCGTCCTAGGGAGAAGTGGTAGTGGGCTCGCACCCAGTCAGTTCCAGTGCCCATCCGGATCCCACTCTGCATGGGGGAGGGGTACGCAGGGGGAGTGTTCATGGGAGAGGCTCAAGCTGTGTCTAGCAGTGGGAACACACTGACCGTGAGGGGGCATCTCCTGCGTCTGCCCCCTGGTGGTCAGTGTGCATCATAGCTACCGGTTGATCAGTTGACCTGTAGCTTAGGCTTTTAATATATATATATAGATAGATAGATAGATAGATAGATAGATAGATAGATTGTATTGTTTTCCATGCAAACAACTATAAACCTACTTTTACCATACCCTATAGTTATCTTGCTTTTTTTTATTCATGTTGAATTCTCTGTCTTTTAAACAATATCTTTAGCTTTCTTATATTCAATGTAATTTCAGTGCTGTTGGATTAAACTCTCCCAACTTGCTGTTTTCCATATGTTCCATGTGTTCTTTATTCCTTTTCCTCTCCTTTTGTGTGTGTGTGTGTGTGTGTGTGTGTCTACTTTAGCACTTATCAACTCCTTTTATGAGCCATTTTTTATCTCCACTGTTGTCTTATTATTTAAGTCATAAAAAATTTTGTGTGGTTGCCCTAGAGTTTATAGTACACATCTTTGATTAATCACCATTTCACATATAGTGTAGAGTTTTTATTACAGGAAGGTATTTATACACCAATTTCCTCATCATATTTTGTGCTATTGTTATTATATATTTTTCTTTTACATATGCTATAAACCCACAATACATTGCTATTTTTGCTGTAGACCAGGGGCAGCAAACTTTTTTCTGTAAAGGGCCTGATAGTATTCTGGGCATTGTAGGCCATCTGGTCTTTGTCTCAGCTGCTCAGTTTTGTCATTGTAGCAAGAAAGCAGCCATAGACAATACATAAAAGAATGGGTGTTACTGTGTTCCAATATAACTTTACTTACAAAAACAGGAAGTGGGTGAAATTTGGCCCCGGAGCCATACTTTGTTGACCCCTCCTTTAGACAATAATTTAGAGCTATTGAAAATAGAAAAGGTATTTCATATTTACCTTCATTTCAGCCATTTTCTGAGATCTTCATTTTTAAATATAGATCCAAGTTTCTATTTCATTTCATATTTTCTTTGCCTGAAGAACTTCCGTTGACATTTCTTATAGTTTGGATCTGTTGGTAATGAATTCTTTCAGTTTTTGTTGCTCTGGAAATGTCTTTATTTCTACTTTTTAGCCCTGACTAGCATGGTTCAGTTGATTGGAGTGTTGCCCATACATGCCAGGTCATCTATTCCTGGTCAGGGCACATATCTAGGTTGTGGGTTTGATCCCTGGTTGGGTGCATACGGGAAGCAACTGATCAATGTTTCTCACATTAATGTTTCTCTTTCCCTCTACCTTCCTCTTCCTCTCTCTCTGGAATCAATAGAAACATACTCTTGGGTGATGATTTTTAAAAAAATGATAATTCTTGACTTTGTTGCTCTGTGTATATCTTTTTTCTCTGGCTGCCTTAAAGATTTTCTCCCCCCCCCTTTTTTTTTAAAATTAACATATAATTTAAATAAAGTAAAATATATCCTTTTCAATATACAGTTCTGTAATTGTTAATGTATCTGTACAGTTGCTTAACCATTCTAACAATCAAGATATGAAATGGTTCCATCACCCCCCAAAACTCTTCCCATGTCCCTCTATAGTCAAATCCTTGCCTCACCTGAACCTCTGACTATCATTGATCTGTTTTCTGTCCTTAGAGTATTGCCTTTTCCAGAATGTTACTTAAGAGAAATCATATGGTAATCTAATTTTTTGAGTCTGGCTTCTTTCACTTAGAATAATGCATTTTTGAGGATTACCCATGTGCTTATATTAGGTTTGTTCTTTATTGCCAGTCAATAGTCCATCTTATGAATCTACCATAGTTTGTCTATAAAGCCACTATAACAAGTATTTTGTGGCTGTAGCAATGCATGGAAAGATTGTTTGCTAAAAGGTTTAATAAACCAGCCGAAACCGGTTTGACTCAGTGGTAGAGCGTCGGTCTGCAGACTGAAAGGTCCCGGGTTCGATTCCGGTCAAGGGCACATCCCCGGTAGGGGGTGTGCAAGAGGCAGCTGGTCGATGTTTCTTTCTAATCGACGTTTCTAGCTCTCTCCCTTCCTTTCTGTAAAAAATCAATAAAATATATTTTTAAAAGGTTTAATAAACCAGCAGTGCCTGGATATATCAAATTCATAATATCCTCTTCAGCATTGGGCATTATTTAAATGTTTTTTCCCCTCCAAATTGGAAATGTCTTTTATTCTGATCATAAAAAGAACACGTACTCATTAAAAATGGTAGAACTGTCTCCTTTCTAAGCTAACAGTTTCAGTCCCTTGTATAACATGAATTTGTGTCACTCAGCCTTCTGATCTAAAACCTAAATGTACTCCATTTTGGCCCTTTGAGAGCATGACCGCTAGCCTGAAAAAAGCATTCCATGTGTGAGCTGGATCTACTGGCTTGCTCTGCATGCTGTATTTCCTCTAATACAGCCCAAGTTTGGAGTAGCATTTTTGGCAGCCATATGCAATTGTGGCTGCCAAAATTGAATAATCTAAAACTCTAAAGTCTCTTTCACATGTGCTGCTGTTAAGCCACACCTCCTTCATTCTGTATCTCTCCAGAGTTTTTTGGACCTTCAGTGAAGACTTTGTAATCATCCGTAACTCAGTGTCAGAGATAGCCTGTGTTTTTAAGCTTGTTGATTTTTTGTGTGAAGCCCTGTGATTAATCTACTATGAGTGATTTCTGATGAGGTCATTGAAAAATATTTAACAGCACAGAACTCAGGTCAGAGAGCCAGAGGCGATCTCATGCCATGTTACAGTCAGTAGATATAGAACTCTTGCCATGTGTTAAGAATATTTTTTAATTTATCATTTCTATTTAGTATTTTTTGGGATAAGGAGATGGCCATCTTATATGTAATTAGTGAGAGGTAGGGTTCAATGTTGTAAAATTCATTGACACTCTTTTAGTTATATTTTATTAGCACCATGCTTTATTATATATATCATTAATGCAGTATTTATTATGGTATCCTATATATATTACCACTATGTGTATTTTTTTATTTCTACCATACTTATTTAAAACATTGAGGCGTTTTTTGTTTGTTTGTTTGTTTTGTCTAAGATTGAAACCACCTTGTGGACCACACTTCCCCAAACATATGGTAGCTGTGATAAAAATCACGTAATTGCCCTGGCTAGTGGGCTAAGTGGTTAGAGCATTGGCCCATGCACTGAAGGGTTGCAAGTTTGATTCCCAGTAAAGGGTACATACCTGGGTTGCAAATTTAATCCTTGGCCCCAATCAGGGCACATGTAGGAGGCAACCAATCAATGTATCTTTCTTATATCTATGTTTCTCTTTTTCTCTCTGACTCTCCCTCCTTCACTCCTTCCCTCTCTCTCTAAAAATCAATGAAAAAACTATCCTCAGGTGAGGATTAACAACAAGAACAACCTTTGAAAGGAGAGTAAAAGTTCTATTTTAAGACTTGTTTCAAACCTAAATAGGGTAGCAATGTCATGGCTGCTGCTAATTGAGACTGCATGAAATCAACAAAGAGGAACTGCTAGCCAGGGATAGTTAATATCCAAAAGCACAATAAATATATCTGTAAATAAAGAAGTAAATTTCATTATGACATTCACTGTTTTCTTTGGATGTGGTCATTGAGCAATGGTAGATAAGCACATTATTAAAACCACCGTATCAGGGAATGTTCCATAGTAATGCAATAAGAAAAATAGGACAATACGTGAATAATTATGGGAAGGAAACCAGACTCATAAGGAGCACATATAAGAAAAGGTAAGTCATTTGGAAATCTGGTCCAAGGACTAGGAAAAAGCAAACATTAACCCTGTAGCCAGATGGGCTTTATCTTTCTGCTGTTCTTTCCATTTCCTGCCAATATACTAAAAAAGATTGAAACAATATCAAGGCAGCCCCACACATTAAAAGTGCTAGATGGAAATGAAAAAAAAAAAATGTTCCCAGATATGAGTATAACTCCTTTTGATTAGACAATTAAGCCATTCTCCTCCAACTTGCAAAAATTCTGGCAAGAAGCTGTGATTCTGGGGCCTCTTTATTTTGGTTGTTTTATCCCTACTTTTGATTTGTTAACACTCACTGGCTCTTACTCTTTCCAACATGGAGACAGGACATAGGTTATTGAGGCAAATGCTCTGAGTTCAAATAGAAAGTATGTCAAAAGGTAGTAACTATCCCTAGCTAGAGTTTTTTTCCCCAGGTCAGTACAAATAAATACACGTTTAATGAACAATGATAAGGATGATTATTATCTTTAAAAAAATACATTATATATATATTTGTATTTTTATATATATATACACATACACACACACACATATATATATATCTTTCATCTATGTTTATATCTATCTAAAGATACAGTATATATATATTTCAGGGAGGAAGAAAGAGGGAGAGATGGAGACATCAATGATGAGAGAGAATCATTGGTTGGCTGCCTCCTGCACACCCCCTACTGGTGATTGAGCCCACAACCCCAGCATGTGCCCTTGACCCTTCAGTCCACAGGCAGATGCTTTATCCACCAAGCCAAACTGACCAGGGCACCACAATCCTTCTTAATTCGAGCTCACGTTATGTGATTCCTGCTCAGAATGTTTGGTTGCTCCCTCTGCCTCACACATGCAGGTCTGAGCTCCTCAGCTTGACTTGAAGATCTCAAGAAATCTTTATATTCTCATCTCTCTCTGCTTGTGTGTGTCTTGAGCTCCAGGCCAAATTAGACGGCTTCCCTTGCTTTACCACCTCCATGCCTTTGCTCTCGGCCTTCCATCTATAAGGTGTCTTTTTTGTTGTGGCCTGCTAAAATCTTACCCTCCTTTAAGACTTTGATTGTTCATTTGTTTAACAAATATTTGAGTGGCTACTGTGAGCTCTAGGCACTGTTCTAGTAGGTGAGCCTTTAGCAAATTATAAAATCTCTGCTCCCATGGAGCTTGCCTTTTAATAGTTCACCCACTAAAATGTAAGTTTGCCTTAAGCCATCTCCTTCATCATCTTTTTTACTTTCTCTATATTGATATGATATACCTTCACACAAATGATTATGATGAGAAAGAAAAAGGTAAGATATTTGAAGTGATTACTGTGGCTGGGCTGAGAAACATTCCAAAATGCTTTGTTTTTCAAAGTGTGTGTCCTCGGTGTAGAAAGAAGCAAATGTAACATAACCAAAGGTATAAGAGTGATGACTTGAATAGGGTCAGGATATATAAAAGCTAGGGTAAACAGAGTCTTCTGAGGTGAGTGACATAAAGAATACCTAGAGATACAAAAAATTATATTCCCAGCAAAGGTAGCAGTAAGTAGATGTAATTAGCCTTTTGTGCCAACTTGAGGTCATGCTAATGTATGGCAGAGCAGAACTATTTGACACCTCTTTTGCTTCCATATTTTCTGTCAAAAGAAAAGATAATTAACTGGAAATTATAGAACAAAGGAGTAGTGAAAATTCCAGATAGACTATATCTGAAGTGCAAATAGCAGATCAAAATACATTGTTTTCTGGTGCTTGTCTCCTCACTCCCAATCTGTCCTTCCATCCCATCCTCACCTCTCCAGCCTACGGAACTGAAAGAGCTTGTAGTTACTAAACTGCTATCTTTAATGAATTGTGGAGAATAAAAGAGATGCCAGTAGCTTAGACACAGAAAAAAGTATCCCCATTAAAAAAGGGAAATGATGGGTGAGAAGGGGGGCCCTTGAAAGAGGGGAGATGATTCCAGAATCTGTATCATTCTAATATTCTATCCATTGGTACCAACTCTTTGTAGAAGGCTTGTTCTATTTTAAAATATTTATAGACTGTCTTGTGTCTCCATCAGCCTTGTCTTTTACAAAACTAAATTTTTTCAATATAAGCTCACAAAAAGATCAGAAGTAAGATGCTACAGGGTTCTGACCTTGACCTCTATCTTATTCAACATTGTCAGTTGACTCAGTTCCTACCAAAGGACCCTGGACATACTTGATACTTATGAAAGATTTTTTTGATTGACCTTAAGTGAAGTGGTGGAGGCATATTAATCAAATTTGCAGATGATGAAATGTTAGAAGGAATTCTAACATGATAGATGACAGATGCAGAGTTCAAAATGAACTTTTATGTGAACAGTATGATTTATGTGTAGTATATATTTGGTACATACTGGGAACTCAACAAATAATTGCTGTAATTGTGCAGAAATTCCTTCTAACTTTAACAGTTATGATCATTGGACTTAGACCACCATCATTATAACTTTGTATGTTTCTCTCTGTATTATGTAACATTAGGGCTACTTTATCTCTGAAATTATGCTTGCTAATACTCTAATTAGCACAGAACTTTTGGTTGCTGGACTTGATTTCATTTATAATTTTATTTTTATGTTTGTATGTTTACTTTTTACGGTTATTCTGTTGTCTCCCTTGCTGATAGCAAATTGTAGTCAACTTATAATTTGTTACTGTTGGCTTGGAAACCAAAGTAAAAATCAATAGACCTTTTGGGGCAGTCTGAAGGGCTTCCTGTTACTAAAATACATCAGCATTAACACACGGAATTTATAATAAACTATGTGGTGATCTGTAGGCCATTTTATTTGTTTTTCCCTGTTTCTTGGCTATCCAGTGAGTTGAAGTTATTAAACACATGAAATGCAACTTGATGTAACACTGTTTTTGCTCTTGAGTTTTACAACCTAGTAGAAAAACAAAACAAAACATCATACTGGATTTAAAGCCTAGGATTTTAGAAGCATAGTGCTCATGTAATAATCATATGATGTAATAATACCATTTTTTGAGTGCCTGCTTACCATATACCAAGTGCTACACCAGTTGCTCTCATGCAGAATCTTTTTTTAGTCTTCAAAACAATCCTATGAAGCAGGTATTACTTTCTTCCTCATTATCTAAGGATGCAGGGTTATGAGAAAGAGAGATTAGACATGTTCAGCCTCCACAGAGACTGAAGCTCAGGTCTGTCATATTCCAAAGACCCAGTTCTTTTCATTGGCCTGGAACAGGTGGGCCATAGTTGTACAAAACAACCATGTAGAGGAATATTAATTGTGCAGAGTCTACAAGAACGGGCAGGATTTTGGTGGGATGGATGTGTTGGCTTGGGTTTGGGAGGGATGGAGGAAGGAATTCCTAGGCAGGAGGAGAGCATGAGCGAAACGGGCCTGAATGTGCTGCTGTTGGGGAAGTGGGTGGAGACAGTGATATAACTGCTTGACCAAGAGATGGTGCACCTTGGGGAGGAGTAGCAAGTTAAGATCAGAAAGTTAAACTGTGGCCAGATCATGGATGCTCTTGAAAGCCAGGGAAAGGAGTTCAGAGGTACTGCCATAAGAAGTGATGGCAGTTTTATGTTGCATTAGGGAGTTGGATATTGACACGTTGATAGCTGTGGGTTTTGGCTGATTGGTCGGACAGTAGGAGACTGTTGTAGTTTTCTAGTGATGAGCTGATGAAAGCCTGAACTGGGATGAGGATGGTGGAAGAAAGAGCAAAATTGAGAGACATTTTCAAGGAAGAGATGACAGGACTTGAAAGATTGGATATAGGCCTAAAGGAAATGGAAGCAGCTGTAGGATTGCTTGCTTGAACAGCAGAATTGAAAGGGGAGATTAATTTTTGTTTAAGTGGCCCTGCAGACCCACAGCTAGTAGGTATGAACATTGCACACGGAATATTCCCTGGGCTAGCACAGTTATAGTGCCCCTCTGGTCGAAGACAAGAAGGTGGTGTCTGGGATGAGGTGGGTGGGGAGTGTGATAGGGGATGGGAGGGACAGGTATCTTTCAGTTTGCTCTGTTTTCCTGTCTTGAGTGCAGTATTACAGTCATGGCAAATTCCTCCATGCTGACATGCTTAAACTCAGATGTGATGTTTTATAAAGGACCAGCTAAAAATCTCAGGTGGGAGTTGAAGGGAATTATGAATCTTTGAATTATTATTTTACTGTTCATTTCAAGGGCCAGTTCATCTTCCTAGGTCTGTATCTTTAAACAGAGTGAATGCTAATATGAATTTACGATACTCATGTTGGAAACTGCTTGGAAACTGCTACCTCATTTAGAAGCCATTAACCTTTATGTTGATAAAATAGTGTTCTTAACTGAGCATGTAAAATCTGTGCTGAACAGCTGCAGTCTTTCCGGAACACTGACTTAAAAAGCACTCATCATATTTTTTGAAAATCAAAAGCATGTGGGTGGGATGGAGTCACCTGAGCAATTTTCTATAATTACAACTTTGAAGGCCTTTTCCTTTGTCCTTTTCAGGATGATTTCACACACACACACACACACACACACACACACACACACACACAGAAGCACAAACTTGTGATTTTCTTATTTTTCTCTATAGACTTTTTGTACTTGTTTTGTTCAATAGTTGCAGTTCCCAGGAAGGTATATATGCTTTCTGTTTTCCTCTCCTAGTTTATTTTAAATCTTGCATCTCTGAATTTTGGAACTCCCCCTTCTAACAGAACTAGCTCTCCTAAAAACTTCTGAGCTCTGAGTGACACGTCTGAAAGTATGTTGAAGGGCTTTGTATCTACACTGACCCCCACACCCACCCCGGGCAGCTCTGATAACTACAGAGTGCCTCCACACTAGATAATGAACTAGTGAAATGTTGGTCGTCGCACATTTTCCGTGTGTACTAGCTTCCTCGGTGCCATCCTGGTCAGCAGTACTGCATTGTGACTGCATTGTGACAAAACTGGCACTCATGCCCAGGACCAGCCCACACTGGAGACTAACTGATGCATTCTGTGTACAGGGACGGGAAAAATAGGTTTCCATTGTGAGTACGTGAAATACGGTTTATTTTTGTATTGTTATTTATTATTACTGTACTAGAGGCCCGATACACAAAATTTGTGCAAGAGATCTTGGCCCTGGTCTCCGCCTGCTGCCACCGTGGCCCCCACCCACCGCTGTAGTGGCCAAGGGGCCTCTGCCGCACCTCTGCCCACTGCGCTTTGTCTGGAAGGAAGGATGTCTGGAATGACATCTGGTCTAATTAGCATATTATGCGTTTATTATTATAGATTATTTATTTGTATTACAACTGTAAATCTACTTTTGTTCACCCCTGCATATATATATATATATATATATATATATGTGTGTGTGTGTGTGTGTGTGTGTGTGTGTGTGTTTTGTATATGCACACAGACATGCACACTTACATACAACCAAATTTATTTGTTGCAATATTGTTTGGAATAATGAAAGCTTGGAAATGACTATATTTTTAAATGGAGATACAGCCATATAATGGGATACTACTATGCAGATATAAAAAACAAGAGGAAGTGTGTACTGATATGGAAAATTTTCCAAAATATATTAAGTTTAAAAATCAGTAAGTTACCTTTAGATAACAAAGAGATAAAATTAAGACTATATATTTGTCTTAATTGAATATGCATTTTAAAAACTTCTGAAAAAGATACACAACTAACAAAAGCTGTTACCTCTGGAAATGGGGTGAGATCTGGGGCATGGGTAACAAGCTCTTCAGTGAGTTTTTATACTCTGTGATTTTAAAATCCTAGTAATTACTAGCTATTTAAATATAAGATAAATTAAAAAGTCACTATATGTGATGTTTTATATTTTTATATACCATCAGTTCTATTTTAAAAATTTATTTTAGAGAAAGAAGAAAAGAGAGAGAGAGAAACATCAATTTGTTGCTCCACTTCCTTAATGCATTCATTGGTTGATTCTCGTATGTGCCCTGGCGGGGGATCAAACCTACAACCTTGGTGTATCAGGATGGCACTCCAGCCAACAGAACTACTCAACCAGAGCCCATCTTTTCTTTTTCACACTATTTCCATTTTATAGCTTCCTGATATTTAAGTGTGGTTTGCTGACAATACCCCTGAAGGAAGTAAAACTAAGGAATAATATTGTTTCCGTTTGTGCTTTTTAGTCAACCAAGTGATGAAATGGAAAGGGTTTTATAGAAGACTTCAGGAAAAGGATTAGTACCTGACATAGTTCAGTAGTTCCATCATAGTTGGACACATCTAAGAACACTAGCACCAATTTTTCCAATAAGCTAACCGAAATAATTCTGAATTTTAGCTTACTTTATGTGTATAATAAAGACGTTGGCTTGCCAAAATTATTCATAAAGTAATGCTTTGTGAAATTGATGTTAAGCATAAAGTAGTGTGATGTGTCTGACTTACTATTTTAAAGGTCACTTATATTTCTCCTTTCTTTCCACATCTCTTCCTCCCTTCCCCCAAACCCAGTAACAAAGGTTCTTCACCTAGAATAGAATTTTGGGCTTGCATTTTCTGTAATATTGATGGCTTTTTTTCTTGTTACTGAGAGGTATTTCTCTCAGGAAGCTTTAAATGTCAAATTAACTGTTATCATGTTATCTTTTTCATTTTAGTAAAAGAGGCAATCCTTTGTCTTCCTGAAGCTATTTGAAAAGATCTTTTATACATACATGTGTAATGCCTTGGGTCATAGAAATGAGGTGTTACATCATTTGTTTCAGAAGATACACTAACGCATCAAAGACAAGAGACAGGAAAAACAAAATGCAGTTCGTAATCTGTTGCTTCAACACTAGCAAACGTTTTGGGAAAGCAAGTTCTTGCTGGACATCACTAAATAAGAATGAGCTGATGTCACACTTGGCAAGAAGCAACTCAATTTCCCCCCATACGAATAGTGCAATATGATGGGGAGGAGGGATTGCAGGCAAAGGATAAAGAATTATGGGGGGAGATGAGCAGGAGAAGAAATGTGAGAATGAGTTGTTTACTGCAAAAGACTTAATTACTGTGATACAAAAGCCATGTTTGTTTTGTCAGGAGGAATCTGAGTTGGAACATGAACTGATGAAGGGGAGAGATGTTTACCAGGCTCCTCCCACACTCCCTCCCAGGCCCTGTGGACTGATCCCTGTGGAGGGTTATGTAACCGCCTTTTCAGGGAAGAATGGCCCCTGTAGCTGTTTTGGCTCAACTGAGCGCTGCATCAAGTATGAGTGAAGTCTCTAAAACATAGTGGTACCATACTCAGTCGTTTTAATTCAGGATTTTCAAACACCAGAAGGTAATACTGCGTGGGTTGTGGGGTGGGGGAGTGTCACCACTTGCCTCCCTCTAATTTCATGCAACATTGGGAATTTGGGCAACCTGAGAGCCAACTTTGCATTTTCCTCAAGGCTAGGAAATGTCAAGGTTAGCCAATTATTTATTGAAATGAGCTGGAGTTAACTGGCTCAATGAATGTCTGTGGCCCATTGTTACATAACAGCAGTGTCGGAGTGGATAGGAGCATTTTGGAGAGATCATTTTCACTGCATGGGGACTACCATGTTGGGGGATGAGTAGCATCCCTTTCCACTGCATATCAGTAGTGTCCCCTGTTTCTGACAGCCAGAGAGGCCCCCATTCTTCTAATCCCCCTCAAAAAAGGGAGCAGAACAATGTGTGCTTTACAATATTATCAAGCAGCACTGTTTCTTTACCGTTTGTTTTGCATAAAGGGTTTAGGAAGTTGTGCATTTATAGCCTTCGTTTAGAATCTCTATATATACAAGCCCAAGCGACCGTTCAACTGGTCAACCCTTGGATTGGTCAGCCGGTCACTATGATGTGTACTGACCACCAGGGGGCAGATGCTCAATGCAGCAACTGCCCCCTAATGGTCAGTGCACTCCCACAGCCGCTCAGCTGACTTACGGGTGCCAGACACAGGGCTCACAGCTGGCCACTGCAGCCCGGAGACCACAGCGGAGCTGCAGCGAGCCTACCCAGCGGCAGTGTCAGGCGCAGTGGGGCTAGGATGAGCAGGAGTGGCAGGCAGCATTGGACTGCTAGTTTCGGCCTGATCCCTGCAGGCCATGCCAAGGGACCTCACCAGTGCATGAATCCATGAACCAGGCCTCTAGTAGATTTCATTAAAAAAAAAAAAAATACTGTTGGGGAAAAAGCAGTTTGGAAATATGGATGGCAGGGAAGGACCTTGCCAGGAAAGAAAAGGGAGAGGTGGAAGTGGCTTCTTAACTAGCCCTTTACTGCTCCCATAGATCTCCAGTTCTGTGGGTGGTTCCTTTTGTTCTGAGAGGCAGGGTAGGTGATAAGGTAAAGGGACTCACAGGACAGGGATAGGGGGAAGAGGCATGTGTGAAGAAAAGATTTGGATTGGTCTGTAAAGATGGCAGCCTCAGAGGGAATGAAAGGTGATGGCAAAGAAGCTGGAAATTTTACTTGGCATTGTTAAGCTTACAATGTTAGTATTTCTGAGACAATTTAGTGGACTTCCAGGAGGAAACCTTGTCTGAGATAATTAAATCAGTTGAAGACCTTCACATGGAATGTTGAGTTATAGTATTTACTGTCCTTTTGTATGTTTGATTTTTTAACCCTGTGTCCTTCTAGATACTTAACAACTTAGGTGTACAATCAGTTTGTTTATTTTTTGGATTTTTTGTTTATTTGTTTGTTTTTAAATAGAGTCATCTTTGCTTTCATTCTGGCTTGTTGGTCTTAATAGCCATTTTCCTCAGACTTCATTAACTGAGTTACTCACCAAAAGTATATTTTTCTGTTCACCTGGTGTTTCTGAAAAATAATACAGTTTTCTTGGGGAAAAAATGAAGCATAAATATTAGCATAAATTGGGCCAAATTCAGTGTTATTATATAAGATGTACAAATAGAGGAAAGTTTTAAGACATAGGAACAAAAATCTCATTTTCATTATCAGTCACAGGTTAGCAGACACATCGGTTTTGTACTAAGTCTTAAGTAAGTATGAGAACATTTCTTTTAAAGTTTCCCAAACCTTCTTAATTAGTGTTGAAGACATGTGTTTCACTGGCCTTTTGTCTTAAACCTTCTCACTAGTTGTCAAACAGCCTGGCAGTCAGTCTTTCTGCAGTGAAAGTCTTGTTTTTGTCACAGGCTGTCTTTCTGAGCAGCCAGTGCATCGCTCCCTCACTGATTGTCTAGTTTTGCTAAATCTTAGCATCAGTAGAAATCACCTTGGTAAACCACTAGCTAAAGAGGGAGGATAGTTTTCCTGAATGTTTCCTAAGGTGGCTGAGGATGGAGTGGCGGCAGTGTAATAAAGTCAGTGGAAAGCAAAACCATAGTTTCCATAAGGTTTGCAAAGAGATCTCAGACCCAAAATAATTTAAGAATTATTGCCGTGGATAGAGCCTTGTCCTCAGTAGAGAGGGCCAGTTGCTATGTAAATTTATTTTTCATTTGGAATATTTCAGCATATAAGCAAAAATAACAAACACCCAAATCTTCATTTACCCATTCTGTCAGATTTTAATATTTAGCCATATTTGCTTCAGATCTTTTTTTTTTTTTTTTAACCCTGGGAGAAAAAACATTTTAAATACCCTTAATACCTTCTTGCCATGCTTTTATAACCAACTTTCCTTAATATTTTTTCTCCCTTCCTCTCTGCAGGTAATCATTGATCTGATTGTTGTTCATCATGCCCATGAATTTTTTTTCATGGCTTTACTTTTTTACCAGAGATATTTTTGTATCTCTAAACAATATCTAACATTCTTTTATGTGTTTGATTTTATATAAACTGTATTCTACTGTATCTATCTTTTATATATTTCTGTAACTTTTTTGGCTTTTATTTTTGAAATTTATCAATTTTTACTGTTGTATAGTATTACATTGAATGAATATTTGACAATTATTTAATCAGTGTTCTGTTAATGTTTGAGTTATTTCAACTTTTTCACTATTAAGCAACTGACAGTGGGCATCCTTATATATGTCTTTTTGTGCACATGTATGAGAGTTTTTCTCTAGGGCAGTGTTTTTCAACCTTTTTTGGGCAAAGGCATACTTGTTTCATGAAAAAAATCACGAGGCACACCACCATTAGAAAATGTTAAAAAATTTAACTCTGTGCCTATATTGACTATATATAAAGTAATTCTCTTGAATAGGAATCAAATAAACACAAAGAAAGTATTTTATAATTACTTTATTATGAAATATTAAGTAAACAAAATAGTGAAAAATTATAAAATTCTTGTCTTGTCTGCACCTACGGCACACCAACAGCGGTTGAAAAACGCTGCTCTAGGGTATGTAACTAGGAATAAGAGGCTGTATAGTAAGGGACACATATTTTCAGTTTTATTAGATACAGTCAAATTACTCTTCAGAGTGCTCATGCTGATATATACATGATGTAGAACAGCATCTTGCTATTCTACATCCTCAATAAAACTGGATATTGTCCCAGCTGTTCTTTGTTTACTGATTAATTTAAGGACAGCACCTTGCTTAGCAACTATCTCAAATGTAGGGTCATGTGCAAACTTATTTTTATTATATCAGGCTTCCTCCTTTTAAATAAATTGTTTTAACTTTCAGAGTTATAAATCCAAGATGTCTATAACATAGCTTTTCTTGCTTATATATATATTTTAAAATAATGTGTTTTTTTTTATGATCACAGAGTGCTGATGCAATTATTTTAGATAATTTGGAAAGCAGAGTTTTAAAAAAAGATATTAAAATTTTCATCACCTAGACATAGCCATTGTTAACATTTTGCTATATATTTTCTTCTAGGTTAAGCACATATATGAATACATATGTACTTTACAGTTAGAATCATGTTGAATTTATCTTTTTTTTAAATTTTTTAAAAATATATTTTATTGATTTTGTACAGAGAAGAAGGAAGAGAGATAGAGAGTTAGAAACATTGATGAGAGAGAGTCATCGATCAGCTGCCTCTTGCACACCCCCTATTGGGGATATGCCCGCAACCAAGGTACATGCCCTTGACCGGAATCGAACCTGGGACCCTTCAGTTCCCAAGCCGACGCTCTATCCATTGAGCCAAACCTGTCTTGGCTGAATTTATCTTTTATATCATATTTCACTTAAAATTATAGTGTTGCATTTCTTATATCAATGGATATTATTTGAAAACACCATGTTAAAAACTGTGTAACATTTTTTTGAATAAATGTGTTATAGTTGCTTAGTTATATAATCATTTTTCTCTTGGAGGATGTTTTTGATACTAAAATAATACTGGAGTAAACAGTCTTGGTATATAAATCTTTTGAGTTTCAGTTTGTTTCTTTTGGATAGATTTCTAGAAGAGTTCAGTAAATATTTATGGAATTAGAATGAATAGATTATAGTCAAGGCAACCAAGGAGGAAAAAAATGCAGTCAGGAGAGAAGAAAATTGATTTTAAGGGTCATGATTTCCATTAACTCAGTTTCTCACATGTTTGAATTGAGTGGCAAGTCCGTCTCTTAACTGAATTTGATATTCTTTTTTTTATTAGGAACTAGAGGCCCAGTGCACAGATTCATGCACCGGAGGGGTCCCTTAGCCTGGCCTGTGCCCTCTCGCAATCTGGGACCCCTCAGTGGATGTCAGAGAGCTTGCTTCGGCCTGATCCCCCAGGCCAGGCCAAGGGACCCTACCAGTGCATGAATCCATGTACCGGGCCTCTAGTATGCATATAACATCTTTGGTTAATTTCTTCCTGTCCTCCCCACTCGTCCCTTCCATCTGAGATTCATCTGTCTGTTTCATGTTTTCATGCCTGTGGTTTCCACTCTGTGTTGAATATATATATATATATATATATATATATATATATATATATAGAGAGAGAGAGAGAGAGAGAGAGAGAGAGAGAGAGAGAGAGAGAGAGACTGACTAACTAGAGGCCTGGTGCATGAAAATTCATGCACTAGAGGGGGGGTTGTTCCTCAAGCCTGGCCTGCCCCTTCTTACAATCTGGGAACCCTCAGGGACAAGAGGCAACCCGGCAATCGGGGGAGGGCAACACCCCCATCACACCTCTGCTTCTGCCACTGCCAGCAGCACAAGCCTTGGCCAGAGCCTCAGGCAGTCCTGGGAGACTGGGCAGCTGCCATCTGAGGCTTGCCTGTGCCTTGGGCCAGGCCCTGGGTGGCTTGGGGGCTAAGAGGACTGGGGGACCCTGGAGGCAGATATGCAACATGGCCAGACCCACCTGGGGGTGGGCCTGGCTTTGCTGCTCACCTGCCTCCCCCATGGGGCTGAGGGACTGGGTGTCACTATCTTGTGGCTATGGGTGCCGCCATCTTTGAGGGCATGGCAGTCAATTAGAATATTCCCTCCTTATTGGCTATGGGTGCCGCCTTCTTTGTGAGGGCATGATGGTCAATTAGCATATTTCCTCTTTATTAAATAGGATGAGTATTAAATAGGGTGAACTCTACCCAAATATTGATACCAGAGAGTTAGCTGTTCATTGTAGTGTTCAAATATTATATATTTTATAATTGGAAGGGACTTTTAAGTTTTATCATACAATTTACTTCCTGTAGAGTTCTGGAATGTATTTAGTAGAGTATCTCATCAAATAGATAGACTTCTAGCAATGACTTGCTGAATATATAATCCCAAGCAGCTCACTGTCATACAAGGAAATCTGCTCTTTTATTGGATACCTTTAATTAGTTGAACGTGGTGCCTTCACTTAAGCCTAAATTTGATTTGCTATAACTTTCACTTATTGTTTAATTTGTTTTTTAATGAACGGCTTCCTAAAAATAATTTTGAAATATCTCACCTTTACATATTTACCTACTAGTTTCAATTACAATTAACATGAAAATACATATTTGTTTGACTTACTTTTAGTTTTTGTTTCCTTCCAAGGTATAATTTAGCTTCATCTTGTCTTTATAGTGAAAATTATATATGTGAACATAGGTTGAATAGTAAAACTTTCCACATATTTTAATACTTGGTAGACAGAAAAGTTCCAGCGTGCTTTTATGTACTACTCATTCTATTATTTTTTCTTAGAAGTTGCATGTAGGCAATGGTTTTGGTATACATAATGCCACTTTTCCACTAATAATATATGATAACAACCTCCTTTATCCTTCTTTCTTTCTTCCAATCTTTCCTCCTCTCCCTCCTCCTTTTTTTTTTTTTTTTTTTTTTTAGCACAAAGGTATTATATTATCTCCTTTAACCTGTGTATAAATTTTCCTCATTGGCAGGGTGTGATGCTGAAGTTCAGATAGGTTTAAAGACCTTTCCTATCACATGGCTCTGCAGGTAGAGACAGCATTTATCTCCAGGTCTAATTCTAAAACCTGCATATTTAACCAGTTTATAAGTCTGTCTCCCTAATTTACTTATATTAGTTTCATAAAATCAGACATATTTCTGTTCTAAAAATGTTTGTATCTTTGGGTTACCCCAGTGATTTTCAACCTTTTTTATCTCATGGCACACATAAACTAATTAATAAAATTCTACAGCACACCAAAAATATATTTTTTTGCCAATCTGATAGAAAAATTGGTATAATTTTTACTAATTAAAAAAAAATTAGTAAGTATCTACTCTTTTTGCACCAAATCGACTTTTTTTAAAAAAATCAGGTACCGCCCTAGCTGGTCTGGCTCAGTTGATAAAGTGTCAGCCTGAGGACAGAAGGTTCCAAGTTTGATTCCGTCAAGGGCACATATCTGGGTTGCAGGCTTGATCCTCATGCAAGAAGCAGCTGATCAAGGATTCCCTCTCATCATTGATGTTTCTATCTCTCCCTCTCTCTCTCCCTTTCTCTAGGGGGGGTTGGGGGGGGTGGGAGAAGGGGAATCAGGTGCCTATAGTTGTATAAAGAATTTCTGGCCGGTTTGGCTCAGTGAATAGAGCGTCGACCTGTGAACTGAAACGTCCCAGGTTCGATTCCAGTCAAGGGCATGTACCTTAGTTGCGGGCACATTCCCAGTAGGGGGTGTGCAAGAGGCAACTGATCAGTGTTTCTCTCTCATCGATGTTTCTAGCTCTCTATCCCTCTCCCTTCCTCGCTGTAAAAAAATCAATAAAATATATTTTAAAAAAAGAAAAAAGAATTTCTGGTATGTAGAATTAACCAATTGGATGCAACCTTATTATGTGATATGACCAATAAGCTGCAGCTCTATTATGTGACCTATATATTTATGGTTCAAGACAGGGCATTCACACCAGATGGCTATTGTTGTGTTAGTTGTCATGTTTTTATTTGACAGTCTAAGGGAAAAGAGGTCAGTGCTCCTGACTAAATAGTCAGGTATTGCATGTTTTAAAAATTCTTGTGGCACACTGTTTGAAAATCGTTGGGTTACTCAGTGTATCACATTGGTAGTGTGTGTGTGTGTGTGTGTGTGTGTGTGTGTGTGTGTCATGATTGGAAGTATATTGCTTCTGCTTGCTTCTCTTTAACAATCCCAGCTCCTCTCCCTTGGTTTTGGACACCAAGAATTTTCTTCCTATGATCGCCCATCTCTCCCTTGTTCCCTGTGGTGCTCTTTCCTGTTTCTGGAGAAACTAAAGCACAGAATGAGAAAAGAGTAACAAATAATTACATAATTTTTTTCCTGAACATTATCAACTGATGTGTTTCATAAAGGAGGATGTTTTCACAGCTGTGTGCTTTAGGGATAGTGGGAAAAGTTTGAATTTTTATAACTCGAGTATCTCCTACAACAAAGGCAGTGACGCACATGCTTGATGGACTTGGAATGTGGAAACCAGCTCTGATAGCCCGGTGATAGGATCTTTGCGTTTATGATCACACTGGGATTCAGATAAGTTATCTCAGTGAACTTGAGATCAGGGTTCAAGGAACCAAGGCGTAGAATTGCTGAATATATGATTTAATTACGCTAGATCAATCACATTTTGACGAAGTGCTGATGGGATTGGATATATGGTGTGTACATTTTGACATAGTTGCTAGGAAAAGGGACAAAGTTTAATCCTTGGTTTTGTTGACCTTTGGTATCACTTTTATCTTGTAGTTCCATGTAACTGCCTTTGCTGAATTTTCAAAAGTCTGCAGTCAAGTGATTTGCACCAGAAGAGCCCATATCTTCATATATGGGTGACGTAAATTTACTTTAGATGCGGGAATGAGTTCATTTCTGTGGAGAGATATGAAGAGAATGTGTGTCTTGCTCTGGTGATAAATTTAAATCAGAACTTTGCTTGCAGGAAATGGAATGGAGTAACCAGGCACTTGAGCCTTCAGAATTTAGGGACCTTTAGCAAGGCCCAAGGGGGCACCAATTGTGTGTTTGCAGAACTCTATTCAAATACAAGCATTCCTCAGTATATGAAATAGCAGATATCTGTGGATATCTACTTTGTATTCGTTCATAAGGCACTATGTGCCTTTGGTCTTTCAGAATAAAAAGACAAGATTTCTTTTTTTCTTTTTTTCTTTTTTTCTTTTTTTGAGTAGCAGAAAATTCTATTTTTTTATAAGTCTTTATTGTTCAGATTATTACAAATGTGATCCTCTTCCCCGCCCCCCTCAATTGTGCCCCTCCACCAGGTTCCCACCCCACCCTCTGTCCTTTCCCCATCGCCCATTGTCCTCATCCATAGGTATATAATTTTTGTTCAGTCTCTTCCCTCACTCCCACTCCCGTTTTCCCCTGAGAATTGTCAGTCCACTCCCCTTCCATACCTCTGATTCTATTATATTCACCAGTTAATATTGTTCATCAGATTTTTTAATTCCCTTGGTTTTTAGTTTCACTTGTTGATAGTTACGTATTTGTTATTCATAATTTTTATCTTTATCTTTTTCCTCTTCCTAAATAACCCCCTTCAGCAATTCATATAATTCTGGTTTGGCAGTGATGAACTCCTTTAGCTTTTTCTTATTTGTGAAGCTCTTTATCTGGCCTTCGATTCTGAGTAATAGCTTTGCTGGGCAGAGTATTTTTGGCTGTAGGTTCTTGCTATTCATTATTTTGAATATTTCTTGCCATTCCTGGCTGGCCTGCATGGTTTCTGTTGAGAAAAAGAGTATGGGTGCTCCTTTATAGGTAACTACCTTCTTTTCTCTTGCTGCTTTTAATATTCTCTCTTTGTCTTTTGCTCTTGGGATTTTAATTATGATGTGTCTTGGTGTGGTCCTCTTTGGATTCCTTTTGTTTGGGATCCTGTGCGCTTTCTGGACTTGTAAGTCTAATTCTTTTCCCAAGTGGGGGAAGTTTTCTGTCACTATTTCTTCCAGTATGTTTTCGGTATCTTGCTCTCTCTCTTCTTCTGGGATCCCCATAATTCTGATGTTGGTTCGCTTGAAATTGTCCCAGAGGTTTCTTACACTATCTTCAACTCTCTGGATTCTCTTATCTTCTTGCTTCTGTGGAGGAGTGTCCTCTGGCTCTTTGTGTTCTAAATCTTTGTCTTGATTCTTGAGATCTTCCAGTCTGTTTTTAGGACTCTGTAATATTTTTTATTTCAGACAATGTTTTCTTTATTTCTAGTTGATTCCTTTTTATTTCTAGTTGATCCCTTGTTATTTCTAGTTGATCTCTTTTCATATCCTCATAGGTCTCATTTATTTTATTGGCCTTTTTTAGGATATTATTGAAAAAAGCCTTATAACAATGGTTTTGAACTCCATGTCCATTCTTTTCTTTTCCTCCATCTCTTTCTTTTGTGTCCTTCCTCTTGTCTGCATTTTAGTTGTTTTCCTGATTTGATGGAATAGTTTTGTGTGTTAGGTGTTCTGGTAGAGCCCAGTAGCACAGCCTTCCCAGTTACCTGCGGTGGACAGTCTTGGTGTAGCCCTTTGTGGGCTATGTGTGCAGTGTTGTTGTTAAGCCTTGCTTATCACTGGGAAGCGTTGATCTCCAAGCCAATTGGCTGTGAGGATCAGCAGTGTCTCAGCTAGGAAGGCTCTGTACTCCTCTTGTATGAGGCGGAGTCTCGGGGTGGCTGCAGGCAATCTTTGGTTCCCTGTCAAAAGTTCCCTTAGAAAAGTCCTGTTCGTGGTGAGTCTCACCAGATTGGTTGCAGACTTGCGCACCTCTTTGGTAAAAGTGCAGACAAGCTTTGGATTCCAGCCAGTCCCTCCTTAGAGAAAGCCAGCCTCTGGGAGAGCTTCTGTGCTCAGCTTGGATGGAGCAGAGTCTCAGGGTGGTGCTGACAAGCTTTGTTTTCCTGTCGGTTCCTCCCCAAGTCCCACAGTAATGTCCCCTGGCTTCACACACCTCCAAGAGATCTCTGCCTGCTGCCTGACAGTCTGGTAGCCGTCTATCAGAGCAATAGGGTGATTCTGTTTTCCTCTCGAACAAGAAAGCCAGCAGCGCGTTAGCTGTCCGCCCTCTCTGCGCGCCGGGAATAAGCCAGCAGCACTCTCGGCCCACCCTCTCCGCACACTGGGAGTAAGCCAACGCCTTTTCGTGTGCACCATTCTCCGTACCTTCACAGTTTCTGAGGGTCAGCGTGCCTTCTCTCTCCTTCTCAGATGGCAGAGCCTCCTCTCAGCTAGCCGCCCAGTGCTTCAGGGCAATGTTTCCCCTGTTTTCCAACTCTAAATTCAAATTTGTTATGGTAGGCTGCATTCAGGTGTCTACCCTATGCCGCCATCTTGGTTTCTCAAGACATGATTTCTTTAGTCAAGGATCTTACCAGGTAACTGGAGAGAGAGAAGAATGTCAAAAATAATACACAAAAACGATGCTCTCGTAAATCCCATAAATGAACTTTTATTTATTTATTTATTTTTTAAATATATATTTTATTGATTTTGTACTGAGAGGAAGGGAGAGAGATAGAGAGTTAGAAACATTGATGAGAGAGAGTCATTGATCAGCTGCCTCTTGCACACCTACTGGGGATATGCCCGCAACCAAGGTACATGCCCCTGACCGGAATTGAACCTGGGTGCCTTCAGTCCCCAAGCCGACCCTCTATCCATTGAGCCAAACTGGTTTCGGCCCATAAATGAACTTTTAACCAAGTGTGCTCCACAACTATATCAGCCAGGCCCTCTGGTGGTTTTAGGAAACTGTTAGGAGGAAGATCCTGGGAGCATTGTTTTTTATCCACACAAAACATTTAGTGAGTTGGCATGTTATAATGGGCTTGTCTCTACTTGTAGTTTCTTCTCCAAATAGTTTAACCAAAACAATAATGATAACCATTCTGAATGGCTCCTTCTCTCAAGTGAGATTGTTGCTCCTCTGATGTGACTAAATAGAGTTAACCAGTCCCTAAGGGAACCAGTCATGGAGGGCACCCTTTCTAAATGCCCCAAAGGAAGTGAACACTAACACATATCATAAGTTCCTGCCCAAATTGAGCAGATGATTTTAGACTTTCCCCTTTTTTTAAGATGAGTGGAGGGGATGCCTTTGAGAACTAGATTTAAAGAATACACGGGTTTCTGTGCTTCTTTTAAAAAAATCTTTGAAATATACCATGAACAACTGAGTAAAAAAATCTTTTATTAGCCTTGCTGGTGTGGCCCAGTGGTTGCACGTGAACCTAAGAACCAGGAGGTCACAATTCCATTTCCGGAATTATGCCTGGGTTTCAGCTCCATCCCCACTGGGGGCCATGCTGGAGGCAGCTGATCAGTGGTTCTCTCTCATTATTGATGTTTCCATCTTTCTCCCCCTTTCCCTTCTCCTCTGACATCAAAGATATATACACTGAGTGGTCAGATTATTATGATCTCTGAATGCATAATAGTCTGGCCACTCAGTGTGTGTGTGTGTGTGTGTGTGTGTGTGTGTGTGTGTGTGTGTGTGAGGCCCAGTGCATGAATTTGTGCATGGGTGGGGTCCGACCAGTCTGGCCAGGGGGAGAGAGGGGACATGGGCAGTTGGCCGGCCTGCCTGCTAGTCGAACTCCTGGTCGAGGGGACAATTTGCATATTAGCCTTGATTATTATGGATTCAGAGATCATAATAATCTGACCACTCAATGTATATTTTTTAAAAATCCTTTATTAGTTTTAGAGGGGTTTTCTTTTCTCAAAATCTGTTGATTAATTATACTTTCACAAAGTTACACAGATTCTGCTTTCTGTATTCTGTGGTGGGAAATGGAACTTATAATACTGTTTCTCATATGGGCCCCACTACTCATAATATTCATTTCTAGTCCTGTAAGTGACTAAGCCACTAAAAGTCAAGGAATTCAGTTGGGTAAAAACCCAGGTTAATACCCATATGGCTTTTGACTATATTTCAGAAAAACATTTTTCCCCTACCCAACATTTCAGAAAGAAAAAGATTGCTCAGCAAAATATTTTCCAAATTTCTAACTCTGATGATTTTTTCCCCTCAACACTTTGAGGTGGGTGCACATGGCAGTTTGCTGACCTGTGTAATAGCCGGACTTGGTCCTCGCCCTTCCCTGGAGCCCACTTTATTCCTGTACAAACAAAGTGGTTTCAACGGGGCCTTGGGAAATGTCTTCAGTTGCAAAACCAACTCAATATATGGAATCTATTAAATCAGGTTCTTAACTCAATAAACATCTACTTTGTGTACATCATCACTGTTTTAAGCTAAAGAAGAATTAGAAAATGGAGGGCAATGGCCCTGTTCCCTAGCATAGTGAGGAAGACATGATTTAGAAAAGTTTATTTAACATGGGAGACTAGCCGTAAATATATGGAAGAATGGTGTGTTAGGAATGAAATTCATGATGTCTATAATTTTTAAAAGGGGAGGAACAATAAAATAATATATATATATATTTTTTTCACTTATATTTACGTAAAGAAACTTAAATGACAAGAATTAGACAGTTGGGAAACGGAGCTGGTAGCATGCTCAATACATTATCCTATATACCTTTCTCTTATTACTTAATATCTTATGGAGATTTTTCTATATGAATACATACAGAGCTTCCTCATTCTTTTCTATGGTCACATATTCTTTCTTATAGCTGCATCATGTTTTAATTAACAAATTCCCCATTGATGGACATTGAGATGTTTGTTCATATGTTGCTATTATAATCACTGTTGCAATGAATAATCTTATATATTTTTTAAATCATTTAACATGCATGCTGATATACATGTAAATTCCTAGTAGTGAAATTATTCTATAAAGGCTTTATGCATTTGTAATTTTGATGTCCATGCCAAGTTTTCCTCTATGGAGGTGTTAATGACTTACATGTGAATCAGCCATGCCTGTTTCCTCATAATTCCACCTACGGAGTTTTTATCATACTTTTGGACTTTTACCAATTTGGTGGGTAAAAAATGGGCTAGCAATAAAGTTTTAATTTCTATTTGTCTTATGATGAATAAGGTTATACATCTTTTCTTATAGTTGAAGCATTGGTATATCCTTTTCTGTGAAATGCCTTTTCATGTCCTTTGTCTATCTTTGGCTGATTTTTTTGTTTGCCAATTCTGGGAGCTCTACATGTAAGAGGAAGCTTACCATTTGTGATTGCAAATATTCTTCCCAGTATTTTGGTGTACTTTTTAACCTGTTTTTGCCATGGGGAATCTTGATTTTTATACGGTTGGATTTATCATTGTTTCCCTTCTGGCCTCTGCATTGTCCTGGCCTCCTATTGATGGCACAAAATCATTCCTCTTTCCATGGTGTGCCCTCTCTCTTTTCCTACTTCAGTCTTGGATTGACAGCAAAATGCTTTTGGTATCTTCCCTCCCAATTCTGTTTCTGGAATTGTGTTTTTTTCAGTTATAGGAGATATGGTATTTATATTAGGAGATTTCAGTGTTCTGAAAAAAAAAAAAATTCCATCTTCTTGATTAGAGGCACTTTAGAAAACTGTTTGGCAGTTTCTTGTAAAACTAAACATGCAGTTACCATACAATGCAGAAATTGCTCTCTTGGGCATTTATACCAGAGATATGAAAACATATGTTTACACATAAACCTGTACACTGCTGTTTATAGCAGTTTTGTAACAGCCCTAACCTGGAAACAACTCAAATGTCCTTCAGTGAGTGAATGGTTAAACAAGCTCTGGTACATACATGCCATAGAGTACTACTCAAAAATAGAAAGGAACAAGCTATCGACAATCTGTATTGGATGAATCTCTAATATATTTTGTTAGGTGAAAAAAAGTTAGTCCCCACAGGTTACATATTATATCATTCCATGTATAAAACATATTTCAAATGACAAAGTTTTAGAAATAGTGAACAGATTAGTGTTTGCTGGGGTTAAGGATGCCCCCCTAGCAAGGATGAGAGAGAGGTGGATATCATTATGGATGAGAGAGAGGTAGATGTGGTTATAAGAAGCAACACAAGAAACCCTTGTGTGATGGAATGGCTCAGTATCTGATGTTGATGGTGAACACATGAACCTATGTGTGAAAAAATTGTATAGAACTAAATACACTGGTGCGTCAGCACACGCACTCACACATACACAAATGAATGTAAGTAAAATTGAGACATCTGAATAAGATCAGTAGATTGTATCATTGTCAATATCCTGGTTGTGATATTATATTGTAGCTTTTCAAGATTTTACCTTCGGGGGGAGACTGGGTAAATAGATTCACAAGATCCTGTACAATTGAAAAATAAATTCCCATTTTTGCAACTACCAGCTTCACCAAAAACTGCTATGTAGAGACAGATCCACTGGAGTAACTGGGCTCTTGGTGTTAGGATCAGCAGTGGAACAGCTGAGGGACCTAGTGCTGGCAGTTGGGGGGTTGGGGAGTGAGACAGAGCCTCAGGTTCAACTCTGCGCTCTGCTCTGTCAGGCCAGGTGAAGATCTGAGAGCAGTGACTGGCACTCCCAAGGATTCATTGGGACTACCCAACTGGGTAGCTCATTTTACAGCCTGTCTTGGGCTAAGGAACACTGGCCTGGGCTCCCATACCTCAGACCCAGTGAAGGCTTGACATTGGTGGTTGGAGGCAGGAATGGGGAAAGGTTCCCAAGATGACCTTTGCTATGGGTAGGTTCACCCTCATTATGCCCAGCATGTACCCTGTAGACATGTTTATTTTTGTGTACCTCTTGCTGTATCATTGGCTCTCAGATAAGGTAGAGCATGATCTAGCATAGTGCTTCTCAGAGTGTTGTAGGGGGAATCCCTGAGGTTCCTGGGACCCTCCTGGGGAGTTTTCACAGTAATATTTAGACATTTGCTAATTACTCTCATTCTCTTACAAGTGTGCAAATAGAGTTTTCCAGAGGTGACGTGATGTGAAAGAGCAACAAATTGAACATAGAAGTGGATACAAAACTCCAGCTGTATTCTATTAAGCCAGACATTAAAAACACGTAGAAAAATATAAACAAGTGCCATTTTTCTCACTTTTTTGTTTTGGAAAATAGTATTCTTTTTTCTTAAAATATGGGCGTGTGTTTTTTTGTTAACATTCAATGAAGCTATTGTTATTTTTAAATGATTTAATAAATATTTAAGAGTGTTCTCGGCTTAATTTTTAATTGGTGAATATTGATATAAACTACATAAACCACAGCTCTTTGGGGTCCTTAAATAATTTTTGAAAAGATAATGGAGTCCTAACAACAAAAAAATGTGTTATTACCAGAATGCGTTTGGCCAAAAGTTGGTGGACTTGCATTCTAGTCAGGATTTTGCTGTGTGACCATGGGCAAGTCAGTTAGCCTCTTTTATTGATTTCTTCTTCTATAATTGCTAATAATTGCCCTGTTCTATATATACTTTAAAGAAAAGTGAGATAATTCTATATGAAAAGCTTTGAAAATAGAATGTCCTATGCAAATGTAAGAGAATTTAGTAATTAGACAACTAAACTTTTTTTTTTTTAAATATATTTTATTGATTTTTTACAGAGAGGGAGAGGGATAGAGAGTTAGAAACATCGATCAGCTGCCTCCCGCACACCCCCTACTGGGAATGTACCTGCAACCAAGGTGCATGCCCTTGACCGGAATCAAACCCAGGACCCTTCAGTCCGCAGGCTGACGCTCCATCCACTGAGCTAAACCGGTCAGGGCGACAACTAAACTTTTGTTGGAAGAAAATGTGAAGAATGAGGTTTATGGTTGTGTCAGCTGATACCCTGTTCACTTTTTAAATGTTTTCATTTTACATCTCCTCCTAACAACTTCCTTATCCATTTTATTTCTTTTTTTCAGTTTCTCAGACAACCATTTGAATTATTAAAAGGAATTTAGTAAATACATCTTCCAAAGTTTTCAATCAAGAAGGGATTTATATTCCTGATATTTTGAAATGGTGCCGTAAGGTCGGGAGTTTTGTCTTGGAGAAGCCACTCCTAGCTCTGTGACTTTAGGGAGGTTACTTAACCTCTCTGTGTCTTGGATTCCTCATCTGTAAATTGGGGCTAACAATACTTTGTTTTCCGTGGTGATTAAGAGTATATAATAATGCACAGGAAGCACTTGGCCAGTGCTTGGCACATAGTAGATTCTCCATAAATGATAGTTGCTTTGATTGTCATTAGTATATAACAAAAGATGCACCATTAAATTTAGGTCTCTTACCCAGTCTTTAGTAAACTTACTATTGAGCTACTTTATTCATCAGCTTATTAACAGTATCTTTCATTTCATTTGATTTCATTCTTTTTTTCTGCTTTGAAGGGCTATTGAGTGGCCAGACTTCCCCAACAAATGCCAAATTGGAGAAATTGGATTCTCAGCAGGTGTTGCAGCTCTGCCTCCGATATCAGGATCACCTCCATCAGTGTGCAGAGGCCGTTGCTTTTGATCAGAATGCTTTGGTTAAGCGGATCAAAGAGGTAAGTATTGTAGGAAAATAACATTGCTGAGTTATGGTGATTACCTGTGTCTCGTGAGTCCTTTTCTACTGGGCAGTAGAACTAGTGAGCCCAGCTTTATGGGAAATAGTCATTTTTCTATCTGAGCTTTGACATTTGTTCTCATTTCTTTGTGGGATTGACTTTTCAAACAGTAAAATGTGATGGTGAAAAAGAGTGGTCCATCGAGCTAAACCAATGTGGACTTTGAGTCCCAGTTCACCACTTATTGCTTGGGCAAGTTACTTAACTTCTCCTGGTCTCAGTTTTCCTCATCTGAAAATGGGGCTAATAAGTAGTAACCTATCCCAAGGGTTGAAGAAAAATTAAATTGCTCAGTTAAGTGTTAACTCTTTTATTTGTTTATTTAATTTTACTTTTCAATTAGAGTTTACATTCCATGTTATTTTGTATCAGTTTTAGGTGTGCAGCTTAGTGGTTAGCCAATAATATACTCTATATAGAGTTCCCCCTGATAGTTCCAGTACCCACCTGGCACCATACATAGTTATTACAATATTATTGAGTTTATTCCCTATGCTGTACCTTACAACTTCCAACCTGTGCTTCTTTTATGTATATATTATTGATTTAAAAAATATATATATATTATTGATTTTTTACAGAGAGGAAGAGAGAAGGATAGAGAGTTAGAAACATTGATGAGAGAGAATCATCGACCAGCTGCCTCTTGCACACCCCCTACCGGGGATGTGCCCGCAACCAAGGTATATGCCCTTGACCAGATCAAACCTGGGACCTTTCAGTCTGCAGGCCAATGCTCTATCCACTGAGCCAAACTGGTTAGGGCCAATCTGTGCTTCTTACCCTCTTCACTCTTTCACCCAGTCCCCCAACTCCTCTCCCCTCTGGCAGCCATCAGTCTGTTCTCTGCATCGATGAGTCTGTTTTTATTTTGTTTGTTCATTTATTTTTGTTATTTAGATTCCACTTGTAAGTGGAATCATATGTTATTTGTCTTCCTTTGACTGACTTATTTAAAATAGGGGTTAGCTCTTCTTAGAATGTCTAAAGTCCTGCCATACTAATTTGCTCTAACTAACATTATATCTTCAAAATCACTTTTGCTTGTTCCTTTATGTAATTTATATTTTATTTTTAAATAGGGTATCAGTTCTTTGAGAGCAGGAGTCTTGACATCTCCCTAAAAATTATATTTTTCACTGTGTTAACACATGAAAAGCTCAGTAATTCTTATTGAATGGAAGCAATTTGACCCACAAGGTTTTGTAAGGAAAGAAACAAGATAACTAAAGAGCACGGTAGGAAGCTGAGTAATCATTAATAACAGTAAGCAGGTACTTCTTTTAAGCACTGAAAAGTATCACTTACCAGGCCATTGCATGGCACAGCTCTGGGTGCACGAAGGTATAAATAAATACATTTTTCAAAGTTTTCACTCAAGAAGGGGTTTATATTCCTGACACCTTAAAATATGTCATATAAAGAAAAGAAAAGATCTATCTATCTTGGAGAAACCATTTATGTGAATGACACCCCCTGTTTAACAAAATAGTTCTGGTCATTGACTCAGGCCAGAGAAGAAGATTGACATGCGGTAACACATAAGTAGAAAAGGTTGTGAATCACAGCAAATTATTTGTTGGAAATGAACATAGTACATCCTTGAAATGACAAAGTAATCATAGTTATATTGGTAGATTTGAATTTGCCACAACTTCCAGCATATCAGCACCTATCTTTCATAAAATGTATACATATATGGAAGTCTTTTACTTGGTAGACTTTCAAATTGGCTGGTATTGATGTGGCCTTTCAAATAGTATCAATTATTTTATTACATTATGATCTATCTACATAGCTTCTACTCCCAAACAGGATTACATTAGAATCACTTGGGTTTTTGTTTGTTTTAGTGAGTTTTCTTGTCCCCCTAATAGTCTAGTTTGTGGTTTGTGAATCATTATTTTAATAATTTTACCAAGTGATTCTGCAGCCATTCTCCATTACTTGGGATTTGGAATTCACTGATCTACAGGACTATTTTCCAAAATAAGTTCTATAGCACTAATTCATGTAAGGAAAATCAAACTTTTTGCATATTCCATCACTACCTTGGACAGTCACAATGCATATTTTCTTGTTAAAAGTTCTTAGGAATCTTACAATAAACCAGCACTGTTCAAACTTTTTTTTAAAATATATATTTTACTGATTTTTTACAGAGAGGAAAAGAGAGGGATAGAGAGTTAGAAACATTGATGAGAGAGAATTGTGCCTCTTGCACACCTCCTACTGAAGGTGTGCCCGCAACCAAGGTACATGCCCTTGACCGGAATCTAACCCCGGACCTTTCAGTCCACAGGCCAACGCTCTATCCACTGAGCCAAACCGGCTTCAGCACTGTTCAGACTTTTTGATCTCAGGACCCTTATATTAGGTAAAATCTATTAACATCTTATAGAAATAGCATTTTTAAAGAAACTTCTTTGGGAAATGCCCTTGTAGACATAAGAAAGACTTTACCATTTTTTACTATTGTGTTAGAAATTAACTGTGACATTAACTTTCAGAGAGACAACTTTAGAAAAATACAACTTTTAATGCTTCTTGTTTTCTTTTTGAAAGATTCTCTAATCCATATCTGTCATTCTGTAGTTTAGGAAAGTGTAGTAAGAAAGATTGACAGCTCGTTTTTAAAGAGCTGGTAAAGTAGTTTGTAGCTGGTAGTATAACACAGAGCTTCTCATTATACATTTTCAAGACTCAGAGCAGTGTTTCTTGGCCCTGAATATGTGTCAGAATCACCTGGGAATTTTTCCTCCAGTATAGATGACGGAAAGTTTTACACACACCCTGAAGTAGATAAATACTGTGAACTGTCATGTACTCAGCGCCCACCTACTGCAGGCATGAACATGTCAACACTCCTGGTCCATCCATACCCTACCCACTTCCTGTCACCTTCTCAACTGGTCTATTTTGCAGTAAATCTCAAGCATATAATTTCATTCATAAATATTTAAGTATGTATCTTTAAAAGTAAAGAACTCTTTTTTAAAAACTTTTTAATCTGAATCAATTTTAGACTTAGAGAAAAGTCACAACAGTAGTTCAGAGAGTTCCTGTATACCCCTCACACAGCTTCCTCTAAAGTGAGCATCTTACAGAATCCTAAATACAATGATCAAAACCAGGAAATTAACACTGTTACAATACTATTAACTAAACAAAGATCTTATTTTAATTTCACCAGTTTTCCCACTAGTGAAGAACTTTTAAAAAACACAGTCACAACGCTATTATCATACCTAATATATTTAAGAACAATACCTTCATTCAGTATAGTTGAGCTGCTTTTAAAGAAAATACTGATGTATAAGTCTCACTCTAAACCAATTAGATTAAAATATTTGAATGGTGGTGGGTGGGGAAGGGAGGAAGCTGAGTGTACTGGTATTTATGAAAGTGCTATAGAGGCCTTGACCTACTAGCTCAGTTGGTTAGAGCATCATCCTGATACTCCAAAGTTGTGGGTTCAATCCTCAGTCAGGGCACATATAAGATGTAACCAATGAATGCATAAATCAATGGAATAACAAATTGATGTGTTCTCTCTCTCTCTCTCTCTCTCTCTCTCTCTCTCTCTCTCTCTCTCTCCCCTCTCTCTCTCAAAAAAAATCCATAAATAATTTAAATTTTATATATATATATATATATATATATATATATATATATATTTATTTATTTATTGATTTTTCACAGAGAGGAAGAGAGAGGGATAGAGAGTTAGAAACATCGATGAGAGAGAATCATCAATCAGCTGCCTCTTGCACATCCCCTACTGGGGATGTGCCCGCAACCAAGGTACATGACCTTAACCAGAATCGAACCCGGGACCTTTCAGTCCGCAGGCCAATGCTCTATCCACTGAGCCAAACCGGTCCCGGCAATAAATAATTTTTTGAAAACACACCTGGCTGGTGTGCCTCAGTTGGTTGGGCATCATCTCATGCACCAGTAGGGGGCATGCAGGATGCAGCTCACCGATGTTTCTCTCTCATCAATGTTTTTATCTCCCTTTCCCATCCTGTCTCTCTAAAATAAATAAAAACATATTTTTAAAAAACTAAAATAAATAAATAGAAAGTAGAATCCGTAACCAATGTTGAGAACTAGTGTTCTGGAGCATTCATTTAAAAAATTAAGCTGAGCTAACTCTGTTTGAGGAACTATGGGGTTTACTTTGAGTCATCAGTAGTTACCTAGGATTGTTGGAAAACCCGGAACAGTACTCACAGTGCTGTGCAGTACCTCCATAGTTCTCCTAGAGCCGTGTTCGGCAAACTGCGACTCGCGAGCCACATGCGGGCCTTTGGCCCCTTGAGTGTGGCTCTTCCACAAAATACCATGGCCTGGGTGAGTCTATTTTAAAGAAATGGCGGTTGTGGTTTGTGAATTATTTTAATAAGTTTATCAAGTGATTCTGCAGCCATTCTCCATTACCTGGGATTTGGAAATCACTCATCTACAGGACTACTTTCCAAAATAAGTTTAAGTTTAAAATATTTGTCTCTCAAAAGAAATTTCAGTCGTTGTACTGTTGATATTTGGCTCTGTTGACTAATGACTTTGCTGAGCACTGTCCTAGAGCAGAGGAGGTGGGCACTGTTTCAGAGTTCTCATTGATGATGTGTTGCCCCTGTTAGAAAGTGCTAGCAAACTCCTGAAACACACATCCATCTGTGCTCAGTTCAAACCTAAGGGTTGAAATTAGTCATTTCCAAATGAATAAAGTTGAGGATGTAGTTTTGATCAAATACCAGCTTTCTGATATTATTCCAGATGTTTCCTGGAAATTTGGTTGCCAGAGTGAGGAAGTAACCTAACGCTACGTGTGTGGTAAAGTAAGGGAACTTCATAAGCATGGAGTGTGTGTATTAGTGGAAGTGTGGAGCCCCCAGTACCCAGAAGCCCATAAAGTTACAGGGGTTGTGATCACTTAAGTTTGGGTCAAAGGCAAACATGACTATGTCCTAGTCTGATTTAGGTAAGAGAAAATCAAGGAGTTAGCTAAGTTTTCCTGTTGCTAAATTTGGATGACGCTCTTGAATGACAAATATTTTATAAATGAGAGAGAAGTGGAAGATAGAGATGCTCTTTCTTCACAATCAGGGAGTCTTGTAATGTACACTGACCACTAGTTTTCTTAATGGCTGCAGGGTGGCCCCTCAGCCAGCCAGCTCACCCTGCTGTGCAGCTATTGCAGACCTACTCAGTGTGAGGTCCTTTAGGGGTTACAGAGAAGTGTGACCTAGTCCCTGCTCACTGAGAGCCATCTAGGTGAGGGAACAGGAATATGAAAGATAAGGCGCTGTCGATGGAGAGTACTCAGTTACAGTTTATGATTCAAGTTCTCTAAGAGTTAAGATTAGGCAGTCCACGAACAGGTGAGGTTCAAGCTGGGTCTTAAAGGAAAACCAGGATTTGGGAAATGAATGGAGAGAAAGAGCAGAGCATTGCTGGCTGTGAAACAGCTTGACAGTCTCAGAAAAAAATTAACTTCGGGGCTTCATGGGGCAGCAAAGAAACTAAACCTGGTTTAAGAAAGCTTCACTACATGACGAACCACAGAATGTTGGAGCCGGTGGAACTTTGAGACCTTCTGGGCCAGTGCCATCATTACTTACATGCGGAAATTCAAGCCTGCTAGAGAAAGTAAGCAGTTTAACCAGGGTCACAGAGTGAGACAGTGGCCAAAATTATGGAATTAAAAGTGGATTAAGATTAAAGGATTTTTTTGTGTTATTTTTATTATTTTTTTGTAGGTGGTATACTTGAACATGTTTACAGATTAAGGGGGAAGAGACAGAAGAGATAAAAGATGAAAGATAAAAAGGGGAGTCCTACAGCAAGATCCCCGAGAGGATTTAGAGCCATGGGTTTTTTATTTTGAGAGAAAAGGAAGGAAATAAGTAGGCTTATAAAAAGAGGATGCCTGGTACAGATCAGTCACACCTGAGGAGCCTGTGTATTCTCTCTGAAGAAGACAGGAGGTCAGTGGTTGGGAGTGACCACTGGGGAGTAGTATAGCTGTGAGCCCTGGGAGTCACCGAGGGCTCAGCTGAGGGGAAAACCTCTACCTTGTATCCCTTTTTATTTTTTAAGGATTATTTTCTTGTTTTGGCCACATAAATCTTTTTTTTTTTAAGTATATTTTATTGATTTTTTTACAGAGAGGAAGGAAGAGGGATAGAGAGTTAGAAACATTGATGAGAGAGAAACATCCATGAGCTGCCTTCTTGTGTGGCTTAGTACATGCCCTTGACCGGAATTGAACCTAGGACCCTTCAGTCCGCAGGCCGATGCTCTATCCACTGAGCCAAACCAGTTAGGCTACCTTGTATCCTTGGGTGATTCCCGTAGTGGTTCTGAGTGCACACTCCAGAGCCTCATTGCCCAGGTAGGTTCAAGCCCTGGCACTGCCTCTAACTCGCTCTGTGACCTTAGCCAAGTTGCTTAATCCTTCTGAGCCTCAGTTCCCTTACCTGTTATATGGGGATAAGAATAGTATCCACGTCAGTAAGGCTTCTGTGAGAGTTAAACAAGTTTTCCTATGTTAATACCTACGACCATGTCTGCCATATAATGAACACTGGAGTATTAGCTCTTATTATTTGTTTTAAATATAAGTAAATGACTTGAAGAGAAAAAGCCTAACCTTATGGCCATGAATTGGCCCATATGAAGTTTCTTGATACAGCAGCCTAAATAGTGGCTCATTTTAAAGAATATATCCTCAATAACCAAGTGTGATAAAGAACTAACTATTAGCTCATTCTGGTTTCCTTGAAATCCTGCATGATTCCTTTCATGTCATCTATATGCAATTTTTGCAATTTTGCTTTGTGAGTAGCAAACTGGAGCCTAGGGAACACGGGCCACAAGAAATGTGAGATTGGATGACCACACATGATTAGTTCTTGGTTTCTAGGCTATGGATTTATCACTTATCACTTAGGTGATTTTTCTGTAAGAGCCCATCATTTCTACTTAAGGATTCGAGTTGACAGGCAGACACTTTCAGTTCTAGGTCACATCTGTCACTAAAATGTGGGTTCAATGGAAGGTAGAGAAGCATGTGTCCTCCTGATGTGGGTGCTTTCCCCCAGGGCCAGGGAAAGCGGAGGGAAGGCTGGTGGCAAGTCTACAGCCCCAGGAAGACACGGTTGAGAGAGTTGGAGCAGTTCTTGTCACTGACCTAGATCGCAGTTCCGTCTCAGTCTCACTCTAGTAGCTATCAATGTGTAAATAAATTAGAATGCCTTTCAAGAAAGATAAATCCTCTAGGGCTATTTTGTTACAGTTATTATGTGCTGGCCTAGGAGCCTTGAAACTAAATTCATGATATGATTCTGATAGTCTCTGTTTATCATTCTTATGTGTGTTGATAAGCAGGCTATTTTAGCATAAACTAATATGAAGCATTGAAGAGGAGGTTCAAATGAACAGGTAAGAGTTGCATTCCTTAGAAAGTCATATGATCACATACGATTATAAAGAGACCCTAAAGTTTCTCTAATCTAGTTCTTTCATTACGCAAATAAAGATAACCAAGGCCCTTGGAGTTTATTTGGGACTTGCCTAAGGTTGTTCTCTTAGGTAATGATTAAGATGATATTAGTTGAGTCTCTGACTCCAGTGCTCTTTTCTGCTTTACCATACTACTTATGTCTACTTCTTTGGGATCTTTCACTCCATTTTCAGTTATTGCTTTTCATGTAGTAAACATTCAACTGGTGTTTGAAGGCGTGGGCTACCCTTCCAGGAGTCAGTACACAGAGCTAGGCAGGGTTTCTTTCTGTTGACAATACAGTAATATTTAAGAACTAGCTGGAGCCATCTTCCAAGTGTCTAATCTGACTCTCGGTACCATGCCTCCTCCCGTAAGACCGGGGGAGAGATTGATCAAGGTTAAGCCATTGATCACAGTGTTGCAGAGAATCAGTGCCTGGACTGGTATTTGCATTCATTCTGACCTCCTCCAGGTAAAAGCCCGGTTTTGTGAACCATTGGTTAGGTGAGGCTGTTACTATTATACCATGTTTCCCCGAAAATAAAACATCCTCCAAAAATAAGACCTACTTACAGGTTTCCTTCTGAGTGAAATATAAGGCATCCCTCCCAAAATAAGCCCCCTCCCCCAGGCTCTGTCTCAGAATGAAAATTAATTTACCGTAAACTGGTCGCTAGGGCCGCCCCAACTGGCGTCTAGCAACCAGTGATGTTACTCGGAGTCCTGACGTCACTGCTGTGTGGAGGTGGGGCAGGAGAGAGGAGGAGACTTTCTCAGATGCCTGTAGAAGAACCGGAGGATTAGAGCCAAAGGGATGCGGCAAAGGTGGTGAGTGCTGGTCTGTCTCTAGTGTCAGTACCTGATGCTCGCGGCCGCCCTCATAATGACTGAAAGTTCTCAGTCAGTGGCAGACCCTGCTCCAGCCCATTTCCAGGCCCCAACAAGCCCAGTGACAGTCCCCAGGCAGGCCCCAGGGGGTAAATGTCTGATAAAGGAGTAGGGGGGATGTCTGGTGAAGGTGTTCAGTGGCACAGGGGTGGGGGGAGGGAGATCACTTAAAATGACACAGGAGGATCAGAGGGGGCAATCAAAATGACACAGGAGGATCAAAAGGGGTTACTAAAATGGTAATCCCCCCTCTGATTCTTCTGTGCCATTTTGATTCCCTCCTCTGATCCCCCCAGTGTCATTTTAAGTGATCCCCCTCCCCCTACCTTGATACCCCAATTCCTTTTTTTTTTATCCCTAGAAATGAGCGCAAAAAGAAAAAGCTTCTCCGTGGAGTACAAGAAAGGAATTGTGGAAGACTCTTGGGGCCAAAATCTTACTGCTTTCTGCAAAGAGAAGATGTTGAGTATCCGATTGGTCTGAAAATGGCGAGCAGAGTATGGTAACCTCATTGAACAAGTGGACAAGGGAAATGCTAAAAAGCGCAAGTGTGGATCAGGTCGGCAACCATTATTTTCCGAGCTGGAAGACCTGATCTGTGAATGGGTTGTTGACAGGAGAGCAAAGGCTTTTGTTGTGAATAGGGCTCAGATTCAAGAATTTGCCCTTGCAATGGCACCACAGTTTGACATAGCCCCTGAAGACTTCAAAGCATCACAACACTGGATAATTTCCTGCAGCGAAGTGAACTGTCTTTAAGAAGATCTACAGCATTGTTTAGGTTGGAAGATACTCAAGTTATTAAGCGAGCACTTGCATTCAAGTCCTTTATTGATGATGCTGACTTCTCTAAATACAATCTTTCCTACATGATTGCTATGGATGAAACTGCAGTGTTTATGAGCCAATCATCTCAAACAACAATTGAACAGCGGGGTGCCTCCTTAGTGTACATTCCCTCCACTGCTTACAAAAGTGCCCATGTTTCCTGTATTTTGGCAATTCGTCTGGATGGCACTAAAATCCCACCTTTAATCATTTCTAAGGGCAAGAAGGAAAAGATTGAACGTGTTTTGGGCGTTTTTATTCTTGAAATTGAAAAAGCCTGGGCCACACAAGCAATTATAAGGAAGTGGATCGATTTAATGCTGCCGCTTGTTATGCGAGGGAGCCAAAGAAGTCTGCTAGTCTGGGATGAGCCAGCACTCACCATGCTAAAGACATGAAGACATTTCTTCACGAAAGAAAAGTAGATCAGATAATGATTCCCGCAGGAATGATGACCTATCTCCAGATTCTTGATATTGCAATAAACAAGCCATTCAAAGACAATTTGCGCATGGAAATTAATGACTAAAATAGAATGGAGAGAAATCAGTGTGGAAACTTTGTGAATCCTAAACTGCACGAAGTTGTGACTTGGGTGAAGAATTCATGGGAGAAAATCACTGACAGCTGCATTGCAAATGCACTGCAAGCAGGCTACCTTGACAAGAAGTACTCATTTAAAAACAATGCTATTGCTAAACATGAGAGATTTGGTCCACTGATTCTGAAAGAAATGGAGTCACAAGAAATTCACCAGGAAATTCAGAAATTGGATTGTTATGATGATGTACCAGAAGATGATGACATAATTGTCATTGAATAAATGAGTAAATTCTTGATACTGTAGGATTCACAGTTTGTCTGGTTTGTGTTGACAACTACTGTACTACCGTACCGTATACAGGTAATAAATTTCCTTTATTTTCATTTAATATTAAATGTGTACCGTATTCTTCTTCATGGAAAAATAAGACATCCCCTGAAAATAAGACCTAGAGCATCTTTGGGAGCAAAAATTAATATAAGACACTGTCTTATTTTCGGGGAAACAGGGTATTTACTTATTTACTTATTTATTCTCACACAAGGATGTATTTTTCTTGATTTATAGAGAGAGTGGAGGGAGAGAAACATTGATGTGAGAGAGATACATTGATTGCCTCTTGTACGCACCTGGATGGGGGATCGAACCTGAGACCTTTCCGTATACAGGACAGTGGTCCAAACAACTGAGCCACACCAGCCGAGGTGAAACTCTGCCTATCACCTTAAACTGTGAATCTCCTTTAAATGACAACATTGTTAGATTTCTGTTGCTGCTTTTAAGCATATTCTGGCATTGGTTGCTGCATGTTTAACCTCAGATTATAAAATGGATTGGAAGTGTTTAATTAAAACTATAAATTTTGATAAGAGCATTGAGATGTTAGGCTTCTTTTTGCTAAAATACAGAGGGCCAGCCCTGATCGGTTTGGCTCAGTGGATAGAGCGTCGGCTTGTGGTCTGAAGGGTCCCAGGTTCCATTCTGATCAAGGGCATGTACCTTGGTTGCAGGCATATCCCCAGTGGGTGGTGTGCAAGAGGCAGCTGGTCGATGTTTCTCTCTTATCAATGTTTCTAACTCTCTATCCCTCTCTCTTCCTCTCTGTAAAAAATCAATAAAATATATATTAAAAGATAAATAAAATAAAATATAGAGGGCCAGGCATTTCAAGACAGTTTTGGGTTCCTTTTCTATCTTACAAGTGACTTTGGTGTGAAATTCAGGTTGAGACCTTACAATGTAATTATAGTGCGCCCTCCCCTCCCCCCTTGTCCTTTGGGCAACCTTTCTTCTCGGTCAGAAACACAACTGGTGCCTTGGGTGGCAGGAAGCAGCGGTGGGGATTGGGCTGCTTCTGGCTGTAAGTCTGCTGCACACTACTTCCTTCCTCCTGCCCCACACTTCCTCACAGCAGCACTGCCTCTCCCAAAGGCAGGGATCCTGGAGGAGGGCCCAGCCCGGCTTATTACTCGCCTTCTGGAAATGTAGGCTTGTTTTTTTTGGCGAGGCATGAGCAAAGCCTAGCTGTTTGACTGCTCTGAGATTTAACTCCATTCAGACTCTGGATACTGACACATGGGTATGTGTGAACAGCAGCTCCATTTCCCCCAAGGTCACCTGCCCTAGACGGCACATGCCCCTAGACGGCTGGCGCTGCCAGCTCTCCTAGTACTGGCCGCAGGCGCCAGGAACGAGAGCCCCTGGTCCTCTCCCACCCCAGCTCGTTTTCAGTCTCCCACAGCGGGCAGTGTTAGAAGCTCCACGTAGCTGCCTCTCTGGTGAGGAATAGCAGAGTAACTGGTATCCGTAAGCCAGCTAGTAAGCAATATTCAGGGCACATGGGTTATAGAATCAGAAGTAGGGCTGGGAAGAGATATTCCTTGACCTGTATCTCTTTCAGGGAAGAAAAACAAGGAATTTTTTTCAATTCTGAGCATTGCTGCAGTGCTGAGAACAATGCCTGGCACACAGGAACATTTAATAAATGATTGTTAAGTTAACAATTTAATATATCCTACAATCATTTCAATATAAACTTTCTTTTATTAGAAAAAGTAAAGGTTGTGAGTGTTGTATTAGGTGGGGTAGGCTATACTGCATCTGTAATTAGACTCAGAGATGTGTAATGGCTCAAATACAACACAAGTTTATTTCTTGCTCACATTGAAGGTGGGTGGTTCTGGTTACTAGGTGACTCTCTTCCTTTGAATTCAGGATTCCAGGATGCTCCCATCTGTGGATCTGCCCTACCCTAAGACCACATTGCTCATAGCATTCAGTTGTTGGGAGGGGCAAGAGAGTGGGGCCAAACCTGTAAGTGGTGTATATCACTTTGGCTAAACTCAATCCCATGGCTAACTACAAAGAAGGCTGGGAAATGTAGTCTATATGTGTGCCTAGGGTTATACCAAATTTTGAGCTACATTTTGAGCATCTGTGTTATCCCTGAAATTAATTCCTAAAATGCATCTACAGCCCAACTTTAAGATTAAGAATAGCTGGTGCAAGGTTCCATGATAAATTTAACTTATTTTAAGTCCTCCCATCAATGAAAACCAAATACTATTAAGAAACCCTTGCTGTAAACAGTTTGGTACAGTAGATTGAGCATCAGCTTGCACCAAGAGTCCCGGGTTTGATTCTGGTCAAGAACATGTATCTTGGTTGCAGACTCAATCCCGGCCCTAGTTGTAGACACATAGATGTTTCTTTCTGTCTCTCCCCCTCCTTCCACTCTCGTAAAAAAATAAAAAATAAAAATAAATAAATATCCTTGGGTGAGGATTAACAAATAAAACAAAACAAAACAAAAAAAGAAGCCCTTAAACTTTTAACATTAAGTGAAAAAATTACGACACACCATTATCATTAAGACGAGGCCTTTCAAAACCTTGTATGCATGTGCTGTTATTTGTCTGTTTCATTTATGAACCCATTCAGCTCTGTGCCAACCTCTGTTCTAGGTGTGAGGATGTGTTACTGAACAAAATAGGATTCTTTCCTCATAGGCCTTCCATTCACTGGGGAATGGGCAATAAACAAGGTAAAAAAGTAAAATATATAGTATGTCAGATAAGTCCCAAGGATAAAACTGTAAAACAAGAAAGGGTTTTGAAATTTCAATGAGGTGCAGATTTTAGGTAGAGTGGGCCTGGAAGGCCTTAGTAGAAAGAAAGGAACTTTTAATATATAGAGCAAGCCCGGAGACCCTTTCTCAACACTCTGTCTCTCCCTAAAATTTATCAAATTTTTGGACCAATGACAGTCACAGTACCCAAGATTCTATGCATGATTTACAATCTGGTTACTCTCATAGTTATCTGGATATTTTGGACTAGAGTCCTACTTGCTATCTCTGTTGTCAGTTGGGAAGACACTTGTAGATTGATACTCTTTTAAAAAGATACCTGTAATTCTTTCAGGTTCCAAGGATTTCCAAAGGATTTCTCTCTAGGATGTGTTCCTAGAACTTGAGGCGACAGTTAACTTTTTCCTGCCCATATGGACAGGCTGTACTTTAATTATAAGACCTCAGATGTACTCCATAGTTCTCATTCTAGACGTGAGTAGAGAGCTTATTACTTGTTTAGGTTATAGCAAACCATTACTAGAAATTGCTTATGCAGAAAGTTAGGTGTCACCAATGTGAAATCCAGAGCAAATGGAATAATGAGTGTGCATGTACTACTCTGCAGGGCTAGGGGCCATGTGAATGAAAGGATTATTTTAGGGAGTAATTTGTTTCAAATGTACAATAGTAAGATCAAGGAGGAGGTGATGTTGATCTATAGAAATATTTGTGGCATAATTTCAGCATAGATTCAGCAGTGCTTTTTTCTCTATCCTAAGGTACCTCAGCCATTCACTTCTTTTTTTAAAAATTTATTTTATTTTATTGATTTTGTACAGAGAGGAAGGGAGAGAGATAGAGAGCTAGAAACATCGATGAGAGAGAGTCATCAATCAGCTGCCTCTTGCACCCCGCCCCCCGCCACTGGGGGATATGCCCGCAACCAAGGTACATGCCCTTGACTGGAATCGAACCCGGGTCCCTTCAGTCCCCAAGCCGACGCTCTATCCATTGAGCCAAACCAGTTTCGGCTCAGCCATTCACTTCTTCACCCATGCTGAGACCAGTCACTCACTTGCCTTTCCATCTATCTATCTATATATATATAAAGAGCCAGGGTCCATAATGTCCAAAATAGCCAAAGGTTTGACCGAATGCCGGAAGTCAGTCCTACAGTCAGTGCAGGCGCCTCAGTAATCCAGTGCTGACTGCTGAGGGGGCTGTGATCGGGCCTGGACAGAGGCGGGGAGAGAGAAGCAGGGTCTGATCGCAGACCCTGTGGCAGTCAGTGCTGGGTTGGCGTGGTGGAAGTCAGTCCTGCAGTCAGTGAACATAGGATCAATTGATCTCTTTGAGAGGAGTTGAGAATATAAAGTACAGTGTAGAGCAATTACTTATATTATTTCACATAAAACTCTTTTCAATTAAGATATTTTTCTTTATTTAAAATGTATATTTATTGTTGAAATTATTACAGATGTCCCTTTGTTTTAGTATTCCTCCCCCCCCCCCCCCCCCCCATTGATCTACACATTGCACCCGCCCCTTCCAGGCCTTTGCTAGACTATTGTCTGTGTCCATGGGCTATTCCTATCTAATACATAAAAATCTAGAAAGATTTAGAGGAAATAAAATAAAAGATATGCCAGGTAAATATTGAACAGAAGAGCTGAAGTTGCTGCATGAATACTGGATACAGGCTTAAAGCCAAAACACAACTCATGAGATAAAGTTAGTCATTGTAACTTAACAAAAGGTTCCTTTCACTAAAGAGATAAGATGGTTCCCAATACTTACACACATAATAGGACCGTGTGGAGGTTCAGAATGAGCTTCACCAACATGTGTCTCAGTGGTGTACGGATTTTTGAGCTAAGGACAATTTTAGCTTCAGGCTCAAGTGAAAATTCTGCCCCTCCCTTTAACTACCAAAAAAAAAAAAAAAATTAAATCAGAGGCCTTGCCCTTAATAAGACATTATCCTATAAAGGCTAATATGCAAATCAACCAAACAGCAGAACCACTGGTCGCTATGACACGCACTGACCACCTGGGGGCAGATGCTCAATGCAGGAGCTGTCACCTGGTGGTCAATGTGCTCCCACAGAGGGAGCGCCGCTCAGCCAGAAGCCAGGCTCATGGTAGTTAGCGCAGCAGTGGTGGTGGGAGCCTCTCCTGCTTCCATGACAGCGCTCAGGATGTCCGACTGATGGCTCCCGGACTGCGAGAGGGTGCATTCTGGGCTGAAGGACACTTCTAAGTGCACGAATTTAGTGTGTGTGTGTGTAATATATATATACGTATATATAAACCTAAGCTACCCTTACAACTGGCTTACCGAACGACCGGTCGACTTGTTGCTGTGACGTGCTCTGACCACTAGGGGGACAGATGCTTAACACTGGAGCTGCCCCCTAGTGGTCAATGCACTTCCACAGCTAACCTCCCATAGCCAGCCAACCTTCTGCAGTCTATTCCCTCCCTTCCTCTCCCCACTCCCCTCCCCTCCAGCTGGCCAGGCCCAGGAACCTCACCCATGCAGGAATTTGTGCACTGGGCCTGTAGTTTTGTAATAATCAGAGTTGTAGTCTCCCAGATCCACTAAAGTTCAACTGCTCCTTGCTCTCCATTCCTGTCCATGCCTTCTCCTATGCTGCCAGCTGCTAGAATCTGCTCTTCGTCTCTGCCTGATGAATCCTATACTCCCATCAGGATAGCCAGCAGCCTATCCATGAATAATTCCTGGTTCCCATTGGTTTCAGAAGGCATCCCCTGGGCTTGGCCATGTAGCTGCTGGTTAGAGCATCGTTCCTATGCACCAAGGGTTCAAGCCGTGGTCAGAGCACATGCAAGAGGCAGCCAATGAATGCAAAAATAAGTGAAATGACAAATCAGTCTCTCTCTCTCTTTCCATTCCTCTTTCTCTAAACTAAATAAATTAGAAAAAGGGCTGAAACCGGTTTGGCTCAGTGGTAGAGTGTGGGTCTGTGGACTGAAAGGTCCCGGTTCGATTCCGGTCAAGGGCATGTAGTACATTGGTTGCGGGCACATTCCCAGTAGGGGGTGTGCAAGAGGCAGCTGGTCGATGTTTCTCTCTCATCGACGTTTCTAGCTCTCTATCCCTCTCTCTTCCTCTCTGTGAAAAATCAATAAAATATATTAAAAAATAAATAAACTAGGAAAAGAAAATTTTAAAGAAGTCTCCTGCCTCATTTCTCCCCCAGGGCTCAGGAGATGTCTGTTTGCTGGTTGAGTTTGTGTAGCGATGATGAGCCTCAGCTCTCTGTGTGGGAAGGAAGGGAGCCTCTGGACCTAGAGGTCAGGCTCTCCCGTGCCAAGGTAGGTTGTCATCCAACACAGGGTTCAGGAACACGTGCTCTGTGTCACGTGGGATACATGATACCAACATGGCATCTTAGTGTCATTGTTATTGTCATCACCATCATCTCCTCCTCACAGTCAGTGCCACCTGTTAGTTCTTTAGGCATAAGTTAGAGGAGTTCAGCTATAAAATATTCATCACACCAAGGCCTGTTCTCTCTGGGTCAGAAAAGGGATTGTGTTCATAGATAGTTGGGGTTCCTAAGTAAGGGAACTGTAGAGCACATGATTAGTCCAGTTTTACGCTGTTTAATCAACTATTGAATGTGTCGCTGAGGTCATACAGACTGACTTTTGTTTCCCTTTGATCCTGGCATTGGGAAGGGGAGTCTAGGTCACTGATGTTGCTCCCAGGTTTTCTTCTTCATCCACCCACTGCATCTGCCAGCGTGGCTTCTGCACACATCTCCTACGGAAGCAGAAGTGATAGTAGTAATAATGCAGCCATCTTTTTTTACATGTTTCCCATGTGCCAGGTCTGGAGTGGACATGTTACGTACATTATCACCTGTGTATGACAGATAAAGAAGCCAAGGTTCAGAGACCCAAAAGAGCAACCATTCAAAGTGACACTGTTGTTAAGTAGCAGAGCTGGGACTCAACCCAGACCTAAAGCCCACATTTGAGATTCCAAATGCTTTTTTTTTCTTTTTTCTTTCTCTTCCATTCTTCATGCAAGGGCTTTTACTGCCAGTTTCTCTCCATGTTTGTACCTAATGCTAACTTTCCCAGACCTAATATCCCTTTATCATATTTCCTTCCTGGTTTCACAGTATATGTTTATATTTCAAAAGTGAACCTTATAGAATACAACCCCACTTTAAAAAATAACCCCGATGACCCCAGATTTACAACACCTTTAGAATGCCAGCTCTCCCTACGCTGAGGCCACCTTTTCCACACTCCCCATCGCTCACTTCCTTGTGAAAGGATCTCTGAGGACTATGCTAGTCATGGAGGTGGACGGAGAGCCCAGTCGGGGAGCCGGGGAGCGGACCTGCACCAAGAGGCATCATACCTCCCCAGTCCCACACTGGAAGGAAGGCAGAGAAAGGGGTCTTTAATTAGAAAGCAGAACGGGAACTTGTCAAGGAGGCAGAGATCTGAGGTGTCGGAGTGCCCTGGACCAATGCCTTCGCAGAGTCCGGGGAAAGCGCTCCCAAGTGGGAGGGAGGAGTGGGATTTCTGCCCTCCAGCCGGCCCTGATCTTTTTCTTTTCCTGATGTTCTGCCTTTCAGTGTCCCTCCCTAGCACTCCTTTTTTTTTTGGGGGGGGGGGGGGGGGTGGCGCTCGAGAGAGAGGGAATCTGCCTGACTAATATATTTAGCTTTGGGAAACTGCTTGAAAGTTTTGAAATTTCTTTCCCACCTCCTTGCCTAGACATAACTGCCAAGGGTAAGAAGGCATAAGGGGAAGTTGGGCAGGCCGTAAAATAATAATTGGAACAAAGTGATGCAATTCAAATTCCTGAGGTCCTGGTATCTCTCGGTTCTCTTAAAGACCCAAATAAAATGTGTTCCTTTGCTGAGACAGATACATTGTTTGAACAAAGGAAACAGGGTCACTTCAAAATGTCCACTATGTGGTAACCCATACTATTCAACCCGCCTCGTAATTAATGAAAACACTGGCGACAGTCTGCCCATTGTTTGCTGTTGAGCAACAGGAAATGGCAAGCTCACAAGGAGCTGGAGAAGGCTTATGTCATTCCAGGGGAAGCAGAACCCGCACGGTTTTGACCGATAGCTTCCTGGTTGCAGATCTGGGTCCACCTGAGCAGGTTCTGTTCCTAATGGACATGCAGATGTTTTGTTTTGACCTTACCATTTGATTTTGACATGAATCTGTTGTAGAATCTGACATGAATTTGTTTTCCTTATGTTCAGAAATGGTGTATTAAAAAACATTGTTTTAGATCACAGTTTTCACACACAGTTATAATTCATCCGACAGGACAGAACTAGCTACAGGAAAGGAAATGTCACTGGCCAACTCAGTGCACAGGACAGTGGACAGGAATGTCGTGTGGTGGCCCCGGGCTCAGGAGATGTGGAGTCCTGCCCTGGCACTGGCAGCACCAGCTCTGTAGAATTAGGCAAATAATGTCTTCACCACTTCGGAGTTAGTCTGGTAAAGTGAGAGCGGTGGGATCAAATGCTCTCTCAGGACCCTTGCCGCTCTAAAGTTCTATGTTCAAAGCCCCCTTCATGAAATCAAGAATCATGAAATGCTTGGACAAGTAAAATGTCCGAGTACAAAGTGTACAAACAGACTTTGCCAGTGAAAATGTCGTTCACGTTGATCTGCTAATAGATAGTTTATCCCTTTATTCCTCTCACAGGTTTTGGTTTTATAATTTGTCTGGTAATTTGTTTTTGTTATTAAGAAGTTAAATATTGGTGGTTAGATTAGAAGCAAAAGTCTTTTACTACACTTGAAAACTAAAAGTGGTCAAATCCATCCATTTAAGATTTCAGAAACGTATCAAACACATTGCTCAACATGGTATGTATTTCAGGGAAATGAATTGACATTTGAATTCATGAGCTCTGTAGAAAAGATAGGCAAAGATTCGGTGAAGAGGCCTGGGTTTAAATATATATTAGAGGCCCAGTGTATGAATTCATGCATGGGTGGGGTCCGGCCAGCCTGGCCAGGGAGAGGGGACATGGGCAGTTGGCCGGCCTGCCTGCTGGTCGAACTACTGGTTGAGAGGACAATTTGCATATTAGTCTTTTATTATATAGGATATATACTGAGTGGCCAGATTATTATGCATTCAGAGATCATAATAATCTGGCCACTCGGTGTAGTACATATTACAATGACTACATTTAATAGATAATTAATAGTAGTTGTAACTACTATATATTATTTTATTACAGTAATTATAAAATAACTAGGGAATTACTGATTGATATAGACTGTGTTCTGCCTACTCAGTCACCTTTTGTTGTTGTTTTTTTGTTTGTTTTTTTAATATATTTTATTGATTTTTTACAGAGAGAAAGTGAGAGGGATAGACAGTTAGAAACATCGATCAGCTGCTTCTTGCACACCCCCCCACTGGGGATGTGCCCGCAACCAAGGTACATGCCCTCGACTGGAATCGAACCTGGAACCTTTAAGTCCGCAGGCTGACGCTCTATCCACTGAGCCAAACTAGTTTCGGCAACCCAGTCATCTTAATGTTATGTACTTAGATCACTAAAGACACAGTCCCAGGAGTATGGATTTCAGTTTTTGTTTTTGAGACCATGTAGACTGAGGTTTTCCAGAGAAGCTTCTCTTCTTGTGTGCTTTATCCACCAAAGGTGTGATATAAAAATAAATAGCAAGAGTTTACTCTTGTAAGCTGTCATTGCAAACTGTTGTCTTCAGAAACAAGGTAGCTTCAACATGTACAGTGTGGGGTAATTGGTGACAATTGGCCTGTGATGCAATTAATGAAAACACCTGCCCATTGTGTCAGAGAGGGGCATCCCAGAGGACATTAAGGGCATGTTACCTCAGTTAAGGGCGCGTACCTTAGTTGTGGTTTGATACCCGGCCCTAGCCTGATCCAAGTGCCTGCAGGAGGCAGTCTTCCTCTCTCCCTCTCTCTCTCTCTGTCTCGCTCCCTCTCTCTCTCTCTCCTTCTCTCCCTCTCTCTCTCTCTCTCTCCTCACTGGCCATGGTGGAGTCAGTATACATATAGGCAAAAAAGGTTTCAGGAGGTGGCTGAGATCTGGATTTGGAAGTACCTCTCACCCTTTTATAGCGTACAGTTCATGGTTCTTGGTATAGTCACATAGTTGTACAACCAACACCACGTCTAATTCCAGAACACTTTCATCACCCCAAAAAGAAACCCCACAAATTAGTAATCACACCCTATGTCCCGTTCTCCTATCCCATAATAATCACTAATCTGCTTCCTACATCTATGGATTGCCTAGTCTAGTCATTTCATATAAACGGAATCATATGTGGCCTTTTGTGTCGGGCCTCTTTCACTAAGCATGTTGTTATCAAAGCTCATCCATGTTGCAGCATTGCATTTGTTGCAGATGTTGTCGGTTGCCTTCCTTATTTTATACAATAAAAGGCTAATAGGCAAATTGTCCCTTTGGGCGGGAGTTTGACCGACCTGGAGTTAGACGTGCGCTGACCACGAGGGGCGGTGCAGAACGTGGCAGGCACCAGTGATGCCGCCCTGGGAGTGGGCAACAATGGAGGTGCTGCCAGCCCCAATGAGCCCTAATGAGAGCAGGACCACAGCAGGATGGTGGAGCAGGTGAGTGGACGGTGCCAGACCAAGGCGGGTGTGAAGGGAGGCCCCAGCGGCAGTCCCCAGGGACTCTATCCATGCACGAATTTTATGCACTAGGCCTCTAGTTATCTATAATAATAAAAATGTAATATGCTAATTAGACCAGACAATTCAAGAGCTGGGAGGGCCGAGGCAGCTGCCACAGTTGCCTTGGGCGGAGGTAAGCTACTGTGGTTGTGAGGGCCGAGCCCCTTGCATGAATTTCGTGCATTGGGCTTCTAGTGGTTGAATAATATTCCATTGTATGAAAATAGACCGCATTTTGTTTATCCATTCATCACTTGATGAATATTTTTCTTTGAATGTGGTCATATAATCTGAGAATTTCTTAGTTTCATTTTAGCATTATAAAAAACAAATCTCTTAAGCAGATTTATCCATTCCATGGAATTTGTTATTAGCACTCTTCTATTTTTTAGATTGCTTTTGTATAAATCCTCTCCTTTATAATCTTCATAACACTACTGTGAGATGGGAAGGGTGGATGACAGATGGTATTATTACCACTTTAAAAAGTAGAAGCTGAAACTCAGTTTGTGATTTGTTGTACAACTAGTAGAATTTAAATTCAAGCTTTATTTTTCTTACTTTATTTTTTTTGTTGACACTATTGCAGATGTCCCATTTCCACCCCCACCCCCCTTTGCCCACCTCCACCCAGCCCACCCCCCTTCCCTCTGGCCAACACCACAGTGTTATTTGTGTCTATGGGTTGTGCCTACATGTTCTTTGACTAATTCCTTCACCTTGTTTCATCTAGCCCCTACCTCCCTCACAGCTGTCAGTCTGTTTTACGTATCCTTTGTTTCTATTAGCCTTCTATCTTTTTATGATCATGAATTATTAGCCAGGTCAAGGATTTAGGTGGGGGTGAACCTGCATTTCTAAAAATCAGTAATATGCCTATCTCCAAATAGGCATTTGAGGCATGGCCAAGCCAGTGCAGATTGTTACTGGCGCCAGAATTGCTTATTTAGATAGCTACGGAATAAAACAGGATGGATTGTTATTTTTCTTTTTAGCCCTTTATCGGGGGGGGGGGGGGGGAAATCTTACAATAAAAGAACAGAATTGTATGTCACTGTGTATTTGTTACATTTTGGAACACAGGGGCCGCCCGTGCAAGGGAGGAATGGAGCTGGGACCAGATTCAGAATGTGAGAAGGGGGACAGAGAGCCCCTGGATGGCTGGCCTTGGCTCACCACGGCCTCCTCCCCCCCAGGAGCTCATGCTCTTAAATTGAATTTAGGAGTAGAATGAACACAGAGAAAGTGAACTATCTTTTGAGATCAAATAAAAGCTGACCCTGAAGCTTAAGTTAACTGAGCGACATCATATTGAAAACTGGACATTGCTTTTAAAGGATATAAAGGTGTGTGATTTTTTTTTTAACATAGTCTCCTTAAATTCTTAAGCAGTCTTTTTTGTTTTTAATATTTCTTGTAAACGTAAGTAATTTAGGGATAGGAAACACATCAATCTACTGATTATATAGACTTGAATTTTGTTAACTGTGGAACACAGTTTACCTGTTTGTTTTTCTTTTGACCCATAAGAAAGTTATTAAACTTATTTTTGGCCATCTTATACAATATCTATATGAGGCTCTCTTATTGTTGATCCATGCATCTTTTCTAACTTACTAGTAAAGCTATAGGACCTTGTGAAATGTGTCACTACTTTGAAGAGATGACCTTTAGTTTGAAAAGGAAATCTCATTAAGCATGTAGACATCTTCCATAGGATGGCCCACCTGTCCCAAACCAGCATCAAAGCTTACTTTATCGGGAAATTTTATGTAACAAAGAATTTTAAGCTGGAGAAGGTACAAAAGCTCTTCTGTCTGCTTTCAAAATGTGTTTTGTTTTTTTAATACACATGCACGTTCACATAAATATTTATATTTTTCATGTTGGGAAACACCAAACATTGGTAATAGTTACCCATTGTCATGGCTGAACATAAAACAAAAGGAAGGCCAGTAGTGATTTCAGTTATTATGTAGTGTGAAGTGTTTCTGTGTTTCTGTCAGGAAACTCTGGGCTGAGTAATTGGACTCTGTTGTAAGATTTTTCAGCAGCAGAAATTCAGAACACAAATAAAACTTGTCAGCAAAAACGCACAATGGTGAACTGTCATCTGAGTGACTGTGAAAGCCTTGAAGCTGGTGTAATAGAGATGAGTCATAACAACAGAGATACAGTGTGTCTATTTGGATGCCTCAAAACCGTCAGTCTTTTTCCTGCCCTTATTTATTAAATTTCTTACCTCTGGTACCATGCTGAATAGAAGTGATGGGAGTGAACATCCTTGTTCCTGATCTTAGGGGGGAAAGTGTCTCTCACACTAACTGTAGCTTTCCCATAGATGCCCGTTATCAGTTGAGGACTGTTGTTCTTCTGTTTCTAGTTTGCTGACCTTTTTTATATTTGAATTTGTTGAATGCTTTTTTTTTTTTTTTTGCATCTATTGAAGTGATTATATGATTTTTAATCTTTGTTCTGTTGAAATGGCAGATTACTTTGATTGCCAGATGCTGCAAAAGTATGCATCCTTGAGTTAAGCCTCACTTGGTTAGGATGCATTATCCTTTCGTATGTTGCTGGATTTGATTTGCTGATATTTTGGATCCATATCCAGCAGTGGACTGACCAGGTGGGCAAATAGGCTGCCCCATCCATGTAGGAAACAAATTTGAGCACTTTCTGCAGAGAACTAATGTTTTGGTAAAGCCCACAGATATACCTACCTCATTTTTCACCTGTCCTTTGAAATGTACTGCCAAAAAAAAAAAAAAAAAAAAAAGAAAGGATGAATATGTAGGACAAGGTTTGAAGTATGAGTTTGAGAGTAAATATTCGGTTCCTTGAGGACAAGAACTTTACCTCATTCATTTTTATCAGTTAAAGATTAAACTCAGCTGCTGTTACAGAGACCCAAAATTACAGTGGCTTATCTAGAATTGAAGTTTATGCTTCTCTCCCATGCCTGGTACTACTCTCAGCCACAAACCTCCTCATGGACCCAGACTCTCTAGCTTTCTGCTCTGCCAACCCAGTGATTTGACCTTAGTTATTCTTGTGGTCTAAGGGGGCTGCATCCACATTCCGACAACAGCAGAGAGAGGAAGGGATGAAGAGGAGAAGGAGGAGAGCACAGAGAGTGCCAGCTAACAGCTGCACAGGCAACTTCCACATATATGTCCACTGACTAGAACTTAATCACAGCAAAGCAAGGACTTTAAGGCAGGGGTTGTGGAGACTAAACAGGCATACTCTGTATTGGAAAATCTTTTTCATTTTCTTTTTCTTTTATTACATTTAAATGATGTTTCTGGAAGTTCCTGAAACAAACTTTTTGCAACATTTCTCTTCCTGGGCCTGAGTTTCCTGGAATAGTAAAGTTATGTTAACAAAGACAGTGGAAACAAAACGTCATATTACTGTACACAGTAAGCTGTGTGGGTGTGAACAGTTTTGGTTCTCAGTATCTACACCCATATGACCTTGCATGTTCACCTACAGTACTCAACACATGTCTGTTTATGCTTCTAAAATCTTTGTTCCAAAAGTAAAAATAGGAAAGGTGAGTAACAAAAGTTCCAGATTGTCACAATGGTAAGATCCAGGATTGCATTAGATAGTGACTTCACTGCCTGACGTCAGGTCAGCTGTGCTAGAATAAGTCTGTACTGGGGTCATCGACCGTACAAAGATAGGGACAGGGATGAGGGATCAGGAACAGGGTTGCCTCAAGAGAGAAAAGGACATGAGAAATGGGTATCACCAATTTTACTATACTTTTCTAGGTATTAAACTCTTAACTTTGCACCAAATTGAGACTTTCCCATAGCGATCAGAAAGAATAGGAAAGGATTTAAAAGGCAATGGCTTTTTCCCATCATGTACTTTGACGTTGTTCAATACTAGGCCATGTACCAACTGAAATTTCACGTGCCAACCACAATCTCATGTACACCCGTGGGACATTCTCTTGGGAAATACGTGTAAAAGGAAGATGCTGGACGGAGGAGATCTGAGTTTCAGGCTTGATTCTGTCGTTCTGAGACCTTGGAGGTCACTCAACCTTAAGTTGTTTTTTACTTCCGTGGACTGTTAGGCAGTTGGTTCCGGAAAGCCAAACTGTAAGCATGTATGAATAGCATGCTTGAATGATGTGTTCTCACCTAAGCATGAAATATGACATGGCTCTGAGCTAAAGCTGTGGTTACATTAAACATAGGACCTAGCTGGGTGCGCAGATGTGTAGGGATGTCTATCCTATTGAGCAAACACCTTGCTAAAATGGTTGTGAAAACTCTCTGATCAAGTAAATGTCGGGGAATGGGCTGATTGCCAAGGGCCTTAGACGTGATAAACTCCTCATGTGCCTGTCTCCTCTGTTGATTGGGAGTTGGGGGATGGGATGCCCCTGTCAAGTGAAATGCGATAACCTGAGAGGGTCCTGGGTTCTGAGCAGGCTGTCCTGTGACCCACTGGTTCTTATGAGGATTCCAACTGGCTCCCCCATCTTCCGGCCGCTCAGAGGTGGAGTGGGTCTAGGTACTGGACTAGATCGCGGCGGCGGAAAGGCCTGGCGGTGACTGTCAGGAGCGCAGTAACTTACCGGTTCCTGCCTCCAGAGTGCTGAGTGGCTGAACGGGGTCGCACAGAACCCTCTGAGAGTATAAACTGTCTCCACGTTATTTGGAGTTTCCCACTCAGATGGTTTTTATCTGTTTTCTCCTTGTACCCCCTCCCACTAGCTGTCTTTTTGTCTCCTAGGCCCGTGGTCGGCAAACTCATTAGTCAACAGAGCCAAATATCAACAGTTCAACGATTGAAATTTCTTTTGAGAGCCGAAAACCAACTTCTGCGCATGGGCCACGGAGCTTCAGTCACACTGTACGTGCGCACCCACACGTGGTATTTTGTGGAAGAGCCACACTCAAGGGGCCAAAGAGCCGCATGTGGCTCGAGAGCGGTTTGCCGACCACTGCCCTAGGCATTGCAGAACGAAGGAGGAACCAACCCAGAAATCAAGCACTGAGTTCTGACCCCATCCCTCCGTCCACAGACAGTGTGAAAACAGAACTGGTTCTTTTTTGTTGGGGTTAGCTTTGGTCTCTCCTATGTCAGTTAGCTAGTTCGTTAGTTTTGTTTTGGTCACTCCATTTGCAGAGGCTCTGTGATAGCTTGATGGAATGCCAGCACTTGGCACGATTGTGGTTGGAGGGGGCTTGCTCCTGGGATAGATGAGAAGGGCAGCCGTAGCACTTGAACTCTGGGATAGCTATGTGCACTTTTGACAATGTTTCTTCACTGGTCGGGGGAGGAAACTGGGAGGGAGAGGATGTGGGGTCTATTCACAGGAGGGGGTACAGGCACCGGACATGCTAGAGGTTCCCTCCCCCTGCTTTATCCGCATGGCAGGTTCCAAAGAACATCACGAGGGGAAGAAAAGAGGTCACAGAAGGGAGCCCGGAGCATCAAGTTTGTTTAACTGGGGGAGAGGATATGAGGCCACGGACTTGAGCCGTGGTTGGCATTTTGGTCCTGGAGGGAAAGCCACCAGGGAAGAGAGGGGGGATGAAGAGGGGGGTTCACAGCACCGGGTCCTGTGCTGCTCGTGTTTGCAGGTGTTAATCGCATCCTCACAGCAACCTGCAGCTCCTCAGTTTGTTCTGCTGCTTGCAGATGGAGACCTTGAGATAGAAAGCGTAATTATTATCAACCCACGCGGCAGAGCCAGCTTCAGACCCTGGTCTGTCTGATTTCTGAGGCCAGGATTCTTTCATGTAGACGGATCGAGATAGAAATCCCAGGGTCTCAGCAAGGTACAAAATGGCTCATGTTCCCAACACACAGAGCCGAGACAGCCATCTCTTAGTCTCCCTCTAATGATGGCTCTGGGGTTTTTCAATCCCCGCGTTTGCTTCCCCTAAAGCTCGCCGGCTCCCACCTGATCCGAGGGACTCTGTGCCTCCTGCCGAGCGCGGAGCGCGGACTGCCGGGCTTGACCTAGATTCATGCACTTCACTTCCTTTCCTTTCTACAGATGGACCTTTCGGTAGAAACTCTCTTTAGCTTCATGCAAGAGCGCCAGAAAAGGTATGCCAAGTACGCGGAGCAGATCCAGAAAGTCAACGAGATGTCCGCCATCCTCCGCCGCATCCAGATGGGCATCGACCAGACGGTGCCCCTGATGGAGAGGCTCAACAGCATGCTGCCGGAGGGCGAGCGGCTGGAGCCCTTCAGCATGAAGCCGGACCGGGAGCTCCGGCTGTAGCGGCTTCGCCCTCCCGCCAGGCGGCTGTTCCCTGGCCTCAGAGCCCGGCGCCACCGCACCCCGAGGACCCTGGGAACCAGCGTGGGGTGATGGGGCCGGCTCGGAGCTGGTGGGAGGGGCTGTGAGGCAGCCCGCTGGCCTGGAAACCTCATGTTGTCCTACCTCCCCCTTTCCTGGGTGCAGCTTCCTTTGCAAAATGAACCAAACTAATTCTCAGTGATGCCTGATGTCGGGACGGTTTTTTTTAGGAATTCTTTCCAGAACTCTGCACTGGGAGTTATTTTATTTTGTTTAGCTTTTTTTAAATTGAGAGTGTATATTATTTAATCTAGGTGTGGAGCGAAGGGGAGGGGTGTGTATGCTAAGGAGCTCCGTGTCCTTGATGCCTCCATGAAATGTTGTCAAGGCTCTGGGTTATGGGTTGTAAACATAAAGAACCGATTTAATCCGGGCCTGTGTGTTGTTACTGTTCCTGCCCCATTTCCACCCACGGGCTTTTCCCTGGGCCCCCTTCCTGCTCCGGGGAAACACCAGTGCTGGTGTGTGCCAGGCTACGGTGTGTAGTCACCGGAAACTGGCGACTCCCCTTCTACACCCTCACCAGGCTCATCTCCCACTGCCCATGGGGTTCCGGCACACAGCTCAGTTTCTCTGTCACACCGACACTGCAGAGCGCCCGCTTGTGTAACAAGGTGCTAGCCAGCATGTCTCACCAGCCTGGCGGACTGGTGGCGATGCTGGCTTTGACGGGACACCCAGCAGCACTCACTCAGCAGGCGTTTGTGGCGCCTTCGAATGTGTCAGACCCTGTGCCTGGGGAATGGAAATGGCCACAGAATGCTGCTGATAGCTGTGCGAGTTTAGGAAATGAAGCAATTTGAGTAACCAGAGCCACTTCATGCAGTTCTTTGCCCGTCATAAATGTTCAAATGGAAGAAAAAAGTGAAGAAGCAAAGGAATGGGGTGTGGGAACAGGTCCAGGCGGGGGAACTGAGTCAGAGCTGGGGAGGAAGGGAAGCCCTGGGCTTCCCTACAGGACTCACCGGGCTCCCTTTCCTCCTCCAAACCTGAGGGGCTTCTTCGGGGCCAGAAACAGCCTTCCGTGTGTTGATAAGATGAACGTTGATCTCGCTTATCCCAGTAAGCTTTACCTGCTTCTTGGAGCTTACAATTTTTTAAATCTTGGGTGGTAATGAGGTGCTATCTTGCAAGGTTCTTAGAACCCAGAATGAACTGTAGGAAAGAAACAGCTTGAAACCATATGCAGAGAAAGATCAATGGAGTACAATACAGTTCAAAATGGACAGAATTCAGGACTATATTCTGAAGACACAGAAGAAACATGAGTACTCTAAGCTAAATGGAAAAAAATAAAAACTCAGACATAGGAAAACAACTACAATTTCTAGGTGTTTTCTAAGGACCAAAATAATATCAAGACTGTTCATTTCCTCTGAGCCGGGAAGACAAGTTGGAAACCAGAGCCCAGAGAAGAGGCCAGGGTGGCATCTCATTTCCCAGGCTGACCCAGCTCCCATTTCTGCCTCCCTGGGCCCTGGTAAGGTGGAGGGAGACATCAGCCTGAGGAGATGGACTGGTCTGAGTAAGTATAACAACGTGAAAGAAGGGAGAGCTGCCCATCAATGAAGGGAAGATACCGTAGGTTATTCATTAAGATCCTGACCATCCAAAGGCATTATGATGACAAGCTTTAAAAAAAAAATTATTAATATGGTATCACATAATTGTCCTCATTCCCCCATTGCCATCCCAAACCCCTCCTCACATATCCTCCCCCCTCCCCCACCCCACCCCCTCCCCCACGCCCCCACCCCCGTTGTCCGTGACCACTGATTAGGCTTATATGCATGCATACAAGTCAAGTCCTTTGGTTGCTCTCTCCCTCTTTCCCCCACCCTCCCCTACCTTCCCTCTGAGGTTTGATAGTCTGAACCTCACTTGGGCCGCACTGGTGAAGAAGCTTGTCGTCATAATGCCTGTAGGTGGTCAGGATCTTGATGCATGAATAACGTAGCTTCCCTTCTTTCACATGTTAAACTTATTCTAATCATTCTCAAAGCTACAGCTTGTCCTTGTGCTTGGAGCTGGATTCTGTGTTCAACAGGAACTAAAAAAGACAATGCTGGTGATAGCTTTATAATGCCACTTAACTGTCAACTGGCGAAGACTGGGCCTGCCTGGCCTATTGATCTTTCTCTTCGTACTCTTCCATCCTGTTTGTTTTTTTATATTAATATTATAATTTCACAATACATGTTAATATGGCTATACTAGGCCCCACTTACTGTCATTACTGGGTTGTTGTTGTTTTTTTCTAACTTCATTTTTTTAATCTCTAAACTGGCAGAAAAGTGGGAAAATATAATACAAGGAATATTTATATTCCCTTCCGCTGGACTGACAGGAAGTGGCCTTTTAAAGCCATCACCATCACTGTCCTTTTTTGAGTTCCTATTGAAGACAGAGCCCAGCTCCAAACATAAGGACAAGGCTGTAGCTTTCAGAGAAGGAAGGGCTTCTTGTCTCCAGGGCTGGAAAAGGGCCCAGGTGCCATCACCCTCACCACTTACTTCACAGTAAAATGAGTTAGACGAAACAATGGCGTTGACTTAGATTGCAGTCCTGGGTAAATCCTTATTGGAGAGCAGCAGAAGAGAACAATGTATTTTTAAAGAATACTAGTTAATTAGATATTTATGGTGTGTGGTAGTTTCATAATATTGTCCACTTGGCTAACTTACACTGTGTTTCTCAGAATCCCCTTCCCTGTTTATTTCCAGCTAGGTCTGGCCACAAGAGAAGTGCATGTCACTTGTTAGGCAAGTAACACTATGCCCAGGCTTAGTGCTGGATGTTGCTGTGGGTTGAGCCATGTTGCATCTCATGCACATCTCATGGGTCTGGTGGACAGACGCTGAGCCCAGAGCTTCTCCAGCTCCCCAGCTCCCCAGAACTCGGCCTGCTGCTGTGCCAAATCCCGGCCGGTGTGACACTGGCTTCTTCAGGCCATCTGCAGCGGAAGGACGCAGGCTCAGGAGAGGCCAGCTGGGTGCGATGGATGTTGGGTCCATTGTGTTGCTTGCAGGCTTCAGTTGTCCTGGCTCTCCCTGCTGCACATCCAGCTGCTGCTGCTGCTGCTGCTGCTGCTGCTGCTTTTAAATTTTCATCTCTCTTAACCATGGCTCCACTGGGATTGTCCCTATCATTTCTTTTTATTGATTTTTAAATATATTTTATTGATTTTTTTATAGAGAGGAAAGGAGATAGAAGCCTCAATGAGAGAGAAACATCTGTCAGCTGCCTCCTGCACAATCCCCACTGGGGATATGCCTGCAACCAAGGTTTGTGCCCTTGACGGAATCGAACCCAGGACCCCGCAGTCCGCAGGCGGATGCTCTATCCACTGAGCCATACCGGTTTCAGCCACATCCAGCTTCTTGCCCAGCCACCTGCCCGGTGACTTCAGGCCAAGAAACAACAGCTGAACTGATGCTTGTACCAGCTGCTGGCACACACTGCTTATGGTCATTTCTTTAACAACCCTCCCTAGTCTGCATCATTCCCAGTGGTTCTTTGATAACTTGGTGTGACTTGTCCTTTCTCTACTCAATGTTTTACTTTTTCCACTGGATTCCGGGAATCTGGGTGATTTGTTTTTTTTTGTTTTTTTTTTTAATAAGTTTTTATTGTTTATTATTATAAATGTTTCTTTTTTCCCCCCCACCATTGCTCTCCTCCACCAGGTTCCCACCCCACCCTCTGCCCTTTCCCCACTCCCCATTGTCCTCATCCATAGGTGCACAGTTTATGTTCAGTCTCTTCCTACATCCCCCTCTCCCCTTTCCCCCAAGAATCGTCAGTTCACTTCCCTTCCATACCTCTGATTCTATTATATTCAACAGTTAATATTGTTCATCAGATTTTTTAAATTTCCTTGGTTTTTAGATTCACTTGTTGATAGTTACGTATTTGTTGTTCATAATTTTTATCTTTATTTACTTTCTCTTCTGAAAGAACCCCCTTCAGCAATTCATATAATTCTGGTTTGGTGGTGATGAACTCCTTTAGCTTTTTTTTATTAGTGAAGCTCTTTATCTGACCTTCGGTTCTGAGTGATAGCTTTGCTGGATAGATTATCTTTGGCTGTAGGTTCTTACTATTCATCACCTTGAATATTTCTTGCCATTCCCGTCTGGCCTGCAAGGTTTCTGTTGAGAAGTCAGCTGACAATCGTATAGGTGCTCCTTTATAGGTAACTACCTTCTTTGCTCTTGCTGCTTTTAATATTCTCTGTCTTTTGCTCTAGGAATTTTAATTATGATGTGTCTTGGTGTTGTCCTCTTTGGATTCCTTTTGTTTGGAGTTCTGTGCGCTTCCTGGACTTGTAAGTCTAATTCTTTCACCAGGTGGGGGAAGTTTTCTGTCACTATTTCTTTCAGTATGTTTTCAATATCTTGCTCTCTCTCATCTTCTGGGACCCCCATAATTCTGATGTTGGTTCGCTTGAAGTTGTCCCATAGGTTTCTTACATTATCTTCAATTTTCTGGATTCTCTTGCCTTCTAGCTTCTGTGGAGGAGTGTCTTCTGGCTCCTTATGTTCCAAATCTTTGACTTGATTCTTGCGATCTTCCATTCTGTTTTTAGGACTCTGTATAATATTTTTTATTTCAGACAATGTATTCTTTATTTCTTGTCGATCCCTTATCATTTCTTGTTGATCCCTTATCATTTCTTGTTGACTCCTTATTAATTCTAGTTGATCTCTTTTCATATCCTCATAGGTCTTATCCATCTTTTCTAGGAAATTCTTGAAAAACCTTATAAGCGTAGATTTGAACTCTATATCCAGTCGCTTTTTGTCCTCCATTTCTTTTGTTTGTGATCTATTTCGTTGTCGCATTTCGCAGTTACAGATGGGATGGGATTTCAGGGTGGAGCCTACAGCCTTGGCTTCCGTCAGCCCCGCCCTATGCGGTCTCAGTAATCCCCAGGGTCCTTCAGTACTCGCTGCAAGCGCCTCTGAGAAAGGTGCCCTCGATTTTCGCCTGCTTCCAAACAGTCTAGGCTCTCCCCCAATGAGCCCGGTATTGGGGTTTAGTTCAGTTGGAAGTGGAATTGGAGGTGGTGCTCAGAGCAGTCTGGAGCCCCTGTCTCCTTCCCGCCAGGGCAATCCCGCGGCACGGCTGACCATCCCTTCTCTGCGCGCAGTGTGCGCGCCTCCGGGACCTCCTTTCACCGCTTCCCTGGGGTTTCGCCTTACAGCCCAGCTCCCTCTGTATGAGCCTGGGTCCCCGGGGTCTGGCCTAGAACTAGGGTTCAGAGCAGTCAGAACTAGGGCTTAACACAGTCGGAGTTTTATCTCCTTCCGGCTAGGGAACGCCAGCCAGGCACTCGGCCTCCCTCCTCTCCGGCTCCGTCCTCTCCGCGCGCCGCGTATCTCGGTACCTTAGGCTTTCACAGCTCCTCCGCGCCTCCTTCTGGTTTTCTCCTTGCTTCTCGTTGTAGAATTCCCAGTCAGTTGACTTTCCTGTAGTTCTGGGTAATGTCCATTTTATATTTTAGTTGCATTTTATTGAAATTGTTGTGTGCGGCTGCGGCTAGGTGTTTACCTGGGCACAGCCATCTTGGATCCTCCGTGATTTATTATTTCAAGTAACAGGTGTGCTTGATGTCCGCTGGTTAATACAACAACCTACCTGGCCTTTGGAGGTTTCAGGAGTGAGGAGGCAGCGGAGTTGTGGAAGAGCCCTGGCTGGAAGTGTCTTGGTCTCCAGTAAGTCGCTGAAATCTCCCTGAGCCTCAGTTTCCACCTCCTGCCACATAAGCTGGTGTGGATGGGCTCCCAGGCCCCTTCCAACTCTAAGATCTCAAGTCTGCACTCTGACACTTGGCTCTTCAGCAGCGATGAGGACCGTCTTGACCTGTCATCTCTGAGCAGTAGCCTTGGGTCTTGGTGTAGTGACTTTAAATTCTGAGTTCCCAAGGGAACAAAGCGTCTTTCCTTCTTTTTTGTTAAGTACAAATTAGCTGTCCAGCGGCTCCCTTCTCTTAAGAATGTTCTGCTTATCAGTTGATTCATCTGTATTTATGAACACGGCCAAACAGGCCCCTAACATGCAGTCCCCTTGTTGGACTAGTTTGAGGCAGGTGGCCTTCACTCCATGTGTTATGTGAATTAAAGTTTACAACAATTGAGTTGTGGGGTTAAGATCAAGTGATTATGTAGATTTCATTTCTGTTGCCCTGAGTTTTCTCATTCTTAGTAACTTAATTGTATTCTCTGCCAGTATAAATATTTGATTAAATGAGTTTTGAGGACTTCATACCTACACTGAGATGTAGTAGTGCACTCAGGAAATGAGTTTGGGGGGTGAGGGGTTGTTTATTTTTTTAAAACAATTCTCTAGGTATTTTTTTGCTTTCCCTCTGAGTATGAAAAAGGTACTAGTACGTTATAGGTATTACAGCCATGCCATTTCCAAGGTTACATAAACCAGTGGCCCTGAGGGACTGGCATATGCCACTGGTTCTGTGATCTGTGGAATTCATTCAGCTTCGGTATCTCCCTTAGTCCCAAAGTAAAACCAGGAATTGTCAGAAATTGAGGGCTGTGAGGAAACTCTGTATTCTAGATAGAAAATATCCTCTTCCCAATTTGTTTATACCTCAACTAAGCCCAGATAGATAGTATTCAGTAGGAAATTATTTAAAATGTTGATACTAAAGATTGTGAAGTCAAAATTTTCTTCTTGTGGACTTTTTTTTAGGTGTATGATGTTTTTTTTTAACCATGAGAAAAGTAACTTTACTTTCTTTCCCCCCCACTTTCATTACACAGTGCCCCGAAGATGTCATCGTTCACTCGTTTATAACAAATAACATTTAACATCTTCCACACATACAAGGATTCAAATGTCTTGGTTATGGAAGGGGAGGGTAACCAGATAAACGGTTCACATTTCAAACTTAAAAATAGCAAAACGTAACAGCAACCAAACCCAGCTGCTGCTAGCATAGCCAGTGTGTCCCGGGGGTGCAGGGCTGTCTGCACCCATTGCTCTCAGCGATTTGTTCGGGGCCATCGGCCACTGGAAGCCTTGATGGCACTTCCTGATGACTCCGTTTTCTTCACCCATTAAGACATTCCTGCAACTGCTTTCTATTCTGCAGTGAGTCATGATTTATGTGGAATGCTTTTGTGAACCAAGTACTTCTAATTCAGTCTTTGAAACGGTCACAGTTCCCCTGACCAGAGAGGACCCAGACCACAGCCACATGAACCCTAAGCTGCCCTTTGCCAGTGACACTGCTCCTGCAGGGTTACAGGCTGCATTTCCTGTGGGACAGCGTTTAAAACGAACGCCAGTGCTTCAGCTGGAACCGAAGGAATGAAGCCTCTGTTTTTACATAAACCCAACTTGATGTCTGTGCACAGAAACTGCAACAATATAACTTGTAAACATCTTCCTAGAAGGCGCTGTAATTTTCCAGCTGATGTCACGACCCGCAGGCTGAGAACCGCTAGCAGGGTCGCCTAAGACCATCGGAAAACACAGATATTTACATTACATTCATAACAGTAGCAAAATTAGTTATGAAGCAGCAACGAAAATAATGTTATGGTTGGGAGTCACCACGACATGAGGAACTGTATTAAAGGGCCGCAGCATTAGGAAGGCTGAGAGCCACTGCTCTAGAGAGAGAACCAGAATTATGCTGTACAGGATGCATGGGCCCCACAGAATGCTGGAAGTAACTCACTTCCCTCTTTCTTTTATAGACGCCAAAGAGTACTAGCGAAAAGCACCTAGACAAGTTTTGTTTACTAGACCTGAAACATTCCTCCTTAGTGTCGGACAGCAGACAGTATCTAAAAATAACATGGCAGTGAAGGTTTTAAGGGTAAAAAGGTTGTCAACTAGTCCCACTATGCACACCCTACTCCACATCTACACCCAATTTCCCTTTAGGCTAAGGCCTGGTCACATTTTAGTTGTCAGACCCAAACTAGTTCTCTAGTAACTGGCTGGCCGCCTGGCCTTCCCAACGTCTCTACCTTCTCACCCGAGCCTCTCTCTGAAACACCTTCCCTCTTGAGGCAGATTTATTCCTCACTCCCTTGATGCTTGTCACACACCCACCTCCATTTTTCTGCACAGTCCTAGCCAGCACAGCTCTTCTAGTCTTCCCTGGCCCAATCCAAGCCTTCTTTCTTTTACATTTTCTTAAATCGAACTTTAACACGGAAAGCGTTCTCAACCAACTTAGGTGACATCACCTGTAATTCTTATTCTCATCATTACAGGCAGAGGTCATTAAGATGTATGTAGTATGTGGCTGGTGTGGCTCAGTGGTTGACCATCAACCTATGCACCAAGAGGTCTCTGGTTTAATACTCAGTCAGGGCACCTGCCCAGCCTGCGGGCTTCATCCCCAGAAGGGGACATGCAAGAGGCCCTGTGTCGATGATGATGTTTCAGTCTCAATGATGTTTCTCTCTCCCCCTCTCCCTTCCTCTCTCTAAAATCAATTTTACACACACACACACACACACACACACACACATACACAATGAAGAACATATCTTTAATAACTGTTCCTCCTCAGTTTTTCCTACAAGAAGTATAGCACCATGTATATACATTAAAGTGTACCACAGGTGTGTATCCCTACCCTGGACTTGTTCTGGATGCGGTCAGCCAGCAAATACTTACCACGTGCCTTAGGTTTCCATGCTGTCGTGTGCATCTGGCATAAACGTGAGAGGAGGAAGGCTGGCTGAAAATGCTAATGACCCAGTGTTGCATGTGAATGACAGAGCACATAACATGTCTGACGTCCTCCTCATTTTATGTTGAGCTAAATCTTCTTTGAAATAAGAGCAGGACAGGTTCCACCACTGCTCCTTTCACAATTTGGACATTGCTGTCCCCACCAAATTTATAACTGTAAAGAGAGGTCCTTTCTCATATTTATATATAAACAGGTACCAGTTTTGATTTTATTTCATCGTATTAACACACATGACACATCAACATGAGAAATGCACAATTAAACCATTCAACAGCTTGCCTTACTCCAAAAGAACACTATATTCATATGAAACATCTATACAGTCTTTCCACCTCACTTTACACGTCCTGAACCATCATCTCTCAGCATTTCTCACAGAAGTCTAGTTTTGCTCTTTAAAAATCACTGTTCTGTATCATCCTAGTAGGTTCCAGGCTTCCCTGGGATCGCATGCTGAGGAGAGCCAGCCACCACGTCGTCTGCAGACGCCCAAGTAGCTCCAGGACCTGCCTCCCAGGCTGCCCCCTCAGCATGGCAGTCCTGATTCCAAGAACTGATGATTTGACATTAATGATCAAGGACTAAAGGTTGTAGTGTATGACTACATCACAGTCACAGGAAGGAAGGGGGACCGTGGTCAAGAGAAATCTCAAATGACAGCCAATTTCTGCCCAGATATCTAAACCAAATGCCCCAACCCTCCTGAAACATACTTAACATTGGAACTATTGCTTTCAATTTTTTAAAAATGTTCAACAGTTGTGACCAAACTCTGAAAGCAGTGAGCTGTTACACATTTGTATGTGTATACATAACACATCAAAAATTACTGTGTGAAACCTTGAGAATGTCTGATTACACCCAAAATGTAAAAGTATAAGAAAACCTAACTCAAGATGATTTAACAGAACTTCTTCAATAATGGTAATGCACCCACTCCCTATGCAATTTACTTCCCTGCCTTCATTTTAAATCCACGTCATAGCACATTTATCTGTGCACAAACAGTCATGTTAATTGTTACGATCAAGTCAGTTTTAAATTGTCATTCTATGCTGGTTTTAGCAGTCACCATAGGAAACATTAAGTCACATCCTAGTCAAAAGACTGTCCATTTCTCAAACACAGAAAAACCTGAGATATGAGTCAGCAACTAGCTACACTTACAGTAAAGAACAATGATCACACACACCCCTTCCCCAAAAGAGCTGCTGACGTGAATTAAGGCTTCAAAGGAGGACCGTGTTGTAGCTGACAGGAACCTATGCCGGGACGCTGAAAAGCAGGGATGTACAATCCCTCGCGTACTTGTCCTCAGAACCTCCTGGTTTCAGCTGCCAGGGCTGACTCCAGAGTGACTGTAGGTCAAGGACTGAGAGAAGCCACCTTGGTCCCACCCCGTCTCTATAGGTCCCTTCTAGGAAAGAAACATTGGGGATGTTTTCTGAGAATAGCTTGACTGTGGCTTTCCACTCAGCTCACAAAATTCAGCCCCTTCTCACCTCCCTATCCGGTTTTATTCTGAACATTCCTTGCTTACTAAAGTCGCTCTCAGCCCGATGAGTAAATCGGAAAGTCTAAGGAAGTTATAGAAATACCACCCTTCTTCTCACAGGCTGAGGGGGAAAATACCACTGAGAAGCAAGTTTCCTGCTTCTCCTCAGCAACTGCAAGCGCCTTCCATCTGTCTGCCGTTTGTCTCCCGCGTGGCAGTTCCCCTTAAAAGGCCGCACGTTTCACAGAAGGTGCCTGTGCGATGGAGCATGTGGAAAACACCTACAATGGCTGAGAATCGGAAGGGGCTACCAACCCAAGTGAATTCACATCCGGCTTTAGACCAAGTTAATCTTTCCTTCAAGGATTACCAACCCTGTTCTGAATGATTCTTAGGTTTATAAAGAGGAAGGTAGACTTGTTTAGCCTCCCAACTTAGCTTAAATCATTATGCTGCCAGACTCCTGGCTGTTGCACTGAATCCTAGGTGGGTACCCTTCTCTTTCTTCATAAAGCTGAGGAGAAGGAAAGAAAGTATTAACTACCTCCATCCAGGCCCAACTGGAAGTCTGTGCAGTTTGAATTGGTCTGGAAAGCGTGACTAGCTACCTACCTACTCACAATGCCGAGAGGTCGGGCTCCCAGACGCGGTAGTGGTGAAAGCCCCGGCTTTCTGTCTGAGGTACTGGGTTTGCGCTAAAGGAGATCTTGGCGAGGCCCCCAATGGCCTGAACCGGAGAATGATGCGCGAGTCACTCGGCTGTGCGGCGAGCTGGGATCTGTGGATCAGCTTTGGATGTGACCCTTTCTCTTAGATTTACCATTGGGGTCTGTCCCTAGGGGGCGGTCTACCCACCCGGCCCACAAGCTGGCTCAGTCTCAGCGCTAAGGTGCACTCTGGAAGGACGGGACAAGGACTAGAACTTGACATCTCTGTAGCACAACATGAAAACGGAAGGGGACTCTGTCCTCCAACACCAAATAAAACGTGACTCAGTAAGAAGGAGAGGATGTGCAATTCACTGCATATAACTAACTGCTTTCTCAGTCTACGGGGAGCGCTAGCATCTGCCCTTCCACTTTTGTTGAGAGAAGTATTAGCTGGTCTCTCAGATGCAGATGTGGAGAACAATTGTGTTGACCCATCTTTTGCTTTTACACCATAGCTCCATTTCCCAAAAATATATATGTATGTACATATATATATTTCAGATTTACAGGGAATATTTTTGTGAACGAGAAAAAACAAAAACACAAAGAACTGTCAACAGAGTCACGAGTGTCTTTCTTCTCAGGAGACCTCAATGATCTCCATGCTGCCTGAGAAGCTAGACTGGCTGCCCACTTTCCCCAGTTCTTCCCGCGACCTGTTCTCCGACATGATGCCCTCTCCGAACTCCATCTGGCAGCTTCTGCGTTTAAACTGCTTCTCAAAGGGACTCTCTTCGTGCCAGCTCCGCCGAGAGTCGGCTCTGTCACTCGGCTTCTGCCGCCTGCGCACGGAGTAGAGTTGGTCGCTGCACGTGGGCAGCTGGCTGCAGCTGTAGGCAGAGTAGCTGGCGCTGCCTCCGTAGATGGCTGAGGCCGAGTAGAAGTGAGAGGACTCTGTGGCAAAATACCAGCTGTTGGTCAAGGAAGGGGCGGAGGTCTGGGGAGCCAAGATATCCGAGTGCCAGCCCTTGAGGCCCAGCCCAGTGGCAGACTTTGCAAGGTGCTGCTGGCTGGTGGAAAGGCCAAAGAGGAAGTTGGTGTGGTAGTTGTCCTCCATGCTCCCACTTCGATGCAGTGGCGATAAGAAGGACCTCTGGGTGGCACCGCTGTTGCTGGTTCTTACTGAATGCAACCTCTTGCTCTGGCTGTCTGCAGGCCTGGCAGGCTGTGGCTTCTTCGGGATGTTGGCCTCCTCCTTGTCTGGGCTGGCTTCTGGAGTCTGCTCCGACACTTCCTCTACTGGAGAGAACTGGCACAGCTTGCTGGGCCCGTCCAGAGTGGCGGAAGGCTTGTAGTAGTCCAGAGTATCTTCGGATGCAGGGAACCCATGTAAGGATGCTGCCACACTGGCTGAATACGAAATGGACTTGATATCCAGAGAGAAGGAACGCTTGAGCTTATTGCTGTCTTCCAGCTTGTCCGAGGACAGGTGGAGCCCGTTGAGCGCCTGTACCAGGGGGCTGTCCTCCAACAGAGGTGGCTGTCCACTGGGCACGCTGGCAGGAAGCACAGGCTTCTGTCCTGCTGCCTCTGAGGTAGCAGAGCCGGCACAGGGTGGACTGCGGGACGCCTCGCCCCTCTGTCCAGCCTCGGAGGCCACAGGGACGGGCTCACCTGGCTTCTCCCAGTGCAGCAGCTTGAGTTTGCTCTTTGGCCCTGAGGCTCCAGTCTGGCTCTTTATCTTCTCCTCATAGTCCAGGAGTTGGCCCAGAAAATTGAAATTTGGAGATATAGTAGGTCTTTTTTCTTTCACAAATCTATGAAGAGAGGGGAAGAAAAAACACCTTGAATTTTATAACTATATCCTAAAGCATAGTGAGTAAATAAGGTAGGGAATAATTACACTCACTCTCCCCAATATCTTTGGAAGATGACTGTGTTAATCAGGCAGACAAGTAGAGAACAGAAGGACCTCTGCATCGGGGAAGCTTTATTTTACAACATGTCCCTGGAGCATGCTAGAAAGAGGGTTTCCAGGTCCCCCAAAGCACTAGTGTTAGCCTCCTTATTTTCAAGGACCCAAAGCTTCCGATTGCAATTGAAGAGATGGTTCTTTCCCCCCCACGAGCACCCCATGCCCTTGGTTCCACCATCAGAAAGGAGTGCAGTGGAACAGCTACAGTCAAACCTCGGTTCTCAAATGACTCCAATCTCGAACACTTCGGTTCTCGACCGAGTTGTTCACCGAGAAAATGTCTCGGTTGCCTAACAAAACTTCAGTTCAGTTCTCAAAGGGGCAACCCTTTCATGCTGATACCCCCGCATGGCAAAAAGCATCTCAGGTCACAAAGGAGACAATGCTCAAAGATGCTAAACCTTGGACAACATCTAAGCAATTTGTGCTGTGAATATTTTCTTGCTTTGTTTTTGTTGTTTGCTTTCGTTGCTGGCAAATCATTGATTAGCACAATTTTAAAACATAAAGAGGCCATCAAGAAGGCTGATGTTGCTAAGGGTATGCAAGTGGTCACAGAACAACAATCACAGGCAATTGAAGAGATAGAAAAATTTTGATTTGGATAAACAGAAAGCAGTTAGCTGGTGGGGAGGGAGAGGCAATGATGTGAAAAAGCCAAGATGCTGCATCCTGCCCTGAAAGATACCCCAGGAATGAGTGCTGAAAGTGATTCATTTAAGGCCAGTAGGGGCACTTTGGTAAATTTAAGAAAGAAGTGTTTATTTATAGATTACACAGTACATTAGATATGTACTGTAATAAGAAGGGTTTGTAGGTCTGGAATTTATTAATTTAATTTTTGAACAAATTGTTTCTTGAACAAATTGCCTCCTGGAACTAATTTAGTTTGAGAACCAAGTTTCCACTGTACTTCTCATCTTCCATTTCTCAATATCATGTCTTCTCAAAATCCCCAAAGTCACTTCCTCAAGACAGTTCACATTATAAATTAATGACGAAAAGACAAGGCAGCATATGGCCAGAGCACCAAAGCACACATTTCTGAGTTCCTTTTCTTTGTTCTCGACACGACAGCTAGAGTGAGCACTCTGCTAATGCATTGAATCAAGTTAACAGAGCACTGTCTCATTCGGTCCTCGAAACCATCCTCTGTCAGGTGGGGATAATTATCCCCATCATGTAGGTACCTAAGGTCCTTTGGTGACTTGCCTAAATTACAGAGCTATTAAGTAATGGCACTGGAATTCAAAACCAGGTCTAAGGTCGCCACCATGTTAAAGAAGAGTCATTGAGGGATCAAAACTAGTAATAACGCTTATGTTTCACTGTGTTAATGAATACTCTTAAGAGACAGTAGGTAAACTCTTTAGTGGCCCCTGGCCCTCCTGGACATTCCTCAGAACACGCGGCAGTGAAATCACACTGAAATTTTATATTTGGGTCAGGAAAGAGAAAAAACAAACTCCTTGGAAATCAAGTAACCTACACCGAATTAACAAAGCCAGAAATAACTGGCTCAACCGTAACAAGTATAAATGTGGAGACGTCATAATAACACTTTGTACATGATGTAAGGGTGCCTTGTCTGCATGGCGCAGGAGGAACTTAGGGAGGAAAGCCTGAATGAAGGGTGAGCAGTTAATGCAGACGAATGGAGGACCCAGTTCCTCCACCTCCTTCCTCAAATGGAAGCTGTTCTCTCTTTTTTCCCAATTTGGGAAGAAAAAAGAGGTCCCCAATAAGACATGTAGAGAACTCAATCTCCAGTTACTGAAGAAAACCCCAGACCTGAGTGTGCTAGGGTCACTGCCACCCTCCTTTTGAGAAAAGGGGGAGGGGAAGCCAGGACAGAATTACACACTGCAAAACCTGGGCGGCTCTAGAACGCGGCAGTGTCACTCAGTGCACGGAGCTGGACAACTCTTAGTCTACAGTACTGCAGGAATCAGGCTTTTCCTCACAACGAAGGAGACACAGAGGTTGAAGCAGAGCAGAAATTCTATGAGGAGTATTCCCCTCATAGTTAAGGGAGAATAAATGATACTTTCCCAATTAGGGAAAAATATAATAAAATTCACATAACAGGACAGAGATCTGTTTGGATTTGTTATAAACATAACGAGTAGCTGAGGATACATTTGACATATGTTTGGTAGAATTAATGCCAAATTATAAAATGCGCTCTTCTCCAACCTTTGAAAAGATCATTTAAAAACCCAGTCACCAGTAAAGAGTAGAACTAAAATAATCATGATCAGCTTTAGTGCGGTTGCCCACCCTCAGACCTCTCCATGTTTCAGGGCATATGGAAAGTCAATCACACAGACGCGGTCTGTCGTTACCTGTAAGCTTCGTCTAAGGACATGTCCATCCTCTTCATGATGTAAGCAATAGCAATGGTGGCGGAGCGCGAGATCCCGGCCAAACAGTGCACCAGGACACAGCCGTTAGAGGCCTTTGCTTTCTCTGTAGAAGTCAAATCCAGGAAGGGTTAGTGCTTTTTATCTGACAAATCAAAGTACATGTCATCTATTCATAGATATTTCCTTCCCATAGTCTTTTAAGGAGACGGGAAGATAATTTCCCCACCATTACAATGAAGGTCCAACCGTTTTGTTAAATAAGCAATATGTCCCTAACTCAGGGTGACTGACTTACTCAGTACTTTTCACCATGTATTTTTTATATTTTTTTTATTTTATTAACTTTCCAAAGCACAAATATTACATGATGGTTACATGATTCTACTTGTTTACTGTAGAATATTTCAGAAATACAGAAAAGCATAAAAAATAACACCCAAAATCTTAAGATTTAGCTAATATTTTGTTTTCCCATCTTTTCTGTTACTTCAACCATTTTTCCAGTTAAGAGATAATAAATTTTTTCCAGTTTTGAGATATAAGCATATAACATTATATTACTTTTAGGTGTATAACATAATTGATATGAGATACTAAATTTTTCAGAATAGCTTCATTTCAACCATGTACCATATGTTACTATTTATATAGCAGGGAGGCAGAGACAGACTTAATCATAAAAGTATCACATCATAACATAAAAAGAAGCCAAATCAAGCTACTTTTAAAATGCTGACTCATGCCCGGGTCCCAGGTGCCGGAGGAAAGTCGGTGCCAGCAGCCAGGGGAAGGAAGGCCTATTCTTGCACAAATTCCCTGCATCAGGCCTCTAGTATGACAATATTATACAAAACCAGGCACATAAAGTCCCATGCCTTACTGGACTGACACAGTTCTCTTCCTTCTCTCAGCTGTACAGTATCCAGCCCATCCTGCTCTTGGTGTTTCCCCTTTGCCTTGGCTGCTAAGAAGCTCCAAGCTGAGGCTTTTCACTTTATTTTAATGGGTAACTGAGACTCAGATTTTATTGTACCTTTCCTACTTCCCCCTTTGTCCCATTTTAATGTGTGTGACTATTGTGTCTTTTGATCTCAAAGCTGCTTCAGATTCTTTTTAGAGTCCTGGCCAGTGTGGCTGGGGTGGTTGGAGCATCATCCCATGCACCGAAAGGTGGCGGATTCAATTCCCAGTCAGGGCATACACCCAGGTTGGGGGTTCAATCCCCAGTTGAGGCGTGTGTGAGAGGCAACTGATGTTTCCTTCTCACATCGGTGTCTGTCTGTCTCTTTCCCTCCTCCTTTGCTCTGAAATCAGTCTTTAAAAACTACATTAAAAATTTCTTATTGAAAGTAGGCTAGGTTTAAATTTTTTATGTTGTCAGTATTCTCTAATTATTTTAAATAATTATCTCAAACCTACATTATAAAAACCTAGAAGAGTCTTGCTTCTAAAATTATCCCCAGAGGGTTTAACACTGGTCACACGGTAAATACTGTCTGGCTGGCTGACTGATACATATTTTAAAAAAGCAATCTTCAGAAAAAATTTGGAAAAGATTGGAAAAAAAACAATCATGATAACAGATGTGTAAAGAGGTTATAGGTTTCCTTTTCTCTGTATTACAAATATTCTGCATCTCCCTTACACTGTTTTTACAATGATAACTTTTTTGATGATGTACTTTAAAAATCTAATTAAAAAGTGATTATACTGGAGTGGGATTCATTAGAAGGTATTTTTTGGCAGAAGTGAGTCTTAAAGCAAAGGAAGTGATAGACCCAGAGCTGGCAGCGAGAAGGGAAACGTATGTAAGAAAGCTCTGTGGGCAGACTGCTCAGAAGACTGTCTGTCGTGGCTGATGCCGGTGAGCCGTGCAGGAAGAAAGGGGGTCTCAGAGGTGGGGAGCAGGTGCTGGACGGTCTGGGGATATCTGGATATAAGGACTCGGGGGCAATTTCCTGAATGGGGGACAAGTAGGCATGATGGTGGAAACTGGGAATTTAAAAAGTAGGTTACCACCACAGCACTTCAGGGGTAAAATCTAGTTAAAAAAGGGCAAGAAAATAACAGATGTAAAGGGTAAAGGGGAACCTATGAGGACATCAAGATCCAAAGGTTAACACGAAGGTAGTAATCACTGAGATTACAGAGTACAGATCTAAGAGAAAAAACTCATAATAATTTTAAAAACAGCTAATTCCAGAACGGGACTAGAGAATTTGCCCTGAATGACTAGGTGCTACAAATAAATCACATTATGTGTGTGTGTGTGTGTGTGTGTGTGTGTGTGTGTGTGTGTGTTTAACCAACTCGGAACATGCTGACGTTCCTTTCATATGAATTAAAAGTGGCAGGATGACACCAACATCTCCCCTGAAAGAAAATAAGTTTAGGACAAAGTTCTTCATATTCTCTTTTCCATTAACCCTCCTAAAGCTTAGACGTTGTCACAATTTAACAGAGTAAGGCTCTCTCACATAGATTCTGAAATTTTATTTTTAGCTGAAATCAGAGCTAAGCGTCTCCGGACCAGTGTGAAAGGCAATGAGCACATTAACCATAATTGTCATCTTTTAAAGAGGCAAAAATTACATGATATGCTGACTATTTCCTAGAAGTACAAAGGGAGGGATTAATTTGGGAGGTTTGTTTGTGATTATTTTAAGATGAAATAGCTGAGCCATTTATTTTAAGATGTTTCACAGATTTATCCTAACTAAAGATGAAAAACTCTTGGCAATCTAGAATCTTGAAAAAAAAAAAAAAAAAAAGGACTCTTTCAGAATTACCCAGAGTTCTTAAAAATGTCTCCCAGAGAGGAAGTATATAGAGTGAGAGGCTTTATTTACGTAATTTCACTTCTTAAAAGTTCTTTTTTAAAAATTACAATAACCAATTCAGAATATTTAGTGGTGGATTAGAGTACTCAAATTTATGTGCCTTGATTGGGGGAGGGGGGGGAGACAACAAAAATTCCTCATCTGGAACATTAAGAGTCAGCCCTGTGGTGCTGTTCAAGAGCTAGCAGTGCTTCTCCTCTGGTCCCCTCTCCTCGAGGATCACGCCGCAGACACAGCACCAGCAGACCTGATCCTGCAGCACAAAATGACACAACAGTACCTCAAGCTGGGGGTCGGGATGGTGGGAAGGGTGGCTCCAGGACTAACCATATGGGACAGATGAGATCCTGTCACTGTTAACACCAAAGAAGTGTGTGTGTGTGTGTGTGTGTGTGTGTGTGTGTGTGTGTGTTGGAATTTCACTAGATCCAATACTTCTTAAAATTATTGGCACCCAGACTGAGGCATAGAAATCTTATAACATAAAGATGTCAAATATAATGGATTTGTTTTCACAAGATTTTACTTTTTTCAGGGAAAAATACAACAGCCAGGCAAAAACAGTTTGAGGAAAGTCACCAGTTTCCAACAGTATTTTACAGTTTTGGAAAAAGTGGTAAGAAATGTAGCCCTGAAAGTTTAACTGGTTTTAAAACACTTGCATACACCATCACAGTCCTATCAGGCTAAACTGTGGTAGTGCTGTTTGCTAGAATGTCAGAAGGCCAGTCTCTTGGGGAGAGATGGCACACACGTCACCTTGGCCACTGAATGAGATAAGCAGCATCATGTGTTGTGTTCACACCTTTGAAATCTCTGAAATAGGCTTCTTTTCTCTAAAGGAAAAAAGGGGGTAGGCGAAGGGGGTACACCTATACATGAGACTATCATCCAAAAGACAGTAATATTACTTGAGCTACTTACCAATGAAATCTACAGATCTGTCCAACCAGGGCAAAATTTTCTCACAAAAACTATCATTCACAGGCACACGCAGGAAGTGAGACTCCGGTATGAAGTCAGGCTTTGGGCAGGTATTGCTGGCGTTTAACACATAACTAATCCCATTCTGTTGCATCAGCTCCTATGGAGGTAAAGAGCAATTAAAAAGACTAATAACATACTAACACAATCCTTTTGAAAGAGTAAAGTTTAACCAAGGATAAAAATTACTAATTTCCTTGAAATAATCAAAGTTCATTCAATACTAGTTTCCTAGAAACTGGTCAGAGTTCATTCCATAGGTAAAATCCAAAAACTCGGTGACATTTATAAAAAAGACTTAAGATAAAACCAGAATTTTTTTAAGGGAAAAAAAGGCTGTTTAAAATAGTTATGCTTTAAAGTCATATATTATTGACACAGTCAACTCTCAATTAAGTTAAGGACAAAGTTCTTCATGTTCTCTTTTCCATCAACCCTCCTAAAGCTCAGACATTTGTTACTGGAGAGCCAAGTAGAACAAAGAATGTAAAACCCCAAGTTTACTATGACGTTAGAATGCATGTCCATACAACAAGAGTATTTTCTTCCCAAACTGAACGTGTTGGTTGTTCTAGATCTAGGACAGTTCTAGGCGGTCTTCTCACTCTAAATATTCATTTTAAAGGCTGAGTCTATTTCCAAAGATAATTATCAACTCTACATCCTGATGGTTCTTAAATTCCTCTTCAATTTCTAATCCATATTTCCAACTCTACTGGATATCTCTATTTGATATTCCCCAGGCCCTTCAAACTCAAAATGTCATAAGCTCAACACATTATCTTTCTCCCTTCTCTGCCCCAAATTCCTGTTTTCTCTCTGAAATTGGTTTGTGGCAGCAACATCCACCCAGACACCTGAGCTAGAAAACAGGATTGTTTGACTTTCCTTCTTTCTCACAATCCCCTCATCCAAATAAGTGGGTGCCAGGTTCTCTGGGTATCCCCCGCCCCCCCCCCCCTGCCCCCCCCCCCCCGCCCGCCACCATCCCCCAACACCGTTTATCCTCTCTCCATTTTCGGTCACCACTGCTCAGGGGTCAGTCCTCATCGTGATAACATAAAGCCACCAGGGACCTCTTGAAGTTTGCAGTGTTTTCCCCTCCAAAACATAAACTGAACAAACACTAGAGTAATCTTCCTGATCATCAGCACAGGCTAAGTGCTTTATCCACACTTTCAATGTCACTGTGTCTCCTCCGTGCCTGCCGTCCCCTGGCTGGGTGAAAGGACTGTGGGACTCCAGCGCCTGCCACACAGGTCTTATCTAACCAATGTGCACACTGTGGAGTTACACATCGTAGACACTGAATAAATGCTGTGTATTTACAAACATTTTAATGACCTTTGTCTTCCTAGGTCATACAGAAACCCGGAAGCAGCATCTGGCTATACTGTGTCTGGGGTACTGCCTAACCCAGTGGTCGGCAAACTGCGGCTTGTGAGCCACGGGGGGGCTCGAGAGCTGCTGTTTGCCACTCTGTTGACTAATGAGTTTGCCGACCACTGGCTTAACCCTTATACTAGTAAGAAAACAAGAGAGAAAGTAGCAGGAGTCCTTGTGGCGGGCAGAACAGTAAGGTAGCATAGCAAGCCCAGTTTTGCATGGGAAGGACTGAAAGCAGAAGCTGCACAAAGAATGCTGGCAGCACAACTGCCTAAAACACGAAGAGGGGACAGCAGAGCTGCTTCGTGAAGAGCTGAAGGGCTCACTACGGGCACAGCTCTGGTTTAGTAACTACCTGAAATAGGAAATCCCGTCACACGTTTTACGTAGTTAAGTGAGAAGCAAACGTCTCCATTTGAAATTTTTATGGATAAGGGAGAGAAGTGATCAAGAACTTCTGTCTTTTACACAGTCACTAGAGATTCTTGCTCAAATCCCACTCAGTTCTGAGTGGGCATCAGCAAACTACTTTCAATACAATAAGCTATTCCTGGTCCAACTCTAGTACAAAGACTAGAGGATAAAGAACATACTGTAAGAAACAAAAGTACAGTTGTGAGGGGGAAAAGGAAAATAAAAGTATTCTTTTTGCTACCAATGACTTCTTATGGCCTTCTATACAAGAGCCATGTCTTTGAGACATAAGCAAAAATTAATGCACGCTGAGAGCTCTGGCCTGCGCTGGCCAGCAGGGCAGCCACAAGCCACATGTGGCTACTGAGACCTGAAACGTGGCTCGTCCACGCTGAGATGTGCAGTAACTAACTGTAAAATACGTGCTTCATTTTACAGACTTAGTACAAAATATGTAAAGCATTTCAGTAACTCTTATATATGATTACATGTTAAAATAACATGTTGTGATAAATAAAATGTTTAAAATTAACTTCACCTGCTTCCTTTTACTTTTTTAATGAAGCTATTGGAAATTCTTAAGTTATGTATGTGTCTTGCATCACATTTCTCTTGGGCAATGCTGGCATAAAATATATGGAAAAAGCAGAGAAAGATCATCTCAGTTGTGATTCAATAGACTGTTAAGATTTGTCAATCCTTCGTAGTAGCCTATTATAGAAAGTTCCATTTTCCAGAAGATGGGTACTTCTGATGTTCTATAAACACAGGACTTAAAGCCAGAGTAGCTTGGGTTTGAATTCAACCTCTGCCACTGATCAGCTTTAAAGCCAATGACTTCAAAGCCGGTTTGGCTCAGTGGTAGAGTGTCGGTCTGTGGACTGAAAGGTCCCGGGTTCGATTCCAGTCAGGGGCATGTACGTTGGCTGCGGGCACATCCCTGGTAGGGGATGTGCAAGAGGCAGCTGGTCGATGTTTCTCTCTCATTGACGTTTCTAGCTCTCTGTCTCTCTCCCTTCCTCTCTGTAAAAAAAACAATAAAATATATATTTAAAATAAAGCAATGACTTTCTAGCCACAAAATCTTGGGTTTGTGCTTACCTACCTCCTGATGCTATTAGGGGGATTAAGCATAATCACATAAAAAGCCTAACATTTTAAATGATAAATAACCCTCCCAACAAAATTCCCCAACATTGTTTTTTTTTAAAAACCATGTCACTTAAAAAAAAGACTGATAAAATTAGTGGTCTTACGGGTGCTTTCTAAATTTTAACCAAAAGGCATGTACTATTAGTAAAGATTATAAAATCTTTATCTTTAGAGAACTTCAAGAAACATATTATTTCTCCTGGAAAGTTTAAAGCAGAGTTGAGAAGGAAGATCAGAGGCCAATCTCGTTCTGAAACTCATCACAGGGAATTCACTTGACATTTGTGGAATATCAACTTCCTCATTTATCAAATGGAGGAGGATGACTAGATGATCTCTGAAATCCCCTTCAGCACCAAGACTCTTCTCAGCGATGAATGTGGAAGTTAGATACAAACCTCTATGCACCACTTTGAGTGAGCCAGCCTACCAGTGCATTCTTCCTTCTCACCACTCCTTAATCACGTATTTTAATAAAGCAGCTTTCTGACAGTATTCCATACTCCCTGCTAATGTAAACTGTAATTAAACTGTTTCACCCATGAACTTCCTATGACCACTTCCTCTCAATGGATCTACTTTAGTACACATTCAGAAGCCGGTGAAAATGAGGAAACTGTTGCCCTGTCTCACGTTGGGAACACTCACATATTAGTTAACTAACTCATTTGTTAAACCCAGAAAAGGTAGGTGGAAAAACGAATGTGACATTTAATCTAGGATCAAAGATAAGGAAAATTATCTGTAATACAATGATTTGTGAAATTACCTGCTGGTTGATTGGTTGCATTTCCCCTGGGTAACTGTGAACAGGGTCCCTAACCAGAAATTTTATATTCGTTTATTTTCTGATCTGAGATTTTAAATAAAGCATCTCCCATTTTGCCTTAGGGAGGCATGTGACTTTAGGAAATTAATGTTGCTTTCTGTGACATAGTTTGCTTATCTCTAAAAGAGAATTAATAAGCATCACATGCTCAAAGGCACTGTGACCTCATCAGAAAGGCTCAGTACAAGTACCAACTATCAAATTTCAAACAGGCAGATCTCACAGTCAGAGCTGATAGAGTAACAACAGTGTCGAAGTAAAATTTTAAAGAGGCAGGAGTTTTGATAACAAAAAAAGGAAAGTACAAAAACGGAACGCCTTCTGGCTGCCCAATGACAGTGCTTTTTCTCCTGGAAAGCCTGGCTTCCCCCTGGCTAATTAATGAAGCCAATCTGGACGCTGCTTTTACCGACCCTTTCAGTTCCTCAGGGAGAAAATGTTAAGGTTCAGCCTTCAGATAGCAAAGAAGCACTTGAAAATCGCCAACAGCTGAATGAATATCTTTGATTGCTTTTTCACCTAGAGGTGATGTAAATCAGAGGTTTTAGAGAAAAACCACTTTTCTGGGCACTGAGAGTACTGTGTCCTACCACTGCTGGTGAAGAGGACATAAGCTGTGGAGACAGACAAATTTTCTACTACTGTTATGCTTGTAGCATTATATACAACAGCCTCAACAACGTGGTTGCTCTGTTGGGCACATCTTGTCCTGTACAGCCCCCGTCTTTTCCAGCAAGAAACCATGCGGTTCCCTCTGCTCTCTCAACTAAACTGCTCCAATGAGCATCAGAGCATTGCCTTCCCTGCCTTCGTTTTACCACATCCCCTGCCCCTCCAGCCAGCGATCACCATGATGTCCTTCCCGAACCCAAGTCCCTTTCTTATTGCAGCACACACATTTCTGAATGTGACTTTAGGAAGTACTAGCATTCCTGAGTGTGCCCAATTATTAAAATAGAAAAATGAATACACTAAGAAAATAAGGCTAAACTTCTGAAAAATCCTGTCCTATTCCAGGTCTCTCTGACCTAAGAGGAAGATACAAATGTGACAACAGTTTGGGTTTCCTATGGCCATCGTTAACATCGAACAGAACAGCACTCCAAAGACGATGTGAGCGCTCGCCAGGCATCACCCTGAGGAGGGTGTACGTCCTTCTGGAAGCCAGGTGTGTCTGGTCCCGCAGAGAATGGGCAATGGCTGTTTCTCCAGCTGCTAACAACAAACCCTGCAAGGAAGGACATTTTCAAAGCACCCACCTTGTTGAGGACATCTCGCTGGCAGCCAAGATAAAGATTGGGAAGAATTCGGGTTGGCCCAATGTTGGCAACCGGTAAGCACGGCTGAGAAATGCAGGTAGGAACGAGAGTGGATTTTCCTTCACAGAGGCCAGGGAAACAACGGGAGAACTCAGCAAACCCACCTAAGGATAAACAGTATAAAATTATGCCATGCACAAAATCAAATGCTGCACAACTGAAACTAATACAAAGTAATACTAATGTAAACTGTAATTAAAAAATGAAAAAGGACAAAATATTAGGGAAAAAATGTCTCTATTTTTATCTTGTCATTTCTGACTTCAAATCTTATGCTTTATAACTTTCATAATATGTAAGTAAAATCGTCAAGTTTATAAATTTATAAACAAGTAAATTTTTAAGAAAAGAAAGAAAAATTAAATCCCATCGATGCAAATGGAAAAACTTGCACCTATTCCAGTCTGCATGCTGACTGCTAGGTCTGACACACAATCCAGCACCAAGTCTCAGCTTGTGGGGCCACAGCAGGGATGTGCAAGCCTCAAAGGCACTTAGGATGCCTCTTCTCTTCCTCACGCTCTCCACTTGCACATACCCTGCAACATTTGCTCCCCGCTCCCCATCCCCGTGCAAATGCTTTTTGTGCAATGTAAAGAGTATTTAAGAAAAGAAGCAAGTAACCAAGGCAAGACAATTATTCACAGAAACAAAAAGGGGATATAAAAAATGTGAATGGGGGCCATATTACATTTCTTCAAAATATAACTAATCAAGTTAAAAATTCTTTCTGGAATTAAGTTTAACTCTTTCTACTGTACAGGGTTTTTATTGCAAAGGTATCAGAAACATACTCAGCTCTACCCTTACAAAGAGTCTACGTCAAGCCCTTGGGATTCCCTGAGTAAAGGTTCCCATAGTTACCACTGATTTCTGAGGGCTCCTGTTCATTTTGCTGAGCACTATAAGGAAGTGCTGACAGACCCTAATTAGTTAGGGTACAGGGGGCCTTGTGACAAGATTCCTGGACTCAGATGAATCCCTTTTTCCTAGTCCTGTTATAGTGACCTGCTCCATGACCTTCATGAAGTCACAATCTTGCCACTTCTTAATGAAGAGAAATCTAGCCACAGAAGGCGCTCTCACCTCCTCTGGGAAAAGAAAGAATGTACAAGGCCTTCATGTATTCTTCGCTATCCAAATCCAAAGCCAGAAACCACGTAGATTCTGATAATTTTTCAGTAAGTTTCTTGCTACCCAAAATGTCATTACTAAGTTCAAACTCAGGAACTAAAGATATTTGGATCATAGAAAAGACATATATTTTAACACTTTTTCATTAGAAAACAAATAGCATGTTAAGTCTTATTAGGAGACAGGAAAACCCCACTTTTACCTCTTTGATCAAGCCTTAAGACCTTAAAATTCCATTAAATATTTATGAGATGCATAAATCTATTTTCTTGAGTCACATTCTATTAGCATTTAGTCCACTTCTAAAAGGGATACAAAACATGCCCTCAAAAACTGCAGAAGTACAGGGAGATGATTATGTGCAACTCAAGCATAACTGTGTCTATTGTCTGCGCTGGGTATATGTTCCACAAGGCAGCTAGCTGGGATGGCAGAAGTCAGTGACAACAGCCCTCCTGCAAAATGTAAGAGTGCGTGCATTCCTAGCCTCCCACCTGACTGTCTGGACTATTTTACTCCTAGCAGTTTGCTTACCAAAGTTGTTACGGTAACCTCATGGAAAGAGTAAGTGTCTCCACTACCGAAATCCCAAATTCCTTTGTGTGACAGATGAGGCCCTTGGGATCGGTACCTGTACAGTTTCATTTCTTACCATTTGCCCCATGACCTCCAGCTACACGGACGTCACTATTTCCCACATTCATGCTCTTCTCTCATCCAGGAATGCCACCACCACCCTGCCCCATGCACGCACACAGCACACAAACCACACCTACACGCTCACGGTCGTGCAGCAGAAAAAGAAAGAACACAGGCTCTTGTACCCAAGTTCACATTCCAGCTTCACCCCTTTCTAGTTGCCTGATTTGGGCAAGTTATTTAAGCCCCCTGGCTATTAGTCTCCTCATCTGTAAGTAGGGATAATGATGTTACCTACCTTATAGAGTTGTTGAGAGCATTAACTTAGTTAATACATCTAAGTAGCTTTGTGCTTGCCACATAGTAAGCACTCCACAGGTATCAGTAATGATTATTTCTATACTAGAAGCCCGGTGCATGAAATTCGTGCACTGGAGAGGGGGGGTCCCTCAGCCTGGCCTGTACCTTCTCCAATCTGGGATCCCTCTCGAAATCTGGAACCACTGGCTCCTAACTGCTCACCTATCTGTCTGCCTTATGCCCCTAACTGCTCCCCTGACAGCCTGATGGCCCTAATTGCTCTCCCCTGGCGACCTGATCCCCCTAACTGCTCTTCCTTCCAGGCCTGATCCCCTAATTGCCTAACTGTTCTCCCCTCCTGACCTGATTGCCCTGCCTCATTGCTCCCCGATGCCAGCCTGATCCCCCTAAATGCCTATCTGCTTTCCCTTCCTCTCCATGCCCTTTGAACCCCCAGCACAGGCATGCTAAGAGCTCTCCGCAGCGGCCCGCCTGCTTCCTGATTGGTCGTTATGTGATGGTGTCCTGGTCAATTTGCATATTCCTCTATTGTCAGTATGGATAGTGATCATTCATTTAGGATCTAGCCTCAAATCCAGGAGGCCTTCCTCCAACTTTTGTCTACAGCTTATTGTTTAGCTTCATCTTGTTAGGATTCACCAAAGACAAAAGGTGAAAAAAGAAAGCAGTGCTTCTAAGGTTACATTTCCCAAAGTGTGCTCCAGAGCACTGGTATCCTGCAGGAAGTTGACAGACCAGATACTGGTCCAAAAAGTAAGAAAAATACAGCATATCACATGTCCCTGGGAGTGTCACAGCACACATTAGCATATCAAAGGCTCCAAAAAGTAACTCCAAAGAAACTAGTTTATTGAACTCAAATATTATAGTTTCCCAAACTTTTTTGATCATGGAATTTTCTCACTCATCTCCCCTCCTAAAATAAATAGAATATTAGCTGAAACTGGTTGGCTCAATGGATAAAGCATTGGCCTGCGGACTGGAAGGTCCCAGGTTTGATTCCGGTCAAGGGCATGTACTTTGGTTGTGGGCACATCCCCATTGGGGGGTGTGCAGGAGGCAGCTGATCGATGTTACTCTCTCATCAATGTTTCTGACTATCCTTCTCCCTTCCTCTCTGTAAAAAATCAATAAAATATTTAAAATATACATATAAATCTTAATGGAACTCACACTTAATGAAACACTATACTGGGGCCATTGCAACTACAAAATAAAGTCAATTAGAATTCCTACACCTGCAAGTACAACCCGCATACAATCTCAAAAATAGGGGCCAGCCATTGTTGGCATGTATATGAGTGTCGCTGTTTAGAATTTATAATTTTATTCATTTTCAATATAATTGCATAATACATGAGGTTCTCCACTTCAAAGTAGTTCTTATAACAAATATTAGAGTCTCATCATTCTTCACCTAGCTTACACCTACCCAGCAAAATAATTGACATGCACTATTTATATATATAAAAGCCCAAACGACTGAACAACCAGTCAACCAGTCGCTATCATGCACAATGACCATCAGGGGGCAGACGTTCAATGCAGGAACTGCTCCCTAGTGGTCAGTGTGCTCTCACAGCCAACCTCCTGCAGCCCCTCCCCCCAGCGAGATGGCACTGATCATCCCGATCATGGGCCAAGTCGAGTGACCCCACCCATGCATGAATTTGTATAGCATGCCTCTAGTTTTGATTATAACTTAACTGTAGGAGTTTAAATTTTAACTTCTATTAACTTCTGTGGTTCTGGTGTTTCTCTAAAGAACAGTTTTGTGGGTTGTTTTTTTTTTTTTCCTATTCTGGATCCTAACAGTTCATGGGATGATCTCTCATTTAAATCCAGCAAGATAATATTCTAATAAATGGTCTCAGAGAAAAGAGAAAACAGACAAGCCAAGGAAACTTGGCTTGGATTCCATTTTAAATGTGTAAGTAACCATACTTACAACTAATGTAAGTAACCAGAGAATTACCGGACATTTACCATGTGACAAGCATTGCTCTAAGCACTTTACAAGTATTTACTCAATCTTTACAACTACCCTACGAGGTAGGTGCTATCATTATGCCCCTTTCACAGACTTTAGAAAAGGTTCAGAAAGACGGCAGAGACCAGCTGGCAGAGCTAGGACACGAGCCCCGGCAGTCTGGCTCGAGACTGTACCCTTGATCGCTATGCTATTCTGTTCTCTAAATACTACGGATCAGCCCTTTCTTGGGTGTGGGACAGTCTTGCTGACGTCCTCGGAGTCCTCCCCTCACACGCCGTGCCCTGCCAGGTCTCAATACCAGGCCAAAAATGTCCTGGGCCTCTCGCAGACAGATGGAAGAACTTGCCTCCCCAAAGCTGTGTGGTTCAAAAGCTCCAATGACAGAAGAGAGGAGGAGGAGGTCTGACATGACCAGAAACACCGGAGACGCTTTTAGTGCACTTCACAAGAGAGAGAGCTGACACGTACACTGAGTCTCTGGTGGGTGTAAGAGCTACACCGCGATGGTGAAGCTATGGCTACATCTCGATGGCCTCCCTAAGGACAACTTTCCGAGGGGGACACACTTCTGCAACATTCATGAACCAAGAGTCCAGGCCCAGCTCCCCCATTGGTGAGTACAGTGATCCTAATCACTCTAACTTCAGTGGACCTCAAAAGTGAGGTTCTCTTAGGACAGAAATCTATGAGAGAAAGAAACCCGTAGTCGGACTCCAAACAGAACCCTAAAGGCAAACAAAACAGCAATAGCACATTGTTAAACACACTATAAAACAAAAGGAATCCTTTTTTTTTTTTTTAATCTTTTCAAATAATCTCCAGCACAAATTGCAACAACTTAAAATATTTAACAGAGCATTCACTTAGTGTTCAGTCCGTCTTGAAATGTCCCAAACCACAGCTCCAAGTCACTTGCAGAAAACTCGACCTCGGCCAAAGGGCACATTTTCCCTGATCTTTATCTAGGACAAGGTTCCACTCTGCTGACATCCTCCTTCATTGACAGCTTTTTCCATTCACTGACCTTTCATTCATCGTTGTACTTCAGTGACCCCAGTTTCATCTCATTAATTAACAGCAGATGAGACACTGCCTGGTTTCCCCAAACCCTTGAAAAACTATCTGTGGCCTCATCAGCAACTCAGCTTAGAAATATGTCTAAAATGTCCCACTTCCTCTTACAAACTAAATCTAATAAGAAGAAAAGTCCAACCCGCTTACATAAACTTTTTGTTACAAATGGCTGACACAATAAAGAGGCACCTTATCCACCCCTGTCATGGCTCCAGGCCGGCCATCCCACACACTCCACATGAGTTACATTACAGGAAGACATAACATCAGTTCATTACCCCTCTTTGTTTACTGTGAAAAGCAGTACCGAAACACTGATAAGCTTCTTGAACAAGCTTTAAAAGTTTTTAAAGTTATTTAAGGACTTGATTTGCCATCCAATCTTACCAAATTGTTCCTATCCCTAGATTTTACGATGTTTATCATCTGGGAATGTAGAAAATAAAAAGTCATATGACCCATAAATGTGCCCTAAGAGAAACAGGGATGGGGCCTGACAGAGATGTGCACACATGTTAAACTCTACAGATCTGGATGAACAGGCAGACTAACCGCAATGTTTAAATCCATATTTCTTTAGTATACACACACACACACACACACACACACTCTCTCTCTCTCTCTCTCTCTCTCTCTCTCTCTCTCTCTCTCTCGGCCCAATGCATGAAATTCATGCATAGGATGTGTGTCCCTCAGCCCTGCCTGTACCCTCTCCAATCTGGGAACCCTCAAGGGATGTCCAACTGCCCGTCTGACATCCCTCTCACAACGCAGGACTGCTGTCTCTCAACTGCTCGCCTGCCTGCCTATCTTTCTGATTGCCCCTAACCACTTCTGCCTGCCAGCCTGATCACCTCCCAACCACTCCCCTGCCAGCCTGATTGTCCCAACTGCCCTTCCTGCAGGCCCAGTCACCCCCAACTTCCTTTCTCTGCTGGCCTGGTCACCCCACCCCTTGCAAGCCTGGTTCCTCCCAACTGCCCTCCCCTGGTGGTCATCTTGTGGTGGCCATCTTGTGTCCACATGGGGGCAGCCATATTGTATGTTGGAGTGACAGTCAATTTGCATATTACTCTCTTATTAGATAGGATATCCTATCTAATAAGAGGGTAAATAGAAATTAACTGCCACTCTGTCACAAAGATGGTGGCGCCCATAGCCACAATATGGTGGCACCCAATCTCCTCAGCCTTGCCAGAGTCCCCCATTCCTGGGGGGGTGGGGGGGGCTGCCACTGAGATCGGGCAGCGTGAGCGGCCTGGAGGAATGCTTGCTTCATCACCACAGCAACAGAGGGCCTCTGGGCAGCGGGGCGGAGCAGCTGGGGCAGGACGCTTGCTTCGTTTGTCACCACAGCAACACCCAGGCACTGAGGGCCTCTGGGGACAAGGGAGCCGGCCCACAACCTCCATGGCCAAGTGCAGGCCCAGAGAGGAGACAGCAGGCCTGTCTCCTACGGAAGCAGCTCAGGTCCCTCCCACCTCCTGTGGAATTAGCGCGGATCCCTCCCGGCTCCTGTGTGGCTTACTGTGTACGATATCACGCGATGAGCTACTAGTATGTGTGCGTGTGAATGTGTGTGTGCAGTTCATGTGCGTGTGTGTGTGTGTGTGTGTGTGTGTTTCTGTCACTCTCTCCATCTCCAGAGGAAGGGAGATGCAAAGAGTGATAGAAACATCAAGGATGAGAAAGAATCATTGACTGACTGCCTCCTACATGCCCCCTCCTGGGGATTGAGACTGCAACGTGGGCAAGTACCCTATGACCTCCTGGTTCAAAGATGGACACTCAACCGCTGACCCACCATGGCTGGGCCCATATTTCTGTTTGTTAGCCTTCCACAAATCCAACCAATATCATACAAGTTTATACATAAAAACATGTAATACTTTGGACAGAGAAAATATTTCATATAGTTTTAAGGCACTCATAATTTATCAATCACTCTGATTTAACAACAACAACAAAAACCTCCTTCCCTTAAGTGCACCACCTTCACAATTCCAATCATAAATACCATTTTTTTGTGAAAGCCAATGTGAGCACCATTCAATTTTCAGAGGGAAAAAACCTGCCAAGTAAAATAAAATACATATCACAACTCTACTAAACAATTCCAATTAGTCATTATTTTCTCTTCCCTCTGACCCTTGCAACCAGCTATAAATCACAATGTTCTTCTTAAAATGAAAGAGTATTTACATAATAAGCAAAAGTAGTACTTTACTACAACTTAGTGATGGTTGTAGTAAAAGCTGATTCCATTCCTTTAGAGTCGGCTCCCTGCAGGGAAAAGCACTTCTCCACGTAAGCAAACAGGTACCAGAGCTGCCCAAAGTGGGAAGGAAGAATAAAGGCAACTCACTCCCATTTTGTGAATGGATTCCACGGCTCTATACAAAAATAGTATTTACAACAAAGCTCTACATTATGAAAAACATTTTTCTAAAAAGTCACATGCAAATTTATCTCTGTATATTAAATAATGTTCACATAATTTATATAGTTTTATAATTTTTAAATACAGCTCTCCTGTCATTTAATCCTTTAAAAAACAAAGACCCCTTTTTGTGCCATAAATATAACCCATTCATTTACTGATTCTAGAATGTTTGGAGGAATTAAGTGGAGTATACACTGCACATGTAGAGAACAGTATGTATAGTTCTCTCCATACCGAAAATAAAAATCTGCTTCTTTGCTACTGTCAAAGGAGTCAACCCTAATATTAAAAAATGAAATGCTGAAATGCACATTTCACAATAAAGTGTTGTAATTGTTATTAAGAGTAATTACTTTCTGTTTTATTTTGAAGTGACTGATTCAGGCAACTTTGTCCTCTAGCTACTTAAAAACAGACTAAAGTATGATTACAATTCTTCCAGGGCCCACAGACTGTATACATGAAGGGCTGAAATTAGTTAAGTAAATTGAAAACAAAAATAAAGGCAACATAATTTTATATCCCCAAAGAAATCAAACAAAAATATATCACTGTAATATTTCAATGCAGATAGATTGGTCTGGGTAAGCCAGGCCACATGGGTTTGAGCAACAATTTCAAAAAGGGTAGAGAGATGGCCTGCTTTTCTCAATAACATCAGCAACACTCCATTTGTGTTCTATCTACTCAACTCTCCACTGAGCAGGCCTGAAGCAATAAACAGCCCTGAAGAGAAAAATCCCAAATGACATAAACCATTAGTTTTAAACTCATCCCAACCATTCTACCCACTCGAGAGGAAAGTGAACAGATATGCATTTCTGTAGAGACCCTCCAGAAAGTCTAATAAGTAGCCTCTATCTCCCAAAAGGTATCCCATAAATTATTATACAACTCTCACCTGGGGAATGAGAAATTCTATCTAATCTAATTTTGAATTAACACAATTATCACATATACTGTATAACAAATGAATCAAAATTTTCAAAGTACTATTGTAAAACAATCACTAAATACTAAAATAATACAACTTATAATTTCTTGTAATTCATAATATCTAGGTCTTATTTTTCCTCAAGATAACATTATCTAGATTAATTCAATTGGCAAAATCCAAAAATCTCATTTAGTAAAGTTCTCAGAAGATGTAGTGATATTTTTACTATTTTACTGGCATTTCAAATAGGCAATATATAACTATGTCCAGAAATTCCTCCTCTTTAAACACACACACACACACACACACACACACACACACACACACACCTTTTAATAAATGCCCTCCAACAAAGATTGATCTAAAAATGCAACCAAAATAACCAACCAAAAGGAATAGGAATATGACCAGAATCTACCACTTGGCTGAATAAATCAATTAGTAGGTGAACCAAATTCACTGACTGGTTTTCTCTGGTGACTTTAAGCATACAAGATAATAGCCAAGCAAAGAAAACCCCGAGACTTCCCAAGAAGGAAGGATTTAAAAGGCTTCAGCATGGAAGGGGTAAGTTATTAAGGAGATCACATTAGCTCATTTTCACCTGAAAAAACAAAGATTTCCAAATCTGTATTTTGGGGCTTCGTGTCTAACATTTTCGGCCTCCTTTGGTCATGTTCATTCCGAGAATTATTGGCGCTTTTAAAGTAAATACAAAGCCATATCTCCTTCTCTTTCATTCTGAATCCCTTTCATATCAGTGCCATTATTCTCCCAGTCTCTTCTATCTGTCCCTTCCTTTGCATTTTCCTGCTACCACTCTAGTCCTCCATCTTTGCACCTCATTCTTAGGTAAATTCAGTAGTAGCTCTCTCTGAGCCACTTGTCCTGTTTCTACTCTGCTGCCAGATTAAGAATCCTAAAATAAAGTTTTGATGTATTCTCTGCTCCCATATAGAATAAAGTCCAAAATTCTTAGCCAGACATTCAAAACCATTCATAATCTTTTCCCAATGTATTGTCCAACCTAATTTTCCTTTGCCTTTGGCAATTCAGGCTTTCCAATCAATTTTATATTTCCTTCCAAAGCACAGGCAAGCACAAGTCACACGTCTCCTATAGCAGTATATTTCATTTTTACTCTGACCAATACATTTTTTTGTTAAAACCTTCTGAATACTTACATACACTCACCACTGAAAACAAGTTTCACAATATAATCTTCCTTACTATGTGAGTTGCTCTAAGATATTATACTTCCAATTCTATCTGTTGCATTAAAAAAAAAAAAAAAAAAAAAAAATTCCCTGCCTGGCCGGCATAGTTGAGCATCGACCTATGAACCAGGAGGTCATGGTTTGATTCTTGGTCAGAGTACATGTCCAGGTTGCAGGATTAATCCCCAGCTGCTCAATGATTTTCTCTCATCATTGATGTTTCTCTTCCCCTCACTCTTCCCTCCCAGCCCCGCAACTCTGCCTTCTCCTTTCCTCTCTGAAATCAATAAAAAAAAATTTTAAAAATCTTCCATGACCAGTGAGTGTATCTAGATATGGCCTTGCCAACTTAAGACTTGTATAAAATGGATAGCAATCATCTGGCAATGAGTATTACTACTGACCTAGTCTTGTGAATTATCTACATGTGTGTGTGCTATGACCTCTTATTTCTCCAGCTATAATACATTGTGAATTTCATGTGGATAAGAATTACATCTCACACTCCTTTGTTTGTAATCACCTCAGCATTTAGCACAGTGCTTGGCACATAATTAGAATTCAATAAGTGTTTATTGAATCCTTCCTTGTTACAATGAATAGCTGTTGATGGATATAAGTCTTGTATATTTTTGGTGTTCAAAAGGATTTCCTGATTCCATTCAAAGCCGAAAGCTATGTGGGCAAGGGTGGGGGCCCAGAAACTGCTTCCTATTCCTAGACCACAATGCCCTAGGAGACTCTCATAGTGAGAGGGACAGCACAGGGCAAGAAAACATTTTCTGCACACACCCTCCATGTGGTTCTGCCTCGTCCAGGGAACTGTACATGAGAGGTGGAGAGAAGATTTTTCCTTGATGCCCTTAAGTCTAGAGAGTCCAGTAACCCCTCCATGGTCACCCCGGATGAGGATGAAGTGGCTGCTGGATATGTCCACAGTGACCAGCCCAGGGCACAACACAATGAGACTGTCAATCAGGAGATAATGCTATGAGTCAGGAGGAAAAAGAAATATGAGTCTGGTCTCTGGAGAATGACTCTTAAGAATCAAATTGACTAACTAGTAAACTGTCCCTGAGTCACCATACAACTCACTTCTCAGGCCTTCTATGTGAAGCTCAAAGCTTTCTAATCCCCAAAGCAGGCTTCTATCAACAGTCCTCTCTGGCCAGCTGCACACTTCCCTGGTGACTTCATAGAATAGTACGGAAGTTGACGGTACCTGTCCATAGGGTTCACACGTAAGTTCAAAAAAACATTTAATGAGCACGTACTGTGAGCTGTACACAGTGCTGGGTGAAGGGGACAGTGGTAACCAAGACAGAAGCCCTCTCTGGAACTGTCAGTTTAGTAGGATACACATTAAACCAAATAATTAGATGAATAATTAATTATGGTAGGTAGCCAAAGGAATGTATATAACAGTGGAAACCAACTTTCCTGGTAGCTAGGGAAGGCTTGACAACCTCAGTGAATCCAGCAAGACACACAGAGGTGGGTGGGGAGAGGCCCAGGGAGTCTGATGCTGCAGGCTTGGAGCACTGAGATAGGCCTGCAGAGCTATTATAATAAACAAACCAAACTGAAACTGAGGGCTTAAAGCAACATGAGATGAAGTTAGGCAGGAGCCAGTCTCTATAGGGCCTTGTGAGTCAGTTAAGGATTTCAGGATTTATCCTAAGAACACTGATGTATATTAAACTAGAGTGATATAATCAGAATTACATTAAAAATATAAAATAACCCAGGGCCTGTGTGGCTCAGTTGGATGGGCATCATCCCATGCATTGAGAGGTCACATGCACTGAGAGATCAGGGCCTATGCCTGGGTTTGGAGGCTGGATCCCCAGGAGGGGACATGCAATCAATGTTTCTCATTCCCTCCCCTTTCCACTCTCTCTCTAAAATCAACAAAAACTTATTTTATATTTATAATAAAAATAAAATTTTGGCTACAGTATGAGTAATGGATTGAAAGATGGCAAGACAGAAGATGTGAGAAGACCAGTTAAGAGGCTCCTGAATCAATTTGAGGGAGGGATGATATTGGCTTGACTTAGTTGGTAGCAGAAGAGCAGAGGTCAGAAGAAAGCTGTGGCGATTGAGAGGTGACAGGAGCTGCAGCTCAATCCCCAAAGGCTCACAACGCTGACCAAAAAAGGTACAAATCTGTCCTTCTGCTTTGAAAGGCTTGCGTAATTTGATTTCATTTCCTCTCAATTCCTATTTCTCCCCTTCACAAAAAAATCCCACTCTAGTTCTTGCTGCCTCATAAAATCTATGTTCATTCCTGACATTTTAAATCATGTTTCCCCCCCTCAGCTAAACTGTCAAGGACCTTGCCCACCCAAATCTCACTCATCTTTCAAGGTTCAATTAAAATTTCACTGCCATAATAAAATCTTCCCCAACTTGCACAGACTACGCGGAGTCATCTCTTATCGCTACATAAATAGTTTAGCACAGGATCACATGCTTCTCTGTTTCACCCACGTAGGTGTGTTTTCCCAAATTAACCGCTAGGTGCCCAAAACAGAGGCAAGCCTCCTGCATTTCTGGTATCCCACCCCCCAGAGCCCAGCCCAACCACACGAGTGCCCATCAAATGCTGAGAGGCTGAATGAAAAACTGGCGTGGCTCCAGAGCACACGATGACACTAACACGACCGGGGCAAGAGAAGACTGATGTCACCGCTGTCATCGAGGGTGCTTTTGTTTGCCTTGTGCAAAATAGCAGGATGAGGAACTGAGGAGCTATCTTTAGTCTGGTCTGCAGTCCATTTTTTAAAAAGACACAGCCTCAGGCATTATGTCAGCCACTGGTAGCTGGGAAATGACATAAACTGGCTTACCACACACTGGCAGGTAGCAATTGGAGAAAAGACGATCCAATTTGGATAACCTCATGCAAACGGAAGCTCAGAGCAGAGCCAGCAAATACACGGCAACCAGTAGGCAAAACAGCACCTGTTTTTAGTCTGTTTACAGTGAGTCTCAGTCACTGGCTTTTTAAACAGGAGAACTGCCAATTCCTGAATAACTGCAGTACTTTTACTGAATTCCATTAATATCCCTCTCCTTTACCACCAGGATTTGAAATGGGATGACTGAGAATTTCCCTTCCATAGATGAAGGGACAGAAGAAATGCCACACCAGACAACAGAGCCGATGGTAACAATAGCACATACTGCAAAATCTATAACCAGAACCATCAGGCTCTGCAGTATGCCCCATAGGAAGAATAGCAACTTATTCCATTAAAGCAAAGCTAGAACTGCTGACTGACTCCAGATCCCTGTTAAATAGAAAATTTAGAGCTAGGAGTGAATACTTTTTTATTCACTCCTACATTTTTATTCACTCCTAGCTCACATTTAATAAAAATGTATTCACTCCTAGCTCTAACTTCCCTACCAAATCTAACTCAAAACAAATAAATGTGTATTTGACCTTTAACCACAGCAAACATTAATCTAAGACTGTAGCTGTGTTCAGAGATGGAATGTTTATAAAAGCCCTTAGCGTTGTACCTAGCACTGTACCTAATAGTAAGTGCTTAATAAATGGCATCTTCTGTCATGATTCAGAGCTATACTTCAGCATAGAACAGAGTATGCAGACATTCACTTGGTGATCCCCTCTGGCTAAAATAACTTAATGCTTTAAAAATTTCTGTATACAGAATATTTTTATATATTGCTCATTACATAAAATGTGAAGAATATGACTCGGAATCCACAGAGGCTGAGAGAGAGCTACCACAGAAAGAGCCTTTCAGGACAAGCCTGGTGTGAAATGGGCGCACGGGTCCCCAGTCGGCTCCTGATGCATTCCAGCAGACCCTGGAATTACTGCGGATATGGGCCTTGGGCTTACAGTGAGGACGGGGAGGGCTGGGGAGAGTCACCCAAGGGCTCTGTTATTTTCCTCGTTTGTAAATGAAAGGGCTGAAGTCTGTGATTCATTTCTGGTTTTTTGCTGTAGGGTTATCCTGTGCCTCGTCACAGGATAGAAATAAGTACTGTAGAATTTTAAAAAACTGCTGTGGGTGGGTCCCTTCTGCTTTTACTCAGAGTTATAACAGTAAGAAAAGAGAAAGAAATAAGAACAGTATTTTTCATCTGTAGGTTGATCTTTATTTTTACTAAAATAACCAATTCATTATTCTTTTCTCTGTTAGCAAATTCAGTCATTTTTTTCTTCTATTTTTACTTTCAAGTTGGTACCCTTAGAAACAGAACAAAGGCAAGTAGAATAGAGTGATATGTTATAAATAAGTAAAGGACAAGAACTAAAATTATTTTTTAAATGAAACTAGTTTTCTGTCATTTTATTGATTTGAATTCATAAGTCTTATTTTTAAAGATGGCTGAGAGGATGTACATCTTTAACTGTGTTTATTTAATAACTGACTTTGAAATTTTTAAGTGGAAAAGTGGGAGACTTATGGCTAAACAGAAAAATCAGTTGACATTTACATATATAAATTTATTTAGACCATTCTCAATTCAGTGGATTCAACAACTTGTATTTCCCTAGGAGTAGCGTGATGTTTTAGAGCTGTTAGCTCTCACTAAAGTTCAGTATTTAAGGATCACCTAAATTAGCACTGTTTAATTGCAAGAGTATTATTATTAAATCTTAAAATCATGTTTAAATCTACATACACAAACGGAAACATTTTCATATCAGATACTTTTCCCATAGCAGCAATATGCCTGCTCTATCTGAATAATACACTTTGGAAATTATTTCAATACATTCTCAAGTTTTGCTCCACTTTTAGTTTCATTACTATTTAATATAATCATTTATATTCTAAGCTAATAAAATGAATCATATGAAATATAAATGGTATAAACCTATATGCAAGCTGATCCTATTAAAAGCTTAATGTGCTAAGTGTCCAGTCAATTGGTTGTCCATTCAACCAATCAAAGCGTAATATGCTAATGATATGCTAAGGCTGCCCAACCACTTGCTACGATATGCACTGACCGACCACCAGAGGGCAAACGTGCCAACTGGTAGCTTAGCTTGCTGCTGGGGTTTGGCTAATTGGGACTGAGTGATATGGGCAGGACACATCCTGGAGCCCTCCTGCGGTCCCTCCCGGGCTGGCCAACCTCCCACGTCCCTCCCCGGCCCCAACTGTGCACTGGTAGGGTCCTTCAGCCTGGCCTGCACTCTCTCAGGGGATGTCTGAGAGTCCATTTTGGCCCAATCCCGCGGGCCAGGCCAAGGAACCCCACTGGTACACGAATTCTTGCACCAGGCCTCTATTTATATATGAAATATTTATTAAAAGTTTAAGAAGTGCCATGATCAGGAAGCTCGGTTGGTTAGAGCGTCATCCCAATGCACCAAAGTTGCAGGTCAGATCCCCAGTCAGGGCACATGCAAGAATCAACCAATGGCCGAAACCAGTTTGGTTCAGTAGTAGAGCGTCAGTCTGTGGACTGAAAGGTCCCAGGTTTGATTCCAGTCAAGGGCATGTACAATACATTGGTTGCGGGCACATCCCCTGTAGGGGTTGTGCAAGAGGTAGCTGGTTGATGTTTCTCTCTCATCAACGTTTCTAGCTCTATCTCTCTCCTTTCTTCTCTGTAAAAAATCAATAAAATATATTTTTTTAAAATCAACCAATGAATGCATAAACAAGTAGAGTAACAAATCAATGTTTCTTTCTATTTCTCTCAAATCAATTTAAAAAGGTTTTTAAACTTAAGTAGTGCTAAAGCTCTACCTAGTTTGACTTAGTGGATAGAGTGTCAGCCTACAGACTAAAGGATCCCTAGTTAGATTCCGATCAAGGGCACATGCAGGGTTGCAGGCTTGATTCCCAGTAAGGGGAGTGCAGAAGGCAGCCAATCAATGATTCTCTCTCATCATTGATGTTTCTATCTCTCTCTCCCTCTTCCTTTCGTAAGCTAATCAACCTATACAAAACTCTTTTTTTTTTTTAAGTGCTAGAACTTGTGGGGAGCTCAAGATAAACAAGACATGGTCCTCAACTGAAAGAGAATCCAGTGGGGAGTTAAGCTAACAAATAAAAAAGATACATCTATATATATAAAAGCCTAAGCGACCGTTATGACCAGACAACCAATGACTGGCCGGTAGCTATCATGTACACTGACCACTAGGGGGCAGATGCTCAATGCAGGAGCTGTCCCTGGTTATCAGTGCACTCCCACAGCCAACCTCCCACAGCTGGCCAACCTCCTGCAGTCCCTCCTCCTGGCCAGCCAGCCCCAATTGGGTTTGGGCGAGATGACCCTCATCACCCCCAATCGAAGGTCAGGCTGAGGGACCCCACCCGTGATAAATTCGTGCACTAGGCCTCTAGTAACAATATAAAATTAAATAAGATTTAAAGATAAAAATTAAAGACTTATGCAGGGTAGTATAATATGACTATCAAATTAATCATTCTGCTTAGAATACTGACTGGGCTCAGAAAAAGGGAAAGTTGTTCAGGCAGGGGTTAAGGTCCTGGCTGAGGAGAGCCGCAGGTGTGGCCAATACAGGCAGAGTTCATTGCAGAACCGAGTTCTAAGTCTCAGGCCTAGGCTTGGGAATCCAGTCTCACTGGTCTCATTAACAAGATTCCAATGCAAAGTCCCTCACAGCGGCCACAAGAACATGAAATGAGTTCCCAGACTCACCAACCTGGTTTGGTGGAACTCTACTAACAGTTGTCATATTTACTCCCAAGAAAAGAATGTGCCTATCAACCAGAGCCAAAACCTAATACTATAATTCCGAGTTACAAAATTCTGAAAACTACATTCTAAGAAAAACTGGCTTCACTGAAGAATACAAGGGAGAGATCAGACAGAATCATAGCATAAACAAAAGGTGTGGCAATAGCTGATCTGAAAGAGACAAGAAACTGCCCTGTTCTTTGGGAACTGAAGCAAAGGCCAACAGAGAACTGGAGACATAGAAATCTTATCTAAACCTGCACAGAGTTTAACAGTGTTCACACACCAACAACTGATTAATCTTACTCTCTTAAAACTGAAATGTTTATACTTCTAACAACAAATTGCCAATAACATCAAGTTCACTCCACCCTCCTTGCAACAAAAGACTAAAGGTGTGAAAATGATAGTATCAATACCTTGTGTTTTTAGATCAAGGTATTTTTAAAAGCATTCTTGCCTATCACTGTGGTAGAATCTGCCAGACACAACAGCTTTGAGTTAAAGGTTACTGTGCATTGTCACACTGTATTCCCAGCTCTGTGATCCAGTGTGTGAAAGGGCTTTATCAGGGGAAGAAAAGGATGAACATTCTGCTTTGGAATTCAACAAGACAGAACTCCCACACCACCTTTCCTTCGGGGAAGATATAAAATATTTAGTCTTCCCATGTACTTTGTAAAAATCGTCTGGTTGCCTACCATTTGCAAGATTTCCTCTCAGTTGTAAAAACAAAACAAGTAAATATGTTTTAAAATATTTCCCTTATCAGAATAAATAGTCTACATACATCCTCTCTCTTCCTCTTTGTTCACAATGTCCAAGAATTGTGATCTGATCGCTAGAGTCCACTTCAACTATAAATGTTTAATAAGAGTTTGATACCAGAATACTGATCTGGTTCTTGCCATAGGAGGTGGCAACTAACACCAGAGCAGGAGCTGAGATGTAGAGCACCTGCTGTTCCTAGATCGTGGAAAGCAGCTGGTGTTGAGCGCTCTATGTGGCACACAGAGCTATCTATGGGGCACTTCTAGCTAATAAATACCAAGTGAAGGGGCATTTGAACTAAGTCAAAAATTCACTGGCCACTGTGTAAGGATGACAGTATTTGAGCAATAGAATAGTTACAGCAATAAAACAAATCATTGGCCATTATAACTTCTAAGTGGTGACGACCCACTGTACTTTGAGCTCGCTGTGAAGCAATGCTTACTCAGAGTTCAGTGCGATCCCGAGTCCTTTCATTTCTGCCTCAGGCCTTACCTGCAAGCAGGTGGACGGAGCTGAAGCACTTCTCCAGTTTACCCAGAAGTACGGTGAGAAAACAGTCTGAAGATAGAGAGGCAACATCCTGGGAGCTCTGATCATAAACTACAACCTTCTGACTGCAATCAATGTCGACCTAAAATGCAAATGTGTGAGACTGTTAGGAAGGACATGGAGAAAAATAATCCCAAGAACTGCTGGTGCTGAAGCAAATGAGTGTTTCCTGTTTTCAACTAAAAATCTGAGGGGAAAAGAAAAAAAACGAGATACAGTCAACTTACTGGATAAACCTAGCATACACCAGGTATATGGTTTAAATGCTTGTAAAAATCAATTTTTACAGGCAACTTGATGCTATTTCTGTGTAGATGTGCTAAAAACTACTTGGCTTTAAATCCTTAACACTCTAAAAGGGTAAAGCATAACAGTCCTTGAAATAAAAATCATTTAAAAATGGTTTCTATATAACAAAGAAATCAGTTTAATAAAATTAAAACATGAACTCACTTTGATTCCTAAAAAAAAGAAATAGCCTTATCTATCACAAAGATGACATTTTGGACACTAGGAATAACTCCTTGAGGATAATATGCTTACGTCTTGACTAATGTTACCTTACTTTCCCATAAATCAAAAGCACTTTCTAATGTATTTTTTCTATCTTTCCAAGGCAATTGAAAAGAATGATTTCCTTTCAATAAATTTGTAGGTAATATCAAATAATATATTAATGCCTTATCAATACATATACTATTACATGTTAATACATAATTACCAATAATTAATAATTATTAACTATAACTTTGTATTAGTGTTTAATTAAAAAAAAAAACAACAATTTTAACAAGTCATTAATGGAAAAGCAGTCCCTGACCAAATTAAAACAAGTTAACCTCTCTGTTTAGAAGTGTTCTTAAATGTGACAGTTTGGTTAATAAATTTATTGAGGCACCAAACTTCCTCAAATTATTTTCTCCCCTTAAAGTGAGGCTTTGTTTAAAAATTTTCCCCATTCAGTGTGCCCATTTATTCTAAAAAAGAAAAGAAGAAAGCATTTACCTTATGTTTTGCTGAATGCTGGATGAGTTCTGTAATTAACACTTTGTCCTGTTGCAACCTTCGCTTCATAAGCTTGGAACAGTTGATATTAATGGCTTCCAAAATGTGGGATGTATTGTATTCCACAAATGGCCGGCTATCAATTAGCAGCACTTTTTCCGTTCCACTTTCCAGCAGAGCCACCAAGCTCTCAGTAACAATTTGAGTCCCAGTCATCTCATGGGCCATGGCAACAGCAAGTCCTCTTTTCCCACCTCCTCCTTTAATTTGCCACGGTGATGTAATGGTGGTGTGCTCAAAGGCTCAGCCACTCCATTGTACTAACATGTATGAGGTCAGGCTGGTGGTAACTGGCAAAAGGAGAGTTAAACCCATTTTCAGCAAAAGCCCTCCAAGTGAATGTCTCTTTCTCTTTCCTGTTGATGTGCTCTTGCAAAGGATTCCGTCCACAAAGCAGCCCCTCACATTTGATTCATAAAGAGATGACTGGAATAACCATCCCACAACAAAAGATGCTTTGGGGCAGCCGGTGCATTACGTCATTCTTTACCTTTGCTCCCTCGCTCCAACAGCTTGGCACTGGGCTGAAAAGCCTTCATGAAGGGAGACAGACCGACAGAAAACAAAACAGGGGGTCAAAAAAAGAAAGAGCATCGGATTAGAGAGAGTGTATGATTCACAATATTTACTCCATTAATCTAAATCCATACTTGATGCCCTGTTTCATTTGAACAAACAAACAAAAAGGACAATTGGGTATGACTTCAGAAAAGCATTCTAATGATAATTCAGTTACACCCCAAAATATGAAAACACAGAGAAGACAAAACAAGACACGTTCTTGAATTATAATCACTAGGGGCCTGGAAGGAAATGAGTTGCAGCATGAAATTAAAAGAGCTGTATAAAGCTGCTTGAAGTTTTATTATTCCAAATGGTTATCCGCCCTTTTCTTTGCTTATTTCTTAAAAAATAGTACAAAAGAACAATAGCCTAGAACCAGGGTAGCAATCCCCTATTTTCAGAACAACAACAAAAATATTTTCTGGCAGCCACGCCCCTCCAGGGGACTGCCAGCAGGATGCGCCAGGAGCGGGGGCGACCACATGGGAGGCGGCGCCTGGGTGGCCGCGCACCATGGGGAACTAGCAGACCATCTTCTCGGAGGAGCAGCTGGACAACTACCAGGACTGCACCTTCTTCCATAAGAAAGACATCCTCAAGCTGCACGCGCACGGTCCTACCAGCTGGCCCCCAACCTGGTCCCCATGGACTACAGGAAGAGCCCCATCGTCCAGATGCCAGAGCTCCGGGGGAACCCATTCAAGGAGCGGATCATGGAGTTCTTCTCGGAGGACGGTGAGGGCAACCTCACCTTCGACGCCTTTGCGGACATGACGTCCGCGCTCTGGGAGTCTGTGCCCCACAACCTAAAGGCCAACGACACCTTCAAGATCTACGACTTCAACACGGACAATTTCATCTGCAAGGAGGACCAGGAGATGACGCTGGCCCTGCTGACCAAGTCGGAGCTGGAGGACAGGATGGTGCTGGTGTGCGACAAAGTCATGAGGAGGCCGACCCGGACGGCGACGGCAAGCTGGGCTACTCTGACTTTGAAGTCATGATCGCCAAGGCACCCAAGTTCCTCAGCACCTTCCAAGTCCGGATCTGAGGACGGCTGAGGTCTCGGGCCTGGACGCCCACCATCCGTCCACCTCTGCTGTCTGCACAGTTTTGACCTCCCGGATCCCATGATGGGAGCTGCACCCTCCAGGGCTGACACCCATCTACATTTCCTCGTCCCTTTCAGCAAAAAAATCCTTCACCGGGGAAGGAGGGCTTGCCAGGCTCCTGTGGTCCAGCCCAGGCACCACAGGCCCTCCCTCTGTCCCTCGACCACCCCTGTGCCTGGTCCTCTCCCCTCAGAAATGCCCCCCCCCCCCCCGCAAGGGGAAGGCCAGGCACCTGAGGGGAGTGGGGGGGAGGAGGGGAACCGACCTGTCCATGTACTAGAAACACAATCCGGCCAACCAGGGCAAAGGGAGAAGACCACGAGATTTTTTAAAATATATTTTTATTGAATTCAGAGAGAAAGGGAGAGGGAGACAAAGAGAGATACATCAATAATGAAAGAGAATTGTTGATTGGCTGCCTCCTGCATTGCCCCCTACTGGGGATGGAGCTCACAACCTGGGCATGTGCCTTGTAGGAATTGAACCGTGATCTCCTGGTTCATAGGTCATCGTTCAGCCACTGAGCCACACCAGCTGGCTGGGCGATGATCAGATTTTCATGAACTATGCAATATTTTTGTTTTGTTTTGTCTATTGTTTTTTAAATTCTTTATTGTTTAAAGTATTACATGAGTCTCCTTTTTCCCCATTGACCTCTCCCTCACCACACTTCCCCCAAGCACAAGCCCTCACCCCCCTGTCTATGTCCATTTGTTTTGCTCATATGCATGTATACAGTACAAGTCCTTTGATCTCTTACCCCCACAACCTCCGCCTTCCCACATAGGTTGGACAGTCTGCTCCATGCTTCTATGTCTCTGGTTCTATTTTTGCTCATCAGTTAATGTTGTTCATTCCACAAATGAGTGAGATCATGTGATATTTATCTTTCTCTGACTGGCATATTTCATTTAGCATAATGCTCTCTAGTTCCATCCATGCTGTTGCAAATGGTAAGAATTCCTTCTTTTTTACAGCAGTGTAGAATTCCATTGTGTAGATGTACCACAGTTTGCTGATGATTCACAGACTTGTGGACAGTGCACACCCGTGAGGATGCCTCGTGGTTGGGAAGGGCAGACACTGGGACAGGGCCCTGGGGCCCACAGTTCTCATAGTTTCACACTGGGAAGGGCCCAGCTGTGGGGTTGGAGAAAGATTGCACAGCCTATGCAATCTTCCTATGCAATCTTTCTCCAACCCCACGGCTGGGCTGCCGCCTGCCCCACATGTCCCCATCTCATCTCCCAGCCTCCCCGCCCTTCCCAGTGTGAAGATATGTGAATCGAGGGCCCCAGGGCCCTGTCCCAGTGTCCACCCTTCCCAAACTCGAGGCATTCTCATGAGTGTGCACTGTCACAAGTCTGTGAAATGAGAGTAAAAGGCTTTCCTGTCAAAAAAAATTTTTTTTCTGATGGTTTGAGAATTACTGTAATGGTAATTATAGTACACATACACACACACACACACACACACACACACACACACATGCACACCAAGGAGCAAATAGCACACACCCCTTTAAATTGCCCTCAGGAAAGAGGAGAGGCAGGGAAACGGAGGTCCTATAAATTCCAGTTGCCTTTTAAGAAAGAGAGATTAAAATGGCTGATACCCTTGCCATAACAACCGCTGAGCTCATTGATGGGGCCTGTGATATACCCAGCTCCATCCAAGACAGTCTCAGCTATAACCCTAGCCAGTCCCCCAACTCCCCTGGAGTTCCATGACCCTTTACAGCCTATGCCTATTCTTAAGAGAATCACTAACTCCCACCTTAGAAAATCTCACACCCTAAATCTGGGACTCAAGGACAGCAACCTACACATAACAAAGCCCTTCACACTGGACCCAGTGCTTCCCTGGCCTGCCAAACTCCTATAATCAACCATTTCCTAATTGATACTACCGTATTTCCCAAAAAATAAGACATCCTCCAAAAATAAGACCTAGTGCATGGAAAGATAAGACATCCCCTGAAAATAAGACCTAGCGCAACTTTGGGAGGAAAAAATTAATATAAGACACTGTCTTATTTTCGGGGAAACAGGGTAGTTGGGAGTTTTGTGTCCACAGCTTGGACCTCACTCTGGCCTTCAATATTCTCAGATCCCTATCTCCCCTGGTCCATCTGTTTATATGAAATTTTCTATTCCATAAAACTAGATGTCTATGGGCATTCAACTATCTAGACTCTAGATTCTAGAGGATAAACTACTTGATGGCAGAGGTTTTGTATTACATTTCTTACCTCCACAGTGCTTTGTGCTTAAGATAATTTGCAGTATTATAAGTATAATCCTTTTTTCCAAAAACAATGTAAGAAACTGAGTAAATATCTGATTGACTGATTTCAGATCAGGATGGTAGGGCCCTCAAACATCACCAGGTCCCACTTCCTAATTTCAGACTTACAAATTATAAACCGAGGCACAGAGAAGAGGTAGGAGAGCACCAAGAGAAGTGGCCTGGCCATGTACATGCTACATAACTTTGGACAAATGATGTCATCTCTCTGAACGGCAGTTTCCTCATCTAGAACATGTGGATGTAATACTGGCCTTGTCTCCTCACAGTTTGTTTTTAGGACAAAATTATCTAGGTTCTCTAAATCAAGTAAGTGAAAAAGCAACTACACATCATTATACAGGGAAAGAAGGGGAAATGGTAAACAAAGCGGCCCTGCACCTGGAATCTAAAAGATACCACTCAGCAACTAAAAACAGAAGATACTCCATCCTGCCACAGTCCAGCTTCAACCAAGTTGTGTCCTTCATATGGAGCCAGACACACAGTGAGAAGGCAGCTGAGAAATCATCTCATCACCCACACATCTTACAAATCAGCTCCACAGTCTACATTATCTATTTCTTGTCTTCATTATATTAAGATATTTATTTCTAGTATATCTTACTGGCAAGAGGCACATCTCCATCTTCAAAGGAAGAAGCCAGGGCAGAGAATTTGTCCTAGCCAATCAACTAACGCACTTACAAAGCACCTGCCAAGGATACAGCACTGAACCAAATCAAGTCCTAACTGCTCAGTGACACAGTTCACAGCCACGTCAGGTCCTATACGCAGATTGCCTGATTCCCAAAGCAGGGCTCCTACTACTGGGTTACCGTTTTCCATAATGCCACTGAACTGAGAAAGAATGACGTGACTTGTCCGTGAAAGTGCCCAGTGGCACAGAAAGTGGAAATACGAGAACAGGAGCAAGTGGACTCCAACAATGGCTCTGAGTCTCTGAGTCTGATTGGCTCCTCGGAATGATAAAATCCGGAGGGGACAAAGCAGTTATCTGGGTTAGCAGATCAATGGACAAAGGGAGGGAGATGACAGCAAACATGCAAAAGCTGACTTAGAAAGTTCTCATCTTTGCTTCCCTTCAGCCGAATCTCATAAGCCCAAATCACTGAAACCAACAACAGGTTACAGCAAACACCAGGCGGAAAATGGTCATTCTTACCCAGAGAACTGAAGCCAGGAGTTCCACGTTCAAAAAAGGACACTTTCCTGACCAAGCAAAGGTCTGGTCAAAGTGACCCTAAGAGGAGAATGTGATCAAAGGATGGAAGTGACATGAGGATCCTGCCATGAGGCAAGCTGTCCTATTATGCCTTCATGCCCAATGTCAGATTTCCCCCAACTCGACTACGGCAGACGCACATGTGTGTCCTCTCCCTTCAGAAGACAACTAAGCACTTTTCTTTGCATACAATAAAGCTTTCTATTTCTCTAAAATAAAAACTAACATTTATCACATGAAAGACCAGTAACCTTAACCAAGGCCACAAAACAAACATTTGCAAAGTATTTCCTTTCAGAAGTAAAGTTTTTTTTAATTGTACTTACAAAGGTTTAGAGATAAGTAGAGGCTTAATCACAAGAAACAACAGCCTGTAATTATTGGAATTGAGAGTCTAGATCAGTGGTAGGCAAACTCATTAGTCAACAGAGCAGCAAACCACGTCTGACTAGCCACATGTGGCTTGAGAGCCGCAGTTTGCCGACCACTGGGCTAAGACAACATTTTAGTATAACAAAATAACTATACAAATCAGGGAATAAAATGGGCAAATCCCCTTAAAAATGCCAATTTGGGTAGAGCTTACATTCCAGCAAACAATTTGTTTTATATTTAGAACATTTAATATTAACATGAGTTGTAGAAGAGCCTTTCCTTTTTAATACACAATTTTTACAGTTTTTCTGTGTCATTTATTTTATGTTTTAGACTCCACTTGGTTACATACATGAATGTATCTTTGATTTTATAATGAAAATCAAAAGTTTTATCTATTGAAATTCACTCTGCATCCAACTTTGCAAGAATATCAATGAAATAAAGTATAGTATGCCCTGGCCAGTGTGGCTCAGTCGGCTGGGTGTTGTCCTGTGCACCGAAGGTTGCTGGTTCCATTCCCTGTCAGAGCACATGCCTAGGCTGTGGGCCAGATCCCCAGGGAGGGGATGGAGAGGGGTGTGCGGGAGGCAAGCCAATTGATGTTCTGCTCTCAGATAGATGTCTCTCTCTCTCTCCCTTTCCCTTCCTCTCTCTCTAACACCAATATAAAAAATATTTTAAAAATAAAAATATTTTACAATATTTTTAAAGTGTACTACTAAATTAGTTGTGGTCAGAGAACCATAAGTCAAGACTATTTTAACGATAAGGTAAAGTTGTATAAGGAACAATATAAAGCCCAACTGTTTTAAAAATTTGCCATTAATTAGCTACGAGGAAAAATGTTTGTTTTTATTTTCTTCAGTACTTGCAGCCTTTAAAGCTAGTACCCAACAAGAATATTTTAAAAATATTAAAATCCTTCTTAAATTGTTCTATTAAGCAGCTCTCTCCTCTTCTGAGATGAGGCACCAGTCTTTTCAACTTATAGATGCAATCCTGCAATCCTGGCTTCTAGGTCAGGCATACCGACACTAGGTATATATTTTACACACACACACACACACACACACACACACACACACACACGGTGAGAACCCTTCTCAGGCACAGTTGCCACATCTACCATGAGTTATTTTCTGTCAACAGCCAATAGTCCTCCACTGCCCTAGCATACCCACACCCACCAAAGGCCACACAAGGCCCGCAGCACGAGGGCCCTGAACACCCCACTGGTCTGAAGAGGGGATCCATGAGAAGGCAGGGTTACCCCCAGAGAGGCATGTTTCCATTTAAACACTTCTTTCACACAAATCCTCAGGAGGAGGAAGAGGATCCTATGGCTATACAGTGCTTCAAGGGCCTGTGCAGTGAGGAGAGTGACGGAGCCTTATATGGTTGAGCTTGAGCTCAAAGTTAAAATTCTCAGAGAATTTATGGGAAGGATATAATCAGGTGAGAAGTTTACTTTTGTTAAACTACAGGCTAGTCTTAAAATTTTTTCCCCCTTCAATAAAACTGAAGAAATAGGCAACAAGATACACCAGACAGCTTTTCAGTAGAGCCTTAAGCATAGACTTTCAGGAACAGAAAATTTGAACAAATCACAAGGGGGAAAAAACGAGCTACGACGTATGGAAGCAAGCAAGAACACACTGCACACTGACCATCTTCACTCTACACCGACTAAAGCAACTTTGCCTCATCTGCTGTGGGTTAACCCAGGCAGGAACTCTGAGGTCTGATATCTGGTAAGATATATTCAATTAAAAGCGCACACACACACCGTATTAACCAGAGCCAAGAAGGCTATGTGAGCTTGATATGCTTTTTAGTTGCTTACTAATGTCTTCACTATAGTTTTGTACTCCAAAATAGAGGACACATATTCTGACACGTGGTGGCAATATGGAATGGACTGCTTGAAGCACAACTGTCAGTAACTAGACAAGACGACAATACTTGTTACACCATAAAATCCAGTCACCTCACACCAACTTAACAGCACTGTTGGAAGAACCCACTCCTCCTAGAGGCTCCGGGGCTCACACACACATGTCTCAGGGATCCACAGATAAAGGCTGGAAGAGCTGCCATCCTCCACAGACTAAACGTAATGCCTTTGCTGCAGACACAGGCCGGCCCGGACGGAGTCCAGATCGAGAAGTCCTCGCCGTTTCTGCCAAGGGAGAGCCCTGCACTCTTGGAAGTGGCTCAGGTGGCCCCCGTCTTTCCTTCTCAGCACTGCCTCCTGGTAATGTCCACTGTTTCACCAGCTCCCCCTTCCCTAATCCATCTAGGCTCTCCTCTTCCTTCCACCAGACCATGTACTATCCTTGACACAAACAACCCCCCCCCCCCCCGCCGGAGGCTCCCTCACGTACCCCTCTCCAGTTAATGCTTCCTCCTCCTGGCACCCTGTCTGAGAACTGACTCACCCCTTAGAAGAGGGGCCAGGAGATGAGGTGGTGGGAGTGGGAGTGGAAGAATCCCCGAATGGAGTCGCTGGGCAAGAGAAGATGTGGCCGGGGGCTGGTTTTCCATCTAGGAGTTGAGGAGAAAATGTTTTGGAAGGATATTCACAATAAAGATGGGCATGAGGCACAAGAGGAGAGATTCAGAACAAACCAAATGGAGGTCCCATGGTGCATCTTGGTTTTCTTACCTCGTTCGGCCAACTAACAAATAGTTACCGGGAGGCCTCACGAGGACCACGTGCTGCTGTGGGAAATGCAGCAAAACTGAACTGGGCAAAAATTCCTGTCCTCCCAGAGTTCCTCTTTCAGCGATGGGAAACACATCGTAACCAGCAACAACAAAAGCAGAGCATGTTACATGACAGACGGTGTAAGTGCTATGGATAAAAAATAAAGCCGGGAAGGAAGGAGGAGAGGGGGTGCGTGGTTAAAATGTTAAACAGAGCAGTCAGAAGAAGCCTTACTCTAATAGTTCGGTCAAGATCGTGAAGGAGGTGGGAGTGTACGTGGATACCTGGGGGACTACAGCTCTCTGTCTGTGTCAAAGGCTTGAGGCCGGTGAGTGTACTGGCCAAGGTAATGCCAAACTGGGCAGATGCTAATCAAAAATGTGACAGGTATTCAGTTTGTTTTTGTTTTCCCCCCCAGAACTATGATTACATCCACAAAACATCTCCAGATCCTTGAACTTTCAAAATACATACACATGAAAATTTAGCACAGTTTCTTCCATAAAGCTACACAGGGAGAAATTGCGGTTACTATATTAGTGCATTATTTGCCAAAGAAATACTGTAATAAGATTAAATTAATGCTAATTTAATACAATTCTTCCAACTCCACGAACATTTTGTACCTAATAAAAGAATCTTGGTTTTATAGCATAGACTATAGTAAAATATCAAAGACACGCTAAACAAGATGTGTGCTTGAATAGGTCTATATAACAAGGAAGTAGTTAATTTAAAGAAGCATTCCAGGCATCTGACTTAGCTCAGTGATTGAGCTAAGAGTTCGCTGGTTCTATTCCTGGTCAGGGCACATGCCGGGTTCCCAGCAGGGGAAGTGCAAGAGGCAGCCAATCAATGTTTCTACCTCCTCCCCTCTCTCTAAAAATCAATAAAAATATATATTTTTTTTAAAAGAGCATTCCATTAAAAATAAAGAAAAATGTTTTCTAGGAGCTCTCCCTGTCAGAAGGTGTATCAAATACCACAAGGATTTTGTAAGCTAGATTACTCAATTTAAGGGGCTGTAAACTAATGTAAGTTTATAATCTTTATCAATGCCTCATCTTTAGCCCACCCCACCCCCTAAACAACAAAATCCTATTGGATGCAAGATAAAGTGTACTTTCCTGACAAAGAGCTAACTTACTAAAGATACTGCAGCCAGGCTAAACAGCTAGACATTTTAGTAACATTTAGTAATACTTAATTTCCCAAAGAAGATCAGAAGGCTCTGGGAACAAGAAGAAAAACAATGAAAAATCACTGACACTGCCCTAGCTGGTTTGGTTCAGTGGATAGAGCATTGGCCCTTAGACTGAAGGGTTGTGGGTTCGATTATGGTCAAGGGCATATGCCTCAATTGCAGGCTGGATCCCCAGCCCTGGTAGAGGTGCATGTGAGAGGAAACCAATCAATGTGTCTCTTTCACACCGATTTCTCTCTCTCTGTCTCTCCTCCTCCCTTCCACTTTCACTCTAAAAAAATCAATGAAAAAATATCCTCAGGTGAAGATTAACAATAACAAAAATCATCAACACCAAACCTCCCACCACCTCCCTTGAGCCCAACTTTATAACAATAATATTCCAGAACTAAAATGCCAAACTACATTCTCCTGAAGATAATGTCAAAATAGCTTACAAGAATATTTTCAAGGTGACTTACAAGAAACTGCCTCACCGTTTAGGTAAAATACAGAAAAGGCCTACAGGGGCAACAGAGGGGATTGGCTAAATAACTTATAAATTATGAAGAGTCCTGCAGCACAGCATCATGCAACGTTTTAAAAGGATGGTATAAAAGTATAATTTTTGACATTAAAAGATGGTCAGGACATAATAAGAGAATAAAATCAAGTTACAGAACAGTAGGTAAAATAGGACATCAAATAACCACATAGATACAAAGTTCTGCTTGGGTAAAGAAAGGTAATATATTATTTTCCATAATCTTGGAAAGTGAAAAAAAAATATTAGAAAAAGGGCATGAGGGAATGACATACCCCCAGAGCCAGGTAGTAGTGTCTGCGGCAGTCCTGCCTGCACTCCCCCTCCTCAGTGCTGTGAAGTGTGGGTTCAGGCGAGGTAAGAAGATGAACTAATAACAATATATAATAATTTATGTTTACCCTCAGGTAAAAGCTGAATTTCTGCTTCACAATCAGACTTAAAAATAATTACTTTCAATAACAATAATGTTTGAAAGGGGAGGCAAACAAGAAAAATTAAATTTTAAATCACACACTCATAACTATACAGCTGAGCTTTTAAAACAGGTCAGCTGGAGGATGACTCATAATATTTTCTGTATACAAAGAATTTATAGCTAGTTTAAATCAATATATTCCCTAACACTTTTCTTTTAAATACATTTTTATTGATTTTTATTGATTTCAGAGAGGAAGGGAGAAGGAAAGACAGAAGATAGAAACATCAATGAGAGAGAATCATTGATCGGCTGCCTCCTGCACACCTCCTACTGAGGAGCAAGCCCGAAACCCAGGCATGTGCCCTGACCCGGAATCAAACTGTGACCTCCTGGTTTATAGGTCAACCCTCAACTACTAAGCCACACCAGCTGGGCCCCTAAAACTCTTAAATGTATTTTATTTGATAAAATTTCAAAAACAAACCTGTTTAAAACATTGCAAGTAAAATGACTTTCATTCCTCTCACTGCAAAAGCACAAAATCTTTTGACAAAGTACCTGGTGAGGAAAAAGAGGTTTATAGTTGTAAGGGAAACACCACATTTATTCTTGTATTATTGTTTATTAATTATTGCATTGTTTTCCATACGAACAACTGGGAACCTACTTTTGCCCAACCCTGCATCTAGAGCAGCCTCGTCACTATTCTCAGCTCCCAAAGAGACATGCACAACAAACCTTGAACACATTCCAGGCATGGCCTTCAAGCCTGGACCACACCTGCTTCCAAGGCCCTGAGGCTAAAAATAACTCTGGGGCCTCAAAAATGGGACAGCAGCCAGGCCCAAGGGTAGCTGCAGAGCCCTTGCTCGGCTCCAGTAACAGTAAGCGCACGGGCTACAAAATTCTACAGTCACAAACACTCTACCACTGGCTTATCTCTCTGTACCTCCATCCTGGGCCTACTCAGTTTCTTTGCCCCTTGACATCAAAACGAATCCCAGGAACTTAAAACAGTGAGGTTTTATGGTGTATTGTTTTTAAAAAACAAAACAAAACAAAAAACTGGATCAGGACTCAGGCAACCTAGTGCCTAATTTCAGCTCCTCTACAAAGAGCTAAAATGCCTATTGAGTCACTTGACATCCCTAAGCCTGTTTTTTCCTTACCTGTAGAAGGAGGAATCCTGCAATCACTTAACATCTAAGGATGGCTTCACCAGGAATATGATGTCACTGTCAGTGCATTTAGGAAGGCTGCCTCACAGAGTCAGAGCAGCAGGCAGATCTGATTATGAAGCAGTCGGTTGAGGAGTTAAGAGTTTACACCCTCCTACACAGAGATTAAAACGGGTGGCTCTTGGCAATGGCTCCACAACAGCACAGCCCCTGTTTCGGGTCATTTCTTTTGTGGAGCATTCCCAAGGTTTGCTGAGCCCACGCCTCCCACTTCTCTGCAGGAGCCGCCTCTGGAACTTGCTCTTCTATCAGGTGAGGAAGAAAGGGGAGGAGGGGGGCCAGGGGCGAAAGCCTCATTGTCCACTCTAGGCTCGCAGGCTGTGCTAATTTAAGTCACCGCATCTGTCCCCCCTCTGGGCCCGGGGTTAATGATGTCCGGAAGCTGCACCACAGGGCAAAGCAGGTGACAGGGCCAGGCCCTGGGCAGAAGTCACAGCACCACAGCACAGCAAGGAGACCAGTCTGCAGAGCAGCCCGCCACGGGCAGTCAGAATGCTGCCGGTCCTCACCCCATGCTTTCCCACTTAGTCCTTTTCACCTTCTGTCTTTTCCCTCTAATTGGGCTCCATCACATCTCTATCTGCCGTTTCTGTGCCCTTATTTGTCCTTAGAGGCTCTGCTGTTTCCCTCTCACCCTCTCCTCTTCATGCTCATCTTAATTTCTTTCTTCATGATTATAACGAAGCCTCTCCACTTTCTGGGGTGTGTGTGTGTGTGTGTGTGTGTGTGTGTGTGTAAGAGTGTGAGTGTGAGTGTGTGTGTGTGTGTGTGAGAGAGAGAGAGAGAGAGAGAGAGAGAGAGAGAGAGAGAGAGAGAGAGAGAGAGAGAGAGAGAGAGAGAGAGAGAGTTTGTGTGTGTGTGTTTTAGGGGGGAGCTGAGGCCCTGGATGTGTCACTATTATAATGAGCAATTCTAACTGCTCCAGACTGATCTGAGACAGTCATCCACAGATTCAGGTGTCTTATCATCCTTTAAAATTCTTTACTTGTTAGTATAAAATAAAAAATTTTATTTTGGAAGAGAGAGGTAAACTTTGGTATTTCATCCATGGTTATACTGAGTAGAGATGATTAATTCAGTACCTTACATTTGCATTAGCCCCCAAATGCCCCAATGACCCAGACACTGGAGTTCAACTCCAATCTAAACTCTCAGAGGAAGACACAAATCCTCCATGTTTTCACACTGGATACCAAGAAAACTAACAAGATCTAAATTATTGTATAAACTATTGCTCAAGTTCTCAGAACAGAAAGTAACCTCTGCACACACGGGCAAAACTGTCTGTCTACAGTCTGACACCACGCCAGGGGTGGCCGAGCCTGCCCGCCCTTCTCCCCCCCCTCCAACTGCGGGTCAGCCATCAGTTCTCTTCTCGTTTGAGCACAAACCCCACCCAGAGGACCTTCCATGAGAAATAAAAATGGTGTTTCTATTTGTTATTTGGTTTTGTTGTTTTTTTCTTTTTAAAGAGGTTATTTTGTCACTTTGGATGGTATTATTACACTTCACTCCCTCTGTAAATTCTGGTGTGATGTCAGTCAGTAAGGGCAAGTCACATGCAGTAGTGAGCACCTTCCAAACCCAGTCTCAGTTTCCCACCCTGAAAAATACCCATGTTGTAGTGGTCTCAGTTAAATTAACAAAGTTTCTAAACCAATATAGGGCCCTGTGGGAAAAACAGAATAGATGCCGGGTCCCTGATATTAGTGAGTAAAAATGACATTTGGAAAAATATAAAAAGATGTGCTAGCAGATGTATTCTATACAGATATGTAGATATATAGATTACTTTCTGGTTTAATACAAGGCAATGTTCCTTTTCCAAATGTAAACGTCATTATCAAAAGACCAAATATTCCAAATTAAAAATCAAAGCAAAATCATTAAAAATTCAACAAATTTGCTACAAGTAAAATTCAGTACAAAGGAGGCCACAGCTTTGTCTATTAAGAAATTCAGTGACTTAAATATCAACATACCCAACTTCACCATCTTATCTAAAATGCAGTCCATGGCACAGAGCCTAAGAATAATGTTCACAAAGCTGCATTATTTTATCCCACTGCACAGTCTCAAACAGGTTCAAAATAAACCAATTCACATTTGCTATCAACACATTTAAGCACTAAGTATCAGAAATTACAAGGCCCTCTAATACAATGCAGTAAATGCTTAGTTTTTTTCTCCTGCAAATAGTGTTTGTTCTTCTGCCTTCTAGGGTTGTGGACCTTAATGTGTAAAACCCCAGAAGGGAAAGTTAAATGGGTTAGTGGAATAGACATGTTCATTTATTGAGAACCTACTATATTTAATTTCCTATGAGCAACTTCCCACTTCTGTCTAATCACAAGAATCACTCAGGAACTTGAAAAACAAATGTGATAAAATGGAATACTATTCAGTCATAAGATGAAATACTGTCATTTGCATGGATTTTGAGTATCATGCCAAGAGAAAGAAGTCAGACAGGAAAAAAAATAAGAACCATATGATTTCACTCATATGGGGGATATATAACAGAAAGCAATAAATGAACAAAGAAAACAAACTCATAGACACAGATAACAGTATGGAGGTAAAGGGGATGGGGGGCTGAAGAGAGTAAAGAGTATCAAATATATGGTGACAAGAGACTAGATTTTAGGTGATGAGTACACAATGCAATATACAAATGACATATTATAGAACTGTACACTTGAAACTTATATAGTAATGTAATTAACCAATGTTACCCCAAAATAAATTTAAAAATTTGTCCCATTCTCTTTTTTTAAATCTAGAATTTGACAAGGCACTTAATGTCCCACTTTTATTTTATATCTTAGTATTCTCATTAAACATCTCATTTTAAAAGACTCAAATGAAAGGAACATGTAAAGAATAAAGATAAGACAGCAGTAGACAGATATATGAAGGAGAGAGGGATTTATAATTTTAAATAGGATAACCAGTGAAAGCTCCATCTAGAAGTGACATTTGAATAACAAACTCAAAGTGGTTAGGCAATAAGGCACTTACTCCAGTCTGGGTTATTTCTGACATAGGGTAAAACTCAATGCAAACTTCCTTCTTTTTTAAAAAAAAAATTTAATTAAAAAAAATTTTAAGTGATAAAAATGATCATTTAGGCCCCACCCTGGGAGACTGCTACTTGGATTCTAGAGTATAGAATGAATCTGCATTTTTTTTTTAAACAAATCTGTTTTAAAACAAAAAACAAATCTTAGGATCAGGCAAGTCTAAAAATCACATCTTTTCTCTCAGTGTTTACAATCGATCAGTCCTCAAGAGCTACTGATTTGTCATTCTTTCTCACCTGACTGAGAAAGGGTGCAAAAGCTTTATGTCTGAACTGAAAATAATGACAATGGTTATGCCAATAATGGGGAGAACAGGAGGTCGTCCCGAGAACAATTCGACTCTCATTGCTGAAGCAGGACTTCTAGTGCATGCCTTCTGGAAGGCTAATAATATCCCTTTTACAAAATGTTAGATATTTGCCCAAAGTTACACAACTCATCAATGGCAGAACAGAAACTAGAGCTTCTATACTATAGAATAGTGCTTTCCACAACCCTATAGGGCTTAGCAAACATTCTGCAAATGTTAATAGGCTTGTGAAAGGCACAGAAAGCAACAGATGTCAAAAAGTGAGGAAAAAAATATACACTTGTAAGCATCTGATGTGAGTGGCTGTGAAGAGAGGTGGCCTCACCTAAACGCCAGGCTGCCATGAAGTTACAGAGGACAAAATGCTGAGAAAACAAGCCCTCGCGAAACGCTCATGAGAATAAGGAACCCGGGAAGCAGAAGCTTGTTTGCTTCCCTGGGTCACAGTGAGAATAGTGTGCAGAAAAACAGTACTTTGTAAACTGTAACACTCACAAAAAAGAAAATAGCTCGAGCCCTGGTCGGTATGGCTCAGTTGGCTGGGCATTGTCCCACGCACGGAAGGGTTGCCAGTTCAATTCCCAGGTGGGTCCGGGCACATGCCCAGGATTTCAGGCTCCAACCCCTTTGGGGGGCATGCAGGAGGCACCCATCAATGTTTTGCCTTCACATGGATATTTCTCTCTTTCCCTCTTCCTTCCTCTCTCTCTAAAAATCAATTTAAAAAAAAAGAAAGAAAGAAAGAAAATAATTCCATACAGGCTTAATGGAGGAGTATGTTGGCTAATGCAGTAGTTCTGAACCTTGACTGCAAATTAAAATCACTTGGGGAACTCTTACTATTTTGATGTACTTCAGACCAATAAATTGGAGTCTCTGGGGAGTGGGGCTCAGGCATCAGCACTTTTTTACAAACAGGCAGAGATGAATTCTTTTTTTAAAAAATATATTTTTTTTTAAATTGATTTTTTACAGAGAGGAAAGGAGAGGAATAGTCAGAAACATCAATGAGAGAGAAGCATAGATCAGCTGCCTCCTGCACACCCCCTACTTGGAATGTGCCTGCAATCAAGAGACATGCCCTTGACTGGAATCGAACCTGGGACCCTTCAGTCCCCAGGCTAACGCTCTATCCACTGAGCCAAACCGTCTAGGGCTAGAGATGGATTCTTTACCTCCCCCCAAAGAAGGGTCACAAAGGACAGGCCACTTGGAAGACAATGTTTAAGTGGAGGAAAGGAAAAATCTGGCAACACACAATATAGTAATTCACCTGACCTGTATTTTGAGATGTGTGTTTTCTAAAAATCTGCTGGAAGTCTGGGGTTCTGAGTAGATGGTCAAATAATAGACAAAATTCTCAGTGTCACAGTTTCTTTAATTCCAATAGTAATGAAGGCCCACAACAATCTGCTTATGACACCCAACAGAAGACCACAAAGGTATGTTGGGGGCACAGAACCTCATTCCAGCCCAATAAGGCAGTTTATGGTTGAAGGAATCCAGTGTCTAATCTTTCTTCACTATTTTTAAGAAGTAGATGTATCCAGAAAAAAACCTTTAAAGGCTGGCAGAAGAGAAGATGGAGCTCAGTGCTCACCTGAGTATGAGTGCAAGTTAAACATCTCCACCCAGGAATTTCCCATTACTAAGAGCAAATCACCAGCACAAGGGCAGATGAACTTTTGTGATCCCTCCTTCTAATCTAGCCCTGTAAAAGTTCGTTTAATACACCGCTGATGGAAACCAAGATTTGGGCTCCCAGACAAACATTCTATATTACATTCAATAAATGGCACCCTCACCATTCTCAAGATTGTACCTGCTGGTGGCTGTGTTTCTCCCACAATGAAATTACAAACTATAGGGATGATGAGGAGGAGCCTGCTCAGGGCCTGGATAATCTTCACATTGAGATAATTGTGATATCACCAAATGCATTTCAATCCTGAATTTGAGTGTAAAATTTGGGTTAAGAATGACCAAGGGTGGCTCTAAACGTCATGGCAACATCCCACGATGTAGTTCCCTGAGGTATTCTTCATCCCCTGTGTTACCTCCCCTGTTCACACCCCCAGCTGCATGTAGTGTTTTGGTAACAGTACTTAGTATTTGTTTATGTTCCCTCAAGACCTGGCAACAGACCTGAAAGCAATGCAGATGTCACAGACAGCCAAGCACAAAGACAATACTAGACTAGACACATTGGGTTCTGTTACAAGAACTACCAATAACTCATTTTCTGAGTCACCATGCATATTCCTCACCCACTCCTATTTGGTTTACTGGTTTTGCTTTGTTTACCTCATTACCTCACAGAGTTAGCATTAGAGCGTGTTAAGTTACAACACCAGATGACGATAACATCAAACTACATATAAACTAGGACAAGCTCCCTAAAGATTGGTTACCTGTCAAACAGGACCAAAAGATGCAAAAAGGTTAAAATATCAAATACATGAAACCTAAAATAATTCTAAGCATATCATACCAGAGTCCACAGTACCCTTCAACCTCAACCACCATAAGCACATTACTTCTTTCTTTTAATTACTACAATACATATCACTATGAAAACCATGGACAAATAAACAGATTGATTGGGTAATATTTCTTTAATGTCAATTATAATTATTACTAATTATTATTATTATTTTTTTTAATCCTCACCTGGGGATATCTTATTCTACTGACTTCAGAGAGAGAGGAAGGGAGACAGTGAGAGAGAAACATCCATCCACCTGTTGCCTCCCATAAGTGCCCTGATTGTGAACTGAATCCACAAACTGGGTTTGTGCCCTGACCAGGAATCAAACTCAACACTTTTTGTGTACAGGATCAGGCTCCTACCAACTGAGCCACCTGGCCAGGGTGACATTCAATGTTATTTTAAAATAATGTCAAATATATAGCATAGTGGTTATATAAAGTGATTCCCCCCTCTCCCATAAGTCTAGTATCCATGTGCCACCACACATTCTTTTTACAATATTATTTACTATATTCCCTATATTGTGCTATATATTCTTGGAACTATTTTGTAACTACCAATTTGTATTTCTCAATCCCTTCGCCTATTTTACCCAGCTCCCCATCCAACCTCTCTCCTATCTAACAACCATCACTTTGTTCTCTGTATCTATGAGTCTGTTTCAGGGTAATATTTATTTAAAGCTGGTATTTAACACAAAAATATAGCTGGTTTTACAGAAATAAAAGTGTACTGAATTTGAGTTGGTGTTCTATTTGCCGTATGTATTTAAAATAACAAATACACTATCCAATGAACTTCGACTTTTATTCCTCATGACTATAAGTAGGTTAAAAAAAAAACACAAAAAAAAAACAACTACTATATATCTCCAGGGCAAAGTACAAGCTTTATTATTCCAAGACAAACCCAGTGAAGGACTTGTGTATAGCAACAGTTGAAGAATTAACCTTTCAGCCCAGGATTTGAAGGCAATACCAAGAGAAAAAGGAATAAGATTAAAAGGTCCATCAGAGCTTTGGGGAGTGCTTCTTACTAGCCATAAAAAGATTTCTCAGTCTACAGGCCAGATATCACCAAAGTTCTAAAGAAATTTTAGATGTTAAAGGTTAGTTGGTGAAAACAATAGGTCTCTTATTTTTCCTTCTTGTGTCCCTCCTAACCTTTCGTCCTCTTTAAAGATCCAAGTGCTCCAGGACACTGTTTTCCTGCTCCCAAACTACCCTACAGGAGCAGCCAGTTAGCACACTGCTCTTAGAGCAAGCAACAAAGGTCCGTAATCACAGGAGAGAAGGTGAAATGGCCAGGAGGGGACTTGATCCCTCAACCTAGGAGAGTGGAGACTGGTGCGCTAGACACGCAGTTGAAGAACCTCAAGGGTAAAGAAAGAATAAGGAGTCTTTCATGACAATGTGTTTAAACCAGTAAAGAGATGTTGGCAGCAATGAACACCCAATGAAGAAGATGGCATGCTTTACTCCTTTACATCCCTTTTAATACCTCACTCTCAGAGAAGTCCCTCAGTAAATGCTTGCTCATGCTGATTACAATGACGTGCTGATGACCACCTGCAAAAAGGAGGAATTTTTGGTCCAGGAAAAAAAGCTTACTAGACACAGAACCAAAGTGCTTATTTTAGTGACTGAATTGAGGTCATTTCTATAATAAAAATCTCTACTGATTTCACATAACTTTTATTTAAAACTTGTTTAAAACTATTTTTTCCTGGCAAGTGGATACTATCCTGCCTAACACTTGGTACTTGGAAATCTTCCCCCTTCCTCCCCAAAATACTGTATCTCTTTAAACTCGTATTACATTAATTACATTCTATAATGAGACAGCCACTGGCAGCATCTAAGATCCTGCCACACAGGTCATTCATTTGCCAGAAGAAGAAAAAAAACACTTGTCTGTCTCTTAGTTGAGACTATAGACAAGAGAAGAAGGGGTTTTCCACTGTATGTAATTTTTATTGTTGGTTATAAAACCAAAAGCTATAAAATCAAGCTTCCTGAATATTTATATTAACAAGGCTCTTAGTCATTCACATAATGAAAAATGAAAACAATTGTTTTAGTTACATACTTAAAAGGGCTTCAGTAGAAGGAAAGTTTTAAACTAATATTTGGATATTCTTTGGTAATGAAATTAGATACTGCCCTAAGCTGTTTAAAACAGCTGTTAAATCCATATACATACATGCATTTTATTCTTAAAAATGCACCCCTTTAAGAAGTGCCACAGTTAGTAACGTTTATCTCCAGGATCTCCCAATACTGTATAAACCACAAATAAAATGCAATGAAATCCTTCCATAAGATTTTTGTTGAATAGAAGGTTAATTAACACTGTTTAGGTTAATGTTTTAACCACCTTCTTTAAAAGCAGTGTAACTGCTTTGTAATTTGTTAAAGTGGGATTATGATTTTCATGTAATCTTGACACAATTCTATATGAGGAACCAGATCACTGTTTTTGTAGCACAAGGAGAATCCCATTTTAAGGTTCTGCCTCATTCAAGTAAAGTTCAGTCGCTACAGTGCATGAAAGGAATCATTTTCCTTAGTTGTCCTTTAATTTTATCTAGGGCAAATATGCTCTGTGAACACTATTAACAAATAGGAGCAAATGCCAAAAGGGGATGTTCTGCCAGGTTTTTAACAATAGTGCTTGAAATGCCTCCTCTGTTGGGACAGGGGCATTTTCTCAGAACACTGTACTAAGGGTATTGTAATTATACACACATATGTACATGGTCCCCTATCAAAATGAAAATAAAAATGCAATTTGTTTTCCACTTTCAGTGAAAATTTGGGGCAGAATATGAGTAACTGCCAAAAAGCCAAAACCTAATTCTATTTTAAACCTTCTATACCATCAAGATCTTTATTAAAGATACTTCTCAGCTATCAGGTGACCAATAAACAAGTCCTTAGTTCACCCTGGCTTGATGCCTGTGTTGGTGGCCAGAGCCATTTCATGCCTGGGGCACTAAAAGAATTTAATTAAAAAAGTAAAAATAGCTCAGCTGGCGTGGCTCAGTTGCTGGGCATCAACCTATGAACCAGGAGTCTCGATTCCAGGTCAGGGCACATGCCCAGGTTGCAAGCTCGTTCCCCAGTGAGGCGTGTGGGAGACAGCCAATCAATGATTCTCATCATTGATGTTTCTCTCTCTCTCTCTCTCTCTCTCTCTTTCTCTCTCTCTCTCTCTCTCTCTCTCTTTCACACACACACACACACACACACACACTTTCTCTCTGAAATCAATAAAAATATTTATAAATAAAAAATGAGTAAAAAGATAAAAGAATGAAAAACATCATACATTTTCATATCCTCTTTAATCCTATCCACTTTTTTAATTAAAAAAAAAAAAGATATAACATAAAATGGTCAAAAGACAGGAAAAAAAAAAAAAAGAAGAGACAAGAGTTTTAGAACTGGAAGTTACCTCAGAGATGATCTAATACAACATTCTTATTTCACAGTTGTCTCTAAATTAGCTCTGCGACTAATTGGGAATCAGGTCTGTATAATCTCCCACTGAAATAAGGAAGAAAATGGATATGGCCTTGTTTATGGGGAACACTTACAAAAATCTCCAGGCTAAAGAAAAGTTGTTTTAGCAAATAACAGCCTTCGTGCTTCCCTTTCTGCATATTTGTGACACACACTCAGCCAGCACCCATCTGACTTCCTTTCTAACTCGCTAACAGAATCCCAGATTTTCCTGGACTACAGTGATGTAAGCCCAGGAAATGATCCATGATGTGCATTACACGAACCAGGATCACCCCATTCCCCTTAGCCATACACTCACTTCCCTGGTCTTTCCTGTGGGAGGGGGCAGACTGGTGAAACAGTCAAGCAAACGACACTAAAGAGAAAACTGAATGGATGCTTCTGAGAAAGATCTTGTTCTCTGTTAGGGAAGCAATGGAGGAAGGATTGCTTGATCTGTCTGTCCCCCTTCCTCCTTCTTGCCATGAGAAGGGATGTGATATCTAAGGCTGAGGCAGCCAGTTTATGAGCTGGTGGCAGTAAATGGACACACAAAGGAAAGCAGAATTAAAGCCTGCAGAGACCATGAGGACACTGCTGAGCTGCCAGACCAACCATGAGACAACATACCCCTCAACTTCTCTGAACTGCGTAAACAACTCATGGGTTAAGCCTCTTGCTGGTGGCTTTCTGCTAATTACAACTGAAAACAGTCCTGAGTTTAAAAAAAAATAAAAAATTCTGTGGTATGTATGACTGTCTCCAGTCCTGTTCTGCCCAATCTCATTCCCACTACACACACACACTGTTTATACTTACATGCAACTAAAAAGTGACAGGACTGTATTCTCCTGCACAGTTAACAGACTAGTTTAAATACTTAATAGTGAGTACCTCAACTGTATAACCCTAGTAACATAAACGTCATCAGTAAAGAAAACATTTGAGGAAAAACATCATTTAGAATCATGTTTGTTTTTTATTACTGGCTTTGATCATTCTTTCTGGCATCTCAAATCCTTTATGGAATTAAGTACCACATAAATAACAAAACTGATAAATGATTTCTTTTTTAAATAAACTCTTTAATCATAACTGTCTGTTAGTAAAAAAATAAGTGTTATAATTTTATTCTTGATTTTACAGCCACAAACATGGCCCAGTCAATATTTTCACATATTGATCCTTATAACCAAAGCTTAGAGACTAACTTGTACTGCACCAAACTCATGGCACTGCTGTCTTCTCCCACTAGTTATAAAAACAAGTTGAATACTGGCAAGACATTAAAAGTCAGGCTATCCAGTACCATTTTTTTTTATTTCTTTATTTTTAATTTAATTTTTTCCATTACTATTTTCCAGTACCATTTTTTTAAATAGTTATTTGAACCATATTTTGATGGAAATCTTTCAAATAAAGTTCATCTCCATGACTCCTGTTACGGCCATCTTTGAACTTCCCCAGATCCCATCCTTCCGGTGTCCGGCACATGGAAGAGCCCAGCTCACCGATCTTCCTCTCTGCCCTCAAAGCTTATCCCCACCCTGTCCACAGTCTACAGTTGTTCCCATGAAGACTGATGTCTACTCCATTTTCCCCTTTCACAATTTCTTCTTTCTAACCTCATGTGTCTTGTAATCCCTCAGCTTGCTTCCTCAGAGAAAAAAGGTCAACAGCTTCCCCAGTTGGAAGGAACAAACAACTGTCATGAGCATCCATGCTCCTCTCAAGTATGTTAGCATCACTGCCCTGCTGTCACTCAAGGCAAAAATGTCTGTAATCCTGATATAAATGAGTGTGAATACTGTATTTTATACATATATGTGTGGGCTCAGTGTTTTTATCGTTTAAAAACACAGGGAGAGGAAATACTCATTTTTTGTTAAGTTGCAGTAAAGCGCCTTTACCAACTCTTCCCCTGTATATCCTTTATCCCACCACTCAACTCATGCTGTATGACCTTTTACCCAATATGGTCTCTGGGTCACCCACACACTAGCATAGTCTCGTCTTCCTTGATAATTAACCAGTTAAAATTGAAACATTACTTTATTCATTCATATAGATATCTATATTAGACTGCTCTAAAAAATATGCAAAAAAAAAAAAAAAAAAGATAAAAGAAAAGGATGCAGGTTCAATTCCTGGTGAGGGTGCAAAACTAGGATGCGGGTTTGACCTTCCCCCAATCCCCCCGCCCAGGGCACATAAAGGAAGGCAACAGATAAATGTTTCTCTCTCTAAAATCAATAAGCATGTCCTCAGGTGAGGGTTTAAAAGAAAATAAAGAAACAAAACTGAATGTTTTAATAATTGACATGATGAGCTCTTTCAAAGCCAAAGACTGTTTTCAAATTAGAAATGAAAAAGCCCCTGAAGCATGATACAAGGTATGACTATCCGACTGCACTGGTTGGAGCCACACAATAGCTGAGAAACCAATAGGGCTTTGTATGGCTCACACTGCTGAATGCCTGCTGGATGGAAAGTCAGTAAAAGAAATTATGGCAATACCACTTATCAATGATGCAGTATCTCATCAAATTAAATACTTTACTGCTAAGTGTCTTAAGGATAGTACTTTTGCTTTATAAGTGGACAAAGCCATAGATGTGGGTAGACTTACTGTTTTGTTTTTATTATGCCAGTATCCAAGCCAACTAACCATCAAAGAAGGTCTTCCTTTATGTGAATGCTTGGCAACAAATACCAGTACTGCTGAATAACTGAAAGTATTAAATAACTTTCTGAATCTCATGATTTATCCTGAAACAACATGTTGATATCTGCTCTAATGGTACAAAAGCAATAGTGGACAAAATGCAGACACTTTCATGAATCAAAGCAGGGATAACAAAACTGTACCAGTAATAATTATATTTCCCACTGACTATCAACCATATTTTTATAATGCATCACATATTTTTAATATAATTTATTGATTTTTTATAGAGAGGAAGAGAGAGGGATAGGGAGTTAGAAACATCAATGAGAGAGAAACATCGATCAGCTGCCTTCTGCACAACCCCTACTGGGGATGTGCCCGCAACCAACATACATGCCCTTGATCGGAATCGAACCTGGAACCCTTCATTCAGTCCGCAGGCCAAGGCTCTATCCATCGAGCCAAACCGACTTTGGCAACCATTTTTTAAAAACCAGTTCATCTTAATATTTTTGATAAAGTAAAAATTATAAATTTATTTAAATCTTAATCTTGAGAACTTGGTCTTTTTAACATTCTGTGTGATAAAATGGGAGATACACACAAAAATCACTTCTGCTACATACCTAATACAATAGCTATCTTAAAGAAAAGTATGTATGCAAACTGAGTTGGGAACTAAACTACACATTTTTTTCATAGAATGCTATTTTTGCTTAAGAGAGTGATTGGAAGACACATTACAGTTTATTCAGACTCAGGTATTTGGCAAACGTTCTTCTCTAAAATGAATAAAGTGAGCCTGACACTTCAAAGAAAAACTGAATATATCTGTTGCCAATGATAGAATTTGAGCTTTTGAGGAAAAGAATGGAATTTTGGAAAACTTGAACTCAACACAAAACTCTTTGCTTCCCAATTCTTAAAAACTTTTTTGACTAAATTGATATTATTTAATGTTATTTGTTAAATGTTGTATAAGCAAATAAGTCAGCATTTGAAAGATCTGCCCAACTCAGTAAACCATTATTTTTTCAAGTGACCAATGTCTAATGTTATAGAGTTGCATACACATCAAAGATTCAATACATTTTTAATGTTACAGAGCACAAAAATTTCACTGATATAGTTTCAAAGTTAACATTGCAACTAATCTTTAAGAATCTATCACAATTACACAAAAAGACACTGAAATACTCCATGCACCCTTTTCAACTATGTATCTGTGTACAGCTGGGTTTTCTTTATATACTTCAAACAAACAACACATACAACAGACCGAATATAAAAGCATTACTGAAAATCCATGTCTCCTATTAAGCAGTGCATTAAAGCTAGTGGCAAAATGTAAAGCAATGTCACACTTCTCATGGTATTTTTTGTTTTGTTATTTATGTTAACCTTTAATGAGTGTATTATTTTTAAACTGGACACTTTAAACATTTCTCAGTGTGTTTTATATTGATAGACATAGTCCACATAAACAAGTATCTTTGGGGTCCTCAATAATTTTTAAGAGTACCAAAATGTTTGAAAACTGCTGGTTAAAGAAGAGCATTTATAAATACCCTATCTAATAAAGAGGGAATACGCTAATTGACCCTCAAGCCATCACAAAGATGGCAGGGCCCACAGCCAGTAAGGAGGGAATATGCTAACTGACTGCCTCACCCTCAAAGATGGCAGCGCCCACAGCCAGTAAGAAGGGAATATGTTAATTGACTGTCACGCCCTCAAAAATGGTGGCACCCACAGCCACGAGATGGCGGGGCACAGTCCCCTCAGCCCCACCAGGGTGGCAGGTGTGCTACTGAACCAAGTCCGACTCCAGGCGGACCCAGTCGCTCTGCATGCCTGCCTCCTGAGTCCCCAAGTTCCCTCAGCACCCCAGCTGCCCGGGGCCAGCCCAAGGCGCAGGTAAGCAGGGCTGGCCGAGGCAGCAGCAGAGGTGTGATGGGGCATCGCCTTCCCCTGATCACCAGGCTGCCTCCCTTCCCTGAGGGCTCCTGGACTGTGAGAGGGGGCAGGCCGGGCTGAGGGACCCCCTCCAGTGCATGAATTTTCATGCACCAGGCCTCTAGTGTATATATAAGAAAACAGGTACCTGAAATGAATCAGATGACCTCGGCTCCAGTTATAGCAGTTCTTACTTGCTTTGAGATTTGAATAAATCACTTAGTCTCTCTAAGTTCTTGGTTTCCTCATCTGTAAATGGATAAAAGACAAAATATGAAAAAACAATTAATAAGCTACAGGTATATATTACAAGGTCACAAAGTTACAAGTTTTAAACAGTTTTTCTGACCATATTTTTACAAAATTCTTCCTTAAAAATTATTATTGAAAGCATAACATAGAAAATGCAGAGTGGAGATTTTTGATTAGCCAATTAGCTCAAATGTCTACCTACATAATTTTATTGTATTAAAGTTCTTTCCCTAGTTATAATTGTAAAGTATAATCTAACTACATAGTTAAAGTTCTTTCCCTAGTTATAATTGGTAAAGTATAATTTAACTACCTAGTTAAGCTAATTATGATTATTTCCTAATATACACAAAGTACAGAAAATACTAACAAACCCCAAGGTACCCATTACACAGTAATAAAAAAATTTGTCAATATTGTTTTATTTCCCATTTCTGTGTTTGTGCCCATTCTAAAGTTTTTTAAAACAAACATTAGTCATGATTTCACTTTACCTATAAATACTTCCACATGCACCTTTAAAATATGATACTTTCTTAATATCACTATAATACCATTAATATGGATACAAGTTTGCCCCCAGCCCAGCCTGTACCCTCTGGAGATCAGGGTCCACCCCTTGGGGGTTGTCCGACTGCCGGTTTCAACCCGATCTCAGATATTGGGCCGAAACCAGCAGTTAGACATCCTTCTCACAATCTGGGACCACTGGCTCCTAACTGCTCACCTGCCTGCCTGCCTGATTGCCCCTAACTTGCCCCCTCCCCCGCCAGCCTGATCACTTCTAAATACCTCTGTCTGCCAGCCTGGTCACCCCTAACTGCCCCCCCTGGCCTGGTCGCCCCTTAGTGCCTCCCTGTCAGCCTGGTCACCCCCAACATCCCCCCTCTGCCGGCCTGTTCGCGCCTCACTGCCTGCTGGTCTGTCGTTTGGTCATCCCTCAATAACCTCCCTGCCAGCCTTGTAGCCTCACAGCCTGCTATTCGGTTATTACTGTGAGGGCCAATTTGCATATTAGCCTTTTATTAGTATAGATTCTTAAATACCATCTAATACACACTCCATATTATAATTTCCTGATTGTCTCTAAAAAAAAAAATCTTTGTTAGTTTTTAGTTGGTTTGTATCATTAAAATATGGTTCTTACCAGTTCATTTGTAAGAAACACAAAATTTTTAGTAAATGCTAAGAAGAAAGAGAAAATAATACCATGATTAATGTGCCATGTGCAGTTTACAAAACAAAGTCAAGAACTGTCTTCCTGAAGAATGTGCTTCTCCCTCAACAAAACAACAGAAAAAAATAAAAGAAACCCACTACAAAATAGGCCATACTGGTGACACCTCAGTATTCTGAGAAGTAACAAGAAGAGGACACAGATCAGCTGCTCAGGAAGAGACCGAGTTGATAGGAAACAACCACCTGCATTTTGGAAAAGATGAGGTCAGGTCAGTCACAGGATCAGGCAAGCTGAAGGTCAGGGTCCAGGTTCCAGAGTGAGCAAGCGGCTCCAACAAGTCAGGTAGGTGGTGCCCAGGGCTGTAAGGCAACCAACCCCCTTCAGGTTTCAACTCAAAACAAAAACCAGTGCTGTAAGCTAGAATTGTAATGGAACCGAGATCAAAAGGTTAACAGTTGTGAGAATTAGTTCAACGTACTTAGCAAACATTCATCAAAAGCCGACTCTACCAGGTTATCCTAGAATGAGTTGTCTGTTTTTTTGTTTTTTAATCCTCACCCAAGAATTATTTATTGATTTTTAAAGAGAGAGGAAAGGAAGTAGAAAAACATCGACAAGAGGTAAACATTGATCCCATATGCACCCAGATGGGAGATCGAACCCACAACCAAGGTATATGCCCTGACCAGGAATTGAAACCACAACCTCGTGGTGCACGGGGTGGCACTCCAACTGAGTCACCAGGCCAAGGCTGGTATTTTTAAATGTATACAGCAAACAATAAATAGCATATAGTTCTCTACATATGTCTTTACACATTAATCTTAAGGGGAAGAATGAAGATATTTGATTTTACCATTTCAATTTATAGTGCAGCTTTTTATCTAAAAATCACAGTTTGTCCCACTTCTCTGAAACAAATCTGAATTTTACTGTTCTTCCCAAATATTCCTGAAGAGAACCTGTCATGTTAGCTTTCATCACACACACACATCATGGACCCCCAGCATTTATATCTACTGTACAATCCTTTTCTAAATGGAGTATTTAGTTTAGAAGAAAATCAAGAGAATGCTAAAGAATTTCCTACATCCTTTGAAAATTTTCTTTTTCATAGCTTTACCCAAGTGCATCAGAATATACTAGAGATAAAAAATTGATTACGTGCATATAGAAAACTTTTTTGAAAGATTTGGTTCTGTAGATATAGACACTTAATATAAATTCTTTTTTGAATCCCTTACCTCAATTTCACCTATAATTTTTTATGTTTAAAAGTCTAGAAAGAGTGAAGGGGAGAGAACATATTTCTTTAAGAATGCTTGAGAAACACTTCATAAATGTGTCCAAAAGCAAGAAATAGTTAAGCCGAAACCGGTTTTGCTCAGTGGCTAGAGCATCAGCCTGCGGATTGAAGGGTCCCGGGTTCGATTCCAGTGAAGGGCATGTACCTTGGTTGCGGCCACATCCCCAGTAGGGGGTGTGCAAGAGGCAGCTGATCGATGATTCTCTCTCATCGATGTTTCTAACTCTCTATCCCTCTCTCTTCCTCTCTGTAAAAAATTAATATATATTTTTTAAAAGAAATAGTTAAGAAATTTTTAATTGGCACTGTAAAGGGCATCTCCTAAACAATAAAACCCAGCAGTCAGATCCTGCAGTAAGAACCCAGACTTCCCCATTTCAGAACTGACACTTTGCTTCAGGTTACTACTATTTGTGGAGAGTAAAAATCCCAAGTTTAAGACAGTATTTCCAATGAGACCATTAACTTCCCTACAAATCTTTAAGGAGATATAACTAAGCACATGAAATACAACACAGTCCAAATTTGCTTTTCAATTCCTATACCTTGTGGACAAGACCCAGAGAGGACTCACCCTTTAACCTATTTTACCCACCTGGTAATAAAGCTGAATAGCTTATTTATGCTCTCTGTGCATCTTTTTTTGTTTCCTGTGCTGTCATACAGGTACCATCAAAACAAACTCTCCTTGGAATTTAGCTTCACACTGTAACACTAGAGGCCTGGTGCACGACATTTGTGCACCTGGGGCAGAGGGGGATGTCCCTCAGCCCGGCCTGCACCCTCTCTCAGTCTGGGACCCTCAGGGGATGTCCGACTGCTGGCTTAGGCCTGCTCCCCATGGGGTCCTTAGTGCTGCTATGGAGGTGGGAGAAGCTCCTGCCACCACCACTGCACTCGCCAGCCATAAACCTGACTTCTGGCTGAGCGGCGCTCTGACCACCAGGGGGCAGCTCCTGCGTTGAGCATCTGCCTACAGTGGTCAGTGCGCGTCATAGGGACCAGCCATTCCCCGGTTCGGTTGATTTGCATATTAGGGTTTTATTAAATAGGACTGTGACACTGATCCTTAATGGAGAATCTAACCTAAGTATACAGCCCAGTACATCACAATCCTAAGTAAATTATAAACAATATTAACCTCATGTAAAAACATGAGACTTTTAGCAAATGGCAGCAAAAATAAATTAACATAAATTGTTTATGAGGAATTAAAGACTCGAAGCTTATGTGCTTCAATCTAAAAAAACTAACAAACATGTAGGTTTCATTTTTAAAATTGGTTAAAGATGAAGTTAATGTGTAGACTTTTATTCAAATTAGTTTGGATGGCAATAAATATTAAGCTTTATCGTTAGCATTATTTATCAGGATATGATGGGCAAATAGATTATTCACAGAGTAAGTGGGGCTGATTATCTTCACAAAACACCACCACTTGACATGAGATTTTCCATGTAATGCTTATTTGTTTGCTGTCCTCCCATCTTCTCCCACTAGAAAAGTAAGCTCCATAAGGGCAAAATAAATTGTCCTTTTTCCACTCTATGACAGTGGCTAGAACATAATAGATAAATCTGCTGAGTGAAGAAATGAATGAATGGCCTCCTCCTTTGACCTCCCCACTTCCTTTCCTCCATACACATGTTAACAATCCTTTAAAACTGGGGTCAAATTCTATTATCTCTATGAAGGTTACTTCCCCTAATCCTCCCATCTCCTTCTTTATACCATGAGTTTGGCACTTCCCTGCTGTCTGATAATTGTTTTACCTTTGCATATTTACATACCTCCATTAAAATTCTTATAATCCTCTCCTTATTAAAGGTATGGACCCATTCCTCCAACTTTCGGTGTCCACCTCAGTACATGTAAATAGTAAACCACTTATAAGTGCTTGCTTGATTGATTTATATCTGTAGTTAACTTAGAAATACTAGTAAATTGATAGATTCAGCTTTTTATAACCCTTTCCAATAACGCAATTAAAATTGCAATGAGTCCCCCTGTATTTTAAATTTGTCTTTGGCAATTTCAAGTTTTACACGCTCATATAATTATAACTTATGCTCATAATTTATTTTTTCCATCCTTCCTCCCCCAAAATAAAAATGTTTATGAAACAAAAAATCTTGTGACTTTTTGGTGATATCTAACCCCAATCAAGAAAGAGATGAAGTTTCATTGCTCTCTTCTTGTTGCTGAGGTACAGGAGGGTATTTTTTCTCTTTATGCCTTTTTCCTTTCATGCCAAGGTATATTCTATTTCCTTCTTTACTGACCATACCCCTTGGAAACCTTTGATATATATATATATATATATATATAATTTAGCCTGTCTTTGGTAATCTCCTTAAATACTTCTTTTTGAGCCACTCTTGCCCCATCCAATCATTTACCGTATTTAAATTTCAAAGTCTCTCTTAGTCTGCATGATAATGGCCTCTTCTTAAAGCCTGAGCCTGCTTCTTTAAATTCGGCAACCTTCAAGTGGCCAATCTTTAATTACCAGGGCTAATGAAATGTACAAAAATATCAGATTACCTACAAAACACACATACACACACACACACACACACACACAATCAATTTTAAAAAATGACATCTGGCTTTGGAATATGTCATATGTGCCTTTGGGCAAGATTTAATTTATTACAATAATTATGTTTTTACTTAAGCCAACATTATTAACATTTTCTTTTAAGATGATGGGTATCTGCTTTGGTTTTAAATCTTGATGTAGTTAATTTAAAAAAAATCAAGTATCAACTGTGATTTTTTTTTTCCTATGAAGCTCTTTTAACTAGCTTTTTCAATCTGTTAAAATCTGTCATAAAATCTGGTTTCTGTTTTCCCTGATTTATCTTCTCCCTTTTCTTGGGATTCTGATCCAAATCAGCTTTCCTATGTTAATTTACTTCTTCAATTTAAAGTGCCATTTGCTTGCGAACGCAAAGCATTTTAAAATATTAAGTGTCCAGGGAAATTTTTAGTCCAGATAACACATGATAAAAAAAACATCACTTTTTTTTGTTTTGTTTTGTTTTTGTTTGTTAGATATTCCAGGAAAAGTTGGGTTTCTAAGATAAATTTCACTGGTAATTCCAGCAAATTATATTTAGTAGGATATTATGATTGGTTGAAAATGAATATTGGACAGCTATGTAAGTCAACTCCATCAATACTTAATCCCATGGACCAAAACTATGGAATTAAATTCCCAATATAGACATTTGTAGAAAATAACATCAAAACAAACTCACACATCAACCCTGGCCCTTCTGTCCCCAGCCTAAACTCAGCACCCACCTCAGTCCTCATCTCTGCTTCACTTCTACACCTAAGTTTTAAATGTATGAGAAACACGACTGAGTTAACAGGCTCTTCTGTTTCCAGTTACTGCCATTAAGCTTTTGGCCAGAGATCCCTCATCCTCAAGTTTACATGAGTGTTTTTTACTTTACAGGTACTCATCTAAATGTAAGTTATAGTGATAGTGCTTGAACTGACTTTTTCACACACTAGCCTCCATATTGCCAGCAGAATGAAGAGTAAATTCATTTTTAATTTTCTCCCATGTGGAACTTTGATAAGTACAAATTATTTTACCTAAAAAAAAACCAACTTTTGGGCTGGTGGAAGTTAGCCCAAATTCTTACGTAAAATGTTAAATATTACCACTGCCCCAAATTTTTTTAACAGCAATCTGCCTCAGTCCTCAAACGCAGTAAGTTCTATAACTTTTTTTTTAAAAAAAATTCTTTTCACGGTGCCTAGTCACATTTTGACTAAAATACCTACACAGACCCGCAAGTTCTCAGTGTTTCAATTTACTTCTTCAGGTTGCTGCCTTCACCAAACACATAACTCCACAAGTCTCAAAATTACTGTCTCCCCAATCTGGGTGTCCACCAATACACACTGTTCTCAAGGGAAAGTAAATTAAAAGGTAACGCAACTGGTAAGAATTCTTTTCTTCTTTTAAAAAATGAACCTTAGCTTTTAAAATCTCTTGTCTTGATGGAGTTCAAAATAGTACAAATCCTTTGAAGAAACACTTGTCACCTTATGGGCACTTCAAATCAGCCCCACCAAGAGGCATTTTTTTCTGACAGCCCAAGTACCCCAAATAGGAGTCACCAGGTCTTCCGTGGGTGGTAAATTTCACATACACACACATACACCACACCACACACCACACACACAAAAAGAAACATACCTGGTCATTTTCTAAACAGGTTTGATAGGTTTGGTTCACTTGTAAGCGCAGAGTGTTTGCTTACAGTCTTTTTAAAGCAGAAGTGGCAGCCAGAACACTGGGTAAACACAAACTTGAGTTTTTAAAGCCCTGCATCTCTTAACTCTCCACTTCCCCTTCGTTCGAGGGGGGGCCGGCACACACACACACACACACACACACACACACACACAGCACACCCTAGGGCAAAGGAGATTATGCAACAGGTTTTCCCTCTCCGCGGGATGCATCGCCCGCCACTCAGAAGTGTGCTTTCTCACAACAATCTGACACCCGTAAACTCCAGGGCCTCTGCAGCGAACGTGTAATCATCGGGTTTAGCATTCTGCACACCCCATTGCCTTTAAGATCTACCCATAGTTTGTCAAGTTAACTGCGTGTGTGTGCGTGTGTGTGTGTGTGTGTGTGTGTGTGTTAGAAAATAAACCCCGGTGTTGCCTAAATAGTTCCCTCCCTGGTGTTTTATGACATGAAACCACACATGATGATAAACAGATCTTCGGTTGTCTCCTCGGGTTTTTTATGAGTATGTTTTGTTTTGTTTTTCTTTTCTCGTGTTTTAGGACTAGTGTGAATAAAGAAGTCACAGGCACCCTGGGTCCCCCAACATCATGCACGCCTCGGGGCTCTCGATTAAAAAACTGGGTTGTCGGTGGGTCGGTTTGGTCTGAGCGAGCAGCGCCGTCACCCCGAGGGCGAGCCGGGGAGAACGGGGGCCGGCAGGCCGGGGCCCCCGGGGCGGGCGCGCGGGCGGGCGGCTTGTGGAACAGACGCGTCCGGGAGGGAGCCGCTTCGCCCGCGAGCGTCCCGCGTCCCGGACCCGCGGGCGGCCCGGCCCCATCGCACCCGGCACCGCAAGAGACCCCGCGCCGGCCGCCCGCCCGCCCGCCCGCCCCCTCCCCGCGCCGGCCGGCCGGCCGGCCCCCCAGCCAGGCCTACACCCCCCCTCCCCAACCCCCGCTTCAAACGCTCGGTGGCCCGGGCCGCAGCCGCCCCCACCCTGCCTCCCCACAAGGTTGGCGCGAACGCCGGGCGGGCACGGAGCGCGGCGCCCGCCCCGGAGCCACGGGCGAGCGGCGGAGGCGGAGGTCCACGCCGGCCCGCGCCCGCGCCCTCCCGCCCGCACAAGCCCGCGCGGCCGGCCCGAGGCCACTTACTTGCGGGGCCGCCGACCTCCCGACTCCCTCGGGAGGGGGAGAGGGGCGGGGGACGAACGTTGTCGCGGCGGCAGCGGCGTCTCCCCGCGGCCCCCGCGCCGCCGGGACCTGCGAGGCGCCGCGGCGGAGCCCGTGGGGCGGCAGCGCTCCCGCTCGCGTGCGTCCGTCCGGCCGGCCGCGCGGTCGGTCCTCGTCTTCGCTTCACTATATTATCTTCTCCTGCTCGGAGGGGTGGGCGGGGGCGGGAGGGAGGCTTAGGGAGAAAAGAGACGTTTGCAGATTTTTCTTCAACCCCCCCCCCCCACCTTCCCCAAGTCAGCCTTGAAGAAAAAAAAAAAATGTTGAAAGGAGTGAAGTTGGGGAGGTGGATGGAGGTGGGGGCCGCCGCGTGGGGGACGTGGAGGCAGGCGGGGAGGAGAGGGGATGATAATCGTTTAAAAACTGTCCAAAGCCGTCCCCCCCAAAAAAATAAAAATAAAAATAAAAAAACAGGGGTACACAGAAAGGGGGGGGGGGGGAAGGCGACGGTGGGGGGGCGGGAAGGGGGGTTGGGGGTAAAAAAGAGAAGGAGTCGCTGGTCAGGAAACTTCAAGCGCGGATGAGGTCATTGGTTTAAAAATAAAGAGATGGCGTCACTTGAAACCAATCCCAGTGAATGAACTCAGCGGAGCCCGGAGGGGGGGAGAGGAGGAGACAGGCGAGGGCAGGGCGGGGGGCGCCGGGCGGGGCCGCGCGCTCCGCCGCCTCCTCCGCCGCCCGCCCATCCCGCGGCCGCCCGGGCCCCCGCGCGCGCGCGAGGGGAGGGTCGGGTCACGTTCCGCCGCCGCCGCCGCCGCCGCCGCCGCCGGAGTTGGGCGACTCCGGAGCAGGTTCCGCAGGCGCCGCTGGGAGGAGCCGGGCGGCCGCGCGCTCTCCTCCCGACGCGCCCGCGCGCCGCCGCCGCCCGCCCCCCCCCCCCCCAGCTCCGGGCCCGCGACCTCCCCGGGGTCCGAGCGCCCTGGCTACGCGCACTCGGCGCTGCGCCCCAGCAGGTATTTCAAGGGTTTCCCCCCCACGACCCAGGTCCCAGAACCCAGGACCCGGCAGCGCCTTTTCCTCCGGCTTGGGCTGTTTCCAGCGGCCTCAGCGGCGTGAAGAAACGCAACAAACAATGATTTGGGAGAATTACAGCCACTCTTTTTTTTAAAAAAAAGTCTGACGAGGAAAGAGAATGGGCAGGTCCTTGAAGAAAAATCGCGCTCGATGTTGTCAGGCGTTAATGTTTGTGGTTGAATGCTCCCCCACACACACCCACCCACTCCCATGAATGTTCCCAACATTATTTTACTTGGCTTATATTTTTTTCTTATACTTGTTTATATGTTCAACTTGAATGAGCATGAGCAGCCAAAAACAAAATTCTAAAAAATGTTTTCTACATGGAATAGTGCAGAATCGTCTTTAAATCAGACCAGAAGTTCACTGCCTCTGGAGGTGCCTGGCCCTGTGATGTAGCTCTATACCCTTGGTGCATTTTTCTTATTTTGGATTCATTTACAAATGGCTTTGTTTTGGAGACACATTGCACACTTTGAAAAACTGGAGATCTGAGGTGGTGACAAACCAGGACGTGGAATCACTGAATAGGACAATCGGAGCTTTATTCTAGTTGTTCTTTGAGCATTTGAGCATGAAGCTGCCTCTACTGAGAAGTACTCACGTGGATATCACATAACAAAGATGTGATTAATGACGGAAAAGCACACTGAGAACGGACTGCTCCGGGCCAGAATTTATGTGTAGGAATAATCTGGCTCCTAAAATATTCCATTTGCAAAAATGTACTACATTTGGGACCTTGGTCCCTCAAGGCATCTGTCTTGTGGAATGTCCATGTGGACACTGCCTAAGGGACTTTTTTTTTTTTTTTTTTAATTGGCTCAAGAACAGAGAACCAGGTTTGGGTGGATTAGAAAGATAAAACGTCTCCATACTGTCTTTTCTGCCTTTAACGCACACTGGCTAGGATTGGTAAACATTTAAGGTTAGCATTACCTCTGGGAACTTCCAGCTCGTCTTCTAGAGGAGAAAAAAAGGAGTCCATTTGGAAATGGGAGACCACTGAGCACTTCACCTGGTCAAAAAGCAGGAGGCCCATGGATGGAGAGCCCACATTCTACTGTCTTTGACCTCTAAGACTCCAGCTAAGGGGAAGCAATCTCTCTCCCGCGGCTCCCTGTCCTCTGGTGGCCAGCAGGTGTTACTGCAGCTTGCATGGGATTATCTGAGCTCAAGGAAACCTCTAAAAATCTAGCCATAGACCTGCTGGTTTTAGAACAGTTTTGAAGGGGTAGTTGGAAAGGATCTGCATCTCAAGTCTGCGTAGCTGGAGGAGCTGGGATTTGGGGAAAGGGAGGAAAAGAGAGAGAATCCTTGTCCTAGAGGTAGAGAGCATGGATCTTGCCTGGCTGGTTGAAAGGCTCCTTTACATGCTGCAGTAACACAATAAGTTATAAACACTAGGTGATTTATCACTTATCAATTTAGCAAAGATTGTTAAAATAGTTAATCCCAGGATTGGGTCAAGAGTGAAGAAACGGGCCTTCTTATTACCACAGGTTGGAGTATGAATTGGTATATGTGTTCTGCAGGGCAACTTGGCAGTGTGTTTTAAAAATAGACACCCAGCAATTCCATTTTAAGAATTTATCTTAAGGAGATAACAGTGCTATTTTCAAAGACATATAAAGAAGGATATTAATCATAATCTAAAGGGTAGCTAACATTTATTGAAAACTAATCACTTAATCCTCACAACCATTATTACCTCCATTTTACAGTTAACATGCTCAAGGTTGCACAGTAAATGGAAGGGCTGGGATCTGAATATCCTGTACTACACACCTAAGTGGAATCAATATTATAGAGGCCTTATAAGCTATGCCAAAGGAGTCAGGCTTTAAAGACTTAAGGTAAGCAATGGGGAAGTCACTGAATGATTTTAAGTAGGAGAAATGACAGGATCAGATCTGCATTTTGCTATATAAAGAAAGGTTTGGTGGGGAGGACATAAAGCAAGATAAGAGACACTTGTATAAGTTAGAGAATTAAATATAAGTAAAGGCAGATTCAAAAGATATTTTAAAAAATAGAATCAAAAGGGTTTGGTGACCAGTTAGATCTGAGCTGTTAAGGGGGAAGGTAGTTTGGCTGACTCCTAGATTTCTATCTTGAGCTAATGGGTGAATAATAATGTTGGTTGGTGTGGCAGTTGGAGAGGTGGGAAGTTGAAAATTTTTTTTAAATATATTTTTATTGATTTCAGAGAGGAAGGGAGAGGGAGAGATAGAAACATTAATGATGAGAAAGAATCATTGATTGGTTGCCACCTGTACACCCCCTACTGGGGATGGAGCCCGCCATCCAGGCATGTGCCCTTGACCAGAGTCAACCCTGGACCCTTCAGTCCGCAGGCCCACGCTCTATCCATTGAGCCAAACCAGGTAGGGCAGGAAGTTGAATTTTAAGCATGTTGACTTCAAGGTGTCTGTGGAATCTCTCAAGCAAGCATGTCAAATTTGTGACCAGCGGCTGAGGCATGCAGCCTGGCGGCCTCGAGTTTGACATACTTGCATCTATGTATCTGAAGCTCACCAACCCTGTTTAGCCAGGAGATAAAGATTTGGGATCCCTTTGGCATATTTAGTTGCAGTCATGGCCAGGGGATGAGATCATGCAGTGAGAGTAAAAGAAAGGTGTTGGGAATCAAGGGAACACTGATGTTTCAAGAAGAGAAGCCTACAGGGAGGCTGAGAAGGAGAAACTAGAAAAGCAGTGGACATTGCTGTTACAGAAAGCCAAGAAAAGAAAGTTGCAAGCAGGAAAGAGCATATTTCCAGTGAGTTAATACTTAGAGAAGCCCCATTAGATAGATTAAAAAGTCTTTGATTTAGCAATAGTGACTGTGGAGAGAATGGTTTAATTGACGACAATCTTGCTTCTGCAAGACTTCAGTGAGTTGAAAAGGGAATAAGAAGGAAGAAAATGGAAACAGTAGAATAAAAACTACTCTTTCAAAAAGCTTGACTGTTAAGAGGAGGGGGTGGGGGAAGGATAATGCCTAGCTACAGACAGATATAGGACATTTAAACCCTACAAAGATCCTAATGTCCTGATAACCAGACTGTTTGTTTTGATTTAATCAAACAATTAATTATAAACAAATAATAAAGAAGTACCCTGAGAAATTATAAGTTCTCACTTACAAACTCAGGAAAGTAGCAGATGGACTTTTGCTATCTACAACCCAAACATTATTTTCAGTATTATGTAGGACATACATTTGGGGTTTAAGTCGAGGTTGTTCTAACAAGTCTTTTAATAACTGTGAAGTAAAATATTAAGAATAAAAGAACTATCATTCTAACATGAGGTGCATTCATCTTTCAAAAGGTTGAAAAATTCTTGTATAACCAGAAAAGAATGATGGTGGTAGTAGGAGGGAAAGTAAACAAATGAAAGGCTAAAAAATATTTGTGAATTTTGCTTCTTTTCTTGTGATCCTAAAGGAAAATAATTGGAATGAACACAGTGATTCCATTTTTGCTCTAATAAAAGGATATAAAAGTAAATGTCTGTTTTGGGAGATCAGGGATTTCTAAGTAATTTTTCCATTTTCTGAGTAAATATAGGTTTCAAGTTCTCAGTGGCTTTCTGGACTAACAATGATAACATTCAATAACATTCGTTTTTATAAATGTAAATAAACATTTACCTTTAGGAACAAACAGTCTTTAACAAGTAACTTAACCTCTGTTTAGTGTTGGTAAAATAGCAAAATAGGATATTCTGACTCAGTCACAAAAAAGTACTTTTTAACTTTGTGTAAAATCTGTTTTTTAATGTATGGAAGATAAAGGTCTAGTCTTCTTCAGGTGATTGAGTTTTAGAAATATCTTAAACTGCTACTGTTAAAAAAAAAAACAACTTATAAATTAAATGGAATTTGAAAATAAACTAACATTGCCATCCTGTATAATAAAGAGGTAATATGCAAATTTACCCTCACACAAAATGGCCACTCCCATGTGGTCAAAGATGGCCACCACAAGATGACTGGCAGAGGAGGGTAGTTATAGGCAATCAGGCCAGCAGGGGAGGGCAGTTATGGATGACCAGGTCTGCAGGTGAGGGCAGTTGGGGATGACCAGGCCTGCAGGGGAGGGCAGTTGGGTGCAATCGGGCCAGCAGGGAAGCAGTTAGGCATCGATCGGGCTGGCAGGCAGGCGAGCAGTTGGGAGCCAGCAGTCCCGGATTGTGAGATGGATGTCCAACTGCTGGTGGGTTCCAGATTGGAGAGGGTGCAGGATGGGCTGAGGGACAACACACACACACACACACACACACACACACACACACACACACCTGAGCCCAGTGCACAAATTTCATTCACGGGGCCTCTGGTGTTAAATAAAATACACAACAATCAACTCTTTTGTACATGTTTTATACTGGGTTTTTAACTCTTGTAATAACCCTAAGAATTAGGTATTATTATTATCTTCCTAATTTACAGTGGAGGGAGTTAAGGCTAAGAAAGGGGTTAAAGAGTTAGCCCAAAGACATATAGCTAGGAAATAGCAAGTTAGAATCCACAGGAGGTTTTGTTAAGATAAACAAAATTACAATATATATGGCATTAAAAATAACAAAAATACAAAATAGAAGGCATTCAAAATAACATTATAAGAAATCTTAGAATGCACTTCTATGATTATTGGTCCAGTTTACCCAGATATGTGCTACAAAAGCTGGTGGAAAATGAGAGTTCACTGAGCTGAGACAGGATAGCAGGCTACAAATTCCAGCTACTGACTGTGTGATTTGAGGGACACTTTGTTCCCTCATCTGTAAAATGAAGGTTATTCATACAAACCATCCAGAGCTGTTGTGAGGTTCAAATGAATACCATGTAAAGCACCAACTTAATACATAACCCACATGGTAGACAATCACTACATACTGATTCCTCCCTTTTTAGGAATACTATGTAGAGCTGACTTAGATATTGAACGATAGAGTCAATTGGGATATTAAAAGAATGGGGAAACTCACAGGAAGAGAAAACACACAGAAACCCAGGAGGGAAAGAGTATTTAAAATGCTTTAAGTGAAGCAGAACATTTTCATTGAATTGTATATAATAAGCCTGGAAAGCAGTTTGGGGCCAGAGTATATAGGGCCTAAGTCAAATAATTTAGCTTTTATAAATATCAGGGAATGGCAGAAAGTTTGACAGACTCAGTGAGCACCAAAGCCCCACTGAAGCAAGTCTTGCCCCATGAGGGTATCTTCAGCACAGAAGTTCCCCCATCATAGACACAATTGATCCTCACAGCCAATTGGCGTGGATGTCAATTCCTCCCAGTGATACCAACAACAATTAAGGCTTAACTAAAATAAGACTGTGCACACAGCCCACAAAGGGGTGCACCAAGAGTGTCCACCTCAGGTAATTAGGGAGACTGAGCCACTGGGCCCTATAGGACATCTAGCACACAAAGCCATGCTATCAACACAGGGAAGCAGCCAAAATGTGGAGACAAAGAAAAGGGTCACAAATGAAAGAAATGGAGGAAAACAAACCACTGGATATAGAGTTCAAAACTACAGTTATAAGGTTACTCAAGAATCTTCTTGAAACCACAATAAATTTAGTGAGACCCTTGATGATATGAAAAAGGATCAACTAGAAATTAAGCATGCACTGACTGAAATTAAGCATGCACTGACTGAAATACAGAGATCCAACAGACTAAAGGATCCCAAGAATCATGTCAAAGACTTGAAATACAAAGAAGCAAAAAACACCCAACCAGAAAAGTAAAAAGAAAAAAAAATTCAAAAATATGAAGATAGTGTAAGGAGCCTCTGGGACAACTTCAAGCATACAACCATCCAAATTATGGGGGTGCTAGAAAAAGAGAGAGAGCAAGATATTGAATACCCATTTGAACAAATAATCACAGAAAACTTTCCCTTCCTGGTGAAAGAAATAGATTTACAAGGCCAGGAAGCACACAGAACCCCAAACAAAAGGAATCCAAAGAGGACCACACCAAGACACATCATAATTAAAATGCTAAGGGCAAAAGACAAAGAGAAAATATTAAAAGCAGCAAGAGAAAAACAGTTACCTACAAAGAAGTACCCATACGACTGTCAGCTGATTTCTCAACAGAAACTATGCAGGCCAGAAGGGAGTGGCAATACATATTCAAAGTGATGAATAGCAAGAACCTACAACCAAGATTATTCTACCCAACACAGCTATCATTTGGAATTGAAGGTCAGATAAAGAGCTTCACAGATAAGAAAAAGCTAAAGGAGTTCATCGCCACCAAACTATTATATGAAATGCTGAAGGGTATTCTTTAAGAAGAGGAAGAAGAAAAAGGTAAAGATAAAAATTATGAACAACAAAGTGACAATAAATACATAACTATCAACAAGGAAATCTAAAAATCACATGAATAAAAAATCTGACTAACAGAATAAACTGATGAATAGAATAGAATCAGAGGCATAGATAGGGAGTGGACTGACAATTCTCAGAGGGAAAGGGAGTGTGGGGTGTGGGAAAAGACTGGACAAAAATCATACACCTATGGACAAGGACAGTGGGGGGCATTGGTAAGGGCAGAGGGTAGGATGAGAACCCAATGGAGGGGATCTATGGGGGAAAATAGAGGAACAACTGTAATAATCTGAACAATAAAGATTTATTAGTAAAAAAAAAATATTGCTGCCATTACACTGTCCAAGGATAGACTGCTGGGGACATTTGGGAGTAACTTCTCTGGTTTAAAGGTTTGGACTTAGAAATGGATAGGATAAAAGTGGGATTTTAGGTGGCTTAATCTGACCAAAGCATATTAGAAAGATATAAAAAATAAAAAAGGGGGGGGGTCATGAAATAAGGTAGACTATATTGGGTTACGGCAACAATTCTGGCATAAGTCAAAAAGGGCCAAGACTCGTTCAGTGGCAATTGGCTTGGAAAGAAAACAGAAAGTGCAAGAAATAGCACAGAGGGAGAATTGAGAGGACTTGTTGATTCATGAGCTACGGAGGGTGAATAAGATGAGTAATGAAAGATGTTGTTAAGGTATTACCTTTGGCCGTTTATATAAGCTTCAATTTCCTCATTTATAAAATGGGGTTAATAATTTTACCTTCCTCATAGGGTAGTTCAGAGGATTAAATACATTATGTCTAAAACAATAACTGGAATGTATTCTCAGTAAGTGTTAGCTGTTATTGTTTTTATAGTTGTTGAATCTAGATGACTTGATTAATAACAAAATTCTTTTTTCTTTAATATTTTTTATTGATTTTTCACAGAGAGGAAGAGAGAGGGATAGAGAGTTAGAAACATCGATGAGAGAGAATCATCAATCAGCTGCCTCTTGCACACCCCCCACTGGGGATGTGCCCGCAACCAAGGTATATGCCCTTGCCCGGAATCGAACCTGGGACCTTTCAGTCTGCAGGCCGACGCTCTATCCACTGAGCCAAACCAGTCCTGGCAATAACAAAATTCTTAAAAGAAATAGGAAACAGGGTGGAGGTCTGAGGTTGAGGAAGGTGGGGTTGGCCTATATTTTATGTCAAACTTAGGTTTATGGCATACAGTGAATTTCAAATGTTCAGCAAGAAGCCACCACTGGCCAGTGATGCTTTTAACGACAGGTACATGCTAGGAAGACTCTATATTCATGAGAAGCAGACATATGGAGAGTAGATATCCACCACAACCTCCATTTACTAGTAGAAATTACCATAACTAATGCGCAGTCTCTACATGTTTCAACTTCCTGGCTGAATGCTCTCCAGACAGGACAGATAACATGGTAGCGAAGCACGAAGGTTTTGGAACCAGATCTGTTTGAATCCCAGCTTTTCTAACTATTGTCTGATTTCAGGAAAATTAACTCTCTAAGCTTCAGTTTTCTTATTTATAAAATGGGGTAATGAAAATTGTCACCTCATAAAGTTAATGGGAGGATTCAATGAAACTAGTTAAGTGAAAACCTTTAAGTGTATTAATTTCATAAATAAAATATGTAATACAAATACCAAATATGTCTATTATTCCTGAATCTCCTGGAGGTTATTAGTTATAGTTATATGTCTTTTCCACCCTTAGGGGGCCAAATGTCAGAAGCATTCTTACCTAACTTTGCCTCCTTGACATTGATTTTCAGCCTCTTCCCAGGTCTCAGTCCTTCGGGAAATTTAAGGGTTGCCCACGATTGTGTGAAATCCCAGAATGCCAGGCAGCATCTTTTGGGCAAAATGGTCTGTCAGGCTTTGTTTGGAGAAACCTTTTGTACTAGTGACCCAGTGCATAAAATACATGCACATTAAAAGGGAATTAATTAGAATAAATATTTTAATATTTGCTATTTGCTCTTTTTCTATAATAGAAGTATCAGAGATAAAAGAAAATTAGTAAAATTTATATGAAAATCGCCCTCCTGTCAGAGACTGGGCATGCCATGGGAACCAGAGTCAAGTCCCCGCTCACTCATGTGCGCCTCAAAATCGTGAGAGATCCAGACCTGGCTTGCCCCACCCCCATTCATGCACGGGAGGGGGGAAAGGGTGTTCCTCAGCCCAGCCTGCACCTTCTCCAATCTGGGACCTCTCAAAGGATGTCCTACTGCCAGTTTACAGGGATAGGATCTAAAGCGGCAGTTGGACATCTCTCTCACAATCCAGGACTGCTGGCTCCAGCTTCTCACCTGCCTGCCTGCCAGCCTGCTTGCCCCAACTTCCTCTCCTCCCACCCCCAGCCCCCGCTGGTCTGCTTACCCCCAATGGCCCTGCCCCTCACCAGCTTGATCACCTACAACTGCCATCCCATCCTGGCCTGATCACCTCCCAGTGACCTGAAGTCCTCTGTCAAACCCCAGCAGGCAGGGGGGGGGTGCGCAGCCTCATGTCTCTGCTGATTGCTTGTTAAGGCTTGTTAGGGGCACTCGGCTTCCGTTGTGGGTGCAGTCATTTTGTTATGGCATGATGGTCAATTTGCATATTCCCTCTTTATTACATAGGATTGCTGATGTAAGTGAGTTACCACAAACTTAGTGGCTAAAAACAACACAGATTTATTATCTTAAAGTTCTGGAATTCAGACATCTACACTAATCAAAGAGAAACATGCAAATTGATCACCCCTCTGCAACACCCACCAGCCAATAAGGAGCAAGTATGCAAATTAACCCAACAAAGATGTCAGCAGCCACAGTGCTGGAGCAAGCAGAGACTTGAGTGGCCCCTGGCAATGGAGGAAGCCAAGCTTCCTGCCCACCCTGGCCTCTACTGAAGGAGTGGCTGGAAAAAAAATAATAAAAGGAGGGGCTGGGAGCCCTGGCCTCCACTCAAGGAGTGGCTAGGGGTCTGGGCTCTGGGGGGTGTGGCCAGCCTGAAAATGGCCCTCAACCCCTTGCCCAGGCTGGCCACACCCCTACTGGGGTCTTGGCCAGCCTGCAAACAGGCATCAGCCGCTCATCCAGGCTGGCCATACCCCCCACCCCCACCCCCCAGTGGGGATCCTCACCCAATGAAGGCATGGCTGGGCTGCAAACCACCATAGACCCCTTGCTCACCATGCCCTATCCTGACCTGGGACATCCTTCAGGGCAAACGAACCAGCCCCCACCCGTGCACCAAGCTTCTAATCTATACTAATGAAAGGGTAATATGCTAATTAGACTGGGAGACTCTTCGGATATTCTTCTGGACAAAGCCATGGTGGCGGGGCTGAGGCTGAGGCAGAGGCAGTTGAGAGGAGGGCAGTTGTGGGTGATCAGGCTGACGGAGAGGGGGGCAGTTGGGGGTAAGCAGACCAGCAGGGGGACCGTTGGGGTGATCAGGCCATCAGTGTGGGTCAGTTGAGGGTGATCAGGACAGCAGGGGGGGCAGTTTGGAATGAGCAGGTCAGCAGGGGGGCCAGTTGGTGGTGATCGGGCTGGTGGGAGGCATTTTGGGGTGAGCAGGCAGGCGACTGGGGGCAGTTGGGGGTGCAGGCCTGCAGAATGGTTAGGGGCTATCAGGCAGGCAGGCAGGTGAGCAGTTAGAAGCCAGTAGTCCCAGACTGCAGGAGGGATGTCCAACTGCTGGTTTAGGCCTGATCCCTGTAAACAGGCAGTAGGACATTCTTCGAGGGGTCCCAGATTGGAGACGGTGCAGGCGGGGGTGAGGGACAAAACCCCCGCCTCATGCACAAATTTCATACACCGGGCCACTAATATAAAATAAGTATCTCTGGGCTAAAGTCAAGGTGTCAGCAGGGCTGTGTTCCCTGCTGGATGCTCCAGGGTTCTGGTCGGCAAACTGTGGCTCGCGAGCCACATGCGGCTCTTTGGCCCCTTGAGTGTGGCTCTTCCACAAAATACCACAGCCTGGGCGAGTTTATTTTGATGAAGTGGTGTTAGAAGAAGTTTAAGTTAAAAAAAAATTTGGCTCTCAAATTTCAATCGTGTACTTTTGATATTTGGTTCTGTTGACTAATGAGTTTGCCGACCATTGCTCTAGGGGAAAATCTATTTTCTGGCCCTTTCCAGCTTCCAGAGGCTGCTACATTCCCTGACTCATGGTCCCTTCTTCTATCTTCAAAGCTAGCAACAGTGGGTAGAGTTTTTCTCACATCACTTACCCTGATTCTCCTTTGCCCCCTTTTCTCCTAAAAAGGACCTTTGAGAGGACACTAGGCCCTCCTGGATAATCCAGAATAATTCCCCTTTGTTAAAGTTTGCTAATTAGCAACTTTAATTCCCTCTGCATTTTTAATCCCCCTTTGCCATGTAACCTAACATTCACAGGTCCTGAGGATTAGGACAAGGATTTTGAGGGACCATTATTCTGTTTACCGCACCTTCCACAAAGAAAACTTTAGGGAGGTTTGCTCCTGCTTTGTTCCTCTTCCTTTAAGACCTACCTGATTCACCAAATGATGAACCGGTAATTTGATCATTGTAATAGTCACAAGTAGGAGTTATTTCATGCTGAGATTGTTGTTCGGGTCTCAGCCTAGCTCTACTTTATGCTTAAAGATATATTGCAACAAAACACAATGAATATTAACTAGCTAAAATTTTAAAAATAAATAATGATCCCCATAAATCTTCTCCAGCATGGGGAAGAAAGGTTTATCATCAAGCATTAATTGTTATAAATGATATGAATGTCCATTTCATTTCTGAGACTAAACCACCCCACCGGTCCACAATGATCATTACCAATACAGATTTCTTATTTCTTTAACAGAACCTCAACAGCAGTGTTTAGCTCCAATTGATGATTAATGGGCAGAAGAGTATGTCTTAAGAAAAACAGGTGAAAAATATCAGGTTGAAAGGCAAAGCATGTAAATATATCAGAGTCTGGATTTTTAATTTTAAAGGGTAAAAGTCCATCAGTACTATTTTAGGAGTCCCAGGAGTTCAAGCACTGTAGTCAGAAATGGGTAAAACCTCAATACATTTAAATTTCACTTTGACATTCAGTATTTCTGTCTTTTCATTTCTTTTATCTCTGAGGCATATAAATGTGCTCAAAATAAATTGTTCCAAATCCCCAGGGAAGGTAATTTTTTAAAATGGTAATGATTCACCATAATTTTCTAGTGGATAGCTTTAGTATGTGATTGAAAGACTATCCGGCTTAAAAAACAAGGGAAGCTATCACTTAATTTTTTTTTATAATTTTGGGCAGGATGCTCAAGAGAAGGAGAGGAGAAAGAGCCAACAAGTATTGAGCATTTCTCATTGCCAAGCACTGTGTTTAAATACCATTATCTCACTTAATTCTCACTACAACCCATTAAGTTGGCCTTGTTACCCATCCACTTTAAAGATGAGAAAATTGAGGCTCCAAGATGTGAAGTGACTTCCCCAAATCCCACAGCTAAAAAGTAGCAGCTCTGGGATGAGAGTCCAATTCTACCCGACTCCGAAGCCCACAGATCCTCCCTCCACCATCCTCAACTGCTCTTTCCTGAACCCCAGGTTTCTTCACCTACAAAATAAAGGGGTTGAGTCGGAGGATCTCTGATGCTCCTCACAGCTCTCACTGAATGGCCTTCATGGTTTAGGGGGAGAAAGGGAAATCAGGAAGGGATCCCAGACACTAGGGCAAACATTGTTTTCTCCTAAGTGGGAAAGCAATGGGACCCTGTGTCCTAACTCTACTGTCCCGACTCCCTGACAGATGAAAGGAGGCTGGTGCTGCTGACAGCACCGTAAATGATGATAGGACTGCCTATGCCCACCACTTTTTAAAATATACATTTTTATTTATCTCAGAGAGGAAGGGAGAGAGAGAAATAGAAACATCAATGATGAGAGAATCATTGATTGCTGCTCCTACATACCCCCTACTGGGGATGGAGCCTGCAATCCAGGCATGTGCCCTTGCCCACCACTTTAACAAAGAGACAGGGCTTCTATTTCTCCTTGGTGGAGCTACTTTTCATAAATTCACATTTCCAAAAACATATCATCAGCACTTATTATTGAGAATCACATTGTGCCCAACACTGAAGTGTATTGAGGAGCTCCACAGAAGGTAGCAAAAGAGTATGAGTGATAGTCTGTCTTCTCAGGAACTTGCAACACAGAATTTTTAGAAGACACTGTGTAATGCAGGGCTGAACTGTGTAGATAATATGTACTACAGGAGTTCAGAGACGGGAGGTCAATGTAGGCGGCAGAGAAGGCTTTGTGAGAACTGGGTTAAAGACAACGCTCTTTACCTTGCATCTGGACTAGTCTTTCTTGGCCTTCACTGTGATTGTGAAATCCTGGTATGAACCTTTCACATAGTTATGGCATTTTCAGTGTTGAGGCTGCAGTGATGTCCTTCATATCACGTCATCTGAATGCCACTTCATCTTTATTGGTACATTTGGGAGGGGTAAAACCCCAATGGTATGCAAACACCGTCATGGATACTTGCTTCAAGCCATGGGAAGTTTCATGCAAAACCAGTTTCTCAATAGGGCAAATGTTGTGTAAAGGTGTGTAAGAACTTGAGAAACGAGTTAAAGGTAGAGCCTGTCACAGCAAGAACCAGATTTGAATGGGGACACTTTCCTGTCTGTGTCAGCTGTGGTCTGCCTCCAGCCCCTCAACTGCTAAACCCCCATCCTTAAGCATTTCCCCAACACGTTGGCCCAGAGGCCAAGGACCTTGTCCCAGGTTGCAGGCACTCCTTATCCCTCACCCCCTCATCTGCCCACCTTCAGATGCCACTCTACTGATAAGAGACTCTAGTTCTGAAAAATTGTTTCAGAATTCTGAACCCTTTCTCACCCTCTCACAACTAAGTGTGTTTCCCTTTTTTTTCAAAGTCTATCCTAAATACATAATCAGGCTACATGATCCCAAGAGATAGTCTGAGTTGATAAGATAGTCTAGTACAGTGGTCAGCAAACTCATTAGTCAACAGAGCCAATTATCAACAGTACAATGATTGAAATTTCTTTTGAGAGCCAAATTTTTTAAACTTAAACTTCTTCAAACACCACTTCTTCAAAATGGGTATTTTGTGGAAGAGCCACACTCAAGGGGCCAAAGAACCACAGTCTAGTAGATTAAATATTCAGTGTTTACTATGCATTTTGAAATAATGCTAAACTGGTGAACATCTTCCAAACTACTTGAAGATGGAAAATAAGTACAAAGGAAACAGTACATGAGTGTGCCATATGCTGAATCAGGGGTAACTGGTTTAGAAAAGTGAGAAAAGAGTTTCATGGAGGCAGGGTTTAGGACAGGCTTTAAAGAATGGGAAGAATTTGGATAGGCAGGGAAGAGAAATTATGCCATTCTAGAAAAGAGAAGTACCATTACCAAAGGCAAGGAAAGTGGAAGATGTTTTCATGAAAGTCAAGGTGGTCAGCCTGTCTGGAAGAAGGGTGGCACAGGAATGTACATAGCAACAATTAGTGGGAAATGAGATCATATGGATAAGACGAATTCATCAACAAACTTAGCAAACATTTATTAAGTGCTGATTAGGTCTCTTGCACATGATAATAGTAATAGCTTACGCCTATTACAGCTTACAATGTGCCAGGCATGTATTAAGCACTTTACCTACATTATCTCATGTGATTGTCACTACAGACCTAGGAGGTATGCACTGTTATATCTCTGTTTTACAGACGAAAAACACGAAGCCCAGAGAGATGAAAGAACTTGTTCCAGGTTACATGGTTGCGGAGTAGAAAAGCCTGGATTTGAACGAAGGGAGTCTGTCAAATGTGGGTTCTGAGCACATTGCCTACCTGCCTCCACGTGTATTTATCTCATTGAATCCTCATAAAATTTCCTATGATGTACGTAGCAGGTGACTAGCCCAAGTGGTTCTGATGAGTATAAAGCTAGGATCTGAAAGCAGGTCCACTAATTCCAAGTCCATTTCACTTTCTACTACAATATAGCTGCCTGGCAGAAGGATTTTCTAGAATGGGATCAAATTGGGGGAACTGAACAGTCTGATAAGGTTAAGAAGCCTACATGGTAGGAATAGGGAAGGACTTCAGGTTTTTAACAGATATGACTTGATTATTAAAGATAGCTCGAGGTCTGGCACAGGAACTCCAATCAGGGAAAGAGTGGACACAGCACCAGATGATATCAGAGGTGGTAAGGATCTAGAAATGGGCATGGTGGGGGGAAGGAGGGAAGGATAAATACAAGGAATCCATCAGATTTTTTTGAAGGAAAATCTGATTGTTCTTGGGGAATGAATGGCATTGAAAGGAGATTAAATCAAATAAGACTTTGCTTCTTGTCTGAATACTCAATGAACTATTGACAGGAGCTTAAAGGTTATAGGAGCTCCTGTTTGTAGCAAAAAAAAAAAAAAAAAAAAAAAATGGAGGTTGTTTTTGGACATGTTGAGATATGTTTGGCAGAACCATGACTGGCACATTCTAGAGGAAATGACCACTATGCAGTCAGGGATGTGGGATTGAAACTCAAGTAGAGAGGAGAAGCTGTCAATCATAGCTGACAACTGAGGTATGCAGGATCAGTGAAGGGGAAGACAAGGCTGATCCCAGGAAAAGTAGGTTTTTCATTGTCAGTATAAGCCAGAAATCAGAGAACAAAAATGCAGTATAATAAAAGAAACAGGCCCAAGGGCAAACAACAGGTCTGGACAAGTGGTTAGGGCCGAGGCAGAGATAAAAATTAAAGGGACACAGCAGCAAATATGGTCTCACCCTGTATCAAGGAGAAAAGACCACTGAATAATTTCCCATCCTGTTTCTGGCATTTTTGGGTGTTCTTCTATTGCAGAAGCCAAACCCAGCTTAACTAATGGGACCCTGCAGTCTCACCCTGCAAACTAATCAAGAACTTTACAGGAAGCGCACAATCTACATTAGTATAGGGAGATAACTGAATAATCAGAAAAAGCCCCTCCACTGAATTGTATATTTAAAACATTGTTACAGTGGTAAAAATTCATGTTATGTAAATTCTACCACAATAAAAAAAAATAAAAGAAAGTACTCTCGCCTATGGATCCCACAAAAATTTCCAAAAGCCCATCTAATTTAGCATCTCCTGGACTTACCCTTTTTGGTTCAAGATCTTGATTTCCTTGCCCAAGTTGTTGACTGTTCTGCTGAGGTGATGCAGGCAGTTAAGAAGCCAGGGAATGCCGAAGCTTACCTGGCTCCTGTGTCCCTTCTAATCTGGAAAGAGAATGGGACAGTGAATTGAGGCTAATGTGCGGTGGAAACTCCTCTTCTGGCCTTTCTGCTACCTCTGTCCTCTTTCCAGAACATTGAGAATGCTATCCTCAGTGTTCACAGCCCCACCCACTGTGACCTCTTCTACCCGAGGAGTTAAGAAAGTGAGACACAGAGCAACTCAGTCAGTACCTGGGAGGGACTTACCTGGGGCAGGAACCTGGGAGTCCTGTGATTTCAGTTCTTGCTTATTGCCCTTCCTCTTAAGATTCTAGGATCCTCCTTCTCACTGGCTTCACGGAGATCACCTCCAAGTCTAGGGCAGCCTAAAGGTACCCCAACGTTCTTGGAAGTAGCTAAATGGGGTTCCCCATTTTACAAGTGAGCAAATGGGACTCCGGGTTGTTGCGTGGCTTGCCCAAGGGCATACACCTGGTTTAATTTCGGAACAAGAAGGAATTACAGACTCTGATCCACTTTCTAAATCTCTTAGTGAGACAAAGAAATTCCAGTTGAAATATTTGGAATTCTATTTTTATTAAAGCTTTGCTTTCCCCATGATTGGTCTCTCTTGCTGCATTTTTCTCAAAAGATGTTTAAAATGTCTGAAAATGCCAGCTTAGCGGTCCAGAAGAGAATGGTAGCAGCAATGGAGGGAGGAAGCTCACTGGTTACCCACAAAACCATCACAGACTGCCTATTACGCTGTGGCTAAACCTTGGATCCATGCCCTCCCTCAGCAGAGCCTAGTAAAGGGGCCCTGTGTGCTAGGGCTTTCTAGTCCTTTCTGTCATTGCCTCATGTTGACCTTGATTTCTGCTTCTCAAATCCTTGATTACCAACGTCAATAGGCAGCTAGTTTGCTTGGGAGGGGCCCTCCATGGCTATGGCAAGACAGAGGAATGACAGTACAGCTCACCATAAACATATGTATCAAGCAAACTTCAAGAAAAACTGGTTGCTCAAGCTTGCCACCTCAAGAAAAATAGTTTTGAGTAAAGCTGGACATGGTGGGAAATAAATGTTCTCGTCTGTCTCATTACACAAGTGTCTTAGAGAGGTATTTGTGGGTCACTTCGGCACATAGAAAGGTCCCCTCACTCCCAAGATCAGTCAAGCTGTAAAGTCAATGAGATTAAAATGGATTATCTGTTTTCATCAAGCCTATATATCTTTTCTATGGTCATTTCCTGAAAATGTAGCAATCCAGGTTTAGAACTTTAAAGTCATAGAGACATGCACTTAGAAAATCATAGAGCTGTATGGGACTTGGAAATCATCTAATCCAGCCCCCAATTTGCAGATGAGGAAACTGAAGTTTCCCATTGCTAGGATTTTATACTTCTACTAGGCAGCCAAAGATTACACTCATTTCTTTACAAGCCAAAATGGTACTGTTGGCTCCATGGAGCTGGCGGCTAACCTAAAACCCATGGTATTTTTCATATAAACCACTACTCAGCTAGATTTTATTCCCCTCCACACCAGATTTATACCATTAATTTCCTAAAGTTTTGTTTAGGAGTTTATATTTTCCTTTTCCATTCCATTTTAACTCCATATTCCAATCTATAATTTAAATTTTATTCTGTGGTAAGCTTTTTAGTATGTTTGGGAAAGGGGAAGATCATTTGGTAATATGCACTTTGCAGTGTGCTTGCTATCTCATTTAATAGCTACATTGTTCTAAAGAAATCTCTAAAAAAAAAAAAAAGTGTTTAATTTGGAATTCCAACCACCTAGTTTTTCAGATTCTCAAGGAAGAGGGATAGCTTTTCTTCCTTGTTGCATGAAGGAGCTCTAGAATGGACTTCTCCTCCAAAGGGCAAAAGAACATTCTCACAGCTCATCTCCTACTGGGAACTCGTGTACCTAGGGTAATGCAGTGGGGGGAAAAAAGACTACCCTCTAAACTCCAGAGTCCAGCAGGTTTTTTCATGTCCATTTTCATGTAGCACTTAATAGTTCATCTTTATTCAAAGAAAAGGAAAACACTAATTTGAAAAGATTTATGTACCCCTATGTTCATTGTAGCATTATTTTTAATAGCAAAGATATGGAAGCAACCTAGGTGTGTATCAGTGGATGAATGGACAAAGATGATGTGATATACTAGTGTGTGTGTGTGTGTGTGTGTATGTGTGTATATATATATATATATATATATATATACACTAGTCAGTGTGTGTGTGTGTGTGTGTGTGTGTGTGTGTGTGTGTGTGTATGCTAGAGGCCTGGTGCATGAAATTCGTGCATGGGAGTGGGGATGTCCCTCAGCCCAGCCTGCACCCTTTCCAATATGGGACCCATTGAGGGATGTCCAACTGCACGTTTAAGCCCTATCCCAGTAGAATTGGGCCTAAACGGGCAGTCAGACATCCCTCTCACAATCTAGGACTGCCGGCTCCCAACTGCTCACTTGCTGCCTTCCTGATTACCCCTAACTGCTTCTGCCTGATAGCCTGATCACCTCCTAACCACTCCCCTGCCAGCTTGATTGATGAATAACTGCTTCCCTGCCAGCCTGATTGCCCCTAACTGCCCTCCCCTGCAGGCCTGGTCCACCCCAACTTCCCTTTCTTGCAGGCCTGATCCCCCTCAACTGCTCTCCCCTGCAGGCCTGGTCACCCCTAACTGCCCTCCTCTGTAAGCTTGATTGCCCCAACTGCCCTGCCTTGCAGGCCTGGTCCCTCTCAACTGCCCTCCCCTGCTGGCCATCTTGTGGTGGCCATCTTGTGTCCATGTGTGGGCAGGATCTTTGACCACATGGGGCAGCTATCTTGATCTTGTGTGTTGGAATAATGGTCAATCTTCATTTTACTCTTTTAATAGATAGGATAGAGGCCTGGTACATGAGTGGGGGCCAGCTGGTTTGCCCTGAAGGGTGTCCCAGATCAAGGAGGGGGTTCCCTTGGAGTGTGGGGCAGCCTGGGAGAGGGGCCTGTGGTGCTTTGCAGGCTGGCCACGCCCCCCAATGACCCAAGCAGAGGCCCTGGTATCTGGGATTTATTTATCTTCTATAATTGAAACTTTGTATCCTTGAGTGGAGGCCAGAGCCAGCCAGAGTGGGCAGGAAGCTTGGCTTCCTCCATTTCCAGGGAAACCCAAGCCTCCTGCTTGCTCCATGGCCACAGCCATCTTGGTTGGGTTAATTTGCATACTTGCTCCTGATTGGCTGCTGGACATAGCAGAGGTACGATCAATTTTCATATTTCTCTTTTATTAGTGTAGATATATATTAGAGGCCCAGTGCATGAATTTGTGCATGGGTGGGGCCAGCCAGCCTAGCCAGGGGAAGGGGACATGAGCAGTTGGCCTGCCTGCCTGCTGGTTGAACTCCTGGTTGAAGGGACAATTTGCATATCAGCCTTTTATTATATAGGATATACACTGGGTGGCCAGATTATTATGCATTCAGAGATCATAATAATCAGACAACTCAGTGTGTATATAATTTGAGTTGTGATATACACTAGGTGGCCAGATTATTATGCATTCAGAGATCATAATAATCAGACAACTCAGTGTGTATATATTTTCATATACAGTTCAACCAGCAGGCAAGCAGGCCAACTGCTCATGTCCCCTTCTCCTGGCTAGGCTGGCTGGCCCCACCCATGCACAAATTCATGCACTGGGCCTCTAATATATATCTACACTAATATATCTACACTAATATGTAAAAATGAAAATATTTCATTTTGTGTTTTTTTTATTGCTGCAATAAAAAATATATAATGAAATCTTGCCATTTGCAACAACAAGGATAGACCGAGAGGGTATTACACTAAGTGAAATAAGTCAGGCAGAGAAAGACAATTACTATATGGTTTCACTTACATGTGAAACTTAACAAAACAGACTCAATGAAACAGAGACCAAAAGGATGGTTACCAGAAGGGAGGGGGTGTGGAGATGGATGAAAATGGGAAAGGAATATAGTAAAAAATATCATGATAAGTTTACATGGTGACAGATGATTCTAGATTTGGCAGGGTGATTATGATGTAAGGTATAAAATGTCAAATCACTATATTATACACCTGAAATAAATATGACAATTTAAGATTGTATACCAACTTTACTTAAATTTAAAAACTAGGAGGGAAGAAAGGAGGTTGGGGAGGGGAAGGAAGGTCAATTGAATGGAAGAGTCTTAGACGATAGTGAAGTTCACAATGCTGATTAAACATCTTAGTACTTGCCCAGTGGGCATGGCTCAGTGGTTGAGCATCAATCTATGAACCAGGAGGTCATGGTTTGATTCCTGGTCAAGGCACATGCTGGGGTTGCAGTCTCGATCCTCAGTGAGGGGCATACAGGAGGCAATTGATCAAAGATTCTCTCTCATCCTTGATGCTTCTGTCTCTCTCTTCCTTACCCTGAAATCAATAAAAAAAATATATTTTTTAAATCTTAGAATTAAATTTGCCCATCCAAGAAACACCACATTTCCAGAGATGGGTCTGCCTTAGTATCCTTTCCACACTAGGCAGGAAGCAGCCTGCAGGAAGCATGACCTTAGCAAGAAGCAGTGATGGATTGGCAGTCAGTTGTGATCCTTTCTGAGAGGCCCATTGTCAGTACTGCCACATTATGCCACACTATCTCTTCAAACAGTTCTGCCGATTTTTTTCTTCAACAGATGTATTTACTGCCCTAGTTCAAACCTCTGTCATTGCTCACCTAGATGATTCTAATAATGCTTTAACTTATTTCCCTACTTCCAGTCTCAATACTCAAACTATTTCCTGCAACACTATCAGGACAATCTTTCTAATACATAAATCCAGCTATGACTATATCTGAAGAAGCCTGAAACACTAATTTGAAAAAAAAATGCACCCTATATTCATTACAGCATTGTTTACAATAGCCAAAATCTGGAAGCAGCCCAAGTGGATTTTTGTCCACTGATCTCAGTAGATCAGTGGACAAAAATCCTATGGTACATTTACACAATGGACTACTACTCAGCTGTAAAAAATAAGTAAATCTTACCTTTTGCAACAGCATGGATGGACCTGAAGAGTATTATGCTAAGTGAAATAAGTCAGTCAGATAAAGACAAATACCATGATCTCACATATTATATGTGGAATCTAATGAGCAAAATAAACAAAACAAAAAAAATACAAACAGACTCATAGAAACAGCTATCATAGGGGAGGGTGTTGGGGACTGGGTGAAAGAGGTAAAGAGATTAAGGAGAAAATACAAAACTCATTGATAAACAACAGTATGGTGATTACCAGAGGGAAAAGGACATGGGGGGAGGTAGGAGAGGATAAAGGAGGGATAAATGGTGATGGAAGGAGCCTTAACTTGGGGTGATGAACATACAATATACAGATGGTGTATTATAGAACTGTACACCTGAAACCCATATAATTTTATTAACCAATGTTACCCCAATAAATTCAATATAAATAAACAAATAAACAAACAAATACATAAATCCAGCCATGTCTTAACCCCGTATAAGGTGGGTGGAGACTTCATTTTGTCAATCTTGCAAAAGGTATAATGATCCTCTAGCATACAAAGGACAACAACCTCACCAGCTTTAATTAATTAAGTTAATTTCAAAATTGCCTTATAGTCTTTTTGGTGAGGTCATCATTATGATATGTATATAGGTGGTTATTTCAGTGACTATATGTCATTCATCTGCTTAAAAATCTTTCAAACATTTATAAGATAAAACCAAAGCTTTTAATCATGGTATATTAGGATCCCCAAGGACCCAGCTACTCCCTACTTCTCCAACATCATTCCTACTATTCCTTACCTGACATTTAATTATTCCAAAATACAGCACTGGTTTATTCATAGCTTTTGCTATGCTGTATCACATCACCATGTCTTTGTTTATACTCTTCCCTGTATTTGGAATGATATTTTCTCTTCTCCTTCTCTCCCTTTTGTCTATTTGAATCCCATTCAAGATTGGCTTGGCTGCTGCCTCCTTGTGGGGTAAGCTATCCGTAACTCATACACACCCCAATTCAAAGATCATTTCATTCAAATTCTAGCCCAATTCAGGAAGTCTATCTAAGGCACCCAAGGCAGAAAGTCATCAAAGGAAGAGCTCATGACTACATGAAGCAACTGGCTTTCGTCTGTGTTCAGGGCCACATACACCAGTCAAAGCTACTTCTTATTTTGAGTCTATCGGTTCCTGTTTCATTAGCTTTTCTGTGGATGGTGGTTAAAATAGTACCTAAGTGAAGCTTCAAGATGAATGGAGAGTTAGTAGTTGGGAGCTCATTGAGGAATTTCCTTGGCAGGTCCTAGAGAGGTGATGTCTAACTTTGAACTTTCAGATCTTGGGGAGTGGAGGGGAGGTGAGAGTGGTAGAAATGTGGATGAGGAAGGACAGAGCTTACCAACAAACCATTGGTCATTTCCTTCTGGTTGTAATTTCTGAACTTCCTAACTTTTTATTTCTGAACCCCCTACCTGTGACTCACAGATGTTTCAAGAGACCTTCTGAATGCCTGTGAACTTCAACAAGGGGAAGGCTTGAGTAGAAGAATGATGTAGCCTGTGGTAAACCACACAAGGGTTAGACTTTGGCCACAGTGACTGCAGTTACTAAGATTCCAAAGGTTTCCTAGTGCTTTTTGGTAAGTTTCTCTTTTTACAAGGCTGAAAAATTGCATCTCTAACTAAATATATAGATGGAAGATATCTGGTATGGAGAAAAAGATAGTGTGTTCTGATTCTGGGACTCTACATTTATTGCCATTACTGGATGAGTAACATGATGAACATGAGTGTTCTTTCTCAGTAGGCCTAGTATTTCCAATTTTCAATAGGCTCTGCCTGTTTTGTGCATTTCAGAAGGCTCAGCATGGTGACTAAGTAAACACCTGGGCATTGTCAAGTCAGACATTTACATGAAACATAGATATGAATCAATGTTGTTTGTATCATAATATTAGAAATGAAAACAATAAAAATCATACTGCCTATTAAGAATCATTAAGTTATCTTACAGCCACTGTTACTCTACAAACAGAACATACAATTACTTTTTTTATATCTTGAGTATAGATCAGTTGTAAATAAAAACATGAGAACAGAGTGAAGCAAGAAAATTAGTTCCACTCAATTTTTTAAGTTTAAATTTTATTTTTTAAGACTTTATTTTTCTAAAGTGGTTTTAGATGGATAATAAAATTGATAGGGAGGTACAATGATTATCCATATATTCCCACCCCTACATATGCATAGCCTTCCCATTATCAATATCACTAACCAGAATGGTACATTTTTTACCGAGGATGAACCTACATTGACACATCTGATCACCAAATGTCCATACTTTACCTTAGGGTCCACTCTTGGTGGTGTATGCTCTATGAGTTTGGGCAAAGGTACAATGACATGTAACCACCATTGAAATATCATTAGGAGGCCGGGACTGGTTTGGCTCAATGGATAGAGCGTCGGCTTGGGGACTGAAGGGTCCTGGGTTCGATTCCGGTCAAGGGCATGTACCTTGGTTGCGGGCATATCCCCAGTGAGGGGTGTGCAAGAGGCAGCTGATCGATGACTCTCTCTCATCGATGTTTCTAACTCTCTATCTCTCTCCCTTCCTCTCTGTATAAAATCAATAAAATATATTTTAAAAAAATAAAAATAAAAAAAAATAAAAAAAAATAAAAAAGAAATATCATTAGGAGTATTTTCATGGTATGATAAAAAAAAAAATCCAAAGCCATTATATTTTTAAATATAATATATACCAAAACCACACTAATGAAAACAGTTGGAATAGTACTAAAATAGATAGACAGATGCATGGAGAAAGGTAGACAGTCCAGATATATGGGCCCAGGTGCAAACAAAGTAAGTTTAGATAAAAGGAGCATTCCAAATCAGTAGGGAAAACATTCAGTAAATGGTGTTGAGATAGGTAGTTATGAAATCATAAAGTACTAGAATAAAACAGTGAATTTTGTATAATCTTGTCATGGAGAAGGCTTTTTCTAAGTGTGACATAAAAGCCAGAAGTCATAGAGCAAACAATTATAAATATAATTATAGTTGACCTTTGAACAATATGAAGGTTAGGGACACAGTAAAAAATCTCTGTATAACCTTTGACTCCCCAAAAACTTAGTTGCTTTTTGGTTTTCCCTCATACAGAGGGAGCTGGGCTATAAGGCGGAAACCCAGGGGAGCGCTAAAGGAAGTCCCAGAGGTGCGCACATTGCACACAGAGAACAGGTGGTTGACTGTGCCGCTGGATTGCCCTGGCAGGAGGGAGACAGGGGCTCCAGACTGCTCTGAACTCCACTGCCAACTGAACTGAACCCTAGACTGTTTGATAGCAGGCGAAACTCAAGGGCATCTTTCTCTCAGAGATGCTTGCAACGAGTACTGAAGGACCCTGGGGAATACTGAGACTCAGGAGCCTCATAGGGCGTGGCTGATGGAAGCCAAGGCTGTAGGCTCCACCCAGAAACTCCGCCCCATCCAAGCTGAGCACAGAGACTTTTAAGGCTACCAACTCAGGGAAGCTGCGAAAATGCTGAGACAAGGAGACAAATCACAAATGAAAGAAATGGAGGAAAAGAAGCAACTGGATATAGAGTTCAAAACCACGCTTATAAGGTTTTTCAAGAATTTCTTAGAAAAGGTTGATAAGACCTATGAGGATATGAAAAGGAATCAACTAGAAATAATAAGGGATCAACAAGAAATAATAAGGGATCAACAAGAAATAATAAGGGATCAACAAGAAATAAAGACTACATTGGCTGAAATTAAAAATATTATACAGAGTCCTAAAAACAGAATGGAAGATCGCAAGAATCAAGTCAAAGATTTGGAACATAAAGAGCCAGAAGACACTCCTCCACAGAAGCAAAAAGGCAAGAGAATCCAGAAAGTTGAAGATAATGTAAGAAACCTCTGGGACAACTTCAAGCGAACCAACATCAGAATTATCGGGGTCCCAGAAGATGAGAGAGAGCAAGATATTGAAAACATTCTGAAAGAAATAGTGACAGAAAACTTCCCCCACCTGGTGAAAGAATTAGACTTACAAGTCCAGGAAGCACACAGAACTCCAAACAAAAGGAATCCAAAGAGGACCACACCAAGACAAATCATAATTAAAATTTCAAGAGCAAAAGACAAAGAGAGAATATTAAAAGAAGCAAGAGCAAAGAAGGTAGTTACCTATAAAGGAGCACCTATACGATTGTCAGCTGATTTCTCAACAGAAACTATGCAGGCCAGACGGGAATGGCAAGAAATATTCAAGGTGATGAATAGTAAGAACCTACAGCCAAAAATAATCTATCGATCAAAGCTATCACTCAGAATCGAAGGCCAGATAAAAAGCTTCACCAATAAAAAAAAGCTAAAGGAGTTCATCACCACCAAACCAGAATTATATGAATTGCTGAAGGGGGTTCTTTTGGAAGAGAAAGTAAATAAAGATAAAAACTATGAACAACAAATACGTAACTATCAACAAGTGAATCTAAAAACCAAGGGAATTAAAAAACCTGATGAATAATATTAACTGTTGAATATAATAGAATCAGAGGTATGGAAGGGGAGTGGACTGATGATTCTCAGGGAAAAGAGGAGTGGAGGGTGTGGGAAGAGACAGAACATAAACTGTGCACCTATGGATGAGGACAATGGGGGTGGGGAAAGGGCAGAGGGTGGGGTAGGAATCTGGTGGAGGGGGGGGGGAATGAGGAACTTTTGTAATAATATGAACAATAAAGGTTTATTTTTTAAAAAATTGTATTTATCCTTTGAATCAGACAGCTCCCTGGTTCAAAAGTTGGCTCTTCAGGAAAGACTTCCCCTAGATCCTCTCTATAATTTATATAGACCTTTGTCATCCCACCTAACACACTATCCTGCAGTTAAGTATTTAGAGAAGTATGCAAATGATTCCCCCATCAGTGTGTAAGCAGAGACCCTGTCTCATTCATCTTTGGGTGCCTAGTATATAGCACGAGACAGGGTCTCTGCTTACACACTGATGGGGGACTCATTTGCATACTTCTCTAAATACTTAACTGCAGGATAGAGTGTTAAATATCTTTGGGTGCCTAATGTATAGCACATTTCTAAAGAGAAGAAGCATTCAATCCATTTTATAAATGAGTGGATGCATAAAAAAATGAATCAACCATACTACAGCAGCAGGTTTTTTTTTATAGTATGACATTTCTTAATTGAGTGACAAATCTGGTAAAATTTGCATCCCTCTTGGATTTTATCTTATCTCTACCTCAGTTCCCACACAATGGACACTACTAAAGCATTATAGTGAGGTTCTTAAAACAGTTACTTGAGTGTTACTTACTGTGCAGTTGGTGCAGCCTTGTACAGGGGAAGGCTAACTTGAAAACACACCAAGTCACTAAGTATATATCATTTTTATCTTGACAGTGTACTTGTAAGCAGATGGCCGAGTTTTTCTTCCTTTACATGAACTGTGTTTTCTTTGGCAAATTGATTAATGAGAACATTACTCATTTGCCCTGCTGTATGACATGTCCAATAACATTGTCATTATGTTTCTGGGGTGTTGGGTAAAAATACCCAGGAATTTACTACCAATGGAGTGACCACCTGTTTGCTGGGAACGTTAAAGAGAGAATTCTGGGGAGACAGCTCCCTGGAAGAATGCTGAAGGGGGTCTGATTCCACCTCCCCACAACAAGCTGTCCTTCCAAACTTAGCCATCGCACCTGTGGAAACAAGGGAACAGCTGTGCTGGGTACCTTAGTTATTGGATGGCTGGGGACTGAGTTGCCCTGCAGGCACCTGGAGAAACTGTGGAAATAGTTCTTTTTTTAAATATATTTTATTGATTTTTTACAGAGAGGAAGGGAGAGGGAGAGTTGGAAACATCAATCAGCTGCCTCCTGCACACCGCTTACTGGGGATGTGCCCACAACTGAGGTACATGCCTTGACCGGAATTGAACCTGGGACCCTTCACTCTGCAGGTCGGCGCTCTATCCACTGAGTCAGACCAGTCAGGGCAGAAGTAGTTCTTCCCAAGTCTAAAGGAGGGCAGAGCCCTGGGAGCTATCAAGCCATGCATCAGTGGTACCAAGAGAAGGAGATCTTGATTTAGGGGTAGAATCAAGGGAGAAAAAAAGGCATGAATGAGATCAGGGATGGGAAGTAGGGAGGAAGTACAATTGGAGAAAAGAAAACTGAGCAAGTGTGGCTGGTACTACTTACCTCAGGGATTTTACAGTGTGTGTGGTGGGGGTTGGGGGTGGTAATCAGAAGGATGAGGGTTACCATGAAGAGGAGGTGCAATCTTTTTCTCTGGAAGCTATAACTGGGCAGGAAGCTGTAACTGTGTTTGGGCCTCACCTGCAGCAGCCAGAACACAACAGATCAACAGACAAGTTCCGTGCTGAGCGGGAAAGGTGGCTCTCTAAGGAAATCACCAGAAGGCCTGATGCTTTCCAAGAGAAAACAGGACAAAATACTTCCCCCTCTCCCCCTTCCCTGAGCCAGGACCTGCTGTCTGAAAACACAAAACAACCAAAAACAACCAAACCGGTTTGGCTCAGTGGTAGAGCGTCGGTCTGCAGACTGAAAGGTCCCAGGTTCGATTCCTGTCAAGGGCATGTACCTTGGTTGCGGGCACATCCCCAGCAAAAGGCAGCTGATTGATGATTCTTTCTCATCGATGTTTCTAACTCTCTCTCTTCCTCTCTGTAAAAAATCAATAAAATATATTTTAAAAACAAAAACAAAAACAAACAAACAAAAAACAAAACAAAAACACAGGGCACAACTTAAGAAAGCCATGGGAAGAGGGAAAGAGTGAAGAGTGGAGGAGCAGGTAAAGGCTGGTGACCAAGGTGCCGAATACTCCAGAAAAGATCCACATTTCTTGCAGAACCCCTAACTGCGTGTGCATCAGCCAGCACGAGGCCATCTTGAAATGGCACAAACACATCTCAAGCAGCTTATCTGAGCAAGGCAGCATTACTTAAGCTAAAAGGACTTCCTAGTCAACTTTAGAGAAATATCTAGTGGCCAGAGCTTAAATGTAAAGTCGGTCTATGAAGTGTTCAATGGGAAATATGGACTCCTGATAAAAGTGGAAGGAGGGTGTTGCTGCTTTTGTGTCTTGAATCTCACCAACCTGAGGGCAGCAGGAGAGTTGGGAGAGGCCGGAGCAACAAACTCTTAAAACTTTCGCTTTCCTATGATCATTATAAAATGAGTCCTGTAACAGACTAGCTAGCTGCATAAACTGTTTCCTTTAGGGGAAACAAGGATCTGATTTAAATAAGAAAAATGAGAGGAACAAAGAGCTTAGTATTTGTGTGGGAACTAATGTCTACGCCTACACAAAGTTCCTGTGGATCACGGTGGTTGCAAGCCCCATCAGTTCTAGTAGAAGGTCCCAGACAATGTCCGTCAGCACCAAGTCCAGAACAGAAATGGAAACAGAATAATTTTTTCACTTCAATTAACAAACAAGCAGAAGTGTGATTCTTCATCCACATACAACGGGAGGTGTCACTGAGGCAGCTCTGGGGGCTGTCCCTGGAAAGAGAGGTGTCCGCGTCAGAAATTTCACAGGCCACTCAGGACTTCACAGGTATGGGGAAAGACTTGTTAAAACAGTACGTTTCATCGTGGTTAGGGAAAGGCTGAGAAATGGCATGGTGTAATCTATAAAAAACAAACAGTGAGGGCAGAATCAGCCTGGACTTGCTTACAAAATAGGAATAAAAGGGTGTCCTTTAAAACCCATTTGAGATACCCTTAGAATTCACATAGCAGCAATGATTTGGACACGGTTATAAATGACAGAGACAGATATGCAAGTAATTATTTCTGTTCCCATATCTAACTTTTAACGATAATGTTAGAACAACCATGCTGTTCTACCAGAGACTGCTTGTTCGTAATTCAGGGTGAGGGAAACGTAGGTTTACAGTTGTGAGTACGCAAAACACAGAGTTTATTCTTGTATTATTATTTATTAATTATTGTATTATTTCCCATATGAACAACTTTTCCCCCACTCTATACTGTTAGTAGAATTGGTCAGCTTCCATGTAGCAATACCTTCATTCCTATGAGCTAATTTTCATGCAAACATTTTTTAGAAACTCTCCAGCCATATTACTACTACTAATATTATGTTTTATCACACAGAATATTAGGTACTGTACCTTTCCAGTAACACATTAACAAAGAAGACTGATGACATTTAACACCTTCAGACTTAAATGTTTCTGGAAACAATTCTATACATAACCAAAAAGATTTAAAGATATATCCTGAAATAAAAGTCTTCTTATGTAAATCTAAGGCCTTGAAAATATGCTTTAAAATAATTATTTTTTTATTATTGATTTCAGAGAGAATGGGGAGAGAGAGATAGAAACATCAAAGATGAGAGAGAATCATTGATCAGCTGCCTCCTGTACTCCCCCCACTGGGGATCAAGCCCAAAACCTGGCCATGTGCCCTAACTGGGAATTGAACCATGACCTCCTGGTTCATAGGTTAGCACTCAACCACTGAGCCACGCTGGCTGGGCAAGAATTCTTAACCTAACTATGTAAATGAGTAAAAAAAAAATAAAATGGAGTATGTGTTACCAAATAGAAAAATCAGAATATCATAATATTAAAAAGTAATGCCAGAAAGAAACGGTTGAAGGTATTTTCATCTGGCAATAGACAGCACCTAACAAGAGGCAGAAAATATTAACACTTAAATTCTCAAAAATATTATTTGTGTTTTAAAAAAAATATCTTTAGGATCATAAGTACATCTGATAAGGTCTCAATAGTAAATTTTAGGGTCTCCCCCCCCCCCCTGCTTAGAAATAGGGAAGATTGAAGCAAAATTTGAAGCAGTTAGGATTATTCACAATTGAAGAAATGGTTCCCCTGCTGCTTTCCTGAAGTGTACAGGTACCAAAACCACATGTCCTCCTGGACAACCTAGGATTATCCAGGCTTTTGCTTCTTAAAAATGCGAGCTCTGGAAGAGGAGCCCTGTCAGATTTTCATTCAACAAACAGTTCTGGTTTACCAACTCTTACATGGAAACAACCACCTCAGAAGTGAACTTTGATTAAAGAAAGCTGCTTTTATAAAGAGTTTTTTGAGCAATAAATGCAGGCTTTTTTTTTTTGTGTGTGTGTGTGTGTGTGTGTGTGTGTTTGTTTGTTTGTTTTTGGGGGGGGTTCTTGTATTTTTTTGTTTTGTTTTGCTTTGGTGTGTCTGTGTGTGGGTGTGTTTTACTTACTCTATGACATGTACCATGGTAAGTTTAAGCTTCTTCAGGTCTGAGTCAATAGAATAAGATGTGCTTGTTTAATGTGTTTCTATTGAGTAAATCCTCAGGAGAATTATGAAAGAAGGAACCTGGTCACTTGTTTCTTCATCTCCCCCCTACCTCCCCTGACCTCAACCCTACAGGTATCCAGTGTTGACTTGTTTCTCTTTAAATACTTAAAGTCCTACCACAGCAAACATATCTACTCAAATCTATCCCCTTTTTATAACACCTACCTTTTAAAGTCATAGAATTTTCTTCTTCTACACCTAAACCCCCTATTAAACTAATTGTTAGGTAACAAATAAAAGGGGGAGAAGGGACACATTCATACTAAAGCATAAATGACTGAGTGGTGCTTAGTAAGCTATCTTTTACAAAAGGGTAGTTCAGTTTTAAACAGTTGCCTACAGACCAAATAAGTAAATTTTCTACTAGTTCCTCAAATAAGGGCACACTTTATTCTTTTCTACTAAGAGAAGTAAAATATATGGCTTGGGAATAACAGCAGTATTTTAAGTGGGGATGATAGTTGGGACAACATTAAGAAAAGTTGTTGAGTTTAAGAAGGTTTCGGTATATGGGTGAAGGGGAAGAGGTAAGGCAAACTTTGAACATGGAAGGTTTTGGTTCCTGGAGCTTCATTTTCTCTTCCTTGTTTTTATGCTGATTGTGTCTCTTTTTCCTTCCTTCTCAACAGACCGTTTCAATCCTTCTTGGAATTATTTATTTATTTTGCTCCTGCTGACAAGCTGGAGGCTGAATTATGTGCTCAGTCTGAAAATGTTCCTTTAGGCTCTTGCCTCTGAACTTTCTAGCCAATGCAGAGTAAATAGGTACTGTGCTGTATGCAAATGTAGGCATATTTGTCTGAGTAGGCCAAAGGAGGGAAGGCATTTTGCAAAATGCCTTTAGAACAGAAACAAACTCTTGAGATGAAATATTTTTAAAGCCTCATGAAAAGAAACCAAACTCTTCGGGGACAAAAAGTACAGAGGAATACTTATCTATACAACAAACTGGGAGAAAAACCACACACGAAGCAAGACGTGACTAATACTTCAGCAGTGAGCTCACCTCAAGCATTTCATGAATTTCACATGACCCACCCACTTTTTCTCGGTACCTCTCCAGATTACCATATCAGCAGCAATAATACCCTGTTGTTCTGAGTGCCAGATTTACATATCAACGTGGCCATGGCATTCCTGAATGTAGAATATTGTATTGTTCCCCTTGTTTGTGGTTTCTATAAGGTTAATTTTTGTTCCCTTTACCCTCCTCACTTAATCTCATGCCACCCCCTACCTCTCTTCAATCAGAGGTTTGTTTTTTTCTATGAATAGTTTTCTCTTTTCTCATTTTCTGTGTCAAAATTTGAACCATCCACAAATTCACGGTACATGGTTGATTTTTAAATTTTTATTACTCAGCTATAGATGATCGGCTCTTTAAAAAGATTAGCCAGGGACAGAAAGTAAAGCTGGTCACTTCTAGGATGGCTGTGGGATACCTTCTTTCTCAAACATGGAAAGTTAAGATGGGTCAGAAGTTACGATGGTAGAGTTCATGGCCACCTTTGTTTCTTTCTTGGCAGGCTTTGTTTTTAATTATCTCTATTTCTAGTTTGGAGATGGGGGAAAATCTCCACGTCAGAAATGAGCCAAGCAACTTTCTTTTTTCTTTTTTTCTTTTCTTTTTTTTTTTTTTTTTTTTAGCAACTTTCATTTCCAATGAAAGTTTGGAAAGGGCTTAGATAATTTTTTAAATTCGTAGACTCTCATGTGTCAGATTTAATGGAAAACCAGCTGGAGCCTAAGAAACTATTTTAATGAGTTTCCTTTTTCTCTGATGTTTCCCCAGAGGCATGTGCCAAGCGGGCCCACGTGGCCTGGGGAGTAACATGATCGTCTTGGCTCTGTTTAGACACCTGTGCTCTTTTAGCCTAGTGGTGAGAAGAACAAGAGAGAGAGAGGGATGAGGGCATGGAAGGCAGGCAGACTTAGTGGGCGTGGGTGTGTGCCATGCTGCTGAGGAATGGCACAAGAAACTCCGCAGCAGCAGCAGAAGCCTGATGCGTCCTGGGCCAACAGTGCCTCTGTGTGGGGTGTCTGAGAGTGCATGAAATGTGTCTGTGAGTGTGCTGGGGAGGGAAAAGTGGGGGGAGGAGAAAATATGCATTTTTAAAAGGGATTGCATGCCTTGGAGGTTCTTTTTGAGAAGGCGATATAAGGGGGAAAGATTAAAAACCATGAATTTGTAAAGTATGCCTACGAGTCGGAGAGCATATTTTTCTTCTAAACTTCTTCCCACTCCTTAAAGGAAATTCATTTGCTGTGTTCACTTTTCCTTTTCTGGCAATCAGTCTGATGCTTGGATCTCCCTACCCACTTAACACAGAGGTATTAAACTTGATCTGTATTATTTTTCATCAGGTGCCTTGTTTAATGATTCTTCGCTGTTTCCTGTGTGTGTGAATTTCTCCTTCCTGGATTACAAAGTTCTTGAGGGTTTATACTTATGGAAGTTAACATTCATTCTTGTTCTCCCTCACCAATTTGTTACCAATCCTGGGCATTTCTCTGCAAATGTTGAACATATGACTACACAATACTTTTTCATAAGATTTTCTTCCAATTACAATGTCTTCTTTTTAAAAAAAAATATATTTTATTGATTTTTTACAGAGAGGAAGAGAAATAGAGAGTTAGAAATACCAATGAGAGAGAAACATCAATCAGCTGCCTCCTGCATACTCCACCCGACTGGGAATGTGCCCGCAACCAAGATACATGCCCTTGACTGGAATTGAACCTGAGACCCTTCAGTCCACAGGTCAACAATCTATCCACTAAGCCAAATTGGTTTCGACTATAATGTCTTCTTTTATGATGTGATTAAGTTTATTTTTATAAATTAAAAAAAATTAATAAAGTATTTCCACTCTTTCTAAAGTGTTTATATTTTTAAATTTTAATTCCTATTTTAATTGTGTAATGTATCATATGTACAGAAATACAAAGAGGATACCACAACATACATCCCAACTAACAGATTTAACATATTTGCTTCATCTCTTTAAAAGTTAAACATATAGCCAACCACCCAGAAACCTTTGAATCTCAGGCCCCCTTCCTCCCTAGAGAAAACCACTCTTCTGAAGCTGGTATATATACACGCTGCCCCTGCAAGTTTTTAGATTCCCACTGCTTGGTTCAAAGAACCTTAGGTACTGGCAATTGTGTCTGTGAGCTGCTCACACCCGGCCAAGCATGGGTAGTTAAGTTCCATTACCAAGGGCTGGGTGCATATTTTTTATTGAATTTCTTGGGGTGACATTGGTTAATAAAATGATATAGGTTTCAGGGGTACAATTCTATAATGTATCATCTGTATGTTGTATTGTGTGTTCACCACACCAAATCCAATCTTCTTCCATCACCATTTATCCCCCCAATGTCCTCTTCTACTTCACCTCATCCCCACTTTGCCTCTGTTAATCACCATACTGTTGTCCAGGTCTATTGAGGGTTAGTGTGTGTGTGTGTGTGTGTGTGTTTTGGCTTAATCCCTTCACCTTTTTCACCACCATCCCCCCAACAGCTGTCAGTCTGTTCTCTATGAGTCTGCTTCTATTTTATTGGTTAGTTTATTTTGTTCATTAGATTCCACGCATGAGTGAAATCATATGGTTACTGTTCTTGTCTTTCTGACTGACTTCACTGAGCATAATGCTCTCCGGGTCCATCCATGTGGGCGCATTTCTGTCGTGGGAAGGAGAAGTGGCAGAGAACTAACCCAGGAGAAAAACAGTTCCACTTTGACGAACAGGGCTTAACAGCAGCAAAGGCACAGGGAGGAGGCAAAGTGAGGGCAGGCTGGGCTCAGGATGAGGAGGCTGGGAGGTGGAAAGGGACTCTTGGAGGTGTTGAACAAGAGGTATTAGGTAAGGAAGAGGAAGAGAGCCTGCACTGACACCGACTTTTGCCCCCTTGATCCTCAGAGAGGATGTAGCTAGGCCCAACAGTCCCTAGCCTAGCATGCCAGACTCATTACCAACCTCATGACCTGCCCAGGCCGTATTGACTTGGAAGAGGTTGCCTTCTTCACAGCGCCTTTGGAGGACTGACTGTACAGATCAGACAGATATGACTCAACTTGCCTATTAGTACTTACTCTTACTCAATTTGGAGTTGCCAAATAAAACAGGAGACACCCAGTTAATTTTCATTTTCAGACAAAGAACAAATACTTTTTTTTTTAAGTAAGAATGTGTCTCAAATATTACATGGGACATACTTATACTACAAAAGGTATTATTCTGAAAACCCAATTGTAAGTGACTGTCCTGTATACTTACTGCTGAATCTGGGAACTCTATCTCAAATTGAATTTTGGAAGAGTGTAAAAGGAATCAAAGGGCTCTTCAGAATAACATTAATGAACACACAACTTTTGTCAAGTCCTCAATGGCCTGATATAGGCTTATACAACAACGAGCTCATGGACTTTATTAAATCAAGAGGGCACAAGGACACTCATTTTTTTAAATGGCTTTATTGAGATATGATTCACACACCATAAAATGTACTCATTTAAAAATATATATATAAGTGGGTTTTAACATGTTTACAGGGCTGTGCAGCCATCCCCAAATCAATCTGAGGACATCTCATCACCTCAAAAAGAAACCCAGGATCCATTAACCATCACTCCCCCAACCCAGCTCCCCTTCCTCCTTGTTGTTCCCCAACCCTTGCCCCCGCCAACCACTCAACTGTCTGTTTCTTTAAACTTACCTATTCTGGACATTTCTTTATAAGTGAAATCTACCATATGTGGCTTGGCTTTCTTGTCTGGCTTCTTTCATTTTTGCATGTTTTCCCAGGCTTATCCACATTGAAGCACGTCATCAATACTTCGTTCCTCTTTAGGGTCTGGTACTATTCCTAACAATACGCTACAATTGGCCATATTCACTCATCCACTGAAGGACACTTGGTTTGCTTCCACTTTCGGACTATTATGAACAAAGTTTCTAGGACAGAACAGTCAAGTGCAAGTTTTCATGTGGACATGTGTTCCCACTTCTCCGGGAATTGCCGGCCATATGGTAACTCTAATATCGTAAGGAACCTCCAAATAGTTTCCCGAAGCAGCCGCGCCTTTTCAATAAGAAACCTTCCGGGGGTTCTGGGGGTCCCCACCTCAGGGCTGCCTCCATAGGGCCCCAGACTCCTTCCTCCCGGTGCCCAAGCCGCTGGGACCCCGAGGCCCAAACCTCCCAGGGAGCGATTGTGGGAAACGCAGTGAGGGCCTCCCGCCCGGCCCCGCCCGGTCCCGCCCTCGCAATGCTCGCAGCAGGAGGAAAACAGACGCTTGGCGGAAGCCTTGTGGACATTGTAGTTCCCTTCCTCGTCTGCCGCGTACAGACTGGGGAAAGGGAAAACTACAATCCCCAGAACCCCGCGGTGCTACGGCGGCCGGAGGGGGCCCTTCCGCGCGTGCCTCTCCCCCCGCCCACCCCAGTGTCCCGGCAGCTCTCCAGGGCGCCTGTAAACACACCCAGACTGTCATGGAGGGGGCGGAGGGGGCGGTGGCGGCGAAGGGAGGCGTTCTGGGCCGCCTCCAGGGTCCGCTCTGCCATTCCTGAACTGGTCCCTCATCCTCCCCGTGACGGTGGCATCAGGGAAGCGAACTGTTAGGCGAGAGGAGGCAGTCAGAACCATACCCCCTTCTTCCCCCGGGGCGGGGGCCGGGCCGGGCCCGGCCGGCGGAGCTGGGAGGGCAGGGGGAGGGAGCGCCTGGCCAGGCTGGCCTGCCTGCCGAGATGGATGACAGTAAGGTAAGTCCTGTGGTTTGCACGCGCAGCTGCCGCCGCCGCCGCCGCCGCCGCCGCCTGCTTGTCGCTAAGCTGAGTGCGGGTCCCGCCGCTGAGCCTTAGCTCTGTAGTCCGTGCCAGCACCCAAGAAGCACCTGCCTGAGCTGCCCCCGCGCCTTCAGCTAGCACCCCAGGGCCCCCACCCACCCAGGAACTCAGGAGGCAGCGGGCCGTGTTCTTTCAAAAGGGGCCCTCTCCTCCGGGAACTGTTCACTCTTCAGGGCAAAAGCCTGTGTGTCAGCTTTTCCAGGTAGTGCCAACCCCAGTCCCTTGACTTGCCTACCGAGATCAGTGAAGGAATTATTTTTGCTTTCCCTTTTTTGCCTTCCCTTGCCCCCGCCCCGGCTTTCTCTAGTTGGGAGATCTTTAACTAGGACACCCTGAACCAGCCCTATTTCCCTTGACTGTTCCCCTTTCTTCTCTCCTGCGCCCTTTACTCAATGCCCCATTCATATAATCAGTTCACTCCCCCTCTGAGCTATTTTCCTGTGGTTGGTTGGAACACTTTGCTGAGCTCCTGTTGCTATTCGTCCAGAGTCTGGAAGCTAACCTCCTCTGGAAAGGCTTCCCGAAGAAACGTAGTGAATTCTTTCTTGTTAAATCGATCGCTAATATCCCATTGTAACCCCCTTTCTCTATCCAAATCAGTTATCCTTGTGATGATAAGAGCAGTGTTCATGATTGGTCATTCACATGTGTATAACCTTTTTGTCTTTATGTCTATCCACATTAGTGTTGACCAGTTTTATTTCATGGAGATAGGGATGGTCAGCTTATTGATCATCAGACTTCCAGAAATTGCCAATTTTTGAAGTGGGACTTGCTCCTTCCCTCTGCTATCCAGAGGTCTGACTTTCTACACTCTCCAGCATGATGCTGGAGGTAGTCCTATTCTTGGTTTGGGTGTCCCTTTCCCCTTCCAGGTAACATTTTTGCTGCTGTCCAGTTTTGGTTTCACCTATCAATCAGAGAGACTGAAAAGATTTCCAGCTTCTCTGTACTGCTTGTGTTGTTCTACATGATCTCCTCTTCCTGTTCCGGCAGAAGGCTCTGAGAAAAGGGATAGAAGGGAAAGTCCAGCACAGTACTCTGGAATTGGGACTCACCTAGAGAAGCAGTCTGCTTGTGAAGTAGTAAGTCCCACCTAATAGGCAGTGGTCTTTCCCAGACAGAGAGGGGGAGTTCTAAACATTCCAGAAAAATCAGAAAACTTTTCCAGAAAGCTTCTGCTAGCTTGCTCTTCAGTGTTAATTTAGAAATTAAATCCACATACTGTATCCATTATCTTTCCCAGAAAAATCATGTTATGGTTCTTTAAGAATGCCAAAATAACATATTGTTCTCACAGAATAGTCTACATCATTTTCAGTTGTTTCCTTTTCACACCTTTGAAACATTTAATAACTTTCTCAAAGTCTTCAATAATCTCAAAGAAGTCCAAGAAAAATGCTTAAGATTTTGAGTTATTTTACTTCCCTATAAAGTCACCTAGGAGTTATTTCTAAAACAAGCAAACTATTAGAGGGTATAAAATTTTATTTTGTTTTGCCCAGAAGAGTGAAATTAAGTTATGGGGGTAGACTATTCATAACTTACTTCCTCTAGGGTTTTCCAGGTACACAAAATAAATTGGGTTTTCACTCTTTATCAATTCATTGTTTTTATAAAACAATTTAGAAACCTTGAGTTTCTTAAATCTTTAATAAGTGTGGAAAGTAAAATCCATTTCAGATGTCAGTGGATGAATAGTGTCCCTGTGAACACACTACTTTCACCTTGACTGCATGTCATAGGTTTGGGTGAGTAATATTTAAATGCCATGTACAGAAAGACTGGGCTGCTTTCCGAAGTCAGACTGTGAAACAGCCCTTAAGTAATAAGGCTTCAGCAGGTCCAAGGTCTGCCTTTCTCTGTTGCAGTCCTACAAAACAATTGTCTTCCTAGTACATACAGACATCCATACTCACACACATAACACACTTCTTCCTCACATTATGTATGGGTGATGGAGTCTCAGGTTCCATTGCTCCCTGAAGGGAAGATGGTGAGGACTGGGGCTTGGGAGTGTGGGAGCAGAGCTGGTGAGAGCACACAGGATGACAAACACTGACAGCTAGGGCAGGGCGACAGGAAGAGGATGAAGCGAGCAGGAGCAGCAATGATAGAAAGGCAGTATTTGAATGAGCGGGTCAAGAAACGGTTGATGATAATGGGAGGTCCTCCCTTTATAAAGATTCTGTATCCCGAGTTGTTTTCATCAGTGGTGATGAATGAGTTTGCCAAGAGCTCTCCACATTCTGCCTCCTGGAGTAAGAGCAGGACAAATCCGAATGTGGGTGCAGCTTTGCCTCCCAAGTGTCTAGGATTGTGCCTGATACGGCATAGAGTACTGGTTGTCATTAATGATTGAATTGAATTGGAACAGAGTGGCATTACAGAGAATGCCCTCATGTACCTGGACTTCATTAATGTGTTTCATTGAGCCAGCCAGAGTATGCAGATGATAACAAATAGGAAAATAAAGCAAGAGCTATATTGGATATCTAAAACAGGGCTTGGGAAAGTGCTAAGTAGCAGAGTTCAAATACCGAGTAGATCTCTATTAGGTTAGGAAGGAATAAATCTTGGCTAAGTTATTTTAATTTTAACTTAAAATTAAACATTAATTAAATGTTAATTAAATGCCACCTTCTTCACAGGCTTTGTTGAGGATTAGAAATAATGCCTCGAGTACAGACTATAACACAATAGACACTCAAAAAATGTTATCATTATTGTATTACCTCAAAGTGACTTCCTTGGTCCTCAGCATAGGGTAGTAGGCACCTAACATGCTCCTTTTACTAGTTCTTTTTAAAAAATATTTTAATTAATTTCAGAGTGGGAGAGAGAGATAGAAACATCAACAATAGAATAATTGATCTGCCGGGACCGGTTTGGCTCAGTGGATAGAGCGTCGGCCCGCAGACTGAAAGGTCCCGGGTTTGATTCTGGTCAAGGGCATGTACCTTGGTTGCGGGCACATCTCCAGTTGGGGGTGTGCAAGAGGCAGCTGGTCGATGTTTCTCTCTCATCGATGTTTCTAACTCTCTGTCCCTCTCAATTCCTCTCTGTGTAAAATCAATAAAATATATTTTTTTAAAAAAAGAATAATTGATCTGCTGCCTTGTGCACATTCCCTATTGGAGATTGAGCTCACAACCCTTGACTAGAATTGAACCAGGGACCCTTCAGTCCCCAGGCCCATGCACTATCCACTGAGCCAAACCAGCTAGGGCACATTTTACTAATCCTTAAGTGCATACTGTTGTGTAACTTTTGCGGTTCTGTTTACTCCTGCACTATCCTTTGCTCCTAACTATGCCCCCAAATGGGATAGGTGCAATGGGATGGGACATGAAGTGAACTTAAACCGCTGGTCCGCAGACCACTGGTGGTCCATGAGGTCCGAAAGGTTGGCAACCGTTGCTCTAAACTAGGGGTGTCGAACTCAATCAGAGAAGGGGCCAAAATCTAAAATCCAGCCTAAATCGCGGGCCGAATGGTTTACTGAACAGTCATAAACTGTCATTGTGATGGAAACGCAGCGGAGTGCAGTGATGACAGCGTGGTGCAGGCCACATTGCAAGGCCTGGCGGGACGGATTTGAACCGCGGGCCTTGTGATTGACACATGTGCTCTAAACTGTCAGATTATGTGAGAAAGGAAGTCTCCTGAGCCCACCTGCATGTCCACCTCTACAAAAGAGTGCTTGTTCTTATGAAAGCCTTTTCTCCCTGACCTGCCCCATTCAGTTACAAAGAAAATTGAAATGTGATCTTTTCAGAGGCTTTGATCATAAACAGAAGGTTTGTGTTTTAAATTCGACTTTTATGTTTATTGAATGAATGAATGAGTAAATTGAAATATCCTAGACCAGATATGTTCTTGCCGCAGACTATCTACCTAATAAAAGAGTAACATGCTAATTGACTGTACCTTCGTGACACCTGACACCCACCAGCCAATCAGGAGTGAGTATGCAAATTAAAGCTGGCATGTTAATTAGCATACACAGATGCCAAGCGGCTGGAGGTAGGGCGGGAAGCAGGCATTTCGCATCACCCCAGCCCTCGGGGCCTCTGGGCAGCATGGGAAGGCTGGAGCGGAAAGGCAGTGCCAACAACCAGGGGAAGGAAGGCCCATTCTTGCACAAATCTTCATGCATCGGGCCTCTAGTAAATTGATAAAAGACCACCATGCTTTTTTGCCCACCCTGACAGTGTAGGGCATCAAGTTCCAATTGAGACAAGACCGGTTTGGCTCAATGGATAGAGCATCGGCTTGGGGACTGAAGGGTCCCGGGTTCGATTCCGGTCAAGGGCATGTACCTTGGTTGCGGGCATATCCTCAGTAGGGGGTGTACAAGAGGCAGCTGATTGATGACACTCTCTCATCGATGTTTCTAACTCTCTATCTCCTTTCCTCTCTGTACAAAATCAATAATATATCTTTTAAAAAAAAAAGTTCCAATTGAGGTACTGATGAAAGGGTGGCCAGCTGTTTGTTACAGTATGTTTCTGTGGGCTACTGTTCGCCTCCATACTTCCTTTCCATCTGCCTAACCCACAGTTACCTAAAAGTGAGGTTTCTTACACCTTCCTTAGGTTAGAAGACAGGTTCTTTTGTTCCATTCAGTTGTTGTGAGTAGTGCTAGTTCTTGCAAAAATTTTTAAGTTGATCAAAAAAATCTCTTTGACATTCCCAGACCTGAGCTTTGGCCCTTGAAGTCCCCTTAGCTTTCCTTTACAGTTGGAGCTACCCTCCTTGGAAGCACCACAATGCTCAGACATATTCTGCCTTTTCTGTTTTTCTACTCCATCAATACTTTCCACAAGACTAACACAGAAGAGCCAGCTCATCTACTAAATAAATACCTGACAGCAGATATTAATATTTTAATGTGCCTGCCTTTCCCATCTAGGTTACATGCACATTTTAACCAGGTTGCCTCTACAGATAGTTTAACCTTAAGGGGTAATTTTATTACTATACAAACCATAATTGAAATTGAAGTTTAAATAATGTTTTGCTCTTCTCAGAAAAGTTTTTTTTTTTTTTTTAATTATCAGACATTTGTTGGACACTGAATATGTACAGGCACTGTGCTAGACAGTAGAGATACAAAGGTCAATAAGAGTTCATAACTATTCTTTGGAGCTTACATTTCAGTGGCCAAGGCAGACACATAGGAAGATAATTACAATATAGTGAAGTAAGAAATGAGGGCAGTAGAGGCAAAATGGTTTCGGGGCACTGGAATGGATGCCTAATGGTTTGGTTATGTCAGTCATGGTTCACACAGTAGGAATGAACCTGTAAGGAAGAATAGGAGTCCCCCAGAAAATCAGGGAAAGGGAATATCCTGTTCTAAAGCTTATTGCACCTGCAAATAAGTATTCTGTCCCAAGCTAGAGCAGGAATTGGCCAATTCTCTGTAAAGGGACATTAAAGTTATTTTAAGCCACCAAGTTTGTGGTAATGGTTACAGCAGCCACAGGAAACTCACATGCTGGATGTGGTGACCTAGTAAGCAGTGCTAAGCCAAAGGTCTTCACTTGAGCTTGAGAGTGACATGGCCAAAAGGCCATTAAAGTTCACCCTCCCTGTAATGATCAGGTGTTACTCTTAAAACGAACCAATACACTAAATTAAAAATGCGATCATCATAAGCTGAAAAGAAAGGTTCCTTTGGCAGCTCTTTGCAAGATGGATTAACTAGGGAAGGGAGGAGTGGGGGAGGGAGACCCATTGGGAACCTATTGTAATAATCCCTGAGATCCCTGCCTAATGTAGGTGGTAGGAATAGAGAGGAGGAGATTTTATAAAGTAATAAATTGGCATGACTACAGTGGGTGGGTGTGGAGAGTCACAACAAAAATTTCAAGGAAGCATAAAATGAACAGGTTTGTTAACCTCACCACTGCCTTCCCAGGTGCCTAATGCCACAGTGAGCTGGATTAAATGAATGACTACATAGCATTAATATAGCAGTGTGTACTTAACACCTGTCAGTTTTTGGTAGAGCCTTTTTGGGGAACTATATGTGCAAGTTAAAGAGTATTACCTAGGAACCTAGGGAGAATAGTCATGCTTGATGACAGCGAGTTATCGTATGACAGTGAGTTACCGTATGACAAGTTGCTATAATGCAAATCAGAGGACTTGGGTCTAGCCCCTTCTCTGACATTGAAAATCTCTGAGCTAAAATTTTGTCATAAAAAAAAAAATTGGTTATCTATGCAATAAAGAGATCGCTATGCATATCTGCATGTGTATCCACTACCAGCACTCCTGTAGATACAATTATCCTGTCATTTATAATATTATTGGTGTGTGTGTGTGTGTTTTTTTTTTCTATCTGCTGTGTTTCACGAGTCTAAATACATTAAAAGTAAGGACCCTATCTTATATTGATATTCCTGGAGTTTGACAGTGTTTGGGGGCATAGTGGGTATTCAATAAATGGTTGTTGGATAAATGAGTTATTGTTCCCCTTTCCCTGAAAAAGATGAGGATTGTAGGGTTTACCTCACCTGAAATGGTAAAATGAGAGAACATGTAGAGTGCCTAAGTCAAGGCCTTGTCCACTGTGTGTGCTCCCTCTTTGTACCCCCCGATTTAGCCCTGCATTTATGTTGTTCTTGTGCCTAAAGTGACTCAAGCCCCTTTGAAACAGGATTTAATCTGGTCCCTGGAAATCTCCTCTTCTCATAAGCCCCTAAAGAGCCTGCAGCTATAGTCATGCCCCCTCTTCCTGAGGAAGTTAAACCTGTTGACTGGGAAGCCTGTGCCCTCTATGCTCAGACCTTTGCAAACTATTCTGTCTTTCTCTGTAATGGCTAAATTTAGAATTATCAGGAACTCTCTCTTGGCTGAATCCAGTCGTTTTTTTCTTAATTCCCAGGCTTTTTGAACACATAAATTAGAAACATTCGAAAATCATAAAAAATACAGGTGAGGAAAAAAAGCTTCCTCACAGAAGAAATAGGAGAAAGCAAGGGGGCACTGTGGTTATCACTGGATTTGTGAAAATTTTATGAAACATAGGTACGAATGACTTTTGGCCCAGGGATATTTAAGGAATTTGTGAGGTTGGTTTCAGTTTTAGTTTCTGGTTCCTAGTTTCTAATTAACTTCTCCTATTCGTCCTGCCATCTTTATGGCTTATGAAATATATAAAGTTTCATTGACTACTGTAGTTGGCAACCTAGTATAGTAACCTACATGTGTATAATAACCTTTCCTTTACAAAGTGCTGTCACACATTATTACACTTAAAATTTAAAATAATTCTGTGATATACTTGACTTTTGAAAACTGTACACTGATGAAGTTTTAGCTTGCACCAAAAGCCAAAAATTTTATTTATTCCTGAGGAAAAGTTAAGCTAGAGAGGTGGTGTTATGTGACTTAAAATTTTACAGGAGGTGATATAAAATACAGGAACCCTGGATTAATTTACTCTGCCTTTCTAATAAAAGGGGGAATAAGATAGTTCCAATTTAAATATTTTGCTACCATGAAAACTAAACAAAGGGTTATAACTTCTGTTTGATTTTTATGACTGTGCTAGGTGTGTTTCAGAAATCAATGAAATCTGTGAAGTACTCTGTGTTCTCTTGTTGGCTTCTCAAAGCAGCCACTCCTGCATTAATTAAAATCGGCAATATAGATAGTGTTGTGTGATGACTCATTTTACAACATAAAGAATAGATGTGGTTACCATTTATTTCTCTATAGACAGGAGTTTCCGCTGTAAATATATTGTTTTTTAAAAGCTGTAGCAAAGCAAGTACACTTTGTTTTAATTAAGGCGATTTCAAAATGCTTTATTAAAATTGTGCAGTTGAGCCGAAACTGGTTTAGCTCAGTGGATAGAGCATCAGCCTGCGGACTGAAAGGTCCCCGGTTTGATTCTGGTCAAGGGCATGTGCCTTGGTTGCGGGCACATCCCCAGTGGGGAGCGTGCAGGAGGAGGCTGGTCGATGTTTTTCTCTCATCGATGTTTCTAACTATCACTCTTCCTTCCTCTCTGTAATAAATCAATAAAGTATATTTAAATAAATAAAGTTGTGCAGTTGATAAGCATAATTTAGCCCAGGGTAATATTTGGATCAACTAGTCATCCTGGAATTGCTAATCAAATATTTGACCCTGAGGGAAAATTTCCTGAGATATATATTATTATATTGGAACAAAGACATGATGATGCAGAATAGAATAGCTTTAAAAGACCAGTTTTTGAAAAGTTGAAACTAATTTGGGAGTAGTACTGAAGCAGCTAGCTTTCAAGATGGTGGTGGGAAGGAAAGACTTTTTCCCTCTTCAGTTTCATTTCAGAGCCATCCTATAAAATGCTAGATGCAGTGGCTAACCATCATGTTATAAAACAGGGTCTGGTAAATGTGGCTGATCCACATTTAAAGTGTGGTTTTTCTTGACCCAACCATGATACTTAGTAATGATCTGATTTTTATAGGGCATTGTTAGTGTGTGATATTAATAGTGATTTCAAACAAATCCTTTGAGTTTTGTTACCTGGGAAGATTTCTACAGGTATTCTAATGACCTGTCAGCATTTGATTTGCATCTTCTCTTTTACAATGGCCTCTAAAGCCTCCGAAATACTACTTTCCATGTACTTTTTATTCTCCGAGGGTAACTTTCAGAAAGAACAGGACATCATTCAGAACCTTGTCTGATAAACAGTGGATAATCCAGTTGTTTGGGAATTTAAAGAAAAATCTATTGCTCTAAAATAACATTAGCCTTTTCTAAAAGCATATTGTATTGTGGCTTGTCAGAAATTGGCTCCTGAGCACTTTCCAAACAAATTTGTTCATTGGAATAAAGGTAACCCCCCGCCCCCGCCTTTCAAAGGACTTCTTTAAAAAAAAAAAAAATTTGATGTGTAAGTTCAGGCTCATGTATGTAAAACATCATCATCCTCATGGTTACATCTTGTGTAAGGACGTGGGGAGGTTCCAAAACTAAATAATGAAGGAGATTAAGTTACTTTGCCTGTCACCAGAAACCTGTGCCTATGCAGGTAAATGAATATCAGGTAGAAATCTCCTGAGACAGTGTAGAAAATTTTACTATAATTATGGGCTTCTAAAGGAAAGGAGAGAAGCCATGTATGCATATGTGCATAACCCATGGACACAGACAGTAGAGTGCTGCAGGCCTGCGGGGAGGGGACAGGCAGGGCGGGGGGGGGGGCACACATATGTAATACTTTCAACAATAAAGAATTATTTTTATATTTTTTAAATATATTTTATTGACTTTTTACAGAGAAAAAGGGAGAGGGATAGAGAGCCAGAAACATTGATGAGAAACATCGACCAGCTGCCTCCTGCACACCCCCCACCGGGGATATGCCCGCAACCAATGTACATGCCCCTGACCGGAATCGAACCCGGGACTCTTCAGTCCACAGACCGACGCTCCATCCACTGAGCCAAACTGGTTTTGGCAAGAATTACTTTTTAAAAAATAATAAAGGCAGAAGAGAAGTACCCTGAGGATTTCAGGGACTGCTCACATTTGAACAGGAAATTTATTGTCAAATTGCTTAGGATACCTATTTGTTTTTATATATACATAATTTTACATACAAATTTTGTTTTTCTAATTGTAAACATTTAAAAATCATTAAAAATACAGGTGAGAAAAAGCTGTTTATAATCATACCCATCAGAGAAATATTCGTTGACCTTTTGTTAACAACATCCTTTCTTCTTTGAGGTCATAGTAAACTTACAATTTTGAATATTGATTTTTTTAACTTATTATTTTATCAAGTCAATAAAAATTTGGCAATAATTCAGTTACATATGGCTTATAAAGTTTATTATTAAGCTATTTGAAGTTTATTATTAAAGAAATAATAAAAACTTATATTATTTCTTCTTGCAAATTCATGGTATCAAAGGTACCAGGAAAACAAATTATGAAGCAAAGCCTCATAAGGCATTTGATGGGATTATGCTTTTTTAGTTCCATTCTTCATTTATTTATTTATTATTTATAAATATTTTCCATGCTAGTATGCAGGCATAGTCACTTTCCTAGACACAGAACTAAGACAAAAAAATTATTTCTTGTCTTTTTTGCTGAAGGTGATTGGAGGCAAAGTAAAGAAGCCTGGCAAACGTGGCCGGAAGCCAGCCAAAATTGACTTGAAGGCAAAACTTGAGAGGAGCCGGCAGAGTGCAAGAGAATGCCGGGCCAGAAAGAAACTGAGGTATCAATATTTGGAAGAATTGGTATCCAGCCGGGAAAGAGCCATATGTGCCCTCAGAGAGGAACTGGAAATGGTAAGAAAGTCTGTCAATAAATACATGAAAAAAATCAACGTAAGCTTCCCAGTCAAAGCATTAAAACACGAAGAAACCAGTTTTCACGATCCATTTGACAGACATGGGAAAGCATATTTGTTGGTCATTCAGGATGTGGGCAAATAAGCATTTTCATACACTACTAGTAGGAGTGGAATGTACATGACTATGTCATTGAGGGATTGTTTATGATAGGAAAATAATGGAAAATAACCCAAATGTACAATAATGGGTTGGTTAAATAAATGATAGCACATTCATATATTGGACTACTTTACACCCAATAAAAATCATAGTACACCTATATGTTTATTAATATAGAAAAACATTTACAATATATGGCTAAGTAGAAAAAGCAATATAACAATATGCTACAATATGAATAGTATGATACCATTTGTTTAAACATTTATTTATTTGGCATGTTTCATTCTTTCATTTATTTATTCAGATTTTGGGTGGTGGTTGTAGAAATGTAAGAAAATAGAAACCCCGTTACTGTGAGCTCAAGGGAGGAGGTGACAGGTTGGAGAAGAGAGAGATAATAGTACCTTGGTCATTACAAAAGTAGGACAGGCTACCTCCACTTTTTAGAAGATACGAAAATAAGGTTGGGGTATAAAGAGAGTTCAGATATACACTATTCAGTAATATTTTTTCAGTATATTGAATTTGACTTATGCTATAATTATTTCTCACCTTCTGTAATGTAAGCCACTTGAAGGCATAGTCTTTGGAGTATTTAATCTTTATATACCCTAATTCCTAGTATACACTCTGGTAGAAAGTAGATGCCCTAGCTGGTTTGGCTTAGTGGATAGAGCGTGGATGAAGGATCCCGGGATCCATACTGGTCAAGGGCACATGCCCGGGTTGTGGACTCTGTCCCCAGTTGGGGGCATGCACAAGGCAACCAATCGATGATTTTCTCTCATAGATGTTTCTATCTCTCTCTCCCGCTCCCTCTCCCTCTCTGAAATCAATAAAAATATATTATAAAAAAGAAAGCAGATGTTTAATGAATGCTTATGAAAGAGAGAAGGGAATTACAAAAGTATTTATTTTAGGAGTAGAAGTAATAATGTGATCATTTAGCCAAAAGAGATGAATTCTAATTGGTAGCACACTGTGAGGAGACAGTCTTTTAACCAGCGGGGCCTTTTTTAATCTAAGCAATATTCCAGTATGTCATCAGAAGATTCAGCAGCAGTTTTTCACCCTCTTGTGAAAGATGGTAGGCTTCATCCATGTCCTAGGTTGGAAATAGGAAGTACAATGAAGGATGGAATTCCCAGCAGCCAATTTGACTTGTTGACATGGGAGTTCTTAGCATTTCAACAGTGGTTCCTGAACTCTGACTAGTAAAATTTTACTTAAATATGTTTCATATATTTCAGTATAAGCAGTGGTGTATGGCAATGGACCAAGGAAAAATCCCTTCTGAAATAAAGGCTCTACTGACTGGAGAAGAGCAGAACAAGTCTCAGCAGAACTCAAGCAGGCACTTGAAGGTTGGAAAAACAGACGCTAACACCAATTCCTGTGAGTATAATACCTGGAGAGTTTCTATGTAGGTAGAGGAGGGTCTTAAGATAGGATTTCTATTGATCATTTGTCTCTGTATGACTTTTTCCCTCTGTATTTATCTTTAAATAAATAAAATGTTGATGTTTATAATCTATACTAATAAAAGGGTAGTATGTAAATTGGTCAGGACACCCTCACAGTAACAACCGAATAGCAGGCTGTGTGGGGTGGCCAGGCCAGCTGGGGAGGGCAGTTGGGGGCAGCCAGGTTGGCAGAGAGGGGCAGTCAAGGGCAACCAGGCTAGTGGGGTGGGGGGCAATAAGGGGTGACCAAGCCAGCAGAGGGGGGCAGTTAGGGGCGACCAAGCTGGAGTGGGGGGGGGGGGAGCAGTTGGGGGCAACCAGGCCGGCAGGCAGAGGCAGTTAGAGGCGATCAGGTAGGCAGGCAGGTAAGCAGTTAGGAGCCAGTGTTCCGGATTGTGAGAGGAATGTCCCAACTGCCAGTTAAGGCCCAATCCCCAGGAATAAGCCTAAATCAGATGTTGAGCATCCCCCAAGGGATCCTGGATTGGAGTGGGTAAAGACTGGGCTGAGGGGACCCCCCTTCATCCCTGTGCACAAATTTCGTGTACCAGACCTCTAGAATACTAATAAGCAATTGAAATGATTAGATTATAAATACTGAAATGCATTTTACATGGGGTCTATAAAGTGCAACTGATAAATTTTTGGAAATATTTTTTTATTAAGTTGACCTACTCCATAAATGGGAGTATACCATTCTAGCTATTGTTAATAATAATACCTTTTATTTGTATATTGCATTACATTTTACAAAGTATTTTCACTTAAGTATTTCCTCCAATAATTATGTGAAGGTGTTACACTTTTTATTTTATAGGTGAAGAAATAGCAGAGGTGTATGTGCCAGGTCCTCACCTAGTCCAGGCTGAGTCTTATATAGTGGCCCATCACTATAAAGGATTTTTTTATTAAGGCAAAAGTCACATAACATAAAATTAACATTTTAAAGGTAACAATTCAGAAGCATTTATTACATCTAAAATGTTGTGCAACCACCACCTCTATCTAGTTACAAAACATTTCATCACTCCAAAAGAAAACCCTAAGCTCATTAGAGCAGTTACTCACTATTACCCTCTCCCTCCAGCCCCTGGCAGCTATGAATCTGCTTTGTGTCTATGAATTTACCTAATCTGGACATTTCGTATAAATGGGTCCTCCAGCATGTGACTTTTTGTGTCTGGCTTCTTTTACTTAGCATAATGTTTTCAAGGTTATCCACATTGTAGCTCATACCGGTACTTCATTCCATTTTATGGCTGTATAATACCCCTTTGTATATGGAACCACAACTTGTTTATCCATTCATTCATTTATGGATTTTTACTTCTACCTCTTGGCTACTGTGAACAGTGCTGCTATGAACATGTATGTACAAGTGTGTGAGTAACTGTTTTCAATTCTTTTGTATATATACCTAGAAGTGCAATTGCTAGAACATATGGCAGTTCTATATTTAACTTTTCCAGGAATCACACAGTTTTCCACAGTGACTGAAATATTTTACACTCTCACTAGCAATATATGGAGCTTCCCATTTCTTTACATCTTTTCAACACTTTTTATTTTCCATTTTTAAAAACTATAGCCTTCCTAGTGGGTGTGGTGCCTGATTGTGGTTTGGATTTGCATTGCCCTAATGACTAATGATGTTGAGCATCTCTTCATGTGCTTGTTGGCCATGTGTATATCTCCTTTGAAGAAATGTCTCTTTAAGTCCCTTGCCCATGTTTTAATTGAGTTCTTTTTCATTTTGTTGTTCAGTTGTAAGAGTTCTTTATGTATTCTGGATTCTCTTACCAAAGATATGATTTTCATATATTGCTCCCATTCTGTAGGTTTTCTTTTTCTTGCTAGTGTCCCTTGGTGCACGAAAGATTTTAATTTGGAGGAAGTCCAGTTTATCTATTTTTCTTTTATTGTCTTTGCCTTGTATGTCATATCTAACAATCCATCGCCAAATCCAAGATCATGAAGATTGATCTTATGTTTTTTTCTAAGAGTTTTTTAGTTTTAGCTTTTACTTTTAGGTCATTGATCCATTTTGAGTTAATTTTTCTATATAGTATGAGGTAGGGCTCCAAATTAATTATTTTGCATGTGAATATCCAGTTGTCCCAGCACCATTTGTTAGGGAGACTATACAGATTTTAGAATGAAGATGTCATGGCATTGATTTCTTCATCATTGTGATTGCTTTGGGAGCACCTGAAATAGTATTAGAAAATATCATAAACATTTTTTTGTTAAAAAAAGAACTTTATAAAATTGAAGTATTGGCATGTTTTTAACTTTTATTAGATGAGGTAACGTTTGCTTAATCTAAATTGAATTAAGGAAATAAAAAAGGCAAGTTGGTTCCATTTTCCTTCAGCTTGTATTTTAAAATAGCCTTTCTATAGATACCAAACTTTAAATTTTTTAATTGATTTTTTTTGGAGAGGAGGCAAGGGAAATATATTTAGAGAAACATCGATGTGAGAGAGACATGTGGATCAGTTGCCTCCCCTGTGCTCCACACTCCCCAACCAGGGATCAAACTTGCAACCCGAGCATATGGCCTGATCAGGAGCTGCACCCACGACCTTCAGTGCATGAGACAACACTCCAACCAACTGAGCTACACCAACCTGGGCTAGATACCAAACTTTAAAAAGATTTTTTATGCATTTTAAAACAGATTAACTAAATTTCATTGACTTTAAAACCATTCTTACATTGGTAACTTTGATTTGTTTTTCAGGGTGAAGATCTTGTAAAATGTTGAGTCAGTGATTGAAGTAAATATCCTAATTCCTATGAAAGATGAATAGACAAGATTGTATTTCTTGGCTCCATATACTACCTACTGCTCCACAGTCATCTCTGTAAATCTGCAGTTTCTACCAAACGTGTGATCCTGGATCTCAAAGGATTTTGCTTCAACTTTTAACACTTAGAAAAATTTACAAACATTCTGATTGGTATTGCCACCGATGGCATTTGATATGTTGCAATGCTTGAAAACACAGGAGTAGAGAAAAATGGGTAAAGATTGTATTTTTGCACCTTAACTCCACATTGCTTTATTGGTTAATTTATATTCTTTCCATGTAATTGTATTTGTATGTGTGTTTAGGTGTCACCTCCTCTCATGTTTTTTATTGCCCTGCAAAGAGAAACCAAATGGGCTGATGACTAAGTTCTTAGCCTTAAGGACCTAATTTTATTTCTTTATATGTACTTGAGTAACGTCTATTTTCTGCATGAACCAAGATTTCTCCTGTGAGCCATTCCAGCATAAGCTGTGAATATGTATTAACCAGTATATACATTTCTATTTTTATAATCCATAATGGTATGCCTGTTTTAAATAATGTACATGTTAACAGCATCCATCAGGAAAGCCCTCAAGACAGCCTCTGTTTAAAACTTTTGTTGCTGTCTTCTCAAACTGTATTTATAACAGTTTGCTAGGGCCTAATCCATACGTGGAGAATGATTATTCAAATTTTATTTTTAAACAAGAAATAACCTTTTAGGCATTTCAGCAGCATACATCATCTTGACAATCCAGGGTGTATACATATGTATGTGTTTCTATTGTATGTCTCTATGTGTATGTGGGGAGGGCAGGAATGAATGTTCACACACATTTCCTTGTGGAGTCAACTAACTTGGATATTTTTCCTAACGAGAATAGACTGAAATTAGCTGCTGAGATTGAGTTTCTGCCTCAAGAGATCTGGAACAAAATGAGGGACAAACTGCTGATAGACCTAATGGCTGTAGCCATAACCAGAACACTTACTTTGTTCCTTGACAGGAGTTTCCTTATGAATGTGTTCTGAGCCAGAATGAAACACACTGTAGGTGTGCATCTGGTTCAGGCCCGGCTATGCCTCCACGCTGGAGTGAAACACTGGAGCTAGAGTTATGCACAGCACCACACTAGGAGGTGCACAAGGGCAGAGCAGTCCTTTCCAGTTCCCATCAAAGCGACAGTCACTTCTCCCTGACCATCAAATGGAGGGATGGTTGAGGAATCCACCTCATACTATGATATACTCAAATAGACCTAGGAATCTTTTTTTCTAAAAAATATATTTCATTGATTTTTTTTTTTCCAGAGAAGAAGGGAGAGGGATAGAGAGTTAGAAACATCAATGAGAGAGAAGCATTGATCAGCTGCCTCCTGCACACCCCCTAATGGGGATGAGCCCACAAGCAAGGTACATGACCTTGACCGGAATCTGGCCTGGGACCCTTGAGTCTGCAGGCCTATGCTCTATCCACTGAGCCAAACCGGTTAGGGATAGGAATCTTCTGATTTCCCCATTGAGAGTCTCTCTCTTTTCTTTCCCATAGTTAAATCAGGAGTTGTGTGCCCTATTGCTGCTAAATTATAATTGTCCTTGGCTCTAATGAAGCAAATACTTGGCTTCCAAACAAAATATGTTTTGTTATGAAATGTTCTGTGAGAAGGAACATGAGCTAGACCACATAGTTTCAGATAACAGGTACTTTCCCCACCCCCTTTCGCTTAGGCTAAGCATTTGAATAAAGTGCCTCCCCTTAGTTGAGTTCCTAAAGATCTCTTGTGCAAAGGTTGCAAACTCAGATCTCTAATCCAGTCCTGTGCGACTACTGATATACCACTAGCCCAGAGTGTTGGGTCTTTCTATGTTTTGGTGGACAGGAGGGTTTCAGAGTATTTAATGTCTTTTTAGGATCACAAATATAGATAAAGGATTGTTAATATTCAGGCTTTCAGAATTTAAGTGTTTTAAATATAGTGTTCAGGTTGTAATGGGTCTGTTTTGCCATCTGGTCTACTCAAATGTATATTTTTTATTTTGCAAAACAACCCAAGCAAGATGTACTTATTCTGTTACTTTGTTGAGTACCTTTCGAATTCCCCAGAAGAGTTGTTTTCCAAACAAACATTCCAAAATGAATGTGGCTCTTCAATCGAATGTCTCCATTGTGCTTGAAGTATTTCTTCTCTGGTTGCAATTTTAAATTACAGGGTCATCTATCTGAGCTCTACCCCCTTTCCCTTAGCCCCAGTACCTTTACAAGAGCAGTGCCTCTGTCCTCAGGTCAGGTAGAAGATGTATAATTTGGGGTTGAAAGTAAATTACAATTTATTTGAGATTACTCCTAAAGCTATCGATTGGGTATTTTGGAGTAGATCAAAACCAAGAGAAAGTTCTTGGCTTTAAAAAGGAGTGTTTTGATTACTTTGGGAATTGTGCTCGCTGCACGCTTTGGCCACTTGAAGCATGTCAGTAAACGTCACTGATTAAAACAGCTGGAGCATTTCTTCCCCCGTTTCAGTTAGGGCGCAGCACACTGAAACCTAGCACCTCTCACGTACCTGGAACGGCAGGCCGAGAGGGCCCAGCGGAGGATGAGGATCAGCGAGCTCTGTCCCTCTGGGCCAGTGCGGTCCTCGCTCTCTGAGTCAGAGGGATGTTCTCTTTTTCTTTTTTACCCACAGAAAGGAAGTTAAGGGAGGAAATATGTTTGTATATTTAGGCCAGTCATAAACTGTCATTCATTTAGCATAGACCTGCCATATACTATGGTGACTGAATATAATACAGAATAAGTCTGACCAGGTCAAGTTTTAGGATATGGTTGAAATTCTTAAAATTTTTTTCCTGTTTTATCTAAAATATTTCTGTTGTATTTAAATCAGATTCTATCTTATTGTAGCAAATTCATATCACAATTTACCAGCTAATTGGCAGTATTTATCAGCTTCACCATTTAGCATCTTCTTTTCTCATCTTTGAGTTATGATAGACTTGATTTGGCTTATTACAAAAAAGTGTAGGTTTAAACTGGACTTGCTTTAGTTAAAATTAAGGGAAACATAAATGCTGTATTTCACAATAAATCAGTTGCTTATTGTTATGACATATTTAAGGGAGAGGAAGATTACTGTTAAACCACATGGTATTTGGGGGCATTGAAGGGATTTTTCTTTCTCTGAAGAGCATTGTACAATTATATTTTTATGGAAAATAAAATATCCTCACCAGAAATATCTCAAATTGTCTGTTTCACTATACTGAACTGTGACTGTATAAGAATAAAATAGTAAAAAGAGTGAAATTTAGGCAGAAAATTGGTCTTAGATCCATTATGTGAGTCACCCTAAATTATTTAATTTTTCAGCCTGTTTCCTCATCTATTAGCAAAAGAGGGAGGATGCTATTGCCAGTGTGACTCAATTGGTACACCAAAAGGTTCCTGGTCAGGGCACCTAGGAGAGGAATGTTTCTCATCTCTCTCTCTCTTTCTCTCTCTCTCTCCTCTCTCGTCTCTCCTCTCTCTCTCTCCTCTCTGTCTCTCTCTCTCTTTCTGTCTCTCTCTCTGGAATCAACTAAAAAATGAAGGGGTAACTTTCCTAGAATAAGTAATTGGTAAGCTAAATACAAGTTATGAGAAACTGCTTCTTATGTAGTAAAAGATTACATTAAATTTAAAATATTCACTTATGCCTGGGTTTGACCATTATTAGACATCAAACAACCGAAGATAAACATTTATTTAATGAGCCAGAATCTAAATATGTAGTGTTGTAGGCATCATATTTCAGAACTCTTTGTAGTGATCTCATGCCTGCCCCTATAATGGTACATGGTTGGAGGCTTTCTTTAGCAATACAGTAGTCCCCCTCATCCGTGTTTTTCACTTTCCGAGGTTTGAGTTACCCTTTGTCAACCACAATCTGAAAATACTGAACGGAGAATTGCAGAAATAATTCATACGTTTTTCAATTGCCTGCCAGTCTGAGAAGCTTAATGATATCCATGCCATCCTGCTCCGTCCTGTGAGTCACTTGGTCCATTGTCCCTTTTCCAGCGTCTCCACCTGTGTGTTAGTTACTTTGGTAGCCATCTAAGTTACACACGGCCCAGCACTGCGGACCCAGCACTTGTGGGGGTCCTTTTCCTGCAGAACTAAAAATCATACATTCTACAAATTATATACAGTTGGCAGGGTTTTTAAAGCAACACATACTTTTAAAAAACACTCCTTTTGAGAAAGAACGCAGAGCTTTTGACTAGAAGTTTTCAGTTGAGCAAAAAGTTTTAAATGGCCCAAATTGTAGGGGCTCAAAAAATTCAAGAGGGTCTGAGGAAATGAAACGGACCTAAAATTAATTTAACTGTCTACTTAACCAGGAGCATACGAACATTTACTTTTAGGGCAAGTCTAGATTACACTTCTATGAAAAGGTCCATGAATTCTCAGAGTCAAATGATAAAAGGAGCAGGAAAGAGAGAAGCCCTGGTAAGTGTGGGTGAAACAGCTGCCAGTTTCATGGTCCGATGGTTGATGTTTTTTTAATGATACCATTTGTAAAGTGGGTTTAAAATAATATTTTGACTAGTGACTTCACGTCTATAAAAGGTATTAATTATTTTGGAATTTTTCCAATGTTTAGATGCTTTGTGTTTTGGACACACTGATTGATTGGTTAATCTGCAGCTGCCTCCGGGAGCTCAGCAATTTTCCCGTCTTGTTGCTATGAGACGAAGACTTCTCTGGAACAGCCAGTGTGACTGACAGGCATCTGAAGCGGTGGTGGGCTCTGCCTGCCGGCCACAGTGCCATCAAGCGGCCATTCTGTAGAACAGTTTGACAAAGTCGGTTTGCATTTCCACTAATGACAGCACCTTAAAGTCGGCTCTGTTCCAGGCAAATGAGCAAGGGAATTGTTTCTACTCCTCATATTCTTCTACACACAGGGAGGATTTTATCTCCAATACATGAATCATGCCATGGCAAGAAGGATGGCAAAAGGATATTGGCCTGGTAGTAGAAAGCATTTTAGTTTTCCCCTACTTTGACATCTGTTGGTCTTAATTTCCTCTTCTAAACAATGAGAGGCTTGTGCTAGGGTCTCCCAACATCCCTTCTCCTCTAAAAATCTCTAATTCTTTGCTTCTTTTACATGAGGTTCTTACAGAGGGATGCACCCTCAGAGCTGTTGCTGGTCAAGTAACTCCAGCAGATCTTGGTTGTGTGGCTCTGAAACTGAATAGAGGCAGGTAACAGCAAAGCTGGAGAGGTGAAGGGAGGGACTGTGCCCACCAAGAGAGGTAAAACTGCCAACCTTATCTGGCAAATGACTGATCCCAATGCCTGGTGGGTAAAATTGTTCTTCCTGAGCAAGAACTCTGGCCCAGGGAGTCGGCTCCAGGCATTCTGGGTAAACCAGAGGTCCACAGGGAAGCATATGTGAGCAGGATGTGCAGGTTGGTTACACAAATGCTTTCACTGAAGATGAGAAGAGAGAAATTCAAATTCCACCTCAAAGAAGGATGCATCCCTCTCTCCCTTCCTCTGAGTCTATGGGAACCTGGGGCCAGGGAAAAGTGCCTGTACTATGAACCCCACCACATCCCCCATTCTCACTTTCTTGAATTCCTGTTTGGAGACTACATGAATCTGATTCATGGTGTGCATCATCGTGTACCTGGTAAGGAGACTGGAGTAATTCTCTCATTCTCTCCAAAAGCCTGCCTCCCTGCAACTTAACTCTAGTTCTTGACAAGCAAACGTAAGGTACTTGTGCAAATATTCATCAATCTGGGCATTCTATCTGATTTTCTCCAGTTTCAGGATTATGTGAGATAATAGGAATACTATATATTAAACTAAACTAAGATAATGAATTATCAACATGCTGAGAGATTATAGCTGTATTTTCAGAGGTCATGAGATTTTGGTGCTCTCTCGATTATAATTTAACACTTTAATTTGTCATTACTTGGGGGCATTTAAAAACTAGTACTTTTCTATGACAAGAGTTTTTATGAGATGGTCTCACTGAATTTCTACTTACTGGGTAAACTCATAGAACATTAGAGACAGGACAGAGCTTAGCAATTTTCTGGTCTCTTTTCATTTAAACTGAGACCAATAATATACATAAGAATAAATTAAAATGAATTAAGTTTAACTATTTACAATCTAACTTTAAAAAATAATATTCCATTTAAAAGGGCAGGAAATAAAATCACTTCTATTTTTTTTTTTAAACAAGTTTATCAAATTCAAGGACCAAGTGAGATAAACATTGGCCTCATTTTGTCATTTTTAGAGTGCCATTTGCTCACGGAATAAGAATATAAGGGGAAAGAAAAGGAAGGAAAATATAGCTATCATTTTTAACTTTTGAATGTATTGAAGGAAGCACCACCACTTATAAACATCGGCTCTATAAATATTTTGCAGGTTAAATGCTTTATTGTTGTTCTTTCACTCAAATATCAAAGCCAATCTCGTCTTGTTTCCCTGTGTCTGGTGAGGTGGGAAGGTACAGGGTTCTCTGTGTGTCTCAGAAATTCGGCACTACAAGTCCAGGAACCTATCCACAGACAAGGAAAAGGTGAGGGCCAGCTCATTACATTTCATCTAGACTCTCCTTTTAAGAATGGCCAGCTTCTCTTAGACCGTAGTCTTCCACCAAAGCTGTAGCCAGAAAGCTTATGGAGGCCTGGATGGGTTTGGCTGCTCATGTGCTCTCTAGAGACACTGCTGTAATGTCAAGGAAAGAGCAACCGACCTGCATTCTCGGGACCTGAGCGTGAGCACCAGCTCTGTCACACGCCGACTTGAATATGCCACAGAACTTTGAGTCCCAGTACCCTCGTGGATAAAACATCAAGGGGATAATAAGTACATCACAGAATTCTTGAGAGGATCAAATGAGATAGTGCAAAATCACAGAACATCTGGAATTATTTACTTGCAGCTCTTGGTAACTAGGATGTGAAAATGCATACTAGTCTTGTCTGTAAGCCCTTTATCGCTTGAAAACTGTATTGGTCCTAGATTAGAAATAAAAGGGACCTACAAGCCAGAGAAGAAAATCTCAAGTTATCATAGGCAAAGAAGAGTTGATTTTGGGAGGGTACAATGATGTGAGGAACAGGCACTGGCTGGCTGGAGAAAAGGCCTCATGCCTGAAGAAGGTGCTCCTTGCCCTTGCAGTCCTGGGGAATGGGGTTGGGCCAGGCAGCCAAAGGGCCACCTGTCATTCTTCCCTTTGGCATTTTCTGGGGCTGCCTAGCAAGGGCACCAGCCTATTTGCTTGAGTTTAACTCAAAGGAGGAAAGTAAATGTCCTAGACACAACCTAGATAGGATACGGGTGTGAGAAAAACATCCTATTGACTTCAAGTTTTTAAGGTATCATCCAATGCCTAAGTTAAAGAGAAGTGAAAATGAGAGAGAAAGAGAGAAAGAGGGATTAAACAACTCCATAAACTTTCCCTACAAATCCTGATTAAAATTCAGTCACACAAGACTGTCTAGCAGTTCCAGTATATCTCCAATACTGTACATGGAGTGCTTTCTGGGCAGTGATTATTTAGAAAAAGGTAATGTAAAAACATTTACAATATTAACACTTCCTAAATGGTCTTTAATAAAAAAAAAATACAAGCCTCTGAATTGTGTGACAGGGAGGATTCCATTTAAAACAGAAGCCCATAGTTACAGCATTTCAGTAGGAAGGACAAAAAGGAAACAATAACACTAGGTTGATTCATTAATCAAAGACTGTATGTATGATTTACGCTTTTCGAATATAACGGTAAATTAAAAGTAGAAACATTCTCTTTTTTGTGTATGTCACTAGTATAGTAAAAGGAGCTCAAGGTGAAACAGTAACTAAAATTAAAAGAATCATCAATAAATGAATACACTTTACGAAAGAAAACATTTCCCTCAGAAACTTGATTGAAAAAATATATAAATAGCTTCCGTTTGTATAGTTAAAGTTTTTAATCTCTGGCGCATAACAATAATCGAAAGAATTCTGAGATTTTAGACAAAAGTGTTTGGTGGATTTGAGTTAATGGGCCAAGCAAGTTTCTTTTCCTTGGCTTCTCTGTCAAAGGAATCATAGATTGAGTCTTTGGTTATCGTTTTGGCCACGGGAGGGATTTCTGAAATTCCCACATAGTTTTTTTTGGCCATCCTCGAACTGGTGGTGATAGTATAGGCATTGCTGCGGTAACACTTCATCGAGGACATGCAAAAGGTCTCTTTCATTCCTCTCCTGAAACTAGCATTATAAATGGAATACAGAGTAGGCTTAGAGGCTGAAGAACTAAAGGATATGCACGTGATGGCTGCGAACACAAGGGAACTTTTCTTATAGTCTTGTTCCTCGGGGTGCCACAGCTGGACCACATGAAAAGGCAGCCAGGAGAGCAGAAACAATAGGTTCAAAATGAGGAACATCTTGACCGTCTTCACTTTTGTCCTCGGGACAATGTTCATTGTCCTCCTCACAGTTCGGCCATCAGTGCCTATTCTCCAGATATACTTTACGACCTTCTGGTAAAACAAGATTATGAGGACAGATGGGATCACAAAGCCCACCAAGAAATGGATGACAGCGTAGGCAGTCCCCTCCCACGAGGAAGGGAGGAAATAGTTACAATGGTGGTCCCAGCTGGCGCCGTAGAAAAAAAACGCGGGGGTCACAAAGGCTGCGTTGAAGATCCATGACGCTGCAATCATTTTCTTGGCTTTCTCCCTGGACACCTTGAAGCTCAGGGGATAGACGATGGTGTAGAACCGGTCAATGCAGATGGAGAGAAGGACGTAGATCTGGACGCCCGGGGTGAGATGCTGCACGTAGCGCACCATCTTGCACAGGGCGCTGCCCAGCGTCCACTTCCCGGCGGTGAACTGCAGCAGGACGAAAGGCGAGCTGGCGGCGCTGATGAGGAGATCGGCACACGCCATGGAGACCACAAAGTAGTTGGTGGTGGACTGGGTCCTTCGGCTCCTGTGGATGACCAGACAGACCAGGGAGTTGCCAAAGACAGAAAGCAGCCACAGGGCCCCAAACAGAACGCTGGCCGTGGCCACTTCCCCGGGTTTCAGTCCATACTGCAGGTCTGTCCTGTTGCTCCTCCAGCTGTGCTCCTCGTGTGATTCCGCCAGGTCGTGGCTCGGCAGAGGGGTGGCCGTGTCAGGGAAGCTGTGGTTGTGGAGGGGCACCAGGAGTGTCGGGATAACCACAGGCGGCTTGCTGTTCTCCATCCTGTGAGCAAAAACCATATTCATTTTTTTCCTCTTAGTTCTGGATAAGAAAAAAAGAATGAAGCCTCCTGTTAAAATGGTGCCATTTGAGCTTGATTCCTAAGGCTAGCGATCTTATTTGGACACTCAGATTGGTTGTTGTTTGCCAACGAGTAGGACTCGTGCATTGGCAGGAAAACATGACTGCTACCCAGAACAAACTCGGGCCCGTTTCTCTTTTGTTTTAGCAGAGCCCAGCGCAGGTCTCTCTGGCCTCACCCTCTCTTGATCCTTAGTCAAATGTGGTAAAACTCAAACCCAAGCCCCACACCTCATTAGATCCTTGTCCCCTCCACGCATGGGGGATAACAGAGGGTTAGAGAGTCGCAGGAAGGGTGTTCTCCTCAAGGGAGGAGCTGATGGAATTCTGGGCTAGTGAGAAGCTCCCGGATGTGGTAACGGCTAAAGCAACGAGGCTGTAAGAGCGGAAAACTCAGGCCCATGGAAACACTCAGCTGTCAGCGATGGAGACAGCTAACAGGAACCTGTGAGCACAGACTGGCCAGCTACTGAGAAGGATCCCGTCCTTACTGCAGCATTTCCATTACAGAAAAGTATTAAGGAAGCCCATGGAGCCACCAGGACACTTCTGCCTGAGCCAGAAGAGCGCCTCACCTAATGGCATTTGAAAACAGCCCGCTTTCCCCAAAGGTGATGTGGCTCATGTCCTAATAGCTTGCCACCTGTCAAGGTGTTGGCGCTGTTCTCTAGTTATCGTCTCATAAAGTGTCGCACTGACTGAAGGAAGAACGTACAAGATGTCTTCTAAAGAATGCAACCAGGCTACTAGGAACCTTAGGCTTTCAGATGCTTAAAAACAACCAAATGTAACTGTTACTCAGCAACTTTTTAAAAGCTTACGATCCTTCGATATTAAAAAAAATATTATAAAGTTTAACACTGGTCGTTGTAGTATTCCATGAGAAAAAAGAAGTTACACCTTTTATTAGGTAAAGAAGATTGTGTAATTGTGGGCCATTCTATTAAAATTGAGGTGACTGGTGGCAGTGGGGGCGTGGATGTTTAATTTGGCTGCGTCCATTAACCGGAAAGAGAAAGCTTAGCAGTTGAATCTAACAACCAGAGCAGCACCATGGGGCCTCCGGCCCAGGGCGGGGCAGGGCGCTCCGGCAATAGGTCCTGTGCCCCCCTTGTGGGCTCCTGCGACGACACCTCACAGAGAAGCGTTTCAGAAGTTCTAGAGGCGGAATGAATAAACAGCTCCTAATGATCCATTTCTCTGGAAAGGATTTTGCACAAATTTGTACAGGGAATAGGGTTTTTCCTATACATCGTCCTCACCACAAAACCACAAGCAACAAAAGTCTGGACTCAGGACAATGTGCTAAGTGCCAGCTCCATGTTTCCTTCAGGGTTTTTGTGTTTTGTGTTTTTTTTTGGGGGGGGAAGGGGCGCGGGGTGGTCCATGAGGCAGCCCTACTTAATTTCTCAAAGAGAAATGTAAGGTAATTAGACATCTTGACTGCTAAAGGATCTTTAAACATGGCTGGCCAGATGACAGTCAGTTGTCAGAATAACAACCATGCCCTGGCCGTTTGGCTCAGTGGATAGAGTGTTGACCTGCGAACTGAAGGGTCCCAGGTTAAGTTCCAGTCGAGGGCATATGCCCTGGTCGTGGGCTGGATCCCCAGTGGGGGGAATGTAGGAAGCAGTAGATCCATGATTCTCTCTCATCATTGATATTTCTATCTTTCCCTCTCTGAAATCAATAAAAACATTTTTTTTTAAACTAGCAACCATACTTTCCATATTAAAAAAAAATCAGGAAACACAGTCTAAAAACAAAGCATACGATCTAAAATTAGCACTGTCCTAGAAAATGTAGAATGTATGAACCTCCTACTTATACAATGGAAATAATCGTTTTACCTATATATTACTATGTGTAAAACCTGTAAGATGCAAAAAAAAAAAAAAAAAAAAAGAGAGAGAGAGAGAGAAAGCAAATTTAAAAAAAAATATTTCAAGTTTAAAAATAAAACAGACAAGCACTTTTTCAGAAAGAAAAGGCTGCTCCAGACTGGGGATGCCTGTGGCCTAAATAAAATGGGAGTATGTGGCACAGGCGCTTCACAGTCAACACACTCAATTAGAAACCTGTCAACTTCCTCTTGTTTCTCTCAGAGCAAAACTCAGCTAAGAGAGGCGAAACTCTAGTCTACCTTACCCCTAGCAACCACAGCCCTGCCAGGCCTTCTTCCTCGTTCCCTCCAGCTGCTTTATGCCAGTGCGTCTGCTGGTTTTGGCAGCACTACCCCTTGGATGCTCTGACGTGGGACAAGGGGGTCTGGGGAATTCCTGAGGAGAGGTCTCCCCTGATGACCGCATGACTTTCTGACTTGACCTAAAATTGCCACAGCTCTGTTTATTCAGCAAAGAAAAACAAGAAACGGTGCTGGGTACTAAGGAAACAAAGATAAGGGAGACCCATAAAAGGGTAGATGTATAAATAAACTGTCTGCCATATTATAACTGAATTCTATCATAATTTTAATTAACTGCTAAAAACAGATAGGGAGCTAAATGCCAGAGAAAAAGGGATTCCCAATGTTGCTTGGGATAAGAGGAAGAAATGCAACGGCTTCACAAAGGATGTGGGAATGAATAAGACTTCTTCAGAAAGACAAGGTAGTTAAAAAAAAAAAAAAAAATGCCCTCATTCCCGAAAGGGTGAGAAAGAGCCAGTGGAATGAATTTGAGGGTCACCTTTTTGGGCTGACCTTTGTTGGGCACCTTTCCCCTTAGAGACATAATTTCCTGCAGACTTTACCTCCCAGAGTATATAGTTCCTAAATGCCCTACAATCAAACTGACCTACCTTTTCCTCATGGTTATGAGAGCCTATCTTTTCCACATCTGTGGCCAGACAGTGGACAGGAGTATTAGCATATTCAGAATGGATGTGGTATCCTTACCCATACAGCACTTTGTTAGCCCTTTACTACAGTATTTTCCATTTCTTTTGCTTTAGACCAGTGGTTGGCAAACTGCGGCTCTTTGGCCCCTTGAGTGTGGCTCTTCCACAAAATACCACGTGTGGGTGTGCACGTACAGAGCGATGGAAACTCCGTGGCCCATGCACAGAAGCTGGTTTTCGGTCTCAAAAGAAATTTCAATCATTGTACTGTTGATACTTGGCTCTGTTGACTAAAGAGTTGGCTGACCACTGCTTTAAACCAATGGTTCTCTAGCTTAGCAACACTGGACTTTCCCAGGGAGCTTTAAAAAAATATTGACGCTGGGGGTCCTACCCCAGGGCTCTAATTACATTGGTCTGGAGTGCAGCCTGGGCATGGGGATGTTTCAAAGTTCCCCAGGTGATCCTGACGGGCAGCCAGGATCGAGAATCACAGCTTTAGAATGACTTCCAAGTTTCTGTCCTTCCCCACTCAATTATGGCTCCTGGAAGGAGAGCATTATTCCTTTTCCCAAGCTCTACAGCCTCCATTGAAGTTCGCTACATTAATAATTGCTTATTAAATGTTTACTTAGTTGAACCCCTAAGGACAGAGAACTGAATTACATGACTCCCACTCTAGGTGGCTCTGCGAGGAGAATTACAAGCAGAGAGAGAGAGAGAATTGTGTATTCTTGGGGAGCTGGCACATTGGTGACCATGGAGATAGGGGAAAACGTAAGAGCAGGGCCAGTGAAACTGAGTCACCCGGGTCCACTGCTGTGTGAAACAGAACTCTGGTTTGAGGGAGAGAGAAGGTAGTTGAGGAGTCCTCGGGTAGACTCAGCACCCCTCTCCTGGAAAAAAATAGTCTGCCATGTTATAACTAAATTCTAAGGCCCCAAAGTCAAATTTCAGAAAGCTTTCCCCACTCCATTGATTTGGGGGAAAATACATCTTCAATGGATGCTTTGGAAATACAAGGGCTGCTTAATTAGTTATTATGTCCAAGTCATCCATATGTAGTAATTTTAGAAGACTTCTTCACCTCTATCCTGCTCAACCTTTCTCTTCCTGACCAGTTCTGAGCCCACCATGTGACACACACCACTAAGTTAAAATGTGTCTCCATAGTCCTGGCTGGGGTGGCTTAGTGGGTTGAGCATCGTCCCATGCACCAAAAAGTCACTGGTTCTATTTCCAGTCAGAGCACATGCCCAGGTTTCAAGTTTGATCTCCAGTCGGGCTATGTGTGTGAGGCAACTGATCGATGTTTCTCACTCACATCAATGTTTCTCTCTCTCTCCCTCTCCCTTCCCTTCTCCCTAAAAATTAACAATCCATTAAAAATCTAAGAGAGGACTTGTATACATGCATATAAGTACAACCAATGGACACACAATTCTGGGGAGGGAGGGTATGTATGGGGGGGGGGGCAATGGTATATGTACACAGATAATAATTTAATAAAAAATTTTTTTTAAATAATTAAAAAATCTGAGAGAGGAATCACTTGTCTGTCGGGCTCTGAGAGATGCATTTCTTAAAAATATTGTTTTATTGACTTCAGAGAAGAAGGAAAAGAGAGATAGAAATATCAATGAGGAGAGAGAATCATTGATCAGCTGCCTCCTACACACCTCCAACTGGGTTCTGAGCCCACAGTCTGGGCATGTGCCCTGACAGGGAACCAAACCATGACCTCTTAGTAGAGCAGTGGTCGGCAAACTGTGGCTCCGTTGACTAATGAGTTTGCTGACCACATTGGCTAGACTAAGAGAAGTGTTTCAATATGTAAGTGGGGAAATGGTGGATAGGTTGACATGGTATAGAACTGGGGATAGGGTGGACTTCTGAAATGATGGGATCCTAGGAAACCTGGGAGGGGAATACGTGTATCACTTTATAATTTTTATTTTGAATATCTCTCTCCCCATTAGGTTCTAAATTCCTTGAGGACAGAGAATATGTCTTTATCTGCATATATCTGGAGCATATAGATATTAATAAAGGTTTATTGAACAAGTAAATGGACAGACATGTCAATGAAAATGACATAGTGTCTGAAAATAAGTAAACAAAATGATAGCAAATTATTTTAAAGTCATGCCAGGGCATTGTTAGATGGGCTTCTCCAAGGATTAATTCTCTGGGACAAAGTGTCTGTGTTTGATATTGCTATTTACACAATATGACTAGAGTCCAGATTTGTGAAGTTACATGTGAATATGCAGACTTCTGTCCAACAGGAGAAATAACCCTAAAGGTTATATAATAGATTTATTGCCCTGTAGGACATTAACCAGTCTTGTGACTATATTGCCATCTTATGCTGACATTGTTTAAAAGAAAACAAAGCACAAAACCCTATAAATATTCATTTCTTCAAATGCTCTTGGAATCAGCCTTATTGGTTCTTTTGGTAATAAGTTAATAAACCTTTCACACGTTCATTCTGTATTTATATGAGAGTCATGATTTTAACTTTGGAAAATCGTATTTGATGGGTGGATGAACGACTGTACACTGATGAGAGGACCACAATGAGAAACAGAGGGGCCCAGATGACAAACTTGGTTCACTTTACAGTTCTGCCAGGGGCTATTCCTGGCTCAGCTCATTGACTGCTGCTTTGGTTTCTTTCAGATTCAAAAAATCCGAATTTTTCCCCCCCTCCTGAAATTATAAGGATTCACAGACCTTCTCACAATGTAGGAAGACCCTTTTCATTTCTGAGATTTGCTTAAACATTTAATGTCAACCTAGAATTTGTATGATATTGACTTTTTGCATGATTTGGTTGGGGGGAACAAACAAACATGTTCTGTAGAATGGGAAGTATCTGCTAGACCTAAATAGACCTAAATACATAAGGCTGTTTATTAACGAGCAGGAAGATGAATTACAATGACAACAGTAGTTATAACATCACTACTACCGAGAGTTGATATTTATTTTGTGCTTACTATGTATCAGATATTTTATATGTGTAGCCCTTGGAGGTAGCTCTGTTTTACAAATGAAAAAGCTGAAGTTCTTCCCCAAGCACATACAGTGGGAAGTGGTCACCCTCGGACTGCCTCCCTCCACAGCCTGTACACTGAACCTCCATTGGGGCTTTGTGCCCAGCGAGGCCACAAAGGGCTGGATCTGAATTCAGGAGGTTGAACTGGCTGTACATGGATATAGGTCTTTCTTGACTCCTCAGTCAAACGTAGGAATCTAAAGCGATCCCCCACAGCCTCCTAAACACCCACAGATACATCTGTTCAATATGCTAGCTCAGAAATATGTGAAAATCACTTCCCCCCTATACTGGATGGTGGCTTAGCATCCAAAGTTCAGCAGATACATTGATTTGGAAACACAGCCTTTCTTCGGAATAAAAAAAACATGAGTTTTAGAAATTCATTATGAACAATGATTAACTGTTGCCTTTTAAACACATAATGAAAGCAGAATCTATACCTCGTTCTGAACTGAAGTACAGAAAAAGTTTTATCATTTGCTATTACCCCAAGTAGGAAATTATTTTTATATTTTAATAGTTTTACTATAAGAAAATACCATAGTGGTAAGACATTTTCTCTTAAGCTTTTCATTGTTATGTAGGCTTGATTTGCCTCTATATGAACATGAGGATTGCCTGGAGCCGGCATGAGCTGGGGCTGGATTCATGGGCTCCCCGGAGCCAGCTGTGCACATTTCTTTCCAGCTCCAAGTTCAATGACATCGCGTTATCATCGTGAATCACCCACAGTAGGACTAGTCACACCACAGAAACGGACAAACACTATATGAATCACGTTCTTCTTCCTGCAGAGGCAGTTAGAGGTAACCTTCACCAGCCCACTAACTCTAGTAGTGTAGGGTTTACGGTGCAATCTATCTCAAAGCTCTGAACCTACACACATCCCTAGATTTATGCTAAATGGCTGAAGAAACCATATAGGCCCTTTGAAAGTTTCCTGAGTGGCTATCTTACTTTCTGGCCCTAAGCTGTGGACCCTGAGCTGAGTGCTTTACGGAATGACATAAGGTCCAAGCAGCCACCAGCATGACTGTGGTGGGGGACCAGGAAAGCCAGAGAGGATAAGACATGTTCTCACAATGGGCCACCCACATAGGGTCACCAGATGAAATACAAGATGATCAGTTCCATGTGGATTTCAGATAAATAACAATTTTTAGCACAAGTATGTCCAAGGCAATATTCCAGACATGGTGTCCTGTGTTTCTATGGTAGATAAATAATAATTCAATAAAGCTATTTTCTAAAGGTAGTTCCGGGACCTTTGCCTCCCTTTCTCACTGTGCTTCAGGTGACAGGTGGTAATACAGAGTGCAGCTAGGAAGGTGGAACCAGGGCACAGGGTTCCCTGGCTGGGAAGGGTGCACAGCCCCAGGGGTGGTACCAAAGCAGCAGATCCACCAGCCTGCAAGGAGCCACACCAGGTCAGGCCATAATTCCATTTCTGCTACAATCTGCGGGGATCCAAGGCTACAGGGACCATCACACAAATGTACTCTGTAGAGGAACCCCAGGACCCAGGAAGAGGAAGAGAGAAAGAGTCCCAGCAATGTTTGCACAGACTCTCCCATTAGCCTGGTAGGATGAAGACTTGCCTTTTTTTTTTTTTTTGCAGCTTGATTTTGTTTTTTATTTTTCAATTACAGTTGACATACAATATCAAATTCGTTTTAAGTGTACAACATAATTAGACATTTATCACTTACGAAGTGACCCCTCTAATAAGTCTAGTACCCATCTGGCACCAGACACAGTTATTACAGTATTACTGACTATATGCAGGCTTGCCACTATTTAAAGGAAATAATGTGTGTAAATAGGCAGAATGGACCGCCAAAGATGTCCACACCCTAATCCCTGGAGCCTGTTAATATGTTGTGTTATACTTAAAAAAAGGGACTTTGCATATATAATTAAGGTTATGGAATTCAAAATGGGAAAATTATCTTGGATTATCCAGGTGGGCCCAAACTAATAAACCCTTTTCTCTGGTTGGTAGCAGAGAGATGTAGCAGAGGAAGAGACAGATTCCACGCATAAACGGGAATTGACAAGCTGTTGCTGGTTCTGAGATGCAAGGTCCACTTGCAAGAACCAGGAAGGCCCGGCAGGCGTGGCTCAGTGGTTGAGTGTTGACCTATGAACCAAGAGGTCACAGTTCAATTCCCCGGTCAGTGCACATGCCTGGGTTGTGGGCTTGATCCCCAGTAAGTGGGGATGCAGAAGGCAGCCAATCAATGATTCTCATCATTGATGTTTCTATCTCCCTCTGCCTCTCCCTTTCTCTCTGAAATAAATAAAAATATATTTTAAAAAAGAAGAAGAACGAACCAGGGAGATGCCTCTAGGAGTGATGCCCTTAGTCCTGCAACCACAGTGAACTTGGGAGGGGAATCATCCCTGCAGCCTCTACAAAGGAACACAGACCTGCCAACTCCTGGATTTCAGCCTTCTGAGACCAAGCAGAGAAACTAGCCAAGCATACCCAGTCTTCGGACCCATGACATGAGGGACTGTTTTCTTAAGCCACTAAATTTGTGACAATTTGTTATAGTGGCAATAGAAACTAATTCAACATAGCATTTCTTATAAAACTGAGTGTGAAGACTAAAACTTATACCAACTATCCTATCACTTTCCATTACCCTACCAACATCTACTAGAATAGTAGAAATCCTGAAAGGCTTAAAGAATGTAGTGCTTTCTACTTGGCCTTAAACATTGGACTAGGGACCAAGAAAGCTGGGTTCTGACTCTAATTATAAGCACAGAACAGCAAGTCAAGGGACCCAGGTCTTTCTTTTTTTTTTTTTTTTTTTTTTTTCAGTGTAAGGACCTTAATTAAGTAAATCAATCTCTCTGAATCCGTTTTCATGTCCACATGTGAATGAGTTGGTCTGGATGATTTCTAAGGTCATTTTAATTCTAAGAACTAAAACTGATAGGTAGACATTGTAATGAGCAACACACGCTCACTTAACTTATAATCTACCACCCGCACTAGCAGAGAGCTCACCCTGAGAGTGCATTTTGCCAGAAAGAGAGGGAAGTTGTTTGGAGGTGCTGGGGACCAGCACTGTGAGCCTTTGATATTACAATAAACATTCTTTGAATAACCTGCACCGTGCTCACTGAGTTAAAGTAGAGGCAAACAGTTGTCTTGGAGCTCAATGTTCAGTTTCATTTCCAAGCTCTGGTTCAGTTCACATCTCTAGTAGTGTAACTTGAATAGGAAAGAGTTGGGGAGGCAAAGACCAGACCAATTACATTCACAGGAAAGAACTGTACAAGAAATGCGATCTACAGATGTTTGAAAAAAAGGTGAATGATTCATTATGAACCGAGTATAAGCACTGACTGGGGAGTTATCTGCACCACTGTCCGCCACCCAGTTTTTCCAAGAAAGCAACCTTCAAGTTCATGGAGCAAAAGTTAGATTTGAACTTGCATTAATGTGTATTTTTTTAAATATATTTTATTGATTTTTTTACAGAGAGAAAGGGAGAGAGATAGAGAGCTAGAAATGTCGATGAGAGAGTAACATCGACTGGCTGCCTCTTGCACACCCCCTACTGGGGACATGCCCGCAACCAAGGTACATGCCCTTGACCGGAATCGAACCTGGGACCTTTCAGTCTGCAGACCGATGCTCTACCACTGAGCCAAACCAGTTTCGGCTAATGTGTATTTTTCATAGACAAATTATCCATATATATATATCACTGAAAATATTGTTGGATGCATACTTGCATGTTTCACATGGTTAATATTAATTTTAGTGCCATATATATTTTTAGACATTTTATAGGTTAAAATGCTACTGCTGACATTTCTCAATGCTTATTTTCATCCTCTCGGCATATCATCTAATCACCTATACCAATATTTTTCAATTTTTTTTTCTTCAGAGAAAGACATGATAAAAATGTTCTTATGTGTGACATTCCCCAATAGATATATCCAGAATTATCTGCAACTCTAGAAGCTCAACCAACAACTCCAATACTTAATCTTCAACCTAAGAAATCATGTTGAAAAGAAAATAATTATTTAGACATCCTTAAATTTATAATTAAAATTTAAAAATAAATCACTGTCAAACCTTGGTAGTTTGTTTATTAGGAAGCGAATACTTTTGTCTGGGACACAGCAATCTGTTTTGATACTTTGATCAGCACTGCCCTGATATACCACAAGTGACACCTGAAATCGAAATTCTTGAAGGCTGAAGGGTGCCTAGTTCAGAGATAATAAGAGAAAGAAACATAGTTATTTTCCTCACTAGTCAATGGTGTGATTCGATAAGCTTGTTATAAATGTCCACCTATGAAATTTCTCTGTAAGTAACTAAACTCCTACCTATGATCTCTAAAGCCTTTGACATTCCAGGATAGTTTCATAGCCTGCACCCAAATTTGAAGGTGCATTTCCTTCTTTAGATGTGGAAGAAAATAACTCTATGCACATTTTAAATATAAAGAGGCTGTACAGTGTAGTGGTTGAGAACACAGGCTCTAGAGCAGTGGCTCACAGGTCATTTTACCTCTCCGAGGACATTGGGCAAAGGCTGGACACATTCTTGGTTGTCACAACTTGAGGAGGAAGGTGTTACTGACATCTGGTGGGCAGAGGCCAGAAATTCTGCTAAACATCCTCTATAATAAATAAAGATGTAATATGCAAATGGTCATTACACTTCTGACCATGTAATAACCGGGTCATAGATCAGCAGGATGGTGGGCCAGCCAGTTACAAGTGGGCAGCAGAGAGCTACAGGAGGGGGCAGGGCAGCAAGCTATGAAGGGGAGGTGGGAGATGGGGAGAGCTATAGGATGGTGGGGCAGCAGGCAGAGAGCTACTGGAGGGCGGCAGCAAGCTACTGGAAAGCTACTGGCACACGGATTCGTGCACAGGGCTACTAGGTCTATAATAAAGAAGACACCCCCTCACCCCTACAAAGAATTATCTAGTCCAAATGCCAAAAGTGTTGAGGTTGAGAAACCCTGCCTTAGAGCCAGCCTACGTGGGTTTCAAATCACATATTACCTATGCAGCCACCGCAAGTAATTTAGCATTTTTGTACTCATGAGCATCTTCAACAATAAAATTAGGACAATACCTAGACCCACCTTATTGAGCTGTTGTGAGAATAAAATATGATACAAGAAAGGAGCTAAGACCAACATCTGGAACAGAGCAAGTGCTAACATTTACTTTTGTTACTGTTATACTAGAGGCCCAGTGCACCGGTGGGGTCCCTCAGTGTGGCCTGCAGCAATTAGGAGGAAACCAGCTCTCCAACATCCCCCGAGGGTTCCCAGATTGTGAGAAGGAGGTTCTCAGGTGAGCACCTGGAATCAAGCTCCCTCCTCTCTGGTTCCAGGTACATCACCCAAGAAGCGCAGCTGCCAAGTCACCACAGCTCAGCAGCTCCTGCGTTGAGCATCTGCCCCCTGGTGGTCATTGTGCATCATAGCTACCGGTTGGACAGTGAAACAGTCAGGTGGTTGCTTAGACTTTTATATATAGATAGATAGATGCTTTGGGGGGGGGGGGGGGGGACGGACAAAAAATACACCGAAAATTTTAACAGTGGTTATTTATAGGTGGTAAGATCATAACTTATTTTTTATTTTCATTATACTTCTCTATATTTTCCTGAACTGAATTTGTATTAATCTAATATCCAAAAACATATATAACATATATATATGTATATATATGTGTGTGTATATGTATATGTGTGTATATATATATATATATATATATATACACACACACACACAATATTTATATTGTTAATCCTCACACAAGGATATTTTTCCATTGATTTTTTAGAGAGAGTGGAAATGAGGGAGAGAGACAGGGAAACACTGATGTGAAAGAGACTTATTGACTGGGCTGGGATTGAGCCTGCAACGGAGGTATATGCCCTTGACTGGAATCAAACCTGCAACCCTTCAGTCTGCAGGCTGATGCTATAACCACTGTGCAAAACTGGCCAGGGCCCAAAAACATACATTTTAAAAAAGAATATAGACTTCACTTGTGATATACTGGAAAGAGCATAGAATTAGAAAGACAGACTGAGGAATCTGAGGAAAGGTTGGATGGAGGAGAGGCTGGGGAGAGATTAACCAGGGAAATCATATGCATCATGTACATATATGCATAGCCCAAGGACATAGAGAATAGTGTGGTGAAGGCCTGGGAGGGGAAGAATGAATTAATGTGAAAAAAAACAAACAAATTGGACATCTGTAATACTGTGAACAATAAAGATAAATTTTAAAAAGAAAGACTTAGATTCAGATCCTGGCTTTCTTCGCTGTGTGTGACTTTGAGCAGATAAGTTCATCTCTCTGAGCTTCAGTTTCCTTATCAGAATTTGGGGCTAATCATGCCTATCATAGCACCTCCATCAGGATGAACCAAGAGACATCCAATGGGTAGCAAGGTCTGCCGAATGAAAGGCTCCAGGAGATGAATGCTTTACAAGTCTAGCCAAGGGGAAGTGGCTCTACACACGGAAAGAGATGCATGGTGGTAACTCCCCTTTTGCCTTTAAAGCCATCCTCTCAGAGAGGGTACCTCTCATCCCATCCCATTTTGTGCTCTGGTTCATAGAAAAGAAATTGCATCCACTCGGGTCTTTCCTAAGGTGTATTCAGATTCCCAGGATCTGAATACACCTTAGGAAAGGATAATCCCGCTGGCAAGGCATAACTCATTTGGCAGAGTCTACTAGTGGTGGGGCTGGTTACTGTGACCAAAAGACAGGATGGAGGCATCCCTTTCTCATGTCCTTCACCCGTGCTCACTGTCCCTCTTCTTATTTCCTCTTTCATGCATAGTTTCCAAGTTCAAAGCCTCTCCTCCAGGGGAAGGCTCCACTTTTTCTCTCCTGTCTTCTCCTGTTCAGCTGGCTGAGGAGACTGCACCTTTTAGATTCCAGAGGGATGAGTAGGAAGCCCAGGTAGACTTCCAGATGAAGCCTCTTGTGTGCACTAGCCTACCTGCATGAGTGTGAAGGGGACAGGGGTGGGGGAGGTGGGGGGGACTTGCTTCCAGCAGCAGGGCTTTTTCTTTTGCACAGTCCCCTCAGCAGATAGCAAACACTGGAGGGAAGGAGGGTGAGTGAATAGGATTCAGGGATGCGTACCTCATTCACAAACCCCACTCTTCCTCTACTTAATGAATTAATTAGATGGAAAAATAATAGGAACGGTTATATTTGTGACTATTTTAACCCCAATTCGCCTATTAACTCGAATTCAAATGCTAAGCAACCTTTCAAAGACTTAGAAACAATCTTTTGTAGTCCGTTTGGGAAAGGCTGCCTGGCTCTGACCTGCTCTGACACTGAAGGTCCCAGGGTTCTCTAAGGAGGAATCCTGTAGCTCTGGGGGCTCTTGGGCAGCGTTTTGGGCACTGGGATTCACAGTTGATTAAGACAGAGCTGCCCTGGGAAGGAACTGACCTTCTCAAGACATTAACTCTCAACCCAAAGGGAATTATTTCAATGTTGGGAAATAGTGTCAGGCAAAAAAAAACATCAGATATTAGCGGTACCTCCATCTAGATGTAAATAAAAATATCAGAAGACACAGACAACTGTACGGTGGTTACCAGAGGGAAAGAGGCAGGGGATAAAGTGTAAAGGGGGCCAAATATATGGTGACAAAAGATGATTTGACTTTGGGTGGTGGGCACACAGTGCAATATACAGATGATGTATCATAGAAATGTACACTTGAAACCTACATAATCTTATTAACCTATGTCAACCCAATAAATTAATGAAATAAAATATCAGAAGAACTTCATTCTAAATATACATAATTCTAGAGGCCCAGTGCACAAAAACTTGTGTGCTCGGGGGGATCCCTCAGCCTGACCTGCACCCTCTTGCAGTACAGGACCCCTCGGGGGATGTCCATCTGCCGGGTTAGGCCCACTTCCCAGGAGATCAGGCCTAAGCTTGCAGGTAGACATCCCTCTGGTAGCTCAGGAGCCCTCATGGGATGTCCAACTGCTGGCTTAGGCCTAAGCTGCAGTCAGACATCCTTAGCGCTGCTGAGGAGGCGGAATAGAGTCCCGCCACAGCTGCTGTGCTCAGAGCCATCAGCCCAGCTTGTGGCTGAGTAGAGCTCTTCCTATGAGAGCACACTGACCACCAGGGGGCAGCTCCTGCATTGAGCATCTGCCCCCTGGTGATCAGTGTGCGTCATAGTAACCAATTGTTCTTGGTCATTCCGCCATTAGGGTCAATTTGCAAATAACCCTTTTATTATATAGGATGCCAGGGGAATTGGTAATGTCCAAGAAAGAATTTATAGATATGTCTTGAACTCTAATGTGCCATTGTTCAGGGTCAATCTAACTAGCATACATAAATTTCAGGCATAATTTTTTCCTACTGCACATTTATCTCTTCATGATCCTCCCTATAAACATATGCAAAACAAAATAGGCATGGGCCCCAAAATGGCTCCTACCAGGCCCCAAAATGGCAGAATGTTGTCAGTCTTGAGTCTTCCCATTCTTTATCTGTAAATATATATGGAAAGCTTACCATAAATCAGGCCTGGTGCTAAGTGCTAGCAACCCAAAGATGGAAGGATATAAGAAGCTCCCTTCAGTTGACCAGATTAGTGTGAACGTGTTACTTATCCTAGGGAAATGTAGATTTCAGCAGGGATGAAAGGCTTAATCTAAAGGACTAACTAAAGTTCAATACTGTAGGGCACATAATTACTCTTCAAAGTTTCTTCAATGAAACACTGAAGGGAAACACCTCATTTAGTGAAGAATTTTACAAATTTTAGACTCCTTTCCCTTATCTTCCTCTTAGTATCTTTGGCTTAGCAAATTCTCTTAGTTTTCACACAGCATATAAGAACGAGATCAGTCATCTTTTATATCAAAAGAGCAAGAAGGAAAACTACACAGACCAAAGGAAAAAAATCCTTGTATCTCGGAAATTTCCAGAACTTAAAAAAACACACAGAAACTTCCTCATTGTTCCTTAAAAACCTAAAATAATTTACAAAGAGAGAGATCGATTCCCTTGTTTTAAAATGTAGTATTTTAAAGCAACATATCTAATCAGTTTGATATCATAGTTTATGTTCATAATTTTATAAGTGTTGAATCTGTTATATTAGGACCCGGGTAAGTGCTTTTAAAGAGAATATGCTTAGGCTGGATAGAAGAATGTTTCTAGGTTTGATTTTTTTAAAAATCAACCATGATGTAATTCCAGATTTCTTTTTTTCCTTTAGACATCATTTGGTCACCATAGTAACACAGTGTTTTACTACCAGATATCTATACAGCACAAGGGGAAGAGAACAGGCTATTACTTACTCGGTTATTTGGGGGTACAAAATGTGACTATTGGGATAATTCGAGATTAAATATAGATTTCACTGGGGATCTGTTTTAGGCAGGCAAGCTGATTCAATCTTCTAGTAGCATCAACTGAACAAAAATTTTTAACCAAATCAATTACTGACATCATCTGAAATAACACCAAGAAGAGAAGCAGCCTGGTTCAGTGGTTAAGATCATGAACTCTGGGGTCAAGTTTCTTGTGTCCAAATCCTGTACCTGCTATTTCCTAGCTGTGCGACCTTGGCAGAGCCCCTAACCTCGCTGTGCCTTAGTTTCTTCATCACCAAAATGTGGGTACTAATAACACCTCTTCTAGAGGGTTATCATGTGGATTACATGATTGATTTTTGTGTGCTTAGACGGATGCCTTACATACAGTAAGAACTTTGTGAGTATTTGTAAAAGATAGACAAAGTAAAATTTAAACTTGTTAGCTTTCTCCTCTATGCTGGGTAGAAATGGTCAAGATACCGAGATTTGAATACATGGCAGATTATTTTAGCCTTTAACTTTGGGAGATTCCTTTGGGAATTTCATGAGGGGCCCCCTTGGTAGCTGTTCTGTAAGGCTTGAAATTCGGGGGCAGTCTGCTGTCCTGAACCAGAGCTGAAAACTATCACAAGCCCTCCTGGAACATAATTACAGCCATGTATCTGGGGGTCCAGTTTCCCTGGGTCAGGAACATCAGAGGAAGAGGACTGCACAGCACAAAGAAACAGCACGCCTGCCCCCTCATCTCCAGAAGCCACTGCCAACAACCTCTGGGAGCATGAGCAAAGAATACACCGCTGGAGAGGGGTGAAATAGGATTTTATTTCAGTGACAATGAAATCTAGTGGGTTTCAGTAACATTTTTTTTCCCTCCTTCCCAGATTCAAAGAAAAAAAGATCGTTTTCATCAATGACTGCTTTGTTTTATGAATTACCATTATACAGAATTTCCATCTGTTTCTTCAACAGGCACTTACTTTGGTGAATTATTCATTTTGCAGAACTACCTAGGCATCTTTGCTGGACCCATAACAAAACTAAAGCCCCTAACCAGCCAATAAGCCAAGACAAGATCCCCAAATTGCCTGGAAAAAAAAAAAAAAAAAAAAGAAGAAGAGGAAGAAGAAGAAAAAGGTTTTATTTCTCTAAGCCGAATTTCAGTCACAATACCGCGGGATCTCTGGCACATACCTCCATCCGGACTTGATCTTAGAGCCAGTCTCCGTGGGTCTTCTTGGTCAGCAAGAGCCCTTGCATGGGAGTTTGGAGAATGCCATAAGCCACCAGGAAAGCTTGGGAACACATTCATATCTGTCTTCTGCCTTTCCCTTGGCTCGCGGCCGGCTTCCTGGTAGGGAGACAAGATGACGCTGTGCAGGGTTGACTGTTAAACCATCTTCCCGCCCCCAGCCCCACTCTCTGGGTGCCCCTCCCTGCTCTTTTCCAAAGCTCTGGAATGTGTCACATGGGAAATGGATCATGTGGCTCCTGGGGAGAATGTGGCCATCTCCCCTCCCCCTCCCCCCAGTTTTCCTTTCGGGAGCAAAGCAGCAGAAACCTCCAACCTGATTGGCTCAGGCTGAAAATCTCCATATGAAAAGGGAAGATTCAACTCTCAAACCTTCAGCATTCTCCACTTAATTTTTTGTTTTCTTTCTCATCTGAACGTTTTAGTCTGGGCATTCAGAGGTGCCTGGTAGGGTTGGAAATGATGCTTTCTCCCCAGCCCCTATCTTTCCTATTATCAGTCCCCTAACATACAAGGGGTTCCCTAACCAGCCTCCGGAGCCCCCTTGGCACATCTGGGACAATGGAGTATTCAGCACCACGGACAGCATTACAAACCCTTCCGTGTTCACCAAAGCCATTTTTAATTCATTTAACTCTCAGGTAAATAAAAATAGTTTTAAAATATTTCCCTGAGGTCTTTTGCCTAAATAGACATCAGACTAGCCATATATCTGGGGGTCTAGTTTCCCCTGTCTATCTATTTACGGTTACTTTGTAAATACAAATATAATTTTTATATAACATTAAACCCAAAGGGCATTCCATATCTACCTCCTTGTTCTCCCACAACCCATCCCCACCCTTTAAATATGCTGGTGTTTTGGAGGTATTCTTGCGATACAATTTAGTATATGCCCATATGTCTATGCTCACGGAAAAATCACAGAAATAAACAGGATTTCTTGAGTGTGGATATCTGCACGTCTTTAACCTCATCCCTAGGCCTCAGACAGGGCTGCATTAGAGTAGCAGGGAGGAAGCCTGGTAGGAGCTGTTTTGCTCCTCGGTCTATCCTGCTTTGCTGACGTCTCGGTTGCCATGGTGCTAGGTAACTGCTGAAGGGGATGATTTCTTTCAGAAACGGTCACCATGGGACCCAGCTGGCTACAGAAAAGCAGAAGGAAAGGGGCTGAATTGCTGAGGAGGGTTTCCAATTAGCATTTTCAGAGCCAAACTTACTTAATGGGCCCTTACCTTACTGAATTGTTGCTGACCCCTAAATCTTGGAAGGATTCTAGGAATTTGTGTGGACACTGTGATGACAACTCCCTCCATCCTCTACAGCTTCTTTCCTTAAAAATCTGTGTAGGTGTGCCTTGGCTGGTGTAGCTAAGTTGGCTGGGCACTGTCTAGTGTACTGAAGGGTTGCTGGTTCGATTCAGGTTCTAGGCACACGCCTGGGTTTCAGGCTTGTTCCCCTGTAGGGATGCTGCTCTCATACCAATGTTTCTCTCTCACCCTCTTTCTCTAAAAATCAATTTTTAAAAAAATATATTTTATTGATTTTGTACAGAGAGGAAGGGAGAGAGATAGAGAGTTAGAAACATCTAGAAACATCGATGAGAGAGAGTCATCGATCAGCTGCCTCTTGCACACCCCCTACTGGGGATATGCCCGCAACCAAGGTACATGCCCTTGACCGGAATCGAACCCGGGACCTTTCAGTCCCCAAGCCAACGCTCTATCCATTGAGCCAAACCGGTCTCAGCTCTAAAAATCAATTTTTAAAATATTAAAAAAACAAAAAAACTGTTTAGTTGCAACTGAATGAAAATGCCAGCTTCATAGAATGACTGTGTAATGCCATCACCAAGTGGTGGAAAGAACATGAGAAACATATTTCTCTTCAGGCTGGGACGTCTGACTTTTGTGAAGCCATTCATCAAAGACCTTCACTAGGAAATGCTTGAGGTCCTCACCTGATGTTTGACACTAGGAACCATTTTTAAATGTGTTGCAATTTTACAGGAGCAAAGATAAATATATTTTCATGTGAGCTGCTAAACTATTTTTAATAAAAATAATTTGATTAATAAAGTTAATTCCTTGGGTAACATTTGGACTACCCAAATCAGAAATGTAAACCAGTTATATATTTGTCTCCTAAGGCTGGCATATAGCTGATTATTTTAAACTCAGAATCCTATCTATGGCAATTCTGAATATTTATGTTTAGGGAGAAGATCTGACTTGCAATGTGCTGAAATTCGAACTGTGAGAAAACAGGTAGCTCAGGGGAGCTGGATTATGATTTTAAGAAATTGGAGTTCCGCTTTTTGGCTAAGATCAAGTGAAGAAATTGAAATTTCTTACTGACTCAATATCCACAGCTTAAGACATATTTACTCCTTTTATTTTAAAAGAGTCAGGTTAATTCTAGTTTTTCTAAGACTCATAGAAAAAAAAACTCATAGAGAAATTCAAATGCCACTTTCAGAAAATTCACTTATCAGGAAAGCTTTGAAGTTTTTGAAGAAACTGTTAGAAAACTAGCAGACTGGTGACTTGACTATCATCTCTCTTATTAGTCAATAACAACAACAAAAACAATAAAAATAGCTCATATTTATTTTGTGTCATGTATTCAGTACATGACATCATTGAATCCTATCAAGCTATGAGACAGATGAGTAAACCAAGGCTTAAAGAAGATAAGTAATGTGCCCCAAACTGCTCATCTGGTTAGTGTGGGAACTAGGATTTGAAACTAACCTTGACTCCAGGTCAGGCACATTATATTATACTAGTCTGCATCACCAGTCTTAGGCTAGACCAAAATAACTTGTCAAACGAATGTTACAGGATTCATTACTATAGCCCTTTGACAAAAGAAATAAAAAAGATTGCTTTAAATTTTCGCGACAAAAAGAGGCCAAATTATTCATCCCTTTTAGAGTAATTGTATATGTACATCATGGCTTAATGATAAAAATAATTTTTAAAAAAGAAAAAATCATAATTAAAGTAATTTTAAAAGAAATCAGAATATTGTTAATAATTACTACAAAGCATATTGAGTAAATACTAATTCTGTTAAAAAATATCAATATTAATTTTGTAATGTAAGAAACCTCTGGGACAACTTCAAGTGAACAAACATCAGAATTATGGGGGTCCCAGAAGAAGAGAGAGAGCAAGATACTGAAAACATACTGAAAGAAATAGTGACAGAAAACTTCCCCCACCTGGTGAAAGAATTAGACCTACAAGTCCAGGAAGCGCACAGAACCCCAAACAAAAGGAATCCAAAGAGGACTACACCAAGACACGTCATAATTAAAATTCCAAGAGCAAAAGACAAAGAGAGAATATTAAAAGCAGCAAGAGAGAAACAGGGAGTTATCTATAAAGGAGCACCCATACGATTGTCAGCTGATTTCTCAACAGAAACCATGTAGGCCAGACGGGAATGGCAAGAAATATTCAAGGTGATGAATAGCAAGAACCTACAGCCAAAAATAATCTACCCAGCAAAGCTATCACTCAGAATCGAAGGCCAGATAAAGAGCTTCACTAATAAAAAAAAAAAGCTAAAGGAGTTCATCACTGCCAAACCAGAATTATATGAATTGCTGAAGGGGGTTCTTTCGGAAGAGAAAGAAAATAGAGATAAAAATTATGAACAAATACATAACTATCAATGAATCTAAAAACCAAGGGAATTAAAAAACCTGATGAATAATATTAACTGTTGAATATAATAGAATCAGAGGTATGGAAAGGGAGTGGACTGATGATTCTCAGGGAAAAGAAGAGTGGGGGGTGTGGAAAGAGCCTGAACAGAAACTGTGCACCTATGGATGAGGACAATGGGGGGCGGGGAAAGGGCAGAGGGTGGGGTAGGAACCTGGTGGAGGGGGGGGGGGAAATGAGGGACTTTTGTAATAATATGAACAATAAAGGTTTATTTAAAAAAATAAAAATTAAAATAAATAAAATAAAAAATATTAATTTTGTAATCACCAAACATACTCCTAGCCATTTGGAAGAAGAGAAAGAGACAGTTATCTTTCATCCAAACCCATAAAATCCTACAATACTTATGTAATGGAGTGTTATATTGAAAATTATTTGCATGATTTTTATTCCTCTCCCAACATAATCAATCTGCCCTAGGAATAGGAAGTATGGCACCATTTAGAACTTACAAAAGTAATGGAAAGAAGTAATATTCACCTTCTGAAATTCAAACTAGGAATGTGCATCAAAACAACAGGCTTCGAATCCAGGCTACTGTTTTGGAAGCCATTCTTGAAGTTCCTTTATTTCTGCTTCCCTTGTCATCAACCAGAGTTTACTTAGAGTGTTCAGTCCGGTAGAACAGGTCTTCAGACTAGGCCAAGTAAAAACTTCCAAGGGGTCCTACAGCATGCAGACAGTTTTATGAGAGCTAATTTCTTGATTTTTAACTTCCACAAGCAACTTACCTTCAAATACTTCAAATACACAGACACACACACACACACACACACACACACTAAATATCAATTTTAAAAAAACTTTTAACAAAGAAGGAAATCCTGCCGTTTGTGACAACATGGATGAACTTGTAGGGCAATGGTTCTCAACCTTTCTAATGCCTCGACCCTTTTAATACAGTTCCTCACATTGTGGTGACCCCCAACCATAAAATTATTTTCGTTGCTACTTCATAACTATAATTTAGCTACTGTTAATGAATCGTAATGTAAATGTCTGTGTTTTCCAATGAATGGTCTTAGGCTCTCATATTACTTCTGTAATCGCATATATCATATTGCATTGTGTTCATAGATTCTTGTAGGGAGGAATGTCACCCAACTTATCTTTATACCTTTATGATATGAAAAAATAAAGTGGGTGCTCAACAATAGCATTTCAGCACCTTGAACAAGCATAACTTCAGACTAACTTAAAACAACTTAATTTTTATTTTACACTATGAGTACCCTTTCTAGAGGAGTTTTCTTCTCCCAACCCTGAATGAAAATTTGGGCAGTCCCGCCCTAACTGGTTTGGCTCAGTGGATAGAACATCAGCCTAAGGACTGAAAGGTCCCAGGTCGATTCTGATCAAGGGCACATACCTTGTTGCGGGCACATCCCCAGTAGGAGGTGTGCAGGAGGCAGCTGATGAATGTTTCTCTCTCACTGATGTTTCTAATTCTCTCTCCCTCTCCCTTCCTCTTTGTAAAAAATTAATAAAATATATTGAAGAAGAAAAAAAAACTAGGGCAGTCCTATTCCTTTTTCTGGTTACTTTTAGTTAAGAGACGTTAGTAATTGGCCCCGACTGGGTATCTCAGTTAGTTAGAGCATCATCCTGATATACCAACGTTTCAGGTTAGATCCCCTGTCAGGGCACATACAAGAATCGACCAACAGCCCTGGTGGGTGTGGCTCACTGGTTGGGCATTGTCCCGTGTCCCAAAGGGTTGCTAGTTCATTTCCTGGGCAGGGTACATGCCTGGGTCATGGGCTGCATCCCCGGTGGGGTGTGCAGGAGGCAGCCAATCCATGTCCCACTCTCATGTTTCTCAATCTCTCTCCTTCTCCCTTCCTCTATCTCTAAATATCAATTTTAAAAAAAAACTTTTTTAAAATATATATTTTATTGATATTTTACAAAGAGGAGGAAGGGAGAGAGATAGAGAGCTAGAAACATTGATGAGAGAGAAACATCGACCAGCTGCCTCTTGCACCCCCCCTACCGGGGATGTGCCCGCAACCAATGTACATGCTCTTGACCGGAATCGAACCTGGGACCTCAGTCTGCAAACCGACGCTCTACCACAGATCCAAACCGGTTTCGGCTAAAAAAAACTTTTAAGAATCAACCAATGAATGCATTAATAAACGGAACAAGTCGATGTTTCTCTCTTTCCTTTCCCTCTCTCAAAATCAATAAATAAAAATTTAAAGAAAGAGATGTAATTAAAATATTCAGTCCTGTTAAAAGCTACCACCTGACTTAAAGTTAAGGCTTTTCTCCCTTCTCCTAGTTTGTGCCTGCTGTAGAGGGAAGCTTAATTTAGGTAAAGAGTGTGGCCACTTCTCTCTTTCCCTGACTTTATTTTCTAACATCGCTCCAATAACTCCATTCAAATATCCACTTCAAAACCCCTTCCCCAGTCATCATTTTGGTACTTTATGCTTTGGATGAGAGTGAGAGTTTAAGAGTAATCTAATCAGTTCTCACCCTCCTACATTTTTCAAAAGGCCTACAGAGTGGTCTCTCTCTGATTCAGGCAGCACTCCTATTTTTTTTTTTTTTTTTTTTTTTTTTGCTAATCCTAAATGAGGATATTTCTCCATTGATTTTTAGAAAGAGTAGAAGGGAGGAGAGACAGAGAAAGAGAAAACCATCAATGTGAGAGATAGATTGGCTGCATCCTGCACGTGCCCCAACTGTGGCTGGGATAGAGTTTACAACCAAAGTATGTGCCCTTGACCGGCATCAAACCCAGAATCCTTCAGTCCACAGGCCGATGCTCTATCCACTGATCCAAACCAGCCAGGGCAGCACTCCTATTTTAACATACTTTTATAACAGCTTAACTGAAGTGTCACCACTTGGATTTTCTATTTCTAACTTTCAATTGCTTCCCTCCTCATCCCGAGTCTCCTATCCTTCTATCTGACTCCATTCCTCATTTCTGCATGATCTGCTATTCACCCACTTCATAACTTCTAATTATTGACCCCTGCACAGTCTCTGCAAGGGTGCCTCCTTACCAAGGAGACAATTTCACCATTTCACCAATTCTCCTAATAAACAAACTAATGTGCTTCTCAAGAAGAGGGGTCCAAGTAAAGAAAGGTTTCTATGTGGCAGATTTCCTGGCCATTACTGCCCCATATGGGTCTTGATATCCAATGACTGAAGGAGTAGGTGGTTTCAACTACCGATTCACTTACATTCCTAGAAACCAGAGTTGGTGCCCCAGAAAGTACCTTGTCCTTACAAGCTCAAATTCCATGCCATCCCTCCTATTCCAAATGATTCCCAATTCATTAAAAGGCTACAAAAACAGACTTGAACCTCGCCTTTCTCATATTAGCACCAACACCACCAGTTGGGTACTTAAGGCAGCTATATAGGCTATGAGAAGGGGCTTCATCATCAATGGCCTGCTGCACGGCTTTCCCACAGGCATGGACCCACTGGAGAAGAACATCCACATGCATACACTTCCGCGATGCCTTGATGCTCCTCCCCAAACAATGGAGCAGAGTGGGCTGTAAAAGTTCACTCCACCCCTTCACTGCCTTTAGGCCTGCTGATAGCCCAAGATTCATCATGTGACAGAGCGAATAGAGACATCATTATCTGTGTCGCCTGTGCTAGATCAAAGGACCAGCTTAGGAGGCTCAAATTCCCCAGTTTTACATAAATCCTATATATTCCTGGGGCCTGTATTAATGACTTCATCACTGGCCTTTCCAAAATTAAGATGGTCAGCACATCCTTACCATGGTGATCTGTTTTCTGAACATACTAGTAGCTTACTATGCCCCATTCGTCTGCCCATCTCAAACTCTAGCCTTTATTTCTCCAGAATTTTTCAAATACATAGCTATCCAGATCAGGTGGTCTTACACCACAGGTCTAACTTCTTTCGCACATGTGTCAAACACACGGCCCGAGGGCCAAATCCGTCCCGCCAGGCCTTGCAATGTGGCCCGCACCGCGCTGTCATCACTGCACTCCGCTGCGTTTCCATCACAATGACAGTTTATGACTGTTCAGTAAACCATTCGGCCCGCGATTTAGGCTGGATTTTAGATTTTGGCCCCTTCTCTGATTGAGTTCGACACCCCTATATCTAGAGGGAACTCTTAAAGCAGTGGTTTCTTAGTAGCAAAATGAAGAGCTTGAAGACATACTGATAAAAAATAAATAAATAAATAAATAACCCAAAACAAACAAACAAAAACCCATACTGATCTCTGGAATCCACTCCCAGAAATTCTTTTTTAATTGGTTTAGAATGAAGCCTGGGCATTAGAATTTTTAAAAGCTCTCCAGGTGATTCTAATATGCTGGCAAGGTCTAGAATTTACTTTAAGGCTATATAAAGCATCCAATGTATGCAAGATAGCATGCATAAATGTGGCAAGAGGCTCAGGGAAGAAACCCTCATTTGTTGATCATATACTACATACCAAATTCTATGCTACTCACTCATATAGTCTTCTCAATTGCACCTCATTTCTTCTTTCCAATCATCCTATGAGGTCAGCACTGTTATCCTTATGGTACAGAGGGAAACGGGAGAGTTCAGAGAGGTCACACAGAATGACTGGCAGACCCAAGAATCAAACCCCAGGTCTGAGTCCCAATTCCACACACTTACTGTGACACCATCCTGAAATGCCATGCCTCTGATAGCTGGATGATCCCACTCCCTAGAACAAAAACCGAAGTTAGCTTTAATCCCGAAATCCTATCCTATTGTATCCATGGGTTTTTCCTGCAACATTTTCCCATGAACTCCACACAGATAGACCAGCTGCTAGGCTATACTGCAGGCTGCCAAAGTGAAATGAAGTGCTCCAGGGAGAATGTCTTGATAAGGAACTACCATGTCTGGGTCTTTACTGATGGATGTCCATGCTATACCTGCTGCCTTAAGTCCTGAGGCGATAATGCTTACCTACAAGTCATTTCTTCTCTGGTCTAGTAAAATGATATACTCCATCAGCATCCTCTGCCTTGTTCTCCAGATAGTACACAAAGAACCAAAATATACTGGCTAAACTGCCTAAGGCTGCTGCCAATATCAATATGGACTAATAGCGACCTGGGAAGCTAGAGGCTAGAAGTACATACTTTTGTAATGTGCCAGTAGTACATCTAAGTAACTTGGTAGCCGAATTCCAACAATCTTACTCCCCATAATGCACATTTCATTCTGGCTGAGGTATGGGGTTTGTGGAAGGTGGTAGGGCCCAAGAGCCTCAGTGAGAAAGAACGCTCCAGGTGTTGGGTTGTACCTCTAAAATGTTGCAGGACAAAATCCAATGCTTGTGCAGGTGTCCCATGTTCCTGGGAGAGAAAAAAGGGGCAGATTAGTCAGTTCTCTCAAAACAATTCCCAAATTCCTTATTCCTGTTACCGTAACTCTTCTTCCTAATATCAACCACAGAGCTTGCCCAGGACTATGGCTTCTAGAATCCTTCTTGCTTCACTCACTTAGGATTTCTCAATTTTCATTTTACCCATCATGGACTAAATGTGTGATAGGTTTACGCTGTTTTAAGAAAAACTTCTCTATGGCCAACAGTTTTATCTTTCTAGTTTCACCTCTTCGTTGTGCTGTGTAGTTGCCTTAATTTACCTCTGAATTTTTCGCATCTCCTTTCCTCTGCATTACATTAGTTCACACTGACATCCTTTCTTGTCCTCCAGAAAGAAAGAAATATATATATAAAACCAACATATATATATATATATATATTGATATATTGATATATATAGATATAGATATATAGATATATTGATATATATATATATATCCAACACACACACACACACAAAGACAGTTTCAGATGGCTTAGAAGGCTGTGATACAAAACAAGAAGATGGGTTGGTCCCTCAAATGTATTCCTTTGTCGCTTCCAGGTATCTTTCCAAGCACTCACACAACTTATCCCTCAGATGGGCTCTGCCACTCCCACTCCTCCCCTGCCGGATGGGCTGTAACTTCCCGCTCTCCCACCGCGTTCGCGGCCAAACAAAAACACGGAAAGCAGGGACGACCGTACAGGAACGTTGAGAGTGTCGTGTTGTGTGCTTGCAGCCATCGGAGCTACGTTGACCCACCTTTCTCGAGGGCCAAGTTTGGCTGGCCATAACCAAGCGGAAAGTTTTGAACTTTTTGGCGCCAAAGTGCTTAGTCCAGCGCAGGCGCAAACGCACATTTGGGTGGGATGGGTGGGGAAAGGCGCTGTTCGCGCGGGCAGATCTCGCGTGGTTTGGGGAATAATTTATTTATTTATTTATTTTTTGGTGGCGTTGTGAGGCTTTTTTTTTTTTTTTTTTTTTTTTAATGAAGCCGGGATGGATGAGTGCTGCTGTCAGGTAAAAAAAAAAAAAAAAAAAAAAAAAAAAAAAAAAAAAAAAAGATCTAGAGTCGGCGGCGAGAACAAATGAGGGTAGTGTAACTAGCGGCAGTTCTCTGGGGCCGAGGACTTTTCTCCGAGGCCTCCCCCCCTTCCCGGGGCCGCACAAGAGCTAAGAGTATGAAAAAAAAGGAAAAAAACAAAACAAAAAGCCAACGAGGCTATCACCTCAGGGCGCAGTGTTTTGTTCTGCACTTTTCACTACAGGAAAAGTCCCGTTGGCCGCCGACCAACCAGTTTAAGCTGCGGCCGCCGCGGCGCCTGCGCAGGAGTTTGTTTACGAGGCCGCGCTCCTGGCGCCGGGCGGCCGCCGGGTCGGTGTGTGACCCGTGATGGGAATTACGTGTTCGGCCGGGAACACGGCTTGGAGGTTAGGAACAGGGCAATGTCTGTGTAAAATCTAAAGCCAATGAGAATACGAACGGTAGTGAAAGCTCAGAGCTCTCAGAAGTTGTTGTCCTGCCAGGTATTTATCACGAAATGTAGCGAAGAGGACCGCGGCAGCTGATAAGCTGCAAAGTAAACCCAGGAGCGGAGGCAGTAGGTAGGGGCCTTCTGAAAACGGAGGCTCTGTGATGGAAAAGATGCAAATGCGCCTCAGCCTGAGGCCAACCTCGAGCAACAGCTGCCTGACGTGAGGCCGACTCTTGAAGGCAGGTAAAAAAGGCAGCCATGCAAATTGTGAAACTAAAAAGGGATGACTCTAGAAGCAATCGCCGGGAAAAGCACACACCAAGAAGCAAATTTTTAAAAAAAAATGGTCATAAGTTCTCTTCAAAGACAGTTTCAGATGGCTTAGAAGGCTGTGATACAAAACAAGAAGATAGGTTGAAACTACCAGTGTGTGTTACAGATAAGACTGGATGCACTAGCAAATAAGAAAGGCAGGCAAGCTGGTTTTTAAAAAATATATCTTTATGGAAAAGTTTCTAATGGTGCGTTTTACTGTTCTCAAAAAGGTTTAGCAGTAGGTTCTGCTAAACCTGGATCTTTATCTTAGAGTTAGGTGAAAGTATAGATGTTAACAGTCCTGTGAGGTGGGGCCAAATTTCTTAGGCTCTGCACACATTCAGCATCATTCACAGTGCACAGTGAGCTTTCATCTAAAAAAATATATAGCCTCTGGATTTTTCTTACTATATTCAATAAAATAGTAAAATTTAGTAAATCTAGCAATTTGGATACTTACCTTTTAAGGCAAATGTGTACCAAAGTCAGAAGTGACTTTACTTGCTTCATTTTCTGGAGGTACATTCATTTGGTTGAGGTAAGGTGGTAGATAACCAGTTTTCTAAGCCAAGGTTGAATTGACATTTTCTTCATGACTAGCCTTCTGGTCCATACATATTAAGCACAATTAAGGTGAATTGACTCCTTGTTCACACTAATGATTAACACTCACTCATTTGCCCTGACTGGTTTGGCTCAGTGGATAGAGTGTTGGCCTGTAGACTGAGGGATCCCGGGTTCCATTCTGGTCAAAGGCATATACCTTGGTTGTGGCATATCCCCAGTAGGGGGTGTGCAGGGGCAGCTGGTTGATGTTGCTCTCTTGTTGATGTTTCTAACTATCCCTCTCCCTTCCTTTCTGTTAAAAAAAATAAAATAAAATAAAATAAAAATAAAAAATATATTTTTAAAAAAGACTCACTCATAAAAAAATGGCTCACTTTGTCAAGGCAATCAACAACTGAATACTTTTTTAACCCTCCCCAGAGGACATACTGATTTTAGAGAGAGGGGAAGGGAAGGGAAGGGAGGGTGCGGAGAGAGAAACATCAGCATCCTGATGAAATTGAACCGAAAACCTTAGTGTGTGATCTGACCAGGAACCGAACCCACAACCTTTCAGTGTATGGGAGGACTGGACAATGCCACAGCCAACTGAGCCATACTGGCCAGAGCAACAGCTGAGTACTTTTAATGTATATGATGAGATGGCTCAATAAAAAATTAAGTAAGGGGATTAAATGATGAGTTGATAAAGAATTGTGAATCCCTTGAGAGGATTATGATGAGTATGATGAAAATGATAATGTAAGACTGGTAAGTAGTCAAATAAAACTTCATCTTTGTTCACTGAAAGAAAAAAAAAAAGCAATTGTTTGATGAGTAAAAGAAACACTACTGGGTTGGTTTCCCATTGTTTGTCCTATTACTCAGGAAATAATAGTTAGAAAAATGTCCCCAATCAGTAGCTGAAAAAACTATCCATACCATTTCTTTAGCAGTGTTTGGGCACGCTCTCTTATGATTACCCTGACATTGTAAAGCAATGAAAAACTGCTGCCATTTGTATCAACATTTTTATGTCACTGGGTTCTTGAATTATTCTGACCCCAAAACAATTTAATATGTAATACCAACTACCTAAAAGTGGTTGAATTAACACAATATACTATTATTAAGTAAATAATAGAAACCTTTTTTCATGACAGATAACTATTTCTAATAATAGATAATTTTAATTTTAAAAAGTGTTAAACACACAAATTGCTGCTTCTAGCTCTGCACTCTAAGTGTTGGGAGTAACTCCAGCACTCTTGTTATGCCTTAAGAAGGAATGTTTCAATCAGATGGAAGGGAATCCTCAACAAGAGGGTAGGATGAGGGTAAGAGAAAAAAATCATAAACTCTGGTTGTGAATGTTAACTAATACCCACTGAAGGCATCTCTGCTGAAGCACTTTTCCTTGTGCTAACTCTGCCCCATCCCCACCCCTCTTCCCTCCCATTCCCACCTTTGTGTGGCTGGCTTTTCATTACAATTACATCTCTGACTAGAGGCCCAGTGCACAAAATTCGTGTGGGATGGGGGTGGGGAGGCCAGCGGGGGCAGGTTCCCCTCAGCCCAGCCTGCATCCTCTCCAATCCGGGACCCCTCAAGAATGTCCAACTGCCAATTTAGGCCCAATCCCTGGGATCAGACCTAAAATGGCTATCAGACATTCCTCTCACAATCCTGGACTGCTGGCTCCTAATGGCTCACCTTCCTGATGGCCAGGTTACCTCCTACTGCCCCCTCTCTGGTGGCCTGGTTACTCCTAACTGAACCCCCTTCCCCGCTGGCCTGGTCACCCCTTACTGCCTCCCTCTGCCAGCCTGGTTGCTCCCAATTCCCCCCCTCACCCCTGTCGGTCTGCTCACCTCTTACAGCCCCTCCTGCTGGCCTGGTCACCCCCAATTGCCCCTCCTGCCGGCCTGGTCACCCCTCACGGCCCCCTCACCGGCCTGGTAGCCCCACTCAGCCTGCTTGTTCAGTCATTTGGTCATCCCTCACTAACGCCCCTGCTGGCCTGGTTGTAGGCAGCCATCTTGTGAGGGTGCGAGGGATAATTTGCATATTACCTCTTTATTATATAGGAGGATAAGTAAAGGTGCCTTTTTGCTCTGCCACCCTCAGTGTATTAACAAGTCTTCTGTCATAGTCACAGGATGGCTGCCAAAGCTCCAAACATTGTGTTCTCATATGAAATGTTCCAAACAGAGAGGGAGAAGCGGTATAGGTGAAGAGAAAGAAGAAAGCTTTTTCTTTGTGGCCTCTCTCATCATTCCATATGACATAACAGACTGCCCTTTACAGCTCATTGTTCAACGCTATGTTGCTTGGCTACACACTGCTTTGAGGAAGGCTAGGAAAGTATGTATAGGGAAAACAGATACATTCTTTAATATGGTGCATTAAGAATAGCAGGGATATGGGAAATACTGTATAGGTTTAGGAGCAGATCATTTGAAACCTATGCAACTTTGTTACTTGAGGACCATAAAAGTTACTATGCTAATTAAAAAAAAAAAAACACAAAGCAAAAAAAACCCCAAAAAACTACATAGTTAAATCACCAAAGGCATTTTTACTCAACAGTATCATTTAGAGCAGCGTTTTTCAACCGCTGTTTCGCGGCACACTAGTGTGCCGCGAGATGTTGTCTGGTGTGCCGTAGGTGCAGACAAGACAAGAATTTTATAATTTTATATTTTGTTTACTTAATATTTCATAATAAAGTAATTATAAAATACTTTCTTTGTGTTTATTTGATTCCTATTCAAGAGAATTACTTTATATATAGTCAATATAGGCACAGAGTTAAATTTTTTAACATTTTCTAATGGTGGTGTGCCTCGTGATTTTTTTCATGAAACAAGTGTGCCTTTGCCCAAAAAAGGTTGAAAAACACTGATTTAGAGAGCCATACTGTCCAATATGTTGGCCACTAGCTGTGTGTGGCTATTAAGCATTTAAATGTGCTAATCCAAATAAAGCTGTGCTGTAGAATAAAACATACACTGGATTTCAAAGAGTTAGTGTGGCGCTGGCTGGGTGGCTCAGTTGGTTGGAGTGTTGTTTTGTACACCAAAAAGATTGCAGGTTCAATTCCTGTCAGGGCACATACTCGGTGAAGGGGATTGTGGTGCATAGGAAGGCAACTGATCGATATTTCTCTCTCTCCCTTCCTCTCTCTCTAAAAGACAATTTAAAAACAACATATCCTCCAGTGAGGATTAAAAAGAAAAGACTTAATATGAAAAAGTAATGTACATATGTATATTATTAATCGTTTTTATATTAATTACATCATTTCACCTGTTCTTTATTTTTTTAATGTGGCTACTAAAACACTTTAATTGGATATGGGTTTTATATTTCTGTTGGACAGTGCTTCTTTAGAACCTTTAATCCTGGAATATGTGCTTCCTCCTTGGACATATAGATCCTTGATAGCTTCTAATTAAAATCAGTTTCATTAAAATTGAAAATCTGGCCCAGAATTTAGCCTTCTTTATCAGTTTCCTCCACCACACACATGAAAATTATTTCACATCTTCATTTACATTGCAGCTTTACTATGTAAGAAAAACTTAAAGGTTCTTGAAGCCACTAAACAAGACTTTATTTGCACTAAAGGAAAGCACTCCTAAAGAATTTTTCCCCTTCAACGTCTTTATGTGCTAAACTAGAGGCCCGGTGCATGAAATTCCTGCACGGGTGTGTGTGTCCCTCAGCCCAGCCTGCATCCTCTCCAATATGAGACCCCTCAAGGGATCTCCAATTGCCTATTTAGGATTGGGCCTAAATGGGCAATAAGACATCCCTCTCACAATTTAGGACTGCTGGCTCCCAACTGCTTGCCTGCCTGCCTTCCTGATTGCCCCTAACCACTTCTGCTTGCCAGCCTGATCACCTCTAACCACTCCTCTGCCAACCTGATCGATGCCTAACTCTCCATTGCCAGCCTGATTGCCCCTAACTGCCCTCCCCTGTAGGCCTGGTCCCTCCCAGCTGTCCTACCCTGTTGGCCATCTTGTGGTGGCCATCTTGTGTCCACATGGGGGCAAAATATTTGACCATATAGGGCCAGCCACCTTGTGTGTTGGAGTGATGGTCAATTTGCATATTACTCTTTTATTAGATAGGATAGAGGCCTGGTGCGTGGGTGGGGGCCAGCTGGCTTGCCCTGAAGAATGTCCCGGATCAGGGTGGGGGTTCCTTTGGGGTGTGGGGTGGCCTGGGCAAGAGGCCTGTGATGGTTTGCAGACCAGCCATGCCCCCCAGTGACCCAAGCGGAGGCCCTGGTATCTGGGATTTATTTATGTTCTATAATTGAAACTTTTTAGCCTAAGCGGAAGCCAAGGCAGGCCAGAGCTGTGGAGAGCTTGGCTTCCTCCATCACCTGGGGAAACCCAAGCCTCCTGTTTGCAGCCATCTTGGTTAGGTTAATTTGCATACTTGCTCCTGATTGGCTGGTGGGCATGGCTTGTAAGTATAGCAGAGTGATGGTTAATTTGCATATTACTCTTTTATTAGATAGGATTTTTCTGTTTAATTTTGAGAAGGTTTGCCCCTGATTGCTCAAAATGTAAGTGTGCTGGGAAAAATAAAGAATGAGCAAATGTAATTTCTGAATTATTTTGACATTTTTCTCCATTTCCCAATTACATATGAACTAATAATGACATTATCTGGCATACAAAGCTTTTTTATTGTGAGAGATAGGACTGCCAGTAGGCAAAAGAGAGAGAAAATTTCAATCCTATATTTTTATTTTTATTTTATTTTTTTTACAGAGAGGAAGGGAGAAGGATAGAGAGTTAGAAACATCGATGAGAGAGAAACACTGATTTAGCTGCCTCCTGCACACTCCCCACTGGGGATGTACCTGCAACCAAGGTACATGCTTTTTTTTTTTTTAAGGTACATGCTTTTGACCGGAACTAAACCTAGGACCCTCCAGTCCTCAGGCCGATGCTCTATCCACTGAGCCAACTGGCTCCAATCCTATATTTTTAAAGGGTTTGCATATGATTTATGGGCTATGTTGGGCATGGTCAGTGAATAATAACCGGGAAAAAGATGATTCTTCTAGTCACTACATTAACGTTTAGTAATGTCTGATTGGATTAACTCAGCCCCAGTTAAAATCTATTGAGCTCTTAAGACCGATTTCAAAAGCACCTCTCTGATCTCTAGGACCTGCATGCCTTCTCTGATCTCTAGAACCTGCATAGCACTTTGGTTATATTATCTTTTTATAGCACATATATTTGGCCTTGTATTAAAGTTATTGTCTCTGTTAAATTTGTATAAGTAGAATAAAGGTCCCTGCCCCTTTGAAGACAGTGATTGCATTTTATTCATTTTTCAAAATGCTTCTAGTGAGTGGCCTTATGGTTCATACAAATTTGCACACTTAAGTATTTGCCATATTTAATTGTGCTGAATCTATCCTAAATGACTTAAGGTAAAAGTTGGTATTTGATTCAAATCTCTACTGTAGGAGTGAGGAAACTTTTTTCTGCCTAGGGTGATTTGGGTTTTTATAACATCATTCTCCACTTAAAAATTATCAACTTAAAAATTCCCCTGCCATATTTGGACAGACATTTTTTTTTAAACATACTTTATTGATTTTTTTACAGAGAGGAAGGAAGAGGGATAGAGAGTCAGAAACATTAATGAGAAACATTGATCAGCTGCCTTCTGCAGGCTCCCTACTGGGGATGTACCCACAACCAAGGTACCAGAAGCGAACATGGGACCCTTCAGTCTGCAGGCCGACATTGTATCAATCCACTGAACCAAACTGGTTAGGGCTGGTCAGACATTTAATTAACTTACCCCTAATGCCTTGGCAGGACCAGACCAAATGATTTAAAGGGTCTTTTATGGCCCATAGGCTGGACATTCCCCATCCCTGCTGTAGTGCTTATAAAATGTGTAACAGAACCCTCTGTGCAGAATAGTATTAGAAAAATCTGTCTAAGCATGTTAGAGTGTTTACTGGTGGGTTTTTTATTATTCTTTTAAGTGACTATGATGAAATCCACAGTAAACACAGACCTATAATAAATCTGGATCATATAATGATGATTCATGTTTTAAAAGACTCATTTTCTGTGTCTCCCTCTTCTCCCTCCTTGCTCAGTGTCTTTCCCCTTTCCTCCTATGTTTTAAACTCCTTATGCTTTCTTTATGTCCCTGTTTTGATATTTGCTGAAAACAAGAGATCAGTAAGGGATACCTAACTTTTAAAATATCATAACCACGTTTAAAATTCTGAGAAGCCAGCACTCATGTTTAGTAATGTGATGAGCTTAGTAATTATTAACTCTATCTAATTATATCTTTCTCTGTCCCAATAATCAAAGCACTCAAGAATGATAATTTAATTCTGTTCTGTTTTTTTCTCTTGGGTGAATAGTATACTGACATAAATCTCATATTGACTGATAAAGTGGACTTTGATGGAAGAACTCTGTTAGTATGGCAGAGGCAAAAGAGAACCTAAAATTTAGGCAATCAGTATACAGTTTTCCTAAATTTTCTACTATTTATTTCCATTCTCAAATCATGTTTCTGTGGTTTTCGCACTGAGCTTGGAGACAGAGGCCCTCAAATGCTTGTTGTATGTATTTGACTCCAGCACCAACACAATGCCTGACACATTTTAGAATTTAGAGCATCAACAGATGCATGAGGGAGAGAAAGGCAGATTTGACCAAACAATTGCACAATGCATGTGATTTTGTTTGGGGTTAAATATGTGCTTATACTGGTTATAAAGAGAATCTGTTTTCTGATTTGAAGTATTCTCTGATTGAGTGGTGGTTGAGGAAGATCTTTGGTTGTAAGAAACAGTCTCATTGGTTACCTCAAGTAAGGTGTGAAATGGGTGCATGCTTGTGTTCAGATGTATGACAGGAATCGTAGCCATACTCAGAACATGGGAAACCAAACTACTGGGCCTTGAAAAGGTTTCATATAAATAGGAATCACAAGTTCATTGGCATGTTGGGAGTTCTACATACCTTCGCCATTAAAGTCCATGGCCTATCATTCCAGCACATAGTGACTCTGCTGGTCCCTACATGTCCTTTCTTGGCATCTGTCTATTCTCTCTTCACTATGACCCTCTGGTTCTTACTATTCTTCCCAGTTTTAATTCTTTTTAAAAAATATATATTTTATTGATTTTTTATAGAGAGAAAGGGAGAGAGATAGAGAGCTAGAAACGTCAATGAGAGAGAAACATCGACCAGCTGCCTGTTGCACACCCCCTACCGGGGATGTGCCCGCAACCAACGTACATGCCCTTGACCGGAATCGAACCCAGGACCTTTCAGTCAGCAGACCAACGCTCTACCGCTGAGCCAAATCGATTTTGGTTTAATTCTTTTTTAAAAAAACACCTAAAACTAATTTTTTTTTTATTGTTTAAAGTATTACATATAGTAGTACATGTATCTCCTTTTTTTTTCCCCATTGACCATCCCCCAGACTCCCCTACCCTCTGTTGCTTGCCCTCATCCTCACCGCCCCCCAGTATCTTGCGTCCATTGGTGTGTTTATATGCATGCATATAAGTCCTTTGGTGGATCTCCCTCCTCTCCCCCCCCCCCCCCGCCCCAACACCCCCCAGCCTTCCCACGTAATTTGACAGTCTGTTCGGTGTTTTACTGCCTCTGTATCTATCTTTTTGTTCATCGGGTTACAATGTTCTTTATTTTCCATAAATGAGTAAGATCATGTGGTATTTTTTTTTCATTGCCTGGCTTATTTCACTTAACATAATGCTCTCCAGGTCCATCCATGCTGCAAGCAAGGCTAATTTTGTGCTAATTCTCAGCTCATTATCCAAGTGATTCCTTTCAAAGAGGTTTGAGGTAAATTTGTTGACATGACAATTTTTAGAAACTTGTTTTTGAAATGAGTTTAAAACTTTAAATTTATTATGTATTTTGAAATTATTAAATTGTATAAATTTATGTTTAATCAAAGTAAGAATTAAGTAAATTGTTAAGAAAAGATACTGAAGGAAGCAGCAGAAAACCACACAATAAAACAAGGATTGAGAAGATAGTCACCTTTGTAGTTTACTTACTCCTTCATCGGCGAATGCCCAGACCGCACCCTTGGCCTTCTTCCAGACTGGTTTCCTAATATTTGGACCTAGATACTATCTTCTTAGATTGGTTGTTATGTGTGCACATTTTATTCTGTGGGATACAGCATGCATATCCATGACTCTCTCTTTTAGTCCATCCCAGTCAAGCTTTCATATCTTCCAGTCTACCAAAGCTATTCTTATCAAGATTACCAATAATCTCCGTGGCCAAATCCAATGATTAGTTCTTAGTCTTCATCTTAACTCTATCAGCAGCATTTGAACCATGTGGTCTCTCTCTCTCCTCCTTGAAACAATTTATTTTACTTGGTTTTGAGTCACCTCTCTCTTGGCTCTTCTCTCCATTCATGGCTCCTTTCCACTCTCCTTTGCCTGAATTTTTCCCATCCTCTTGATGGGAAGCAGTGGTACCCCAAGGCTTACTGCTCAGGGCTCTTCATTTCTCTGTCTTACTCCCTTAGAGATCTTACCCAGTCCTATTCTATATAATAAAAGCCTAATAGGCTAAGTGTTTGGTCTACCAGTCAGCAATTCAACCAATCAAAGTGTAATATGCTAATGATATGCTAAGGCTGCTCAACCACTTGCTATGACATGCACTGACCACCAGGGGGGAAGATGCTCTGACCAGAAGGTTAGCTTGCTGCTGGGGCCCAGCTGATCGGGAGTGAGTGAGATAGGCCAGGCATGCCCTGGAGCCCTCCCTTGGTCTCTCCCTGTGGCTAACCTCTGTGTCCCTCCCTGGCCCCAATCATGCACCAGTGGGGTCCCTTGGCCTGGCCTGTGCCCTCTCACAATCCGAGACCCCTCAGGGTATATCAGAGAGCCTGTTTTGGCTTGATCCCACAGGCCAGGCCTAGGGAACCCACTGGTGCATGAATTCATGTACTGGACCTCTAGCCTATATAATAAAAGTCTAAGCAACCGTTACAGTGAAATGACCAGAACGACTGATTGCTATGATGTGCACTGAAATCAGGGGACAGATGCTTAATGCAGTTGCTGCCCCCTGGTGGTCAGCCAGAAGCCAGGCTCACAGCTAGTGAGTGCAGCTGGCATGGCAGGAGCCTCTCCCAACTCCAGGATGAGCACAAGCAGTGCCTGGCCCCGATTTGGGCTCCTCCCTGGCTGCCTGCTGCTTAGCACACTGCTTCATTCACCGAGAGGTCCTGGACTGAAAGAGAGTGCAGACTGGGCTGAAAGACGCCCCCCCACCCCCCCACCCCCCCGCCCTCAGGTGCACGAATTTCGTGCACCGGGCCTCTGGTATCTTTAATATCATCTAACTGCTGAAAATTTCCAAATATGTATCTATAACACAAACCTCTCTCTCCTGAATTCCAGACTCATATGTATAACTGTTTACTCAACATCTCCATTTCTACGTCCATGGATATCTCAAACTTACAAATTCAAAGCAAAATTTGTTCATCCCTCAGTCATCCCTATTTTAGTAAACAACCATACCTTTCTTCAGTTGCTTAGGCCAAAAAGCCTTGGAGTCATTATAGACTCCTCTCTCTCACACACACACTCCATTTCCAACCCTTCAGCCAACTCTGTTGGCTGTATCTTTAAGGCTGTATCTATTAACTCTACCCTTTTTCCACCTAAACTGCTACCACCCTGGTCTGAGCCAGCATGGCCTCTTTTTGGATTACTTCATTGGTGTACTAACTGGTCTCCCTACTTCTTTCTTGCTCTTTGAATCACTTTCCATTCAGAGTCAAAGTGATTAAAGTTAGCAAAAGTCAGATAAAAACTCTGCTCAAAGATGACTTACCTTACCCAGTGGTGTGACTCAGTGATTGAGTGTTAACATATGAACCAGGAGGTCAGGGTTTGATTCCCAATCAGGGCACATGCCCCGGCTGCAGGCTTGATCCCCAGTAGGGGGCATGTAGGAGGCAGCTGATCTATCTCTCTCTCCCTCTCCCTTCCTGTCTAAAGTCAATAAAAATATGTATCTTAAAGATGACTTGCCTTGATCAGAATAAAATCCAAAGTCTTTACTATGGCTTATAACGTTTACATCATTTGGGCCACTACTTCTCTGATTTCATCATCTAACTCTTCATCCCTATTTATTCTATTTTTGGAACACAGAAAATTACATGGTCCATACCCTAATTTCATTCAGGTCTCTACTCAAATGTCCTTTATTAGAGAGCCTTTTCCTCTTAATATAGCATCTGCTTTCGTTAGTCTCTGTACACCCAACTAGTTTATTTTTCTTTTTGGCACTTATAACAGCATGGCATACCATGGCTATTTATGTGTATTGTGTGCCTTCCACACTTGAATGTAAGCTCTATTCCACAAAAGCAGGGACTTTGGCTATCTTTGTTTTCTACTGTGTCCCCAAAGAGTTTGGCATCTGGTAAGGGCTCATTAAAAATTTAATGAATGAAAGAATTAACAAATATTCATGTGAACAATTATTCAGAGAGTGGTCAGGAGCAGAAAATGGGGGCAGTTTCCCGTTGTTATTCTTTTAGGGGTAAGTTTGCATAAACGGAAGGCTGAGATCAGAATCAATGGAGGTTTTCTCCTCCGTGGTTTTTCCCAATGTAGAGAATAGAATGTAGTTTAAAATGGCGACTTGGTGGTGAATATGTTTATTGTTCCAAATTCCATATTCTAGTCACAGAAGTTGTCCACTTATGTTTCAGTCATGGACATTAAATCATGTGTATGGCCATGAATCCAGGTTTTGCCACTTATTTCCTATGAACCCAGCAATGCTGGTAAACCTGCACATGCTTACTACATTTTACTTCAAAGTGAAGACTTTTCTCTAAGTGAAAATGCCTGAAGCATTCCCCCCCCCCCCCTTTAAGCTCTGACCCCAGTAGATCCATTGTAAACTGTTCTTGAATCCATTTTCTTTCAAAGATGCTATCTTTCTTTCCAGGAAGTTGAACTTCATTTCCCCCAGAACATTCTTTTTTGTGAATAGTAGATAAATTATACCAATGAGGCCTCCAAATAATTTCCATCCCACCAAGTCATTACATCTTCTACAAGAGTCACCACAATGCACTCTGGACTCAGCTTCTGAAGAGCAGGCACACGAATCTTAGTTCCTTTTCCAGTCTCTTTCGTGGCTTTGGAAACTCAGCCTTCTCTCTCCCAGGGCTTCCTGTGCAAGAGAGGGTAGCAGCATTTGTCTCACAACTGAGGTCTTATGGGGATTAAATGTGATGCCACCAGAAACGGTGCTTTCAAATACATAAAGTATTGTGTTCACTAGGGACGTCTTGGATTCAGCTCACAGAACAGAAACTCCATGGCTTGGAGCCAAAGAGGGGGTAGATTGTTTTTTATGCACAGGGCTGTTCCATAGAACTTAAGTGCAAGGAATGAAACCTCCTGAGCAGCAAGATCCAGAAACCGGGGAGTCTTTGATTGCTAAGAGTTATCTGTCTTTCTAAAACCCACGGTTTCTCTGCCCCTCCTCACATATTCTTTCCTTTCATTCTGACCCTCTGCAGTCTTTATCCACAACGCTGGCACCTGATGGAAGATAGCTTTCGTAAAATGGCTCTTTCAGCCAAAACCGGTTTGGCTCAATGGATGTCAGCCTGCGGACTCAAGAGTCCCAGGTTCGATTCCTGTCAAGGTCAAGGGCATGTACCTTGGTTGCGGACACATACTCAGTAGGGGGTGTGTAAGAGGCAGCTGATTGATGTTTCTAGCTCTCTATCTCTCTCCCTTTCTCTCTGTGAAAAATCAATAAAATATATATATTTTTAAAAAATGGCTCTTACAGTCTCAAATCTGCTGTACCTCATTCATCTCAAATTTACAGTTTACAATTCAAGATTCTGAGACCTGGTTCCAAATTTCCGATAGAGAGAATTTGGTTGGCCGAGTGTAGATCTGATAAACACCTCTCTCCTCATCTTGTCCACTTCAGGAAAGGAATGGAAAGAGGGGCATGGAGTCTGCTGTCCTTGGCAGAAGAGGCGAAGGAAGCAGACTCTGAGAAGGGAGTATGGGACAGTAAAGACCTCAAGTGTGACATAAAAGCACTGAGAACACCACATGCATTCTTATTCCCTTCCTTTTGTAATCTTTAATCTACTCAGCATCTGATCTGGCCATATGATAAATGGCACACTGTAAGCATGAATGGGCTTCAGAAGGCCACACCAGCCACGGCATCACTTCACATATGTGTCACATTCATGTCTTCAACATTGTCTCTGTTTTCTTCTTAAGGAACATAACTTCTTATTCATTTTTTCCCCCCTTGGGGACCCAATTAATTTCATTGCACATACTGGCTTAATGAAGCCAAATTCTTTAACTTTTCCTGTTTCCTATCTCCCAAACTTCTCTCTGTTATTAGTTAAGATTGACTGTAAAATTCTATAATAAATAGACCGAAAATGTAATGGTTCAACAAAATAGTTTATTTTTTTCCTCAAGTCAGTTCAGGGACCCCGGCTGAGGGTGGCTCTAATATCTTCAACACGTGGCTTCTGATGTTGCTCTAGCCTTCCCCTTTATAGTCCGTGGGAAGGGAAGGAGAGGCAGAAGTGATGAGGTTCTTTGACAGGTTTTCTGCACGAGGTGGAAGACACATACCTTATTTCATTCTGCTGGAAAAGACTTAATCACAAGGTCACATCTATCTACAAAGGAAGCTGGAAAATTTAGTGTAGCTAGGCATCTGTATGCCCAGTTATAATTCTGGTACTGGTCAAGAAGACGAGAATGGGGTTTGGGTGGACAGCTAGCAGTCTCTTACTTCTTCCCTCTGTGGTATTTCTCTAGTTAGTGGCATTATTCTGTCAAATACTCAGGCTTGAGTCCTTACAATCATCCTCCAACCCCCCATCTCTCTCCTTATCTGTTATAGCTACCTAAGCAATCCCATATTCATTCCTTGCTTTCTACTGCCTCCTCTATAGCACTGCTCAAAGCTGTTGAATCTCTTGTTTGAGCAACTGTAATCAACCCCCAAAATTACCTCCCTGGGTCAGCCCTTAGAGGCTCTTCACACTCATCTTTTACTCTGCTGTCAAGTGCCACTTCTTTTTTTCTTTTCTTTTTTTAAAATATATTTTTATTGATTTTTTTACAGAGAGAAAGAGGGGATAGAGAGTTAGAAACATCGATCAGCTGCCTCTTGCACACCCACTACTGGGGATGTACCCGCAACTAAGGTACATGCCCTTGACCGGCATCAAACCTGGGGACCTTTCAGTCTGCAGACCGACGCTCTATCCACTGAGCCAAACCGGTTTCAGCAAGTGCCACTTCTTAACACAAAGATCCAACTGTCCAAGGCAGTTTGAGCGCCTTAACGGTTACATCTCTGCTCACCATCAAGGCTGTGAGCACCACATGCAGAGCCCCTGCAGCTAGGCCTTTGTAGCTCAGGGGATCACTCCAGACTGCCTCCCATTCTCCGTTCCAAACCATCTCATCCCGGTCTCATGGCCCATGCTTCCACCTTTTTTGCCTCACACCAGGACTCTGCCCAACTTCATCTTCCTTTGGGTTAACACCATAATGTTAACTCAAACTTTGGGTTGGACTGTCCACTCAACTTTACGTTCAGCTATATGCCAGAGATGGTCTCTCAGGACTCAAGCTTGCTCTTTGTTCGGCAGACAAGTTTGGACAGGGATCATGTTATTCTTTTCACCAAAGGTAACATGACTTCCTATTGCTTATGAATAAAACAGATTTTTTTTTTTAACGTGCCATCTATGGCCTGCCTCCATCTGATCCCATTCCACAATGACCACCCTTACCAATACACCCTTATAATCTTCTTAACACTTTTCTCATTCTTTAGTATCTGACTCATCTATCACCCCCTCCAGAAGCCTTCCTCTTCTTCTCTCTTTTGTACTCCATCTTTGTACCATATTCTTCTAGGTATTGCTTTCTACCTCTGTAGCTTTTGTGTACACAATGACCTCCCCATCTAGAGTATATACACCCTAAAAACAGGGATTGTGACTTAGTCATCCTTTCAGTCCTCATGCTGCGGAGAATAAAGCCTCGGGGAATAGTTTAGCTCATGTTATTCTACTGCTTAAGATCTCCTAATGCTCCAGTGGCTTCCTATATCACTCAGTCAATGACAGAAGCCCTACATAGGACTACATGGTCTTATAGTCTGGAATGTTCCTGTTACCACTCTCCCCTTGCTCCTTGCTGTTCCTCGAACACATCAGACAAGATCCCACCTCAGAGCCTTTGCATTTGCTGTTCCTTTTATTGAGACACTCTTTCCCCAGATATCTGCATGGCTTGCTTTCTCAATTTCTCAGGGCTTTTCTCCAAAGCCACTTTCTCAATGAGGCCTTCCCCAATCACTGTATTCACATTGGGACTCTTGCAACACTCTCTTTCCCTCTCCCCTGATTATTGTTTCTCCATAGCAGACATCACCTCCTTACATAACACAGACTTGCCTCATTTATTGTGCTTCTCTCTCCCCTTGCTAGAATGTAAGCTGCACCCTAGTTTAATACTTCTACATCCTCAGAACCTAGGATAACGCCTGGCATATGGAAGACACTCCATAGGCATTAGTTGAAAGAAAGTAAGAATAATTATACTAATAGAAAGTGTTCAATAAATATTTGTTAAACTGAATGAAAAGTGTCAGGAACAGATGACTGAACTTTCCAAATGCTAAAAATACGTTGGCTTAGGAGAACTGTGAAACTGAGTGAAAGCTGCCTCGTGATAAACATCCTTGAGAAAGGACAAATCGTGTCTTTGTGGTGGGAGGGCAACCAAGCAAGGCAACGCAGACCTTGCGGACACATTAGGGGCTGCCGGCCGGCCGGTTAACCCCACAGCCTGCCTCACGTCCCGCTTTGGACACGATTTATCACGCAGGTGTTTCTCTGAAGTCTCCTCAGCTTGTGAAGCACCCAGAAATCTTGAGTGGCTTACGTGACACTTCTCAGGTGTAACTAGGAAACTACCAGGAGTAAAAATGACAGCAAAGCAAAACAAAAAAACACCACCCACAACTAGATTTTGGGTCTTGGGGAAGCGGAGCCCCGTGTAGAATAGCGCAGAGGGAAACTTTCCGCCTTCTCCCAAGGCTCCACCCTGACTCTGTTTATCTGAAACCCTTGTCCGCTTCACTCTTGCAGCCTCCTGATCTTCGCCTTCCCTCTTCTCTCCTGGACCCATAGTATTTTCTCCTCCTCCTCGTCCTCGTCCTCATCCTCCTCGTCCTCCTCCTCCTCCTCCTCCTCCTCCTCCTCCTCCTCCTCCTCATAGTATTTTTTTCTCCTCCTCCTTCTCCTCCTCCTCATAGTATTTTTTCTCCTCCTCCTTCTCCTCCTCCTAGTATTTTTTCTCCTCCTCCTCCTCCTCCTCCTCCTCCTCCTCCTCCTCCTCCTCCTCCTCCTCCTTCTCCTCCTCTTCCTCCTCCTCCTCCTCCTCCTCCTCCTAGTATTTTTTCTCTCCCCCTCCCTCCTCCCCCTCCCCCTCTCCCTCCTCCTGCTTTGTTGCTGCTAGACGCCAAGCCTTCTCTTTCTTTGCTGTTTCCAAATCCGGTGCCTTGGCTGTAAACAAAACACGTTAGTTAGCTCTTAGCAAGGTGGATGTAGGCAGTTTTCCTGCTGCCAGCCAGACGTCTTAAGGTTGTGTGACTGTCGCTCGCTGCTCGCTCCTTTACTCCTCAAGATGAACAAAACCACAACATGGCTCTACATATGAACTGAAGAAAGGCTCATTATGTATAGAGGATAGAAGTATTACTTTTCTACTTTTATGTAGGATACTGAGTCCAAAAATAAAATGAAACTCTGCGGCAAGGGGGAATCCTAGAGGATCTCCATTTACATAGTTGTGGTAGTTTGTGTACGAATGCGTGTGAATGTATGCTAATATAGCATGTAGCATTCCTGTATAGTCTAGCAATTATTTTTAAAAATTTCGGCCACAAAGATCTCATTTCAGGGATGGGTATAAATTATGGCACTGAGGCCTACCCGAACTGGGCTGTCCCTCTTTTCCTCTTCTCTAGTCTAATAACTCTGGAGTCATTCGATGTAGACAAATGAAGATGAGGCCACCTACTTTGATGCCAGGTGAAATATTTTCTGTCAGGAAAGAAGTCCTGACTTGAAGCAAGTATTGGGCACTGCCTCCCTCACTGCTCCCTGCGTAGGGTATCACCCCTCTCCTTAGGAAATCTGCATTTTAGTTGAAATCATGGATAGTGATACCAAAGGCCAGTGACGGCGATATTTAAGTAGCAGTGACCACAGGCCACATCAAGGAAACATCTGCAGGCATCCCCTGGCATGTGAACAAGCCATTTTGAATTATTTTACAATAATTCAAATTTTACAATAATCTGCAAGAGAGAAGGACCTGCAGATTACAGCACAGGCAAGCACAGACAAAACAAAAAACAAACAAAATCTGAACCAGTTGGGGCCATCAGGTAGGGAAGAAACAAAATGAACCAGCTTGAGAGAGGAGACCTCTGTCTACTCCTGTCGCTTCGACCCACTGGACATGGAATCCTCCGAGTGTCCATTTCCTCAGTGGTTAAAATAAAAAGGGGGGGGGAGGGGTGGTGTGAACCATAGGGCTGCGAAGGTCTCTCTGAGCTCTAACACTATGGTGTGTATGAGGTGAAGCAGGCACAGAGTGAACAAACAACAACGTGGTTAAGAAAAGTTGAAAATCAAAGTCACCTGTAGCCTAGGTGCCTAAGAAAACATTGCTGCTGTGGACTATTAGAATGGAAGGAGATTAGTTTATTAATCAAACCAAGATTATTTGTTTGGGGGGGGGGGCGGGGTTGGCAGTTGAAGACCCAATGAGATCTGAGATGCCACAGCCGGGCCCTTGCTGTTTTACCTCCTATCACCCTGCTCAGGACCACACTGACAGGGAAATTTCAGGTTGGCAAGGGGAGCTGAGAAATGTCCGAACAGTATCAGTTCTGAAGACATGGTTGTAGTGGTTTTAGAAATCACTGCATAATCTGGACTTCCAGATTATGAAAAGTCCAAAAGCATTCACTTGGCACCTGCCTATTGTTCGGGGGGGGGGGGGGGGGGGGGGGGGGGGGGGGGGGGAGACGTGCCTCTGGAGAGAAAGGAGGGAAGCAGGAAGGAGCTGTTGTTGGCGGCGGGACTCAGGCAGAGGAAACTACCACCACCGGGGAAAGAACTGAAAACACACAGAGAGACGAGTTCCTACACGCAGCCCACGTCCATTGCTTTATCCGTGTTTGGGAGGCAAGGACCTGGGCCAGGAGTGTAACCTCGCTTTTGAACACTAAAGATGTTTTGAGACAGCTACAAAGTTTATTAGGGACTCCGGAGAGACCAGTGTGCGTTTTAGATCCTGAAATCTTATTTTTTTTATGGAGAGCTTGGGTCCAGAATATATACTATTATAAATGTCACGCCTACCCCAGGCTCATCTGTAGAAAGACGTTCGCCTTGGCTTCTTCCCTAAGCCCCCTGTCTCCTCTAGAATAGTTGAGACTCCAAGGTTCAGGGTGAGCTGACCACTGCTCATCCACAGCGAAGGCTCCCAGACCCTCCCGCCTCTCCCGCAGGGCTTGGAGTTGGGGCAGCAGGTAACAAAGAGCCCAGCTGCGGGCAGAGCCCCCCCCCCATGTCTGCCTCCCCCCATAGCTGCCCGGGGGAAGAGACAAGATCGCCACCGAGGCTCACAAAGAGCAAGCAGCCAGCAGCCTTTGCGATCGTCTGGTCCAGCCCTGCGCTTCCCGGCAGAGGAGCGGGAGACCCGGGCTCCGGGCGGGACGGCTGCGCGCCCGTCCGCGCAGCGCCAGGCCCCGCCGCCCCGGCCCCTCCCCACCTCCCCAGCCGTTTGGCTAGTTTGTTTGTCTCTCTCTCTCTCTCTCCTCTCTCTCTCTCTTTTCTTTTTTTATTTCTCCCAGGCCAGCCGGAGCAGGTTTGCTGGCAGCCGTACACCTCCAGCAATCACGGGACCAGCCAATCTGCGGGCGGCGCTCGGGGAGGGAGGCGGGGAGGCGGCGGATCGCTCCCGGGCCACCTTAAGGCCGCGCTCGCCAGCCTCGGCGGGGCGGCTCCCGGCGCCGCAGCCAATGGATCTCCTCCTCTGTTTAAATAGACTTGCGGGCGGTGTCAATCATTTTCTTCTTCGTCAGCCTCCCTTCCACCGCCATATTGGGCCACTAAGAAAAAAAGGGGCTCTCGTCTTTTTTCGGGGTGTGTTCTTCTCCCTTTTCCCCCTCTTGCTCATCCCGCCGCGACTCCGACGCCGGCCAGGCTTGGAGAGCCGCTCGGTGCGCGGGAGCCGCGCGCGGGCTCGCCAGCAGCCGGCCTGCCCTCGGACGGGCTCCGCGCCCCCGCCTCTCGCCTCGCCTCTCCCCTCCCCTCCCCGCCCTCCCGCTCGCCCGCGGACACTTGATCGGCGGCGGAGACTCGGGGCTGCCGGGCCGGGGCTTCCCCTCACCCCTCCCTCCCTCCGCCCAGCGCGCTCCTGACGTCCGCCAGTTACTCGCTGGGGTTTGTTGCTCTTGGCTCCCGGGGCCGGCGCGCAGGGCTTTATAAGAGCAGTCCGGGCTGGGTCGGGGCGTTTTTGTTTTTGTTCGTTTTTTTTTTGTTTTGTTTTCCGAGATAGAGAGAGAGGAGAGAGAGAGAGAGGAGAGAGAGAAAGGGAGAAAGGAGAGCGCGCTCAAGAGAGAGGCGGTCGGCCGTCCGGACCCGGGAGGAGGAAGATGTCCACCGTGCGAGTGTCTAACGGGAGCCCGAGCCTGGAGCGGATGGACGCGCGGCAGGCCGAGTACCCCAAGCCCTCCGCCTGCAGGAACCTCTTCGGCCCCGTGGACCACGAAGAGCTGACCCGGGACCTGGAGAAGCACTGCCGGGACATAGAGGAGGCCAGCCAGCGCAAGTGGAATTTCGACTTCAAGAACCACAAGCCCCTGGAGGGCAGGTACGAGTGGCAGGAGGTGGACAAGGGCAGCTTGCCCGAGTTCTACTACCGAGCCCCGCGGCCCCCCAAGGGCGCCGGGAAGGTGCCCGCGCAGGAGGGCCAGGACGGCAGCGGGAGCCGCCCCGCGGCAGCGGCGGCGGCGGCGGCGGCGGCGGCGGCGGCGGCGGCGGCAGCGGCGGCAGCGGCGGGGCCGCCCGTCGGGCCGCAGGCCAACAACGCCGAGGACATGCACTTGGCGGAGCCCAAGGCGGAGGCGCCCGACGGCCAGCCGGGCTTAGCGGAGCCGTGCGCCGGGATGAGGAAGCGACCTGCCGCAGACGGTAAGGACCCGCCCTCCCCAGGCCATAAAACGTCTGTCCGTCTGTCTGTCCGTCTGTCCGTCCGTCTGTCTGGGGCACCGCCTTGCCCGCTTGCGGAGCTGAACCCACCCCCTTTCTTCTCAGCCCGCTCTGGCGCAGCTCCCCAAGGAGGGAACTTTCCGTAATCGTAGGTGGCGCGTGCCGTCGGGCTGCTTCTCTGTGTGTGTTTATGATTTGTGAGTCAGGAGCCCGAGATTGTTTTATCTGATAAGTTTGCTAACCGAAAGCATCGCAGATCCTGCCTCCCGTCCAGCCGGCCGGGGTGGGGTGGGGGGGTAGGTGACAAGGTTGGGGTGTTTATCAGCGGCCTCCCTCTGCACTCGGGAAGAGGCCGTTTGGGGCGTAGCAAGCACAATCTGTCCTGTAAAAAAAAAAAAAAGAAAGAAAGAAAGAAAGAAAGAAAAAGAAAAAGAAAAAGAAAAAAAGAAAACAATCTCAGTGTGTGCCCTGAAAAGGCTCCTTTGGTATGACGGGCCCAGGAATGGTGGGTGGAGGTGGTGGGTTTTTCATTCCTTCCCCGACTATTGAGCCAACTTCTGCCAGCCATTGTTTTTTTTGTGTGTGTTTTTTTTCTAATGAAGATTGTGTGTTCTTTTTCTTTTCTTTTCTTAATCCCTTCTTGTCCCTAGATGCCTCTACTCAAAACAAAAGAACCAACAGAACAGAGGAAAACGTTTCAGACGGTTCCCCGAACTCGGGCTCCGTGGAGCAGACGCCCAAGAAGCCGGGCCTCAGAAAACGTCAAACGTAAATGGCTCTCGGGTGGGTTGATGACTTTGGAGCACAAATAACTGACACCCAAGTCGGCCTGCAGGAATTCTTGGAGCTTTCAAACCCCAAGATAACCTGATCTCAGTGGTGGCCGGCAGATTAGAGCTTTGTGGGTTTTTCTTTTGTTTATATGTTTCAAAAAAAGAAAAAAAGCAGGCATGGCGAAAGCTGGGGCATCACTGTGGGGATACTGTTATTTCTTCACAGTTTCCATGTCCTCGGGTCATTTTCCCTTGGAACTAGAAATGACTAGAGCAAGCGTCCCAGACAAATCCTGGTAAATCAGGGGCTCTGTGGGTAGCAACCTAAGTTCCCTGTGAGTCCCACCAAAACATGCTGGGAATAATAGGTTCTTTCCTCATCTGACCAAGATCAAGGGGTGTATATGTCTCAGACCCACTTCAGGAGAATTCATTTCCTAGAGGTTCCAGTTCTGTGAATAACAGATTCTGGGCCATACATGGAAAGATGCCCGCCCCCCCCCCCCCCCCAAAAAAAAAAAAAAAAAAAGAAAAAGAAAAAAGATTACATTTAAAATTAGAGGGAAATGCCAGGTACACATGTCTCATATTTGGTTGATCAAAATGCAAAAAGAGAGGTGTGTTGTGTTCTTGTATCTATCATTTCTATACACTGTCACTTTCCCTGCTTTCTGATAAGTTTGAGGTCAGAGAAGGAAGCTGCATATTTTTAAAAACCAAAATAGAAAGCTCAAAACACCAGCAACAACAACGAAGGTTCCTACAGAAGTTCTGGTAACCCTGAAGTTACAAAGCAGAAGTTAAATTAACTCTGCCAGAGTAAGCAGTCCAGGAACACGTCAGCATGTGTATGCTAATCATGCTGCAACAGGGAGATCTGGATATTTGTACGGGGAATGGATAGTAGATATCGGTTGTCGAGGGTGGGTCTGCCCCCAAACAAGGGAAGTGGAGATTTTTCCATCTACTGAAAGCAATCAACATAAATAATTGTAGTAACTCGCCACCCCCAACTTTACATAGGTTAGCTATTCATGATGATCACAGTATTGATATGAATAGTTTGTATACTTCTTACAGAAAGACTGTGACCTCTTCTCCCCCTTCCCCCACCCCCCCTCATACATGCTCATAGCTTAGCATATAAAGAGATCTTAATAGATGTTGGTACTAACTTTTAAAATCCTCATGTATAAAAATTTAAAAATAAGTTAACCGCCCTAACTGGTTTGTCTCAGTGGCTAGAGCATTGGCCTTTGGACTCAAGGGTCCCGGGTTCGATTCTGGTCAAAGGCATGTACCTTGCTTGTGGGCACATACCCAGTACGGAGTGTGCAGGAGGCAGCTGATGGATGTTTCTCTCTCATCGATGTTTCTAACTCTCTATCCCTCTCCTTTCCTCTCTGTAAAAAAAAAAAAAAAAAAAAAAAAAAATCAATAAAATATATTAAAAAAAAAAAATAAGCCATAGGGATTGAGGTGGGATTCAAGTGTGTGGCGTTTTTATTTATTTATTTATTTATTTAAAAAATATATTTGTATTGATTTTTTACAGAGAGGAAGAGAGAGGGACAGAGAGCTAGAAACATTGATGAGAGAGAATCATCGATCAGCTGCCTCCTGCACCCCCCCCACCGGGATGGTGTGTGGTGTTTTTAAACCATAATGTCATATATGACTTCTTCAAATACATCTGATTTTTTCAGAGCTTATATAAAATGACACTGCAGACCCTCTGTGTTACAGCTGTAAATGAAGAGGGGAAATTGGATGAAAACCTGTTCTGGCACTTCCTCATCACCTGCAGCTATTGCTGGTTTGTGACTTGTGGCCTAGCTCATTAGATGAGCCACAGTGAACCAGACCTACTGGATTTTGACCTGGTTCCATTCTGACATAGAGAGGCATCTGCTACTAAATACTGCCCTTTTAGAGAATACTAGAAATAATAGTAAAGCACTATTCAGGAGCATTCATAGGTATGTCCTGCATAGGACTAAGACACTAAGACATTTTGAAAAAGATGTAAATAGGATTTTCTTGGTAGACTAGAAGTTCTAGTTTCCATTGTTTCTCAAATTTAGAAAATTTTGCAACTCTTTAAGTGTTACAGTTTCTTAATTTTTCCTCTCTCTGTTCTTTCTCACCATCTTTGACCCCAATTCTCTAGACCAGGGTTTCTCAACCTCTGCACTGTTGACACTTTGGGCCAAGTAAGTCTTTGTTGTGGGAGGTTGTCCTGTGCGATGTAGAATGGTTGGCAGCATCCCTGGTCTCTCCCACTAGGTGCCAGTAGCAAACACCCTCCTCCCCCCCTTGTGACAACCAAAATGCCTCCAAACATTGCCAAATGTCTCCTGGGGGACAAAATTGCCCACTGTTGAGAACTAGTGCTGTAGACAAAAGTCTACAACACAGAGGAGAGCAAGGGAGGAAACGTTGGCTAGAGACGTCTATGGCCATCCACTTTTAGTACTACATACTTTCTTAGTTGGTATTTCCCAACTAAGAGAGTGACAAATAACTCCTGTACTTTATGGGTAATGTTATTCTAATACTTTTCTCATAATACTTTCCTCTGTTTCTCTTGCAGAATTGAGAGGATGTTTCCTTGTTTATCAGACACTTCACTGCTTGGCGAAGCAAGGAAGATATGAATTTAAACATTTTAAATACATATCGCTGACTCCATGGAATGGACGTCCTGTATAAGCACTGAAAAGAAACAACACAATAACACTAAAATTTTAGGCCCTCTTAAAAGTGATCTGCCTCTAAAAGCATTGGATGTAGCATCATGCAATTAGGTTTTTCCTTATTTGCTTCATTGTACTACCTGTGTATATAGTTTTTAGCTTTTATGTAGCATATAAACTTTGGGGGAAGGGAGGGTTGGGTGGGAAGGGTGAGGCTGAGGAATTGGCTTTGGGAGGCATGAAGAGCTTGCTTTCGATTTAGAGCAAGGAGAAAATTATTTGACTTTAACATGAAAAGAAGCAGTTTAAGGAAGGGGTTTGAATTGTTTTTCTTTAAAGATGTAATGTCCCTTTCAGTGAAAACTGATACTTCGTTTTAAAAATCATTCAAATTTGAACACTGGCTGCAAAAATTGCTATTTATTTTTTACATGAAGCTATTTTTTCATTTGGGAGCTCTAATGATTCCGTTATGTAGCAGTAAATGGCTTTTTTTTTTTTTTTTTAAAACAACAAAAAACTGTCCTCAGTGCCCCCCTTAAAATTGGAATTTACCAGTTAATTATTTAGCAGTTTAGGTAATCACTCCAGGTAATTATAGGCAAAAATAAATAAATAAATAAATAAATAAATAAATAAATGGAGGAGGGGAGTCTGAATGCTCAGAATCAACCATCTAATTTTTATCAGAATTGTTGAGAAAATTTCTGAATTTTCTTTTTCACTTTGGGCTAAATAATTCTAAATCCTTGGATATTTTAAAAAATATCTAAGTAATTCCACATGAAAAATAATGAAATAATTTTAAATGTAAAGTTTCTTATTCTATTTGCTAATTTGCCCAAAGGAAATTAGTGTTTTAAGAGGTAAGTGTGTATACAAAAAGCCCAGTCTGATAGAAGTGAAATGGATACTACATCTTTAAGCAGTATTTTTCATTTCCTGTGTATGTATATGAAACAAAACCATTTGAAGTGTACCTGTGTACATAACTCTGTAAAGACACTGAAAAACTATACTAACTTATTTATGTTAAAAAAAAAAAAAAAGATTTTTTTTTTTAATCTAGACAATATACAAGCCAAAGGGGCATGTTTTGTGCATTTGTAAATGCTGTATTGGGTAGAATAGATTTCCCCCCTTCTTCTGTTAAATAATATGGCTGTGCTTAAGAGGTTGCATACTGAGCCAAGTATAATTTTTTTGTAATGTGTGAAAAGACCCAATTATTGTTACATATCAAACAATCAATAAAGAAAGCTTCCATAGCTACTCATTGAGTTGAACTGTGTATATTGTGTTTTACTAAGCTTGAGGTATTCAGCCTGGCATTTTAGTCATATTTACACAAATACAGTAGGAAGTGGAAAATATCTAGACAATTCAGTCCCACAACTCATATGTTTATGTGGGTCCGAATGTGGTAGTAGCTATTTTCCACTTAGTTCTATAAAGGTGGACAAAACTTTACAAGTAAAATGTGGAAAAGCCATATTTTTACATAAATAAGATTGTTAAATTCTCCTTTAGTTCAAATATTTATGTCTTCTAGGATATGAATGTGTCATAACTAAAAATTCTTACATAAGTGTACTCTGATCACACATTTGCAGGATTGAAAATGAAAGTAACATTGGTGGCTTCTCAATTCTTTATTTACACATGTAAAGTATTGTGGGGAATTAGAGCAGTTGTTTAGACCGTCTAATCAACGCCCCTTGTGCAAAATATTCAAATTTATAGGCCCTTCAGAAATTAGTGTGCATTCCACCCTAATTTAGATAAAACCACCATTCTTCAAATTTAACTCGTCATAACAAGTTCCTAAACTTATAAATTTCCTGATAATCTATCCAATCTAAAATTGGTTAAATAAAAAAAATCAGAGGGTTTTCGGTTCTCATATTCACAGCAGAGATAATTTTTACTTAAATAAGAAAAAAAATGAAGACTTTTTAAAGTCAGGTTTACTAAAATTCCTGTAATTTTACATTCTCTTCAAAGTGTAAAAGTAGATTATTTTTTTTCTAGGGAACTGCAAATGGTTAAATTGCAAAAATCTGAATTTGAGTTAAATTGTTTCCCTCAAGTAGTTACATTTACATTGTTGCTCCCCAAAAGCAGGCTGTAAACAAGATAGTTGCAGCTTATTTTGACCCCAAGTTGTGTCTGTGTGTGTGTGTGGTGTGTTTTAAAAAAAGGGTTGACTCCCTACAGCTGCGGGAAGGGAAAATTAGGTCCTTTGCTGGCTGGGCGACATTTTTCCAAGGTGGTATTATTTTAATTAAAGACGGAAAGGTGTTTTTTTTGTGATCCTATTCAAAACACGTATGGGTGTTTTTCAGGAAGACACTAAGAAAGCAAGTAAAACAATTCAAAATGGGGAGGAAGGAGTGGAGGGAGAATCAGGAAATAATGAAATAAAGTTTCTCTGAACCCAAAAGGGTACTTTAAACATAAAAAAGTGTTTCTACCAGGAAAAAAAAAGCCTCTTCGTTGTTGCATGTACCCCCTTTTCTCCTCCTAGAGAGGCACCTTGAATGTGAATTTTTAGAGGTTGCGTTTTAGGAGTGCTGGGCCAGGAGGCGGTGGATGCTCGCCGCGCAGGGCGCGTTCACGGGAACGCAGTTCCCCGTCGTCGTGCGGATCCGTCCCACGTCGGCGTCAGGTCTGCAGACGCATCCCCCGCGGTTCGGAGCGTCCCCTTCCCCAGGCCCGCACCGCGTCGTCCGCCGCCCGCGTCCCTCCGAGGGGACCGGGGCACCGGCACCGGCCACCTCCTGCCCGGCCACCCTGGCCACTGCGCCGTCGTCTCCCCGATCCGCCCCGCAGTTCCGCGTTCGCCCGCCGAGGGAGGTGCGGGGTCGGGCTGGCTGGCGCTTCGGGACAGATCGACCACGTCTAAGCTCCGGGTCTCCAACGTGCGGCTCCCGCACCGCCGGGGTTCCTGAGCGCTGAGCCCCCCGCGCCCCGGCGCCCGCAGGCCGCGTCCCCGCCTGCGCAGCGGGGCTGAGCGGTTTCTCAGAAACTTGCCTCCCTCATCATCCCTCCTCTGGGCGACGAAAGGAGCGCAAGCACCCCATTCCTCTCGGCACACAGACCCTCCCCATCACACTCAGCAAGCTCCCTCCATGGTGAGCATGGAGGGGGGACCTGAGCGAAAGGGAGAACTTTTCCGAGTTCGTGTACCCTCCAGGGCAGGAGCACGCTCCCCTCCACCCCCCACCCCACCCCGGGCTCCAATGACCCGCAGCCCCGCGCTTTTCGAAAGGCTCCCTGGCTCGCCGGCAGCCCGAGGGCCGCAGGGGCGCACCGGGGGGCCACGCGCCACCGCCGCTCGCGGGGGTCGCTTCCTCCCGCCCAGCCGCTTGGCCAAGTCCCCTGTCGCATCCCCGGCTGCCTAGCCAGAGACCTGGGGTAGGGAAGCACTAGCAGAGGTTACGATCGATTGGGGATCGATTGGGGGACGGAAGAGGCCGAGGAAATTTAAAAAAAAAAAAAAGGGGAGCGGGGGCCGATGGCCTTGCTGGCTACGGTGCGCCCACCGCCCTGGCCGCGCGCGGCGACCTTTCCTGGCTGGCGTCTTGGGTCGCTGCCTTCGCCATTTCATCTTCACCATCATGAGCGTCGATACTTGCTCTTCTTACGCTTTTTTTTTTTTTTTTTTTTAAGATGGAAAAGGATGTTTTCAAAGCTCGTCTAGGCTCTCCAGATCTGTTTCTCCTAGTACTAACTTTTTAAAATTTGCCATCTCTTTCCACCTGAGCCACACCCTACGCTCAGCCCCCCTTCCCTCCCGGGCAAATTGAAGGTGAAAATACTGCCAGCGAGGCGGGGGCGGGGGGGAGTGCCCACTATCACTCCACTCGGGGCGGAGGCAGAACTTGGGGACCTGGTCAACAGCAGGGCTCTCGTGGGGGTGGGGTGGGTGGGTGGGGTCAGCCTCAGAGCCCGCAGAACCGAAAGTGTATCTATTTACATGTAAACTTCGTCTGTGTGTGTGTCCCCCACCCGCGTACCAGCTCCGTCTCGCGTGGGGATGGGGGTGGGGGGTGGGACACAGAGTAGCTGGGAATCGGAAAGTGAAAGATCCAAAAAGAACTCGCGAAACGTCGAGGCGCCTCGGAAGGAGCGCGAAGGAAAAGCAGGGAGGAGGCGCGCGGCCGAGCCCGGCCCTGCCCGAGGGATCGCATCCCCGCGGCTCCCCCGCGAGAAAATGGGCTCCGCACCGCGGCCACCATCATGGCGCTCGGGCCGGGCCGCGCTTCCCGCGCGCATTCCCCGGGCGCCCGGGCCACGGGCACCGCGCCTCCGGCCGGCGCTCTGCAAACACCGCCTCTCCCGCGCGCGCCTGCGCCCCCCCTCCTTTTGTGTGCCTGTGTGTGCCTGTGTGTGCGTCCGTGTGCGCGCGTCCGTGTGACTGTGTGTGGACTGGAGAACTTGCAAATTGTTTTTTTCCTCTCTCTCTCTCTCTCTCTCTCTCCCCCCCCCCTCTCGTGCTGGTGGTTGTAAACTTGATTGGCATTGGCTGCGCCCACTGACCCCTGCGTCGAGTCCACTGGAGATTTAAGGTGGATCCGAGAGGCTGCAGCTACAGGCGGAGGCTCGCGCTCGAGCTGGTTTTGGAGGGGAAAAAAAATACATACATATACACACACACACACACACACACACAGGTTTGGGAGGAAAACACACACACACAAAACAAACAAACAAACAAACAAACAAAAAACCCCAAACCGGGCGCCCGCCGTGTTTGTACGCCCCCCCCCCCCGCGCGCCCCGCCCGCTTCGCCCGCCTCGCGCTGCCTCCGCCCACCGCCCGCTCCTTCCCCATTGGCCGCTGAGTGCAGTTTGAATTTTTTTTTTTCCTTTTCTTTTCTGGGATGCTTGTTTTCTTGTGAAAAAAATAATACAGGAATCCAGATCATGAGCCAAAACCGCTCCTGCGGCTCCAGGTGAGGTGTGCAGCTGGTTTTGTGGAGGCGGGAAGGAAGCGGATAGGTGGAGCTTCGGTTCCCAAAATTTCCCCCGAAGCGCGGGTGACAGCGCGCAGACGGGTGGGGTGCGCGGGACGCGCGGGACGCTCCGGCGGGGCCGGGGATGTAGTATCCGCGTTAATGGATGGCCAGGCCGCGCCGGTCCGCCGGCCGTGGGCCAGAGGCACAGAGGAGGCGCCCGCAGGAGCTCCGATGAGGGTGCACCTCCCCCTGCCCTGGAAAAGTGGAATTAGGGAAGGCGGGAGGGCGAAAGCGGCCCGGAAAAGACCACCTCCCTACCAAGGGGAAAAAGGAAGAAAAGAAAAATAGAAGAAATGCAAATAAACGCAGGGGGGAAAAGTATTATTTCAGGAGCCACTAAGTCAGGGAATCACATAAGACCGGCAGTCGATGTCATTTTTACTGACTTAAAAATAAAGTTAGTTGCCTGTCTCTCATGTCCAGATTATTTTTATGGAAGGAGAAGGCTAAAACCCAGAGAAGGGATGGTTTCGAAAGTGCTTTGACTTTTGGATCTGAAAAGTTAATTCTTTAGGATAATGTTAGTTGTAAAACAGGTCTACTACATAGGAGATCCTTCGTTAATTATAAGCCAACTATGTTTTACTTTATGGTGAAAAGTTTTAAAGTTTGTTACAAATTTAAACTATTCTCCTAATCAGTTAACTCCAGATTAGTGAAGTTGGCTTATAAGCATATGGGTGTTTTGTGGGGTTTTTTTTTTTTTTTTTTTGGGGGGGGGGGGGACAGGGAAAGGGATAGTTTTATTTGTCACTATAGTTACAGTGTAGTTGACAATTTGAATCAGAATTTCAGCCCAGCTTTTAGTCTAACAGTTCCTATTCAAACCACCCCATCTATTTTGTAGTTTTTAATTCCCCCAATACTTCGTAGCCCAATTAACCAACCCCTTAAGGTAAGCCCAACCCAACTAAGCTGCTCAGACCACCATATGCCAATCTGCCTGTGCTCTTGGCAAGGAATTTTTGAGCTAAGATTGTCCCCAAATAGACTGGCTGGCCTCAGTGAATTCATCATTCCTGGAAGTGTGAGTCAAGCACTAGTCTGAGTGACCCCTCGATAAGGGACTTTGTAGAAAAGATTCGACTATCAAATGAATGTTAAGATTTGTGATTTTTAAAAGATATATTTTATTGATTTTTTACAGAGAGGAAAGGAGAAGGATAGAGAGTTAGAAACATTGATGAGGGAGAAACATCCATCAGCTGCCTCCTATGTGCCCCCCACTGGGTACGTGCCCGAAACCAAGAATTGAACCTGACCAGAATTGAACCCCGGACCCCTCAGTCCGCAGGCCAACATTCTGAGCCAAACTGGTCAGGCCAAGATTTGTGATTTTTAAAGTCTATTCCAGACCCTTGAGATACTATATTTCCAACATTGGAGTTCCTGGGTTTCTATTAAATTAAGCAATTTTCCTTGCTCTTGAACATTTTCTAGAGTCGAGTTGTCCAGTATGGTAGCCAGAAGCCATATGTGGCTATTGAGCACCTGAATGTAGTTAGTCCAAACGAAGATGTGCTGTAAGTGTGAAATATACACTAGGTTTCCAGAATTAGTATGAAAAATATGTTAAATACCTCAGTAATAATTTTTTTAAATATTGATTTCGGAGAGGAAGGGGGAGAGAGAGAGAAACATCAATAATGAGAAGGAATCCTTGATTAGCTGCTGCCTACATGCCCCACCCTGGGGATCAAGACTGAAACCAGACCAAAATGTGCCCAGACCAAAAATCGAACCTTGACCTCCTAGTTCATAGGTGGAGGCTCAACCATTGCACCACACCAGCCAGACAATAATTTTTGTATTGATTATATGTTGAAATGATCAAATTTTTGAATTATGAGGTTAAATAAAAATATTAAATTTAAGTTCATGTGTTTCTTTTTACTATTTTGTAGGGTGGTTACTAGACAATTTTAATTTACAGGTGTGACTTAGCATTTGTATGGTTGGACATTGCTGTTCTAGACCAACATGAAGCCCCTATCTTTGAGTTTGGTGGCTGGTAATACCAATTAGGTGGTAACTTCCAGCTGCCATCCTAACTTCCCCAAGTTAAATCAAGGCTTAACCTCAGACATTGGAACCTTTTTTAAAAAAATGTTACTAACATTTAACACCTACCATTTAATCTTTAACACAGTATTGAGTTTGAACCCAGACCATGGAAATATGGTATAGATGTGTCTAATTAAGTTAGATTTGATCACAGCTTTCCATATTTTGTAAAGAGAGAAACTGGGAAGTCCAATATGTTAGGAATGACTCTGGAAAAAATTTAGACCCCAAACAAAACTTCCACAAGTAATTTTTCACTACCACTGTGCAGCAGACAGGACGGCAGTAAGAGAAGACTTGAACGAATGAAAAGGTGAGTCATATTTTTGGATAGGAATACTCAACATGCTAAAGATGGCAGTAAATTAATACCTTTTCAATTAAATTTATACCTTTACACTAAATTCTGATGAGATCTACGTAGTCATCCTATTTTACTCGGTTATTCTCTCGGTTTCAGCACTCAGGGCCAAATTATTTTGAAGACTGTAAAGATGTTTTAATTTCTGATAGCACTAATCCCACACACCCCATCTAGACCCTTTTCAGAAATTTCCTGGCTTCTTTTGCTGGCCTTGCTTCCCTGTATGAATTTAAAATGAATTTGTCTAGCTGCAAATATACTGTAATCCCTATTGGCATTAAAAAATAAAGTGAGATTTTTTATCTCACACTTTATACCAGGATAAATTCCTGAAGGACTTAAATGAAGTATAAAAATATTAAAATTAAGCCCTACCTGGTTTTGCTTAGTAGATAGAGAATCACCTTGTGGACCAAAGGGTCCCAGCTATGATTCTGGTCAAGGGCATGTACTTCGATTGCAAGCTCCTCTCTGGCCAGGGCCATGGTTAGGGCTGGTGCAGGAGGCAACCAACTGATGTGTTTCTTTCACAGCAATGTTTCTCTCTGTCTCTTCCTTCTCTCTCCCTAAAAATCAATGGAAAAATATCCTCGAGCGAGGATTAACAACAATAACAAAAAAAAGTTTAAATTGAAAAAAATGAAGTTATGGACATACCAGAAGAAACCTCAGAGGATTAAAAAATCATAATCTCAGTGTGAGGAAGGTCTAACCATGACACAAAATTTAACATTCATAAAATGTAATATTGATAATTAGATATAAAAATAAAAACATTTTGCATGACAAAACCTGCCATAGTAGAGTGAAAAAAAAAATGAGATGGGGGTTGTGTGAGTATACTTAGTGCCATTGAGCTGTATAGTTAAAAAAATACATTTTTAAAATGTATTTTATTGATTTTTTTTATAGAGAGAAGGGAGAGGAATAGAGAGTTAGAAACATCTATCTAACTCTGATGTGTTGCCAGCACATCCCCAGCTGCCTCCTGCATTCAACTCTCCTGGGGATGTGCTGGCAACCAAGGTACATGCCCTTGACCTGAATCAAACCTGGGATCCTTCAGTCTGCAGGCTGACTATCCACTGAGCCAAACCAGTTAGGGCTAAATATACTAAAAGTGGTAAATTTTATGTTGTTATGTGTAATTAAGTACAGTAGTAAGTAAGTAAAATCGCTAAAATATTTCAAAGGTCATTCATGTTCCAGCCAAATGAATTTTACACAGCGTTCGGGTCCCATCCTCTGGGGGGTGGACACTGGGGCAGTGGTTTGACTTCAGGCTCCTGGAGAGTCTGCTTGGGTTTGAGTCCCGTTACCTAACGTACTGCCTGTGAAACTTGCTGCAGATTACTCCACCTTTTACAGTTTCTGTTTCTGTGGCTGTGTAATGAGGCTGTTTACAGTTCTCTCATTGGGTTATTAAACTATTCAGTAAGATAATGTATGTGCAGTACTTAGTGTCGTACTTGGTATACATTTAATAAATAGCCATTATATGTTCATAAACAATATAATTAATAGATGTTCTGTTCTTATTTTGGATTCTCAGGTAACCACAACCAGCACTACTTATAACCTTGTAAATATGTTTTCTCATTTTTAAATATGCTCTTATTACCCTTAAAAAGAACAGATGATTTTTTTTGGTGGCATTTAATGAACAGAATTAATGTATTGCAAAAAATGGTCAAAATGGTACACTTTATGTCATATTTCACCACAATATTTTGAAAAGCTTAAAGGCATTTGTTGAGTTTAGGATCCTCTCTAATTATCTTAGAAAGAACCTGGTATGGATTCGTGTGTGGTACTAATCAGTAACACACTCATACAACAGATAATGAAAAATGTTTGCAATCCATACATCAAAAGGCCGATTTCCCTAATAAACAGTGTCTATAAATAAATGAGAAAAAACAAACAGACCAATAGAAAAATAAGCAAATGCTATGAACATGGTTTTCAGAAAAGGAAATACAAAAGGTTTCTAAAATGTGGAAACATTTATAGTTTGAGACTGTTGGGACATAAATTATATAGAGAATACATGACTTTAAGTAAAGAGTTGCAATGAGTGCCCCTCGGATGCAAAGGTGACTTTTATCGTTCCTTGATAGTTTAACTTCTGCTTCCCTCCCTTCTAGCCAAGGCTGAGTTTCCCCAGCTTCATTGACCAGAGAAGCAAGGGGTTTTCGTGTGTGGAAGCCATGAGTACCTTTCAAGCTCAGGGTAAAATCTCTCTCATTCAACCCGTGTAATCTTTGGCTTACTGGCATTACCTTACTTTCCCCTAGAAATCCCCCGAATCAGCCTCTTAAAAGCAAGTACAGTGACCTTTCTGCACACATTCGTCCATTCCTGTTTTTAATGCCTGTTTATTAGCCAGTAATCTGAATCTCTGAAACCACCACTTGATTCTGGTTTTTCCTTCAAGTTTTCTATTCTCTTAAAGCTTCAAGCAGAATTTATTGTACGGTTCATATGGAATGTCAGAGTATATGATGGAGTAAATGGTGTTAGGTTAGAACCACACATACATTATGCCATTTATATTATATACTGTGGGTTCATACTTGGATTCAGTAGTTCCTTTCTACAGATTTACTTTTGGAAAATGGTCAGATTTGTGACTAGAGATATATTTACCAGCATGATCATTGTGAAGTTACATATTAGACTTTAAAAAGAAACAAAGTAAAAAACCAAACAACATCCCCTCAGTTATAGGATTAAAGGATTGCTTGTATGGTTGCAATCATTAAACATCCAGGTAGCTTTATTTATATTAATATGAAAAGTTGTCCATAATATTAAACCAGTGTAGAACAATATTTATGGTATGACTCCATTTTCTGTAAAAAAAAAAAAAAATTTAAAAATTTAAGTCACGTGTATATGCTTCGCTTCCTGAGAGTAGAATTATGAAGACTTTCATATTGTTTATTTACATATTGGTTGTATATTTTAATAATGGATTTTAAGAGGAAAAAGCCATAAAAATATTTCAAATTTAAAAATAATTATCCTTAAAATTCTTGAATGGAGACTAAGTTTCTCTTTGTAGTCTCACTTCTCAGATATTATCACAGAACAAGGCATTTCCATAATTAATTTTCCTTCTTAAAGGAATATAATTAAATCCCTACATGAATTATGAGGAGTGTTGTGTGTTTGGGTATATGGTTTTGCTTCCAGGGCACATAAATTAAGGCATAAATATCATCCCATTAACTCAGGGCTATCTTAACCAACCATGGAAAACTGAGCCTATTCCATCTTTTTGCCACATGGGATCCTGGTGGTAACATTATCCCAAACCTCACATTCCTTGATCTTTGGCATTTGGCACACCAGGATTCTGCCTGGAATTCAACAGGCTCAACTCTCTGCCCATAGTTTAGTTACTTAGGGCATCGTGCTGGGGAGAACGTTTTAAATTTCAAGTTAGCAGGCCAGTCTGGAGCTGTCCCTTTCTGTGGGCCGGGCCTGAGCAAACCTTAGGATCTCAGAATACCGAGGATGGGAGGTCACTGCATCCACTTTCATTTTGCAAAAGAGAAAACTCTAATCCTCGATTTCCTGTAAAGTGAGGAAGTTAAGCAAGATGATTTATAGGTTCCTTTTGGCTTCCAATCCCGTGATTTGTTTCCTAGTCAAGATCATGAAGTCCATCCCTATGGATTAGGTTTTGTTTTGCTTTTCCCCAAGAAAGCCAGATTACTGATTTTTTGGCCACAAATTACATACTCACAGGAGTAGAAGGAAGATGACAGTACAACAGTGTCGGCTGAAGAGTGAACTTTTATGATGTCCCTAGAAGGACAAGCATGTGGAAGTGTAACTTCATGGTTGCTGAGTGGGACTCAGCACTACTTCACTGTTGCATGAAGACTCACGGAGTCTTCAGCATGGCAAGCAGGAGCCCTACCCTCCTGCTATTGGAGGAGATGGGCAGGGGATCACAGCCATAGTCATTTTGCGGGGTTTAGGTGAGGGTTCTGAAGGGTAAGTGCTGTGAAGGGACAGCAGAGCTTCTGCTCTGTGCTCCTACAAAGGTGTCCAGCGGAGGGCGCCAGCACGGGCTGGAACCCAAACTCTACAGGCCAGCCATGTTTATCCAAAAGAAACAAGTCTTTCAACATCCACCCCCCATGCAGTGCCTTCTGCAGTTTTCTGAAAGTCCCTGTGTGGCAGTGGTTACCCCGTAGTGGATGCTGTAAGAGTTTGGAACAGGGGGCCTCCTCTACTGGTGGGGGCTCACAAGGCCCTCCTAAGGCAATGACCTTGGTGCTGAGACGTGGAGGCTGAGCAGGAGTTAACCAGTTGAAGGCAGGAGGGGAGGAAGAGGGATCCAAGCAGAGCACTGTCCAAGGCCCCAAGTTAGGGAAGGACTTTGAGGACTGGGATGAAGGGCAGCAGGCACGGGTGATAGGAATAGAGTGTTGGGACAGTCCGGATGGCGATGGGCTCTCTAAGCCATGGTAAGAATTTTGGAATTGACTTCAAGAGCAGTGGGAAGCCATCAGACAACTGAAGAGAGTGACTTGAGCAGCGTCGATGAAACCTGCTTATTTCCTCATTGCATCTTATTCTCGTCAAAACCCTTAGTGCTGGGCATTGCACCTCTATTCTTCCCAAACATGCACAATTTAAAAATGCTTTAAAGCTCTGGGTATATGGTTTTTCAGGGAGGGGGGCATGAAGTCCTTGGACCATCAGAGCAGATACTGGTCACAGCGGATATATTTCAGGTGTTGAAGGAGGGCCCACGCAAGCACCACGGCTGGGTGTCGGTCTGCTGAGCTGGTGGGCTGAACGCGCCATTCGCACCCCTTCTGCTCCACCTTGCCCTGTGTAGCTCGCAGTCTGTTTTCATTGCCATGATGAGGCCATTGCTTGTCCTTTAGGAGCTCGCCCAGGTTTCGTCCTTTGCCAGCACAGTTGGTGTGCATCTTCTAAGCATGGGAACAGCTTAGGGGTGAATACTGAATCCTTTTCTTCAAAAATAGCTCAGCATTTTAATCTTCCTTTTACTGAGCATCTGGATTCAGTGTTTACTAATACTTTGGCCAAAGGATTAACTATTTACTTGGTTTTGGAAAGAAATGTCAGAAAGAGAGATAATAAAAAATGAACCCACAGGGACTTTAAAAAAAAATATTTATTTATTTATTTATTTTTAAATATATATTTTTTTATTGAGTTCAGAGAGGAAGGGCGAGGGAAAAAGAGAGAGAAACACCCGGGATGTAGTTTCAGACATATGCTCCGACAGAATCAAACCGTGACCTCCTGGTTCATAGGTCAACACTCAACCAATGAGCCATGCTGGCTGGGCTTGTTGTGTTCTGTGTGTGTGTGTGTGTGTGTGTGTGTGTGTGTGTGTGTTTTAATTGAGATTTAATAAAAGAGAGACCACTGCTGGCTAAACTGGTATAATGACCTAGAGTTGGTCTGTCACTCAACAGGAAGCCGTCTTCGAAGCTTTTACAGGTAGGTGTTAGAACATCATGGCTCACAGTTCATTTCCTCAGCTATCAACTCAGGTTCTTTGAAGCTAATCCAAGGGACCTGTGATTTCAAGCCCCAGTCACAGTTGTTTCTGTCTTTAGGAAAAGTCTTAGTTTTTTATGTTTCTAAAAAATTATAGCGTTAATTTTTTAAATATATTTTTTATTTCAGAGAGGAAGGGATAGAAATATCAATGATGAGAGAGAATCATTGACAGGCTGCCTCCTGCACTCGCGCGTGCATGTGCGCGCGCACAGACTCACACACACACACACACACACACACAAACACCGGGGATAGAGCCTGGAACCCATGCCCTGACAGGGAATTGAACCGTGACCTCCTGGTTCATAGATCGACACTCAACCCCTGAGCCATGCCAGCTGGACTAAAAAATTATAGCTTCAAATATCAGGCCTGAGAAAAACCTAGACCTGAATAACTCCTGAATTTTACCTTCTTTGTTTCCTTTCTCTCTTCTCCTCCCTTCCTCCCCTCCACCAGTAAAACAAATAAATCTTCACTCAAAAGAGAGTACTGCTAAAACTGTGGTACATCTATACAATGGCATACTATGCTGCTGTAAAAAAGAAGGAACTCCGACCATTTGCTATAGCATGGATGGACTTGGAGAGCATTATGCTAAGTGACATAAGTCAATCAGAAAAAGATAAATATCACATAATCTCACTCATTTGTGGAATATAATGAACAACATAAACTAATGAACAAAAACAGATCCAAAGACAGAGAAGCATCCATCAGACTGTCAAACCTCAGATGGAAGGCAGGGGCAGGTGGGGGTAAGGGAGGGAGAGAGATCAGCCAAAGGACTTGTATGCACACATATAAGCATAACCAATGGATGAAGACACCAAGGGGATAAGGGTATGAGTTGGGGTGGGAGGAGTGGAGGGGGAGCTATGGGAGGATAAGGACACATACAGAATACCTTAATCAGTAAATAATTAAAGAGAGAATACTGCTGATGGAAGGTGAGAAGGGGGGAAACTTACTTGCTTATCTCTAACATATCCTCAACTGAATACCCACGCTCGGGGCCCAGGATTGAGGTTAGATAGCTGAGGAGAGCTGTCAATCCCATTAATGTCTTCTGCTGGAAGTGTTCAGCCATGGGAATGAGGAGGCACAAAGGGAAGGAGATTGGGTGACTGGGAGACCCCACAAGTGAGAATGTGAAGGTGGCTGTGTAGTGGGAGGAATGGAAGGTCTTGAGATGTTCCATTTGTTGACAGTGGTGAGTGCCTACTATGGGCCAGGCTGTGGGCCAAACTTCATTCTGTTTCTTGCTTTTCCTCTCACTTCATAATCTTTTTTTTTTTTTTTAATATATTTTATTGATTTTTTACAGAGAGGAAGGGAGAGAGCTAGAGAGCTAGAAACATCGATGAGAGAGAAACATCGACCAGTTGCCTCTTGCACACCCCCTACAGGGGATGTGCCCGCAACCAAGGTACATGTCCTTGACCTGAATCGAACCCGGGACCTTTCAGTCTGCAGACCAACGCTCTACCACTGAGCCAAACCGGTTTCGGCTCGCTTCATAATATTTTTTTTTAAAGTATTTTATTGATTTTTTTTTTTAATAGAGAGGAAGGGAGAGGGATAGAGAGTTAGAAACATCGATGAGAGAGAGACATTGATCAGCTGCCTCTTACACACCCCCTACTGGGGGTGTGCCTGCAACCAAGTACATGCCCTTGACTGGAATCGAACCTGGGACCCTTCAGTCTGCAGGTAGACGCTCCATCCACTGAGCCAATCTGGTTTCGGCTCACTTCATAATCTGAAGAACATCTTTCTCCGGGAAGTATTTAATAAGTGTAAAAATAATAGTTATGTGTATGTTCACTATTTTGTTATGTTTTTACTCTGGAATATGCTGCAGCTCCTACTCATGAGAAGAGGCCTTCCGCAGGCTCCCCAGAGTGAGTCCTCCATGTGCTTCTAAAATAACACCTCCTGTGCTCGTGGCGGAGCCGCCGAGAGGCCGCTTTGGCCTGGCAGGTTGTTGCCACACAGTGGCTCCCACGTCCTGTCTTCCCAAGTCTCACACCTCTTACACCTTAAATACCCATTCTTCTCCCCTCCACAGCCTCTTCTGGACGGGCTAACGCATGAGCTATTCATGTGGAGGGGTGATCATTTTAATGCTGTTAAGAGACCACCAACCTCTCTATTAAGGAAGAGGAGGCCAGGAGGGTCAATTGCCGAAGGCTACCCATCTAGTGGGCAGTTCCCCGAGTTTTTTTTTTTTTTTTTTTTTAACATATTTTATTGATTTTTTTACAGAGAGGAAAGGAAGGGAGAGAGGTAGAGTGTTAAAAACATTGATGAGCCGAAACCAGTTTGGCTCAGTGGATAGAGCATCGGCTTGGGGACTGAAGGGTCCTGGGTTCGATTCCGGTCAAGGGCATGTACCTTGGTTGTGGGCACATCCCCAGTAGGGGGTGTGCAAGAGGCAGCTGATCGATGACTCTCTCTCATCGATGTTTCTAACTTGCTATCTCTCTTCCTTCCTCTCTGTACAAAATCAATAAAATATATTAAAAAAAAAAAAAAACATTGATGAGAGAGAAACATTGATCAGCTGCCTCCTTCACACCCCCCACTGGGGATGTGCCTGCAACCAAGGTACATGCCCTTGACCAGAATCAAACCTGGGTCCCTTGAGTCCGCAGGACCATGCTCTATCCACTGAGCCAAACCAGTTAGGGCAGCTCCCCCATTCTTGATGTAACACTTCCTGTATGACATCCACGCTGTCCTTGGTGTGCATTGTGCAGCAGATGGTTTTCCTTATACTTTCTGCTTCTTCTCTTCTCCAGTTGCCTGCCGCTCCTTTTCTGAGCCCCCCATCCCCAACAGACAACCAGGGCCCATTAGGGCGCCACCAGGAGCTTCTGTGACCAGTCCAGGCAACTTTTCCTCCCTCTCCTAAACTGTCTGATTCTGTTTGGGCCTTGTTAGGGCACTAACAAATCACATGACTCACACATTTACCAAAAAATGTCCATAGATTTCTATGCTCTGAACTGTCTATTAATGTTGTCATTTCTATACTGCTGATTGTGTTGTTTTTCGTGTACACCTTACATTTGTATATGTTAGGAATTGCCTTATATGTATTGAACTCTCCCTGCTCCCTTAGCATAATACAGTGCCTTTTACTGAAAGTATAATACCTCCTACTTTCTTAACCCCAAAGAATAAATCTTTAACTCTGGAGATTTTAAGCACTGTGGCAGGCCGATTATATAGATACTAGAGGCCCAGTGCACAATTCATGCACTGGGTTTCAAGGGGAGGGTCAGTTAGCCCTGCCTGTGCCCTCTCACAGCCTGGGACCCATCAGGGGATGTCCGCCTGCCGGCTTAGACCCCATCACCCATGGGGATTGGGCCTAAGCCGGCAGTCAGACATCCCTGTCACAGTCTGGAGCTTTTGCAGCCTGGGACCCCTTGCTCCTTACCGTCCACCTGCAGTGGAAGCGGGAGAGGCTCCTGCCACCGCCACTGCACTCATCAGCCATGAGCCTGGCTTCTGGCTGAGTGGCACTGGCGCTCCCTCCCTACCCCCAACTCCTGTGTTGAGTATCTGTCCCCTGGTGGTCTGCACGTCATAGCAACCAATCATTCTTCCAGTCTCCCCCCATTCAATTGGTTTGCATATTAGGGTTTTATTATATAGGATTCTAAAACAGGGTGTTCTTTTAAGAGTTTTCAATTAGCCCTAACCGGTTTGGCTCAGTGGATAGAGCGTCGGCCTGCAGACTGAAAGGTCCCAGGTTCAATTCCGATCAAGGGCATGTACCTTGCTTGTGGGCACATACCCATAGGGAGTGTGCAGGAGGCAACTGATGGATGTTTCTTTCTCATAGATGTTTCTAACTCTCTTTCCCTCTCCCTTCCTCTCTGTAAAAAAATAATATATATATATATATATTTTTTTTTTAAAGAGTTTCCAATTATACTCTAGTTTCTAATGTGATGCCCTGAGTATACTGTTGCGATTTACTAAAGTTTCATAAAAGATAAACTGCCCTGCTTCAGAATGAATTCATTCGTGGATCTGGCAATTATTAAGGAGTGCTCATGAAGTATGCTGGCCTATGATAGGCCCTGAAGGCATTTGCTAACAAGTTTGACATCTGCCTATCTGTCCCCTTCTGGCCGCCTAGAAGGTGGATAAAATGGGTGCAACTTGAGGAGGCATCCTTTGTTCCGAGGATAGAAGGTGCATTGTGGAGCAGGACGATACAGGAACCATAGGCGATGCCACACCAGCTCTGCACCGCTTATCTCCCAGAGTTCCTTTACAGAAAAGAAAAATAAACTTTTATCGTGTTCAAGCCACTATTATTTCTGGGCTCTGTTACTAGCTGCCAAATGCAAATCTTAACTGATAGAGAAGTCCTTGTGGGGGTTTTTGAGCAAGGCAACGATTCTGATTGGTGGCTCTGCAAAGGACAAATTCCAGGAGCGGGTGTTCCAGGGGCCGGCAAAGAGATGGAAGTTGGCTTGGCAGGTGGGGAGAGATAGGGCTGGGAGACTGAATGAGGAGAATACACATCCTGCACAGGGTCATTGAGTGGTTTTTTGTTGTTGTCCCCCCCTCCCCCCAGGACACCTCTGCTAACCTCCAGTTATACAGTGGTTATTTAAATATGTCGTAATGGAGTAATTTGCATTCTGCTATTGTCAAGTGGCCTGAAAGCTAGGGAGATGGAGGAGATGGATGCTCTTTGTGTCTTAAAAAAGAAGCAGGCAAACGCTGGACTGCGGAGAGAGTATCAGTGTCACAGTAAAGTGGTTATTATGTGCTCTGAACTCCTGCGGGCATTTTCCAAGGAAAGGAACTTTTGTTAGCGCGGATCGTCTAATCAAGATACATTTGAAATGTATCCTTTTACTGGATAGCAACTGTAAATAATATTTTAAAAATGAATCTTGGGGGCAGGACGGGTGGGGGGTGCATTTGGCTTCTGCACAAGAGGATTGTGTGCCCAGGGCTGCCAGGAAATTCCCTCCAACTTCGGAGGCTGCCCTTCTTTAATTCGACTTTACAGAGGAGGAAACTGAGGCACCGGGCAGCTCCGAGGGTTCCGGGGAGGCGGGAGCCGCGGAATCCCAGGCCCCCAAAGGCGAGAAGCGGGACCCCTGAGCTGAATGTCGTTGCGGGGGATGAGGGTAGGGGGATGGGGGGAAAGGGGCGGGAGCTGGTCATTCACTTGCACCTTAGTTCATTTATTTTCATTCATTCATTCATTCAACATCTGTGGAACACCGACCTTGTGACTCCCCGCCACCTTCACGGGGGCTCCATCCGCTGAGGCTGCGGGAATGTGCAGCCCCTTGGCTGTTTCTAATCATGGTAATTTAATGTAATAACCCCGATTTGGCCCCTACCGAGTGCCACACCCTATGCTAACCACTTTATCCAGAAAAAGGCAGAGCTGACCCATTTTACAGATGAGAAACCGAGGCTCCTCAGGGCGCATGCACCGCGGCTGGCTAGTGCTGGCGGCAGGATTCGAGGCCAGGCCCGGGAACATCCGGGCGCCAGTGAGTGCAGTGATTTCCATTCGCCCACCTAAGAAAGGAGCCCAGTGAAAAGACGCCTGCATGTGACTAACTGGGGCCCCCAAGACGTTGGGGGTGGGTCTTTCAAGACCTCTGTGGCCCCTGGGCCATTGCGTCTGGTTTGGAAGGCAGGAGGGGGCAGGTGAAGCCCCTTGTTCTGGGACCTGGGGGTCTTGCTGGCTGGAACTGTCTTGTCTCTCCCAGGCTCAAGCAGACCCTCTGGGAGGATAGAGGACCCAGCTCACAGGCCAGGGTGGCCAGGCTCTCCTCACTCCTTCCAGGGCAGCCTGGCTGCTTGGCCTCTCCCCTGCGTCAGATGCACTGTGCTGTTTCCCATCTCAGGGACTTGGTCCCTGCTGTGCCCTCCTGCTAAACATTCTTCCACTTCCTCTTTCAGGTCTCAGCTTACCTGTCCTTCCTTAGGAGGGCCCTCCGTGATCTCCACCCAAGAGTGGTTCCCTTTGTTATCGCGCCCCCGCTATCTCCTCTGCACAGTGGATTGTACATTTTGGTCTGTCTCTTCCCCAGGAGTAGGTCCGTTTCATTCATTGCCATGTCTGTGGAATAGTGCCTGGCACACAGGTGCTGAATACATGTTTGCTGAATGAATGAATGAATGAATGAATGAATGATTAGCCTGCAGAGCTCCAGGCCTGGCCCAGCTGCATCCTTGACCAGAGGCTAGGCCCAGGAGGTGAGCTGGCAGTTGAACAGCAGTCGGGGACAGAGAGACAAAGGGGAGCCCAGCTGTAGGCCAGCTGCTCTGGAAGCCAGAGCCAAGCTCTCAGTTGTCTTCTGTTCCACAGCCTGTCCAGCGCTGCCCTCTGAGACCCCTGCCCCCTAAGACTCCTGCCCCGTCAGCCATGCCCGGGAGCCCAGAGCAGAAGGGAGACAGGTTCTTCCCACAGACCCAGTTTCAGTGGCTTCTGTGGTCCCACCTAAAGTTGACAAAGACCTCATTCGTGGTGAGGATGTGGGAAGGACAGGCTGGGAGCCCCAGACCCAGCCAGGGCTGGCCAAGGGATGATGGAGGAGGTGGGGATACTTTTGGGGGAAAGATTCTAGGAGAAAAAAATGGTGAGGTGGGATATAAAATAGCACAGAAGTTGAGAAAGAAAAAAAAAGTATACACACACACACACACACACACACACACTCCAACATATATAACTTGCAGGGTAAAGATGATATCATATGCTAAACATTTCTAAAAGGGGAAAAATCTATTTTATTAGTTTATGCTAAGCTTCATGTGATCACACTGAGTAATAGCTGTCTCTTCGTAGTGAAATTTTCATCTTGACGTTGGGCAGGTAATTTCACCACTCTTAAATTAGAAGATGTTTAATTATTGTTTATATGGATTATAAAAATATAGCATAACATAGCTTTCCTCTGAGCTAGATGTGCTAACTCAATATCCAACTGTGTTTAAAAAAAGAAACAGGTTGGCAGTCCCAAAGTTCCTTCCAAATCTGGCTCAAACAGGTAATTAGAAGCTTTAGCACAACTACAAATTTCAAGGTCCCTTAAGGCCATGGCCTTCAGCCATTCTCCCCTGCAGATGTGCACAGTTTGACCTGAAGGACAGATGTGCACAGTTTGACCTGAAAATTCTCACTTGTTAACTATGTCTCTCCCACTTCCCTCATTTGGGAAAAAATACACTAGAATGCAAGTGACTGAATATTAGGTTATAATCTGGACTGTCTGTTGCAAATTTCCATACTGTTTCTATCAACTCCATTATAATAGTCACCTCTGACTGTCCCTCGTTTATAATGGAGAAAAATATTAAAGTGATTCAAAATATTAGGTTTTTGATTTATACCTCCCTGAAGTGCCTGTTGCGTTTTGCTATAGTCTGCACACAGGAAACACACACAAAACACACACACACACACACACATACACACACACACACTAGTCTGGTAAGCAGATGTTCTCTCTCTCCATTTAAATAAATAATAACAATAGCCAATGTTTGCGGAGCAGTCAGTGTGTGCTATGCCACTTATCTATGTTATTTCTTGTAATCCTGATGAAAATGGCATATCGATGAGGAAACTGAGCCTTGGAACTATTGCTCAAGGTCACATTACACAGCTGAACTGAGGCCCAAATTTAGGCCTTGCTGACTCTCAGCCTGGGCTTAGAGGCTGTCCTGTTATTCTTGTAAAAGCTCTCAGTGAGAACAAGGCCAACTAACTGGCTCAGTTTGACACTTGATCCAAAATCGTTCTCTCTCACTTTCTGCCAGATTGGAAGGCGGTATAGTGATTAAATATTTCTGGCCGGCAATAGCTTGCCATTTATGGAAAAATGATACCCTTAAATCTTTAATAATTGTTTCATTAAGAACTAAAACAAAGCCCCTGCAAGACTTTGGAACAAGTACAGGAAAATCTACTTCTCTGCACCTCACTCTCCTCAGGCAAGATGCAAAGAATAGGCTCACTTTCGAAGTAGCTTTGGGAAGAAGACAAACAGTGGATGTTGCTTAGTTATAATTAGTAGACATTATGTGTGTGTGTGTGTGACTACAGATAACATTTTAAGATTAAAGAACCCCTTCTTTATGGTAAGAGAAACTTGTAAGGCCCAAGGAAGGAATTTATAAAAATAGGAGCTTACTGCCCTAACCAGTTTGGCTCAGTGGATAGAGGGTCGGCCTGCAGACTGAAGGGTCCCAGGTTCGATTCTGGTCAGGGCATGTACCTTGGTTGCGGACACATCCCCAGTAGGGGGTGTGCAGGAGGCAACTGATCGATGTTTCTCTCTCATCGATGTTTCTAACTATCCCTCTCCCTTCATCTCTGTAAAAAATCAGTAAAATATATTTTAAAAATATAGGAGCTTACCTCTGAACCTCCTTTTGCTTTTAGCTCCATGCAGATTAAGGAGTTTCTCAAAGGCTGCCTTCTTGCAAGGTAGGTGAGAAGGTCTGCTCAAAAGTTTTATCGATATATTTGCTAAATTTGTGTTGGTTTCCTATTTCCTCTGTTATTTGCCTGGGAGGAGTGACCCAGCTTACTTTGGGGAAGGTTGTAGGAAGATAGGAGCCAAGTGATGCTTGCTGACGTGTCTGTTTGGTGAGGGGCTTTCATTAAAAAGGTCATTTCGTTTGTGCAGTTAAAGAACTCCCAAGGGACTTTTCTCATTTATCTAGTTTGATGTTTGGGGAGTAATTCTGTAAGGAACAGCTGAGACCTAGGTCTTCTTTTCAGGTCTGGGAAAAAGTCTTGTTGCTCTTTGGGTGGGCACCCACAGCTGGGATGGAAGTGGAGTGGGTGGGAGGAAGGTGGATCTGACTAGTTGAAATCGAAGGCCATCTTCCCCAATGGGACATTGTGGATGTCTCCATCAGCTGAGCCAGAACAAGCGTGAAGGTTGGGTTATTATTACGGTGTAGGATGCCTGGCTTAACCTAAGTTCCTGCCCTCAAGGAGCTCAGAGGTGTGTGTGCGTGTGTGTGTGTGTGTGTGTGTGTGTGTGTGTAGAGAGAGAAAGAGAGAGACAGAGAGAGAGAGATAACTTTCTTCAGGTAGTTGTCATGATCAACTGCTTTATAAATATACTAGAGGCCTGATGTACGAAATTCGTGCATGGGTATGGTCCCTAGGCCTGGCCAGTGATAAGGGCCAATCGGGGCCTTCCAGCTGCCGGCCAGGGCCTCCCTTCCCTGGCTGTTAGCTGCTGGCTGGGGGGCCTTCTTCATTCTGTGCTGCCCCCTGGTGGTCATCGCACATCATAGCAAACGAACAGTTTCCTGGTAGAAATTCCATGGGGATAATTTGCATATTATGCTTTTATATATATATATATATATAGATAGATTATTATAATGTATGAAATGGTGGCTAATGGGAGTGCTACAAAATTTTAGCTATTATTAATAGGAGTGAAAGTTCAATATTATGCCTAATTGGAGGAAGCTGATTTATGAACATGTGGCAACGTTTCAAAATCTGTCCTTTCCCTCCCTGTTCACTGATATTTCTCAGCATCCATTCCCATCACTCCCAGTTCTCTCTCAATTTGCATAGTGTATTCATATAAACACATTCTCCCATTCAGCTTTAGCAGATGGTACATTGCAATTGTTTTCCTTGGTGGTTCTGTTCTGTGCGGAGTGCACACTGACTACACATGAGTCTTTACTGTGAGAACACTGAGGACAATTCAAAGCCCAAGGCATGTTGTAACACTCTTTAGTAATCTGATGTGGGAATAATAGGTATGTTTTCTTCAGGGCTGGTGTGTTAGACCTGTTTCCGAGGGCAGTGCCTCATTCCAGAGCACAAGGCATCTTAATTAATCGAATGAGAATCAGGCCATGTTGGGTATGGTGCAATTGCATTAGTGCTCGGCACAATCTGTGCCATAATTCTGTGGCCATCCGGCCAAGTCATTGAGATAGCTAAAGTAACTGTGAGAACGATGGCTCTCACACCTGGTGTGACAGAGAAGTTCCTAATGTAACTTTGAGGATGCATGTTTGCACAAAGTTCAAGCATCTCCCTACCCAGGGAGAAGTTCTCTATCAGTCATTTTTCCTTTTTTCCTTCCCTCCTTCCTTCCAATAAAAATGTATTCAGTGCCTGCTGTGTGCTAAGAATTAGGTATAAAAACATTATTCCTGTCCTCAAGGAGCTCAGTGGTGTGTGTGTGTGTGTGTGTGTGTGTGTGTGAGAGAGAGAGAGAGAGAGAGAGAGAGAGAGAGAGAGAGAGAGAGGTCAGTACAATGAGTTACGAACAATAAAATAGGTTTGAATAACCTTCTGTGAGCATATACATGGGAAAGGACAGTTCTGGGGAGGGTCTGCTGAGGGGAAGTGATTTTAAGAATTAAAAGATAAATAGGAATTTTCCCACCCCCCAACTAGCCAACAAAAAAGTAGAAGGTGGGCTATCCCTGTGGTTGAACAGAGCCCGGGAAGGTGCTAATTGAGTTCTGGAGGCACACGATTGAGAAATGTGGTGTATGGCTCATTGCTACCAGTGCTTGGATGCATGTTCCACAGCACTGGGCATTTTGTGGATACGCTCCAGAGATTTCTCAATAGCTATGGTAACCATCTACTGACATCTGCCTTTTGTAGGCCAACTTTATTTTTGGTCTACTTTTTAGTGTGGGGTTTTGTAGGATTCTTATGAGTCAATTCTGTTCTTGAGTAAAATTTTGAACCCTTGAATCCACTACCTATGCCTACTGCCACTGAATGGTAAATATGCAGAGAGTATACTCTAGGCAGAATCACTTTGTATCATTTGGGTTTCTGGTTCTGGTAACTAATGCGGGGTTTTAAGTGACACCAATTCCTTTAGCGTAGAGTCCCAGTGGTCAGCAAACTCATTAATCAACAGAGTGGCAAACCATGGCTCGCAAGACACATGTGGCTCTTTGGCCCCTTGAGTGTGGCTCTTCCACAAAATTAGGGGTACCCTAATTCAGTTAATAACAATGTACCTACATATAGTTTAAGTTTAAAAAAATTTGGCTCTTAAAAAGAAATTTCAGTCGTTGTACTGTTGATATTTGGCTCTGTTGACTAATGAGTTTCGCTACCACGGTCTAGGTCCAGGAGATACTCAGTGTCTCCCCCGTCACTTTTCTCCTAAGTACTTTCTGCTATTTCCTATTGCCTGCCTACTACAGAGCTCCCAATCAATGAAAACCTCTGGGACACCATCTTCTTATGGGCTTGAAAGGGTGCACAGAAAGTCAGTGCAAGAAGTAAGAATCTAAGTTAGGAAAAGCCAAGATGGAGTGAGTCGTGCGGAAAGAGCAGCCAAAGGATTCTCATGGCTCCCAGGTATCCTCTTCCCTTAGTATCGCCACTGCACTCAGTCATTGGTCAGGAGCAGCCTTGGGAAGCATGGCTTCAACCCAAACTGGGTGATGGATTGCCGGTGACTTTGACTTGAGGAGTCCCCAGTGGCCGTGCTGAGTTTTCTTTAGAAGCACACTCCCATCTAAGATAGTTCCCCTCCCTCTCCCTCCCTTCCCATCCTCTTTCACTCAGGGTCAGACCTGCATGGTGGTCTGACAGTTCTCCCAACCTCTCCTCATTTCCTCTACATTTTCCCGAATAACTTTTCCCTAATAAATTTCTTACATATCTAATTTCATCTTGGTGGCTGTTTCTTGGAGAACCCGGGGTAATATTGGATGGATACCATACGATTTCACTCGTATGTGGAATAGAATGAACAAAATGAACTGACAAAATAGAAACAGACTCCTATAAAGAACAGGTTGACAGCTGTCAGAGGGGAGGGGGGTTGCAGGGCTGGGTGATAAAGTGCAAAAACAAAAAAACAACTCATAGACACAGATAATACTGTGGTGATTACCAGATGAAAAGGGGGTGGGGGAGGTAGAAGAGGGCATAGGGGAGATTAATGGTGGTGAAAGGAGACTTGACTTCGGGTGGTGAATACACAAAACAATATACAGATGATGTATTACAGAATTGTACACCTGAAGCGTATATAATTTTATTGACCAATGTTACCCCAATAAGTTCAATAAAACATGTTGGATGAAAGGTCAAAGAAATGTGGTGTGTGTGTGTGTGTGTGTGTGTTGTTGTTGTTGTTGTTGTTGTTCTAAAGCTCTTAATACATACTGAGATTCAAAGATAAGAAAATGTAGTACTTGGATCAAAAGAACAATTTTAAAAAAGAAGAGAAAGAGAACAAAAAAATGTACCAAGCAAATACATTATGAGAAAGCCTTTGAACAATACTAAAGTTAGGTAAAATAAGGATAATAGGGAATGACATACAAGAGGATAACAATTTTAAATACATGTTAGAAGAAATATGAGGGGGGGCGTGAAATAATAAAAATGCAATTTTATGTGGTGTCACACCACCCCCTGAGGTCTACTCAGTGGGAGTAGCCTCACTTGTCAACCTGGTTGGATCTCCACCTTGAGCTACTCCTTTAGCTCACGAACTCACTCTTAAATGACAAAAATCCATTCTCCCAGTGTCAATTCGACAATGAACACTCTCCAGTTCAGTGTCTACCCAAAACTCCATCTTTGTTTAAGAGAAAAGCTTCTCCTCACCCACCAGCTGGGACAAGAACCATCCTGTGGCCTTTGCTTTATTCTATTTGTCAAAGCCAATTGCATGACTGACTCCAAAATTAATGTTCAAGGAAGTATACTTATTCCTGAGTGAGGGACACTGCAAAGGTATTGGGTCTAGTACTAATTAATGTCGTTTTTTAACATTCGTTTAAAATCTTGCTTGGCGTTGACTTGTATTGACATAACCTTCAAACACGTGGTATCTACAGAACGTGTGAAGTGCAATTAACAAGTTTTGCTTGAGAGGATCCAAGATGGCTGCGCCCAGGTGAACACCTAGCCGCAGCCACACACAACAATTTCAAAAAAAAAAACCAACTAAAATATAAAACGGACATTGCCCAGAACTACAGGAAGGTTGACTGACTGGAAATTCTACAGCGAGAAGCAAGGAGAAAACCAGAAGGAGGCGCAGAGGAGCTGGAAAAGCCCAAGGTATGGAGACACAGCGCGCAGAGAGGACGGAGCCAGAGAGGAGGGGGAGACGGAGTGCCTGGCGGGCGTTCCCTAGCGGAAAGGAGATAAAACTCCGACTGTGCTGGGCCCCGGACTGCTCTGAACCCCAGTTCTAGGCCAGCCCCCAGGGACTCAGGCTCAGCCATAGGGAGCCGGGCTGTAAGGTGGAACCCCGGGGAGCGGCGAAAGGAGGTCCCAGCGGCAGCGCACACACTGCGCGCAGAGAAGGGACAGTCGGCTGTGCCGCAGGATTGCCCTGACGGGAAGGAGACTGGGGCTCCAGACTGCTGTGAACACCACCTCCAACCCCACTTCCAACTGAACTGAACCCCAATATCGGGCTCATTGTGGGAGAGCATAGACTGTTTGGCAGCAGGCGAAAATCGAGGGCACCTTTCTCTCAGAGGCACCAGCAGCGAGCACTGAAGGACCCGCATAGGGCGGAGCTGACGGAAGCCAAAGCTGCAGGCTCCACCCTGAAACCCTGTCCCATCTGTAACTGCGAAATGCAACAATGAAATAGATCACAAATGAAAGAAATGGAGGACAAAAAGTGTCTGGATATAGAGTTCAAATCTACGCTTATAAGGTTTTTCAAGAATTTCCTAGAAAAGATGGATAAGGCCTATAAGGATATGAAAAGAGATCAACTAGAATTAATAAGGAGTCATCAAGAAATGATAAGGGATCAACAAGAAATAAAGAATACATTGTCTGAAATAAAAAATATTTTACAGAGTCCTAAAAACAGAATGGAAGATCACAAGAATCAAGTCAAAGATTTGGAACATAAAGAGCCAGAAGACACTCCTCCACAGAAGCTAGAAGGCAAGAGAATCCAGAAAATTGAAGATAATGCAAGAAACCTCTGGGACAACTTCAAGCGAACCAACAGCAGAATTATGGGGGTCCCAGAAGATGAGAGAGAGCAAGATATCAAAAACATACTGAAAGAAATAGTGACAGAAAACTTCCCCCACCTGGTGAAAGAATTAGACTTACAAGTCCAGGAAGCGCACAGAACTCCAAACAAAAGGAATCCAAAAAAGACCACACCAAGACACATCATACTTAAAATTCCAAGAGCAAAAGACAAAGAGAGAATATTAAAAGAAGCAAGAGCAAAGAAGGTATTGTAGTTACCTATAAAGGAGCACCTATACGATTGTCAGCTGACTTCTCAACAGAAACCATGCAGGCCAGAAGGGAATGGCAAGAAATATTCAAGGTGATGAATAGTAAGAACCTACAGCCAAAGATAATCTATCCAGCAAAGCTATCACTCAGAATCAAAGGTCAGATAAAGAGCTTCACTAATAAAAAAAAGCTAAAGGAGTTCATCACCACCAAACCAGAATTATATGAATTGCTGAAGGGGGTTCTTTCAGAAGAGAAAGTAAACAAAGATAAAAATTATGAACAATAAATACGTAACTATCAACAAGTGAGTCTAAAAACCAAGGAAATTAAAAAAAAAATCTGATGAACAATAGTAACTGTTGAATATAATAGAATCAGAGGTATGGAAGGGGAGTGAACTGACGATTCTTGGGGAAAAGGGGAGAGGGGGGCGTGGGAAGAGACTGAACATAAACTGTGCACCTATGGATGAGGACAATGGGTAGTGGGGAAAGGGCAGAGGGTGGTTTGGGAACCTGGTGGAGGAGAGCAATGGTGGTGGTGGGGGAAAGGAACATTTGTAATAATATGAACAATAAAAACTTATTAAAAATAAATAAATAATTAATTTAAAAAACAAACAAACAAGTTTTGCTTGAAAAAGTTTGTGTTTGGTTTGGTTTTTGTTGCAAAACTAGGGCCAAGAAGATGGCGCATGAAGAGCATATTCGGCACTGCATGCTTTATGAGTTCCAATTAGGAAGAAAAGCAAGTGAGGCTGCAAAAAACATCTGTAGTGCTCTTGGTCAAGATGCAGTTAGCGCCAGAAAATGCCAGCATTGGTTTGAGAAATTTTGCGAGGGAAATTTTTCGTTAGATGACAAGAGTGGTCGAGGCCGTGTGTCCAATTTTGATCAAGAAGCTCTTCAAGCTCTTTTGGTGCAAAATCCTCAAATTACCCAACAAGAGCTTGCGACAACTTTAAATTGTTCACAAAAAACAATTTCCAATCAATTGCGTGCACTTGGCAAAGTCCAAAAGTTTGGAAAATGGGTTCCTCATGAGTTGACCGACAATAACCGTAATCAAAGAGTCACAATTTGCAGTTCGCTCCTCTCTCGTCAAAACCGTTTGCCGTTTTTAGAGCAAATTGTTACCGGAGATGAAGAATGGGTGCTGTATGTTAATTTGAAAAGGCGGCCTCAATGGTTGGACAAAAATGAGGCTCCGCAGCCCATGCCAAAACCTGACTTGCATGCGAAAAAAGTGATGTTGTGTGTTTGGTGGAATTTTAAAGGAATTCTTCATTATGAACTTTTACCATCTAACCAAACCATTACAAGTGCAGTGTATAGTGCCCAATTGGAAAGGTTAGCCCAAGCTTTAAGAGAAAAAGAACCCGCGCTGATTAATCGGAAGGGTGTAATTCTTCACCACGATAACACACGACCGCATACTGCAAGAATCACTGCTGAAAAACTGCGCCAGTTGGAATGGGAAGTTCTCCCTCAACCTGCATATTCTCCTGACATTGTTCCTTCCGATTACCATTTGTTTCGTTCTTTGCAAAACTTTCTTCTTGGAAAAAATTTAATAATGAAGAATGCCTCAAAAATGCATTGACAGAATTTTTTGCATCAAAATCACAAGAATTTTACAACAGAGGGATTAAAATGCTTCCTGAGCATTGGGCACAAGTAGTAGAAAACAACGGCAACTATATTGCTGATTAAATTTTGTTGTATTGTTTAAATAAATTTTATTTTAAAAAGTATTAGAAAACGACATTAATTATTACTAGACCTGGTACATGATGCAGGGTGTAGATAGAGAGAGGAGCAAAAGGCCGGGTCAGTAGTTCACTCTTCCATAGTACCAAAGAAAAAGTCTAATTCATCCCCTGACCATTTCTTGTGGGCAGGGTGGGGACATGGCAGTATGACTGGCCACTATAATAGGACATATGCTTGAAAGGGGTCAGAATTGCTGCTCCCCCAAAGAAAGAGATGCTGATCCTGGAAGAAAGGAGGCATGCTGGACAAACAAAACAAGCACTATTCATACCACACCCTCCAGCCTGTCTCCCCAGTCTCTGTAATCATTCTTTCACATAGGTACTACTAATACCCTCTTTTCACAGATGAGAAAATTGAGGTTATGAAACTTGCTCAAGATAACATATCTTGAGTAATGGAGATTTTTGGATTAAAAAATATAGGGGCAAGATGTTTGCCAATAGTGCGGGTCAACTGCCTCCTCCCCCCGCACCCCCACTCCCAAACACACACACACACAGAGGCAGATAGCAAAGATCTGCCTGAGAAAGGTGGCCTCCCCAACATGAGGGAATGACTCAGCACAGGAAAACCGGGGTATCTGCCTTTGGAACTCTAACCCGAGAGCCCCTAATCCTGGCTCTGCTCACATAGCTCCAGTCCACTCTGCCCTCTCTCTAGACCCCAAGGTGAGTGGCTGCACATGAAGTTTTGTGCATTGGTTCTTTAAGAGGGTGCCTGCATTTCCAGCCATCTTTCCTGGGCAAACAGCAACCCCATGGCTTTTCACAGCCAGATGTTATGTGGGCACCTTTCTCAGTTCTGAATATCTCTGCTGGGGAGGGGGCGGGTGCAGCTTAGGGATTAGACCCCAGAGTTCTCAGTGGCAAACTGCCATAGCTGAGATATCTCCAGAATTTCATCTGCTGTCTGTGGGAGCCCGGCCAGCCCTTTGTGCCTCCACCCTTCCTACCAATCTCTACACCAGTAGTTCCCAACGTGGGGCACACACCCCACAAGGGGGCAATTTGGATTTTTAAGAGGGGCAATTTGAGAATAAGTTATTACCAGTGAATTTTTTGCATTTCTTATGGTCCTAGGGGACTATTGCACAGTATCTATCTATCTATCTATCTATCTATCTATCTATCATCTATCTATCTATCTATCTATCTATGGCTAGGTGACCAGCCAATAGGCCAATAGGTATGACACACACTGACCACCAGGGGGAAGATGCTCAATGCAGAAGCTGCCCAGCTGCAGTGACTTGGCAGCGGTGATTCTCGGGTTACACACCCCGGAACCAGAGAGGAGGGAGCCTCATTCCTCCTGGGGCCCACGAGATTCTACCTTCAGCCGTGGGTTATGTTGTTGCTCAGGCACTGTTGACTTCAAATTTGGTTTACTGCACACTTGTGTTTGTGTGCATCCCGGGACCCCTTAGGGGATGTTGGAGAGCAGTTTTTGGCCCAACCCCAGGCCAAGGGACCCCACAGGCCAGGCCAAGGGATCCCACTTTCCAAAGGGACCCAACCTGCTGGAGAGACCCTGTTCACTTTGAGCCGCAGCACCGCCCCAGATGGCTGGCTGGGGAAGGACCGCAGGAGGTTGGCTCCAGGGCAAGTCCAGCCCTTCTCTGCCAGCCACCTTCTAATTAATTTCCTTTTAATATTCATGAATCCATGCACCAGGTCACTAGTGTAAATATATATTGTGACATATTTATGCATTTCAGTTCTCCATTATATGTTTTGGAAATTTGCTATATTTTTTTAAAATATATTTTATTGATTTTTTACAAAGAGGAAGGGAGAGAGATAGAGAACTAGAATCGTCAATGAGAGAGAAACATCGACCAGCTGCCTCTTGCACACCCCCTACTGGGGATGTGCCCGCAACCAACACCACTGACTGGAATCGAACCTGGGACCTTTCAGTCCGCAGACCGACGCTCTACCACTGAGCCAAACTGGTTTCGGCCAACTTTGCTATTTTTTCATATCTCTTCATATTGTTATTTTTTAAACAATTTGTTGGTGATTTTTTAATATTTCAACTGTCCTTTTGTTTTTTTGTTTTTCTCTTTCATGGATGACGTGTTCTTTGGAAGCTTGTTTAGACCAAGGTAATGGCCTTTTAGGCTTCCTCCACATGAATAGGAGTTCACTTTTTGAATAATAAGAATTATATGGCCAAAACCGGTTTGGCTCAGTGGTAGAGGGTCAATCTGCAGACTGAGGGGTTCCGGGTTCGATTCCGGTCAAGGGCATGTACGTTGGTTGCGGGCACATCCCCAGTAGGGGGTGTGCAGGAGGCAGCTGGTCGATGTTTCTCTCTCATCGACGTTTCTGGCTCTCTATCGCTCTCCCTTCCTCTCTGTAAAAAATCAATAAAATATATTAAAAAAAAAAAAGAATTATATGTCACAGGGAGGGCATCAGGACTTTAGAGATGCTTAGGTTGGGCATAGCCCACAAAAGGTTGGGAACCAATGCTCTACGCAGTCTCCATTTTCTGTCCTTGGTTATCAGGATTCTCTCCATCTATTCTTCTGTTGATTATTCAGAATTTTATTTTATTTTATCTTTTGTATTTTAGTTGTAATTCTAGTTTGGTCCTGGGCTCAACATCTGTATATCATCCACTTACTCTGCTGCCATTTCTAATCTCCCCTCTTGTGGGCATTCTGAGAACAGCACCCTAGTAAGGGATTTTTTGCAATAGTGCCCTCTTTAAAATACATGTAGATTTATCAATTAATCAAAACTACTGTAATCAAAAGAGTTGTATTTATTGAAAGGATAGGCACAAAGATCAATGGAACGGAATACAGAGTCCAGAAGGAGATCCACTCATGTATTGCACATCAAGTTTTGACAAAAGTGCAAAACCAATTCAATGTAGGAAGGATAGACCTTTCAATAAGTGGTGCTGGGCCCTAGCTGATTTGGCTCAGTGGATAGAGCATCGGCCTGAAGACTGAAGGGTCCCAGGTTCGATTCTGGCCAAGGGCACATGCCTGGGTTGTGGGCTCGATCCCCAGTAGGGGATGTGCAGGAGGCAGCCAATCAATGATTCTCTCTCATCATTGATGTTTCTATCTCTCCCTCTTCCTTCCTCTCTAAAATCAATAAAAATATTACACACAAAAAAGTGGTGCTGGAATAAAAACAAAAAAAGGAAAGAAAAATAACCTTAGCCTATACCTTTTATCTTATGCAAAAATCACCTCAAAATGGATCATAGAACTAAGTGCAAAGTGTAAAACTAGCAGCTTCTAGGAAAAATTCTTTGTGACTTTGAATGAGGGTATTTTTAGATATGACACTGAAAGCATTATCCATGAAAGAAAACAAGCATAAATTGTACTTCATCAAAATTTAAAACTTTTCTGTTAAGAGAATGAAAAGATAAGACACAGAGTAAAAGAAATATTTTCAAATCACATAAGTAATAGAGGACTTATATGCAAAATTTATAAGAGCTTTCAAAACTTATTGGTAAGAAAACAAACAACCCAATTGAAAATGGGCAAAATATTTTGAACAGATACTTCATGAAAGAAAATATATATGGATGACACACATGCCCATAAAAATATGTTTAACATCATTAGTAATTAGGGAATTGCACATTCAAACAACAATGAGATAATACCACACACCTATTAGAACAGCTAAAAACCCAACCCAAGTCAAACTAAAACAAAACATAAAACTGACATTAAATGTTGACAAGGATGTAGAGCAACTGAAACTTTCATACATTGCTGGTAAGAATGCAAAACGGTGCAGCCATTTTGGAAAGTTTAGCAGTTCTTCATAAAGATAAACTTGCACTTACTATATGATGCAATAATCCTATATGTTTACCCAAAAGAAATGTAAACTGAAATTCACACACAAAAAACTGTACACAAATGTTTATTGCAGCTTTATTCATAATCACTGAAACCTGGAAACATAATATCCATCAACAATTGAATAGATAAACTGTGGTATAGCCAAACAATAAAGTACTACTCCGCAATTGGGTGACTCTCAAGTGCATTTGATCAATCAAAGAAACCAAACCCCAAAGACTACAAATCATATGATTCCATTTATATGTCATTCTCAGAAAGGCAAAAGGAAGGACTGGAGACCAGATCAGTGGTGGCCAGGAGTGGGATGAGGAGATGTGCTAGTTACACACAGGCAACGCCAGGGGATTATTTAAGCTGATGTAACTCTTTTGTATCTTGATGGTGCTGGTGGCACCATACTGCTGCTTCACTTCCTAGTCAAGAAAGAGAAAAGATGCACACAATTTTTTTTTTCTAGTCTAGGGAGCTAATAGTGAAATACCCTAATTTCTGCTTTCCTAAATTGAAATAATCACATCTACAAGTTGGTTTCTCTATAAGGACTTTCGACAGGGCACCCATTGGAATTTTCAGAGACATTGACAAGCTTAGATGCCTAAAAAAGTCCCATCATAGAATAGAAAAGCTCCCCAAAGATGTCTACATCTTAATTACTGGTACCTGGGTTGCCTTAAGTGGCTTTTCACATATGTGATTTTATGAACGTTGAGGTGGGGAGAATGTTTTGAATTATGCAGGTGGGCTCAATCTAATCAAATGAATCTTTAAAAGCAAAAAACAGAGAACCTTTCCTGCTGTGGTCAGGGGGAGACACGAGTATGGAAGGATAGTCCCTTCCTCTCCCCAACCCCTGTTTTGTCTTTCTCCACAGTGCTGGCATCACCGTGTGGCAGGCAGAATGCTGGCTCCTCAAAGATGTAAACACCCCAATCCCCCGATTCTGTGAAGATGTTATGCTACGTGGCAAAGGGGAGTTCAGGTTTCAGGGGGAATTAAGTTTGCTCATTTGCTCACCTTCAAACAGGAAGGCTATATTTTGGATTACCCCAGGGGATTCAAGGGGATCACCAGGGAACTGAAAAGTGGAAGAAGGCAGAAGGGGTCCGTGAAGTGATGAGAGGCTCACCCTACTCCTGCTGGCTGTGAAGACGGAGGCAGGGGGCGTGAGCCAAGGAGTGCAGGCGGCCTCTAGAAATTGGAAAGAGGAAAAGGACTCTCTCCTCCAAAGCCTCCATCAAGGAAGCAGCCTGGTCAGCACTCTGGTGTCAGTCCAGTCAGACCCATGTTAGGCTTGTAGCCCACAGGTACTGAGTTTGTGTTGTTTCATGCCACTAAGTCTGTGGTAATTTGTTACAGCAGCAAAAGAAAATAAATACATAAATAGAATGTATTATTCTTTTTTTAAAAAAACATATATTTTATTGATTTTTTTACAGAGAGGAAGGGAGAGGAATAGAAAGCTAGAAACACAGATGAGAGAGAAACAACGATCAGCCGCCTCCTGCACCCGCCCCACAGGGGATGTGCCCGCAACCAAGGTACATGCCCCTGACCTGAACTGAACCGGGACCCTTTAGTCCGCAGGCCAACGCTCTATCCACTGAGCTAAACCTGTTTCAACAGAATGTATTATTCTTAAGTGTGAGGAGAAAACACTAGGATTAGGGAACTGATGGTTTGCTGGGTCCTCAACCCTGGACTGTAGGCAGGTGACCTATTTATCCAATTTTCATAATCGGTCTCATTGCCACAGGGATCAGTTCTGATCCTGGCAGGAAACTTGTGGGGTATTTATTAAGTCTAATATTTACCGAGTTTTAAACCGCATTCCTGTGGCCCGTGTCCAGTATTCCTGAAAACCCTTCTCTCGCTCCTGGTCTCCTCTTGCACAGGCGAGGTGGCCTCATTTGAACCCAGTTTTATGTTGCATCTGCCCCTCCCGTGAGGCCCATGCTCCCCACATGCTTTCCCTTCCCCAGATGCCACGATAGACTGTGCTTTTCTAGATCCCATATTTGCTTCACCCTGAAATAGCTTTTTCTTCCCTCCACGTCTTGCCTGCTTGGGATTTTGTTTTATGTCTGTGCGACAGAGGGAAAATGTATTAAAATGATGTACTGGCAATACTCCCTTTTTGCTGGCCAGGAAGAATGAGTGCTTTGTGCACTCGGCTCACTGGAGGGCCTTTGTTGAATTAAGCAGGGTATTTGGCAGCGAGGAGAATAAAAATGCCGAGAGGAGACCAAATTACTCTACCCACCGCAGAACGAGGGCGATACTTGGAAGGACATTTTATAAGGAGGTTGGAGAAAAGAGGAAGTGGAGATGGGTGAGCTCTGAGCTGTAGAACCTTTGAGGAAAGAGAAAGAAACTCAAAGAATATTTAAAAGAAAGGCTTTCTATAGAATGTGCAATGTAAGCAACACTCGGTAAATGTTAGATTTGCGGGAGTTCGGATGCATTCATCGCTGAGGTTGGCCATTGGGCAAGAGTAGGATGACTCCAGATCAAATAGTTTTAGGTGGTAATGATGAAGCAAAAAGGGAAGGAAGGATGCAAAGCGGTGTTTCCAATAGCAGGTCTTTCAGCAGGCATGCTTGCTCAGTACTCGGGAAGAATTCTGCAGAAAGGTTGCAGGAAGAAGCTAACCTGCACGACAGTCCAAGAAAGAGAGAAAGAGGGCATTTACCTGCCTGCTCCCTCCTGTCTCCTTTCCCTTGGCCAAGGTTTACTTTACAGAGCCAGATCCCCTGAACTCCCAGGCGTGCCACTTGGCTGCCGTGCAGCCACTCAGGAAATTAATGTCACACCTCCTGGTGTGGCCATTTCATTCAAGTCTGGAAATGGGATGTGGCTCGAATGGGTGAGGCACTGACAAAAAGAAAGAACAGAAGGAGCAATAGAAGGGATCTGAGAAGGCTGTCAATGCTTGTCCTCTGTGATGAAGAAAAACTTTTATTTAAATTTTGCTTCGCCCAGCCATTGTGACTCAGTAGTTGAGCACAGACCTATGAATCAGGAGGTCACCAGTTCGATTCCCTGCCTGGGTCGTGGGCTCGCTCCTCAATGTGGGGTGTGCAGGAGGCAGCCCATCAATGGTTCTCTTTCATCCTTGATGTTTCCATCTCTCTGTCCCTCTTCCTTCTCTCAAATCAATAAAAATAAACAAATAAATAAATCTTGAGAGAATCCAAGATGGCTGCACAGGTAAACATCTAGCTGCAGCCGCACACAACAATTTCAATAAAATACAACTAAAAAATAAAATGGACATTACCCAGAACTACAGGAAAGTCGACTGACTGGAAATTCTACAACAAGAAGGAAGGAGAAAACCAGAAGGAAGAGCAGAGGAGCTGTAAGAGCCTAAGGTACGGAGACACATGGCACACGCGGAGAGGACGGAGCCGGAGAGGAGGGGCGGCTGAGTGCCTGGCTGGTGTTCCCTAGCGGGAAGGAGATAAAAGCTCCGACTGTGCTGGGCCCCAGTTCCGACTGCTCTGAACCCCAGTTCTAGGCCAGACCCTGGGGACCCAGGCTCACACAGAGGGAGTGGGCTGTAAGGTGGAACTCCGGGGGAGCGGCGAAAGGAGGTCCCAGAGGCGCGCACATTGTGCTCAGAGAAGGGACAGTTGGCTGTGCTGCAGGATTGCCCTGGCGGGAAGGAGACAAAAGCTCCGGGCTGCTCTGAACGCCACCTCCAATTCCACTTCCAACTGAACTGAACCCCAGTTCCGGGCTCATTGGGGGAGAGCCTAGACTGTTTGGTAGCAGGTGAAAATCGAGAGCACCTTTCTCTCAGAGGTGCTTGCAACGAGTACTGAAGGACCCTGGGGGTTACTGAGACTCAGGAACCTCATAGGGCGGAGCTGACAGAAGCCAGGGCTGTAGGCTCCACCCTGAAACCCCGCCCCATTAGGAAAGCTGAGAAAATGCCGAAACAACGAAATAGATCACAAACGAAAGAAATGGAGGACAAAAAGTGACTAGATCACATGTTTCAAACACAAGGCCCGCGGGCCAAATCCGTCCCTCCAGGCCTTGCAATGTGGCCCGCACCGCGCTGTCATCACTGCACTCCGCTGTGTTTCCATCACAATGACAGTTTATGACTGTTCAGTAAACCATTCAGCCTGCAATTTAGTCTGGATTTTAGATTTTGGCCCCTTCTCTGATTGAGTTCGACACCCCTAGACTAGATATAGAGTTCAAATCTACGCTTATAAGGTTTTTCAAGAATTTCCTAGTAAAGGTCGATAAGACCTATGAGGATATGAAAAGGGATCAACTAGAATTAATAAGGAATCAACAATAAATGATAAGGGATCAACAAGAAATAAAAAATACATTATCTGAAATAAAAAAATATTATACAGAGTCCTAAAAACAGAATGGAAGATCACAAGAATCAAGTCAAAGATTTGGAACATAAAGAGCCAGAAGACACTCCTCTGCAGAAGCAAGAAGACAAGAGAATCCAGAAAATTGAAGATAATGTAAGAAACCTCTGGGACAACTTCAAGCGAACCAACAGCAGAATTATGGGGGTCCCAGAAGATGAGAGAGAGCAAGATATCAAAAACATACTGAAAGAAATAGTGACAGAAAACTTCCCCCACCTGGTGAAAGAATTAGACTTACAAGTCCAGGAAGCGCACAGAACTCCAAACAAAAGGAATCCAAAGAAGACCACACCAAGACAAATCATAATTAAAATCCCAAGAGCAAAAGACAAAGAGAGAATATTAAAAGCAGTAAGAGCAAGGCTGGTAGTTACCTATAAAGGAGCACTTATACGATTGTCAGCTGATTTCTCAACAGAAACCATGCAGGCCAGACAAGAATGGCAAGAAATATTCAAGGTGATGAATAGTAAGAACCTATAGCCAAAGATAATCTACCCAGCAAAGATATCACTCAGAATCGAAGGCCAGATAAAGAGCTTCACTAAAAAAAAAAAAAAAAAAAAAAAAAGCTAAAGGAGTTCATCACCACCAAACCAGAATTATATGAATTGCTGAAGGGGGTTCTTTCGGAAGAGAAAGAAAATAAAGATAAAAATTAAGAACAACAAATATGTAAATATCAACAAAGTGAATCTAAAAACCAAGGAAATTAAAAAAAAATCTGATGAACAATATTAACTGTTGAATATAATAGAATCAGAGGTATGGAAGGGGAATGAACTGACGATTCTTGGGGAAAAGGGGAAAGGGGGATGTGGGAAGAGACTAAAGATAAACTGTGCACCTATAGATGAGTACAATGGGGGGTGGGGAAAGGGCAGAGGGTGGGATGGGAACCTGGTGGAGGAGAGCAATGGGGGGGGAGGGGGGGCAAAGGAACATTTGTAATAATATGAACAATAAAAATTTATTTAAATAAATAAAGTAAAAAAATAAATAAATTGCTGTGATCAAATTAAAAAAAAAAAAATCTTGCTTCAAATTGTGAATCGTGATGGCCAAGGTATGAATTTAAGTGTTTTCTTTAAGACATGTGAAAAACTGTTTAAAAGAGTGGGAAGCCATCTACTAATTGTAATAGGTTATGCCCAAGAAATCTTATCATTAGACTTTCAAATTATAATCATAGCACCCCAGTCCTACCATCTAATAGCTACCATTATCTTGATTTAAAAAAAAATAAAGTTATTTAATTATCCAAGTAATATATACATATGTTTTACTAGTTTTTTGTTTTTAAAAGGCCCTACCCAGTTTGGTTCAGTAAATAGGGTGTAGGGCTGCGGACTGAAGGGTCCCAGTCAGGGGCATGTGCTGGGGTTGTGGCCTCAATCTTCAGTAGGGTGCATGCAGAAGGCAAGCCAATCAATGATTCTCTGTCATCACTGATGTTTTTATCTCTCTGTCCCCTCTCCCTTCCTCTCTGAAATCAATAAAAATATATTTTTTTAAAAAATAATAAAATAAAAAATCTTTAAAAAGAAACAAACACTGAACTTCTAGGTGAAGGGAGTTATGTTAGTGTAATGCCTGGCTTTTCTCTGCCCTTTCTTTAAAAAAAATTTTTTTTTAAAATATATATATTATTATTATTAATTTTTTTTACAGAGAGGAAGGGAGAGAGAGAGTTAGAAACATTGATCAGCTGCCTCCTGCACGCCCCCCAACTGGGGATGTGCCTACAGCCAAGGTACATGCCCTTGACCAGAATCAAACCTGGGACCCTTTAGTCTACAGGCCAAAGCTCTATCCACTGAGCCAAACCTGTCAGGGCAGGGTCTGACTCTGAACTGAGGAGGGCTTGATTTCATTGGCAAATTTGGGGAAAATATAGTGGGCATGTGCAGCTTGTTCCTGTCCCCCTTCCTCTGTGGAGTCCAGCCAGCACAGGTCTGCTCTGGGGGCAGGCTGACGCTCCCACCCCCGTAAGGCAAGCTGACTTTGGACCCGAACAGTGGCATCTTATTCTGCAGTTTAGTGCTGGGAAACTCTTCTGACTCTCCTAGTAAGCTGCATCCTGCCGCCCAGCTTTATCAGAAATGAATGAATAATTTGCCCTTCTTCCATTCCTTTACCTTATTAATTTGTTTTGCACCCAGAAAAGGAGGAAGGGTGCTTTTTATTGGGTGTCCCTTCGAAGTTCCAACATTTGATGCATTTGGCCATAAATTTAACAGGTAAGCAATCAGGAACACACTTAGGGAGAAGCAATGAATACACGTGGAGTGATTGAGGCTTCTGGAGAGGCAAAGGATTGGCCTTGGTCCTGGGCCTTGATCTGTGTGCAGGACCTTTCGGTCTTGGCAGTTTGTAAAGGCTTATGTTGGGCCAGGTAGGTTTTTATGGTGGTGCACTTGGCTTTTGAAGCGGTGGCCTAGGGGGAAAGACCTTGGAAAAGCCACTCAGAGGCAGTAAGAGGGACTTGGCATGGGGACAGGGACCAAGAGAGGGTCTTAGAGGCCAGCAGGCTGAAGAGGACTTAACAAACAGTTAAAGCTGAGGCAGGAATTCAATTATAGGAAGAAAGAAACAGTCTTTTCATACACGTTCCCTTTAGATATTAAAGGAGTGCAAAAATATTTGCGGCTCTTAAATTGTGGGGCAGCTGGGTTCTCTCTGGGTCACAGAACATTGGTGAGAGATTAGCCTTTAATGGGCTAGTGCGAGGGCTAGGTGGTAATGTAAACAGACAGCTGATTTAATTTCTCTTTTATGTTATTTTGAACTATCTTAAGGGCAAAAGAGGACAGGGTGAATAAACTAAGTTTGCTTTCATGTAGCTCAAGAGTCATTCTCTCCCTGTCCTTAAGGCTGTTAGAAAGTGGTTATTTAAATATGATGGAGCCCTAGCCAGTTTGGCTCCGTGGATAGAGCATCAGCCTGCAGACCAAAGAGTCCTGGGTTCAATTCCGGTCAAGGGCACGTGCCTTAGTTCCAGGCTCTTCCCTGGCCAACAACCAATGGATGTGTTTCTCTCACATCGTCTCTCTGTCTTTCCTTCTCCCATTCTCTCTAAAAATCAAGGTGAAGATTAAAAATAAATAAATAAATAAATAAATAAATAGGATGAAGAAATATTTCCCAGGGGATGGTTTTCTTAGGCCTGAGGAAGAGGCAGTGGGAAAAGCCATTGCAGCTCAGGAGTAGACATGGGCAGTATAATTGTGAAAGCTCTGTTAGTAGGAATTCACCTTCATTGTAACACCACAGTGCAAGCACCTGAAGTTCAAAGGGGACAAGAAGTAAAAGGTTTTGACTCTCTGGGTGGGGAAGAACCGCTCCTCAAATCAGGTCTGATGACTGAAGATGTTGCCAGTGCACCTTTCTGAACTGTGCAAGAAGGCAGCACCTCCCTCAAACACTTTGCCAGAGAGAGGAGACAGCCCCCAGAGGCAGTGCTTCCTGGAAATGCTGAGGGCAAGGTGCCATCGTGCGGAAATGAACCTGTAGCCAGGAGATTTCTCCTCCCTGGGCGTTAGTCCACAGGCCACAGGTTTGGACTCTGGTATCCATCAGCTGGCATCCGAGGGAGGCTGCGGTCTCTACAATAGCCTTTGGCCACAGAGAGTATTGGTTTTGAATATGCATTTTGCTTGAGATGCCTGCTAGGAATTGGCTTGTTTTCTGAATGTGGTGGCTGTAGGGTAGCGCTGTGATCATTTTGCATCTCCTACTAAATCTATAGACCCTGAAGGAAAAAAGGATACTTACAGACATGCTGTTATTATCTTCTAACTGAGAGGCCCTGTAGGGACTGTAACCATTCCAGTGAGATATCACGTAGGCTGCCATTGCTAAAAGACCCCTGACTCTACCCAGACTCTATCTACTTACCAACTGATAGAGAGCAGAATAAGAAGTTGGAGAAGATGGATTTTAATTTCTTTGAATTTTAACCCATACAAACAAGATATAACTCCCACACCATTCACCTACTTAAAAGGTATAATTCAGTGGTGTTAGAATAATCACAGAGTTGCACAAACATCTCCTGACTTGCATAGCTCTCCCTTGCACCCAGTGGATAGTTCATGTAGGAAAGGCAGGATAAATGCTTGCTCAGTCCTTTCATTTACCAGTTTTCAGGATATTGAATTAATTTCTTTGCATCCTCCAGAGGTGACCAGTCACTTGGGAATTTTTGTTTTCTAGATCCTTTTAAACCAATATGAATGCACATTTTTAAGTATGTTTGATGGGTTTCAATTCATTAGTGAAGCTCAAATTGTTCCATTTTGGCTAACATTATTTCCTGGGTCTCTTTGACACATTATTAGTTGTCTTTGATAGCTTCCTTGCTATCTGGTGTGATGAGCTGCTATAAAGCATATCACAGACTTTGGTGATGTAAACAATGTGATACTGATGTAGAAATGGACAAGTAAATTAATAAAAAAATATGGGACTTAGTAAGTCATAAGGTTATGCAGTGGCCATCTGTTTGTTTATTTTTATCTTTCAGCATTATTGCATTTTTCACTTGGAATGGTTTCTCAAAATTTGTTTTGGACATCACTCCTGATTCATTCATCCTTATTAAAGTGTGTTGAGAAGGACTGACCCCATCTTCAGCTCCAGTTGCTGCCTTGATTGACTTAAGCCAATCAGCATAGCCAGTTACCTTGCCCACAGGGACTAATGATAGGCATGACCAGAATCCATGAAAGCCAAGAAGATTCAGCTTCTAGGAAAGATGTTGGGATCATTGGCCTTCCATTTGGAGGCAGATATTAAGTTTCTACTTCTTACCATTCATAAATATTCACTGAAATGGTATTAAGAATGTGAAGAGTCTATTATTAGAAGACACAGAAAGACAAAAAAACATATTATTAATGATTAATAATTTGGTTACATGATATTAGGACTACAAAACAGCATGAATAAGATAAAGCAAATTTTATGGAAGGAAATATTTGCTATATCATCCTACCTAATAAAAGAGTAATATGCAAATTAACCATTACTCTGCTATACCCACAGGCCAATCAGACCAAGTATGCAAATAAACCCAACCAAGATGGCTACAGCCACAGAGAGCAGGAAGGAGGCTTGGGTTTCCCAGGCAACAGAAGAAGTCAAGCTTTCAGCCTGCCCTTGCTGGCCTAAGCCTCCGCTCAATGCTACAAAATTTCAATTATAGAAGGTAAACAAATCCAAACAGAAATGGCTGCCGGCCACTGAGTGAGTCGGAGGCTTGGCTCCGTTCCAGGTTACAAAGTTTCAATTGTACAAGGTAAATAAATTCCAGATACCAGGGCCTCCATCACCAGGGGTCATGCTGTCCTACAAACCACCACAGGTGCCCCACACCCCAAGAGAACCCCCACTCTAATCCGAGACACCCTTCAGGGCAAACCAGCTGGCCCCGACCCATGTACCAGGCCTTTATCTTATCTAATAAAAGAATAATATGTAGATTGACCATCACTCCAACACACAAGATGGCTGCCCACATGTGGTCAAAGATGGCTGCCCCAATCTGGACACAAGATGGACATCACAAGATGGCCAGCAGGGGAGGGCAGTTGGGAGGCACCATGCCTGCAAGGGAGGGCAGTTGAGAGGGACCAGGCCTGTAAGGAAGGGCAGTTGGAGGCGATCAACCAATTCGGGGGTCGGGCCAACTGGCCCACCACCCACAACCCCTCCCCATGGCCAGACCCACCCCAACTGGCCCCCCAACCCAATCAGGGTCAGACCCACCAGCCCCTACCCCTAGCCAGCCTGGTCCTGATCGGCCCTGATTGGGGTGGGCCGGTTGACCAACCTCCTGCCATCTCCTTCTCCTATCAGGTCTAGCCCGGATTCATGCACTGGGCCTCTAGTATATAAATAATAAGAGTTGCCGGGACCGGTTTGGCTCAATGGATAGAGCATCGGCTTGGGGACTGAAAGGTCCCGGGTTCGATTCCGGTCAAAGGCATGTACCTTGGTTGCGGGCATATCCCTGGTAGGGGGTGTGCAAGAGACAGCTGATCGATGACTCTCTCATCGATGTTTCTAACTCTCTATCTCTCTCCCTTCCTCTCTGTACAAAATCAATAAAATATATTTAAAATAAATAAATAAATAAATAAATAATAAGAGTTAGCATCTATATCATAGTAAAGCTTCAATAAGTGGATAAGAAAAAAGACAACACAATAGAAATATAGGCAATATTGACTTTCTGCCCAGGAGGGAAAGAAAATATTCACACACATACACATACCTACACACAAGATATAAGCAGAAAATCCACATAGGACGATATGGGCAAAAAGAGGCAATCTCCCCTGTCCCGCCTTCAAAACCCCACTATAAACATAGGAAAAGTGTTCAACTTCACTCATAATCAAGGAAGTGCGTTTTAAAACTGCTCAATAGTATTTCATAGCACGGATATACTAAAGTTTAACTCACCATTTCCTTACTGATGGGAATTTAGACCAGTGGTCGGCAAACTGTGGCTCGCGAGCCACCTACGGCTCTTTGGCCCCTTGAGTTTTTATTTTTATTTATTTTTTTTATTATTATTTTTTAAATATATATTTTTATTGATTTTGTACAGAGAGGAAAGGAGAGAGATAGAGAGTTAGAAACATCGATGAGAGAGAGTCATCGATCAGCTGCCTCTTGCACACCCCCTACTGGGGATATGCCCGCAACCCAAGGTACATGCCCTTGACCGGAATCAAACCCGGGATCCTTCAGTCCCCAAGCCGACGCTCTATCCATTGAGCCAAACCGGACTCGGCGGCCCCTTGAGTTTTTAGCAAAGGCCAGTTTAGGAGTACCCTAATTAAGTTAATAACAATGTACCTACCTATATAGTTTAAGTTTAAACATTTTAGCCCTCAAAAGAAATTTCAATTGTTGTACTGTTGATATTTGGCTCTCTTGACTAATGAGTTTGCCGACCACTGATTTAGATGATTCATTTACTACTTACAGTGCTCAATGAACATCTCTATCTTGCTTCCTTGAACCTCTCTCTGTTTTTGTGATATTAAGCCTTGTAAACTTAAACCTAGAATGTGGTAGTAAACACGTTGGTATCTGGATCCCCAAATAAATGTTGTCTATTATGTGAGTGTGCTCTGAAACCGGCCAACAGAATATTCTTTGGGTTTTGTTCTTAATCCTGTGCTTAAGCTAATACACTCAAGGACCATCGGAACTTTTTCTGGTCAGATTAGCTCCAACAGTCAGAAATTGTTCTCTTTTCTTGGAATAAAGCTGATTGAAGGATTATGTTGTCTGAATAGCTGTAGGATTCAGAAGCTCCTTTCTAAAGAGCTTATGTTTAGGTTAAAAATATTCACAACTTCTTTTGGAGTAATGGTCTAACATGAATGTTTTATGAGAGCCTTACTTTTTCATGTAGCACAGCTCTAGCTTGTTTGTTGCTCATTAGCTATAAATATATTCCAGGAAGAGGAAATAGTTGACTCGCTGCCCAGGAGGGAGAGAAAATACTAATCAAGTTCAAAATATGTATGCCTTTTGTTTCAGCAGTTCCAATTTTAGGATGCTCTCCTACGGAAATACTCACCAAACATATTCACACACAAGGATGTTCACTGTGCCATTGTAATAAATAATTCACTTGAAAATATGGTAAATGCCCACCAATAAAGGAATGGATAAGTAAATCATGACCTGGCAATATGCTGAGTGACAGCTATGAGTATCACCTTGGAAAAGTATCTGTATAAGAGAGGGCCCGGCTGAGACCGGTTTGGCTTAATGGATAGAGCTTCGGCTTGGGGACTGAAGGGTCCCGGGTTCGATTCCAGTCAAAGGCTGGGTGGGGGGGCATATCCCCAGGAGGGGGTGTGCAAGAGGTAGCTGATCGATGACTCTCTCTCATCGATGTTTCTAACTCTCAATCTCCCTTCCTCTCTGTACAAAATCAATAAAATATATAAAAAAAAAAAAAAAAAAAGAGAGGGCCCAGCAGGAAGAAGAACTCATTCCAGGTGTTTCAAGTGAAGAGATTTTGAAGGAAAAGTTTAATTACAAGAAGTTGATTAGTGTTAAGCCAGCAAAGAAAACATGGAAAAGTACCTACAGATTAGCAATAGAGGAAAATCATTACCTTTCCTAAGGCTTAAGGCACAAAGGAGAGGTCATCCTAAATAATAAAAGGCTAATATGCAAATCGACTGAACAGCGGAAGGACAGGTTGCTATGACACACACTGATCACCAGGGGGCAGACGCACAAGGCAGGAGCTGCCCCCTGGTGGTCAGTGTGCTCCCATAGGGGACATGCTGCTCAGCCAGAAGCCCGGAGTCAGGTGGTGGTGGCGGCAGTGCTATGGATGTCTGACTGCTGGCTTAGGCCAGTTCCCTGTGAGGAGTAAGCCTAAGCTGGCAGTCCGACATCCCCCGAGGGCTACTGGATTGCAAGAGAGTGTAGGCCGGGCTGAGGGACCCCCCTGAGTGCATGAATTTCATGCACCAGGCCTCTAGTATATAATAGGAGCCCAGGGAAATTTGGAACCATAGAGGCAGGGCCACCCAGGGAAGCAATAGCCAAACAAGGACACAGCTACTGCAAAGGACAGCTGAAGGGAGGGAGAGCAGGGAGGGAGTCCTCTGACTTCTCTCCTCTTAGACTCTGCTCTCTTGCTGGTGACTCCTATTGACTGAACCCCATCAGAAGACTCTGGCAGGGGAGCTTGACTGAGGCAGCATAGGAGTCAGCCTGCAGGGCACAGAGCAGGCCAGAGAGAAAGGGCAATATGATCTGTGGGGATAGGGAATGACACTACTTGTGCTATATTTTTAAGTGGAGAAAAAGGTTGCATAGGAATATATATATATATAATATGCTATTTCTTTTGTTTTGTTTTAAAAAAATATATATTTTTTATTTATTGCAGAGAGGGAGGGTGAAGGAGAGAAACACCAATTATGAGAGAGAAGCATTGATTGTCTGCCTCCTGCACGCCCCCTGCTGGGGATCGAGTTCACAACCTGGGCATGTGCCCTTGATGGGAATCAAAGCCAGGACCTTTTGGTCTGAAGGCCGATGCTCTAACCACTGAGCAAAACTGGCCAGGGCCAATATGATATTTTTCTGAAAGAAAGTCACAATCACCTATTTTTGTTATCATAAACACAATGTAAGGACACAAAACAAATTATAAACCTCAGTACCGTGTTTCCCTGAAAATGAGACATCCTCCAAAAATAAGACCTACTTACAGGTTTCCCTCTGAGTGTAATATAAGGCATCCCCCCTGAAAATAAGGCCCCCCTCCTCCTAGGCTAAACATGAGAGATTTGGTCCACTGATTCTGAAAGAAATGGAGTCACAAGAAATTCACCAGGAAATTCAGGAATTGGATTGTTATGATGATGTTCCAAAAGATGATGAGATGATTGTCATTGAATAAATGAGTAAATTCTTGATACTGTAGGATTCACAGTTTGTCTGGTTTGTGTTGACAACTACCGTACTACTGTACTGTATACAGGTAATAAATTTCCTTTATTTTCATTTAACAATAAATGTGTACCGTATTCTTCTTCATGGAAAAATAAGACATCCCCTGAAAATAAGACTTAGCGCATCTTTGGGAGCAAAAATTAATATAAGACACTGTCTTATTTTCGGGGAAAGAGGGTATTACTTCTAGAGGGTGAAAACAGATGGAGAGAGAAAACTTTCATTTTTAACTTTCTACATTTTGATATTATATAAATTTGTTGCAAGCAGTATTGCTTGTGGGGTTAGAAAAATAAAGAGAGCTTGTATTTTCCACAGAAGAAAGCACTATTACACCTAAGGTGAAGACAAAGGTAGGAGGAGCCCCTACATGGTTAGCAAGTAGTTTGTTAACTTAAGGTAGGGGTGTCGAACTCAATCAGAGAAGGGGCCAAAATCTAAAATCCAGCCTAAATCGCGGGCCGAATGGTTTACTGAACAGTCATAAACTGTCATTGTGATGGAAACGCAGCGGAGTGCAGTGATGACAGCGCGGTGCGGGCCACATTGCAAGGCCTGGCGGGACGGATTTGGCCCTCGGGCCTTGTGTTTGACACATGTGACTTAAGGACATTGCAGAGAGAAAACCTCCAAAAATCTACGTTAATTCTTTTACCGTTAGACACAAAGAGTAAATCTTATATGCTGCAGTGTTGGTTAGGCTTCTCTGTTGCAAAGATCAGAAATCAGTATCACTCAAGAAATAAAATGGGTGTTAAAAATAATAAGGATTATGATGAATCATAGAATAGAAGAATGGCAGGAAATAAAAATTAAGACTCCCTTTTTGCCTCTTAGGTAACTTCTCTCTTTTTCTTAGCAAACAAATTTTCTCTGTTATTTGGGGCACATAATGGGCAAAATGTAGCTTCCCCATAGACCTCAAGTTCCGTATTTCAGTTCCAGCCACTGAGAAGACTAGCTCAGCACTTTCTGGGTCCAAATATCAAAATCTCAGAAGGAAGAATCTGATTGACTAAGTGTGTTTCAGATGTCCCCCTCTGGTCCAAGTGGCTGTAGTCAGTGGAGCAGGATCGTTGCCATCCTTTGGATGGAGATAAAGAGATGTTGTTAGACCAAGTGTAGGATGTATGTTTTCAAGTTACTTACCACAACTGGAAAAAGAGCAGAGAACATTAGAAATTGACAAGCTAAACATCACTTTGAACTGCCCCAAAGTTGAAAAATAAAAAAGGTATTTCAAAGGAAGCATAGAAAGGCAATGGCACATACTAATATAAAATAAAATCAGCTGATAAATCAAGTAATATACTATCAGAATAATAAAATACAAATGTTGAACTTTTTAAAAGGCTACAGATAATCAGAAAGCACAAATAGTCACAGATTTGAACAAGGGTCCTAGTTATATTTGTACCACATTTTATAGGTCTCAAAAGGATCCCACATTTATTTAATTTCTCTCTATATATATAAAAGCCTAAGTGACCAACCAACGATTCAACCATCTGACTGGTAGCTATGATGCACACTGACCACCAGGGGGGCAGATGCTCAAGGCAGGAGTGGAAACCACAGGCATGGAAACATGTAACAGACCGATGAATCTCAGAGGGGAGTGGGAGGGTGGAGAGCGGGAAGAGATTAACCAAAGATCTTACATGCATACTCAAGACCTGGTGCACAGATTCATGCTCCGGTGGGGTCCCTCGGCCTGGCCTGCAGGGATCGTTAGAAACTGGCTCTCTGATATCCCCTGAGAAGTTCCGGATTGCGAGAGGGTGCAAGCCAGGTGAGGGCCTGGCCTGTGCCCTCTCACAATCTGGGACCCCCCTCGGGGGATGTTAGAGAGCTGGTTTCGGCCTGGTCTTGCTTCACTGTAATGTTTACTCTGAAATGACCAAAATCTTTTATTAAAAATAGGTTATAAGCAAAGTTAAAAATAAAAGAGAACCAATACTCAGCATTCTCTTGCCTACTAGAGACACACTGAAAAATGAAACTATTCAAGTTGTCCGAAAGTCGAGGGAGAGCTTTAGATTTATTATGGCTCTGTATACACAAGACAAGCAGATGTCATAATCCAGGTTGCTGTGGTTGGTTGTTATATATGTCTCTGAGAACTTGAGAGATAATGACTAGGCCTGGGAAAGAGAGCAACCCAGGTAGTAGTTGTCCTGTGTCCTGGTAGATAAAAGAATCTTTACGGCTACTGGGGGGGTGTGGACTTGGCTGCGATCTTCCTGGCACCAGAGGCAAAAGCACGTGGTAAAGAAGATATGCTGTAGGGCCCCTGGGGCACATGTTTCTACGCTAATGACGAGATGTATGTGTCATCCACGTGATCCCATGTATTCTGGGCAGGTGTGCACACCTGCGGAGGAGGACATAGAATAAACCTAAACTGGCCTCAGTTGATCATATAGGGAGACTGGGACAATGGAAGAGCTTCCAGTGTCATCTTTGTCCAAAAGAATATACTTTTTATTTTCTTTTTTTTCCAGAAAAGGTCGAGTCTCCCTTAAAAAATAAAAATCTTGGAGCAGAAACTGGTTTGGCTCAGTGGATAGAGTGTTAGCCTGCAGACTGAAGGGTCACAGGTTCAATTCTGGTCAAGGGCATGTACCTTGGTTGCAGGCACATCTCCAGTAGGGGGTGTGCAGGAGGCAGTTGATCGATGATTCTCTCTCTGAGCTATGTTTCTAGCTCTCTCTACCTCTCTGTAAAAAAAAAAAAAAAAAAAAAAAAAAAAAAATCAATAAAAAATATATTAAAAAATAAAATAAAATACAAACCATACTTAAAAAAAAAAATCTTGGAAAAGAACTGAAGTCCTGCCATGGTTGATCCCCCGGGTGCCAGCTCCGCTGCCCTGCTGGAGAGTCCTGCACGGACGCTACCTGGGATATTTTCCGCAAGTTTTTGGAGTTTCTGCGATCCCTGCGCGCTGCCGCTCCTGGCTTGGTTCGCTACCACCACCAGGAGCGCCTGTGTCTGGGCCTCAAGGCCAAGGTGGTGGTGGAGCTGATCCTCCAGGGCCTTTGTGCGGTCCACGTTCTGAACGCCTCGTATCTCCACTTCCCGTGTCTGGACCTGCTGTCTGCGGGACCCCAAAGCTGCAGAGCAGGATCTGAGGATCGTCTCTGAGGATCGTCTCAGAAAGCCCAGGCCCACGAGGTACAGGAAAAAACAAGGGACACACATAATAGTTCCAACAGGTGATGCAGGCACGAAAGCAGCTGGAAAGTCTAGGCGTCCATCCCAGACCCCGGGGTGGAAAGCTATGAAGGAGAACCCAGGTGACTTGTCCGCCTCAGAGCAGAAGGATGTGTCCTCCAGCTCTGGGCAGCCCTGTCATTACCAGAGGGCACTTGGCTTTGGACTCCAATGAAGAAGAAAATGGCCAGAGTGGAGGAATGGAGGCTCTGGAAAACTATGAGAAGACATAGCTTGAACCCAAATCCCCACCTTCTGTGGATACCTCCCCTCTTCCAGTCCCAATGCTGGTCTGCCCCTTCCCATGACCATGTAGACTCCTCTGATAGGACCAGAATGCCATCTCATCTTGCCTGTCTCCTCCCTCCTCACCTCCACAGGCCATTTAGTGGGGATAAAGTGAAAGCCCAGTCTTGGGTTGCTTGACTCCATGGCCCAAATTATTTTGTAATGCTTGATCATTCAACTTTGGATTTGTTTAAATAAATAAAAACCTTGCCAAGCTGGTGTTGACCTATGAACCAGGAGGTCACGGTTCAATTCCCAGTCAGGGCACATACCAGGTTGCAGTCTCGATCCCCAGTGTAGGGCATGCAGGAGACAGCCAATCAATGATTCTCTCTCATCATTGATGTTTCTATCTCTCTCTTCCTCTCCCTTTCTCTCTGGAATCAATAAAAATATATGTTAAAAAAGTAAAAATTTTATGATGAAGCAGTGATTATAGCAACGTGGAACAAAAGCCATGCAAATGTTCATTCTCACCCTAGCCCATGTGGCTCAGTTGGTTGGAACATACCCCAAAAGGTGGCAGTTTGATTCCCAGTTAAGAGCACATACCCAGGTTCCGGGTTTGATCCTGGGTTGGGGCCTGTTCGGGAGGCAACCAAACCATGTTTCTCTCCCACTCTCTCTCTCTCTCTCTCTCTCTCTCTCTCTCTCTCTCTCTCTCTCCCCCTTCCTTTAAAATAAAAATTTTTTTAAAAAATTCACTCTTCTTCACCTGGTATTTTTTCCATATGTGAATATTCCCCAAAGAAAAATCCAAAGAGGGGAAATTTACGCAGATGTTCCTGGCACCTCTAGTTATACTAGTGAAGAAAAAAAAAAAATTGGAAGCAATCCAAGTGTCTAATAGGGAGGTGACTAAACAAACAACGGGATTATTACATAGCTATTAAAAATGACAGAGGTGAGGACTATGTCAACAGAGAAGTGTGTATCTGCAGGAACGTTAAGTGGAAAAAAGAACACAGAGCAGTATTTAAACACTAGTGGTTAAGGATGTGTGTGTACATTATCAAAGGTCACAGGCCAAGAAAAGAAGATAGCTGGAGTTCAGTGTTCACTGGGTCTTTTTTAAATATTCGTAGTGCCATGAATTTGTGACAATCATAGTTGAGATGTCATGCAACATAGATATCCTGGAAGTCCCCTGCAGAATAAGAGCTCTAACTTACCTACCAGGCTGTATTTTCCAAGAGATAATTTTATGCCAAATTCTCATCAAGTTATTATGAAAACAGTGCCACTTCTTTAAGAGAACAAAATACCTTTCTTTAGTTTTATTCAACAAGCAATTCTGAGAGCTTAATGATGTGCTAGAAGAGTTGCAGTCTTGTGATATATATATATATATATATATATATATATATATATGCACAAACACATGGGACACCCTCAGGTGGATATGTGCTATTATTTTCATTTTCATTTATTTGAGTGCCTGTATGTATTAGGATCTATTACAAGGAAAAGTCTGGGAGACCTTTGGCCTTTGTGAATGAAACCCCACATTTATAAATTGTCTTGATTTTATACTTTTGATGTTGTCTCCAAAAGGAATCCTGTGTATAGTCCCTGAGACTATACTGATAAAGATTAAAAGGAAAAGGTCATCATCATTCTCTAAATTTGTCTCAGATTACCATTGTAGTGCACTATGGATTAATATTTTATAGATCCTGTGATTATCTGGTGAGTAACAAAATATTAACATTGCAAAATGTATTGATATTATGTTGTAATTAAAAGATATAAACCACACATTTTCATATCTTGTCTTAGAATTTATTTTTATTCACCAAGAGCCTCAACAAATAGACGTGGCCTAGGCTTCTCTACATCTCTGGGAGGCCCTGATGGGGATTTTCACTTTATCTTTAGCACGTGGTCGTTTTAACGAGGGCCCACAATGAATCAACACCTACTTAACAAACTGCTCTCTACCAGCCATACTATTTCTGCTGCTGTGTCACTAGTGGTCAGTGAGTATCTGGCTGAGGTGAGAATCCCCTGCACTTGCCAGATACCAGATCTGCTGATTCAGACTCTCCAGGGTTGGAGTTTGGAGATCCCTGTACTTAAAGAGCTCTCTCCCTCTTCCTTCTTGCACTAGGGAATTGAAAAATCAGCGTACTCTTCTTTTTGCCCACCGCCTCCCTACTCTTGATTAGACCTGGCTTATATTTCATTTGGAGTGTTAATGTCTATGGGGACACATTTTTCCACCTCTTAATTCAAAAGCTCAGGCAGCCCTACCCGGTTTTGCTCAGTGGATAGAGCATCGGCCAGTGGGCAGAAGGGTCCCAGGTTCGATTCCGGTCAAGGACACATACTTGGGTTGTGGGCTCGATCCACAGTGGGGTTGTGCAGGAGGCAGCCAACCAATGACTCTCTGTCATCATTGATGTTTCTATCTCTCTCTCCCTCTTCCTTCCTCTCTGAAATCAATAAAAATATATTAAAAAAAAAAAAAAAAACTCAGGCAGATACTGAAGGCATCTTGACTAAGGTTATATTTACCCTTTGAGGAACTATAACCAGAATATTTTTTTAAATATATTTTATTGATATTTTACAGATAGGAAGGGAGAGAGATAGAGAGCTAGAAACGTCGATGAGAGAGAAACATTGACCAGCTGCCTCTTGCACACCCCCTGCTGGGGATGTGTCCACAACCAAGGTATATGCCCTTGACCGGAATCGAACCCGGGACCTTTCTGTCCGCAGACCGACGCCCTACCACTGAGCCAAACCGGTTTCGGCTATAACCAGAATATTTGCATCTGGACCAAAGATTCAAAAAAGTCAAGTTCAAAAGGACTGTGGTGAGTGGTAACAAATGGCGTTGTATTGATAAAGACAAAGCATAGTTACGAAGGTGGCGAAGTCCATTGTGTTCCAGAAAGATATGGCTGTTAAGACTGTCCAGATGAACCAGAGAGTTGAGACGATAATCATTTAAGGGAGAATCCAATATGGCCTTCCTTATTTTAAGGTGCGAGTGTTAGAAGAAGGATTAATACATTTGGGGTCCTGTGGTCGGAGGCCGTCAGGCTGAGCTCCAACCAGCAGGAGGCACCCACAGATGCCGTACTCCCCTTTTCCTCCTGAATGATTCCGACAACTGCCCTTCCAGGCATGCTTCACGAGCCTGGAGATAGAACCCATTCATTTAACTATTGCACTGACTAACAATGGCTACTTCCAATGAAAACCCGGGAAGCTGAATCCCTGCTGCTGTTGAGAGTATATAATTAGCTCCTTGTGCAGCCTGACCCCACAGATCGTTTTCTGACGCATTCGGCCTGCAGCGTGACCTTTCTGAGACCTCCGATATCTTCTCCCAGCTGGAGATGCCCAGAACTGCACGCAGCACTTCCTCCGGGTGTGGCCTTGTGGTTGCTTTTTTTTTTTTTTTTTTTTTTTTTTTTTTTTAAGGCTTCATGCTTATTGGATCACATTTTTCAACCACTCTCAGATTCACATAGCTTTTTATAATACAGGCGTGGACTGTAAGTGGCTATCTCAAACATAACGGTTCCTGCCCTCTCCCCCCCCCGCCCCCTTTAAAAAAAAATGATTTTGGAATTATGGCCTCTTAAGAAACACTATAATTGGTCAGCCTGGGGTGCGTTTGATGTCCTCCCAGATCACGTCATTAGCTATTCTCAGGAGAGGAAAGGCCGCGTATACCCTCCTGGGAGAATGACACACTCTGTTTCAAGTTGAGGAAGAGCCTGCTGTTCTTTTCCTGCTGTTTGGGGGAAAGCGAACACACAATGTTCACTTCCTAAATACGGGATGTGCTGTGAGGCTGGCAGGTCATTTTCCACCATGTCACATCCTTCTGGGTGAAGGCAGCAGGGGCCAGGACAGGAAAAGGCAATTCTCAGGGTGAGACAAGGCTTTCCCAGGGCAGCCATTGGCTCTCGTGAACTATAAAGCGTGCTCATCCAGAAACAGCCTCCGATTCCTCTTCCCGGAGGTAGCCAGAGGCGAATGGTAAGTGGGGAGCCTAGCGGGACACTACCTGAAACACTGCCATTGGACTTGTCATACTGGGCTCTTCTGTCCCTGGTCCGTTATATATTTTAAGTGACTTTTCCCCCACTTTGCAAAGAGATGTCTTTCCCTGGAAATTTATCCCTGGTGGGTGGAATTATGGAGGCATACAAGTAAAATTCAGACCTTGCAAGAGTCAGGAGATTAAGATTCTAGACGGGGCTCTGTGAAGGACTGGCTGCATCTAGAATCTGACTCTTTCGATTTCTTCATGAGGAAAACATCTCTGCCCTGATTATCTCACAGGATCGGAACACTCCATTCCTGTGTCTTATTTGCCACTTTAAAGAAGTTCCTGATAATGATGAGTACAGTGGATACGAAGGGGGGGTGGTGGTGGCAACTAGCAAGGATGTACTTTTACCCCAGAGGGTACAGTCTGTCTCTTTGTTAGTCATCTGTAATTGGCTTCCATTCATTTTGGTGCAAGGTCTGCCCTCAGTGAGTTGTTAAAAAAATTTGTGTTGGGTGACTATTTTATTCAACCGTTATTCATTAAAAAAATTATTGATTTCAGAGAGGAAGGGGGAATGAGAGAGATAAAAACATCAATGATGAGAGAAAAATCATTGATTGACTGCCTCCTGCACTCCCCACACGGGATTGAGCTCACAACTGGCAGAATCTAACCGTGACCTCTTGGTTCATAGGTTGACGCTCAACCACTGAGCAACACTAGCCGGGCCAACTGCTGTTCATTTTTTAAAAGGCAGCTTTCATAGTAGAGATAGAGTGGTATTAATTTAATTTAGTTTTAACTAAGCACCCATCAAAGAGCGAGACCTGATGAGCTCTCCCTAGAATAAACAGCAAAAGCCACATCTGAGGCTTAATTCTAAGATAACAGCCTGGAAGAATAACAAGCAGAACCGTTGCCCCAGGCAACCATATAACTTAGAAAGATTTGTTTCTTACACTTGATAAATAATGTGATTTTTGAGTTTTTGGTGACTTGTTGGGGTGGGGGAGACTATATTACAACTCTTATGAGCCACGTCTTCATATGACAAAAGGACTTTGTAAGCAGGCACAACCTCCTGCTTGTAAAATATTGTCTTCCCGACAGAGCAGAGGCCCTAGTGTTGCAGATGTTAGAAGGCTCCTCCTCTCCTCACGGCATTTTCTTCTTTTTTTCTTTTTGAAATTTCTATATTGATTACGGTATCACATATTTGTCCTCATCCCGCCCCCCCTTCTCACTCATGCCCCCACCCCTCTATTGTCCTTGACCACTGGTTAGGCTCCTATGGCATTTTCATCTTATGTAATAAATAACTAGTGAAGTCCATCCTTAGTGTTCCTGGGGGGAAAAGCAGAGGACAGCTTTGGTCCTCGTTGCACATGCGGATTCAAGGTCCTGAGAACTTGGGCGACCTGCCCCAGATCACAGCACTGCTCTTTTTTAAAAATATATTTTATTGATTTTTTTTACAGAGAGGAAGAGAGAGGGATAGAGAGTTTGAAACATCGATGAGAGAGAATCATTGATTAGCTGCCTCTAGCACAACCCCTACTGGGGATATGCCCGCAACCAAGGTACATGCCTTTGACGGGAATCGAACCTGGGACTTTTCAGCCGATGCTGTATCCACTGAGCCAAACCGGTTTTGGCAACACAGCACTGCTCTTTGGGAACTGGGCGCATGGCTGGCTGGAAAGGGACCCCTTTGCCCTTATGGCAGTGGCTGCTATGCTCAAGTGACCAGACGTCAATCTTTCTAAAAATCGAGACTTTTTTAAAACGCCGCGGAACGCGGGACAAATGGTTAAAAATCGGGACTGTCCCGCCAAAAGCGGGGCGTCCGGTCCCCTTATTATGCTATGCTTAGCTTTGGCCGACTGCCCCCCTAGCGTGTGGGGGCCGCGGTGGGTCGCGGAGACTCCGGAATAATGTGCGTGTCCGTGTCCCCGCAGGGCATGGAGCGGCCGGCGGCCGGGGAGCTGCAGGGCGCCGAGGCGCTGCGGCGCTTCCAGGGGCTGCTGCTCGACCGCCGCGGCCGGCTGCACGGCCAGCTGCTGCGCCTGCGCGAGGCGGCCCGGCGCCTGCAGCGCCTGCGCAGACGCTCCCAGGCGGCCCGCGTGGCCGGCAGCGCGCTGAGCGCCGCGGGCGCCGTCACCGCGCTGGTGGGGCTGTCGCTCAGCCCGCTCACCCTGGGCGCCTCGCTGCTGGCGTCGGCCGTGGGGCTCGGGGTGGCCACGGCCGGGGGCGCCGTCACCGTCACGTCCGACCTGTCCCTGATCGTCCGCCACGCCCCGGAGGTGCGCCGCGTGCAGGAGATCGCGGCCGCCTGCCAGGACCAGATGCGCGAGCTGCTGAGCTGCCTCGAGTTCTTCTGCCGCTGGCAGGGCCGCGGCGACCGCCGGCTGCTGCAGAGCGGGAGGAGCGCCTCCATGGCCCTGTACAACGCCGTCTACTTCATGGTCTTCTTCGGCTCCCGCGGCTTCCTCGTCCTCCGGCGGGCCGAGGGCGCCGCCAAGGTGAGCCAGGCCGTGCTCAAGGCCAAGGTGCAGAAGCTGGCCGAGAGCCTCGAGGCCTGCACGGGGGCCCTGGACGAACTCAGCGAGCAGCTGGAGGCCACCGTCCGGCTGCGCACCAAGGCCAGACGACGGGACCGCGACCTCAGGATCGCTGCGGACCAGCCCTCGGCGCTGTGGTTCAGAGAACATCCTTTCTCCTAAGGACCGAGGCCAGAGACACCCCCCCCGCCCCCCCAAAAAAACCCTGGGGGGGATGCTCTGGCTTGGTGGCTCCCTCTGAGTGCAAAGAATGAGGAGAAACTGTGCTTGACGTGAAGGGTCCTCGAGGCCCTTCTTTCCCCCCAGCACCGTGAACATTCTGCTGAGGACTGCTTTATTGAGCGATCCCTAGTGGAATGATGTGACCTGAACACTATTTTTTTTTTCCTTGATCAGAACCACCCAGTCTTCACATTCCTGGGCACTCGGGTTTTAAGTGGTTGGGTGGCCCCTGCCCCTGCCCTGGTGGTCTGAGCTAAGGCTGGAGAGGGTGCAGAGACATGGCCATCCTTTGGGTCCTTTCTAAAGCTCTTACTTGGCTTGGAGGTCCTCAGAAGGAAGGCCTTAGTGGGGAGACACAAGCTTGAAAGCCTCTCTTCCAGAGTTTCTGAGTACAAAAGACCTCCAGAATCCAGTGCAAAGTGACCTGCTTCTGAACAGTGTAGGAGGGTTCAGGATCCGAGAGAGGCCCCTCCCTCTGACATGCCACCTCCCTCCCCACCCCTCTCTTCTCAGCTCATCCACTCACAGGTCCAGCTTGGGGATGGAGTGGACCTTCCCGGGTGGCTTCCTATTCAGGCTCTGAGAGGGGAAACCATCCCACCTCCAAGTGCTGTCCCTGGCAGGAAGCAGCGGCTGAGGCCACGGAAGACGAAGCGACTTGCAGCTTCATTTACTGACTTCCGCGTGTACAGAAGAGAGCGGTGGCTTTGAGTTAGACAGCCCTGGGTTTATTAGGTACCCTGTCACTACTGTGCGATGGTGGCCACTTGGTCTCTTTGAGACTTGGCTTCCTGGTCAGCCAGAGAGAGATGCTAAGCCCTCACTCTGTTGTGAGTCTGACGCGAGATGAAGTGCCCAGCACAGTGTCTGGCTCCTGAGGAGCAGCCTCTGGACTGGCAGGATCGGCATCACCGGGGACCTTGTTAGAAAGGCCAGTTCTTGGACTCAGCCGCTGACTTAGGGAATCAGAAACTCTGGAGGTGCATTTAAACAAGCCCTCAGGGTGATTCTGATGCCCACTAAGGTTTGAAAACCACTACAACAGATGTTCGTTTCTCATCTCCTCAGTGCGCTTTCATAGAACATCAGGGCCTCTCTAGGAGCTCCGTGGTCTTCAGAGCCATTCCCTGAAGGTCAAGGACAGACCGTGTCCCAGAAGTAAAAGAATGTGTGTGCATCCATCAATGCATGCATCCGGGGCACCTTGCCATCGTGTTAGCTAAGGGATGTAAAAACAGTAAGCCCTTTAGAGGGCAGTGTTGCCCACTCATTGTAGAAACTGGTACAGAAAGGAATGTGAATTTATTGGAAATGGATCTTTAGTACCTTCTCTGAAAACTGCTAGACCATGTGATTTTTAATTTATTTTAGTTTTTTTAATTTATTTACTTTTTATTATTTGCATGTAATTTTATTTAATCATCACATTTAGGAAATAATAAGAATAGCAAGTGACTGGGAGACTTGAGGCTCTTTTCTGGAGATGAGGTGGAGTTTGACTTTCTGAGTTCTCCTGGAATACTTCTCTCTTCCCACGTGAAATAAAAGTGGGACGCTCTGAATAGACAGACCCAGAGCTGAGTTTTAAGCTTATCAATAGAGGCTTGACTTGCAGGAGGTGGAAATGATGCAGGCATATTTAACCTGAAGGTACTTTGCCAGCAGGTAACACTTGAGCTGAAAGGAGAATCTGTTTAGCCCTGGGCTCTGAATTACTTTTTGGGAGGGAAACAAGACAAAGGCATGTGAAAGAAGCACTTAGACCTTGGAAACCTGATGTCTTGTAACGTCTTATGGGTTATAAACAAAATAGCTTGTGTTATGGTGGCGATGTGTCATATTTTCACATTGTAAAAAGTCTATAAACTGTCTCTTGGAAAATATGATTTATTCACTTTCCACTCCTACAACTGTAATGTTGAAAAGTCTTTGAGACTACACACACAAGAACGTGGCTGTATTAGTTCAGGATTTAGCAGGCTTTTAATTGGCTCCGTTTTCTCCCAAGGTTCCCAACGATGGCAGTGTGTCTGAGGAAGTACAATGTCAATGCTGGGGCGAGGTGGTTGGTGGTTCTAAATTTTAATTTTTTCCTATAAATTTCAACCGATGTGTATCCTGGTTTGTTTTCAAGTTGGCACTGGTTTCCTAGACAACCCTGCACAGATGCTAGCATTTTGGCTCACCGGAATGTACTTCATGTTGTCATTTGTGCTAGGTATGTCATAAAGGTACAGCCACTCCCTAACGCCATCTTCTATGAATGCTTAAGTTTGGATTATATTCTTCCAATGCCTGAGCTGTTCCCTAGAAATCTATGGGGCGCTTTTGGCAGCAGCAGCGAACATTTCCTATCAGTAGGGTATTTTGACTGTATCAGAGCTCTAGGCTCTTGAAGTATCATTTCAGTGGCCCATTTTACATCTAAGGAAGAGTGTCTACTTTGGAACGACACTTTGAATAATAATTATTCAAATGCATTTGAATAATTTAATGAATTTGCTTAGCGGTTTTAATAGGAATTTATTTATGATAAAAGACTATCCATCCTCTCCATGCCTGTTATAAAGACTGGAGCTTCTATCAGGATTTAGTCAAGTTCAGTTCAATGGATGCTAGAGACAAATGTTTATTTCTTTTGTGGAAATGTGAATAAGGCTTTTCCTTATGGCCGACATTCTACAAACAAACAGATTGAAATGGTATGTTGTAACGAGAAGGAGGGAAAGGGTTATTTAGGTCACAAGCATACTCCAGAAAAAGTCCTGAGTTTGAAAAATAAATATGTTTGTACTAAAGGCTTAACTGCTGGTAGTTTCTGGGGTTTACAATCATTTGAATGGTTCTCTTTCACAATAAAGGGGATTCAAGGAAACTGCATTCTGCTCTATTGAAAAACAACCCTTAGCAAACATGCTGATCCTAATTGCTTTGATGCATTTGCCCTAAGACATCTGTCATTTCCAATATGGAGACTGTCAAAGTCAAAAGTGTGTACTGGGAATAAAAAGAGGTAGAGAGTGGTGTAGAAGCCACTTTAAATCAGATATGTCAAACAATCAGTCAACTTGATATAGTTCTCATTCAATGCCTTGGTGTGAAAAGAAAGAGGGAATTGAGACATGGAGATAAAGACACTACAGAGATAAAGAGGGATTCAAATGCAGTGGTGTGTTTTTTTCACTGTAGCAAAATTAGTTCTTTCTCCTATTGAAATAAACTGTCCGTTCCTCAAATGTTTTGATCTCTGTGATTAGTCACCTGATCTCATGTTCACCTGGGTACGAATTAATAACTGAAAAAGGGCAGATATTTAATCACTTTCATGTAGAATATTCAGTTTCAAACTGTGTAAATCAACTTTTAAAAAGCAGTTAACTCACGTACAGGAATATTCGTATTCCCTAGAAATCAGACTTCCAGCAGTTTTTCCCAGGAGGCAAAATTTCCCCACAAATCTCCAGACAACGTCACCTTACAAGTCAGTGATCTTGACCGTGCGAGGGAAATGTAATAATTTTTAGCTAAGAATTGGCGGATCCCAATATACCTAGATTCTGTTAGAAAGGAAGGTGGACATAGGACAGGGGGTCCAGCAATCCATTCAGAGAGCCTGTAGTGGTTGCCAGAGTCAGCCAAGAGCTTTTGGATGGTGGTCTCCCTATCAGAGTGCCAGCCAGCCTGAGTCTCCCCACCAGGGAGACATGCCCGGGTCCAGATGCTGTACTGTTAGTGGGTGTGCAACAACAACAACAAAAAGGCTGTGTTGGCAAGACCCTGACTGTTTGCAAAGCCAGCCACAGGCTGGGATCGTGTTTTTGCTGTTGCAATGTGTTCCTGTCTTAACAAGCATCCATTTAGTTAATTGCAATAAATCTCTCCTTGTTAAATTGACAGAAGGTGGGGATGTTAACTTTTTTGCTCCAGGCAAAAACCCTGGGGAATTCTGCTGTGGTCTGGAATAAGACAAAGAGTGATGTCAGATCTTAGATTTTTACTCTTTCTTTTCTGTCTCTTCACAATTTTTGCTACATACTTTAGGTTCTATATGGTAGGCCTTGGCAGCTTTAGGCTCATCAGCATACCAAGTCTAGCATGAGAGAGAAGAGAAGCACATTTAACTGATAGTTCAAGCAGAAGTCCCAGAATTAAGTCTTGCTGGCCTTGATTAGCCTTACTAGGACATTGTGCACACTGTTGAACCAATCATTGTAATAGAGAGGATGAGAGACATTCACCAGTTGGCTTATTCTAGGTCATGTGCTCCACCCCTGGGTCCCAAGAGGGATGGGGAGATCTGAAGTAGTGGGCTGGTTTTACAGTTGACCCACCTGTATATCACACTCTTTCCTAGGGTGATGTCTTCTAAGAGTATCATTTCAAGCCTGGGGTGTTTCTTGGACTCCTTTCTTTTTGGCAGATGTTGAACTCACCAAAACCTTGCTCCTTCAGGTGACCACTTGTTCCGATTGATGGCACACGCACTGTCTGAGCAGCACTTCAAAACGTACGAAGAAGTGGAAAACTGGGTCTCTGAATGGTTTGCCTCGAAACAAGGAAAGTTCTATTGGGACCGTATCCACAAATTACCTGAAAGATGGGGGAAATGGGTAGCTAGCGATGGACATTACTTTGAATAAAGCACTTTTGATGTTTCTCCAGAAATTACCTTGTTTTCTTTGGATCACAAAATCTGCATTACTACTAACTGGTAATGGCCAATTGGAATTATTAACTGGTTAATAGTTAATCCACAATTTGAAAGAATCTGTGATGAGTTATTTATTTATTTTTAAAAATATATATTTTTATTGATTTCAGAGAAGAAGGGAGAGGGAGAGAGAGATCGAAACATCAATGATGAGAATCCTTGATTCCTGCCTCCTGCACACCCCTACTGGGGATTGAGCCTTCAATCCTCTTCTCTTAACCGACCGCCCCCCCCCTCCCCCCCCTGCCATGTGCCCTTGACTAAAATCGAACCCAGGACCCTTGACCCAAATCAGCCAGGGCTGTGTCACTTATTTATTATCTGTCTTCTCCATGAGGGTAAAGGGTGCTGCCTTTGTCACTAAGCATATCACGTAGCCCTAGTATATGGTAGGCACTCAACAAATTTTTTAATAAAGAAATGCAATAATAATTATAATAAATAGTACTGTGATATCAACCTGTTTAAAACTCTATGGTTAGAAAAGTAAGGAGCCAGGACCGGTTTAGCTCAATGGATAGAGCGTCGGCTTAGGGACTGAAGGCACCTGGGTTCGATTCCGGTCAAGGGCATGTACCTTGGTTGCGGGCATATCCCCAGTAGGGGGTGTGCAAGAGGCAACTGATCGATGACTCTCATCGATGTTTCTAACTCTCTATCTCTCTCCCTTCCTCTCTGTACAAAATCAATAAAATATATATATATATATAAAAAAAAAGAAAAGTAAGAAGTATCCTGGGTGGGGATCTGAAGGGCATATTGGAGGCCCTGGTCATCGGCCCCTTCCATACTCGGTTCAGTTCCTCAAGTCCACACTCATTCCTAACTTTTCCGCTGGGTTTCCGCGAAAAGCCACACCCCTCCGGTTTGCTGATGCAAAACCCGGCATGGCCGCAGGGCGGCGCCCAGAACACGCAGTCGGGGGAACGACAAACTACATTAACCAGCATCCCGTGCGCCGCCGCCCCACTTCCGGAGCCGCCGGACAGCATGGCGGCGCCCGAAGAACCCGGCTCCTTTACCGAAGCGCCCCAGCCGGCCGTGGAAGAGGAGGAGGAAACGAAAACGTTTAAAGACCTGGTGAGGGTGGTTCCTCTCCGTCCTGCTGGCGCCAGGCGCAGGCAGAGGCCAGTCGCCTTCGATCTCGGCTGGTGGGGAACAGGAGCAGCGGGGCCTAGCTTAGGTGTCCCCCCGAATTTCTGAAGCTCGGGGTCCGGACGCGCTCCCTCACCGTCTGGGTTTGGTCATGGGGGGAAGGCCCAAGTGAGAGCCCCGTTGGCGCTTTTCTCCACTTTGATGAGGCTTCGTTTGGGCTTTGGAGTAAGAAGAACCGCATTCGAATCCTGACCCAGCCTTTCCCTAGGGACGTGGTCGGCAAACTGCGGCTCGCGAGCCACATGTGGCTCTTTGCCCCATTGAGTGTGACCCTTCCACAAAAGACCACGGCCTGGGCGAGTCTATCTTGAAGAAGTGGCGTTGGAAGAAGTTTAAGTTAAAAAAAAATAATTGGCTCTCCAAAGAAATTCCAATTGTTGTACTGTTGATATTTGGCTCTGTTGACTAATGAGTTTGCCGACCACTGCCCTAGAGCAACTTGTTACGTCTCTGTGCCTCCTTTCGACATCAGCAAGTTGGGGAAGCACCTCCTAGCATTATGAGGATTAAATGGAATAACAGGTGTCAAGAGCTTGGCTTTGTCCCTGGTGAGCAGTAGTCCATAGAAGGAGCGCTAGATGCCCTTTGAATGAGATGTAAGGGACCCGTGCCCACGATGCCAGCCGGTGGCTCTGACAGCCATTGGATGAGGGTGGGGGAAGGGAGTGTGTGCTGCTCTTTGCTAAAGTGTGTGTATTTTTTATTTTTAATTCCAAGGGTGTGACCGATGTGTTGTGCGAAGCTTGCGACCAGTTGGGGTGGACAAAGCCCACCAAAATCCAGGTGGAAGCTATTCCTTTGGCCTTACAAGGTAGGTTGACATGAAACATGTGACCTGGGACAGATTCAGTATGAACTTAAGATTGTGTCAGAGAACTGCTTCTTGCCTACTTGAAGTGAAATAAAAATATCCTCTCTTTTGAGTTTTGGTGGAGTGTTGGCTTTTGTAAAAGTTCTCCAGTTTTCTTTTCTTTTTTTTTTTCTTTTCTTATAATATGATTTGTGAATCACTTATTCTGTGAAATGTCATATCGTCACATGTTATGTTTTCTGTTGAGAGAGAGGGAGGGAGAGAAACATTGATGGGGATCGAACCTATAGCAAGGGTATGTGCCCTGACGGGAATTGAACCTACAACCCTTCGGTGCTGGGGATGACAGCCCAACCGCCTGAGCCACCCTGGCCAGAGCTGAGCTTACTTTGTATAAGGAGCTTTAGTGTCTGCGACCTAAGGAAGCACTGGATTGAAATGTACTGACAAGAGACTTGTTAGAAAGCATGACTCTCTTCTCGGCTTTTTGGCTAAGATCAAGTGTAATATCTGTTCTTATCAGTTTAGTATCTGATACATCCTCTATCTGATGATACTATATTAAACTAGAGGCCCAATGCATGAAATTCGTGCATGGGTAGGGTCCCTAGGCCTGGCCTGGAATCGGTAGATTAGATTCCCTCCCTCCCTGCCTCCTCCTTCCCTCACCACCAGAGTGCCTCCACCACCACCACATGGTTCCCCTTGCCTCCCCCTTTCCTCACTCCTCACTCCCTCAGTGCCTGGCCAGAGCTGCTGGTTGCCCGCCATGTTCTGCGCTGTCCCTTGGTGGTCAGCGCAATACATAGGGAGTGATCAAACTCCTTGTCTCTCAGTCTAATTCTTGAGCAGACACTTTGCATATTAGCCATATATATATATATGTGTGTGTGTGTATATATATATATATATGTGTGTGTGTGTGTGTGTGTGTGTATATATATATATATATATATGCACACACATATGTATATGTATATGTATTTTTTGGATAGGAATATGGATTAGGAGTTTGCTCTGTCCACTCCACACATTGACCCAGTATTGCAATACCTCTGGGAATGGTGCACCAAAAAAAAACCCCAAAACAACAAAAAAAGAAATCATGAATAATAAGTGCAGATTTACGTAAGGGTTTCTGGAATCCTTGTTAGTATCTGGAGGTGTTGAGAACTTGTGCTGTAAGACATGCTTACCAGACTTGCAGAAGAGTGGCTGATGACTAGTGGGACTGGAACTTGCAGGGTGAACTTTAACAAGAGGAGAAGTGAAATCCTGTTCCTAGATTCCCCAAACTCAACTGTACAGGATTAGGGTGGGTGGTAAAAAGACACCCAGAATTGCTAACTGAAATTCATTGAGGTCCTCAGAGAAAGTGAGGTACATTACCATAAGAGAAGGCTGACATTCTTACCGCTTTGAGAATCAAATAAAAATTATAGAGTTTCTTCCCAGAAAAAAGCACATAAATATATCTACACATAACATTTATTGCTCTGAATTTATTCCTCTCCCACAAGTCCCAGGTTAAGAACTGAACTAGCTCGAGAGAGAGAATAGTGCTTTGAACTGTGTTTCTAACCCTGCATTTCTTCTGAGCCCCATGCAAGTATGCCCAGGTGGTTTTTAGCGATTTCTCTGAGCTCATTGTAGGAACCTCTGGCTCCCTATGTCCAAACCAGAGTCACCGGAACTAATTTTTCTGTAGTCCCAATCAAAATTTATGGCCTTTGAGTTTCTCATGCTAGAAACCTTAGTGTCAAATACATTTCCTTTTGGAACTTTCTAAATTTCACTGGTTTCCATTCTCAATGCCTTGTAACTCCCTTGGTATCCTAATTGATGTCTCCTTTTCCTGTGTGTTCCCCATTCTGGGAGTTTGGTTTATATTAAATGGTAAAGAGCAGAGTCATGTTCAGGCTACTTCAGGGGGTTAATGTCTTGGAGAGGAAGCCTCAGCAGCCACGCAGTCAGGAACCATGGAGGTCATTGCTGAGGAGGAAGCCATTCCATCGGGCACTGTCCTGGTGGTTTGGCTTGGCAGGTATTTTCCAAATCTTACCCGTAATAGCTTAAGGAATTGCTTATGACATTCTTCCCTCAGAAGAAGGGACCTGGACTGTTAGCTCCGTGCCTCCTCCCTGTGCCATCAGGCAGGCCTAGTTCATCTTCCTAATAAGTACCATTGGTCATGATATTCCCTGTTCAGATTCTTCAGATCCCCTCACTTATCGGAAGATATCAAAACTCTTTGGCAGGGCTTATGAGTTTCCTTTCTAGCCTCATTCTTCTCCCCTTTCCCCTTAAGATGTCTGCTCCAGCACATTGTGCAGCTCACTCTCCCTACTGTGTCTGCTATGTTTTTTAAAGCTTTCAGCCTCTCTTCCTCCATCATATGGGAATGCCCTTTCTTTCCTTCTGTGCTTACTTGCAGATTTAACTTACTCATCACTTCTTTTAGCTTTTCCTGACGCTTTAGGGCAGAAAGTTACTCCTTCCTTTGTGTTCTCACTCTATTTTGCAGGGGCTTATATTAAAGCTCTTATCACACCGTTCTGTATTTGTGTATTGTGTCCCTGGATTTTGAGCTTATCTGGAGCAGAGACCATGTCTTCTGTCTCTTCAGCCTTATTCTGCCCCCAGTTCCTCAAATATTTATTCAGTGTTTACTTTGTGCCCAGCATTGTGTCATTGTAGAAAATGTGGAAATAGCAGAGAAAGTTTCTATGAGAGGTTTTCTTTCTTTTTCCACCCCCTAGGTCGTGATATCATTGGGCTGGCGGAAACCGGCTCTGGGAAAACAGGGGCCTTTGCTTTGCCCATTCTGAACGCGCTGCTGGAGACGCCCCAGCGTCTGTTTGCGTTGGTCCTCACCCCCACCCGAGAGCTGGCATTTCAGATCTCGGAGCAGTTTGAAGCCCTAGGGTCTTCTATTGGAGTACAGACTGGTAAGTTCTAAGAGGAAAGGAGTCTAAGGGCTCCTTCACTAGTTGAGAGTGAGTGTGAAAGGAGAATGGAAGGAAGTATAATTAGCATACGTTTATTGGCCAAAAAGCTGATATGGTATTTTAGCTTTGGGGAAAGTTGTATATTTAAGTAGAAATATCTAGCATTGGCTTTTAAAAGGTGATCAGTGAACTATGGAAAAAATTAAGGGCCTCTTTCCTATGTTTCTTTTTTTTTTTTTTTTTTTTCTCCCCCTGTAGCTGTGATTGTAGGTGGAATTGATTCAATGTCCCAGTCTCTGGCCCTGGCAAAAAAACCACATGTAATAATAGGTGAGTAGTTGCCAAAGGTAAAAGATGCTGGCAGTGATGAATTGGAGAACATCTACCAATGCTGGGTGTTACTTTCTTGTGTGGAAATGTTAGCGGCGAATGTGGACCTCAGGTTTTGTGTTCGGCTAGGAAAGAATTCAGAGCCAAGAACTCTAGCTTGGGAGGCAGTTTCTTTAGCAAGCAAAGCGAAAGTACACTCAGAGGGAAGAGTCGCATGGGCTGCTCAGAGAGCTGCCCTCGTGTATTGGCAAGGGCTCCTTTTTAAAAATATATATACATATATATTTATTGATTTCATAGAGGAAGAGAGAGGGAGAGATAGAAACATCAAAGATAAGAGAATCATTAATTAGCTGCCTCCTGCACACCCCCTACTGGTGATCCAGGCCTCAGCCTGACCAGAATCGAACCAGAAATGGAACTGTAACCTGCTGGTTCATAGATTGATGCTCAACCACTGAGCCATGCTGGCTGGGTTTAGCTGCTTCTTTAAGCTGACCTATCAGGGCCTTTCCCATTCCCGTCTCCTGTTCTTGTACATGAGTCATGAGGTCATTCTCCAACCCTTTGTTCCTCTAAGGGGGTCTAAACCACGTGACCAATGACATGCTAGGTGGGGAAAGGTCACCCTGGGGCAAGGTGCCAGCCTATAATAGTTGGCTCTTTAGTTTTGCTAGGCACCTGGGACTTTCCACCCTGGTATCATTCCATACATTGCTGCTCTGGTCGTGCCTAACTGCTTACTCTAACAGAAAGACTTTGAAGAACAGATTTTGTAAACCTATTTAATTTTTAATTTCTGAAATTGAGAGAGGTGGTGATGTTTTTGTCCTTGTTCTTAAATATTGCTCTTTCTCCTCAATCTTTCTTTGTAAGCAACTCCTGGTCGACTGATTGACCACTTGGAAAACACAAAAGGTTTCAACTTAAGAGCTCTCAAATACTTGGTCATGGATGAAGCAGATCGAATATTGAATATGGATTTTGAGACAGAGGTGAGCTTACAATTTCCTCCTTTTACAGCAACTCAAGTGCACCGTTTCAAAATTTGATTCATTGCACACCTGCCTTATGGGGATGCTGCATCATTATCAGCTAATTTAAACATTTGCTGCCTTGCTGAGACCGGTTTGGCTCAGTGGATAGAGTGTCGGCCTGTGGACTGAAAGGTCCCGGGTTCGATTCCGGTCAAGGGCATGTACCTTGGTTGCGGGCACATCCCCAGTGGGGGTGATGCAAGAAGCAGCTGATCGATGATTCTCTCTCATCGATGTTTCTAACTCTCTATCCCTCTCTCTTCCTCTCTGTAAAAAATTAATAAAAAAAAAAATATAAAAAACATGTATTAAACATTTGCTGCCTTTTTCATTTGTGGTGCTCTTCCCATTGTTAGTGCCTCACCATCCGAATATAGTTGGACTCCGATTTCAGAGATGGGGAATATCAAAACCAGATTTTCTTTTTCCATTTCATTTGATATAGACCTTTTTTTTTTTTTTTTTTGATGACCTACTCTTCATAGCTTATTTATTTGATTAACACCTATTCTCGACTTTTCTCTTAGATTAGTTCTAATGTACTAATTTAAATTGCTCTTTTTTTCACTGAATCACATTTTTTTTTATAGCATTTGGTATGGTATCAGATAATAAATATTTTGTAAAATTTAGCTGGATTGAATTGAATTTTTGAACCCCCAAATCCCCACAGTGTTGTATTTAGTTTGTTACTCTATTCTCTGTCTCCTTCACAAAGAAATTTGCAGGTGTCTGGTCTAAATATTGTATTGATACCCTTTCCTCTTTGTGCCTTAGGTTGACAAGATTCTCAAAGTGATTCCCCGAGATCGGAAAACATTTCTCTTCTCTGCTACCATGACCAAGAAGGTGAAATTTTTAGGACTTCTTATTTATAAGATGATTAATGCAAACAACAATAATAGTAAAACTAGAAAGAGCATTTGGGAATCAGAGTACTATTCCAGGTTTTGTTTTGTTTTTCTTTAGGTACAAAAACTTCAGCGAGCAGCACTGAAGAATCCTGTGAAATGTGCTGTTTCCTCTAAATACCAGACGGTTGAGAAATTACAGCAATATTATATTTTTATTCCCTCTAAATTCAAGGTAAAGTGTTCCCTCTCCTTCCTTACCAAAACATCTGGAAATGAGTCAACTCTTGATTAGTTAAGAGCTGTGCTACAGATTGGAGTTCTTTCTGTTTGCTTTGGAGAGCAGGCTGTGGTTCGGTTTATCGCTGATAAAGTCAAACATTCCACAAATTCACAACATACTAAGTAAACCACAGTAATGAAATTATGATATAATTCCTTCCCAACCCCATCCTTGAGGTAGTTTTTCTTTTGTGTGCTTATTATAGCTTTTTTTTGTAGTCAAGGGACGCTATGTTTTGTGTTGATGTGAGGACTTTTTTTGGTTGCTGAGTACAGATCTCCTTGTTCTTGGCTCAAGCTGTATGTGGAATTCAGAGTTCATAGAGATGATGATGCTGGTTAAGAAGTGCAAAGTTGACCTAGCAGGTGTTGCTCAATGGTTAGGTCAATTTCCAGTCAAGTTACATGCCCTAGTTGAGGGCTTAAGCCCCAGTAGGGGGGCATGCAGGAGGCAGCAGATTAATGGTTCTTATCACTGATACTTCTCTCTGTCTCTCCCTCTCCCTTCCTCTTGGAAATCAGTAAAAATATATGTTTTTAGCCCAAGCCAGTTTGGCTCAATGGATAGAGCATTGGCCTGAGGATCCGAAGGGTCCCAGGTTCAATTCCAGTCAAGGGCATGTACCTTGGTTGCAGGTTCCATCCCAGCCCTGGTTGGGGCGCATGCAAGAGGCAATCAATTGATGTGTCTCTCTCACATCAATGTTTCTTTCCCTCTGTCTCTCCCCCTACTTTCCACTCTCTTGAAAAATTAATGGAGAAATATTATCCATTATTTAGAATTAACAAAAAATGAAATAGAGTGCAAAGCTGGCAGCTAGGGGTTTGTATAATTGAGAAGCAAGTATAAGTTTAGACTTTTATGGAATTTATATGTCCAAGACCCCAACCTTTTCTTCCAGGTTCATTTACATGTATTATCTTTTATTTGTAATTTAGGATACCTACCTGGTTTATATTCTAAATGAATTGGCTGGAAACTCCTTCATGATATTCTGCAGCACCTGTAACAATACTCAGAGAACAGCTTTGCTACTCCGAAATCTTGGATTCACTGCCATTCCCCTCCACGGACAGATGAGTCAGGTAAAGATTAGGTGGCATGAGAAAGATAAACTGTATAGCAATAGATTTGTACAGTAATAACACAGGGCTTTACTGCATCTTCCCATGATTGATTTTATGCGCTTGGAGTGTTGCTCTGGATGCTTACTTCCTCCTTTCAAGATAAGCAAGAGATTCTAGTTAATTCCTTAGGTAGTTTCTGATATGGATGCTATTGAGTTGATTTATTCAGCCCTAGTGGTAATAGTGATTCTCTGATCTCTAAGGATTTTTAATATATTATTTCCCAATTATCTATTATGTTAATTCTTATGTTATGCTAGTATTTTCTAGCCTTAGTCTTAAATACTAGTGGCCCGGTGCACGAAATTCATGCATGGGGTGGGGGGTTTCCCTCAGCCCAGCCTGCACCCTCTTCAATCAGGGACTCCATGGGGGATGTCCAACTGCTAGGATCAGGCCTAAACTGGCAGTTGGACATCTCTCTTGCAATCTGGGACCACTGGCTCCTAACCACTCACCTGCCTGTCTGCCTGATCGCCCCTAACTTCCCTCTCCTGTTGGCCTGATCTCACCCCTAACTGCTCTCCCCTGTCGGCCTGATTGCCCCTAACTGCCTCTGTCTGCTTGATCGCTCCTAACTGCCCCTCGGCCTGATCTCACCCTCAACTGCCCTCCCCTGCCTGCCTGATCTCGCCCTCAACTGCCCTCCCCTGCTGGCCTGTTTGCCCCCAACTGCCCTCACCCATCAGCCTGATCTTGCCCTAACTGCCTTCCTCTGCTGGCCTGATCACGCCTAACTGCCTCTGCCTCAGCCCCCACCACCATGGCTTTGTCCAGAAGGAAGTCAGATGTCCAAAAGATGGCCATTGATCCAATCTAATTAGAGTATTACCTCTTTAGTAGTATAGGTAGATTATATAGGATAGGATTGCCTAAATGGGCAGGGGAAAGCCTTTTTCAGCAGAAGGAGATGCTCTTGGTAGACAGAAATACATAATCTCTATATCTGGACTGATAGCCAGTCACATGCACTATACTGCCAAACTGGTCATTAAAAATTGAACTGCTTTCTTACACCTTACACCAAACAGCTGTTGCCCTTAAAACCCCTCCTCAGCCCCCACCTTAAGTTCTGCCTTTGCAGTTCACCCAGATTAGGTTCTGGTTGGTCGGTTTCTATGCCAGTCAGTATCTCTAGGCCTGTCTTCAGGTCTATCTCTGGGCCTGATCAGAGAGGCGGGGCTGATCAGCAGAGGCCGGGAGAGAAAGAGAGGCAAGAGCTGATCAACAGCTGCCATGGAGGCTGTGGATTAGACCCTGCTTTTCTCTCTGGGCTTCTCTCTGGCCTTGATCCACAGCCCCCTTGGCAGTAAATGCTAGGTCCCTGACTACAAGACTGACTTCTGGTATTTGGTCGTTTTGGACCCTGGCTCTCTCTCTATAGATTTTGTTGTTGTTGTTGCTTTCATGTTTCTTTTTGACCCGTGAAGTCCAATCTGGACTTGGGGGGAAATATCCTTTGAAAAATTTATCTCTTGTATTTAATATGTCTAATTGGTATGTCTTATAGTTTCCAAGAATCCTTAAATTATTTTCCTCATTTTAGAGCAAGCGTCTGGGATCCCTTAATAAGTTTAAGGCAAAGACTCGTTCCATTCTTCTAGCAACTGATGTTGCAAGCCGAGGTTTGGACATACCTCATGTGGATGTAGTTGTCAACTTTGACATTCCTACCCATTCCAAGGTGAGTCCTTTTCTGACCTGATTTCTAGTCCCAAAGTGAAATTGAGGTATAATTCACATGTAACATTATATTCGTTTCTGGTATACAGGGTAAAAGTTAGATATTTGTATCACATGTAACATTATATTCGTTTCTGGTATACTGGGTAAAAGTTCGATATTATAAATGATCATTATAATAAGCCAAGTTAAACATTTGTCACCACACAAAATAATCTTTTTTTTTCTTGTGATGAGAACTTTTAAGATCTATTCTCTAAGCAACTTTCAAATATGCATTACAGTATTACAAACTATAATGTTACATTCCCATGACTTTTATAATATTTCATAGTTGGAAATTTATACCTTTTGATACTGCGTCCCATCTCCTTACCCATTTCACTCCCCTAATCCTCCTCAACCTCTGGCAACACCACATTTGTTCTCTGTGTCTATGAGCTCAGTTTTTTTGTTTCTGTTTTAGATTTCACATATAAGTTAGGATCATATAGTATTTGTTTTTCTCTGAACTATTTCACTCAGCATAATGCCCTCAGGATTCATCCATGTTATCACAAATGGCAAGATTTAATTATTGTTTTTTATGGCTGAATAATATTCCATTGTATTGAGAATGTATTGTTTTTTTAATTTTTATTGATTTCAGAGAGGAAGGGAGTGGGAGAGAGAGACAGAAACATCATCCATCAGTTGCCTCCTGCACACTCCACACTGGGAGCCTTCAACCCGGGCATGTGCCCTGACCAGGAATTGAACCGCGACCTTCTAGTTCATAGGTTGACGATCAACCACTGAACCACAGCTGGGCCAGAGTATATTTCTTAATGAAATGTTTACTGTGTTTTCTTTTTCTTTTTTTGGTCCATGATTAATTAAGCATCAAAAACTAGGAAAGGCCCTGATCTATTCATTTTTACCATTTTGCACATGCCTGCAGATATACTATTAATAAAGGTGAATGAAGGTAGCCAGAGAGAAGTGTTAAATAATGATCACAGTCTGAGAGGTAGATGCAGCATGCTGATCTTTGTCAGTCTTATTTCTTTAGAAGTGACAGCTTGTGGTCCTTAGTGTATCTCGGTTTTCTCAATCTGGACACTATTAACATTTGGGGCCAGTGAATTCTTCGTTGTGGTGGCTGTCCTTTGTAGTGTAGGATGCTTAGCAGCATTCCTGGCCTCTACCCAGAGGTGCCACTATGACAAATAGATATGTTTTCAGATTTTTGCAAATATTCCCTGGGGAGGACAAAAATCACCCCTGTTTGAGACCAACCCGTATCTCTTGGCTATATATTTAACTGCTGTAGACAAGGTGCTGTCTCATTTGATTTTCACAATAACTCTGAGTTTGGGCATGTCTTTTATCCCTGTTTTATAGGTAAGAAACCAAGGTTCAGACAGGTTATGTGATTTACAGACAGTTGTGTAGCTGGGAGGTGGTAAAACCACAGCTGTGACCCAGATCTGCCTCTAGATCCAGTGCTGTTTTTCTCTACTCCAAGATAATATGCTTAGTGACCATGTAAATATGCTTTGTTGATTTGTCTTTCTATAAAAGAAAGGAAAAATGGGGTCAGTTTGTGTTGTGAAATAAAATAGGTGATGCAGATTTATCTCAACAAAATTTTAAATCCATTTTTCCATGTTCCACTACAAATTTGTTTTCTTTCAGAGATTTACAGTAAGACTTTACATGCATAGTGTTTTACTTATACTACATGTAACTCAAATTCGTTTACCCTTTTGTTTCAGGATTACATTCACCGAGTAGGTCGGACAGCTCGAGCTGGGCGCTCCGGGAAGTCCATCACCTTTGTCACACAGTAAGTGAATCGGGGTCGGGGCAGAGCAGTTAAGAAAAGAGCTGAGTTTGGGAACAGACTGACTTGAAACCTGACTCTACCAGTTACTAGAATGGTTACTTTACCTCCCTGATCCCATTTTCATCATTCGTGAAATGGAAATAATGCCTACCTTTGGAAAAGTCTGAAAACATGTTTGTCACAGTGCCACCTGGTAGAGGCCAGGAATGCTGCTAAGCATCCAGCAATACAAAGGAAGCCCCCACAACAAAGAATCCTCTGCTCCTAATGTTAATAGTGAGGGTTTTAATGAGACTGGAGATGTTGTCTTCAAGGTCTAATACAGTGTTTGGTATATAGAAGGACAAAACCCACCCTATTATTTCTTTAGCTGCTAGAGCCAGAGAGCAGTGGCCTTCCCCTCAACTCACAGAATTAGAATAACTATTTCTGATTTTCTTTTTAAAGGAAAAATTTTATATACCCAGTCCTTTTCTGGGAGTACAGACTGTTGGGGGATTTTCTAGTGGGCTATGCACAGAATATTGCATTTAGTTAGTATTCTGAAAAGGAATAATAGATTCAGTATTGTTTAACACTGGCTCCTGTTGCACTGTATAATGCAATACCTATTTTGGAACGGGCTGACATGTGCATTGTCAGTCCACCAAAGCCCTGCCAATGTTTCTTCCTCAGATATGATGTGGAACTCTTCCAGCGCATAGAACACTTAATTGGGAAGAAACTGCCTGTCTTTCCAACACAAGATGACGAGGTTATGATGCTGACAGAACGTGTGACTGAAGCCCAAAGATTCGCCCGAATGGTATGCAACTTATTTTTTTAACCACCTTTTTTGCAAATGATATTATCTGTGTGCTAGATATTGTATTAGTCCTCATAATAAAATGCAGGAGCTAGGTTATAATTTATTCTGAATTTAAGAATAAATGCATTTCTAAGCATGCTAAAACTTCGAGATGGTAGGTCCATCATTAGACCCTACAACTAGGTAGTTGAATCAGGATTCAGACTCAGTCTCACCACAGTGACCACGTTCTCGGCCACTGTTCATGTTTCACATGTGGCAGGAAAACCTTCGGACTTGAGATCAGATGTCCCAGTTGTGACTGATTTCTCAGAAACAGTTCCTCACCAAGCAGTTCCTATCCTAATTTAGAGAGTAATACTTACCTTGGAAACCTTATGGGGTTCTATGAGCACCAGATGAGCTAATATAAACTGCATAATTGCTAATAGTAGCAGTAACAGCAGTGGAGATGAGAAGATTTTAAAGGAGAATCTTTGCAAGTATTTGCTCCCTGGGATTCTAGTCTGAGGGACAGAGGAAATTTGCCCATGGGGTGCCTTGGAGTAGCTGAAGAGTGGACTTGGTTTTGTTTTTCTTCCAAAATAGAATTCTTTGATATTTTTGTTTACGTGTGCATTGGAGGGGGGGAGGGGATTCAGAAAATACAGAAAGTATTCAAATAGTAAATAGAATGTATAAACCACCCCGCACAGAGAACCATAGGTAATCTTTGTCTATATTTCTTTTTTTTTTAGCCATAATTAGACTATCTAATTGTATATGATTTTTTTATTTCAGCACATTAGATCCATGTGATCATTTCTTCATTGCTACAAAGAATTGTTATGAACATGTAACATGATTTACATTGATATGTATTTAGGTTTTTTGTAACTTCTTGTATTTTAACTAGCATGGTTGAACAGTAAGTTCAGCCTAGTAAGTACAGTTTTGAATACTTGTCTTGTTTCCTTAGAATAATCCTTAGAACTGTTGGGCTGAGGAGTATACAGTTAAAATTTGAATTCACATGGAATGCTGCATTGCCCCGTAGAAGAGCTGTCGCAGTTTACACTGTCAGTGAATGTCCTCACATTTTGGTCAATACTAGATACTACCATTCTCTTAAATCTTTGCTAGTCTGCCATGTGAAAATAATAGCTTATTGTTTTAATTTATATCTTTGATTGTTAATTAGGTTAACATTTTTGTATATTGGGGTTTTGGTCTTATTCCTTCGCTAATCATGGTTTGATTTATTGGAGGGGAGACCAGGATGTGTAACTCACAGTGGCGGAGGTTCATTTTCGGTCCCGTCCTTTCTGTGTTGCAGGAGCTGAGGGAGCATGGAGAAAAGAAGAAGCGTGCACGGGAGGATGCTGGAGACAATGATGATACGGAGGGCGCCATGGGTGTTAGGAACAAGGTGGCAGGAGGGAAAATGAAGAAACGGAAAGGCCGTTAGTCTCTTTTATAAAGACTTGATTTCTGCTTTCTGTTGTGTGAAAGAGGATTTAAGAAGAGAAAGAAACCTCCTCCGGTAGAGTTCTTCAGACTGAAATCTCTCAGAATTATGTCCAGAGTCTGCTCAGCTGCCTCAGTACTTACTCTCCTTTCTTTGTTGGAGTGTCATGACTGCAGAATGTTTTGGTTCCTGCTCATGTCATGAGTAGAATGTGCGCCCTTCTGTCACTTCACACAGACCTGTTGCTTTCTCAGCTGCAAGTCAAAGACTAGCACTTGACCTGGAATTGTAAAGAAGCGTCTGCATCGATAAAATGGGGATACCTAGGGTACCTAAGCAATCTCAGCTTGTGCTTTGTTAGACCTAATGTGAAATAATAAATTTAAATATTATTTTTAAAAGATTGGAACTTCTTGAAGACCTTTATAAGTTAAAGTACTCAAAGATTTAAGAAGATCTTGCTCATAGTTAAGAAATTAACAGTGGCAGTTACGTGGCAAATTCATTGGTTGTTCTTAATTTAAGTTAAATGACATTTAAAATTAGCAAAGGAACAAGATGAGGAATGGCTTGGAAAGAAAGTTCTACTTAAAAGGAGGTTGGTCTATGTAAAAGGGGATGATGCAAAGTCCTTACGTGAGACTGCAGTGATTCTTAGATCCCTAAATAGATTCACTTCCCTGGCTTCTTGGACTGAGCAAGTGGTTAGGAAGACTGGTTTTTATATATATATATATATATATATATATATATATATATATATATATTATTATTATTATTTTTTAATATATTTTATTGATTTTTTACAGAGAGGAAAGGAGAGAGATAGAGAGTTAGAAACATCGATGAGAGAGTCACTGATCAGCTGCCTCTTGCACACCCCCTACTGGGGATGTGCCCGCAACCAAGGTACATGCCCTTGACCAGAATCGAACCTGGGACCCTTCAGTCCGCAGGCTGATGCTCTTTCCACTGAGCCAAACCGGTTTCGGCTATATATTCTTACTCTCAGGTGACTAGATTGAAGTCAGAAAGCATCATAAATTCAGTTTCATCCACTTGTCATTGGTGACCATTGGACACTATTTCGTTTCTTTTAGCCTCATCTGTTGATTATTTAATTCAGGAGATATGAAGCTGGGCTTCAGCTGCTGGGGAGGAAGTAGACACTGGCACTGTAGGGCCTGAGTGGGGCACGGAGAGGTGATGGAAATCAGAAACAACTTTGAGCAGTCGTGAAGTCATGTGCTCTGACGGTTTTTACACATAAAGATATCTAATCATTTTTGTCGAATGTAAGTTTTATTAGAAGAGGATGTCTGGGGTGCAGAACCAGGATGAAACGATTCCAGTAAGACTGAGAATGAGTTTTGGCAGAAGAGAAACATTCTGCATTCATAGTAATGCAAAGTGCGTGTTTCTTAGAGTCAAAGTGAGAAGTAAAAAAAAGTAGATGTCGGTAAAATTCTGTGTGGTAGCCAGGTGTGAACTGTTGGTTGCAGGAAGGTCTTTTGTAAATATAGCAGGTAGGGTGCCTTCTGCCACAAATGTATCCTGAGATGGGTGCCTGTGGATAAAGGCATTTACAGTTAATTGGAATCTAAAACATGGCTCGTTTTGTTTTAGTTTGCCTCAAATTTCATTGCTGCTCATGGTACATTAGAGTGGAGGATAAATTAGAGGAGTCCGGAGACAATAAAAAAGGAAAGGAGAAAATGGTAGAAGAAAGGAAAGGCAAATAGTTGAATGGGGCCATCCTTTGACTATTTGTTATGAGTTGTGTCTATTACTGGAGGCTAATTCTTCATAATGTATTTTCCTGATGGGAATCTCCAGATGGCTTAGGATAATGGCCTCTCTCTCTGTGTCTCAGCCAGTCAGTAAAAGTAAATAGATGGTTGCTATTTCAACTCGGTGGATGATTGCAGAAGCAAGCTGAAACTGAATCTCGGTGGTGGGAAAGGAGGAGAGATTGGAAGTAGTCTAAATAGGCAGGGGTCTCTAACCTAGGGTCTGTGGACACCTGAGGTATAGGCATATTCTGGGGAAACTAAAAGGTTAAAAACTACCACTCGAAAAGTTAGCTATTGTCTCTAAAGCAAATTCTTAATTATGCTTTGCTAGGATGGGAAGATGGACACTAAGAGAAGAAAGGTGGATTGTGTGTCTTCAGCCATATTGGTGTCCAGACCATAGATTAGAGTCCCAAACAGAACAAGTGAAGATGTCATTGTGAAGGGCAGGAGGCACACAAGTAAATGAGTGAGATGCATTACTAAATGAGACATGGCTGTGGGTTTATGCTGTTATTCAAGGCTATGCTCTCTTGTCCTCTAAGACAAGGTTTCTAAGTCTTGCTGCTGAATCCCCTATTGAGGTGTGTATTAGTTCCCTCGGCTGCTGTAACAAAGCATCACACACTGGGTGGCTTAAAAATCCATTGCCTCACAGTTCTGGAGGCTAGAAGTCTGAGATCACGGTATGGCAGGGCTGTGCTTTATCTGAAACCTCAGGAGAAGAACCCTGTCTCTCCCTCCCTAGCTTCTGGTGGTTGCTGGCAATTGTTGGTGTACTTTGGCTTGTGGCAGCATAACTCCAGTCTCTGCCACTATCTTCACATACTGGTAGCCTTCTAGTGTTCGTGTCTTCACTAGGCCTTCTTATAAGCATACCAGTCATGGGATTTGGGGCGCACCCTAACCCAATATGACCTCATCTTAACTCATTACAGTGGACCCTTGAACAACATGGGTTTGAACTGCAAGGATCAACTAATACCCGTATTATTTTGCAGTACATTAACAGTTGAACTTTCATATCTCTGGGTTTTGTTTCCACTGATTCAACCAACTGTGGATCAAAAACAGTATTTTCTGTCTGTGGTTAGGAATCTGCAGATGTGGAGAACCAACTATGCATTGCTTTATGCTACTTTGTGTAAGGGATCTGAGTGTCTGCAGATTTTGGTATCTGCAGGGGGCCCTGGAATTAATCTCTCATGGATCCTTAGGGGCAACTTTAGTTAATTTTGGGGGGAGTCAAAAATTATATGCAGCCTTAGCTGGTTTTGCTCAGTGGATAGAACATCAGTTTGAGGACTGAAGGGTTCCGGGTTTGATTCAGGTCAAGGGCACATGCTCAGATTGCGGCTGGATCCCCAGTAGGGGGTATGCAGAAGGCAGCCAATCAATGATTCTCATCATTGATGTTTCTATTTCTTCCTCACCCTTTCTGAAATCAATAAAGATATATTTAAAAAATTATATGCAGGTTTTCCACTGCATAGGACAGGAGAAGGATTGTTGAATCACTAACTCCTGTGTTCAAGGATCTACTTCTTACCTGTAGAGACCTTCTTTCCAAATAAGGTCACATGTTTTGGGGTTCCAGGTAGACATGAATTTTTTGGGGTACACTAGTCAACCATTACAAACTCTGGACTGCTATGTTCCTTGTGGTTTAAGATTGCATTGTAGAATAGAAGTGGTAAGAGTTGATTAGAAGAGACAGAAGATAGGTCTTCATAAATGGTGGGATGGGTAGAAGTTTAGGGGTTTAAAATGACTTTTTTTTAAATATATATATATATATTGATTTTTTACAGAGGAGGAGAGAGGGATAGAGAGCTAGAAACGTCAATGAGAGAGAAACATCGACCAGCAGCCTCCTGCACACCCCTTATCGGGGATGTGCCTGCAACCAATGTACCTGCCCCTGACCGGAATCGAACCTGGGACCCTTCAGTCTGCAGACCGACGCTCTACCATTGAGCCAAACCGGTTTCAGCTAAAATGACTTTCTTTAAATAAAATGTAAATTGTCTTTGCAGTCAAGGTACCAATGGCTCTAGTTAAGGAATGGAGAAGGAGGTCCTGACCTTTGTTCTGTTCCTTCGTGGTATAATTCCTTAGTTCTGTTTTCCTGATTTAAGAAACAAAGCTTCAACCAACTGACCAACCTCTCACCCTCTCCCAACTGCACACAAACACACCTCACCTGACTTCTAAGACCTTGTAGAGGGCGTATGTCAATAGTTATGTAATGCTGGCCCAGAGAAAAACTTCTCTTTATTTCTCAGCTGAATCATAAAACCACTTTTTATAGCTTTATGGTGTCATGACTTCATGATCCTAGTTAGCCTGGTTTTACCTCTTCGGTACAGAGCTAATGTGAGATTAGGAAATACCTCTATCTTATGAAGGGGTCGTTTGGAGATGCTATTCCAAGCTCCAAGCAAGCTCAGAGTCCCAGGCACTCTGAGGGCATTCTGGTGGTTGCCAGAAGGGGTCTAGACTCCTAAATCACGATTCTTTCTTAGACCTTAAACATGTAATGAATATCTTAGAACTTGGCTGGCTATCAAGACATCCAGCTTACAGCCAGTGTGTTCTGGTTCGCTCCTCACCTGAAAATATGTCAAGAAATGTAAATCAGGTACTCTAATCTTCCCCAGGTCCCGCAAAGGCCTGGGAAATGGGACCAGAGAGAACCACAGGCCGTGATACTGGTTACAGAAAATGAAGGCATTCCAAGTTATCAAAAGCAGGTAACAAAGTAACATAAGAAAATATGTTCCAAAGAGCAAACACACAGGGACAAAGACTTGAATACAAAATTAGAGGCCATAGAGGAAGTCTTAATCCACAAAGTTCTTAAGGTGAAACCTAGCCTCAGTGCAGATAATAAATCAGGGTGTGAGTCAACCTTCATTGGCTGGAATGACAAGAGACCCAGACCCTAGCACTAGAGATTCAAGGGTTACCCACACCCACATTCCTTCTCATGCCTCACCTGTCCCAGGTATGCAGTAAAATTCCAGCTAAAAATAACTGTAGAAACTTGAACTCTGGGAAATAGCCCTAAACAGTCTCACCTAGAGTAAAGAGCTGATTTGTGCCAAGTGGAAGAGAGAGACGGGAGAAAATGTGCCCATTAGAGACCATGTAATCTCTATGATGTGGTCCCCAATACCTGCTCATACTGAAGTTTTTATTTGCTTATGGCCATCCACCTACCTGATACCCTCAGAAGGCATTACTTTCATTAACCTCTGGATGCCCCCCCTGGGGTCCTGGAAGAAAGCAGAGGGATGGGGGAGACGGTGAAGTTGAAAGTATTAGTTGCTCCCATTCGCTCTTGCTATGAGATCTGGTACTGAACCTCGATCTCTCTCATTTGCTAATATGGAAACTAAGAGCATCTATCCTGTCTGACTTAGAGTCTTGAACCTGATTTTATTTTTATTTTTAAAATTCTGTTCCTTCCCTCCCAGGGCCTGCTATCTCCTAGCCACTGCCAGGTACTAGGAAGACTATGCTGAAGAGAGTTAAAAAAAAAAAAAAAAAAAAAAAAAAAAAAAAGATTTTGTCGTTGCTGAACTGTCTTAGCTGGACACGGTCTTAGCACTGCATTATAATTGTCCTTGCCTAGAGAGGGCTGGGACCATGCCTTATTCATGGATGTGGATGCAACTTTATGATCTTGCAGGGCCCAACCCTTAGTGAATGACCAGTAGCTGTTGTTTTCAAAACATAGACATACTGTGTGTCAGCAGCTTTACATGTGTTGCATCTAAGTCCTTGAAAAATCCTAAAAGGTGGTTATGGTTGTTCCTATTATGACTGTGTGGGGAGTCAGACTGTCAGGTCTGCTATGTTCATCTCACCCTCTATGATGAACTGTGAGACCTTGGGCTAGGTATTCACCCTTAACATGTTCCAGCCTCCTTATCTGAGAGCCATAGACCTTACATAATATGCCTACCTCACAGGGTTGTGAGGTTTAAATGAACTATCCTGTGGCTCATCATAATGATTAATAAGTGTTAGCCCCTGTATTTATCACTATTATTACTATCACTACAGATGAAGACTGGCTAAGTAGCTTGTCTAGACTGTAGAGCTGATAAGGAGATAAGTAAACAATTTGAAGCCTCTATATTATGTACACTGTGTTTATGATAATTTCATATTATGTTATTCATTAAATGCTTATTGGATGAAGGAAAGATTGAACCTTCATTTATAATATATATTTTTTCCTTTGGAAAAATGTCTTCCCCATGATAAGCATTACACAAATGAGCTTTTGGACTTCAACCTATTTGCAAATCAGGAACAGCCAGGTGAAGGGAATATATTTTCATTTCCACCAGTAGATGGTGGAAGGGAGAAAAGATACCCCTGAATGGGAAGGAGTTTTCATTCTGAGCAGTGACTGCAACACAGGGACTCATTAAAAGGACTCTTTGTGCAGTGTTTGGCCCACAGTGACAAAGGGGTGGGAGTCAGGGTGCGCATGGGAGCTACCTACAGGTATTTGAAGGGTATCAATCTTCAAGAAGATCGGCTAGGTTGGCCCAGATGATGAGAACTGGGAAACTGAAGTAAGCTGAAGTTCAGACATAGTAATAAGAACAAGCTGCATTCCACTATTATCTCTTCTTCACAGCCCCTGTCTGCATTCCCTCCTTTCTGCTTACAAGCAGCTTTTTCTTTCTAAAAGTCTGCCTTTTCCCTCTGGAATTCTGATTAAGTCATTCCCTCTGTTCATGTCCTCCCCCAGCATCCCACCCCACCCCCCACTCTGTAACCTAGGAGTACTGTTATTGCATATCCCAGTACATGTTGCTTGTAAAAATTTGAAAGTAAAAGTTTATGAATGTAAATTCTCTGAGCCACTAACTCCCTTTTATTGTATCTCTCTGCCTCCATGGAGTAAGCTTTGCCCATAGCCCTCCGTCAGATAAGCTGGTGAGCTTCTTGTTTGTTCATCCTGTCCCAGGCATGTCTTTCAGCAGCAAGTGATGGGGAGTTGTCCCTCTGGTTCTAAAAGAGTACGAGCAGCAGCAATCATATGGGATGGTCAGAAATATTGGACCAGACAGCGGCTGACTCCGCTCTGATTTCTGTGCTGGCTCTTTTCTCCCAACATTCCTTTTGAGGGAGGAGTCTACTCCTGCTCAATTCCTGACCCCTTGGACACTCTAACCCAAACTGTTAAATTCAGTGCCCACTTCCAACCACCATTGTTGTGTTTTCTGGGTGGTTAATAGAGTAGGGACCATGGGAAGGTTTCTTATTTTATATACTAGTGGCCTGGTGCATGAAATTCATGCACGGGGATGGGGGAGTGTGTGTCTCTCAGTGCAGCCTGCACCCTCTCCAATCTGGGACTTCTCGGGGGATGTCCTACTGTCTCACCCCTCAACTGCTCCCCCTTGCCAGCCTGATCCCTGTGGGATCATGCCTAAACCAGTAATCCGGGATCACTGACTCCTAACTGCTCACCTGCCTGTGTAATTGCCCCTAACCACTCTGCCTGCTGGTCTGCTTGCCTCCAACTGCCCCCCCCCCCCCCCCCCCCCCCCCATCAGCCTGATCATCCCCAACTGCCCTCCCCTCCTGGCCTGATCGCCTCTAACTGCCTCTGCCTCGGCCCCACCAGGACATCCAGGAAAGTCTCCCAGTCTAATTAGCATATTACTTTTATTACTATAAATTTCTGTTTGCACATTTGTGATGGTTTGTTTGAGATTCTTTACAACGAGGCTGTGGAGAGCTTGTTGTGCAGGAGGCATTTGCTAGGTGCTTGCAATATAGTTTTAAGTTTCCTGGAGGTAATGAGCCATTTCTTGACTAAACATCCTAAAGCTTGTTTGTGATATTTTAAAAACACAACTTGATCATTTCTTATTGAGTATCTTTGGTGATTTCCTACATCCACCCAAGGGTCTTTAGGAATTCTGCAGGGCGAACTCATGCCAACAAAGTGCATAGAGATTTGGTCACATTGTAGTTAATCTGTAGCTTTGTTTTAATTTCCTTGGTTTTGGGGTAATTCAGAGGCCTGCATGAGGGAAGGATTTTCTGCTTCACTATAGTTCTGTATTTTCACCATGTCTCTGGGAAATGTGTAAGTTTGACATATGGACTCTACCATCTCTGCCATAATCATGTGAAACCTCACACAATATCAGAATTTTAGGGTTTGTTGGCCGGTATGGCTCAGTGGTTGAGCTTCAACTTATGAACCAGGAGCTCACAGTTCAATTTCCTATCAAAGCACATGCCCAGGTTGTGGGCTCACCTCCAGGAGGCAGCCAAATCAACAATTCTCTTTCAGCATTGATGTTTCTATCTCTGTTTCCCTCTCCTTTCCTCTCTGAAGTCAATGAAAATATCTTTTTAAAAAAAAGAATTTTAGGGTTTGAGAGGATGTTAGTGATCAGTCTAATTGTTCATTTTCCTTTGAGAATACTTAAAGGTACTAACTATATCTATGTTTATCAGTTTTATGTGCTTTGCAATGCGTAGACTTGTGTATATTTTATAATGTGTTTCAATGGTTATAACTACTTAAAGAGATTCTCTAAAGTAGACTTCTATTCTTCAAAAAAGTTCTAGTGGAATTTTGTTTATAATACCTGCCCAAGCAAAAGATGTTTGCTTTTCAGAACTAACATCTTAGAAACTGAAGTCTTCCTTTCTGAGAATAGTGGTGGAAGATTTGGGGGGGACAAAAATGTGTTTTAGGTAACCCTGGTTAGCCTAACTAATTCCCCTAGCCAATGCTGGTGTTGCCCTTAACCTGGGACCCTTCAGCCTGTAGGCTGACACTCTATCTACTAGGCCAGTGGTCCGCAAACTCATTAGTCAACAGAGCCAAATATCAACAGTACAATGACTGGAATTTTTCTAAAATATATTTTATTGATTTTGTACAGAGAGGAAGGGAGAGAGATAGAGAGTTACGTAGAAACATCGATGAGAGAGAGTCATCCATCAGCTGTCTCTTGCCCACCCCCTACTGGGGATATGCCTCAACCAAGGTACATGCCCTTGACAGGAATCTAACCCGGGTCCCTTCAGTCCCCAAGCCGACGCTCTATCCATTGAGCCAAACCGATATCGGCTGGAATTTCTTTTGAGAGACAAATTTTTTAAACTTCTTCAAAATAGACTCACCCAGGCTGTGGTATTTTGTGGAAGAGCCACACTTAAGGGGCCAAAGAGCTGCATGTGGCTCTCGAGCGGTAGTTTGGTGACCACGGAGCTAGGGTTTTAACAGCTTACTGAAATGTCATTAACATAGCAAAAAAAAATCCACCCATTTTAAGTGTATTCATTTTTAACAGATTTGATGCAACCATCACTATACTCTAGTTTTAGAACATTTCCTCATCCCAAAAACTTTTCTTGTGCCCATTTGCTTTGCATTTCTATTATTTCGCCTTTTCTTGTATTTTTTTTTTTTTTTAGATGGGAAATAATTATGAATTCATACTGTTATTTTCAATTCTGGTCATCCTGTAGGCGGCGTCTTCTTTCGCCACACCTTGTAAATCAGACAGGTTTGGTTGGAGTTGAACCTGAACCTGAGACTACTACCATGTTAAATGGTGTGTGGTGACCCTCCCACCTTCCTTTGGAATAATGCCCTGAGCGGCTGCTAACAATCCTCGTTTATCTCTTCCTCCACCTCTCTGTCAATTCAGCTTGGAGTGCTTTGGCCCCCTTTCCTTTTCATCCCCTGATTTGGAAAAAATACTAAGGCATACAATGTAGATCTCTTCTGCAAGTTAGAAGCCAAAATAAGCAGTGATGCCAACTGAGGTTTTCTAATTTAACTTTCATCAGATGCCAAAATGCACAAGGGACTGTACAAAGCACCGCATTAACTCCAGTCAACAGCTACAGGGCTGCAGAGGGAGTGCGGAGGCCAGGAAAACGCAGGAAATGTGTGCACCCTCCCATCCCGGCAGCTGAGAGGAGGTTAATACCGAGAACCACCACGGCTCCCTTCTACACAGTGGAAGTGCAGGTTTCTGATGACAGTCCCTTTTTATCAACCTCTGGTTTTTCAAATTAGGAAACAGCAAATGGAGAATTCAGGTGATTTGCCTCAAACTTCCAGTTGGGTGGGGCAGACGCAACCTTGCTTGACCTGGGCAGTGCCCGCTCCCTGTCGTGAGGCACAGGAGAGACCGTGAAGGAATGGGGAAAGCTAAGGGTGGACCATGTTTTCTATATGACTTCATTGGCATGACTGCTGTGTGTGGGCAATGCCACTGGGGGTTTACGCTCCCTGCACCCTCACCTTTCCTTATTGTTAGAGGAGGCAGACTATGCCCGTCCAAGGAATTATTTGGCACTAGTTTTGCTCTTTTTCCAGAGTTCCCCACTAGGTGAAGCAATGCTTGTCAACTCTCAGAAAGACAACCAACACACTCACCCACCACCCTTTAGTCTCTTTCACTGCTCTTTAGAGAAGGGAAAGACAAAGCCCCCTTTGCATGGCCTACAAGGCTTTGTGTGGCCCTTTAGCCTCTCCAGCAGCTCTCCCACTGTCCTCCCCCCACCCCCCACGGGCCCCTTTTCAGTCCCTGAGCTCCGGCCTGCCCTAGAGCTTTTGTACATGCCGTTCTCTCTGCCTGCTTTCCTCTTCTGCTCTCTTCACCTGTGCAAGCCAGCGTCTTTGCCAATACGCCATCTCATTCTGGTACTGCAGTGGCTACTCTTTCTATGCACTCAGTGTGCTGTATTTACTAAACCGTAAATTACTGGGGTATGTGCTTCCTGATTGAGAGGGGCTGTCAGCACATTTTTAAAATAAACTTTTAAAATATGTTTTTGTAGCCGAAACCAGTTTGGCTCAGTAGACCCTTCAGCCTGCGGACTGAAAGGTCCGGGGCTTGATTCCATTCAAGGGCATTTACCTTGGTTGTGGGCACATCCCCAGTAGGGGGTGTGCAAGAGGCAGCTGATCCATGATTCTCTCTCATCAATGTTTCTAACTTTCTATCCCTCTCTCTTCCTCTCTGTAAAAAATAAATAAAATATATTTTAAAAAATAATAAAATATGTTTTGTATTGATTTCAGAGAGAGGAAGGGAGAGGGAGAGAGAGATAGAAACATCAATGATGAGAGGAAATCATTGATCGGCTGCCTCCTGCACATCCCCAACTGGGAATCGAGCGCAAAACCCAGGCAAGTGCCCTGATTGGGAATTGAACCATGATCTCCTGGTTCACAGGTCAACGCTCAACCACTAAAACACACTGGCCAGGCTGTATTTTGAGCCAGGATGTGGAAGATAGTTCTGGATTGTCTTAACTTCTTGCAGGTGAACTCAAATATTCCTCCACACATCCTGATCCCAAAAGGATCTGCTCATGGCCATCCACCCCTCACCTTCCCATTGTACAAGCCCTGGGATTCATCCCTTCAGAGCTGACCAACTGCCAGTGCAAAGGGTTAACAGCCCGGACTCCTGAGTGAGCACCAACCAGACCACTCGGTTCATTCAGCCCACTGGCTGCTGAGGTTCATTCCTTCGTGAGAGGCTCTCCCTGGAGGAGCCCTGTGTACACCGGTAGGAGCTGTGGCTCTGTTGGGTACATTGGGTTTTCTGTCCCCTTCCAGAGCTGGGACCAAAATCCTAAGGGCACTCTCTCCTGTTGTCTCTACCACAGTGCCTGAGCTATACCTCCCGGAGCCACAGACACAGCTAACTCGAATGGCAGCCCTCTTGAGAGGTGCCCAGAGCTTTAATCTGTTTCAATAATATTTTTGTCTTCTCAAACACGGCTTGCTGCTCCGATCTCCAGTCCCACACATGCCCTTTCTTTTTCTTTCTTTCTTTTTTTAACCAAGATTTAATGTACATATATTCTTAACAGGTGGAACATATATTCTAAGGAAGTATAAAGATTCGATAGTATAAAGATTCCATACTGAATAGATGATATTATTTAAGCCAAAAAAGGAGGCATGTACTTCAAGTTTTAGCTACATTGTTTGAAATACAAATAGGCAGATTTTATCACTGAAAAAAATATCAATCATGTTTCTTCATCAGGAACTTCAACTGAAGCTAGAACGTTCTCATACCTTGATTAGAAGGAAAACAAAACAAAACAAAAGCCCAGAAAAAAACACACTATACGTTGATTGGCTGCTGAGACAGCAAGACGTGGTCTTTCTTCACCAGGAGGCACACAGGACAGGGGCACTGTGCCAGGTGGGGACAACATTCTCCCAGGCTCCCCACATTTCTACAAATGCACTTCCTTTCCATCCTTATGGGCTGAGTAGGCTTGCCTCGTACCAATCAGCTTCTGGGACAAGATGAGTCTTATCTGACCAAATGGCCCCCCAAACCTTGCGGCAGTGCCTGGGTCTTGAGTTTTCTGTGGGTTCCTCTCCCATTTTCCCCCTGGCAGATGTTCCTACAAACTCTGCAGAGTCCTGCAGCAGTGGCCAGTCCCATGTTAACATATGTCGTCAATACAACAGGCTCATTTTACTGACGTGGGGAAGGGAGGGCAGGTGTAGGTCTTGGGCGACCGTCCCATGATACATCGCGGGCTGCGGGGAGCCTTGGGGAAGCACTTGAAAAGCTCATTGTTGTACTTCCCACGAGAAGGCAAATTGAACTTCCTTATCAGAAACCTGTACTTGTCAGTCGTTCCATGAATCTCCTTGAAGGCGAAGCACCTTGGCAGAAACACTTTTGCAAAAGCATCAGATCAAAACAAGAACACTCTTAAATGACAACAGGCTTAAATGACAACAGTTAAAGATCTGGTGAGAGTTCACATACACACACAAACTGTAGCAACTGACTGAGTTATCTATTCCAATCTCCGGCAGCTTGACCACACAAACTTCTTTACTCAAAATCCTTTTTCATTTTTTTTTAATCTTTATTGTTCATATTATTACAAATGTTCCTCTTCCCCACCCCTCCCATAGCTCCTTTCTACCTGGTTCCCACCCCACCTCAAGCCCTTACCACTCCTCTCCCCCCCACCCCCCACTGTCCTCATCCATAGGTGTAAGATTTTTGTCCAATTGCTTCCCCCTTTTCAGCAAGCCTTCTGCAACTTCCTCAAGCCCTCTGCAGCTTTCACAGATGGCCCAACTTTGGCTCTATCTTTCCTTTCTTATTTTGAAACAATTATTTTATTTCAGGATAAAATTATTTTTTTCTTTTACCAAAAAATAAACCTTCTTTATATTTTTCCTTATGTCAATGTAAAATACATCACCCAAACCTGTAGAGGACTTTTGCCAGAGTTTATTTGCATTAAACAGATGACACATGCCTAGAACAAGATCTCAGATGTTTCAGAGAATAAATTTTACAGCCTCTTTTGCGAGTTTGAAATTAAGGAAGGGACTGAAACCAAGGTTATTGGATTACAGGATGGCTAACAAGATTATGTACTTTCTCGAGGGTGGTTACCCTTATTCCGAAGGTGTGTTAACCTAGATACACAGAAACAATGGACAGGACTTGCTTAAGGCAAAGATAAACCTTTTAATAAAGAAGTTATGTGCTTGGGGTGGGACTACCCACCATGACCTGCCAGTTTGGAATTTATGACCAGATCAGTGGCCACTTCCCAAAGGGTCTCTTTTCCTCCACAACACACTCCCTTGACAAATTCCACCTGTTTTTTTCATACCTGCTTTTACTGAAAACACATCCTACTTTCTATATACAGGGTGGAGCAAAAGTAGGTTTAGAGTTGCTCATGTAGAAAATAAATAATAATATAAGAATAAACTGTGTTTCATGCACTCACAACTATAAACATACTTTCCCCCCACCCTGTATGGTCTTTTTTTGTGTGTGTGTGTGTGTGTGTGTGTGTGTGTGTGTGTGTGCATCCTTATTATTTTTAGTAGTTTTGTAAAACAAAAAACAAAAAAAACCCCAAAAAACCTTAGCTCTTTTACAAATCCATTTGGCAAGTGAACACTCTGCAGCAGTATGCATTTTAAAAAGACCTTTCTCCTTTAGTGTCCCTGGGCAATGGTTTGGTTAACTCCTGGGCATTTACATTTCTGATAAGATTTAAAACTTTAAGTGATAAAGGAAGAATGTAAACTTTCTCCTAAGTGTTTTGGAGTAATTCTATTTAAAAATGTTCTTTGTGTGGGACTGCAAGGGGCACTTAGTCTGTTTCTGTTTCCCTGTCCATCACCACAACACCCTCCCCTTCTCTCTCCTCACTCTTCCATGGATTCCACCGCTTAGGGTCCCAATCAGCCTGTCGCAGGCAGAGCCTCAGTAGGCCGCCTTAATCCACAGCAGCATGTGTGGATTTAGCTTTATATCTTGTTCTCCCAGCTTGTCTGCAAGCCTTAGCCCCCTCCTGTTCCCGCATACCCTCTCTAACTGCAGTTTCACTCTCTAGCTGGGCTTTGTGATCAGCTGATCTCTCTCCACAGGAGAGGCCGCTGCGCTGCCATGCAATTCCCTTCTTTCCCACAGGGTGTTATGCTCAGTTTCTCAGACCAGCCCATTAAGTCTGCTGGCATTTTCAGGGGATCCCCATACTCAGGTGACAATCTATCTACATCTAACATATTGACCACGTAGACATAGAGGCCAACTCAGGGTCTCCCCCAGGGTGTCTCTCTCCCAAGACCCATTTCTTTGGTCTCCTGGATGACTCAGCAATTGTTAGGTCACAAGTTTCTCAGGGGCTTCCCAGGTGTAATCTGAAACTGGCCCCTATACGTGGAGGTCAAGGAGAGACCAAAGAAAGAGGCAGAACATTCCAGATTGGCAGGCAGCAAGTTTAATAAGCAAGGGAACTTTTCCAGCTATCTTAGGCTTGGGCAGTATGAGTAGTTTCCCCTGCCTGCCTACCAAATTTTAAAAGTTCATATGGAGACCCTAACTGGGTTTAGTCATGTACCCAGGGTGTGTTACTAAATAATAACACCCACTAAAGTCCAGATGGTTTCAACATTCCATTTCTATCTCAAGACTGTATCCTTGGGGCAGCTTCTGTGCATTTATAGAAATTTTCCTTAAGTGTTTATAAGGTTTTGAATGCTGATGAGTGGTTTCAACCTGAAATAATGATATCACCTGTATCATAGAGGGGTTGTGGAAGGACATAAGATAGTTTAGGTAAAAAGCTCAGCCATTCTGGCCCTTTGAATGTTGTCATTTATTGTGAATCCTTTTCATTCATTCATTCATTCATTCATTCAACTCATTCTGAGTAAGCAGCTACTATGTGTCAGGTGCTGGTATCAACATGGGTGAACCATATGAGGGTGAACAGGTTCATTGCCTACCCACAAGGAGTGGCCAGTCCAGCCTCCTGTTTAGTAGACACCGAAGTATAGAGTGTCTCAAAAAATGTATAATAGTACACACACTTTGAATAATTATAAAGGCAGGGTTTATTAAAATACATTTCATTTTCAAAACTAATCTTTCAGCTGTTACAGTGTCCATACATTTTTGGAACACCTTGTATAAGGAATAATCCCCTTCTTAATTCTCTCTCAAAGGTATAGGCTTTCAAGTAAGCAAAATATAATTAACGATTTAGTCATAAAATGTACAACATGGAGATAAATTCACACGTTTAGAGGAAATTTTCTGCTGTATTCATTTGACATGAACTTTGACAAGCCCAAGTTACTGTTAGGCAATATTCTTTTTCTGTAATTAACTATAAATATATTTAGTCACATGTGATATGTATGTTATATGTAGAATGTTATCATGTAGCAGTCTATGTGATAAACATTACAAATATGTAATTAACTTAATTCTTTTTTTATTTATTAAATTATTATCTGTGTACATATTTTAACATTGCCCCCCCCACATACCCTCCCTCCCCAGAGTTTTGTGTCCATTAGTTGTACTTATATGCATGCATACAAGTCCTTCAGTTGATCTCTTATCTCCCCCAGATCTCCCTACTCCCCCCGCTGTAATTTTACAATCTGCTTGTTGCTTTACTGTCTTTATATCTATCTTTTGGTTTGTCAGTTTATAATGTTTTTTAATGTCCATAAATGAGTGAGGCCATGTGGTATTTCTCTTTTATTGACTGGCTTATTTCACTCAGCATGATGTTTTCTAGTTCTATCCAGGTTGCTGCAAATGATGAGAATTCCTTCTTTTTTATGGCAGCATAGTATTCCACTGTGTAGATGTACCATAGTTTTTTGATCCAATCATCTGCTGACGGGCACCTAGGCTGTTTCCAGATTCTAGCTATTGTAGATTGTGCTGCTATGAACATAGGGGTGCATATATCCTTTCTGATTGGTGTTTTTGGTTTCTTGGGATATATTCCTAGGAGTGGGATTACTGGGTCAAATGGGAGTTCCATTTTCAGTTTTTTGAGGAAACTCCACACTGTTCTCCACAGTGGTTGCACCAGTAATTAACTTAATTCTTACAACTATCTTCTAAACTAAACTTTGTTATCCCTGTTTTATTCTGATGCTCAGAGTGTTTGAGAAATTTTCCTTAAGTCACTCAAAAAGCAAGTGCAGGACCAGGATTCAAAGAACTCCACCAGACTCAAAAGCTCATGCTTTTATCAATCACACTATGATGCTTTCTTTTGTTAATTTTCAGCTTGGTTGTGCCAAGGACTGGACAGCTATTCCCTCACCCTTTCCCCACCATTCAAACTCATCACAGCGTGTTGTACTTGCTTGGCAGTCTTTTCCATTAGACTAGCCCAGTGGTCGGCAAACTCATTAGTCTACAGAGCCAAATATCAACAGTACGTCAACTGAAATTTCTTTTGAGAGCCCAAATTTTTAAACTTAAACTTCTTCTAATGCCACGTCTTCAAAATAGACTTGCCCGGGCCATGGTATTTTGTGGAAGAACCACACTCAAGGGGCCAAAGAGCCGCATGTGACTCTCAAGCCGTCGTTTGCCGACCACTGGACTAGGGCATTCTTGAGGGTAGATACAGTCTGTTGTTCACTACTGTACTCCCATTGTGAGAACAAATAAAAATAAGTTTGTTTGTTTTTTTATCACTGCTTAACAAAACTACCCTAAAGATTAGTGGCTTAAACGATCAAATCACAGTTCAGTGGACTGACTGGACTTAGTTGTGTGGTTCCTTCGTGGGGTCACTCATATAGTTGTAGTCAGGTGGTTGCTGGGGCTGGTGTTGTTTGAACACCCGAGATGATTTCTTTATCACGTGGCTGGCGCATGGCCCTTGGGTGGCCGAAACAGTTGACGAGTGGCTGGACATCTATCCCCACGTAATTTTCCCATGTGGCTACCTTGGCTTCTTCACAGCATGAGGAACTTCTTACATAGTGTCTGATTTACCCCGGAGTGAGTATCCCTAGAGATTTGGGTGGAAGCTGCCAGGCTTTTTACGACCTGGGCCTGGAAGTTACTCAGTATCACATCTGCCAGAGTCCGTTGTGAGTCACGGGGCCAGCTGAGAGTCAGCATATGAGGCGGCTACCTCAGGGCATCACTCACTGGGGACCGTCATTGGAGACTAACTCTCACTGAGGGGAGAGGGCAGTCTGTGGAAGGAAAGCTCAGAGGAGGCGCTGTATACATGGGGACTCTCAGAGGAAGAGGAGGAGTTCACCAAGTGAAGAAAAGGGGCGGAAGACAAAGGATGAGGGAGGAAATTGTCTTCCAGGCAGAGGGAACTCGCTGTGCAAAGACTTGAGGATAAGAAGAGGGGTTGAGCCGAGACCGGTTTGGCTCAATGGATAGAGCATCGGCTTGGGGACTGAAGGGACCTGGTTTCAATTCCGGTCAAGGGCATGTACCTTAGTTGCGGGCATATCCCCAGTAGGGGGTGTGCAAGAGGCAGCTGATCGATGACTCTCTCTCATCGATGCTTCTAACTCTCTATCTCTCTCTCTTCCTCTCTGTACAAAATCAATAAAATATATATATAAAAAAAGAAGAAGATGAAAACCTTAAAAAAAAAAAAAAAAGAAGAAGAAGAGGGGTTGAGGGGATGATGAGCATGGTGTGTTCAGGTTCTACCATTTATTGCCGGATAATTTGGATAATATTTAACCTTTCTTCATCTGTAAAATGGAGATCATCAGTTATTATTTAGTAGCATTTAGTAGCATTGTAAAAATTAACTCTGAATTAGTTAATTCATGAAGAGTTCTTTAGAACAATATCTGGTACCTAGGAAACAATAAGTGTTTATGATTGTTAGTATTATACAGGGAAACCTGGGTAGTTAACATGGCTGGAACGTAGGACTCTGGATGGGGAAGCGTAAGACATGAGTGTGAAACAGTAAGCAGGGGCCAGAGCATGACTTTGAAAGTTATGCAGAGGTGTTTGGATTTGGTCCTAGAGTAAAGGAAGAGATGTGGCAGACTTTTAGGAGAAGAGAGTTGACTAGATTTGGGATTTCAGGAAGATCTCTATATCGGAGGTCCCCAGCATGGGGAATAATTGGGAGAGGAGAAAAACTAGAGACAGAGATCGATTAGAAGCTGTTGTGGCCCAAGAGAGGGACACAGTGGCCTGGCCTAAGGTTATGGTAATGCGGATGGAGAGAAGACATGGCACTGCTAAAGGCCACAGGGCTGGTTAGTGACAGAGCAGGGACTGGAGCTGCTGACTAATTACACAGGAATTTCCTGCCAGGAAATTACCTTTTTTTTTTTCACTTGTTTACTTAGGCACAGTTTAATATGTGCTATTTGATGGAGACAGATAAGTAGTTACAAGTAACTGGGCAGGGATGCTTCAGCTGGGAGGTATGGTCTCCCTTTTCATTGCTTATACTGGCAATTGCTAATAACAGGTACACTCCCATAAATCACTGCTCCCAAAAGATACTGAACAAGGTGAGCGATTTTCTTTGAAGGAGAGTTTTTTTGTTGTTGTTGTTGTTTTTGTTTTGTTTAGTTTTCCAGCTCTACTGGAAGGGTCACACCCCATCTATCATACCTGCCTCATTTATTCTCCTTCGGGTCACACTGGGAGTGTTATTTGCCTTTTCTGGTTTATTAGGCATGTAAAACACCAGTAAGATCTGGTTGGTTACTCTGTTGTTGGTGCACCCTTTGTCTTTCAAGATGTGTTTCTCAAACATTCTCTGTAGACACAGGTTGGTCATGGAGACCACAGTTCTGAGAAGGTCTGAGAATATTATAGCTGGGAACAGGGGACTCCAGGCTGCTACCTGGGGGTGTGGGCACTTGAGACATTTGAGGCAAGGGTGGCTGTTGGGACTTTGGGCAAAAAATGAGCTTGGTGGTGGTGTCATCCACTGAAATAGGAGACCGTGAAGGTCTAAGATTATATTCTAAATGAACCCTGACAGGATCCACTCTAATTTCTTCTCTTGTCCTTCAACACCCCGTGCTTGTCCCTAATCCCATATGGGATGAGAGAGTCCTATGTCAATAGAGTCCTACAAGTTCTTCAAGGCTCAGGTCCCACCTCTGCGGGAGCCTCTCTTCACCCTCCCAGCCCTGCGGGTCATGCCCACTCTCACCTCCAACCTTTGAAGAGGAAGAGTAGGCACCATATAACTCAGCACTTACTCACCTGCTGTGTATATTGTTCTCCGAACAGGATGCTACTCTTAGCATCTTCTTTTCTGGAAGTGCTCTGAGTGATGAGTCCTCCTTTGCTCCCCCAACACCTGTCAGAGTTTTTGGGCAACCTCTGTTGATTGACAGATCCAGAAATGTGGAAGGTCTAAGGTTAGCCCTAATTTATAGATTGGGAAGATTAGAAGGAAAGGGTTAAGTCACCTGCCCAAGGTTGTGAAGGTTGGCACTTATCCAGGAACTAAGCAGGAATGGTCCCCAGTTAACCATTTCACATACATTTGTCGTTGATTCTTTCCAACAAGCTTAAGAGATAGGGCCTATTGTCCAAACTTCACTGCTGAGGAAACAGAAGCTTACACTTGGCAAATAACTCCACAGCACGTATGTGCCAAACCCACCCAGAACATCTCCTTTTTAGCACTTCCCACATTACAGCACCTGCCTACCCACTTGTTTCCTCTACTTACACTATTACCTTTTCCAAGATCAAGGGCCATGCTTTTGATTTTCATCTTGGTCGCCCCCCAGGGCCTGGCATAGAACCTGATGCCTAGCTGATGCTCAATAAGTGATTGTTAACTAAGTGTTACATGGATAAAAAGCCAACGATAAAGCTCACTTTGGTTCCAGGCCGCACTGCCTCCCTAGGTTGGCCTGTCCCCTCTCCCAGTGGAATCTCATAGGAGCTCTACTCCTCTCCAAGTGATAGTATCCTTCAGACACCTGTGTGAGGAGAAATCTCACTTCCCAGCTTCTTTGAAAGCCCTGTGGGAGGAGGTTGGAGGCCAGGTGAGCAAACAGGCCTGCTGCCCTGCGGGGTGGAGGGTGGGGGGAGGGAGGCGGGCAGGAAGCCTTCAGACCTGCTGTGCTGGGGAAGGCAGGGAGCCTTCAGAGCTGCTCTCCTGGGCCTCCCCCTTCGAGCTTTCCTCTGTGCAGAGACTTAGTTTCAATCCACAGAGACCCTCGAGAGAGTAATCATCAACTTCAACCTATGGCTTAAAAGCCCAGCCAAGGAATTGAGGTTGGTCCTGGCTCTTCCCCTGGCCAGGTTTTGGCCTTGAGCCCATTATTTAACTTTGTGAAGCCTCAGTTTCCTCCCTGTAAAGTGGGGATACCATCGATGTCCACTTCATGGGGCTGTTGTGAGGATTACCTGAGGAAAGGTGTGCCCCAATAGCGATGGGGCCGCCATTCAGCGCAGTGAATGGCGGCCCCATCGCTATTGGCCGTTGAAAGGCTGGAGATAGGCCCTGGCTGGTTTGGCTCAGTGGATAGAGCATCAACCTGTGGACTCAAGGGTCCCAGGTTCGATTCTGGTCAAGGGCACATACCCGGGTTGTGTGCTCAATCCCCAGTTGGGGTCATGCAGGAGGCAGCCGATCAATGATTTTCTCTCATCATTGATGTTTCTATCTCTCTCTCTCCCTCTCCCTTCCCCTCTGAAATCAATAAAAAAAAAAAATGTTTTAAAAAAGAAAAGAAAGGCTGGAGACAGAGTCATGAAAGAGTATCAATAATACAACATTGGACACTGCAGGGTGCTCCGCCAATCACAATCAAACACCCTGTCTCAGGCCCCTGGTTCCCTCCTCAAAGGACTTGCCCAAAGCAACAACAGGCAAACAGTGAGGGTGCATTTTGCAAGTCTTCCAATTTTTCGTTTCTGGCTTTCTGGTGCAGCATCTCCCCTGTTCCTGTGTGAGGCTCAGGCTCCCAGGTGGACCTCCCTGACAGCTCATGCCAAAGGTCGGCAGTCGCTTATCCAGAGATGGGAGTAAACGTGAACTTGTCTTATAATGTGCCTGAGCTCAGGAACCCCTGCTCACAAAGCTGGGGTGTTTGCAATGCAAATTATCTTATCTCACTCAGAGAAGGGGCAGGGCACATCCCTGGAGTTTGGACTGCATTGCTGCCCTCTGAGGAGTCACAGGCTGCAAAATCGGTGCTTAGTACTCAGGTGTAGGTTGAGTCAATGTGTGCAGGAATGGAAGGCAACCCTCAGAGGACAGCAGGTGTTAAGTGTCTTCTTTGTTGTATTTGATCTAAACTTATTCTTCCAGTTGTCAGTCCCTCCTACTGTGAAACCTGTCCTGCTTTATCTGTCCAAGAGAAATTGCCCTCTTTCTTTTGAATTCCGTTTATCTCCTTCTTTGCACTTAACTCTTTGTGTGGTAATCATGTGCTTATATGTCTGTTTCTCCTATTAAACAGTGAGGTCCTTAAGGACAGAACCTACTGTAACGCCAGAGCCTGGTCCCAGGTGGGATGATTAGTATTGATTGAATGCACAAATGAATGAACCAGATGGCTAACCTGGATGTCTGTTGCTTTACATTACAGTATGGATATACGTGTGCAGAAGTCCCTCCTATCCGTGTTGTTGCTCTCAGCAGTTTCAGTTCCTGCAGTCAACGGCAGTCTGAAAATATTAAATAAAAAATTCCGGAAGTAAACAATTCATCAGCTTTAACTTGTACACTGTTTTGAGTACTGGGCTGAAAACTGGTGCCTTTCCTCTCTCCGTCCCACCCTGGGGGGTGAATCATGCCTTCGTCCAGTGAATGTGCCACCTGCCTCACCCTCTTAGTCACTTAGTTGCCATCTCGGTTATAAAACTGACTGTCTAGGCATCACAGTGATTGTGTTCAAGTCACCCTTATTTTATTTAATAGTGGCCCCAAAGTGCAAGAGCAGTGATGTTGGCAATACGCCAAAGAGAAGCCATAAAATGTTTCCTTTAAGTGAAAAGTTATGTACATATAGGAAAAACATCTCTCTCTCTCTCTCTCTCTCTCTCTCTCTCTCTCTCTCTCTCTCTCTCTCTCCTCTCTCCCTCCATATACATATAAATTTTTTATAGGGTTTGGTACTCTCAGAGAACTCAGGCATCCACTGGGGGTTTTGAAATGAATTCCCCATAAATAAGGCAGAACTACTGTGTGTGTGTGTGTGTGTGTGTGTGTGTGTGTGTGTGTGTGTTTAAATTTGTTTATCTTGACGACTCCCTTCACTCAGGGCTAAATAAGAGATCGGGCATTTCCGGGCGTACCTTAGCCAAGTGCCTTAGGGTAGGGTAGCCTAGACAACCACTCCTTTTGTTTGAGTCCTGATTGAAGCTTCATGACCAGAGGACAGAGTATGTGGGCAGAGGGGCCTTCTGTCCCACATGGTCATGGCATGCCTCCATGGCAGATGGTAACCCAGTGGGACTCGATTTTCCTATGTGTTTATGTGTTAATTCTGTTTTTATGCTTATTCCTTTTGCACACTATCTTAACATCTGGGGGATTATTTTATAACTTAAATCTGTAAAGCAGATTTCTCAACTTCTAGTGAGTTGAAGGAATTTGATAATCTCAGAAAGATATGAAAAATTTCCCCTGAAAAATGTAGAACCATTAATTCATGAACTTTCTGTGGTTAGGAAGTGTAGAAGCCTCCTTTGTATAGAGATCATTGCTCTCACAGTAGGTGCTTTATATAAACCATAGTGCTGAATCCAACTGAGTGAGGATACTTGCCAATAGAAACAATCTTGCAGAAGATGGACAAGTGAAGGAATCTGGTAACATGATCAAGGGCTTATTGGAAGACACCTGAATGTTACCAAATGAAACCAAGCCTTGCATTTCCTGCCGTGCCTGCCTTACTAATACTTGTCTATTTACAAGACTGACTCCTGCTTTGGTGTAGGTCTGGTTTCCACTAAAGTGCCCAGGGTTAATCCATTTAACCTTAACTGCCTTACATTTCTTGCCATTAATGTGTTTATCAGCTTCTTCCTGGGAGGGGAAATGATTGAGATAATGGGTATAAAGCACGTCATGCAGTGCCTGGAATAAGAAGGTGCCCAACAGATGTTAGCTTAACACAGAAAGAGACAAAAGAGCAGATTAGAAGTGGGAAGCTGTTCAGTGGACACAGGGAATATGGGAAAGGGTATGGAATTAGTGGAGTAGGGGAGGGGGCAGGAGGAGATCAGGACTGAGGGCATCCCTTCTGGCTCCTTTTGGACTAGTGTGGCCTTGATTGCTAGAAGTCCTTACTATTTTACAGGTGATCTGGAACCTGAGAAACCAGGTAAAGCCCTTTTCTGATACCAAATAAAGATACAGCCATTTGACAGTTCTGCTCTGCATCTTAGGACGTGTACAAATACAAGAGCATCACCAATCATGAATCATGGAAAATGAGCTGTTGAATGGAGACATTTGCTAAGAGATGCCACCCTGGCCCCAGAGAAATCTGTCAGCTCTTTGCACTTGGGAAAGAGGAATTCTGGGGGGAGCTGCAGCCCCTGCCAACCCTAAATGTCTAAAACGCAGAAGGTGTAAGGCTGAGGGCAGCACCAGCTGCAGATAAGCTCAGCGGGGCGAGGCTGGCAGGGAGGCCATGCCAGGTCCCCAGGAAACATAGGAGAGAGCACAGCCTCTAACGTCCCCGCAAAGTCAGTCACAGGCCAAGGAGCCGAGGCGAGGCAGAGGGATGTGGGGGAGAGTGCCCTGGCTCTGGAGTCAGGGATGGGGCTGTGCGGGCCCTGGCCACTTTCTGGAAATTAACAGTATGCAGGCCACTGAGCTCGCTGAGCTTCAGTTCCTCACCTGTAAAATGAGGATAGCAACTGCTTGGAAGAGTTTCTGTAAATATATATATTTAAAAAATGAGACAAAGAAAGCACAAGTGTTGTGGAAACTGTAAAAACTCTGGATGTGCATTGTCATGAAAAAAAGGTACACTGGCTGTATTGATCTGCAGGATGGCCGTAACAAAATATTATAGGCTGGTGGCTTAACCAACAGAAATTTATATTCTCTCTGTTCTGGAGGCTGGGAGTCTGAGATCAAGGTGTTGGTAAGGTTAGTTTCATTCTGAGACCTGTCTTCTTGACTTGCAGGGGACCACCATCTCACAATGTACTCAGATGACCTCTTAAAAAAAAAAAAAAAAAAAAAAAAAAAAGATTGATTTTTTACAGAGAGGAAGGGCAAGGTATAGAGAACTAGAAACATCGATGAGAGAGAAACATCGACCAGCTGCCTCCTGCACACCCTTCACCGGGGATGTGTCCGCAACCAAGGGACATGCCCTTGACTGGAATTAAACCTGGAACCCTTCAGCCCACAGGCCAATGCTCTATCCACTGAGCCAAACCAGTTAGGGCCAAATGACCTCTTTTTAAAAAACATATTTTTTATTGATTTCAGAGTGGAAGGGAGAGGGAGAGAGAAATAGAAACATCAATGATGAAAGGGAATCATTGATCGGCTGCCTCCTGCAGGGATAGAGCCCAAAACCTGGGCATGTGCCCTGACTGGAAATCGAACCCTGACCTCCTGGTTCATAGGTCAACGCTCAACCACTGAGCCATGCCGGCTGGGCCAGATGACCTCTTTTTGGTGGAGAGAGAGTTCTGGTGTTTCTTCTTATAAGGGCACCAATCCCATACGAGGGCCCCAAACTCATGACCTCACCTGGCTCCGTTTCCCAAAGACCCCTTCCCCAAACCTCATCACATTTGAGAGTTAGGTCTTCAACGTGTACATTTTGAGGGGACACAAATATCCAGTCCATAACACTGGTTAAAAAGAAACCATTGCTTCTTATGAATATTCCAGCATGCATTTTAGTGAGAGAGAGAAAGAGAGAGAGAGAAAAACAAATCTGTGGTAGTAAGCAAATAGGCTTTAAGTAAAACACCAGTGTAGGGAAACGCTTACCCCTAGGCTGACCCTGTTTTTCTCAGCCAGGCCTTTGTTGGTCTCCCACTGCTATGGCTTGTATGCCACCTGTGGGGGCACCCCTTTAAAACAGAGAGCCAGGGAAAACCCGATCTACACTGGCAATACAATACCACGGGATATAGGTTGATTATGGTTACTGTTAGGGTCGCTGAAGGAGGAATGCACAAGGCCAAAGTGGTAAGGGATGATACATTTCTTAGGCCATCTGGATACCAGATGGACTGAGCCCCCCAAATGGCGTCAGCAGGCAGGGACAGGGGAGTCAGAGGACTCTAGACAGCTTTTTCTGGGTGGAGAATTCTCTGGGCAGGTCCAGAGGGGAAGAATAATGGTCTTAGTAAGTGGAATGCGGACTGAGCAAAAGGGAATGTCGGTCATAAAGTGGTCTAAAGGTCAGTTCCCAAGGTAGGGAGCATTGATTCAGATTATTTGATCAGATCTAACAGTTCCCACCTTTTATCCCTCCATGGATACCTTTGAGAATCTGATAAAGCTATGGACATTTCTTCAAGGACAATGCACTCACATTTCTGACAATGGAGAAGGGTTCTCAACGTGAAACCCATCTTTGGATTACTGGTTTGTGTGTGTGTGTGTGTGTGTGTGTGTGTGTGTGTATAACTCAGGTTAGGGGTCCGTGCACTGCAGAAAATAGAGAACATTGGTGGTCCTTGAGAATATCATTGAAGTTTCTTCTATTTTTGTGGGTTGGAGTAATAATACAGGATTTAAAAAATACATGATATAAAAGTGTTTGCGATCTAAGTTGTTATCCTTAAATACTGTATTTTTCTGGCCATAAGACGCACTTTTTTCCCCCCAGAAGTGGGGGGAAAAAGTCCCTGCGTCTTATGGTCCAAATATAGCCTACACATATACTTTAAAAAAAAAGTTTTTTTACTTGCCCGGCTCTGTGTGGTCTCTGTGTGCTTGCCCGGCTCTAAAATGGTTCTAAATGCTGCTGTTTACTTTACAGGGTTGATTACATGTGTTTATGACTGTGATGTTGGGTTTTAATGCACATAAAATATTTTAGGACACTATTTGTTTCAGAATCTTTTTTTCTTCATTTCCCTTCTCTAAAAACTGGTGCGTCTTATGGTCCGGAGCGTCTTATGGTCCGAAAAATACTGTAAGTCATGAAGAGGGAATTAGGGTGATGTAGCAGCTAGATGCCTGCAATACGAGTCTGAAGACCTAGCTTCTAATCTTGACTCCCTAGTTAAGTAGATTTGGGACCTAAGACATGTCCCTTGGTCTTTATGAACTTCAGTCCTTTCATTGGTCAAGCTATTCCCACCTGGAGCTACTATAATATTTATTGATGCTTTCTCAAAGGCCAGAGACACTCTGCTGAGTGTTCCCCTCACCCCCAAATATTATTAACTAGTAGTTCAACACTGCAAACTAGATTTAGAGAGATAGATCTAGAATATAGATACACACACACACACACACACACACACACACACACACACACACTATTGTTATTCTGTGGGAAGAGAGCCATACTTCTTCACAGTGGGAAAATAAAATGCCCATGGGTCTCAATTCAGAAGTTCTTTGTCAGGGGACCTAGGACAAGCCTTGGTATGGGAAACTAGTAGTCATACCAGGAAATATCTGGGGCCCTCACCTTCTGCAAGACGAAGGTGGCATAGTCTCCCACGTTCCTTAAAATAGTCTTTTCTCAATACTCACCTTTGTCAGTGCCTATTTACACTGTTCCCTCCCAAGGTCACACCCATCAGTTTCTTGAAAAGATGTTTCCAGCAGTGGTGGTTTGGGGTAGCATAAGGGAAATAAGGAAATGGCTGGCAGGCGAGTGGCAGGCCCAATAGCACACTGTTCTGCTCTCCACCTGCCCCTGCTGGTGGCAGCCCCAGGGTGTGTCCTGAGTGCCAGCCCACAGTCTTTCCACAGGAGTTTCACTCTGGTTTGGGTCCGTGTTGTCCTTGGAATTAGATAGTTTAATCAGTCTATTTTGTCCACTGGTGCCATTGGCCCATCTCTGGGATGAGGACAAAACCAGACTCAGATGTGGCCTGGGACTGAAAAGCAGCCTGGAGACCCCTCTCATTCCACCCCTGGGTGACACGAGCCCTTTCGACCTGTCAACAATGATATATACTCAGCAATCCAAGGCCAGGCAACACAAAGTGACAATCTGCTGATTTTCCAACCCAGAGAAAAGCAAAGGACATGATGATTTATTGATTTGAATGAAGCCCTTTCATTGATTCAGTTTCATCTGAAACACTACACATGTCAGGCATGTAGTAGGTGTTTGTGTAGGTTTATTGAGAGAATGTATGAATAGGTCTCCTTAGGTTTTTTACATAAAAAAGGGGAGCTGGCAACAAAGTAGACCTCTGATCAATATTTGGTTCTTACACCTGGGCAAGGATAGGTAGGTAAAAGTAGATTTAAAGTTGTTTGCATAAAAAATAATATAATAATTAATAACTGATAATACAAGAATAAACTCTGTTTCGTGTAGTCACAACTCTAAAACTACTTTTGCCTACCATTGTATATTTTAAAACCTCAGGCCATTGGAAAGCCAAATATTTCCCCTTTGCTCAGAGGAGAATTGACTTCATTTATTGACCTTATTATCTTGGTAGGAATGTCTTTTTGTTGTTGTTGGTTTTTGGTTCTACTGTCTCATCAAGATAAGTCAGTTTTCTTCTACGAATCTCAGCTAAGCCAACCACTCTGTGGACAGAGGGAGACCTGGGTATTTGGGGAGCTCATTTATACGAAAACACTTTACTTCACTTTAGAAGTGAAGGTATTGCCAAAACCGGTTTGGCTCCATGGATAGAGCATCGGTTTGTGGACTGAAAGGTCCCAGGTACGATTTCGGTCAAGGTCATGTACATTGGTTGCAGACACATCCCCAGTAGGGGGTGTGCAGGAGGCAGCTGGTCAATGTTTCCATCTCATCTATGTTTCTAACTCTCTATTCCTCTCTATGAAAAATCAATAAAATATATTTTAAAAATAATTTATGGGAAAGAAAAAAGAAAAGAAGTGAAGGTCTTCATGTCTTCCTAAATTGAAACTCTAAAGTGTCCCAATCACTGGGAGTATAAATGTTTTGGTGTTTTGTTTTGTTTTTTTTTGAGAAAATTTTTATAAGAGTTTATTTGAGTTTATATGTTAGGGACCAAGATCTCAAATACTTCCAGAGAAATGTTTCATTTTTCTCATTTTCCTTGCTTGGAGATCATTGTTGTGGGTTGAAGGCATAGGAAGGGATTCCTTGTCCTATAGTGGGAATCTAAATGAATCATCACTGTGAACTATTGTGGAACCCTGCCCGCTGACTTCAAACTTGTGGAAGATGGCACCAGAGAGGACAAACAAAGACAAAATCAAGATGGAAAAAGCTGTAATCAATACTCCTGTGAGCTGAAACTGGTTTTGCTCAGTGGATAGAGCGTCTGTCTGTGGACTAGAGGGTCCCAGGTTCGATTCTGGTCAAGGGCTTGTGTATTGGTTGTGGGCACATCCCCGGTGAAGGGTGTGCAGGAGGCAGCTGGTCGATATTTCTCTCTCATCGATGTTTCTGGCTCTCTGTCCCTCTCTTTTCCTCTCTGTAAAAAATAAATAAAATATATTTAAAAAAAATACTCCTGTGATATTTTTCCCTTCGGCTAAATGGTGACTGACTTATTCTAAACCACCTAGGGACTGACAGCTTTATGTTAATTTATGTTTTAATATCTGATTGTGTCACCAAACTCCTGTTTCAACGTGAGATTATTTCATCCCATCCAACTCAGCCACATTGGTGCAAGTGACTTAACCATGAAATAATGTCTAATTTCATGATTCTTCTGAGAACCAGCGAGAAAGCATTTCTACAGTTCTGTTGGGAAAAGTTGTTGCTTACAACATCTTATGGGATCATCCCATTTTCAATCCTCATCTCACAACTGATCCCAGTAGCCTTGTAAACATCTCAGAAATTTCAACATTGAGGTCTTTATATTTTTGAAACTGCCTCCTGCACTTTATGAGTGGCATCAAAACCATTTGGGCCGAAACCGGTTTGGCTCAGTGGATAGAGCGTTGGTCTGCGGACTGAAAGGTCCCAGGTTCGATTCCGGTCAAGGGCATGTACATTGGTTGCAGGCACATCCCTGATGGGGGGTGTGCAGGAGGCAGCTGGTCGATGTATCTCTCTCATCGATGTTCTAACTCTCTATCCCTCTCCCTTCCTCTCTATGAAAAATCAATAAAATTATATATATATATATATATATATATATATATATATATATACACACACACACACACACACACACACACACACACACACACACCATTTGGTAGTCCACATGGCTTTATTTTGAAAGTATGGACATTGAATTTAAATAAGAATTTAGCTATAAGAGCCCCAGTTGTTTATTGATAACACAGATAACAAAAGGATTTTCTTTCCAATTACATTCAAAGCCTCTAACTGTGGAATCTTCCTTGACTCCTTTCCTTCCTTTGATATCCCACATTTAATTCATTAAGTTCTGTTGGCTCTTTGGAAAGTATTCAGAATCGGGTCACTGTCACTTCCTACTCCCTGCTCCCTCCCCCCTTTCCCCCCTGCCCTGCACCTGCTCCAGGCAACCTTCTTCTCTAGTGGAGGCTCACTGGCCACCCTGCCCACCCTCCTGTTCATTCTCCACACAGGAGTGTGACCCTTCGTTAAAATGTAAGTTGGATCGTGTCATTCCTCATCGCCAGCGGCTTCCTGTTCCCACTCAGAGTGAAAGCCGAAGACCTGACAATGATTCACTAGGCTGGACTCGCTCAGCATCCTCTTCCTTCCCACTTCCTCTCTGACTTCGGACTTTTTCTACTCTCTCCCTTGCACCTTCCTCCCTGTCTCTCAGGTCTCCTTGCTGCCCCAGGAACATGCCAAGCACAGAGCCGGGCACTGCTGCTCTCTCCGCCTGGGGTGCCTTTCCTAGATTTCAGCGAGGCTCCCTCCCTCACTGCCTCCAGGTCTCTGCCTAACTGTCATCTTCTCCCAGAGGCTTCCCTGCCACCCTCCTCCCACCTCTGATTAGCATAATATGTTCACTTCATTATTGTTTTCTTCCTTCCACTGAATGTGGACAGAGGTCATGAGGGCAGAGACTCTGTCCCTTCACTGTGGGATGCCTACCTTTTGGAAGAGTGTGGAGATACCCAGTACATACTCACTGCATGGTTAGTGTCCTGGGCTCAAACCAGGGAGTGAAGTGCGGGCAGGGCAGGAGTGTGGGTAGTCTCAGAGTTCTAAATGTTAACGTAAAAAAACATTGAAACCTGTAAAGAATTTTTGTGAGTTTATTTGAGCCAAACTGTTGACATATACCAGGAAGCAGAACCTCAATGAATTGAGATAATGCTCCGGAGAATGGCAGTTACATTTATATTTATACATTGTGATCAACGGAAAGGGAGTAGGTGGTGGGTTACATGAAATCCATTGGTGATAGGCTAGGCTAGAGAGGCAGGAGAAAGCAAAGCAGTGCGGGGGGAGGGGGAGGATGGGGGGCAGAGAAAGAGGGACTCCCTAGAATTGGATAAAAAGTAAAATGATAGACACATACTTAGGTGGTCCAGGAACAATTAACATGATAATGACGGAATTTGTGGAATCTGACCTGGTGCCCAGCACATTAGGTTGTGGCCCCAAGGGGTCTAGAAAAAGGGAAGTTACAAGTTACCCAGACATTTCAAGGGGTATGTTATTATAGATGCAAGAAGACAGATAGGCTCACCTTGTCAGTGAAGATACCGGCCTAGGATGTAACTACTCACCTTAACTGCATTTAGTTCAAGTTTAATTTCAGACCATCCTTTGTGGTTACTTCAGGTCTCTGAGTTTGCAAGATCGACATGCAGGCTTCCCCTGAGCTTACCAGGTCAGCATGTGGCCCCTTTTGCCCACATAAATATTCAGGTGTCTAACCCACATTTCCAAAATAGCTTCTTATGCCTGGAAAGATTTTGTCAGGCCAGGACCCTCTCATAAAATGGGTCCTTATATGGGACCCTCCGGGAACTGGCTGTGTCATCCTTGTGTTTCCTTAAAATTCTATTCTTAGTGATTAATCTTTTAATATTAAGCATCAACCTATTTAATAGGCACTCCCCCCTACCCCTTAAAAAGCACCAAAGGGTCATTCCTGGTCAGGGCACATACCCAGGTTGTGGGTTCAATCCCCAGTGGGGCAACTGTTTGATTGTTTCTCTCTCACATTGATGTTTCTTTCTCCCTCCATCTCTTCCTTCTACTCTCTCTGAAAAGCAATGGAAAAATATCCTCAGGTGAGGATAAACCCCACCTGACAAAAAAATGTAAAGTATATAGACATTTGGATAACTGGAAGTGGCAAAGGGAAGAGCTAAAAGGCATTTGTGCTGGCTTCCCTGTCTTGATTGTCTTTCGTGTCCAGCCTCCAGGACCTGCCTTCCTGCCGTCAGGGTCTGAAATCCAGGAGCAAGTGAATGGGTATCACTGTATGCTCCATGTGCTCCATGTCTTTCTATTTGATGCTCCTGACAACACTGTGAATGAAATGTGCGGATGAGGAAATAGACTCTGGAGTTGTTAGTAGGATTCAGGCCAGCTCTTTCTAACTCCAAGGTTTTAATCGTTCAAGTTCATTCCAATACAAATCGCCCTGGCTACTAGCGCCCTGTCCTAGGCTGAGCACAGCCAGAAACAGAGAGAGAGAGAGAGAGAGAGAGAGAGAGAGAGAGAGAGAGAGAGAGAGAGAGAGAGGTAGGTCAGGACAGGTCCACTGGGCTCCAGACGCTTGGGTTTCACATCGCAGAACCAGTCTGGGCACTTAATGGGCCTCTAACCCAGCCTTGAGGTTACCCGTGGCACTTCTCTGGTTTCAGCGGGACACTTCAGCTCATAGCTTTCCTCTGAATTGAGCCGCTGAGTATGCGATGAGCACAATCTTAAAGTCAATCCCAGCGAAGGCTGTAGCCACGACATTTTTCTCAGCTTTGATAACAAGAGGCCCCGAGACGGCAGAGCTGGGGGTTGGCCTGGGTGCCGACCGCAGGCTCTGGTTCCCTGCAGACTGCATTCCGGGGCTTCAAGTGTCCTCTCCCGTGCACCACACATGTTTACCCTTTGCACACTCCACCCCTCTCCCTTCGACATGGCCGAGGTGGGAAGACGAAACCAAGGCCACTCCAAGCACAAGCCCCAGAGACTGCTGCTGTGCTGGGCTGGCTCTCCTTAGTGTTTCATGCGACCCCCTGGTGTATGGAGAACCACATGCACTTCAGAGGTGTACTGGTTTTCTAACAAAGGATCGTACACTGGGAGGCTTAAACAATCAGGAGTTTGTTCTCTTAAACAACGGCTCTGGAGGCTGGAGGCCTGAAATGGAGGAGGTGCCTGCAGGGCTGGCTCTCTCCGGAGCTTTGAGGGGGACACTGTCCCTCTCCTCTCCTCTCCCTTGCCTTCTGGTGACTGCCATCCATCCTCGGTTTGTGACAGCACAGCTCCAATCTCTGTCTGTCTCTCCATGGCCTCTTCTCGGTGTCTCTGTCTCCTGTGACTGTGTATCTCTTTGTGTCCTCTTTGTATAAGGACACCGGTCGTTGGGTTTAGGGTAAGGTGACCAGACGTCCCGCTTTTGGCGGGACAGTCCCGATTTTTAACAATGTGTCCCGCCTCCCGCAGCGTTCCAAAATGGGGACTTTTTAAAAACCCCGCGGGACAAATTGTTAAAAATCGGGACGTCTGGTCACCTTAGTTTAGGGCCGCATCGGCTTCGTGCTTCCATGCCCTCCTGCTTCCAAGGGGAGTCTGGGGCTCCACGTTCAATCTGTGTGTGTGTGTGTGTGTGTGTGTGTGTGTGTGTGTGTGTCCCGCCCGCACTTGGTGCTCACATGCCTTTGCAAACTCTGTCCTCTCTGCCTGGAGTGCCCCACCCCGCCTTCCTCACCTCTCTTTCCTCTCCATCTGAAAAACCCTTCCTGATCCTTTAGGCCTCTGACCCAGGGTGAGAGCCACCTGAACGCCATGGGGAGAGCTGACGGTGGCCTTTGTGCCCAGGTGACAGGCTGACTAGTATCTTTCTCATCCTCGTAGTCAACTCCCTGCAATGCTGGGTGCCCAGTTGGCTCGCAAACGCTTCCTGCAGGGGTTAAGCTGCTGAATGGAAAAGCCACAGTGAGCAGGAACCTGGTGGGAAGAGACCTGAGGAAGAAATAAAAGTCCCTCGGGCTTTTCTCCTGTGTCTCAGGTGGCTTTTAAATGAGATTTAATTGAGGTCAGGGAGGGGGTCTTGCTAGTGAAGAAGGGAGGGAGAGAAAGGGGGAGCCCCTGGCCTGAGGTTCTCCAGCCCCGAATACTGAGGTAAAGCTGGTAAAGGACAGTGGGAGAGCTGCCCAAGTCCTGGTTCATTCCTGCAGCCAAGTGTGGCGGGCATTTTGGTGTTGGTTGGTAGGGTCTGTAAGAGGTGTCCGCAGGGACCCAGTTCTCGGGCTCCCAGACTGAGGCTGAGCCGGGCCCGTCCTCCTGGAAAGTGACCCCTTGCTAGCTGGCCTGGCTGCCTAATGGAGGCCGCGGCAGACCCCGCCCAGCCTCTCTTTGAGGAGGAAAACGGCTCCTTATTGTGAGGCTCTCCCTCCTCATTTCATTTCCAATCATGTGAGCGCCTCTTCTGTGTCCTGCAACAATGCCGCCTGTTACTTGAAGCCAGGGGACACTCACAGGAGGATAACTGGAGTTGGTTGGAATTGCACGTGGTTTCCAGGCTCCTTTTATACTCTTTCGTCCGTTGATTTCCAAGGGCCCCAACCTTGTTCTCCAGACCATTTCAGCAGGAGGAGAGACCCAGCAAATGCAGCATTCCATCGATTGTCCCCCTCCCTGTCCCGCTCCGGGGCATCTGAAAATTACTCAGCTGTTCCACCTTGCCAGTCTCCTCCCCACCTCCCAGCCAGCCGGACCCTGAGGGGGTTCTGGGGCAGGGCTGGGCCTAGGCAAGAGGGGCAGGGAGCACAGCAGGACTCACAGTGTAAGGAGGAGCCCATCTCAGGGCTCAGAGCTTCCTTAGATGAGGTGCTCCAGGTGCCTCATCCCAGGCCTGGCTTGGTGCTGGGCTGGTGTGTATTGATAACAGGATGGGAGGAGAAAAAGAGGTTAAAAGGAGGGTAGAAGAGACAGTGCTAAGAGGACAAGGCAGGAAATCCAAAATCAACGGCAAAGTGAAGAATAATGGGTGCCGGGGACCGAGGGCAGTGCTTCAGAACTAGCATCCCCACAAGCTCTCCCACACACACAGCTCTGGACAGGCCACACAGACGTCACCCAGAGAACAAGGAGCAATAGGAAAACAACGCACACCCATCCTTCCTCGGGAGGTGTCCTGGGCTTCTTCTCCTGGGGAGGGGTGGGGGGGAAGGAATACGCAAAGTCATGTTCCTGCTGCTTGTACTCCCTCCTCTGACTTGACGTATTTTTCTTGATGTCACGAACCTCACCCGAGGCATGGTGACTCAGACCCTAGGCTGGGAGAGCCCCGAGAGACCTCTAGACCTGCACCGTCGCATGGGAGCCCCCAGCCACACCGGACTCCTGCGTGTTCACAGTGCGGCTGGCTAGCCCACACAGGCGAGTGCTGTAAATATAGAATGCACACTGGACGTTTGAGGACATGGTTTAAAATGAGAGAATGTAAAAATAGCTCATTAGGATTTAAAACAAAACAAAACAGATTTTATTGATTTTTTTACAGAGAGGAAGGGAGAGGGATAGAGAGCTAGAAACAGCTGCCTCCTCTGCACACCCCCACGGGGGATGTGCCCGCAACCAAGGTACATGCCCTTGACTGGAATCGAACCCGGGACCTTTCAGTCCTCAGACCGACGCTCTATCCATTGAGCCAAACCAGTTTTGGTGCTCGTTAGTGTTTTTAAAAAGATTGATTACATGGTGAAATGATGATGCTTAGGATCTACTGGGTTAAATAAAATATTATTAAAATGAATTCCCCTATTTTTTTATTTTTTATTTTACTTCCGTTAATGTGGCAGCTGGAAAACGTAACATTACAGATGTGGCTCCCATTTGTGGCTCAAATGACCTATCTATCGGACAAGGCTGGTCTAGTTCAACTTCCTCCTTCAAAAGAGGTGGAAACTGAGGTCCAGATAGAAGACCTGATGTGGCAGATGGCACCCATGAAAAAGCAGTTATTTTCCCTTTCCACCCATCTCTCTCTCTCTCCCTCCCCCCCCCTCTCTCTCCCTCTCCCCTCCCCTCCCCTTCCCTCCCCTCCCCTCTTCCCCCTAGGGGTCCGGGAAAGGAGCAGGTGGGCTTACACACCCATGGCTGCAGGCCTCAAGAGAAGTGTTCCATGACAGTGGCTGTGGTTTCTTGGGAGTGACATAAAAATCTAACGAAGGTGGAGGTATTCTCTCCCAAGAAGTCACATTTTGAAAAAGTTGGGGAGCCCTGGATCTCCCCTGGTTAATTACATTTGCACATAACCCAGGCTGGGTTACCAGGTGTGCTGCTGGGCACCTCCATAGCACAGAGGCCTCCCCCACAGGCAGCGGGGTAGAGCTGCGCCTGAGCCCTGACACGGAGTGGGCAGCCACTTAAAGATTGTTTGACAAGTAAACAAAGACAAGTTTCAGTAGGATTGGCTTGATAATGGGAGAGGGGTGGGCAGCCCGAGGGAGGGGAACCAGATACCAGAGGCAAATTCCTTTATTTCATAATTTTATCTGGCATCCCCATTCTCCTCCAGCCGCTCTGTGAGGCTCTGAGAGAGACGTTAGGGAAGCTGAGAGATAGTGATCTCTCCGCCCCGGGGCAGCACTAATGGGTCTCATCTGAGGACACTGCTGACAAGCGGAGTCGCCACCTACCTGTGGACCCGCCAGCTAACTCCGGACGCCCGGTAAGTTTTCCTGGGCCTCTGCCTCGCTTGGGCTGGGGGGCCCTGAGCAAGGGGAAGGCAGGGGTAGGGAGGAGTGGGGTGGGGTGGGGGTGTTGGGGGCACCGCTTTCCTGCTCCTGGCTTCCCATCCTTCCCAGCTCGGGCGAGGAGAGTCTTGGAAAGACAGGGAAGGGCCACTTGGGGGCCAGCTCTCCGTTCTGGTTACTCGAGCTAACACTAAGTTTGTCTCTCTCCCTGTCCCCCACCTCCCACGGGTGGTGGGGCCCAGACATGAAAACAGGTGCCACCACCTGGCTAGCCCTCACCCCCGGGGGGCAGGAGCGCCGGGCGGGGAGCGCGGCTGGCGGTCGGATGGAGGTGGTGGTGGTCGGGACGGGTGCGCAGCCCGCCGGCCCCTCGCGGTGACTCGGCGGCGCCAGGACACCGGCGGCGGCGGGCCGGGGCGGGGCCGGGGCGCCCTCCTCCCCATCTCAAGGGTGACTGTGCCGCTGACGTCAGGCCGCTTTGGGCTCCTTCCCTGGCGCAAGGACTTTATTTTCATAACAGCGTGCAGTGCCATGGAACTGGAATGGGCGTGTCCTTCCCCCCTGACCCTCTCCCGCCCCTTGTCCCTCCGCTCACCTCCTCGCCCGCTCGCTCGCTCCCTCCCTCCCTCCTTCCCCCTTTCCCTCCCTCCGGCGGCGGCCGCCTTTATAACTGCTCGGCGACTCGAGGGCGGGATCGCTGTCGTGGGCTGCCAGCGCCAAGGGGCTCGGAGCCGCCTCGGACGCACGGGAAGCAGCGCCGGTTCACGCGCCGGAGCCCAGGCATCGGGGTAAGGGGGGCGCACGGGGCCCGGAGCGCGCCCCGCCTCCGGATGGAAATCCTGGGGGGGGGGGGGCGGGGAGCGGGGTCGGGAGGGTGGGAGGCGAGAGAGAAAGTCCGTAGCGGGCTGTGAGCAGGAAAGAAGCCCTAGAAAGAAATGCCTCTAGTTTAGCACAGCTCTGATCGTCAGTTGTCTTCCTCTGCGCTCCCCAGGCTGAGATAGCGGCGGGAGCGAAACGCACATCAGGTAGCAGTTTCAGGCGCATTTTACGCACGCGGAGTAGGCGGGATCCCGGCCCGGTTGGGGAGCAGCTATGCATCCAGGAGCAGAAGAAAGAGAAAAGAGGGGGAAAGATCTTGGAGGAAGGGCAGGGACTGGGGCGGAGAGGGGTGGGCAACCGGGAGGGCGGCAGGAGGAGAAAGGTGGTGACAATGGTCACTTTACCCAGTTCCTGAAAAGTTCCCAAGTGCTTTGTCCTTCCGCACCAAGCCCGTGCCCTTCTGCGTGCGGGGAAGTAGGTTCCTAGAAGCCACCCCTCCTCCTGATGTGAGTGCGGGGCCCTCAGCTCCACCGCCTTCCCTCTGCGGCTCAGGAACAGCCCACCTGCACACAAGGAGAAGGGACTGGGGAACGGCCCCAAAGATGCCCCTGAGGCCTCCCTACAGCATCCTCCCCAGCCTGAGGGGAGGACAGGCTATAGCACCCAGCGGGAGGACTGCTCAGGTTCAAGGAATCTGAAGGACTTTACATTCCTGACTTCCCTCCGGGCTGAGTCTGTCCTCCGAGGGTTTGGAAACGCCACACCTGCTGCAGGTTGGGCTGAATCGCCCGAGGCTGAGGGCTCATTACTGAGGGGGAACACTTGAGCCACTTCAGATGCAGAGGGGTAGGGAGGGAAGCCGAGCTCCACTCCAGGCCGGTGCTGGCTGCTATGAGGAGAGGGGAGGAATGGAATGAAGGGGGAGGAAGGGCCAGGAGTTTTACTTGGGAGACGGACGTGCTCCTCCAGGGTTTGGAGAGGTGCGTGCTTTAAGAGCAAATGGGAACGTGCAGAACATTCCCGGGAAATGCTCTCTACTCGAGTCAGGAAGCCTCCTCCCTCCTCCCGATTCTACAGGGCTGTGCAGCTGTGGGAGGCAAGGGCCTGGGCCCTGAGTTCCCCCTAAGGGGTCTCGGGAAGGCCCCAGCTTCTCCCCAGGCTGAGACCCCAAGCCCTGGCAGTTCCCTGTGGAGCCTGCGCCTGCCTTCCTATTTCACTCTATTGGGCACCGAAGATGACGGGGCGTGAAGAAGAATTTTACTTGCGTGGTTTTATTTTTCTCACTCTGGGTGCTGGACTTCAGGCCCTTTGCTATTTAAAAACCCGCAGCTTGAGTTGAGGAAATGGGCAGGAAATGATGTGTTGGTATAACAGGACCTTCAACAACAGTGACTTGAACAGTGGTTTCTCTTGAAGGGTAGAGTTTCTGAGTTGTTTGTTTTTACTTTTATTCCTATTTCTATTGGTTTGTGGTCAGAATATATAGTCTGTACATTTCTTATTTTAGGATTTCAGATTTTTTTGTGTCGTCTAAAATATAGTTGTTTTGTGTGTGTGTGTGTGTGTGTGTGTGTGTGTGTGTATGTGTGTGTGTGTTTTGTAAATGTTCCAAGGCCATTTCCATAGAAGCAATCAAATAGAGCAGAGGTCGATAAACTAGGTCCATAGCCAAACACATCCTTCAGCCCATGTTTGTAAGTAAAGTTTTATTGGAACACAGCCATGCTCATTTGTCTATGCATTATCTATGTCTGCTTCAGCTATAAACGTATGGATGGCAGAGCCTAAATTACTTGTTATCTGGCCCTTTACAGAAAATGTTTGCTGATCTTAGATATAGAGGATCTGAATTATTTGATTAATAATGGAGATCTAATAAGATATAAAGATAGAAAACATTTTGATTAAAGTGTCCACAGAACATATTTACCATATTATTATTCATTTCTTTCTTTTTTAAAATTTAATAAATCTTTATTGTTCAGATTATTACAATTGTTTCTTCTCTCCCCCCACCCATAGCTTCCCTCCACCTAGTTCCCACCCCACGCCCTTACACCCTCCCTCCCGCCACTGTCCTCATCCATAGGTGTACGATTTTTGTCCCATCTCTTCCTGAACCCCCCACACCCTTTTCCCCCTGAGAATTGTCAGTCCAATCCACTTCCATTCTATGCCCCTGATTCTATTATATTCACCAGTTTATTCTGTTCCTCAGATTTTTCAGAGTCTCATGCTCTCCCGACTGAGCTAGCCGGGCACCCGCAGATTTTTAATTCACTTGATTTTTAGATTCACTTGTTGATAGATATGAATTTGTTGTTCATAATTTTTATCTTTACTTTTTTCTTCTTCCTCTTCTTAAAGAATACCTTTCAGCATTTCATACAATACTGGTTTGGTGGTGATGAACTCCTTTAGCTTTTTCTTATCTGTGAAGCTCTTTATATTACCTTCTATTCTGAATGATAACTTTGCTGGGTAGGTTCTTGCTATTCATCACTTTGAATATTTCTTGCCACTCCCATCTGGCCTGCATAGTTTCTGTTGAGAAATCAGCTGACAATTGTATGGGTGCTCCCTTGTAGGTAATTAACTGTTTTTCTCTTGCTGCTTTTAATATTCTCTCTTTGTCTTTTGCCTTTGGCATTTTAATTATGATAGTCTTGGTGTGGTCCTCTTTGGATTCCTTTTGTTTGGGATTCTCTGAACTTCTTGGACTTGTAAGTCTATTTCTTTCACCAGATGGGGGAAGTTTTCTGTCATTATTTCTTCAAATAGATTTTTAGTATCTTGCTCTCTCACTTCTTCTGGCACCCCCATAATTCTGATGTTGGCACGCTTCAAGTTGTCCCAGAGGCTTCTTATACCATCTTCAACTTTTTGGATTCTTTTTTTCTTTTTGCTTTTCTGGTTGAGTGTTTTTTGCTTCTTTGTATTTCAAATCTTTGACTTGATTCTTGTGATCCTTTAGTCTGCTGTTGGGTCTCTGTATAATATTTTTTTATTTCATTCAGTGTATGTTGAATTTCTAGTTGGTCCTTTCTCATATCCTTGAGGGTCACGTTAAATTTATCGGCTTTTTCCAAGAAATTCTTGAAAAACCTTATAACTGTGGTTTTGAACTCTATATCCAGTTGTTTGTTTTCCTCCATTTCTTTAGTTTGTGATCTGTTTCTTTGTCTCCCTATTTTTGCTGCTTCCCTGAGTTGGTAGGGTGGCTTTGTCTGAGGCCACCCAACAGGAGCTACAGAGAGAACTACAGTTTTCTCCTCTTTGGTTGGGTTTGGAGGTTTTGGAACTGTCTGACCACAGCTGCAGTTTGTTAGGTTAAGCTTCGATAGGGCAGGGCATTTATATGCAAAAGCCACTGCGTGGAGCTTGGGTGGGTTTGTAGATTGTGCGGGGTGAGGTCTCAGGGCGCCACTAGGCTAGGGTGTGGCAAACAGCGATGGCTTCCAGTCAGCCATCTTTGTGTTTCTGCATTTCCAAGTCCCTGCTTCCTGCGCCCCAGTGCAGTAAACAATGATTGCTGGGTGCACCTCTGCAAAAAAGTCACCCTCACTTCCAGACCCGATGGCAGACAGTCCAGCTTCTCCCCGTAGGAATTTGAGTCCCCAGTGTCTCCCCAGAAACTGGAGTTGAGAGTAATCTGGAGCTTGTCTCCCTTCAGGTTGAAGAAAGCAACACACCCAGACACCAGCTGCCAGCCTGATTCATGTGCCTCTGTACCTCAGCTTTTCAGCACTTGTGCACGTCTCAATGCTCTTTTCTCTTTCCATCTAGTTGTAGAACTTCCACTCAGCCAGCTTTCCCATGGTTCTGGGTGATAGTCTTTTAGTTGTAGTTTTGAAATTATTGTGCGAGGCAGCAGTTTAGGTGTTTATCTATGCCGCCATCTTGGTTTCTCTTCATTTTTTCTTTTTAATCTGCTGAGGACTGATAAAATATTAAGGTCTCCAATAATGGTAGTATTTCCTTTGATTTCTTGTGTTTCTGGTAGTTTTGTTTCATGTGTTTTAGTGCTATGTTATTCAGTGCATACACATTCATGATAATTTTATCTTCAATGTGCAGTCTCCTGATTATTATAATATAATACCTTTTTGCCTACACTTTGCATGATATTAATACCTCAACTCTTTCTTAATTGTCTTACCTTGAGCAAGCTATTTAACTTTGTACCTGATACATAATACCTGCTAAGTAAACGTTATCCTATATAATAAAAGGCTAATATGCAAATTGTCCCCTCAGGAGTTGACTGGGAGTTTGACCGCTCACTATGATATGCGCTGACTACCAAAGGGCGGCATGGAAGGAAGTAAGGCCCCAGCCAGCAGTTAGCAGCCGTGGGTAGGAAGGCCCCGGCTGGCATTGGGGAGGCCCCCAATCTGCTGATTGCCGGACAGGTCTAGGGACCCTATTAGTGCACGAATTCCAAGCACCAGGCCTCTAGTATATTATAATTGTGCTTTTTTTTTTTTTTGCATTCATTTTTATTTTTTCCTTCCTTTGGCTTTCAACTTTTAAGATCCTGTTGTTTTAGGTAAGGTTCTTATAGGTATAGAATAGTTTAATTTAGTTTTTGTTTTTCTTTAAAATAAAAAATGTTAGCATTTACATTTATTGTAATAATAGTTGTTTGCTATTGTCATCTAATTTTTGGCCATGTGTTCTGTTTTCTCCATCTTTTCTACATTAGATAGTCTATATTGTATTTTTACATCTACTCAGCCACTCAATGGATGGTAGTGCCATTCTCAGAGCTTAGAAATACAGGCTTGCAAGGAAAGACGACAAATTTAATTTGGGGCTTGCTGGATCAAACATTAATATGTTGCCATTATATATTGAAATAGAATATTTTAAAACTGGTCATTGAGAGCTTTGAGAGGTTATACCAGTAGAGGACTTCACTTTATCTAACCACCCTTTTTTTTGGAAGTTTCATTTCATTAAAAAAAAATAAAAATTCTTTTTTACTTATTTCAGAGAAGATGGGAGAAGAGATAGAAAGATCAATGATGAGAATCATTGATTGGCTGCCTCCTGCACATCCCCTACTGGGGATTGAGCCCACAACCCAGTTATGTGCCCTTGACCTGAATTGAACCCAGGACCTTCAGTCTGCAGGCTGATGCTCTATGCATTGAGCCAAACCAGCTAGGGCTGGGAGTTTCATTTCTTAAAATTCTGGGTCTAAAAGATTTGAAAGTTTCACTCAAGTTCTTAAGTTTAAAAAAAAATAATGTTCAGTATTTTTATTTTCCATTCCAGTAATTTATTTTATATTAATCTAAAGTTTATATGGTTTGTTTAGACTAGAGGCAGATAATACCCCCAGGAACTACCTGAAAGTAAATAAATTGGGATGAACATCGTTGTTACACTTGTTTAGCTCTGCCCATGGAAGTAGAATCATTTATTTTCTCTGCAGTAACTGCATAGAAACTCAATTCAGGGATGTTATTCATGAGCTGTTGCCATGACGTATCACTTTTATGTCATCAGAATAGGGACAGCTACTCAGAACAAGGGGGTCTGGAGATTTCCTTAGAGACACTTTCCAATTATAGCTAATCCTTCATCCAGGGCAGAGAAATTTCTGAGAGACTCCACCCTTATCTTAGAATGTAGCCTAGATAAAAATACAAGGATCAGCACCTATTCATCTTAAAAATTTGTCCTCCCCATTGCTCAAACTTGCTAATAAATAACTTGCTTTGAGTAAATACTCAGCGGGCAGTCTTATTCCAAACATTTGCTCAGCAGCCACTGTGCAGAGCACACAGGGAAGGGGTACCAACAAACAGAAGGTTTGCTATTTCCTTAATCCTTATGACGCCTGTTATCTGATAGGCGAGTCTACCTGATGTTAAAGTGTAATATGTAACATATATATGGAAAACCTTCAGTGCCAAGAAGTAGTTACTTATAAAAACTATGAAGAGACCTACAAATTTAAAATGAGATGGGACTAACGATTTAAAAAAACCAAAAAACCGCCAAATCTGGTTTGGCTCAGTGGATAGAGCAGCGTTTTTCAACCGCTGTTCCACGGCACACTAGTGTGCCGCGAGATGTTGCCTGGTGTGCCGTAGGTGCGGACAAGACAAGAATTTTATAATTTTTCACTATTTTGTTTACTTAATATTTCATAATAAAGTAATTATAAAATACTTTCTTTGTGTTTATTTGATTCCTATTCAAGAGAATTACTTTATATATAGTCAATATAGGCACAGAGTTAAACTTTTTAACATTTTCTAATGGTGGTGTGCCTCGTGATTTTTTTCATGAAACAAGTGTGCCTTTGCCCAAAAAAGGTTGAAAAACACTGGGATAGAGCATTGGCCTGCGGACTGAAGGGTCCCAGGTTCCATTCCGGTCAAGGGCATGTACCTTGGTTGCGGGCACATCCCTAGTAGGGGGTGTGCAGGAGGCAGCTGGTCGATGTTTCTCTCTCATCAATGTTTCTAGCTCTCTATCCCTCTCCCTTCCTCTCTGTAAAAAAAAAAAAAAAAAAAAAAAAAAATCAATAAAATATATTTTTAAAAAAATCCTTAAGATTTGGGCCAAGTTTCGGAGAAATATGGCAAATGGATTGTGACTAGGAGGGGCAAGGTCTTTCTGGTTAAAAGAATAACGCGTGTGGGGAGGCAAAGAGGGTGACGTTCTCCAAGAAGATCTTAGATGAGCCCCAGTTTCCTACAAGATAGAAAAATACTCTTGGAAGCCTTGCTTGCCTTGCACAGAGGGGCAGAGAGGAGCTGGAAAAGCAGAGGAGGTGGCTGGGAGGACCAGCGAGAAAAAAAGCCTTGAAGCTCAAATGGAGGCTGAATCTAGTATAACAGACAAAAAGGAGATAATGTGCTTTTTAACCGCTAAATCCACGGATCTCTTCCAGGCCTTCTTTTCTTTGCTCCCCTTGAATTATTTAACTCCATTGACCCTTCATTTTTTTGGAAACTGTTCCTTGGCTTCTGGGAAACCACCTGGGCTTATTCCTTTTTCTAACTTCCAATAATTTCTTTTTCTTTTTTTAAAAATATATTTTAAAAAATATATTTTATTGATTTTTTACAAAGAGGAAGGGAGAGGGATAGAGAGCTGGAAACATCGATGAGAGAGAAACATCGACCAGCTGTCTCCTGCACACCCCCTACCAGGGATGTGCTCGCAACCAATGTATCATGCCCTTGACCAGAATCGAACCTGGGACCTTTCAGTCCACAGACCGATGACACTCTATCCACCAAGCCAAACCGGTTTCGACTAATAATTTCTTTTTTTTCTTTCTTTTTTTTTTTTTTTACATCCTTTGCCGACTACTGCTTAGATGAGATGGTGTGTCCATGGTTTGGTCCTCTGCCCTCTCCCTCACCCTATATGTGCATCCTGTGTAATCCGGTCTCCTCTCAATGCTTCAGATGCCTCTTAATGGGCCCAGTCTGTGTGTATAGCCCAAACTTCTCCTGAACCTCAGACCCACATGTCCACGTGCAGAGGGGTCAGCTCAACCTGGTGTTGAGTCTGGCCTTTTCAGAGCCATGTGATCTTGGGCAAGTAATTTAACTTTTCTGTGCCTCATTTTCCTCAACTGTAAAAAGGGGACATAGTAATAGAGTGATGTTAGGGATTACATGAGGCCATGTGTGGCCCAGAGTAAACTCTCGGGATAACTTTGTGTTTGTTCTTTCTGGATTCCTCCAACTGCATGTCCCATAGTCATCTTAGATTCAACAAAGCTAGACGTGGCATCTCCTCTCAGAAGCTTGTATTTCTAAGGTCCATTCAGTTGCTTAAACTAGAAATCTGGGAATTAACCTGGATTCCTTTATTCCCCAAATCCTGTCTCTTCTACTTTCTCTCGAATCTCTCGCCATTTCCTGCCCATCTTTCATGCCTCAGCTCCTTGGTTTCCTTGCTAACGCTTTTAAAAAAAAATCCCATTAGGTAGACTGGGCCACTGTTTTCCATGTCCCCTCAGCATTCCCTGCACGCTCAGAAACTCCTTGTTTGTATGTCTGTGTGACTCTAATGGTCTTCCCAAGGGCAGCAGCCACACATATCACCTGAGTGACTTGTACATTGGACACAGTACCTGACATGAGTAGGCACTTAAATGTCTGTTGATTGACAGGAAGATTGACTTAATGTAAGACTGTTTGCTTTGGAGACTTCCCAGAGATGTTTTAAATGGAGAGAGGCTGGAGTTTGGGAGAAAAGCTTCTGAGGTCATAACTGACTTAGAGATGAAATAGATTAAATTATGATTAAACTCATAGAGGCATATTCTTCCTAACTATGTGACATGGGGTATGTAACTTCATCTAAGACACAGTCTTCTCACCTACAAAATGAGTTGTGGGAATGTTAGATGAGATAATAGTTATAAGACATGTACATGAGAGAATACATATAAAACATACAAATGCTAAGCCTTGTGCCTGGCTCACAAGAGGATTCAGCATGTGGTGGTAGTCACCCTTCTTTTTCCTGTAGTTCTGGATAATGTCCACTTTATATTTTAGTTGTATTTTTTGAAATGGTTGTGTGAGGCTGCATAGGTTGTTACCTATGCTGCCATCTTGGTTTCTCTCTCATCGATCAGTCACCCTTCTTTTTATTCATCATTATATTGTGACTATTGTTATTACTATGGATTGAATGTGGCAATTCAAGGGCAGAGAGGAAATTAAAATGATAGAAAAATCACAAATTTGCCTGTGATGGCTCAGCTTCAACAAACACAGAAGTTGTTGATGTCATTTTCCCCAGGCAGTTCTCAGAGGAAGGTTCTGTCCTTTTCATGTTCAGATGATGGATGAGATAAATAGATGAATCTCCTCAGGAGGAAGATGAGATCAGCTGTGGGGAAGTTTCAGGGCCACAGCTAATTCATGCTCAGATACTCCATCAAATGCTGCCATTTGCCCTTGCACACCAGGCAATGACACTCGTTGGTCACTGCTATGTGGAGGGTCAGCCCTGCTCCAGGACCCTGTGGCTTTGCCCTGCAGGTGGGCATCCCCCTTTTCCTGCACTCAGACCCGTCAGCCTCGCCTCCAGCCCTGGTTTGGGTCTGAGTTAGGAGTTTGTGGCACATATTCTTTTAATGACCGGGCATGGGGCAAGGAGGAGGATGAGAGGGAGGGAGAAAGAGGCTTGGAAATTGTCTACAAGGAGCTCCCCAGAGGGATGAGCAGTGGAGCTGGACATGAGCAGACCACCTGGCTCAGCACCCGCCCTCATTTTATAGAGGGGATGGAGGTTCCGGGACATTGTAAAGGGGCAGAGTAAAGGGAGGGTTTAGAATTGGGCTCAGTAAGTGCCTCTCCTCGCTGCCTGCCTTTCCTCCTCCAGTTGAACTCTCCCTCCCCGCCCTCATTTTTCTTTATTTCTTAACCTTTGGGTCAATGGCCTGACTCATTCCAGAAGGGTGAAGGCATTGCTAAGTGATTTCAGGGTCTCAGCTGTGGGTGTCGCTGGGTTGTTGGCCAGCAGGTAGTTAACACAGTTAGCCGCTGTCATAAGCGAAAGGGGGTCTCACCCTTATGACTCAGAGTCATTTCTCATTTCCCAGGCCTCTGAAACCTCACCGTCCTCCTTCGAAGCTCAGGGTTTAGTCATCAGGAAATTGGGTGGGAACGCATGACTGATTCCAGTAAATTCCTCTCTGCTTGCTGGGAAAGCTTCAGGATTCACGGTCTCCTAGGAGACACCTGGAATCCCTTAGGAGCAGGGTTTCAGACACGGCCCAGAGCTCCTCACTTCAGTCCTAAGTGTGACTTTAGACTGCCTGTGTGAGAGGGAGGATGGGAGCCAAGTGGTGGGGGTTGGATTAATGACAGCAGACAGGGGCTTGCGAGGTACAGCCCACCCCACCTTGTCTCATGAACAACCCCTTTTCCGTGGACTCCACTTCTCCTAACCATGCGCTTGCTCACCCATCCTGGTAGGGCCCTTACCATCGTCAGTTACTAGACCGGAGGCTGGGGAGAGATGTTTAATAACCAAAGCTCCAAGGGACCTGATTGTCCAGCGGGAGATGCAGACTTCTCAGCAGGCATGGCAGGGCTGCGTGCCAGGCGCTGTGGTAGGAAACACGGAGGCTCCCTGAGAATTCAAAGGGTGCATGTCTCAGTAGGCATGGGCATCAAGGGAAGCACCTGGTAGAAGGGGCCTCTAAGTCAAATGAAGGGGAGGGGAAGCAGGAGAATGCCCCATCCGATGGGACCGCAGGATTGAAGGGAGATAGAGGGCTGGTTTGGAGGAGAGACAAGAAGCTCGCATAGTGAGGATATGGAGGAGGATGTGGGGACAAGGCATGAGGCTGGAGAGGCAGGCAGGGCTGAGCCTTCCACCAGCTGTGCAGGCTATGGCTCTTTCCCTGGCCACAAAGAGTGGCTTAAAGCGGGCAAGTCTGCAGACAGAGGCTGGCTTCTGAGTGGTCCAGGTGGAGATGTTGGTGGGTGACATAGTCAAGAGACAGTGAAGAGGTGGAAGGTCCAGGATGTGGGTGATGGGTCTGTTCATGTGGAATAGAGGTTCCTGTGGCCATTTCCCAACTCAGTGGTATGATCTTCACTTGGCTTTTAGTGTCACTGCCTTGGGGTCACAAATGGGGCTGTTGTAGGAGGTGGGAACACACCAGGTGTCTGATCGGTGGGGCCAGATTGGACCTGGGTTCAGTAACCTTGGAACTTAGGTTCTGGCTAGGAAAGAATTCAGAGCCAAGACCCAAACTGTAAGAGAACATTTATTTATAAAATCACAGAGGCAGAAAAATTAATTCTTGGAAGAAATGAGCTTAGGGAACAAGTTCTGGAGACAAAAGGATGACCCTTGGAGCGTGGGAGTAAGGAAGCCAGTGATAATACGCCTGGAGGTGGGGGGTGGGGAGTGGAGAGAAAGGGAAAGGCTCAGACATGCTCCCAGAGGGAGAGCCCTCTGGGTCCTCCACCCTAAGGTTTTAAGGCTTTAAGGGTGGAGAGTTTAGGGTATGTCCCAGGGGTAAAATCTCAATAGAATACTCAACAACTTTCCATAGCGGTGTCCTTTCAGGGCTGTGGTCTCCACTGATTGTTTGGTCAGCGCCAGAGCAGGGGGCCATTGTCCCATGCAGCTGGTCCTGAGGTCAGGCATGGGGTCACTAGTCTGGTTTTGCTGCTTTTCTGCACCTGGAGCTACAATACAATTGAGGCCTAAATGTTATCTCTAGGGAGGAAAGGTCAGGGGCTCCATACCTCATCACCAGCCGATATGCTAGGGGAGAAAAGTCAACCCGGGGGCGAGGTCCCACCTTACATTTGTCCTTTCCTAGGCACCCAGGACTTTCCTCCCTGGTGACCTTCTGTACCCGGCCCATTGTCCTTGCTCTGCTCATGTTTGTCTAGCCAGGGAGACCCTGGGATGCCTCCTGCCACACCTACTCTGTAAATTCAGGATCTCCCTTCCTGCCCTGCCTTTTTTTTTTTTTTTTTTTTTTTTAAATATATTTTTATTGATTTTTTTTTTTACAGAGAGAAAGAGAGAGGGAGAGAGAATTAGAAACATCGATCAGAGAGAATCATCGATCAGCTGCCTCTTGCACACCCCCTACTGGGGGTGTGCCCAAAACCAAGGTACATGCTCTTGACCGGAATTGAACCTGGGACCTTTCAGTCCGCAGGCCAAGGATGCTCTATCCACTGATCCAAGCCGGTTTCGGTGTGCCCTGCCTTCTTCAGTAGAGGATGCACAGCCAGGGTGCAAATAGTCATTTCTTTCCTGTGTGGGAATTGTGAGGGTGTGTGTAACTCTGAACTGCTGGGGCAACTCATAAGGGTAGGCTGAGCTCTCAGTGGTTTAACCCATACTCAAAGCCTAAAGCAGCACCCCGTACTGATGCTGTCACCCCATTTCTAACTGGAGGGTCCCTACTAGCTTTGAAGTTCTTAACCAGACAAGTGGGCTCTACAGTGTTGTGTTAAGATGTGCAACATTGCCAAAACCGGATTGGCTCAGTGGATAGAGCATTGGCCTGCGGACTGAAAGGTCCCAGGTTCGATTCCGGTCAAGGGCATGTACCTTGGTTGCGGGCACATCCCCAGTAGGAGGTGTGCAAGAGGCAGCTGATCCATGATTCTCTCACATCGATGTTTCTAACTGTCTATCCCTCTCTCTTCCTCTCTGTAAAAAATCAATCAATCAATCAATCAATCAGTAAATAAAAAACCTCATAAAGAAAAAAAAAAAAGATGTGCGACATTGAAGTTGGAATTCGGGTTTGAGTCCTGGACCTTACACTTACTGGCTGTGTGACTTGGGCGAGTCAGCTAACAGAGTGGGCCTCGGTTGCTGCACTCATGGGACAGGGATAATAATGACGTGAGCTGTATCATAGGGTGGTTGTGAGGGTTCAATGAGTCAAGTGTATAAAACTGGGTGTGAATGAGTCATGAGACCCTCCAAAGCAGTCCAAGAGCCAATTACCATTGGCTTCCTTACTCCCAAGCTCCACCCCCAGGTGGTCTTTGTTGGAGCGAGTCCATGCTTGGTCTCTCTGCCCTTCTTGTCTCTCTGCCCTTCGCTTTGGTTACAAACGACGCCCACATCACTGTTGGACTCCTTACGTTTTCTCTTTCTTGCTCCAGCTCTTATGTTCTTCTCCAGGGCGATTGCTTGAGCTCCTGGCAGTTGATATTCCCCAATGCCGATTCCTTCCCCATTTCTTCTCACCCCCTGCTTTCCACAGTTCCCCAGAACCTGTCCTCTCCCAGCCAGCTTCCGGGCTCTTTCCCTCATCTGGCCTCTCCAGGGGCAGTAGGGTACCTCCTCAGTACAGGCTAGTTGATAATGCGTCTGGCGAGCTTTCTCTCCCTCTGACTCAATTGAAACATAGAACATTTTAGACCTGTTGTGTAATATCTGTCATGCTGGGGAAGGGGTGGAGAGGTCAATTAAGAAGGATATTAGTTCAAAAAATTAGTCACTCCTGCCCAGCTGGTGTGTGTGCCTCAGTTGTTGAGCGTCAGGCCATGAACCAAGAGGTCAGGGTTCAATTCCCGGTCAGGGCTCATGGCCAGGTTGTGGGCTTGATCCCTACTAGGGAGGAGGGAGCCAATCCATGTTTCTCTCTCATTGATGTTTCTATCTCTCTCTCTCTCTCCCTTCCTCTCTCTAAAATGAATAATATAATTTAAAAAATTAGCCACTCAGATAAAATATTTACTAAAAGCTTTTTAAAAAAGATATTTTTGAGAGAATTGGGAAACACAAGTAGAAACCCTAAGTAGATATTTGATACTAAAAGTTTGTTTTTGCCCTAACTGGTTTGGCTGAGTGGATAGAGCGTCGGCCTGGGGACTGAAGGGTCCTGGGTTTGATTTTGGTCAAGGGCATATGCCCGGGTTTTGGGCTTGATTCCCAGTAGGGTGAGGCAGTCGATCTATGATTCTCATTATTGATGTTTCTCTCTCTCCCTCTCCTGTCCTCTCTGAAATCAATACAAATATATTTTAAAAACTGATTGTTAATTTTTAAGTGTGGCTAAGTTAAAAAGAAGTTTTTGTCATACATATGTATGCATGTATTTATTGATAAAAGGATCTGATGTCTTGGATTTGCTTAAAAGTAATTAAAGAGTGAGTGAGGTGGGGATGTAGATTATTGAAGCAAGATTGACAATACATTGATATGTTCTGAAACTATGTGATGAGCCTATGGCCTCCATTACACTATTTGTTTTTTAATATGCTTGAAAATGTAATAAAAACTCAAATACCCGTATTTTCCGGCATATAAGACGACTTTTGAAACGAAAAAAAGTCAACCGAAAATCGGGGGCAAAAGACCAAAATTGCACAAAAATTACCTGCAGATCTCGACGGCAAAGTAAGTTTTTTCTTTGAAGTGGGGGGTAGTCTTATACAGCAAATATAGGCCTAAACCTAGTATGTTTTAACTGTAAAAATTAGGGGGTCATCTTATACGCCAGAAAATACGGTATTAAAAAACACACCACTGTTTTAAAGGCAGTTCAGGGACTGTTTCTCATCTTTCTGGCATGGTTGGGGAGGGAGGTGGAGGTGAAATTGGAGAAACTGGTTTTCTCACACTCCACACCCACTGCCCATTGCTCTTGTCGGACCCCGGTCTGTGGGTGTCAGGAGGCTCTGAGACACCTCCTCCTCCTGCACTGCTGTCCCAGAGCGAGGGACCTCAAGGCCCAGTTGGGGGCAGGAGGTCTCTGCCTTATGGGTCCTGTCCAGCGCCACACTATCCTCTATGCAAAACCCTATCAGTCTCTGTCAAGATTTGGAGTCCACAGGCTCAAAGTCCTGCATAATTAATTATCAGGTAGTATGATAATAACTACTTGTCAACAAGCAGCACTACTTTGGGGGGCAAGGAAGGAGCAGAGGGAAGGGCAGGGAGGGTGAGAGAAGCACCTTTGCAGCCAGACACCGCCCTGATGATTAATCTGAGAGGGAGTGAGGAGGAGAGGTGAAGTGAGCGAAGACGAAATGCACAGGGCCTGCCTGGGTCCCTTCCCTTGTTGGTGCTGCCCTCGCATTGGACAGGGTTCCTCCTCTTCCGCAACTATGGCACCCTCCACACCTCCCTTCCCCATAGCACCCCGGAGTGGACATTTGTAGGCAGAGCATATCAGGCTTTGGGTACTGGCATTTCAGGGCTTGCCTGTATCTGAAGTTCATCTGCCTTGCTTTTCCCCTGTTTCTCCTTCTACCCCCCGGAGAGGTGGAACCTAGCCCGAGCTTTGCTCTGTGCTCTGCCTATGGGAGGAGCGCAGTTCCCGTGGGGTAGAGTGCAGGTGACAGACCCATGGTAAGAGAAGGCCCAGGGATGCCTGGGCAGTAGTGGCAAATTATGTCTGTCTGTTTCTTCTGCTTTGGCAGAGAACATGTCTGTTTTCCCCTTTCCCACTGAGTATCTAGACTAGTGATTGCCAGAGTGGCATTCAATAGATATTGGCTGAGCCTGGCTGGCGTGGCTCAGTGGTTGAGCACTGACCTATGAACCAGGAGGTCACGGTTCGATTCCGGTCAGGGCACGTGTCTGGGTTGTGGGCTCCATCCCCAGTGTGGGGCGTGCAGGAGGCAGCCGATCAATGATTCTCTCTCATTATTGATGTTTCTCTCTTTCTCCCTCTCCCTTCCTCTCTCTTTAAAATCAATAAAAATATATTAAAAATATTGGTTGAATGAATGATTATATAATACAAAGTTAAATTTGGAGGGCCAGTTTTACAAGAAGTTAGGAAGATAGATTTAAACTAGAAATGATTTGTTATTTATATTATGATGACATACCACTAATATAATATTTTAATATATACACAATATTCATTCATATATGAATGTATGTGTTATACTGCGTATATAATCAAGAGTTCATAACCTGGATGGAATTGGAGAACATTATGCTGAGTGAAATAAGCCAGTCAATGAAAGAAAAACACCACATGATCTTACTCATTTGTGGATAATAAAGAACATTATAAACTGATGAACAAAAAGATAGATACAGAGACAGTAAAGCAACAAACAGACTGTCAAATTACAGCAGGAAGGTTAGGGAGAGGTGGGAGAGATAAGAGATCAACCTAAGGACTTTTATGTGTGCATAAAAGCATAACCAATGAACGCAAAACTTGGGGGGGGGGTAGGGCATATATGGGAGTGGGGGGCGCAATGGTAAGATATGTACACATATAATACTTTAATAAAAAATGATAAAACAAACAAAAAAAGAGTTCATTATGATAGGGAAGACTCCTTCATTACTTTTTGGAATTAGTAGAGCCATCCTTACAAATGCTAAGGAGGGGAAAACACCTACTATGTGATAGCAGAGTTTAAGAAGAGAATCCAGTGGCTTCTGAAATCTAGAGAAATCTACAATTTAGGTAACTCCTTTTATCCATGTTGAATGGGTTGTTCACAAATAATGTCTGAGACAGGTATTCCCATATTCACAGATTCCTAAGAAAACACTAGGCAAAAGCATCAGGAATATTGGAAGTTATTTGTGACATATTTTTAAAAAAATATATTTTATTGATTTTGTACAGAGAGGAAGGGAGAGAGATAGAGAGTTAGAAACATCGATGAGAGAGTGTCATCGATCAGCTGCCTCTTGCACACCTCCTACTGGGGATATGCCCGCAACCAAGGTACATGTCCTTGACCAGAATCGAACCCGGGACCTTTCAGTCCCCAAGCCGACTCTTTATCCACTGAGCCAAACCGGTTTTGGCTGTGACATATTTTTTGAACTGAGACTCTGAAACCTCTCTACAGAGCACTGGGTCCTCTAGCTTCAGGGTAGATATTAATATTATAGTTCAGTTATGGGGAAGCACATATGGGGTTTGTTCTTTTCCTTCATCAGCCTTTAGGATTTGCCACGAGGACATAGAGAAAAGGTAGTAGCTTTATCTAATATGGTAAGGTCACGGGCAAAACCTTGGCTGAACATACAACATTTTTTTTTCTGGATCTCTCCTGGTCCTCTGTGCCTGAGTTTGTTAGGACATTCACCCTCTGCCTCTGGTTTGCTTTCACACAGGATCAAAATGACCACACCGGCTGGTGATTGCCGTGAGGACCTGCCTCTCAAGTACCGAAGGCTTTGTGATACGTCCGAAGCTTGGGGCATCGTCCTGGAAACTGTGGCTGCCGTGGGGGCTGTGACCTCAGTGGCCTTCATGCTGGCTCTCCTGGCCCTCATCTGCAAGGTGCAGGACTCCAACAAGCGGAAGGTGCTCCCGGTCCAGTTCCTCTTCCTTGTGGGTGTGCTGGGGGTCTTCGGCCTGACCTTCGCCTTCATCATCAGGCTGGACAGCTCCACGGGGCCCACACGCTTCTTCCTCTTCGGCGTCCTCTTCTCCCTCTGCTTCTCCTGCCTCCTGGTTCATGCTTTCAACCTGACGAGGCTGGTCCGCGGCTGGAAGCCCCTCTCCCTGCTGGTGATGCTGGGCCTGGCGGTGGGCGTCAGCCTGGTGCAGGACGTCATCGCCATCGAGTACCTCGTCCTCACCATGAACAGGACCGATACGGAAATCTTCGCGGAGCTCCCTCCTCCTCGGCGCAACGAAGACTTTGTCATGCTGCTCATCTTCGTCCTCTTCTTGATGGCCCTGACCTTCCTCACGTCCTGCTTCACCTTCTGCGGCCCCTTCACTGGCTGGAAGAGGCATGGAGCCCACATTTATCTCACCACGCTCCTCTCCATGGCCATCTGGGTGGCATGGATCACCTTGCTGATCAACCCTACCCCTGACACCATGTGGGACGATACCATCCTCAGTGCGGCCCTGGTGGCCAACGGCTGGATCTTCCTGTTGGCTTACGTGGCACCCGAGTTTCAGCTGCTCACCAAGCAACAGAACCCCATGGACTACCCTGTGGAGGATGCTTTTTGTAAACCTCAGTTCATGAAGCAGAGCTATGGCGTGGAGAACAGAGCCTACAGTCAAGAGGAAATCACTCAAGGTATAGAGCCGGGCTGGGTGGACAGCCCTCTGTAGAGAGATGGGAGAGAATTCATAGGGTATTATAACTCTAAGGAACATGCAGGTTTATCCAGCTAGTGCCCCTGACAGAACAGATAAGGCCCCCAAGGCTCAGCTCATGCTTAAAACCGTCCAGCTAGTTAACAAGTGGATCTAGAAGCTGCCTCTGGAGCTATAATCCAGCATTTTCTACACAGTCCATGTAGGTTTCTCTGCATAAAAATAAGATGAAGCAAAGGAATGGAAAAGGAATGACTCGAAACATTCTTAGGGATAAGTAGGTGAGATTGTGTTTTTTATAAAAGATAACATTTCCCTTTGGAAACATGAGACCTTCCTATATTTGGGCATATAAAGCCAAGCCATGACTTCTTGCAGTGACCACAGGGCATAGAGAGGCTAGAAAGCCTTTTGTCATAAACTAGTGGAAATCGCCATGGAGTTACTAAGGATTCCAATTTAACCTGAAGAGCTACATTTTATTGTATGCATCTGGGCCCATGGGAGGGAGGAGATCCTATCTTGACATGAAAGAATGAACCGATTTTGCTCTTGCCTGGTGGTGTGAGTAGCCAGGTGTTCTGTTGTTGTTTCCGTAACATAAAGAGGCTCAGCTGATATCGAGACATGGCCCTTGCCCATCAGGAGCTGTGTGTTGCTCTCTAGGGTTGACATTGAGCTCTGGACCTAATCAGGGGAGAGGAATGGGTTTGGGAGAGGAGTGAGGGGCCTCCAAGGCCTGGTTCTTAGCTGCTGTTTACAATGGCTCACTCCTGAAGCCCGAGGTGCGAAGCTTTCTGGTGCTTCTCCCTGTAGTGGGGGTTGGGGGTGGAGGGGATAGAGACCCTGAGGGGTGCCCTCTCCTGGACACTCAGAAGCCTACCAGGTAGAAAATTCAATGGATAAGGTATCTATCATGCTTTGGTAGGTGACTCAACTGGGGTGAGCATGAGTGGGTGCCTGAGGAAGGGGACCCTAATGCTTTAATTTCTCCTCTCCCTCTGTTTCAGGTCTTGAAGAGCTACGTGATACCACCTATGTCCCTTATACCACCCATTTCCAGCTGCAGGCAAGTGATCTCTTTCTCCTTTTTCATCAGCAGCCTCAGCACCCAGGAACGTATCCCTTGGGCATAGAAGGTGTTACCATTCTGTCACCTTAAAAAGATGACATGTCTATTTTGCTCTCATCCACATTTTGGGGTTAGGGCAGACGACTGGAGGGTAGGGCACAGGGAGGTCTTTAGGGGGAGGGTTTCGGAGAAAAGGAAGAAAATGAGACTCCTGCCCAGATTGAAGTTCTGTTGAAATATCCGGGGAACGGGAGAGGGCTTAACCATATGGTGCTTCCTTTTCAGAATCGGAACTCCCAAAAGGATTTCTCCATCCCACGGGCCCAGACTCGCGTGAGCCCTTACAACGACTACGAAGGAAGGAAAAACGGCAGCTAGCTGAAGAGCGGGATGAACACGACGAGTCAGCAGGACTGAAGGGGTGTGGGTTCCATCCCGAGTCTTCTAAGGAAACCATACACAACGTGGTGGGAAGACCCGGCCTCCCGCCAGCCTCAGCAGCCATTCTTCTGTCCTGGAGGCGCTGGGGGCGAGGACACGCCAGTTCTTAGCAGCACCGTAGCTTTCCCTTTGCTCCATAGTTAGGATGCTTCTTCTAGGTGGGAGTCTCAGGCAACTCAGGGTTTCTCTCTTACTATTCCCTGTCACTTCACACGTGACTCGAGCCCCGGCCATCTAACTGTGTACCGGCTCACCCAACTTCAGAAGCCAACGCTCCACGCCGGTTTTGTAACGATTGCTCAGCCCAGAGCAGAACTGCAAATCTGAGCAGAAATAGTCAAGGGCTGTCTCCCAGCCCCTCCCTGCCTAAATCTACACTGGAAGCCAACTTGCTGGCACCCTCCCTTCTTGCCTGGGTAGGAGAGGCCAAAGGTCACCCTGAACGTACTCATCTCTATGGTGCTAACACAAGGCCTCTGTGGGTCCCCAGCACCGAGTCACGGTCCCCCCTCTCTCCTTAGGTCACTCCCAAACTTGCTGTCAGTCCCCCAACTGTTCTCTGCTCCGTGTTTTACCGGGAGTTTTCCTTCTGGACCTCACTAGTGTGGGCAAGCCCAGCCTTTCTCTGCCAGGAGCATTTGTGCACTGTTCTTTCTACGTGTTCCTGGCACTGTCCGCATCCCAGCCTCTGTAACTAGATTTTGCACTGTGCTCACCTCCTGCGCTCGGTAAGCAGGCATTGTCTGTGGAGGGGGGAGTGCCTTGTATTGTAAGTTATTCACCGTTCTTTACCTGAAGATGCAATAAAGATGTGGTGGCAACTCTTTCACGGTGGCCGCAGCAGTAGGAGTGGTGGACATTAGTCATGGACATTAGCTGAAGTTCAAGGTTCGGTTCCTCTGAGTGTGGGCTTGCCCCTTCTTGGTGTGTCTCTCCTTCTCTTCTCCGTATGTGTCTAAGACAAGCGTGTTTTCCCCAATGTTTGAGGTGAGTGGCGAGGGTGAGGGGGGAAGCCAAGCGGGATCACGGAACCCTGAGGTTTGGCTCCAGGAAGGCAGAGGAGTGGCAACAGTGGAATGGGGTTTGGCAGCCCAGGTGAGACAGGAAGGAGACCTGAAAGCCAGTTTGGCCATTCACCCAAGGTTTAATTGTAGGAGGAAATAAATCCATATCCCTTTATTTGACAGAATTGGTTCATAATATCTCTCGGAAAAGTCATGGTACCTAACAACAATTATGATTTACTTAATCCCTGAAACAGCGCTGTGGGGCGGGGCAATAGGAAATGGCTCTTTGGTGAAGGAAAAAAAAAAAAAATCCCATACACCAAATGGCATTTAAAAATGTGTAGCTGAGTTAGGGAGTTACCTCCCAAGAACCCGCTGCTCTGCTTTTCATCAAAAGGAAAAACTGAGCGTGGAAAGGGGTGAGGTGAGGTTGGTGAATGGATGACACGCTGAATTAGGGCTATTTGCATTCCACAAAGATTTGGTTGAGGGTTTCTCAATGGCTTTGCACCAACAACATTAGCCAAGTTTTGCATTGAAAAGGGGAATTACAAGTAATGATTTATAGCCTGATTATTCTAGTCTCTCCCCAGAGGGCATAATCCAGGAGGAGAAAGCAATACAGTTTCACATTTATTCTGCCACAGGGTGGGTACCCAGGAAGTACCCATTTCCTTCCCTCTTGTCTTCCCTTCCGTCTCTGGCCTGTCAGCCAAGCGCAGGGGGCTGAGTAAAAGGCAGAGCCACAGAACACCTGGATCTGCTTTCTTGTTAGAAAAGAGTCTCCAGGCCTCTGTCTCCACAGGACTCAAGTCAACCTCTTCCAAAACAGGGAAGGACATGGAAGGGGACCCATCGCCAGAAATTGGTTTCTTTTCTATTCTTTTTAAAAATACTCCTACCCTAGGATATATTTTTATTGATTTGACACACACACACACACACACACACACACACAGACAGAAGAGGAGAAACATTGATTGGTTGCCTCCCATATGTGTCCCGATCGGATGGAACCTACAACTAAGTATGTTCCCTGACTAGGAATCGAACCTGCAACTGTTTGGGGTTACTGGATGACGCTCCAACCAACCAAGCCACCCAGCCAGGGTGGAAATTGGTTTCTTTTCTAAGAAATAAAGTGGTCTCTGGCGTTTGGACTAGTGGGCCACCATTTTGCTGATTTTTTTGTTCTTAAAAGGCAGTAGAGGAAGGCTCCCTCCTCATTCAACCACACTTGTCATACCCCCTTCCCCCCTGCGTGGCTGTTAACCTGTCTTCAGGTCTCTTGCCTCCTGAACATAATTAAACTCTGTTGTTAAACGAGGAACATCTTGGAGGCTGGAGGCTTTGGCCTCTGACAATCACTGTGATGATGCTGGAGAAGCGGGTTTCCCCAGCCCGGCTCCACCTGGGCAGAAATAGAAGGTGCAAATTTAGCCTAGCCAGGCCTCTGAGCGAAGCCAGTTTGATTGATGTCTGGGAACCAAAATGACACCTCCTTTGAACTAAATGGATGCTAATAAAATGGAGTTCGCAACCTTGCTCTCATCTTTCATTGTCAGATGAGAAACAGACCGCCTGTCACTTCTGCCTCTCGCTTTAGGTCTTAGAGAACGTCCATCGCTGCAATACCGCGTGGCTCCACTTGGTGGCAGTGGAACCTCAGGCATCAGCCCTCAAGGACGCCGAGCCCCCTCAAAAACAAACATCTAAAGCTGCTTTCCCATGAAGGGCATGAGGCAGAGCAGCAGATATCCAGTGGGCTTAAGGCAAACGTGTCCAATTTTGAAAGGCTTGTGTGTATGAGCTGTTTGCGTCCTTCCTCCCACCGTCTTTAGAGAATTTGTTCCGATCTCCCCTGCCAGAGTTTAATTGCCCTGTGTCTGATTTTTGTGAAATTCTCCAAAGTATTTCCAGTCCATTTGCATGCAATCTGGCATCTTTACAGACAATGGTCTCATAATGCTGTTGTTACTAATGTCGACGAGTATGTTTGTGGTGAGAACATTGGCTTTTTGTCAGGAAAAGTGTGCCAAAACAAAAAGGTACAGCCTGGCCCTGGAAATGCAACAATAACACCCATTCTTCCCCCCTCCTGGTGCATTCTGGGGTTCCTTCCTTCATTTCCAGACTTGTCCTTACTGCTGAGAACTGAGCTGCACACAGCTGGGCGTTTTCTTCCTTGCCCATTTCCTTCCGTTGCTACCAGGGTGGGAGGGCTTGCCCCTCTCCCAGCCCTAGTCTGAACAGAGATTATTTCAGAATTGGAAGGGGCAGGTTCAGCAAAACCTTCCTTCGGTGTTGACTGCGGAGATCTGGGATCTGGCAAGACAGCCTTCAGCTTGTGAACTGCTGCTTCGGGAAATTATCTGGTCCAAACTGTAGGCTTCTCTGGAACTCCTCCACCCAGGGCGGACGATGCTTTGCCCTCTCTGGCTTCCGGTGTGCAGATGGGTGTGGGAAGCAGAACATTGGTGTCTGACCCCTAATTGCTGCAACCTCTGGATTATTATAGTTTTCTTGACCCTTCAGGGTAGGACACTCCAGTGCCTAAAATGTTAGCGTTTGAGAAGGTCACAGGGTTTCTTTAATTGGTGCCTCATAGCCCTCATTTTTCAGAGGAGGGGACTCGGGACTGATGGATATAATACAACTAGTTGTCCTGCACAGGAATCCGTGTGCCAGTAACTCTCTGTGGGGCCTGACCACTTTGTGCCCCCTGTCCAGAGGCTCTCCGAAGCCCAGAGGCCTATCCACGGCCGGGTGCAGAAAGCTTGCCTCATCGATGTGGCGATGAAGCAGGCATTCCACCAGGCTGCTCACACTGTCCGCTCTCAGTGGCCACCTCCTTTCCCCTCCGGAGTTTGGGGGACGCCGGTGATGTTGAGAAGACTGGGTGCCACTATCTTGTGGCTAGGTGCCACCATCTTTGTGACGGAGTGACGGTTAATTTGCATATTACCCTTTTATTTGATAGGATTGGGACCAGATTTCTGGTTCTGTGTTTTGGGAGGTCAGTGTTAGACACATTTTTTTTTCCAAAAGGGGGTTTGAGCAAAACATCAGATAAAGTGACCATGGTCACCCATGTTTTAAATTCCTCTCATTTTCCTTTGTCTTCCCAATTGCCTTTTGTTCTAATTTCTCTTCCAATGACCTCCCTTCCCCTCTGCATGTAAGCTGTGGGGAGAGGGACTGGAGGGCAATTGACATTTTCTGCTTAAACCACAGATCACTGTCCTGCAACCCCCAAGCCAAAGGAGCATATTGCCTCTTTTTTAAAAATATATTTTATTGAGTTTTTACAGAAAGGAAGGGAGAGAGCTAGAGAGCTAGAAATGTCAATGAGAGAGAAACATCGACCAGCTGCCTCCTGCACACCCCCTGTCGGGGATGTGCCCGCAACCAATGTTCATGCCCCTGACTGGAATCGAATCTGGGACTTTTCAGTCCACAGACCGATGCTCTACCACTGAGCCAAACCGGTTTCGGCACATATTGCTTCTTGAGGGAGTGGGCTGTCAAAAGACGGATTTCAAGGCAAAAAAGAATTCATTTCCCTCGCCAGCATGATAATCCTTCCACGTCTCTAAGTCCCACAGAGGGTCAAGAACCCATACCCAGCACCTCTCCCTTTCCTTGGTGTGGAGCTACAGGGCCCCCTCAAGGGCAATCTCCCTGTGCAGTTTCTGATGGCAGATTACAGAGGCAGTTCCCCAGAAACACTTTGCAAGTAACTGTTGTGTATAATGACCTGAGCTGTGTGTCTCAAGCACCAGATTCAACCATGATCTTCAACAGAAAAGAAGAGGAAGCTTTAATGAAATTTGGTTACCATATGTGCAATACCCAACTGTCTGGTCCCAGCTACTTCTAGTTCAGGCCCCCTTCCATATTAAGATCCATCAACTAAACAAACAAACAAACAAACAAAAAAACCCCACACCCCTCTGATAAGCCCATGACACACATGACACAACATTAGGAAAGGTGGAATAATAATGTATTGGAATAGATTAGAATAAAGGTCTCACATTTAGTTTAATAGTTATAAATGTATTCATGCGCCCCCACCCCACTCCCCCACCTCCCAAATAAACCACATAAGTACTTGGTTTGACAGTCATGAGGAGAAGCAGCCTCCCAAGGCACAGACCCTGCTGTGCACAGAATGAGCTGTAAGGTTGCTGAGGACCCGTGATGTGGCTCAGCGGGCAAAGAGCCAAGGCGATCACAGGCAGCACTGACACAGTCGTGTAGTGTGAGTCAAGGCCGCCACTGTTCCCACGGAACGGGAGGCATGTTACACCACATCAGCATGTGAAATCCATTTCTATGGGCCTCATGGGACTGAAGGAGCTTCTCACAGAGGAGCTTTTTAAAAGAACCATATGACATACAGAACGGTTGATGGAAATGGAGAGGAGAGGACTTGGCAGAGTGCGATATCATGATCAGAGCTAACATTTAACGTGCACTTACTCTGTGGCCGGGCTCCATTTCAAGGGCTTTACTTGTGTAATATTATTTAATACTTACAAGGCCTTCTAAGTTATTATGATTATCATCCCCTTTTACTTAACCCCTGCAGGAATGGATGCTCCAAGCTGACACAACTACCAAGTGATAAAGCTGCCTTCGGATCCCTTATGCACAACCCCAGGCTGCCTCCCAGCTGTCTTGAACAATGACAGCACAACAGGTGGCTCAGTGTTAGGAGTTTTAGGGAGGCAGATCCCAGAAGAACTTCCTGCAAAGTGGTGGGTGATCTGCTGCTGGAGGTGTTCAGTCTCAGTGATGCTCTGTTGGGGATGACGTGGGGAATCCTGGGTTAGGAGAGAGCCTGGGCTCGATAAGCTGAAGGACTCTTGGAATTCTCAGACTTCTGGACTTTTTTACTTGCCAAATTGTCGTGCCTGGTATTTGAATCTTAAGAACCGTGGAGAGATTATCAGTTTTATTGTACAATGTTCTTCCCCCACACCTGCAACCCAAACACTTCCTTAGCCCTCAGGTGAAATGAAAATGCATTCCGTTGTTTGGATGTGCCCTCACCTTTTATGAGTGTTATTTGTTACTGGATGTTGTCATCCATTTCCTGGCTGGCAGGAAAATTAAAAAAAAATTATTGAATTTATTGGGGTGACATAGGTTAATAAAATTTTATAGGTTTCAGATGTACAATTCTATGATACACCATCTGCATATTGTATTGTGGTGATTGCATTTTGCAGAACAGTTCTTCACAGCCTTGCTTTAGGGAAGATGCTATGTGAATAGAGTTTAGTCATCCCTTGGTATCTACCAGGTATGGGTTCCAGGACCACATCCCCGACCCTGTTGATACCAAACTCTGTGGATATTCAAGTCCCTTATGTAAAACGAGAGGCCCTGTGCATAGATTTGTGCACTAGTGGGGTCCCTCTCGCAATCTGGGACACCTCGGTCGATGTTGGAGAGCCAGTTTCGGCCTGGTCCTTGTAAGCCAGGCCGAGGGATCCCACTGGTGCACAAATCCATGCACCAGGCATCTAGTATGTATATAAGATCTTTAATTAATCCCTTCCTACCCTTCCCTCTCCCCACTTCCCTCTGAGATTCATCAGTCTGTTCCATGTTTCCATGCCTGTGTGATGAGTGTCTGCCTCCTGGTAGTCATTGCACATCATAGCTACAGGTCAGTTGGCCAGTCGGCTGGTTGCTTAGGCTTTTATATATATATATATATATATATATATATATATATATATATATATAGATGATGTAGTATTTGCATATAACCTACACATATCCTTCTGTATGCTTTAAATAATCTCTTGATTACTTATAATACCTAATGCAATATAAATGCTATGCAAATAGATGCTATAGTGCTGAGGAAATAATGACAAGGAAGAAAAATCTGTACATGTTCATTACAGAAGCAGCCATTGCAGGCCTAACTACATAATACATGTCAGCAAGAGGTTCCCCACCCCCAATATTTTTAATTAATTTTTCTGCAAAAAGTTTTATTGTTTCCATTTGGTCCACTGCATGGGAGAGGGCTCTAGGATGGTTAAAAGGATGCCTAGTGGTTTCAGGAGAGACTCAGGCAAAAGCTGGACACCAGGGGGAGGCAGAGGGTCTCCTCAAAGGCCTCTGGGATCCAAGCACTCCTGGTCCTGCTTGTGGGAAGCCCAGCCCAGCCTGGGGGTCGGCTAGCCTGCGGAGTGAGTCAGGTGTACCCCATCTTCTTGATGAATTTCACCTCCTCACCCAGGAAGTGGTTCTGCAGGAAGTCACAGAGATGAGGGTCTGGGCTGGTCAAACCAGAGCCTGCAGCTCCAAAAGGGCCTGGTTCATGCTATTCTCCATGACTGTGGGGGCTTCCTGGGAGTCCCGAGTTTTACCTCTCATCTTGGGAAGGCTTCAGCACGTCCTGGAAGAGAATGCAGATGCTGTTGCATCTTTAAGAGACTCTCAGCGTCCTCGTGCTTCTTCTCCACCAACTCTGGGAAGAAGGAGCCCATGCACTCCAGAGCCACTTTATCGCAGTCAAAATAGAAGTCTGGAGAGAGGTAGGTGTAAGAGGCCTGCAGATGCAGGCTGACCAGGTGGTTGGCGATGTGGAATACTTTTTTTTCCCCCCTGATGTGGAATACTTCTGATGAATTTGGGAACTTATGGTTATTTGGCAATAGGGAGTTAGGGTAAAAAAAAACCCAAACGGTGTTGGCTGGCCTTGGTGTTGGCTGGTCGTGGAGGCTGAGGTGGTTCTGAAGGTGGTGACTGGAAAAGAGGTTGGAGGTTGGACAGAGGCTGGAAGAAGGGGCGTCCCTGGTCTGTCCCATCCAAACACTGTTGAAGCAAGAGACAGATTCGGGGACCCCTGAGGGCACAGCCTCCCCAAATATTTTAAATCTGGGTTGGTTGAATCTATAGATGTGGAACCTGTGAATATGGAGGGCTTGTTGTATATGCTATATTTAATATCACTTTATGTTGACATGGTGATAAAGTAGAATCCTCTGCAAAGATACTTGAACTTTATAAACACCAGTGTCCTCAGATACATGCAGTCAATGCCTGAAATATTGCCCCATTTAGTTATCTACATAAAAGCTACCATTTTTAAGTCCATATTGTTCTTTGAGGATGATTAATTGCATAAGAAAGAATCCTACTATTTTATTTGTATTGCTCAGCAAAATAAAAATGGTCTGTGTGTTGTCCTTGCATAGCATGAGTTTAGTCTTCTGAGTCCTAAGTCCATGAATTTTATGAACATCGGGAACTAGGGTGAGGGTCCGAGGAGCATCTGACTGGGCTTAACTAGATGAGAAGGACAGAGAGGAGAGGGACAGAGAGGACTGGGCTTAACTAGATGAGAGGGACAGAGTTGAGTGGGGGACAACGAGTGGAGTGGGGTTGAGAGGATGGGAAAGAGAGGGCTGATAGATAGGAGGAAGTGTTGCAAAATCAGAAACCTGGCAAAAAAAAAATAAATAAAGAGAAAATCATATTAAGGTGAAGTTAAAAACTTAAGAGTCAGAAATTCAGGAGACTATTAAGTTATAATTCCCAGAGTATCATGAACTGTCTGAGACACTGGGCAGAGGGGCTTGGCCTCATCACAGAACCTCCTAGTGAGAGTGGCTATATCCTCCTGTCAGTCCCCGAAGGTCCCAGCCACATCATGTGACGGGGGACCATGTGAGGAGAAGCAGCTCCCAAAGGCACAGACCCTGCTGTGCACAGAATGGGCTTCTTTTGATGACATGGACTCCAGCCCACTCCAAGCCCCTTCAAAGGCACTGGCTGAGTCCTCTGTCCACCCATTTTCCTAACATACCTGATGGCAATGACACACCAAATTGGTGCCTGTAATTTTTTGCCAGGTTAGTGTGTGTGTGTGTGTGTAAGATTTCATTTTAAGAGAATAGGAAGAAAAACAGTTCTTTATCAATTCTGCATAAAGGATAAATGCAGAAGTTTTTATGCTCTTTAAATATCTTTTATAGACATAGTGGGAGTCACTGAACTCCCTAGTATGTGAGTGAGGTGTCTGCTGGTAGGGTGTGTGAGCTTACACACACACACACACACACTTACATATCCATATATACACAAATCAGATGTCTTTGCAAGGTACAGAGGGTCATTTTATGTAAGTGAGATGAAACGTTATCTTTAATCCTAATCACTGGCCATATGCAGATACATTGTCAAATGAAAGAAAACACAGCTCCTTGCAAATAGGTAGCAAATCTGAAGACTGTATAGCTGAGGAGGAATGCCTGCCACCAACTGTCCCCTACGTGGGTGAGCAACCCATTCCTGAGACCTGGATTTCCACACTTTCGCGTGTGCCCTTTGGGTTGTGTCACAGCCCAATGGCATTCTGTCTTTTTCCGCTTTTCATGGCTTCCCAGATTCCTGCTTTTCTCAGGGTGTCTCTTTAGACAGAAAGTTATTCCAGTCTTAAAAAGCTCCATATGTACGGTGACCTCAGACCCTGCCTGGCTGCCCTAGAGCCCAGACACTCACACCTCACCATGCATTCCAGGCACGTGGTGCTTGTGATCCGACTGCCAGCCCTTCTTGGCTCTGATCCTTCAAGTTAGAGTTCTTAATGGTTCCAGTCACTCTGGTCAGAGACATGTTTTCCCAGAAGTCCTTCCTTTGAGGGCCCCCAGCTCAAAATGCCTCCCAGTGCAAACACCCCGCTCCCCTCTGCCCCCTCCCCCCAGTCCCCCATAACTCTTCCCAACTGTTCTCCAACCCTTGTCCTGCAGACCATTTGCACCTCAGTCCAAAGGTCATTTCCGTAGTGAGGCCTCCCTCAGCCTCCAGTCTGTTTCCTTCAGAGTACTTCTACTTTGAAATTATGTTTATTTGTTGTTTTTCTCCCATTATTCTATATATTTCAGGAAGACCAGAAATTGTTTTGTTTTCTCCTGTATTCACAGGGGCTGGCACAGCGCACGCAAACACAGGAGCATTTGTTCATGAGCGAATAAACTTTCAGGAACAAAAAAATTTATCTGTTCATTTTGTGTTTGTTTGCCACAATTACGATTATGGCACCTCTCAACACCATTGTCAGACCCCCCTCACCACCCCCTCGCCCCTTGTGTTTTCTGTGCTAATTTATCCTTAAATAACTCTGTGAACTTCAGCTGGTCCACCATCAGTTTTCTTTTTTGTTTTCATAAAAGAACACGGAAAACCAACGTGATAAAAGCTACTCAACAAGCCCAAGGCTTGGAGGAAAGAAAAAAAAAAGTCTCTTTACTCTTTGGACTGAATGCCTTTCATCAACTCCAAGTTTTCATTTCCCTGAAGCTTTTCTCTGTCAAGCTTGGGAAAGCGCTGTTTCCTAGGGGAATTGCATAAGAACAAACTTCAAAATGTGGAGAAAGAGAGACGCATGCCCCAGAGCCAAACAGCAGAGAAGCCTTTGGGATGGATCCCCCCAAAGATCAAGTGCAGTCCTTTTCCCCAAGTGCATTCCTTTCCTAAATGAACTTGAACCCTAATGGATGAATGAGGACCTTTTATCCCGTATAAACCAAGCTGGAAGGAGATGAGAGTGCCAGCAAATAGGCGCAGGGAGGGTTTATCTTCCTCAGTTTCAAGGCAACAAGCCTTCTGGTCACATGTTCTCCTGGATGGTGACCTCGTGCAGCAGCTGCGGGGTGGGCGTGGGCTGAACATTACAACAGACCAGGGGAGAAAAGAAGATGCAAATTGGAAGTTGAATGTCCCCAGGGGCCTGATGGACTGAGAAAAATCTTTCCATGGGTTGTGCCATACAAAGCCAATCCCTTTCTGCCTTCCCGGGGCCAAATTGGAAAAGCCTGGACAGTGTTAGCTACAAACCAGAGCACAGAGGAAGCCATTTCTTGTCCACAGAATGGTGCTTCCCAAACTCACACTATCTTGAGAGTTACCTAGGAACTTAAAAACTACCCTGTTTCCCCGAAAAGAAGACAGTGTCTTATATTAATTTTTGCTCCCCAAGATGCGCTAGGTCTTATTTTCAGGGGATGTCTTATTTTTCCATGAAGAAGAATACGGTACACATTTATTGTTAAATGAAAATAAAAGAAATTTATTACCTGTTTATGGTACAGTAGTACAGTAGTTGTCAACACAAAGCAGACAAACTGTGAATCCTACAGTATCAAGAATTTACTCATTTATTCAATGACATTCATGTCATCATCTTCTGGAACATCATCATAACAATCCAATTCCTGAATTTCCTGGTGAATTTCTTGTGACTCCATTTCTTTCAGAATCAGTGGACCAAATCTCTCGTGTTTAGCCTGGGGGGGGGGAGGGGCTTATTTTCGGGGGGATGCCTTATATTTCATTCAGAAGGAAACCTGTAAGTAGGTCTTATTTTCAAAGGATGTCCTATTTTCGGGGAAACACGGTAGGAATCCCAGGGCTCCTCCTGCAGGTTCTGGGTTAGTAGGTCTGGGCCGCAGTATGAAAATTCTTATTTGTAACAAGTATCTCAGCTGATTGTGCTGATTAGGCAGGTTTGGGGACAGGCATTGGATAGTTGGCCCCATTTCTTCTCCTTTTGCTGATTCTCGCATCTTCCAGGCAAGCCCCAGCAGCTTTCTTCCCAACTCTGGAAGAATCTCAGTGTGCTCTCTTGGTTTACTCATCCAGAGCTGGAGTGTGGCTCTGCAAACAGAACCTTGGTGGAGATGCCCCAGAGTTAAAGCGGAACTGGATGTGGAGGCAGAAGTATCAGGAGAGAATCCCTTTAGGGAGCAAGCAGCCTTCCCCACCTCCAGGCATTCTCGGGGCCTCTCTTTATGCTCCCAATGCAATCACCTCTCCCCCCACAATTTCCTCCTCCACCTCTAAGCTTGTTCCTGAATCTCTCTCTCTGTCTTTTGGAACTCCACAGCCTTCTCTTCATCTGTGCGTTTCCACTTCACACTCCACTGGTTTAACTCTGTACTCATCTGCTGTCCTCCCCAACCCCACATCCGTTTTCTCTTTCTGAGCTGGCCTCCTGGGTTACCTCTTCTACAAGTGGAGCCCTCCTCCCCTTGGTTACCCAGGCCTGGATCCGGACGTCTCCCTCTTTCTAATTCCTTCCACCCTGTCCTATGGTTATGGCAGTGGTTTGCAACCCAGGCTGCAAAACAGAAACATTTGGAAGGATTTTAAAACATAACCATGCCTGGGCTCCGCTCCCAGAAATTCTGATGTAATTGGTCTGTGGTGAGGTCAGGGCCATGGAGAGCTTTTAAAACTTCCCAGGTGATTCTGCTGCGCAGCCAGGGCTCCCTCTCCTTCCCCATCACACCCTTCCACAGGAGGCAAGTCTGCTCCGCATGGTTGGGCTGGGGTCAGGAGAGAGAGGCATACTTTGGGCACAGAATCCAAGGGAGTGTCCAAACCCTCAGTAACCATGATCAATAATATTTTATATAACATTTTAATAATAAAAATTAATGCAAAAAAAAGTCCATGGTAAACAACACATCAACATTTTGTAAAGCAGGCTGTTTTGGTGTGCTGGCTTTATAACTCTGGGCTATTTTGCAACAGGAGCAATTGTTTCCAATCAGGCTGGGTTCTGAGGCTGGTGTGGCTGTCACAGTCCCTCTCATGGGTTTATGAGGATTGACCAAGGCTGCAAACAGATTAGGCAATGAGGCGCTTGAGATTTTTCAAGAGTTTATTTTACTTTTAATTTTTCTATCCATTGATTTTAGAGAGAGGAAGGGAGAGAATGTAAGAGAGATAGAATGTTGATTTGTTGTTCCACTTACCTGTGCATTCATTGATTGATTCTTGCATGTGCCCCAACCGGGGATCGAATCCGCAACCCTGGTTATTGGGACCATGCTCCAACCAACTGAGCTAGCAGCCCAGGCTTTGAGAGTCTATACTAACTTTTTTCTATTTGATTTAAAACATGGGAGAGTATTTTGATAAGATCAATATTTAAAAATTCATCATTCAACTCATTTCTTTCATTGGACAGTTTAACCCCCATAGTAATCCAATCCCACTGATTTCCTTGACACGTTCTTGAAGGCAGTCCAGGAAAGGCATTCTAATCAGAATTTAAGCAATGGCGCATCTCTGTGTCTCCTGAGGTAGCCACTTTGAAGTTCTTTAAATAAGTGAGTTCTGCTATATGTTAAAATGCAAACTTAATTCTAACTAATCTATCTTTGAAGAGCAGCAAACTTGATCTCTCACGAGAGACCAGTAGCTTCAAACTGGACTGAGCCATTAAGACATTTTTAACAATTTCAAGAAAAGTCTTTCTTTACTCAGATGTCAAGTATTACTTCTCAAAGTCAAGGTCTTCATGATCACTCCCATTTAATGTTAATTGAGAAGCATCTCCCTCAAATGCAAAATACAGCAGCTTTTCTACCAAGGGAAAAAACATAGATTTTCTAGTTTATTTCTCATTGTGTGCTTTTAAAATAGATGATTAGACTTATTCTGAGAATGGTGCTACAGGAGTATCTTGTTTACTATCTGAGTGTGAAGAGAAAAAAGGGAACCTCATTGTGCCATAAGTTAAGCTGGTCTTGATGTGTGACAACCCTGTGTCCTCATGTCTCCAGAGGAAATTTCTGAGAAAAAAGTGGATTTAGAACTGATTGTGGGAGGATGAAAAGTAGGATAAAAAGAGCACAAATCTGACCAATATGAAGATATATAATCCTAGGAAAAGGAGCATTTAAAAAAATATATTTTATTGATTTTGTACAGAGAGGAAGGGAGAGAGATAGAGTTAGAAACATCGATGAGAGAGAATCATCGATCACCTGCCTCTTGCACACCCTCTACCGGGGATATGCCTGCAACCAAGGTACATGCCCTTGACCGGAATCAAACCGGGACCTTTCAGTCCCCAAGCCGACGCTCTATCCATTGAGCCAAACCAGTTTCGGCAAGGGAGCATTTATATAAAAGAAGAATGAAGGAATGATGGGTAGAGAGAGGAGAGAGTGAGGAAAAGTTAGCCTAACCACACCACAGATTGAAATAAGAAATGATAAGTGGAGCCAAAACTGGTTTGGCTCAGTGGGTAGAGCATCGGCCTGTGAACTGAAGGGTCCTGGGTTCGATTCTGGTCGAGGGCATGTACCTTGGTTTTGGGCATATCCCCAGTGGGGGGGGGGGCAGGAGGCAGCTGATTGGTGTTTCTCTCTCATTGATGTTTCTAACTCTCTATCCCTCTCCCTTCCTCTCTGTAAAAAAAAAAATCAATAAAATATATTTTAAAAAAATGCTAAGTAGAGACCCTTTAGGTTTATGGGATTTAATATGGAGGGACATAAACCTTTGATGCTCTTTGAATTAGGAGGAAAAAAAACATCAAGATGTAGGATATATTAAACTAGAGGTCCAGTGAACGAATTCATGCATTGGTGGGGTCTGGCCAGTCCTCCCTGATTAGGGCTGATCAGGCCAGGCTGGCCAAGAGGAGGGGACACAAGAGGTTAGTCAGCCAGCCTTGCCCCCTGGTCAAACTCCCAGTCAGATTTTCATGGAGGGTACAATTTGCATTATTAGCCTTTTATTATATAGGATAATACCTACCCAAGCAGATATTTTGTTAGTTTTGAGCTAACCAGCCATTTATATCAGGAAGGTATTTTATAGTGAAGTTTTTCATTGATACTTTTTCTTTTGGATAAATAAATAAAATCAGAAGAGGACTAAGTGCCTTTCAAATTATGTAACCCATTACATATAAGTGAGTTTAGATCTTCAAGTAATACTTATTGTATTAAGTAATTGAGTACAATAGGCTAATCATGGTTTTATTTATTCTTTTAAATGGTTCCTCATGAATCTCAACTTAGAAGACGATTGGGGTTTTTAGCTTTATGTGAATTGCTCCATAAACTCAAAAGGAATAAAATTATATTTTCATTAAAATATTCTATAATTTCATAAAAGCTTATTTTCCTGGATTAGTCTCCCCTGAGTGGGTCAGTCATGATGCATGTTATGCCTTCCCCTGTTGCCCACAGAACACTTCTCACTAGGGAGCAGACATATGTGACCAAGTCTGTACCACATGACAAAACCAGCTGAATGGACCAATGGAGGGTACTGGACCTAAAGACAGCCAATCCACAGGCTGATTGTACATTAAGAGGAGGAACAATGCAAAAGAGTTTCCAATCAGAGACAGTGATGAGTAGCTGGACCAATCAGACCCCTTCTTAGGGCCACTATCCGCTGACTGACTCTCTCCCTATATGTCATAATTCATTAAATTATGACATATAGGGAGAGAGTCAGTCAGCGGATAGTGGCTAAGCGGGGTTTGTGGGACCAGGGCGGGGGACAATAAGCTCCTCCCAATGCCGGACAGTAGTCCATCTATATGAAGCCAGATGGGTGACTACACTGGGTTCCCAGAGAGAGAGTTTTGTCTCCCTGCTGCCATGTGTGTAACCTTATAGTACAACTTCATTCCTGAAACATCCTGAACAAAATACTTGGAAAGTACAGCCCCCCTTCCCACCCCCTAATCTAACTAATACGTAATCCAACATTTGGTTAAATTGTGCTTTCCACTTCAGAGGCAATTTGGTACAAAGACGTTAAATTTTACCTTTACTAATTTTAGAAAAAAAACATTTTGGGAAACAGTATGAGCTACCATATATGGCTTCATTAAAATGTGTTCATTAAAATTTGTGAGCTGGCCGAAACTGGTTTGGCTCAGTGGATAGAGTGTCAGACTGTGGACTGAAAGGTCCTGGGTTCGATTCCGGTCAAGGGCATGTACCTTGGTTGCGGGCACATCCCCAGTAGGGGGTGTACAAGAAAGAAAGGCAGCTGATAGATGATTCTCTCTCATCGATATTTCTAGCTCTCTATCCCTCTCTCTTCCTCTCTGTAAAAACTCAATAAAATATACATAAAAAAATTTGTGAGCTGACTCAACAGAAAAGTTTCTGCCAGTAAAACAAACAAAACAAACAAAATTATGTCAAAGGTGTCATTGCTATCATTTGGGGGTTAGAAACGAGGAGGATCAGTGTGATGGTTTTCTTTCAAAGATGTGAGGTTGCATGGGTTGTTGTTCCCTCTCAAATTAGCGTCTTTATCTGGTTTGTTAAGTAGTATGCCACCTAATCAATAGATCTGAGGCTTAATGTTTTGTGTGTGTGTGTGTGTGTGTGTGTGTGTGTGTGTGTGTGTGTATTTTTTTTTTTTCTATTACCAATAAAAGCAGAAGGTAAAACTCTGGTCACTTAACCTAGGTACTGATTTGTGCTGAGAACATTGCCCAGGGCACAAATTTAAAAAAGGAGCAGTTAATTTGAGGGTAGCAGAAAAATATGTGAAAATGGACTTAAACAGCAGCTGCTGACCTGAATTCTAGTTGGTTCTGTCACTAACAAGCCATGTTATCCTGGGCAAGTCCCTTTCCTCATCTCTAAAAGGAGGGCACTGTTGCCCGGGCTGGTGTAGCTCAGTTGGTTGGGTGTCCCATGCACCGAAAGGTTGCCGGTTCCATTCCCTGTCAAGGCACATGCCTGGATTGTGGGCTCAATCCGGGTATGGGATGTGCAGGAGGCAGCCAATCGATGTTTTGTTCTCTCCCTCCCTCTCCCTTTCTCTCTCTCTAAAAATCAATAAAAATAAAATCCTTTGCATTGTGTTATCTCCCCTGTGGGAAACCGCCTATTTTATTGTCTTCACTAGCAGAGAGGTGTGGACAAGGAGCCCAGAATGCTGGTGACCCTTAAGCCCTGGCAAAGGTCAGAGCTAGGCACCCATTGTTTAGTCGAGACAATGGTAGCTGAAGCAACTTCCCTACCAGATAGTCATATAAATCCTTATTGATAAGGTGCTCGGTCTGTTACTAGCAATTGCCTGCCTAAGGGCTATTGGTGTATCCCAAATTGAATAAAAGGATAGCAAGGCTTGAGCCCAACCAGAGTCCTTCCTCTTGAGTTGGGATCCTGCCTGGCCCCCCAATATTTCCAAGTTATTATTTCTTCTCTCTTCTCTTTCTTTTGCATGAGGCCCCTCTTCCAGAGCTCGAACCCTGAACCACTCAGGATATGGGACTTCACACTCCCCACCACAAATAACATATATCTTTCAAAGCAGTGCTGTCAGCCCAGGACGAGCCTGAGAATAGTTCCGGGTACCCTGCACATGCTCAAGAGATACTCCTGACATTGAAGAAGTCCATGCTGTACATTAAAAAGGCTTCCCCCTCCCCCCTTCATGGAGTCTTAGCTATTTTTCAAAGATCTTTTACACAGCAGCACTCAACACTCACTGGTCTGAAATATCCCATTTGGTTCTCAGGGAGGAGCACACCTTTCTTGTAAATACAGAAACACAGGCATGGAGAAGCCTGCTGGAGTGGGCAAAGAGGTGTCTATGCATTGGAAAACCACTAACCACTGTGTGATTCTGGGCAAGTCACTCCATCTGTCTAGGGTTCTGCTTCCTCACCTGCAAGGTCATGAGGCTGAATTAGGTCCTTAGAGCCCTTCTGCCAGCACACCTCTGACTCTGTCCTGCTCTGACTGCCACACATAACAAATGGGTGCTGAGGACAGATGGATCCGTGGGGAAGAACGTGGGGCTGCATGAGGAATGAAGCCAGAGTAATTAGGGCAGAGGCATCGGTTCATTAGAAACTTCAAGACAGGCAGACCCTGCTTTTTATGTGCAGCACCTAAAATCCTTTATGAGCATCAGCTGGGTGGCTCTTTCTTCGCTGTTACTGGTTCATCAAAGCGGGTCACTGACCCCAGCCACATATGCCATCCTACTCGCTGTCCTAGGGTGCAGACATCCTGGGAGAGAGTCTGCCAGCCTCCAAGACTATGAAATGTCCGCGTTATTTAAAATACCCATCGGTGGGATCCTGAGGATTCTGCTATGACTTTTATCACAAATGTTGGATCACTGATATGTTAGGGGCCCTTTGTAAAAAGTGACTAGCCCTGGCTGGTGTTTCTCGGTGGTTAGAGTGTTGGCCGTACACCGAAGGGTCTCGGGTTTGATTCCCTGTCCAAGGCACGTACCTGGGTTGCAGGTTTGATCCCTGAGCCTGGGCAGTGTGGGAGGCAACCAAACCATGTGTTTCTCTCACATCAATATTTCTCTCTCTTCTCCTCTCTGTCTCTCTTCCTCTCTCCCCTCCCTTCCACTCTCTCTAAAAATCAATGGAAAAATATCCTTGGGGTGCGGATGAACAAAACAAACGAACACACAAATAAACAAAAAAATGACTAGAAGAGTATTCCAAGAGTGAGTTGCTACTGACCTCTAGACTTTGTCATATTAGAGTGACCCCAATTTCTTTAGACCAGGGTCTTTCGGTTCCATTGGTAAGAGGAACCAATTTGTTCTAGCGTTGCTAAGGAAGGGAAGCTTTCAGTTACAGAAGGAAGAAAGAGACACATAGTCAGGTAGGGTGGCCAGCAAGACTGTAATTATGCTTGAATAGGCGGTCTTCTGATGGAGGTCCAGATGGATGGAGAGGACCAGGAAGCAGAGCAGGAAGGAGGAGGCGATGTTTTGTTGGCAGTGTGATTCTGTGGACTCCCCAGCGGCCCACCAGGGCTACATTAGGATGGTCTTCTGGGTTTTCACTACTCACGATTCCCGTGGACTTTATAATTCCCGCATCAGAGTTTAGCCGTGGGATGAAATACTCTTGTGTGAGATCAACAGTCTAGAAAGGAAGAAACGCCATCATAAACTTTCTGAGCCAACATAGGGAATAATACTCTCTAGAACCATGTTTAAAATACTGTTATTTCACCATCATTTAATACTTGGTTAATAAAAAGGGGGGGGGGAAATCAAGCCTACCCATATCAGAACTTCTTTACCCTTAGTTGTTATCAAGAATCTCTTTGCAAGATTCTTGAATAGCAGCTGATCACCGGAAGTTGAAAGTAACCCAAGAAATTCTCACAGGGGGTAATAAAGATTTTTTCCATCGTGTACAGGCCCTCCAGAGGGTTAATTATAGCAAAAGATACAGTTATATCCTGGACTGTGTGTCATTCCAGGAAAAGGCTGAGTCTCGGATAACAGACCAGACTGATTAGCCTAGAGCTGCCTAGTACAGTATGTGACTTTCTCTCTTGCATTTTAGTTACTTTTGATCCCCATAGGACAAGAATTGTGTCTGGATTGTGTGACTTCAGGCCATCACAGCACAAAAAACAAGTTTCCTCCAGTTCTACTCAGCAGTGTTCCCTCTGCGTTGGCCCAGAAGGATTAAAATTAGTATGTCCAGCTGGACATGCAGATGATGATGTCAAGACCTAACCCAGCACTCGGGGCATCCTGGGCAGCTGGAGCTGGGCAATGACTCAGACAGGCAGCCAGTGGGACTCCAGGGATCGTTTTGACTAAAAACATACTTACTATCCCCCCCCCCCCGCTCTTGTCCCCAGGGTCAACAGCGGTGCTTCTCTGCACCCTCAAACAAACCCTCAAGCTGCCTTTTCTTCTCAGGACACTGTATTGGTGATGGCAGCAGAGATGGGGATTGGGAGGGGCTTGGGCAGAAGCAAAAGGCCCGACTTGCCTTTATTGTGCCACCCTGGCATGGTTTCGTCTAGAAGGCGCAAGCTCCACATGCCTGTAAGGATGACCCTGCCCTGCCACTCCTCTCTCAGGTCAGTACAAGCCACTGAGACGAAGCCTGACCGCTCTCCTAAGGCGGGCGTGCTTGATCTGGCCCTCTCTGGTGAGTGTAGATGAGCACATTTACCTGTAGCTGAATATGTAGCTAATGCTACATCCTCCTGAGCTCCATCACTGTCTCGGGCTGAAAGCCAAAGGAGGGAAGGGCTGGGTTAGTGTCAGAGCTTCATTGGGAAACAGCACACGAGGACGAGGAGAAGATTGAATGGTTTGCAAAGAGGCTCTTGGCCCTTTAGAAAGGAATTCTCCATTGAGGCTGTTCTAACGACAACAAAAAAATCTGTAATTTAAAAAGGAGTATTTTTTTTAATGCTTCTGAGGAAGATTGTCTATGGAGGGCCTTTTGTGTTCAGGAGAAGCTCATCTGTGGTTAGTAATTAAAGAGGCTGAAGATCCCTCATCGCTTTCTAGAGAGAAAACACGGGCACTGGGTCTGAGCTTTTGCTCTCTGGTATCACCACCCGACCAGGGCATCTCACTGTTCTTCAGCAGCAAAATAAAAAGCCTCAACTAAGTCATCTCTAAAGTCTCTGAGGCTTGACACTACACATTTTAATTTGATGTAAAAAAAAAAAACCTGGACATGATATAAAGCATCACTAAAGACAATTTTGTATTGTAGAACATCACACATGTAGCTATTTGTTGAATGTTTGTCTCCTCAACAGGACTGTAGCTTTATGAAGAAAGTAGCTGTGTTTGTCTCTGAGGCTAGGCCCTGGCTCGATACATGTTTGTTGTTTGATGGTTACAGGCATAGCTGGGCCACTGGTATTCACACTTCGTGGCTGTAGATATGGAGCAGGTCTGCTCTGCTCTCTCATTGGTTAGCTGTGTTACCCAGGGCCCAATTCCTTAATTCAGTGGTCGGCAAACATCGGCTCTCGAGCCACATGTGGCTCTTTGGCCCCTTGAGTGTGGTCCTTCCATAAAATACCATGTGTGCGCATGCAGGTACAGTGCAATTAAAACTTTATGACTCATGCACCGAAGTCAGTTTTCAACCTGGGTGGGTCTATTTTGAAGAAGTGGTTCTAACACTGAGCCACACTCAAGGGGCCAAAGAGCCGCATGTGGCTCGACAGCCGCGGTTTGCCGACCACTGCCTTAACTGATTGTTGCCTTTGTTTCCTGATGGAAGTAAAAGAGGGATCATGATGATCAAAACAGTAAATCTATTGTATTTCATAGGTTTGTTTTGAAGATTAAATCAACTAATATATATATATATATATATATATATATATATATATATATATATATATATATGGCCCTTGGAATAAGGTATGATATACAGTACAGAAACCACCACAGTGCTATCCTTTGTGTGTTATTATTGGTGGCAGTGCTGGTGGCATAGTTATAAATGATGGTCTGACATCCTCCTACTGGCACTTTTTAGAGGGGTTGGATCCGGTGATATATGAAAGTCTTTTTTTTCCTTCACAGGGGAATGAACTGAATTTTTGGTTTAACTTTGTTCCTTGTGGCATAACAAGACTCCTTCACACACAACCCTGTGGTAACCAATGTTTGTCTCACATTCTTATCAGAACAGATCATAAATGAGAGAAGCCCAGTTGTCCAGCTCACCGCCTTCCTCCCCACACTATGCCAGTTCTCTCTCTTTGTGACCTGTTGCTCTTGAGGGTGACAAAAAGAGGTTTACAATTTATTCCCCTGAAAGAACAAATGAAGGTCATACCCACTGAGACCATTCATATTGGGTTTCTCATAGTAAGGTGGGTTCCTTGAAGAAAAAATTGTTGAGAATTCTTAAAAAAAGAACCATGTTCAGCAAAAGTGAGTAATTGCTATAAGGAAAACAAACCAAAGGGCTTATGTTTGCAAAATAATTTTTCTCTTGGTTCATATTATTTTATAGTCATTGACCCATTTTTATATTACACTAGAGGCCTGGTGTATGAAATTCATGTACAGGAAGGGTCCCTAGGCCTAGCAGGATCAGGGCCAATCTGTGTGTTGACCAGTGGGGCGATTGGGGAAAGAGGACCTTCTGGCACCCACATGGGCTGGCCTGGGACCTGCAGGCTGGGAGCAGCTCCTGCATTCAGTGTATGCCCCTTGGTGGTCAGTGCACGTCATAGCAACTGGTTCTTCCACTGGTCATTTCATCATTTAGTTGATTTGCATATTAGGCTTTTATTATTTAGGATAGATGTTTTATTTTTGTCTTAAAACCTTCAAATGAAATAATACTAGGTTTTTTGTACACATTCAAACACTGGATGGAAAAATTCCCACAATAATGTGACACTTTCAAATATTCATGGGTCTTGCTCTGACCAAACCTGATATAACAATATTCTAATTAGTCTAAAACAGGTAAAGTAGGCACTAATTAGAAAAGGAGCTTTCCCACCCTAAAAAAAGATTGGTAGCTGATATTCTACTATACTTGAGGTCTCTGTAAATTTTATCATATTAAGAATTCTCAGTTAAAAGAACAACTAAATTTAAAAGATCAATCGATATACTGATTGCTAGGAACACATTTGTTACAGGACATAGAGTATTTATATCCAATTGTTTGGTGTTCTGTAGCAACATGACAGCATTCTCATTCTTCATCCAGATGTTTTTATATCTTGGAGTTAAGTCCCTAAGCCACTTCAGAGAGATAAAGCTTAATCTTCTTTCACAAGACTTCCAGAGAAATGGGGTCCTTAAACCCCCCCCCCCCCTTTGCTAATCGGTTTCAGTGTTTACCAACCCTTATTTTTCTATTTAATCTAAATCCCTCATGCTTTGGTTTGAGTCCACTTCTGTCTCTATTGTCTTCAGTTGGAAACAGAAAAATAACAGGACAATAGCCTCTCAGAGAGAGGTTTTTATACTTGTGAAATTCCCTGCGAATCCCCTCTTGGCTTATTCTTCTTTTCAGTTGAATAATTCTGGTCCACACAACCCAGTGGTAAATCAAATAATTATGTGGCTGGAGTCGCAGCTACAAACACTATTAATCAGAAGAGTCATATAACAAACACATACTTCACAGACTCAAGCAAGACGTCATGTTGTAGCACAGAATTGAGAGAGAGGTAAACAGTCTATGAGAAGGACACATCCACAACTGCCATCTCAGTTTCATTGTCTTAGCCTTTCCTCACAGGTCTGACGTTCTAACTAATCCTTTAATCATCTATTGTGGTTTCCCACCGAAACCTCTCTAAGTTCCCCACACTTCTCATTAGTGGATCCCAGGACTGGAAGGGGTGTTCTTGTGAGAGACTGACCCATGTTGAGTACAATGGCCTCATTGTTCTTGCTAACCACAGGTCTGTTTATATAGTAGGGAGATTGTTTCCTGAGCAAACAAAAACAAAGACAGGGCTAAGCTGCTGTCCCACTGTCAGCTCATGACCTATGACACACTTAGGATTTTTCAAGTAATTATTATACTGTACTTACTATATGATACTTGCCTGGTTTTTTATCTATTTTGTGTCTATTTGTATGTTTTCCCTAGCTAGGTGTAATCGTGTACTTTTTATTGGCTTTTAATAATTCTTCTAATATTTGATATTTGTACTTTTTCCAGGTGACCTAAATTCTGATTCCATTCTCTAAAACTTAAGTTTCTGCTTATTCTGCCCAATTTTGGAGCACAATCTATGTGTTCTTTACTACACAATTGTCCCCTGCCTCCCGCTGCCCCCAACCAAGTATCAGACTACACTGACGCTGATGTCACTGGCAGGCTGTTCTCTGCTCAGAAATTGATTTTCTAACGACGCTGGAGGAATAGGGCTAGTCCCAGGAAACACTGTGTTTTTGCAAGCTCTTGCTCTTCCACCAGGACAATCCAACAACGTTAAACATTTGCCCAGTATTTTTGGGGTATGGAATATCGATCATTACAAATTCCAGTGTGCTTGGGATTCATGAAACTAAGACTTCTTTCTCTCTCTTCTCCTCTCTCTGACTTTTGTTTCCTGGAATCATGAAACAACAATAAAACCAACAGGAGAAGTTTTATCCTATCTTCTGGCGAGAACTATGAGAAGTAGTTTCAAGAAAGATGGACTCTGCAATTCTGCCACAAACCTCAGCGAGCTGATTACACGGCATCAGCAAGCAATGAAAAACTGCCATCGGAAGGACATATACTGTCAGTGTCTGGCTCTCGGTCATCTGAGCTGAAAAGAATTAATGGGTGCATCTATCCGAGAAGGATTTAATTTGAATGTGTAATTAGCCATAGATTACAGCTTTAAAAAGTGTATGCACTTGAAAGGAAAGCTCCTATTAATTTTTTGAGCTTAGTGACCATTATATGTGCTATGCAGTCTATAAAATAGCATCATCTTTGCACATTAGAAATAAATTGTGAGAAATCAGATGCCTATTAAGACACAAGAATTGATGTGCAACTATGACATTTGGTTATGAATAATATGCCAGATGTTTTAGAAAGGAAATAAAGAGTTTTGACATATTTCCAGATGACTGAAATCAGCCACCATTTTCCTCAGGTTGTTGGTGTCCAAGCCTCCTTATTGGCATGGGTAATATATTTTATTCTTTAATAAAGGATAGTCAGATGGCTTACTCTTACATAAGGATCAAAATGTGACCTAGAAATTATTATGAAATTGTCACATAAGCACATTGCTTTTATTTCTATTAATGATAGTGCATCTGTGCCTTTATTCAGGATTCTGATTTAATGCCTCTTCCTGTTCCTTTTTGTAAACCCTGAAGGGTTTTAAGCAGTGAACACTTTGAAAAGCAGAGATCCGGAGTTACTTGGCTTTGTGACTTTAATGAGGTGATGAATCCTGCAAATCAGTTTATGATGATGTTTGGGCAAATTAACTTTGAGACTTAACTTTTAAAATGTCAATCACTGTGGCCAGGATTGACTTTTGTACTTGACAGCCACAACATCTGGATTTAGCATTATATGTCATGCAATTGCGCGGTGCAAGCCTAATTTGGGGCTGATTAAGTCATTTTATAGTGGGCGCCTTTCTTTACCCAGCATGAGCACGAGAGCCACACCCTCTTTACTTAGGGCCTTTGGTTCATTTCTGCCTTGGTCTTGTTCCATTGGTCTCTCTGTATTTTGAAAGAACTCGTTTTTTCATGAAAGTTTAACCTTGATTCTGGGGTCTTCATTTCCACGCTTGAACTATTTAGCCATCCACTACATTCTGACCACTCCCTTTTTGTTCCCCCTTGGCTGCCCTCTTGTCCTATTTCTCTCCTGTTTCTCCCACAGAAGAACCTCCCTGCTCTCCGAATACCCCCAGGAAAGTACCTCTTGAGAGTTCCTGGTTCTCCGCTCTGAAGCTGCATTGGTAGACGGGGGCCGAGCAGGCGTTGCCCTGTAAAGAGCAATCCTGTTTACACGATCTGTAGAGAATGCAGAGCTCAGGTATGATGTACAGCAGCAGGAAAACCCACGCATTGGTGACCAGGGCGATGCAGACGACAGGGTCATCCCACTGGGGCTGCCGCTGGAGCTGCGGGTTGCCTCTCATGAGCATGGAGATCCACACCACCCAGATAATGATGGAGATGAGCATCGTGACGAAGATGAACTTTCCATGCTGCTTCCAGTTCTCACATGGGCCACAAAAGGTGGCTTTGGAGACGAAGAAGGTGATGGCCATCAGGAGAAGGACATAGACCAGGAGTACCACAAAGTCCACATTTAGCTGACAGGGTGCCATTTGTACAAACATCATACATCTGGTCGTTATGAGCGTCACGTACTCAATGGCAATGATCGTCTGCAACAGGCTACAACCAATAGCAATGCACAAAATCGTCGTCCAAGAGAAGGAGACTCCACCGCGGACTAGCTTCACCAGGTTGGAGGCATGAGCCAAGAGGCATGAGAAACAGAGAGCAAAGAGAACCCCAAAGAAAAAGTAGCGTACAGGGGCAGTCTGCTGATTGAACTGGAAGATGAAGGCAAAAGCAAGGCTAAAGAGCCCCAGCACGCCCAGGAGAAAGAGGACCTGGGTGGGGAGAACATTCCACCGGCAACAGTCTTGAACCTTTCGCATGAAGAAGAGACATGCCAAGAGCAGAATAATTGTAACCACTATGCCAATTATTGCCAGGCATTCCAGCACAATGCCCCATGGCCCCTCAGTGTCACAGAGGAAATAATGGTCCCCAGTGGACTCGCTGAAGTCCTCATACATGGTGACTGTAAGTGGACTTCACGAGAATGGACTTCTGTTTTCCTGCAGAAAAAAAGATGAGACAAACCTATGACTTTACATCTACCCACAAGAATACATGTTGGGTATAGGCATACCATTGTAATGTCTTTCTCTCTCTAAATTAAAGGCATCTGGACATATTAAATGAAATAGCCCTCAAACTATCAAACCTTCAAAACTATCCTACTGGGAAGAACAGAACAGTCTTTCCAGATAATCCATCCATTTCTATGTTACAATTTCTCTGTTACAAGGCTTTTTGAAGTTAATGCAGGCAGAATCTTTTTCATAAATTGGTGCGTTTGACAAGATATGCATGATCTATAAGATTCCAGATAAATCAGGCTCCAGGACAAGGGTTGTTGACATTAATGGGTCATTGGATCACTCAAGACACTGATGCACTGCTTGAAGGAGACAGACAGGTGATTTTTTTCCTAGTAATATTAATGACTGTTCCTTCTTTAAATTCAAGTCAATTCAATGCATCATATTATTTTCAATATTTACTATTTGTTTGTCAAAGAAGGATACAATATGGTCCCTGCCTTTAAATAACTTTTTGGGTAGTTTAGCACCAAAATCTATGTCTTAAAAGAGGTTGTCTAGGAAAAAAATTCCGCATATTCATTTGGAAAAAAGTACCTTGCAATCGAATACTCCTAGCTCGCCTCCTCTTCAGTTATTCCCAAGCCAGATGGCTGGAGTGACCCAGGCTTATAGCTCAGGCATGGCCCCTTCATTCCGACTTACCTTCTCTGTGTCCACGCTGGAAGCTGAGGCTCTGCTGACTGCGAGGTTGTAACTGCCAATGAGTAAGAAGGAGACAACCTCAGCTTCTTTATTCTCTCCCCAAATGGGCGGAAGGACTGAGGCCCTCACTCAGATTCCTGCAGTGCCTATAAAAAAGCCGGAAGGTCAGAAAGACACACCTATTCCAGTTTCACAGCAACTTTTTCTACAGAGACTTCTTTGGTGATAACAATTATTTTCCACTCCACTGCTCACTCAAGGCACCTTGGCCTTAGAGAGGTCCTGAAGGGGGAGTGAACTTAGGAGTGACTGATTGCTCCCCATATATTCCAATATGTACTGGAAGCTGAGAGAGGCCTTCAGGTGATCTGACATGAGGACCCTTCATTCTTCTCCTGACCTACTTCCTGCAATGCTGTCTCCAGAGTCTTCCTCAGATCTTGATCTTGATTGTAAGATCCAAAGAGCATCCACTCAACAAAGGAATAAAACTTTTACTGAGCCAAAAAAGAGGGTATGCGCATTTAAAGGGCCAGTTTTTGGCAAAATTGTGAATTGGGGGAAATTTGTCTTCTCTGCTATTCTTCTTTAGAAGTCCTTGCTCAAGTCTTGGATGGGCTTTGGCCTAAGTTCTCTCCCTCTTCTCCTTACTCTGTATCAGAATGTATTTGTTCTGGCTCTCAATCTACTGGGGCATTCCTAGGGCCCAAGATAGAACTCAAAATTGAAAGTTACCAGATGATGTTGGCAGATCATATTCCTTTTCTCTTGCAATCACACACTACTACTGGCTATATGTCCCACCTATACTGGCTATCGGCCCCCTCCTCATCCTCCACCTCTACTCCCAATGTACTCCTTGGTTCTTTTCCTGGATATTTACAGTTTGACAGAGACATCTGAAGACCCCAAATCAGTACCTGTTAGTCCAGTTTCAAGTTGCTCTGTGACCTGGCCCTACCTTTCTCATCCACATTTCTTTCAGGTCTCCTGGCCCTGTGGTTTATCCAGGTTGGTGTTCCCACTGCCTCCCAAGTAAACAAGCTCCCATGTGCTTGCCATCTCTTTGATGTTGTACCTGACCCAGACTGCCTTTGCTTTATTCCTACTTACCCTTTGTGCTTTATTCCCATTGATCCTGTTTCCTATCCAAATACTTTTCCTACCTTTAAAATCTAGCTCAGCCTTAGATGGTTTGGCTCAGTGGGTAGAGTGTGGGCCTGTGGTTTGATTCCAGTCAAGGGCATGTACACCTCAGTTGCAGGCTCCTCCCCAGCTCGGGCCCTGATCAAGGCATGTGCAGGAGGCAACCAATCTATGTGTTTCTCCCACATCGATATTTCTCTCTGTCTTTTTATTTTTATTTATTTTTTAAATATATATTTTATTGATTTTTTTACAGAGAGGAAGGGAGAGGAATAGAGAGTTAGAAACATCAATGAGAGAGAAACATTGAGGAAGTGCACATAACCAAGGTACATGCCCTTGATTGGAATCGAACCTGGCACCTTTCAGTCCGCAGGCCGATGCTCTATCCACTGAGCCAAACCTGTTAGGGCTTCTTTCTGTCTTTTTGTCTCTCTTCCACTCTCCCTAAAAATCAATAGAAAAATATCCTTGAGTGAGGATTTAAGAAAAAACAAACAAACATCTAGCTCATCCTGTCTCCTCTATGAGCTTTCCTGCCTCCCTGATCACTTTAGCTCTCATTTGTCCTCTTCCTCTGTGAACTTAACAAACAAGCACAGAGGGTCTATCTGTTCAAAATTAAAGAAACCCTATTTTCTGCCTATTTTATTTGCATTAATTAATTTATTAATAAAATAAATGTATTAAAATAGTAACTACATTCATCAATTTATTTTGTTTGTATTAGCCTCATCCTCTCAATTAGATTGATAGGTGCTTAGGGGTCAAGTTCCACATTTTATGCACCCAGAGCACCTGGCCCCACATGGAGTATCTCCTACGTGGTGGACAGATTGTTTAATTAAGGATCCTCATGATAGCATTCCAGGCCTTGTGAAGGTACTTTTCACCAGTGTGCTTTTCCAACAGATGCTTTTTAATGAAACCCACCTTAAACAAGTCCAGACCTTAACTGACCCCAAAGTCACTCTGAAGTGTTGTGGGTCTATTTTAGAGATGGCTTAACTTTAAAAAGCCAAGTGTTGTTGTTTTGTTTTTGTTTTTCCCCTTTGAGAGAAGAATAATCTAGAGAGGAGAGTCCTCCCCTTCACTTGCTTTAGGGATAATTGTGGTCAGACTGAAGCTGTAAAGGCTAATCTAAAGTTCACATTAAAGGGTAAAGGGATTTTCTGGATGATGAAATGTGACATCCATGAGAATTCACTCAAAAGCCTAGTGAGTGGTTAAATAGTTGTCAGTAGACCAAGAGAGGATTTCCCACTTAATTCTTCCAAGAGAGTTATTTTGGTGACCTTTTCCCTCCTCTCAGCTCCTCTAGTTAGTCAGCCATTCCTCACTGTTGTGATGTTCTGGCCAGCCTGTCTTCTAAGGAGATTCCTCCTGACCGGAGGGCTTGAGGCAGGGGAATTAATGGGTTAATGACACAAAGGCCTTTGAATACCTGAGATAAAAGAACAGTGTCCTAGGTGCTAATTATTGTTACTTAAACACCTGGGGTGCTAGAATTAACCCGTGTGCTGCTTGGCCTTAAGGAAAGAGGCCTCCTTTTGCCTCCACATCTCCACATCACACACACCTCATTTCTTTGGGCTTTTGTGTGGCAACAACATCACACCAACCAGTTCAGATATGACTTTGATGAATCAAAGTGTATTGATTACCACGAGTCCATTAAAAATGGAGATGAAACAGTCAAGAGGTCAAATGCCTTTTGTCCAACACCTATTTGTGTTGTTTCCTTCTCCCAGAAGCAGAGCTGGAGGAAATGTTAGAGATCACCTGTCCTAACCCTTTCATTAATAATTTATAATAAGAAAGCCAACTTTATTACATGAGGAATTAAATAATAAGGAAGCAGAGGGCCAGAGAAATGAAGCAATGTAGCAAACATATGGAAAGGTTAGAGGAGCAGCCAGCATTGCTGACTCCTGGTCATAGTGTTGTGTTTTTTTTCTTTCTTCATATTTGTTACCTGGTCACATTCTTGTTGCCAGGAGGACAGGCTTCTTCCCTCAGGAGGACATGTGGGTCATAATTAGAAAGAAAGAAAAAAAGAACCACTGTACTGTATACCTGAAATTAGTACAAAATAATATTCTCTTTTTAATATAAAATAACGTTGAAAGTAAACTGTAATTGAAAAAAATAGTTACAGTATGTAAAGTTCAGAATAGGGAATACACTCAATAATCTATAATAATAAAAGTATAATATGCTAATTAGACTGAACAGCCAAATGATCTTCCAGACTTCCTTCTGGACAAAGCGGGGCTGTGAGGGCTGGTACAAGCCTCCATGGATGCGAGGGCCAAACCCCTTGCATGAATTTCGTGCATTGGGCCTCTAGTATTGCAATAACTATGTATGGTGCCAGATGGGTACTAGACTTATGGGGGTGCTCACTTCAGAAATTATATAAATGTACAATCACTGTTGTACACCTGAAACTAATATAATGTTGTATGTCAACTGTTAATCCTATCAAATAAAGAGGGAATATGCAAATTGACCATCACACTGTAACAAGATGGCTGCACCCACAGCAGAGGCAGGGATTCTGTAACACAAGATAGTTGTGCCCACAGCAGAGGCCGAGTTCCCTTAATGAGCTTTAATGAGCAATCAGCAAGGACCTGAGGCTGCATGGTGCTGGGCCGGGGCAGGGGACCTGAGGCTGTGCCCCCTGCCTGGTGGTGGGGCTTGACAGAGGACCTCAAGGCATGCCCTTCATCCTGGCCTGGGCCAGGGAACCTCAGACCGTGACCCCCACCCTGGTGCTGGGCCAGGGACCTGAGGCTGTTCGGCCCCCTACACCCCCCTCCCCCTCCGCCCATGGGGCTTGACAGGGGACCTCAGGCTGTGCCCCACCACACAGTGGGCCTTGATGGGGGTAGGGCTGGCCGTGTCTGGGTCTTGTGCGATTTCGAGGCGTATGTGGGTGGGCGGGGACTTTACTCTGATTCCCATGGCGTGCCCCAGACTCTGACAGGAGGAAGATTTTCATATCCATTTTATTAATTTACTTTCATCTCTGACACTTCTATTATAGAGAAAGGGCAAATAGCAATATTCAAATATTTTCTCTAATTAATTCCCTTTTAATGTGCAAGAATTCATGCAGGAGTTGAAAAATAAAAAGATAGAGTTCAATATATAAAAAAAAAAAACCCACAAAAACAAAACAAAAACCATCCAAAAAAAACCCACCCAAAACCAAAACAAACAAACCCAGAAAATAATAGATTATGAGAGAGAGTGCATCAGATATTCTTCGTTCTGCAACAAATCCTGCAGCTGTCACGACTGGCCATGTGCAGCCTGGCAGTGTGAGACGGGGTGCTCTGGCCAGGAACACATCATTTGCTTTTTTGTTCACAGTCATTTCCAAGGCTGGCTTTGTAGGGGTGCGACCAGTGCAGCTGTTCAGGCCCCCCCCCCCACTCAGAAGGATCCTGTGCTTAGAGTTTAATGCTCAGTGGTCACCATCTTGGAATTCTTAATCATTTTATTTCTGAGTTTGTGTTCTGTAAGTGAAGTCAGATGGGACAGCAGAACATGTGCAGGGGCTGAGAGCCTTGGCCCATGTGTGATCCTGCCTCCATTACCTCCCTGAGACAAGTTCTTGGCATCCACTCCATGTTACCCATTAGTGCCTGAGTTACCCCATTTCCCCTTTCTGCCTCTACCTCATGGATGCTGCCAAACTCGCTCTGTGGTCTCCTGTCCTTCATGGGTTGGTTAGTGGGATTTTGGAAAAATGGATTGACATAAGCATGTCTAGCCAGGGTGTCACATTTCCATTTGTACTGGACCTTGCAAATTAGGTAGCTGGCATGGGCGTTAATTCAATTTTCTGCTATATGGTGGTTAATTTGATCAATATTATATCAGGATATAAACATTGTTCCGTTGAATTGTATATTATGTAATGCGCAGTTAGTTGTGAAGAACCTGTGTTTTATCTGGATCAGCAAATCGTCAAGATTGGGTGTCATTTATGCATGTTCAAGATATTTTTTGGAAAAAAAGTTTTCTAATATTTTTTTTCCAGTTTGTGACTATTATAATATTTTGAGTGAAGTAGTATACATTGCTCTTATATTGAGTTGTTTTATCATTATTAGAGGAAAGCAGATGGTGTGAAAAGTATAGAGGCACATTCAAGGTCAATTGATGAATCTGGAAGTGTAAATACAACAATAGTGAGAAAAATGTTAACTAATAAAAATTTTGATTTTATTTAGGCTGCATTATAAAAAGAAAAAAGACTCTTATAATAAATATTATTTAAATGTGACTTACTAAAATGTGCAAAGCTTAATAAAATGAAAGACAGCATCCATATATATAAAGAGCCAGGGGCCATCACGACCAAAACAACCAATGGACAACTGAACAGACTTTGTGGGGTGACCAGGCCAGGAGGGGGGTTAGTGAAGGACAACCAAATGAGCAGCAGGCTGTGTGGGTGATCAGGATGGCAGGGGGGTGGGGAACAGTGAGGGGCAACCAGGCCATTAGAGGGGGGCAGTGAGGGATGACAAGGCTGGCAGGGGTTAATGAGGGATGACCAAACAACTGAACAGCAGCCTGTGTGGGGTAACCAGGCTAGCAGGGGAAGCAGTGAGGGGTGATCAGGCCAGCAGGGGGGCAGTTGGGGGCAACCAGGCCAGCAGAGGGGGGCAGAGAAGGAAGACTAGGTTGGTAGGAGGGGCAGTTGGGGGCAACCAGGCTGGCAGGGGATAGTTGTGCACAACCAGGCTGGCAGGGATGGCAGTTATGGTGATCAGGCCGGCAGAGGGGGCATTTGGGCATGACCAGGCCGCCAAGGGGACAGTAAGGGGTGACTAGGCTGGCAGGGGGGCAGTTAGGGGTGATCAGGCAGGCAGGCAGGTGAGCACAGTTAGGAGCTAGTAGTCCCAGATTGGAGAGGGTGCAGGCTGGGCTGTAGGGATTCCTCTCAATGCATGAATTTTGTGCACCAGGCATCTAGTATAATTTATAATGAAAATTTTATAAATGAAAACTTAAAATCTTCAAAATGAAAAATACACCTGGGGAAACAACATGGTATCCTATCAGTAAGTCTCTCACATGTTTCCAAAGAAAAATATATAAATGTGTCAATAGTTTTTAAGTTGTCATCTACTATTAATTAAAAAGCTTTATAATAATTTAGTAGTGTATTAAGTGGCAAAACCAAAATTGGGTCATACAGCTGTTAAAAATTATTCTTTCAGGATGTATTGAATAATCCATATGATATTGATGATACAATGATGAATCAGCTGACAAACTTAATATTATACCTCTTAACATACTAGTACCATAATATCTCACCAAATCTGTACAACTACAGAATATAGGAAAGCCATTTTATGACAGTACAGTTAACATGCAATATAACATTAGTTTCAGGTGTACAACATAGTGATCTGACATTTATATTCCTATGATGTGATCACCACAGTAAGTCTAGTGACTATCTGCCACCATACAAAGTTATGATAATATTGCTTATTTTTCCTTTGCTGTACATTACATACCTGTGACTTATTTGAAAAGCAATGTTTCAACACAATTACAATCTGATATAGATTTTGTGATTCAAGTTGATGAAAGCACTGATGCTATCAGTTGTCAATATCTGCAGTTAGATCAGATGTGAGTGACATAGTTTTTACAGAAGATTTTTTGTATTGTTTAAATTTAATTTTATTCACAATTGGATTAGGCATGATCTCCAAGTTGGAAAAGTGTATTGTTGATTCAATATTATTTAATTGTAAAGGGATTACAAGCTTGGACAACAAAACTGGAAAAATTTATAAAGGGATTATAAACTTGGACGATAGATATGACAAGAAAATATGGCAGTTATTAAAAATTGTTCAAAATGACTAACAATCATGCTTTATTCATCACGAAGCTTTGGCACCTAAATAAATTTTAGTTGAACCTCATGGATTTATTGAAATCAGATGAGATGTCAGTGAGCACAACTCTTAGATATATTTTGTTCAGATGTTGGAGCTGACTATATCCACTTAGTATTCATGGTGGAATTGCTGGTTGTTATAAGGTAAAGTATTAAGCTAGGCACAATACATAAAATTCGATTTCTTGATTTGGAAAAGACTCTCATTTGGCAAATATTTTTGGACATGATATTTGAGTAATAAAAGCGCATACTTAGATAATTCTTAACTACAATTTGGGGAGAAAACTGTGATATATTTTAACATGTCAAACACATTTAACAATTCCAAAAGAAGTGGAAGTTTTTAAAAATAGCTGTGATTATCTGAGATCCCCTCGACTTGAATCTTGGCTGGCTTTAGTGACTCTCTTGTAAACCGTAAACTGTGGTGGAAGTGCTGATGCTTGTGTCCTGAGACTAGGTCAAACAAGCCTCACAGCTTCTGCCTTGCTCCTTTGGTCTCCAGATGCTGTCTCCTGAGACACAGCGGTCATGCTCTGAGAATCCTGAGTACACAAGAGACCACACACACACACACACACACACACACACACACACACGTAGGTACTTCAGTCAACAGCACCAGCGGAGCCCAGCCTTTCAGCCATCCTCGCCAAAGCACGGGACATGGCAATGGAAACGCCCTCTGAGAAATGGATCCTCTTATTCCAGCTGTTCAACTGAACCTTCAGAATTTATATACATAGTTACATGTAAGAATTATTAGGATTGCTATGAGTGTTCTACAGGTTAACATCTATTCCTTTCTTTAAAAAATATATATTTTTTATTGATATTTTACAGAGAGGAAGGAAGAGGGATAGAGAGTTAGAAACATCAATGAGAGAGAAACATTGATCAGCCGCCTCATGCACACCCCTCACTGGGGATGTGCCTGCAACCAAGGCACATGCCCCTCACCGGAATCGAACCCGGGACCCCTGAGTCCACAGGTGACGCTCCATCCACTGAGCCAAACCGGCCAGGGCAAAGTTAACATCTATTTCTATGGAGTTCTAAAAAGTCTAGTCAAAGCCAACAGCACACATCCAATAGGATCAGATAACCTCAGAGGCACCAGCATTCCGTTGAAAGGATGTTCATTCCAAAGTCTTTACATTTTTCTAATAAATGTAATAATTTTGGCAGCTGTATGTTTCCAATATTATTATAACACAGAAGGGAACATTATAAAGTCAGCTTGAATAAAATAACATTAGAGATATTATTATAACTTACTTTTCTCTCAGTCACAATCATTACTTTTTAGGGGAAAAGCTGGAACTGTAAAGAAAGACATTTGAATAAATGATCGATTTATATTTCAAAACTCAGTCAAAAATTGAATTTAAACTTGGTGAACAAGGAAGAGAATAAATGAATTTAATGCTTATACTGAAGAATGATTAAAAGATATTATGGCCCAGGCTGGTAGCTCAGTTGGTTGGAATGTCATCTGGTACACCGAAAGGTGATGGACAGAGCCAGTAAGATTCAAAAGACTTTGGGAGTGGAATCTCTGTCTGGCAGGTGGCTGGGAGAAGAAGAATGAAGGAAACTAGCTAGGTTCATGATACCTCCAAACCTGCTCCACACATAATAAACAATTTATTATGTCCATATCTCAGTTTATAGCAAATTCATCCTTCAGTTGCTCAAATAAAAGATCCTGGAGTCATCTTGACTTTTTCATTAGAATACAGTCTAATAGGAAATCCTGTTGGTTCTACTTTGAAAATAAATACTTATATACAGACTCTGATCACTTCTCACTACTGTAATGTCACCACCTGGGTCCAGTAACTGTCATCTCTTGACTGCATTGCTGCAGTAGACTCCTACGAACTGGCTTTCTGCTTCCACTCTTGTCCCCCAACTCCAATCCCAACCTGAAGCTCTTACAATGTACAATCAATATAGTTGCTGAAGGGATCCTTTGAAAAGCTAAGTTTAATTATGTCACTTCTCTGCTTCTAACCCTGTAATGGGTTTCTCCACTTTATATAGAGGAAAAGCCCAAGTCTTAAAAGTGGCCTCAAAGGACTTAAACGACCTGGCCTTTCCCATTACCTCTCTGATCTTCTTTTGTGCTCACCCTACTTCAGCCTCTCTGACTTGTCACTCAATCACACAGGCTCACCTTGTCTTGGGGCCTTTGCACTGGCTGTTTCTCTGTCTATAATATTTTCTTTCCAGATACCCACATGGCTAACTCACTCACTCCTTTCAAATCTTTGTTCTCTATGAGGTCTTCCCTGACCTCACCACCATCTCCATCCTATACTCTAGAACACTATTTTCCTACCCTGTTCTGCTTTTTAATTACACCATAGCATTTATTACTTTCTAAAACATAATAAACAATTTATTATGCCTATTGTGTACTATCTATATCTCCTATTCTGCAGGAATGGGTCTTTGTTTTGTTCACTGGTAAATCTAATCCTCAGAACAATGCCTGGCATATAATAGGGGTTCGATGAATATTTATGAAATGAATGAATGATGAGATAAAATCCAAGAATGTGTTAAGTCGGGCCAAGCACAGGCAAACCAGAGTTAACAGGAAGAAAGACACAGAGGGTAGCAAAATGCCTGTGGTCTTCTAAACTCTCACTCTTGGCCAGGCATGGCTGGAGGCAATGTGGGCTTGTGCCCTGGGAGGATCCCTCTCTGCCCCACCCACCCCTTCATTTTAAGTAAGAGAAGTTGGGAGGAGACAGAAAACAACTGGCCAACTGATCAATTTCACTGGAGGGCTGTTCAAGGGGAGAGGGGAGTGGCCTCATTGGCAAGAGCAACATTCTGATCTCAGATGATAGCTGCAAGGGGGAGGACCGTCCAGCAAACAGGGAAATCTGTTTCTCCTTAAGATGATTCCCAGTATTTTGCCTTGAGCAAATAGGTGAATGGTGGTGCTATTTAGAGAGGTGAGGAAGATTGAGGGAGGAAAAGATTTTAGGGGATAGAAGAGTCTGAAGCAAGAGTTCAGTGTTGGACATGTCAAGTCTGAGATACCTGTGAATTACTTGTGTGACTATGCCAAGTGGGTCATAACGTTAGAGAGTGAGAATGTTGGAGCATACTTCCCGAGAGGCCGTGAACTGTGCCCCAGATGGAGTTATCAGTGCTGGCACCGGGCAAGGCCTTGAGATACGGTTTCATGGCCCCTTCCAGCACATAGGCCTTCTTTCAAGGGCAGAGCAGGACTGACTCTGTTTTGTATTATGTCTTCCATCTTGTATAAAATGTATCAATTACCCAACCCACCCTTAACTCAGCCAATAGAAATGCAGAGGGAAGTAACCAGACCCTGGCCCTCTCCCCACCAATCAGAACCAGCCAACTCAGTGGTCTGAGCATCATCCCACCACCCAACCCTAAAACTCTATAAAAAAGACCACACTTTCAGAGCTTGAGGCTCTCTGCATTCTGCCGCTGCGTCAGTAGAGGCAGGGAGTCCAGACTCGAGTTTGAATAAAGGCTCTTTTGTTTTTGTATCGGACTTGGCTCCCTGGTGGTCCTTGGGGATCTTAAAACCTGGTTATAGCAATAACATTTGGGACTTACAGACTTACTTCTGTCTTTTTCTACTTTTCTTTATGTGCCAGGTTCCTGTTGGCCTCCTAGACATGTGCCAAGCTGTGTGGCATACAGGCAGATAGGCTAGCCCTCTATCCTCACTTCCCAGTGATGTTTCAGCAGTTGCATGAATTGGGAAACACATTCATTCATTTATTCCCTCCCACAATCATACATTGAGTTTGTTGTTGTTGTTGTTGTTGTTGAGAACTAGTATTCTGCTGGGAATTGAGAGTGGGAAAAAACCATAATACTAAATATCAGCACTTGAGAAAATCACATTTAATTGGGGAGATATGCTGACAAGTCATCGAAATTTATGTATTCCGAATTATGTATAATTTGAAGAATAAATTAATACTTTCACCTCCTTTTCTACTGGAAAGAGACCCCCCCCCAAAAAAAAAAGAGAGAATAAATCTTATCAATTCCTTATGAGCCCATCACAAGTGATAATTTCGAAGCTTTAATTATTTGTTTGTGTCACTAAGGAAGGGAGTATTCAGTGTAAGAATTAGCAATGGACCCATTTCTTAATTCTGCATGCCTGAAGGTCACATTTTGAAAGGAGATGGTATGTAGAGAAAAATAAAGTCAGGAAAAGAGGTGGGTTGGAAAAGAATCTTTGGGAGTCACCAGGACATGGATGTCACAGAACCTATGGGTATAATCTGCATCGTCCTTGATGGGCTCATCTTGGGAGAGTGATGTGATATGATAGAGGATAGAGTATGTCCCCCAGAGAACACCAACATTTAAGGGCTGGGCATGGAAAGAGAAGACTATGAAGGAAGTAGGGGAGTAGTCGGAAGTAGGTGCACCAGGAGAATGGCAGGTCACAGGTGCCAAAGAAGGAACACAAAGGAGAAAGAAGAAGCGATCTTAGTGTCAAGGGGTACAGAGGAGCCAGAGAAACCAACTAACTGGATAAAGACAAAAAAATGCACCTGCTGAATTTTGCGAATGGAGATCATTTCAGAGGAAGTAAATGTGGATGAATAGAGTAAATAGAATGAAAGGATGGAGTTCTCTAATGGCCATCGAGCCTCTTCTAGGAGTGAAATAAATTCCCTGAGTTCCACTTCCTTCATGAAACCCTTGAGGAGACATCAAGTGCTGAAAGTTCCTCTTGATTCCTCAAGTGAGCTCTGCTTCTAGCTTAGGGCCCCTCACTCATAAAACACAAGGTGAACACCCACAATCTGTTAGTTCATAAGAAAAGGCTCTAAAATGTGACCAGAGACAACATGATTACTCCCCTGTTTTCCCGAAAATAAGACAGTGTCTTATATTAATATTTGTTCCCAAAGATGCGCTAGGTCTTATTTTTGGAGGATGTCTTATTTTCGGGGAAACACGGTAGCACACATTATATATTTAAATGTGTGTTTTTTTTAAAAAATAAAAATTGTTTTATTTAAGGAGGGGAAATGATCCTGTGTTTTTATTGGTGGCATAAGACCTTTTTTTTTAGATGAATTTTAAACTAGAAAGGGAAAGGGAGAAAAGATAGGGCTGCATATCTAATAGATGGCATGTAGGTGGCTTTTGGGTGCCCGTGCTATTTCTGTAGCATACACCCTAGGGACATGGGATTATATCACTGCCACCTTGGCTTAGCCTCAAAATAACTTCTATAAAGAGGATGGAGCATCCACCCACTTGGAGAGTCACATTCTGCCTCATTTCCTTTCTTGCCAGACAAGGAAACCAGACACTGAACTGAGTGTTTAATAGTATTTGGTTCTGGAGTATTTGGTTCTGTGTAGCCTGGAGCATGTTATAATAATTTACAGATTAACATTGCCCCAGTTAATCTGTAAATGGGGTAGAGAATACAGTGCCTGTGATTACCTCTTAGGGTTATTGTGTCAAATAAATAAGGCAGTTCATGGAATGTGTTTGCATAGTGCCTGGGACAGGGTGAATGCTCAATAAATGTGAGCTATCAAGATCTCTTATTTTTTTAAGTTAGTAAGTTTTAAAACGAATCTACATTAATAAGACTGAGCATCTACTGCGCACATATCTTTATCCTCTGGGGGAGATGTGGGACCATAAAACACAGAGAAAAGGGGGTGTGACTGGAGAGATCAGGGAAGAATTCTAAGACTCTGTGGGTGGGACTCAAGGGATGGGTAGAGGATGAACAGGCAGGCATGAGGAGTTTCAAGGTGTGAGAGCAGTGTGAGCAAAGGCTTGGAGTGGGGAGATGAGGAGTGCCTTAGGAGAACAAGCATTTATTCTTGTGATGCTAGAGGAAAAGGAAACCAGGAGGGAGGATGAACTATGATAAGAGAAGAGGCTGGAATTTGAGCCTGCTCATAAAATGAGTTTTTTATTGCTTTTTTTACAGAGAGGAAGAGAGAGGGACAGAGAGACAGAAACATCGATGAGAGAGAATCATCCATCAGCTGCCTCCCACACATCCCCCACTGGGAATGTGCCCACAACCAAGGCACATGCCCTTGGTCAGAATTGAGCCTGGGACTCCCCAGTCTGCAGGCCGATGCTCTATCCACTGAACCAAACCGGTCTCGGCCATAAAATGACTTTTTGATAAAAGTCTAGTTAATTCATTGCCAGGGAAAACTTAACTCATGTTCTACTTGAAGTTTTATTATGAGGTAGGTTTACACAGCCCACATCAATTTCTACCACACCTTCACTATGCCCTAGAATTCCCACTTGACATGAATTGACTCTTGATTCTGCATTTCTGGATATTGCTTGGGTGTTTCTCCAAATTCCTAGGATGATGGTTGCTATAGAAACAAAATATTTTTAAAGAAAACATACACACACACACACACACACACACACACACACACACACACTAGAACCAGTCAAGAATAATAGATTCTAAGGCGAAATCCATGGCATTCAACCAAATAAATACCCATCCATGTGGCATGCTGTAAAGCTTTAATTACTGCGCTCAAAGATCAAAGTGCCATTACTCAGGAGTGGAGAAGCCAAATGTAAATGAGGGAGGTCTTTCTTAAACAAATGGTGACCAACTCCCTGAGCTCAGCCAAGCGTTCCACAGTGTTTATACATACCTGGTGGCCCTTATACACTCACAGGAGCAGGACAATGTGGTATTTTGCAGTGCTGCATGCAGAACAATGCCTACTGGGTGTTGCTTACAAAATGTACAAGGCGATTAATGTCACGGGAAGATGGCTTCAGGCAGAAGTCGGAGCATGCTTATATAAGCAGTTTCAGAGAGGCTGCAGCCTTAAGCCTGTCATCCTGAGCACTAACCCCAGAGCAGTCTGGATATTTGTTAATATCTGTACTCTACTGCTGATTGTTTTCCAACTTAATTTTACAACAATCTAAAAAAACGGGGCCGTATGCTCTACTCCAGACCCTGGGGAGAGGAGGCGTGAGATGGGACCACAGGGTGGTCTTTTCATCAACATTTATTTTGGGAAAGATTTTGACAAAAGAATGGGTTGGAGTAAGGGAGAGAGATTGCTTTACTGGCCCATCGATTGGCAATTAGCAAACCGGGTCTCTGTGGTTCTGTTTTTAATTATTGAATCCAGAATGGGGATAAACAACTTATTTTATTAGCTCTTGTCCCTCTTTTTCCTTTCTTTCTTTTTTTAAAAACCCTACCCAAGGATATTTTTTCCATTGGTTTTTAGAGAGTGGAAGGGAGGGGGAGAGACAGAGAGAAACATCAATGTGAGAGAGACACATCAACTGGTTGCCTCTCACACATGCTCAAGCCTGCAACTGAGGTAGGTGTCCTTGACTAGAATCAAACCCGGGGCCCTTCTGTCTGTGGGCCAACACTCTATCCATTGAGCCAAACTGGCTAGGGCCCCTCTTTTTTTTTTTTAAATCACTATATCTACACTATCCAGTCAACCCTATGTCCTCACTGTGGGGAAGGGGACTAACAACCACTTCCTTTTTCACCTTGAGAATGTTCCACTGTTTTGGATTTTCTTTCCTTCCTTCCTTCCTCCCACCCTCCCTCCCTCCCCTCTTCCTTCCCTCCCTCCTTCCCTTAAGGTGAAGCTAGGACCTGTAGGATGAGAAGAGCTTGCCATTTGCAAAGGAAATAAAAAGGGTTTCAGGCAAACTTAACAGCTATTGCAAAGGAGGTACAAGCTCATTGTGGCTGGAGGATAGTAAGGGAGAGATTTGAAAGATAGGAATTGGAGAGGTGGTCAGGGACCAAAGCACATACACCTGGCAGGTCAAAAATGGAGCTTGTCTTTTAGTCTGAGGGGAAAGTGAGTTTTTAAGCAAAGACCCCTCTGGATATTGGGTAAAAAATGGAGCAAAGGGAGGTGAGAGTGGAGATGTGGCGAGCAGTCAGGAGGCCACTGCAGGAGTCCAGGGAAAAGAGATGGTGACATGTCCTAGGATGGTGGCAGTGGAGATAAACTGGAGATCATGGAGGACTTGCTTCCTGGCACCTCATGATGGAGTTTAACACTCTCTTCCTTTTTAATGTTCTGATTTCCTCCTATACCATTGGTTATTTCTTTTCCATAATTGTCAGACTCTTTTCCTCAGTTCTCCTCTAACCATTGGGGTTCCTCCTGATTCTCCCCTCAGCTCTCTTCTTTCTCTACATAGAGGGTCCATAATTTATGCACTTTGTCTGTATATTGCTGATATCACCCATATATCTTTAGACTAGGTTTCTCTTTTGAGCAGCAGACATACTTCCAGCTGCCCACGAGACAGCGTCACTCAGATGAACCATAGGCCTACATACCCTCTGTGGACGGTTCCCCAGTCAACCTGCTTCTCGTCTGTGCTTCCTACTGAGAGAGTGGCAGCCCCATCCTGGGCTCTTTGACCCCTGCTCCCTTATCTCACGCACCTGCTGCTCACCAGGTCTGCTTGATCCTATTTCTTTCTCCAAACTGCCCACTTCTCCCAGTCCCCACACCATGACCCTAATGGAGGCCTCCATCATCTTCTTAAAATCCTGTGATTGACCTCCCTGCCTCCTGTCCCATCTACTTCCAATCCACAATGAAGGCAGAATTTTCCCTCTTACACATGAAGATACCATGTTCCTGCTCAAAGCCATCAACTTGTCATTTTTCTTAGGATAAAATTCAAACTCCTTGACATGACCTAAGGCTCCTGCGGCTGCATTTATTTTGGCTCTGAGCCTGATGCATGTCCTCCTACCCCGGGATCTTTGGGTTTACATTCAGAAGGATTCTGGAATTCTAAATATTTCTGCCACAGTAAACACCATCTGTAATACTCATAACTATATTACCTACTACTATAAGATGATAAAAACCATTTTTTTATTTTTCAATGGCAGTTTACTTTCAATATCGTTTTCTATTGGTTTCAGATGTACAGCATGGTGATTAGACAATCATATAATTTACAAAGTGTTCTCCCCAATGTTTCCAATACCCACCTGGCATTATAGATAGTTATTACAATATTGTTGACTATATTCCCTATGCTGTCTTTTTATATCCCCATGACTATTTTGTAACTACAAATTTGTACTTAATCCCTCCCTTTTTCACCCAGCCCTCCAATCCCTTCCTCTCTGGCATCCACGGATTGTAGAATCTTGAAATAATTATACTTGGGTTTGTCTTACCTATTTAAGTCAAATAACTTTATTTTTAGTTTCTTTTTAGACAAAGCTCTTTATAAGAATCACAGGTTAAAGATCACACACAAATTACATTCCCCCCTCAATCACAGAAATACAGATTCAATAATTTTAAAATATCAATTTTTTGAACTCCAGATAGCTGGGAAAATGCTGCTGGGGCCTATCTCCGCTACTTTTCCCACCACGAGGAAAAGAGGCCTAGTGTACTGAACATGCTTATTTCAGAAAATCGGCAGTAACTGGCTTTGAGGGAAAGTCGGTTGAGCTGAAGTTGCAGTTTGAAGCCCCTCCTGTCCGTCCAGTGCATGGACCCAGCACACATCCTTGAAGTGCTGGCTCGGAACGACTCATGTCTTCACCAGCCAGATCTCATTGCGACGTCCGTAGGGCTTCATAGGCGGGTCGTACCCAGTGCAGAAGTACATGTCACTCTGGTAGGTCCCTGTGCCCTCCAGGGCGGTGCGTAGCTGGGCAGCTTGGGCTACGTAGTCGGCTTCCTTGGCGTAACCCCCAAACTGCCTGAGGGTACAAGAGCAAGGGGCTGGTTAAGAAAGGACATGGTCTCTGAGAGAGGGGGGATCTTTCAGAAAAGGTCACGCACCACATTTATGACAATCACATCATTATGGTGAGATTGTGAACTTCCTGGGTGACTGGATGTGAGCTTTCTGAGCCTCAGATCCTCATGTATGAAAGTGGGATATGTTTTCTCTTTCCTCCAAGGTTTTTATGAGCATTAAGTGCAATAATGGATGTAAAAAACTCTAATGCGGAGCCTGAAACAGAGTAGTTCCATAGGAAATGTGAGCTTCCCCTTCCCTCTCTGAAATTCCCCCGAGATGGCAGGCTGACCTTCTGCCCCAAGGCACACCCTTTTCTCTAGCTTCCTCTACTGCCTGGGGCTCCTCTCCTTGGCCTCTATCTCCAGCTGGGGAAGAAGAACGGATCAGGGGGAAACAGAGTGTGGCTGCAGGTAACATTTCTCCCACAGCAGAGCAGTTTTCTAATGAGTGAGCATCTCGCAGCAGTGAGAAGCAGCAGCCAGCTTTGTTAAAAAACAGAGACCTCGGCAAGCTTTAAGCATGGTCTAGTAAAGAAATGGCTTCTAATAAATCCCTTCCCCTGCTCAAATCATGAAGGCTTTCTTTTCCTAGTAAATAAAGAGACTTTCCCTAAATCACGTTTTTCTCCTGATGGCAGAAGGTGGGAACAGGAAAGCAATAGAGCCTCTCTTTTCAAGATTATTATTCTCTCCTTACGTCATCTGCCTACGCTCCGAAATTCATCCTGTGGCCTACCCTAAATATACCACTCTAAATCTGTGTTGCCCTAAAATCTTTATGAGAGTCAAATTCATTCCCATTCCTAATGAGCTTTATGACTCAGAAGTCTGAATCCGCATCAGGCCAAGATTAGGCCAAATGCATTATTTCTGGTGGGGTTCTCTGACTCACGCTTTGCTCTTTTATAAGTGGTTAGTCATGCTCCTCAAGCATTCAACACGTTGATTACAGGGCTATTGATGTGAAAACACCCAGGATTTCATCTTTAACAGATAGGTTATTATAATGTCTAGACAATAGCTACAGAACGTGGACAGAGCTGAGGCCAATTTGGACTAGAGGAGGCTTGGCTCTTCATATAGATGGAAGAAAAATTATGAGGCAGGAAAAAAGTTGAGCTCTAGCTTCATTGAGGCTCAAATGAGAGGAAACTGGATTAGTAGACAGAGGATGGACTTCGTGAAGGAAGTATTTTTCTGGCAATAAAAGCCTGCACTGAGGCTGAGAACCATCTGTCTGAAAATAATCAGATGCTGGATGTGGGAGCAGGTGTTGAGTGTTCTCTGTAGCCCCTCTCCTGCTGTGACAGTAAATTGTTCTCTTGTGAAAATGGATGGTGTTGGCTCTTTAAGCTACTGGTTTTGGGAAACACCCAAAGGAGTGGTTCTCAGCTATCTTCATCTGTCAGTTGGAGGCAAAATGGCTAGTTGTGTGCTCAACTCCAGCATCAGCTACTTTCTAGCTCAAGGGCTTGGGCAAATGCTTTAATTTCTCTAATCTTCGGTCTGTAATCTGATCAGTAGGGATGATAGCATTAATCTCCGAAGGCTGTTGTAAAGCTTAAAGGAGAAAAGACTATGCAAACTGCTCAGCCCAGTGCCTTTCACAGAGTAAGCTCCTGTCATAGGAAAATGTAGCTATTATTGTTATTTCATAATTTGCTCAAAACAACGATTCAATCCCCTGACTCCAGAGGAGAGGGACATGATGTTCATAAACAGTAGCATATGAACACAGGAAGAGAGCCTAATAAAAAAGAACAAACTCCATTAGCAATCGCATCTTCTCAATAAGATATAATCTCAAAACCCTGTTTGAGCTTATACACCTTCTTCCCTTGCTCTTTCTTCTTCCTTTGATCATTTTCTTTACTGATCGTGTTCATAGCTTATGGTCTGAGTTCCCTGATAGAATACAGGCTCCATGAAGGCAAGAATCTTTGTCACTTTTTGTTCACTGGTGTATCCTGAGCACCTAATATACTGCCTGACACATATCAGACTTCTTGGTAGATGAACAATTCTGGGATAAACAATGGAAGTTACTGTCTTTGGGTTGATTGATTTAAAGATGGTAGGACTTAAGTCTATTTGCCTCTATGTTCACATACACATATAATAAACACGGTAAGTACATATTGAGGGGACAGTAGAGAGAATTCAAACAGGAAACATGGGTTGACTGGAGGTACATTATGAAGGATCTTGAATGCCATGCTAAGGACATTGAACCCTATCCTACATGCAAAAGTAGACTTATGAAGGGGAAAATATGATCAGATTGTACTTTGGACTAATATTTCTGGTGGCAGTGAAGGGATAGGAGAAATGGAGTCACTGGAGGCCAGGAACAGTCAACTATGAGATGACAGAGGCCTGGACAAAGGCAAATTTGAAAGGAGTCTGGATGGGTGAGGACTGGGGGGATGGAAGAGGAGAGTTGGGATGGTCCAGGGCTTCCAGTTAAGCCTCTGGATGGATTGATGCCACTAGCCAGATTAGGGGTTCTAGGCTGAATAGTCACTTTGGAAGGAGAGTTGGGAGGGTTAATAATTTGGTTTGTGACATGCTGATATGAAGTTGCCACTGTGAAATACATTCATGCCGCAATTGTTGTGTACCTAAGTATGTGGCAGGCACTGTGAAAATCTCCTTAGATTTGGGGAAGAACTGGAGCCAGAGCTATTGATTTGGGAAAGAACTGGAGCCAGAGCTATTGATTTGGGAAATACAATAGATGAGAGAACTGTGGGACTCACCAATGAGGAGGTGTTAGTTATAAAGGAGGGAGACCAGGCATAGATAGTGAGCAAACAGAAACAGTAAACTGCTTTTGGGAATCCTAGTCCCCAAGTGGTGGGAAGACTGAGGACTTGGCCAAGGACCCCAAGAAGTTGTCTGAGAGGTACAAGGAAATTGGCAGAGAGTGAAATAAAGAATGTCATCATTTGGGGTTTCCTAAGTTCATTATTGGAAAAAACATCCCAACTGTCTATATTTACCCTCCGGTGCACTGAGATGCTGGTAATGAGCATAAAAATGTCACTATTGCTTCAACCTGGGAGCCTTCTACTAGAAATAAGCAGAGCTAGGTGGGCTATGGAACAGATGCTTGTGTTCCCCTTCCTGCCAATCTAACCATGCCACAGAAGTGCAGGAACAAGCCAGAGGACCAAACCCTACCAGGCACATAACCCTGATAAATGCAGGAAGCCCAGCTCTGGCGGCCTTGTTTGTGTTCTGGGACGAGCTACCTCATTCCTCCCCACCTCGGCTTCCAAGCTGTACTCGGAGAGTAACAATACAGTGCCCACAGCTCTCCAAATTCACCCCATGTGTGAGTATGAGTTAAGGCATGCTCGTAAAGTGCCTTGAGCTTCTCAAAGGAAGTAAACATGAAGTCTATACATTATTTTTGTAAGCCTATTAACAAGTCTCCAAGTCTCCATCTTCAAAGAAGCTCTCCTGAGGGCACTGTATTTTATATCACCTAGCATCAGAGCTCAGCATTCCTAACAAAGACTTTTTTGGTTACCATGGGAACCAAGGAGCTAACACCTGTCTTGGATTCCAGAAACACAAAAGACACTGACTAAAAAGGGCTGAAGGAGTTGGTGGTGGAGTGGGGGAGGAGATGATGCAGGCTCAGGGATGCAAAAAATCCTAATGTGTTGTCTTTCTGGGAGTATCTGCTGCAGGCAGGCAATGGGGAAGAAAGAAAAATAAAATTACTCTAAGGCTGACCATCCAACTTGGTTTAAAACTTTAACAATCAACAAGTCTACAGAGATTTGTGGAGAGTCTGATGTGCATGTAGCTCTGTGCCAGACCAAAGAAATGTAAGACTAGCAGCTGACGGTCTCATGTTAACAGAAAGAGGCTTAACACCATAACACATGTCCTTCTATCAGGTTGAATCAAACTTAGTGAGCTGAGCATCACTGAGCACAAAGCACAAGCCAGATACCACAGAGCTGTAAAGATGATAAAGACGTCTTTTCGCCCTGGCAAGGTCTAACCAGTGGCTGGGATAGAAAGAAATAAAGATGATACAGGGCAGAAGGCACTAGAATTGAGTTTTGTAAAAGGCCCAAACAGAATGGTGGGCGATAGAAAATTATCTGACTTTGACTATGAAGGGAAGGCATTTTGAAGGATGAGATATTAAGCAGCTATTATTGAGTATCTCTTCTTAATGATAGCAATAAAGAATATAAAAAAAATTCCTGTCCTCTCAGAGCTTCCAATAAGCAGAGACTGGGGAGAGCATTTGAGCAGAGCTGGGTGAGTGTGAGTGGAAATGGACACAGTATGTGTGTTTGGGGGCTGCTGGGAAGTGGGGGTGAGATGCTCTGAGATCAGGTGGACAGTGGAGTGGGGCTATGTGTGGAGGGCAGTAAATGCCACATCAAAGCATTTTTACTAGGCTTCCCTGCCAGGCCAAGCATTTGGGGACCCAATCCAAAGTTCACCCCTTCCCCTACTCCTGGCGAAGGAGCATTTTATGACTAGCTTGGCCTTGGTCCCAGCCTTAATGTGTGCCTGGGTCATAGGCAGGCTGAGGCCCACAACCAGGGCTGAGCAGCAGGGGGAAGTAGTGTGATCGGTCCTGTGCTTCCAGCTGGCTGTGATCAAAGGACACCTTAGAAAGGGCAGAGGTGGAAGAACTAGAAATAATCAGGAGGCCATGGTAGGAGTGTAGACAAGAGGTGATGAAGACCTGTGGCAGTGTGGATGGAAGGAAGGACCAGCTAGGAGGTGACTAGAACTTGGCCAATAATTAGGTGACATTTGAACAGGGTGGGTAGGAGGATGGAGGGGACCTTCAGTAAAATGGAGAACACGGGATCAGGTCTGGGGAGGAAAGCTGAGTTCCATCTCCGACATGTGGATGTGGAAGATGGCTGAAGAGGTTGATGTGGTAATACCTCCTGGTGAGCAGGAATGTAAGGCTGGTGCTTGGGAGAAATCCACCCAGAAATGCCATCATTTATAAAAGACTGGTGGGACAATTGGCAAGTTGGGGGGTAATGAATGGTGGTTAATTTAAATTCTAGGTGATTAGGTTTTAGAAATAGCATCTTATCATTGACAGGGCTCTCGAAGGTGAGGTAGGCTTATGTATCAGAGGTACTCAATAAACATTTGCCAAATTGAACCAAACTTCCCACTTAGTACAAATATTACATAGCTAATTGTCATATGTCTGTCCAGATGGAACTTGAATTCCTCCAGGGCAAGGACTTCATTGCCTCATCATCTGTCCATTTTACGTATGCCAGAATGTTTTTATTTTTGAATAGGAATATGCTTTCCTATAATTTCAATCCACAGATACCAGTTCTTATCTTTGAAACAACACAGTCCTGAAATATCTTGAGACATTTGTTGCTTTTGTGATGTTTCTCCCACTTCAAGAAGCAGTCCCTTTGCTTGGGACCTAAAACAATTCTTGGTACAGAGTAAGTAAAAAATGAATATGTGATTTTTTAAAACGAATGAATGAGTTAATGTGTAAATGCCCTTGCCTTAGTCTTCACGATAAGTCCAAGAATAATAAGACATTCAAGGGAGATGAACAGAGGTCAGGATGGAGTGTTACTGATGAAAGGGCAGCAAGTGATACTATGGAAGGGAACTAAGATCTTTAGGGAAGAAGGAAAACTAGAGAAATGCAGGGAAGACAAGGATTAAGACCCTGGACCCTCACAACAATGCATCACACATTCTATTTTATAGATCAGAAAGCCCAAACTTATAGAAATTCAATTATTAGAGTTGAAGTTTGAACTCAAGTGTATCTGTAGTAACTTGACCTTTTTGTTATTAATTCTAAGAAAACGAATCTCAGAGGAAGGTGAAGTCAAGAAGTAGAGAACAGTTCCTGAGTGTTTATCTCACATCTAGCATTGTGTAGGCATTTACAGGTATCACATTCCATCCTCACAACAGCCCCACTTTACAGATGAGAAACTGAGGCACACAGAGGCTCAATAACAAGCAAAAAGTTCTAGCCATTAAGTGGTAGAGCTGGGACCAGAGGACAGGTTGCCTTGACAATGATCTCCATGCGTCCAACCCTTTCCTTTATACCCAGACATTTCATTAAAACCATGAAAGTCTCATTAAAACTATCAGACCTCTGCCGCTGTTAGTCTCTCTTGAGAACCCAGTGCTGAAATAAGTAGAGGAGACTGAGCTTTAACCTAAGTGGTCTTTACCGACAACAGAGGGAAGGCAGTGTGGTGGGATGTGGCCACTCATCTAAGTGTAAGGATAATTCTATGGGCTTTTGTGAAAATGAAAAATATTCTGATAGTGTTATTTTTTTCAAAGCCTTCTATTTAATTTAAAAGCACTTGTAATGAATACTGTGAATGGGCATCCTTCACAAGGTCATAGAACAGGAAGACTGAATTCAGGACACCAGACTTGCCTTTTAGAATGAATTTTGTCATCTAATGCACTCATTGTGTATTTGAAATAGGGCTTTTACCATCTACTACCTCATTCACTCTGCCTTCCACCCCAAGGTACTCTTAAATGCACATGTGACTGTGCAGCGACATCAAGTGGCTAGTTGAGGAATTACTGTATGCCAACTTAAGACTGTCCGTTAGGTTAAAAAAAAAATTCACTGAGCCAGGGTGCACATCATATTTGTTACTTTCATCTGTTTAGATTTCAGAGAATTGAAAGGAAACTTCCACAGACCTGGCTTTAATAGTACCTTTTAATAGATACCTTTTCCCGCCGTAAGGAACCAGGGTTCCTTAGCTAAATCGCCAATTCCAGCTGTAGAACAAGTAGTGTCAAAGTGTGCTAGAAACATACCAGAGGGCCACACTACCTCACCTCTGGAGGCTGCTAAGGAATGAAATCATCATTCTGAAAACTGATTAACAAAGAGAAGGTATCTTGCCTTTTTTTCTCCAACTCTATCTCACGGGAACTAAATAGGAGATAAGGCGAAATTTTTCTTTATCAAAGGATTCCAGCTAATACACAAAGAGGGAAAAATAGAGGACATTATCATTTTACAAGCTCTGGTGAGACAAGGCATCTAGGTAAGAGTGAGCTCAATCACTAACATCACAAAAACAGAGGCAATCAGATGTTATGAGCCAGTGTGAGGAATACAACACCACCAGTGAAATATCCTGGCAAAAATCTGAATTTAGTCATGCCTCTAGTTCCAATTACTAATTTACAGGCAACGCAGGGGACAGAGGAACACATTAAAAAAGGCAACAAGCAGAATTCAGACCATGAAAAACAATAGGACGAACGAGCCATAAGCAGCAGGAAAAAATGAAAAGGTGTGGTGGTGAGAAAAGGTACAGATGAATAAAAATGTAAAAGGTGTACCAACCAATTGGAATGGATGGATCTTATTCGGATCCAGATTTAAACAAACTAAAAACAAATGAGGTATGGGAGCAATCTGAATACTGGATGATTTATAATGAACGATGGCTAACATTTTAGGAGTAATATGTTAGCCTGATTGCTTAAGGTTCTTCAGCAGTCACACTGAAATATTTACAAATGAAATAATGCAGTATCTGGAATTCACCTACAACTGACCCAGAGCAGAGACTGGGTGGAAGTTGTGAAGGTACACATGACTCAGAACTGGCCTTGAGTTAATTATTATTGAAGGTGAGTGATGGGTGCATAGGGTTTCATAATCTTATTCCTGTTGTCTTGTTATTAGTTGGAAAGTTTCCATACTAAAAAGTTAAAGACAAATGAAAAAAAATCGTACTAACTCTATCCTGGGTCTGGTCACACATATGATTCACAAGGGTGAGGAACATCCGGTCCCTGGGACATATAAGGCCCACAAAATAATTTGGTCTGGCCCTGCCAAGGCATTAGGAGTGAGTTAACTAAATGTTTGACCAAATATAGCAGGCTAGTTTCTAAGTTGATAATTTTGCATGGCCCCCAAATGATGTTATAAATATCCAAATGGCCCTTGGCAGGAAAAAGGTTCCCCACCCCTGAATTAGAAACTAGGCCCACCTGCTTAGAGTCTAATGTGAACAAATTTAATCATCAACCTCATTTCTTATGGAATAAGAAGAGAAAGAATTATTACTGAGACCTATTACAGGTCATAAATATTATTGTAACTTATAAATAGCATCTTACTAAATACTGAAAGACACTCTTTAACAATAATCCTACGAGGTAGATGATAGTATCAGTACTTAGCGGATGGGGAAAGTAAGTCTTATAAACTTCCCAAGCATCATCCCAGAATTCAAACTATACTAAAACATAACTGTTCATTATATTGCACCAGGCTGGCTCTTAAGACAGAGGAAAGAGAATGGAGAAGAGGAGCAGAAACTAGGGTGAGACAACTGAGATACCTAGTGTGTAAGATTTAAGGAGGTACCCCCTCTCAGTGCCAATCCTGTGATTGGACTGAGAGTAAGTGCCTCCTTAAATCTTGCATCACAGGCGCCTCACTTCCCCACCCTAGTCCCTGCACTGGGAAGATATTCTTTAATTAGAGTTACTTTCTCTGCAGCCTCTAGAGTGAAGGCTGGAGAGTCTGAATGAAGATTGGAGTAGAAGAGTTGGGGAGCGGGGTCGGGGAGGGGGGCAGGCGGCGGCGGCTCCATTTATTGCTGGGAGTACACTCATTGTCCTCTGGGGGGCCCTGGGTCTCCTGGACTGACTGCCCAGTTCAGCCACACTCACAGTATCAGCATGCAGAGAAAACTGCATCCTCAGGTGTAGAGTTGGTGCAAGTCTGCCAAATAACTAAGTTTGGAGGCCCCCCTGCGAGTGGACTAAAACTGTCCAGTGCAAGACTAATGGTATATTTATTTTTCACGAGGTTGTTCTATGGTAACTAGTGGCGAAACTCCTGGTGTCTGCCTATACATGGCTGGGTACCCATCACACTGTAAGATTTTAACAAATAGTCACTGATTATCTAGAAAAGACTTGGTTTCTAAGTGGAGGCTGGGGTCCAAAGAATAAGAGCATGCAACCATTTGCACCTGTTATTCACTACAGACATGGGAACATGGCCACAGACGAGGCCCTGGAAACAGGATGAGGATGAAAATTGGATGCATGTGTGCTCTGCTCAAATGAACCACCAAGAGCTCTGGCATATACTCCCTGCCCTTGCAGCATTTAGGGAAGTGTGAGGCAAAAATGAGGTATCCCAGCTTTATGACTCCTATGTATTTATGACCCCAAAATACAGCTTGACTTATGTTTTTTTCTGAGTCTCCCAGAACCTTGTTGTGGCTAATGTTCAGTTTAAACTGAAGAGATATTCTTTATAGTCAAGTCAATAGTCAACTGACAAAGGTATTTATTCAGATACAATGCAAACATTTGTGTGCTGTAGGCTGAGGGAACTGAGAAATTATTTGGGCTTAGTATTTCTTACTTAATCAACACTCTAAGTTTATAAAGTAAGACTAAGAAAGAATCCCATTTACAATTGCACCAAAAAGAATAAAATCTAGAAATAAATTTAACTAAGGTGGTGAAAGATTTGTACACTGAAAACTATACGACATTAGTTAAAGAATTTGAAGAAGAAACAAATAAATGGAAAAATAACCCATGCTCATAGATGGTAAGAATATTGTTAAAATGTCCATACTACCCAAGCAATCTACAGATTAATGCAATTTCTTTCAAAACCCCAATTTTCACAGAAATGGAAAAACAATCTTAAAATGGGTATGGAATCAAAAAAGACCCTAAATAGCCAAAGAAATCTTGAAAAAAGAAGAATAAAACTGGAGATATCACATATTTCCTGACTTCAAATGATATTACAAACCTATTGTAATCAAAACAATATGGTACTGGCATAAAAATAGATACATAGATCAATGAAATAAAATAGAGAACCCAGAAATAAATCCATGCATATATGGTCAACTAATTTACAACAAAGGCCGAAACCGGTTTGGCTCAGTGGTAGAGCGTTGATCTGCGGACTGAAAGGTCCCAGGTTCGATTCCGGTCAAGGGCATATACGTTGGTTGCGGGCACATCCCCGGTAGGGGGTGTGCAAGAGGCAGCTAGTAGATGTTTCTCTCTCGTCGATGTTTCTCTCTCATCGACGTTTCTAGCTTTCTATCTCTCTCCCTTCCTCTCTATAAAAAAATCAATAAAATATATATAAAAATTTTTAAAAAAAATTACAACAAAGGAGTAAAAAAATCATGCAATGAGGATGGGATAGTTTCTTCAATAAATGATGCTGGGAAAGCCACATATAAAAGATTGAAACTGGACCCCTATCTTACACCAGATAAAAAATCAACTTAAAGATATTAAAGACTCAAACATAAGACCTGAAATGTAAAGTTCCTAGGAGAAAACACAGGTGGTAAGCTTCTTGACATCAGTGTGGCAATGGTTATATTTGACAGCAAAAACAAAGGAAACAAAAGCAAAAATAAAAAAGTGGGACTACCTTAGACTAAACAGCTTTTGCACAGCAAAAACAAACAAACAAACAAAAAAACACACAAAAAACACCCCCACAAAACCATCAACAAAATGAAAAGGCAACCTACCAACTGGGAGGAAATATTTGCAAACCTGATAAGGGGTTAATTTGGTAAGAGCCAAATCTGAGGAGTGGTTAAATCTGATCAGGGGCAAGTCTGAAAAGGAGTAATATTTGCAATTTTGATAAGGGGTTAATATCCAAATATAGGGTGTCCCCAAAAATGTATATACACACTTTGAATAATGATAAAGGCAGTGTGTATTAAAATATATTTCATTTTCAAAACTGAGCTATCAGCTGTTAAATGTGTACTAGTATACAATTTTGGAACACATGTATATAAAATACTCAATAACAACAAAACAAAAAAAATCCCAAACTGATTAAAAAAAGGGCAGAGGATCTGAATAGACATTTTGCCAAAAATAAAAGGCAAAAGCCCAAAAGGTATGTAAAAAGATGCTCAATATCACTAATCATCAGGGAAATACAAATCAAAGCCACAATGGGATGTGACCTCACACCTATTAGGATGGCTATTATCCAAAAGAGAAGAAATAACAAGCATCGAGGATGTGAAGAAAAGGGAACTCCTGTGCAATTTATATATGGTGCAGCCACTGTGGAAAATGGGATGGAGTCCTCAAAAAATTAAAAATAGAACTTTAGCATGACCCAACAATTCCATGTCTGAGTATATATCCCAAGGATATAAAATTACTACCTTGAAGAGATATCTGAATCCCCATGTACAATGCAGCATCTATATATATAAAAGGCTAATATGCAAAGTGTCCCCTCGAGAGTTTGACTGGGAGACCAGGAGTTTGATCACTCAATATGACGTGTGCTGACCACTAGGTGGTGGCACAGAGTGAAGAAAGGCCCCACCAACAGCCAGGAAAGGGAGCCACTGGCTAGCAGCCAGAAGGCCCTGATCGGCCTTGATCGCCAGCCAAGCCTAGCGACCCTACCCATGCACTAATTTTGTGCACCGGGCATCTAGTTATTTATAATAGCCAAGATCTGGAAATAACCTAAGTATCCATCTTTCGATAAATGGAGAAAGAAGATGTGGTATATCTATAAAATGGAATATCATTCAGCCACAAAAAAAGAAGAAAATTTTGCCATTTGTGACAACATGGATGGATCTCGAGAGTATTGGGCTACATGAAATAGGTCAGACAGAGAAAGACAAATACTGCATGATCTCACTTATATGTGGAATTAAAAAAAAGAAAAAGAACTCATAGATACACAGAGCATATTGGTAGTTGACAGATAAGGGTGGGAGGTTCAGAGAAATGGGCAAAGGTGGTGAAAGGGTACAAACTCCCAGCTGTAATTAGTTCTGGGAATGTAATGTACAGTAAGTTGACAATACTGTATTGTATATTTGAAAGTTATTAAGAGAGTAGACCTTAAAAGTTCTCATTTCAAGAAAAAAAAATTTGTAACTATGTCAGGTGATACATGATAACTAAACTTATTGTGGTAATCATTTATCAAAGCATTGTGTGTACATCTTAAAGTAATACAATGTTATATGCCAATTCTATCTCAGTAGAGCTGGAAAAAATATAGATGTAATGCAAATGCTCATTGCGGATGATTCAAACACCCCCTTTGATGCTTAAAACAGTGTTTCCCAAAGTGTGGTATGTGCACCCCCAGGGGTACGGGAAGAGTTTGGTGTAGGGGTACGCGTTGCACCGGAGTTTGGTAGGAATATGCACTGCACCGTACTTAGCTGCGCCTAATTCTGTGTTCTCATGAGTACAAGGGGTACCCAGGGTTACGGAAATTATTGAAGGGGTACACATATGTCAAAAGTTTGGGAAACACTGGCCTAAAGAATGGTCTCCTTACATGGAATAGACAGTGATGCTTTCCCTGTCCTCGATCTTAATGCTGTCGTCAGTGGGAACGGGCGGGTTGCTCTGAAACTGGTTTGGAATCCGGAACCAGACTTTGATTTTCTTCTGTAGGGAGCCATCGTCACTGGGGAACACGGCAAAGGAAATGGGGACTGTCATCCCCATCCCAATTCCTGCAAACAGAAAAGCCCACGGAGTGAGGTGGGATTGAGAGACAGGACTTGCTCAGGCCTGTGAAAATCTGCTAGCCTCCTTCTCCTTCCATGACAAATATTTTCTGGTCACAAAATTAATAATAAACACTTGAGGAATCAAAAAAATATGGTGGGCATACTTCATACACACAAAAGACCTCCAATTTGCATATATTGGAAGTAGGGGTGTAGTAATTCAACTCTCTTAGAAAAAATTATTTAGTAATATATATCAAAACCATAAATATTATCAGTACTTAATTACTTCCTATCTAGATGTCAGTTTTAAGGAAATATCTAAAATACGGAAAAGGCTATTAGTAATAGGATATTCATTGCAGCAGAATTTATAATTGTGAGAAACTGGGAGCCATATAAATAGGCTCAAAACGGGAATATGTCCTAGTAAACTATAGGTACATGCTGCAATACAATGTAGTTAGTAATAATTATGCTGAAGAAGACTATTTCACAACAGTGGAAAATAGTGGTGAAATAAGTAACAGAAGCAGGATATACACAAACCCTAAGATTATATTTTAAAAAACCTGTTAAAGAGCCCTAAAGAAATACATTCAAAAGACAACAATGATTGTCCTAGAAAAGATGGATGAGGGGTGCTGTTTTGTGATTTTCTTTAATGAGTTTTATAATTTTTACACATATTTTCTTATAAAATATGTTATGCTAATGTTAAGAAGAAAAAGATTTCTTCTTGACCTCCTATGGGTCAGTTTATTGTTCAAAGCTTGATTACTGTGGTCCTAGTAAATGTAGCTAAGGTTAATACCATTTCTAGACTTCTAAATGATTAGCTTGAGAACAACCCTAAAAATTAACCATGCCATCTCTTTTTTCACCTTGCTTTCTGACCCATTTTAAGTTTTCAACGATTCCAAAGTATAGTCGAAATTAGAGAGTTTAAGGATTAAATTCATATTTCAATGTGGTTTACATGTTAACAGGTCCGTGGAAACTTCAGGCCTATCATTTTAAAGTAGAAAGGTAGCCCATACCAACTGCCCAGTCTTTAGGAGTGGGGCAGCTTTAGAATCCTCAGACCCTTCCATTGTCAGGGATCTGCCATAATCATCACTCACTGACTCTCAGGACCCCTCAGACTCTGAGTTACCAGAAGCTGACTATAGATTTCCATTCTGGGACTTAAGATCTCAAGTCAGAGACTGGCTCTCTCTTTGTGGCTTGACTTACTGTGGGCACACTTCACCGAGTTCAACAATCCAAAGACATGACAAGCACTGTATGGTTAAAACACAACCACAAACCCCTGTGGCTGGCTCAGTTGGTTGAACGTCATCCAGTGCATGGAAAGGTGTCTGGTTCGATTTTGGTCAGGGTATACATGCCCAGATTATGGGCTCAATCCCTGGTAGGAGTGGATGTGAGAGGCAACTGGTCAATGTTTCTCTCCTTCTCCTTCTCCCTTTCTCTCTCTCAAAATCAACAGAAACATTAAAGAAACCAAACCAACCAACCAACCTAAAGCAGGTATATACAGAGTAAGCGGTTGGCTGGGCAGAGGTCAGTGCAGCAAATTCACACGTCACTGAAACAGGTAGTGACAGATGCACTGTGGCCCCTCCCTGTGTTTTCCACTAATGAAGTGAAGACCCTGCAAGGCTTGCCTCTGAGACCAGAGCCACATCCTTCAGGGACACTCACCCTTGTCATTGGTGCCTCCCACATACTTCATGACTTTGGGCATTGCTTCCCGTAGAGCCTCATCCACAGGCTTATCTGTCACTTCCACTGTGGCAAACTTCCCGCCTTCACAGGTCCTTTCCTCATAGGACACTTCTTCCTAGAGACAGAGAATACACAGTGCTTAGGGGAAAGGTGGGAGCAACTGTGATGACGTTAGAAACAGAAACAATCCAGTTACAGGAGGCACAAGCTGCTAAGGAACTTTCCATAACAAGCCTGGGTATATCCACAGGGTGGAGGAAGCAGCCTGAATATAAAGGGCCCTGAGAAATAGATTCTGGGATTTCTTACGATGTAGAGAGAACAGAAAAAACTTCATGCAATCAGTATTCTTAGAGAGATAAAAGAATACACTGCTTCCAATACCACCCTGATCATCTCCAGAACGCAGTAAAAAAAAAAAAAAAAGAATATTCAGAGGCCAAAGAGCCCTTGGAAATGAAAAATACAACAGAAATTTAAAAATTCTGTAGAAAGGTTGGATGATTAAGTTGAAAGAAAGAAATCTTACAATGGAGAAACAAGTTCTCACTGGAGAAAGCTAGCAGGATCTTTTCCTCTTTTATTCATTCAGCCAACAACTATGGAACATGCACTGTGCCCAGGTGCTACAAAAAAGAAATAAAAGATATGCTTTCTGACCTCATGAAAGGCATGGTCTAATAGAAGTAGCCAGGAAACAGTTTATAACATGATGACATGTTTAAGGGGAGAAGAGTGTAAGGGCAGTGTGGGAACTGAAGAGAGTTGCGTAGGTTAATTTAGGAGTTATGGGTGTGTGTGTGTATGTGTCTGGGTGGGTTATGCTGGCTTTGAGGTGCTTACAGATCATCCCACTGAACATTCAGTCACTGCTGCATTGATTCATTGAGTAAACATTTATTGAAAACCTCTGCAGGTGCTACATATTTACAGTTCAATATGACAGAGGCAGTCTTGTTGGGTGGTGAGAAGAATTACACAATTGTTACACAATGTCGTAAATGCTCTGATAGTTTAGGGAGGGCAAATCCAGAGAGTTCACACCGCAGGGTGAAAGAAAAGAGTTAAAGAACAGTGTATTGATGGTGACGAATACAGGTGGTTCTTTGTGGCTGGAGCATGACCGTCCAGCAAGAGAGGAGGCCAGCGGTCTGGCTGGGGCCGGAACCTGAAGAACTTGGAGGCTGTCATGGGGAGTTGGGTTTGTGACTGTCAGTCCAGTGATGGTGATCTGACAGCAAGTCAGCTTCATCTACCCCAAATTAGCTCAACTGATTTTTGTGTGATCTAAATATAGAATTTTGCAAGTGTGACTGAATCTTGAGTTCTGGGGAATGGTATAGGTCAGTGGTCGGCAAGCTGCGGCTCGTGAGCCACATGTGGCTTTGAGAGCTGCGGTTTGCCCCTATGTTGACTAATGAATTTGCTGACCACTGGGATAGGGGCTTAATCACAAGCAACAGCAACAGCCTGTAATTATTGGAATTGAGAGTCTAGATCAGTGGTCAGCAAACTCATTAATCAACAGAGCAGCAAACCACAGCTCTCAAGCCATATGTGGCTCATGAGCCGCAGTTTGCTGACCACTGGTATAGGTGATCTATGCTCTTAGCCTGTTCCCCAGAAAGGCTGCCAAGCAAGCAATCCAGTTTGGTGCAGAGAGCCAAAGGTCCCATGAAAAGTCTACCATGAAGGCTTAACTCAACCTCTTCTTCCTAAGTGATCCTTCCTTTCTTTGTACTCCAAAGGCAGATAACTCTAGAATTGGAAGGGCCCTTCCATATCTATCTGTTCACCTACCTCCTGCTATAAATAAGCAAACTGTCCTGTGCAGCTGGACACATAGGTCTGGAGCTCAGCAGGTGACTGGCACAGAGATAGGAATTTGGGAGTAATCAGCATAAAAGGTAACTAGAGCTGCGATGAGGATGAGATTGCCCAGAGAACATTTATGGAAGATTGTATATAAATCCAATCATGTTAATTAATCCCCTGTCTACAAGCCTTCATTTACCAACTTCTTATGGCCCAGGGACCACCTAGCTTCTACCTGCCTTGCCAGCTACACCCAGAGCACCTCTTCACTGGCCTTGTGCTATCTCTTTAAATGCCATGGTCATTCCTGCCTCAGGGCCTCTGTATCTGTTGCTTCCTCTGCCTGGAGTATTCGTTCCTGCCTCTGTCCCTACTCATCTAAAAGTCACCTCCTCAGAGAGGATCCTTATTAAAAACAGCTTCCCAATGATACTTTTATAGGTCATTGTACTTTCATAACACAACACTTATTGTAATTATAACTCAATGATAATGTTTTTAACCTCTGCCTGCAACCATAAGCCAGCCTCATGGAGTCAGGGGATTGTCTGTCTTGTTTATCACTGTATCTCTTAACACCTAAGCTCTACGTCTTGCACACAGCAGGCATGCTATTTGTAGGAAAGAAGGCTGTGGAGTGAAATCTAGTTTTTACTCTAATGATAAGGGATATAATAGCCATAGCTAGGTGAAGAGATGATTAGAATCTTATCTAGTTATATTTATCCCAAAGAGAAGCCAGTTACAATGTCTTAAGGTGGTTCTATGGCAGCTACTGCCTGTTTTCACAGCTTCTGTGTCCATAACCTCTCATTGAACTCACTGGATCTCTGAGAAAATTGATATTATAAAACTACTAGAGGCCTGGTGCATGAAATTCATGCTTGGGCGATGGGAGTGGGGTTGGGGGTAGGGGATCCCCCAGCCTGAACCCTCTCCAATCCTAGGATCTGGCCTAAACCGGCAGTTGGACATACCTCTCACAATCTGCTGGCTTCTAATCACTCACCAGACTGCCTATCTGGTCGCTCCTAACTGCCCCCCACTGCCAGTCAGGTCACCCCCAACGGCCCCCTCCCTGCTGGCATGGTTGTTCCTAACTCCTCCCCTCCCCTGCCACCAGCCTGGTCACCTCTTACTGCCTCTCCTGCTGGCCTGGTTGCCCCTCACTGCTCCCCCCCCTTGCCAGCCTAATCACCCCTAACTAGCCCCCCTGTGGCCTGGTTGCCCTCTACTGCCCCCCTCTGCTGGCCTGGTTGCCTCTAACTGCTCCCCCCCCCCACCAGCCTGGTGGCCCCCAACGCCCCCTCTGCCAGCCTGGTCACCCCACACAGCCTGCTATTTAGTCATTCAGTTGCCCCTCATTAACCCCTCCCCCCACCCCTCCCCCCGCCCCTCTCCCCACGCCAGCCTGTTCACCTCATGCAGCCTGCTGTTCAGTCATTCAGTTGTCCCTCACTAACCCCCCTGCTGGCCTGGTCGCCACACACACCCTGCTGTTCATTCGTTTGGTCATCCCTCACTAAACCCCCTGCTGGCTTGGTAATAGGCAGCCATCTTGTGAGGGTGTGAGGGTCAATTTGCATATTGCCTCTTTATTATATAGGATTTTAGTTCTTCAGGGAGATGAATTTAAATAGAGTTCTCTATATTTTTGCAGAAAATAAAGCAGCTAAGTTAATTCAGTTAACACATTTGATTTCTCAAGTCTAATATTTTTAAGTGCATTTCCTTGTTACATGGAACATGAGAACAGTCTTTCTCCACCCCATATTCAGCTTGCTCATGCTCTCAGTTGATTACTAGATGAGGATTTTGGCCCATGACCACAAACACCAATTTTCAACATTCATTGGGAACCCTGGTCAAGTTCAAGTCCCAGACAGAGACCTTACAAGAATGCTTCTTGGTATGGGATTTGCAAGGTCTTCTGCAGGGTCAGTTTTTTTTCCCCTTGTCACATGCTGATTTTGGAAGCTAATGTTCTCATTATAAGAAAATATTAATCATCATCATCATCAACCTAACTGAGTACTGTCTGTGTGTCAGGCATTATTTTAAACATTTTACCTGGATTCATTCATTCAATCCCTCCAGCAATCCTGAGAGGAAGTTAGTTTTTGTGTTTTGTTTTTTTACCTTTATTTTGAGATGAAACAGGAGCACAGAGGTTAAGTAAGTAACGTGCCCAAGTTATAGTGAGTAAGTGGTGAAGCCAGGATTCAAACCCAGGCAGTCGGATCCCAACCAGTGTACACAGGCTGGACACAAATCCCATAGAGATGTCAGTTATTCTTATCAGTCTGCTCTGAGCATCCACAAGGCCCATCCAACCCAACACAGAGACCATACGTCCTCCTCCCTCCCTGTGCAATGCAGAAGGCACATGATAAGGTCTGCTGCAGCCTGGGCCTCCTGTATGGGTGCATGGAATCAGTTTTGAACATCTGGTGAGCCTAAACCAAAGTTACATGGGACACATCAGGAGGGTGGACAATAGTTTCTCACTCAGACTCTTTTGAGGGTAAGAGCTAATTTCAGGGAGAGGCTCTTTTCAAAATTATAATACCATGGATTTTCATTTATACACACACACACACACACACACACACACATATATATATATATTAGTATATATATTAGTATATATATTGATATGTAGGTAAGTTTACAAGTATCTGAATATTTAATTGTTACACAGATATTATCATTCCAATAATTGTGGAATTTTAGGATTCAGAGTGGTTGAGAGGTTAAGTAACTTTCCTATAAAAGAACCTATAAAACAAAGAGGAAGCTAACAGTTACCACCCCTCACCAAATGCTAGGTAGTGTGTTGAAAAACTTATAATTGGTTATCTCATTTAAATTTCAAAGCAATCTTATAAGCTATGACATTATTTTCTCTCATGATTAGCTTTAGAGAGGTTAAGAAAGTTGCCTGTGACCACACAGCTAGTAAGAGTGGAAATGAGGTGAGTTCTGACATAATGATATTACCACCTGTGTAGGGTATATTAGTTTACAAAATATTTTCATATTTTTAAATTTTTAATATTTATAGTAGCTCTGGAATCAGATGGGAAGGGCATCTGTATACCTATTCTACAACTACAGAATCTGAGGTTCATTCAGGTTAAATGATTTGCTTCGGCCTCGTGACAATATCCCATTTTGCCCCATATGCCCATCAGATGCTGAGGGAAGATGCTTGTCAGGCAGCTGCATTTATCCCTAGAGGCATCAAATCAGGGGCAGGTGATGCTGTCTCAATAAATGTCAAACAGGAAGCAGAAACTACTGGAGTATTTTTAACAGAGGCATCTTAATTCAAGGACTTGATTTCACAGGGAATAAAGGACTGAGATACCCAACAGTGGACAGTGAGGCAATCCAGAGGTCAGTAAGCGCCTTCGTAGAGGTAGAAGGAGGATTATCTGTTACCTGAGTTCAGGTACCTGGATCACTTGGTGGAAGCTAGAACCATGGTGACTTGTCTAGCAAGAGCCACAGAGAAGCACCTTGTGCCAGAAATGTGACAGGGTGGATAAGGAGAGGGAGAAACACCCTGGCTTCTCCCTTCCTTGGATCCTCTCATCTCCCACTTGTGCCTCTGACTGGAACAACCTCTATGAGAGCCTGGGAAATAGCCCACAGGGGTCAGCCCCCAATTCATGAGCAGACACAGAGAGCAGAACAGGAAATGGGTGAGGAAGGGATCTGAGGGCAAACAGGCAGCAGGCCAGCCCAGACCATCAGCCTTTCTGCTAACCCAAACAGACCAAGTGAGCCAGACTCCACTACAGAAAGGAAAAAAGCTCTCTGAGAGCTGATGGTAACATGTGGATTCCTCAAGTGTTAGAGCCAACAGGGACCCTAGAGATCACCAGGCAGAGTTTTCAGGCATTTGAATGTCCCCCTTATTCAGGGCTAAACTGCTCATCCTATAGCTGAGGAGACAAATACAGACAGGTGAGGTGACAGCCTCTGGCTATGGCTGCTTGGAGAATCCAGAATCCAGTTGAGGGCTTTTGTGTGATGATCACTGTACTAGGTACCAGAACTTGGCCCCCAGACAACACAGTCCTTTAACAAACAAGGCACTGAGTTGGAAGCTGAGTATACAGCCACTAAGGGCACAAAGCACCCGTTGGAAAGGAAATGATCATCTAGTGGCAGACTCCTTGTTTTGAGGGGGCAGTCCTTTTTTTTTTTTTTTTTTGCTGCCTGGGTTAGCCGTGATGTCAGTCTCAGGGAACACAGCAGTTATGCCCTACTCACTCATCCTGAATTGTAGGCACCCAATTCTGGGAGTTTTACTGGGCCTTTGTACATGCTTTCTCCTTTCTGTGCACTCCTGCACATTCCTGAGGCCCAGCCCACCACACTTCCTCCTTGAAGGCTCGTCCCCACCCCCAGGGGGAATGACTGCTTCTCCCCTGTGCTCCGGCCTTGCACACGTACCACTATCTTGTTTTTAAAGCATGTGTCTTAAGGACAGCAGTTTTTCAGTCCTTTCTGCCACCGAGAGTTTCTCAGCAAACCAAAGTTCAAATAGATGCATTCAACAGGCGCTGTCCACCTCGCGCAGCTGGGATTCTCCCCGCCGACCAACCTCTCCGGCGTGTGTGCCCTTCCCCGCAGCAGAGCCCGGAGCCCCGCCGCACCGGACCTCTCCCTCCCCTCCTTCCCAGCCCAAGCGCTGGGCCATGGAGGGCCATGCCCAGGGCAGAAGCCACAACGCGCAATCTGGGGCGCATTTCCGTCCCACCGGCCCCCTCAGAACCCGCTCCAGCCCCTCCAGGGTGCGCGGGGCGCAGCCCCCCTGCACCCCCTGCGGGCCTACCTTGGCCCCTTTGCTCAGGACCTGCCATGGCCACGTCTCTACGCTCCCGAACAACGAGTTCCTGATCATGCCCAGCATGGTGTCACCGCGGCAATCGGGACACACGAGCGGACGTGGGGTGGCGGTGGCAACCGGGTGACCAGGGGGCGACCAGCGCAAACTGGCGGCGTGTAAGGAAGGGGGCGGGAGGGCGGGGCGCCTCGGGCTCCGCCCGCGGAACAGCGCCTGGTGGGGACGACCCGGGGCACTGGGCGGGGAAGAGGCGGGAAGAGCCACGCTCCGCCTCTGCCTGGAATGCCTCCAGGTCCTGGGGAAGTCCCGCAGGCAGCCTTCTCGGCTGAGTCTGACTGGTTTGTGGGATGTCTGTCTGCAAACTGATTGTCTCTCTCCCATCCCCGCCCCCATCCTCTAAAAAAGGATTTAGGCTGGGGTGGTGTAGAACTTCCTACCTCTCCCGCCCCCCATCCTCTGTTCACCACTATGGCCTCTCTCATGTACCTGGGAGCCAAACTTGGAGGGCACCCCTCTCTTCCCCGCCTTTCACCCCACCCCTCCATTCCTTGCATGCTTTTCTGAGCCTACGCCCTAAAACTCGGTCAGGTCCAGGGCCGGTACTGCGCCTTCCAGGTTCACAGTCTTGTTAGTCACCGCAGCCCCCCTCACCCCCACAAACATATGACTGCCACATCTCCACCGACAGATATCCTTAAGTTTGTCACTCTCCCCCACACCCCCTTCTGGATGATTGAAAAAGCATCTTAACTAGCTCTGTACTTAGCAGTATTTCCCCTCTAATCTGTTTTAATCACAGATTCTACATTAATTTTCCAAAGCATGGCTTTGTTCATTCACTCCTTCTATTCTAAATCTTCTAACCAATGCCATTACCATTCACTGAGTGCCTACTGTCCCTGCCAAGGGTTTCACAAGTATAATTTCTACTCACACAACTAAACAAATATTTTACTTCTAGGGAGGAACTCGAAGCTCAAAATAATTAAGTGACTTTCCCAAGGTCAAAAACCAGTGTGCAGCTTGGGCAGGATTTGGATCTCACTCTGGTGTCAATGTCCATCACACTTTTATTGCACACTTTCGCCCACCTGCTACCTGTCCACATATATCCTCTGTATATTCCTGACTCTGCCACACTGATGCCTCCTAGGACATCTCCCCCCTCTGACTAAAGCCTTGAAATCTGACTTCTCTGAAAGTACTTAATATATATATATATATATAATTGATTTTTCACAGAGAGGAAGAGAGAGTTAGAAACATCGATCAGCTGCCTCTTGTATACCTGGTCATGCCCACAGCCAAGGTACATGCCCTTGACCAGAATCGAACCTGGGACCCTTCAGTCCACAGGCCGATGCTCTATCCACTGAGCCAAACCGGTTTCAGCTAAAAATACAACTTTTATTGTGCCTCCAGGAACACTGGGTCAGGTTCTTCTGTCTGAACTTGTGCTATCTTGTTTATTCTTCTCACAGGCAGCTCTGAACCAAGGCTGAGGGACTTCCTGCTGTACGTGCATCTGAAGAGAGGGAACATTGAACTTGAGCCAGGCAGTGAGGATCAATAATGGCGATACTGATAACCTCTAGTTTTGTGGTAACAGATATTAACTTAATTAACTGCATACAAAAAAGGTTTGCTTTTTGACAAATAGATATTTGCTGATTGCTATAAAATAAATGACCATTTAGTTATTTTATATTTTCTTTTTTTTTGCACTCAATTTTAATCTTTAATATCTAACATAATTGCTGTAGGAAACTTGCCCCTGAACCAGGAATAGATGCTAATTATGTTATATATATATATATATATATATATATATATATATATAGTCGTTCTCCATTTTCCCAAGAAAAGAATTTCTACAATATTCAAGTGTTTTGTTTTAATCACAAAGTCAAAGTCTTGGTCATCTCGTTTATTAGCTCTATAACTTACATATTTAAATTAAATGTTATTAGACAACCCTTACAACTTATAAATATAAGATGCCATTGCTGAGTAAGATTCTTTGAGTAAATGTGTCCCTTTTCCCACCCAAGTATAGAGCAGCAATATGATTAGTTTAATTTTATGAATATATGATCTATTGCTGCAAATACTAGTTCTCCTCTCCCCATGTTTGTGTGTGTGTATGTGTGTGTGTGTGTGTGTGTGTGAGAGAGAGAGAGAGAGAGAGAGAGAGAGAGAGAGAGAGAGAGAGAGAGTTGGTTAAATCTCTCTCATCAGGATCAACAGCAAGAGGAGCGGGGTTTGGGCTTTCCGTGCAGACTGACGGTGTTGGTCTGAGGTCTGAATCAAGTGATCTGATCTATCCTTGATGGCAAGCACTCTTTGAACTGCTTCCTCAAAGGTCACTGCTGCATTTGTGGCATCTTTTGCACTTGTTTCAAAGTAAGGGTAGTCGCCGTTGTCCCTGCACCAGGCTTGGGCTTCTTCTGTAGACATCTGCCATTCGTTTATGTCAATCTTGTTACCCAAAATCATAAAAGGAAAGCTTTCAGGCTCTTTTACATCAGTGTAATACATGCATTATTTCTTCCAGTTACTCAAGTTCTGGGAGCGTTGAGAATCATCGACACTAAAAGTGAGCAGGCAACAGTCAGAACCTCTATAAAAAGATGTTCTCAGGCTTCAGAATCTCTCCTGAACTGGCCGTGTCCCAAATCTGCATGGTCACAAAGTGTCCATCTAGCTCTTTATTTTAAAATTCAACACCTATTGTATGGAAGAGCTGGGTATCAAACTAATTAGTCACATATCTGTTCAATAGAGAACACTTCCCAATTCCATCATCTCTAAGGAGAATTACTTTAAAAAGTGATGATTTTCCTGCCATTATTAGTCTCAAGATCTCTGACTTCAGAAACCTTAGTTGTTTAGTTCAAGCATCATCATTATCTCTCAGACTCTTGGGAAAATTCACTTAGGGTGGACAACAGGGAGAAAGCAATTCACCACTGCACCAGGCTCCTCATAGGAATGCATGCAATTTCTGGGAGTCCATGAAGGAGCTGCAGGGGGGATAGGCACCTAGAATTATATGTGAAATAAGGATGAGTGCAGGGATGGAGCAGTGAGCTGGAGCTTTTCTCTCACTGCCATACCTAGGATGCCCAGGAGCTCTGACCTGGCCCGGTCAGGGCACCGAGGAGAGTCAGACAGTCGGACATGGCTGCAAAGGTGCTTCCCGAGCCCAACTCCTGCTGCTCCCGCCCAGTGCTGAGGGAACAACATGGTGACAAGCCCATTTTATATTTTCTTGACTCTAAGATGCCATTGATTATAAGAGACACTGTATTTTATGTGCCACCAAGAAAGAAAACAAATGCTACCAAGTAAACTATGACATTCAATTGACTTGAAAGCATCCAGAGACCTCAACGTGTGAACTGGCACACAGCTTACAATTTGTAAGATTGTATGTTGCTTTGTAAGAGTTCTTGAGTATCTTTCCTGTTCACAGCCACATCGTCTCCTTTACAGACTAATCTCTTAAAGTTCAAAGATGGATTTTCCTTTAGCTTTGAACTCACTGGCCACGCCTATGAGTTGCTTAATAACTGTGGAATGATTAACAAGACTTCTTGGTATTAGATCTAATTATCTATTTTAATTACTGAACTAGGTACAGTGAAATGGACCTATTACTCAGCATAGTCAAGTAGCGAAAGCATCTGAGAATCAGAAGACATTGGGTCAGAAGATCTGGATTGCAACCTGACTCTGTTCTTCTGTGACTAGTGTCTTTTCTGCAAATTTCCTAACCTCTGCAGGCCTCATTTTCTACATCTGCAATATTGGGGTAATAAGGTCATCTCACTGTGCAGTTGGAAGGATTAAAGGAGCTCAAAAACTTAAAAGCCCTCTGTATTCGGTTAGGGGATGAACTCTCTCCACTCCCAAGGTCAAGTTGGTTCTGCTACCAAGAACCGAACCTAGCTGCTTCAAGAGCATTGCATGGATACATCACTTTAAAGCACAGATTACTAGATATTTTCCTTCATCTGAAGGCTTTGATATGTTGTGAAATGCTTTCTTTTGCAATTTATTAGGTATTATGATTGAACTAGAGGCCTGGTGCATGAAATTCATGCACTGGAAGGGGTTGTCCCTTAGCTCAGCCTGCACTGTCTCCAATCTGGATCCCTTTGGGGTGATGTCTGACTGCCGGTTAAGGCCCTGTGCCATCAGGCCTAAACTGGCAGTCGGACATCCCTCTCACAATCTGAGACTGCTGGTTCCCAACTGCTCACCTGCCTGCCTGATTTTCCTAACTGCTTCTGCCTGCCAGCCTGATCACCCCCTAACCACTCCCCTGCTGGCTTGGTCATACCTATCTGCCCTCCCCTGCAGGCCTGGTCCCCCCTGCAACTGCCCTTTCCTGCTGGCAGCTGTCTTGTGATCATATGGGCATGGCTATCTTGTGGGAGGGCATGATGGTCAATCTGCAAGTTACCTTTTTATTATGTAGTATTATATAGGATACTGCTGAGTGTGTATGTGTGTGGTGTGTGTGTGTGTGTGTGTACTGTGGACAAAAGAAATTAAATATGTTGTTATGCAATGGTTTTAAGAATAAAATTAGCAGAAACAAGTTTGGCTCAGCAGTAGAGCGTCGGTCTGCGGACTGAAAGGTCCCAGGTTCGATTCTGGTCAAGGGCATGTACGTTGGTTGTGGGCACATCCCCAGTAGAGGGTGTGCAAGAGGCAGCTGGTCAATGTTTCTCTCTCATCGACATTTCTAGCTCTCTATCTCTCTCCCTTCCTCTCTGTAAAAAATCAATAAAATATATTTAAAAAAAAAAAGAATAAAATTAGCCAGTAAGCATTTTAAGTGCTCTGCTTGGTTTATCTCATTTAACCTTGACAGTAATCTTGGAAGGAAGGTACTATTATTTTCCCAATATTGTAGATTAGGAAATTGTGGCATAGAGAGGCTTGAGCAAACAGCCAATAATGGTGAGGGCAGATTACAAAGGCAGGTATTATAGGGCCAATCAAGCTGCTCTTAATGCTTCTCTAAGCACCTAGGGCAGCAGGGCAGGAAGTATGAACCCAAACTCCCAAATCCCCGAGTACTGAAGAGGGTGGGAAAGAAGACACTAGGGGACTTCACAGTTCATCAGAGCAATTGCTGCTGCTGCTTGTATTTGTTTCCCTGGAAATAATACCCAGGAAGAGAGATTAGTTCAAGGGATCTCAGGTGAGAGGTGGGGGCTGGTATCTGCAGCAGAAGAACCTACTCAAAATATGGAGCTTGATGGGCAAGGCACTCAGAAGCAGAGTAGACCTTGCCTAGAGGGAAGTAATGGAGGTGGTAATATCTATGTGCAAAGCAGGACAAAGCAGAACCCTATCAACAAAGTTGCATGCATGTTAAATGGTCTACTAAAAAGTTAAAGGGCAGGAATGCAAGACCAGGGGCTGTGGGAAGAGAGGCTGCTAAATAAAGTGTTAGAGAGCAAAGTCAGCCCTGAGAAAAGAGGAAGATTTTGAAGAAAAAGACTTTAGGGGGAAGGTTCCCTTCCTGATACATGAGATGATTTTCCCTTTTGTCTGACTCTTTCCTCTAGAATGTACACATCATAAGAGGAGGAACCTTGATCAGTAATCTGTCCCCAGTTCTTAGAATCATATCAGCTCTAGCTGGTTTGGCTCAGGTGGATAAAGCCTCCACCTGAAGACTAAAGGGTTCCAGGTTCAATTCCAGTCAAGGGCACAAACCCAGGTTGGGGTCTTGATTCCCCAGTGGGGAGCATGCAGGAGTCAGCAGATCAATGATTCTCTCTCTTCATTGTTTCTCTCTCTTTCTCTCCATCTCCCTTCCTCTCTGAAATCAATAAAAAAAATATTAATAAAAAGAGAATCACGCCAGAAATATAAGCTCTCAATAAGCATTTGCTGAATGAATGAAAGAGGGATGGTGTGGGAGGGGCAGGCTGTAGGAAGGAAGGCAACATGAACAGGGTTATTGGAGAGGGTGTGTGTGTGTGTGTGTGTGTGTGTGTGTGTGTGTGTTAGCGTCTAGGGTTTCGTCCTACACCAAATACATTTTATTTTAGAAGGGAGAAGGAAAAAATATGTAAAATTTGCTTATATTTGAAACTTAGAGGCTGATCACAATCAGCAATTTTAGAGAAAAAGAGGAATCAAAAGAGAGGAACTTCATTATGTCCATAACTCAATTGTAACATCAGCTATTTATTTTTGATGACAGAGTCTATATTAAAATTGCAGCTAGAATGGTAGAAGGATCTAGTTCCCACTTACATCTTAGATCATAGCCCCAGCTTTCTTTTCTGCTGGATTTTTCTGATGCCTTTCCCATATTTTGTTTTTAACTTTTTCTGAGTTTGGAGCACACATATTTGAACTATGGACAAAGAATCCTACCTCTGCCTATATGTTCTTTAATGTACTCTGTATCTGAAAGCACACTTTTCATTTGCAGAGATCCATCCATAAATTTATAATCAGTATCAGAGAAGTTTCCAAATTGATCTGTGACATCCAAAGGTAATAGAGGGTCAGGATTATCTTTAGGGGTAGCATACTCCTCTTGACTCAGCTCCTACTGAGCAATGAGAGATTCATTTTCAAGTGGTCAAAGCAATATGCAGTAGAAAATCTCCACTATATGTGCCCTTATACAGAGCAGAGTTTCACTTTGTGATCTAATCTGAAAACTTTTTCTTTTAAAAGGTGAGTTTAGTAATTTCACATTAAGTACAAGACTAATGTTTGGTTGCAAAATCTTAAGTTATATTTTCTGTTTTCACAATTTATGACATCTTTGCTTTTTGTGTGTTTCTTCTATAAACACTAAAGTATTTGTGTTTCTGTACAAGTGGTTTCCTTTATAACTTTGTTAATTATAGCACTTCAATTCACCTGTATTTCTTGAGATAATGCTTACTAACTCCCTACAATGACCAATAATAAATTTAAAATATTGGTTTTTCCACCTCCCTCCTTGAATTAGTGTGTTAGAGCTGCTGTAACAAAGTACCACAAATGGGGTGGCTTAAACAACAGAAATTTATTGTCTTATAAATTTGGAGGCTAGAAGTTAAAGATCAAGGTGTTGGTAGGGTTGGTTTCTTCTGAGGTTTGGGAGAAAAAGGTCTATTGTAGGCCTCTTTTCTAGTTTCTGATGATCTCAGACAAAAGAAGGAAGGATGGAGGAAAAAAGGAGGAAAAGATAACTTAAGAATGCTTCACTGAGTTGATCCCACTGTGGGGAGCTAGAGGTTAATCCTTCTTGGGATTCTTTGGGAAGCGATGTAGAGTGCATGTGAGAATTGTCTGCTTGAGAGGGAAGAAGGGAATGCTTATCACTCACTCCTATTCTTGTATGAGGGTGGCCCATGTGGTATTAACTTTCTTGCATTTCCAGTTTTTAGAAAAGTTATTCTGTTCTTTTATCTGCTAAAGTTTAGGTTTTTTTTTTTTTTTTTTTTTTTTTTTTAAGTATCATAAACTTATGGACTTTACCATATGTTATATGTTTTTATTGCAATCATTATTCTTATTGATAATGTTCCATATTTGGCTATTGGGAGCCCTTTCAAACTGTTTCAATTTTGACCATTGCAAGTTTCTTCACGTTGGTTCCTGTGACCTTTCAAAGTGACCCCAGTGGACTTCAATAGCACCCTTGTTTCCTAGAAGGAGTAGGTATTCCATCTTATTCCTGCTCCCAAGGAATACATCCATTTCCCCAAGAAGCCCAGGTTATTTTTCTTGAGAAAAAAGTATTTAGAGATTACAATCTGGGCACTAGGGGTCCTCGTTGGGCTGGTCATTGCTTCAAGGCTTTTTCCCTTGATAGAGCTAGAAATATGTATTCTACGAAAAAGGAAAATATGTCATGAGTTAATACTCATATTTCCAATTCAAATACAATGTTATAGTTTTCTTTAACTTCTTTGATTTTATATTTATATCTTTTTACTCTTACTCATGAACATAATTACTTAATTTCTTGAGTTTATTCTGTGTGTATATATGGTAGTTTTAAACAGCATTACAGATTTCTTAGTTTCATTATAATAGTTTCATACTATTGATATTAGCAATATGACTTCTGCATGGAATTTAAGATTCTTTTTGCAATTCTAGTCTTCCTTTTGGAATGTATTCCACTAGGATGGTATAGTGCAATAGCTGAATTTTAAGTTATCAGATTAATTCTTCTCTATATAGTTAATCTATCAACATGATATATTTGACATTTTGTTTTCCATTTTCAAGGATTGATATTCTATTTTGAGTTAGTTTTGTTTTAAAACTATTTAAATGGTTTCTAAGTTAAAAGCTATAAAGCAAAGTATATTCAGAGAAGTTAATTTCTGACTTTATTCTTTCTACCTGTTCCTTCCTCCATTTTTTATTACATTTTAATATATTCTTCCATTTTTGAAAATATGTGCATTTTTTCATATTTTCTCCATTTTTAGGTAAAAAGTGCAGTCTGTATACTTTATCCTGCACTTGCTTTTTTCACCTAACCACACATCAGTGAATTCACTCCATACGATGTGAATTCCTTTCTACATCTGCATAGTTCTCTATTGTGTGAATTTATAAATTGAATACAGTACCAATAGATTTGGAATTGTTACGCCCAGACTTCATGATCCCCAAGGACCACCAGGGAGCCCAGTCCGATGCAATAAACAAAAGAGCCTTTTCAAAGCTAGCATGGGCTCTGTCCCACTTATGCTGGCAGCATGGTGGAAGAGCACGAATTTCGCCAAGTCCTGGGGTTTTACTCTGGTGGTGATGTCACTGCTTTGGCTGACCCTGATTGGGTTAGGGTTCAGCCAATGGAGGATAACTCTACCCTGCCCCACAGTGGAGTCAGGAGTTTTATCCTTGCCCCTCCCTGCCCTCTCAAAATCAGTAACTAGAAGGATTGAATTGTCACATTTTGCAATAGGGAAGGCTGCAGAGGGACTAGGTTTTAGGGGGAATATCAAGAGTTTGGTTGAGGATACATTTTATTTGAGATGCCTAGTAAATATCCACAGAGAGTTATGAATAGACAGTTTCGTCTGTATGAGTCTGAAGTTCAAAAGCAAGATCCAGACTAGACGTGTCACTTGGAAGTTAATGGGGAAGCATGTTGAAGAAATGGAGGAGTCCATGCTTCAGGCCCATCTGCTTTCCCCTGTTTTTATAAACTCCTAATTCTGGCTGAGAGTTTGGTTGCCAGATTTTATTTGCTGGTCCCCTATTCCACTGATTTCCCTGGTGAACGCAGAAACAGTCATTGCCTTAAAGCAGAGTAGGGAAGAAGCAAAAGGAAGTATAGTTGTTGCCACTAACCTACTTCTCTCTGCAATCGTCTGCCCCAGCCTATAGCCAACCCCTGCCCCACCCCCTTCAGGTGTACTGTTTTCATCTCCCCAGAAGTTTCTTACTGTCCACGTCATTAGCTTCTGGAATTCATGTTCCCTTTAAGCTTTTCCTTGTTTGATTCTTGGGAAGGGAGTCAGCAGTCTGTGCCAGGTTTCCATCTTTACAGGAACCAGAATTTCTGTTTGATTTTTAATCAAACAAGGAAAACAAATATTTATTTATTTTTAAGAGAAAAAATATGGGGACACTCTGGTTTATCATCTCTTTCAAACATCATATGAAAACATAACAAAGAGATTGAATCTAATTAGAGTCAAGTCGAGGTAAACAGAGATTCAACAAAGCTGGAAACTGCATACTGGGTCAGAAAATGAAAAACTGTTAGAAAAAAAGTCTTCTATGTAAAGAAATGTTATAACAAAAATTCTGAAATTCTACCACAGATAAACTTGTGTAATGTCTCCTCAGGAGATACCTTCCCTGTCTAAATATGCAAGAGTGAAGATATCAAAGTTCACCACGGACTATTTCATAGAAAAGTTACAGTCAATGTAAAGTACAATCACCTATTAAAATACACAGGAGAGGTAGATTATAAAATTAAACAAGGTAACATAATTGAAGGTAAAATTTTAAAAAGCCATTAGAAAACTATTTCAATGGAAATGTTGTTGGCAAGTTAGATGTGAGTAAAGCAAGGACGATGGGCCAAATACAAAAGATCACCAGGGTGGAAAGCCCCAGGTACCTAGCAACAGAAGATCAATTATAGGGTGGGACCTTTCCTCCCCTAGCATATTGTTGGTCTTGTGGTTTGGACACCCTGACTTTCCTTCCTAGAGATAATATCTAGGCCTCAGTTGTATTTTAGCTCCAGGCCCAGATAAGCAATAAAACCAGCCATGCTGAAGCCAGGGCCCCTGCCCTGGTGCCAGCCAATCAATCAGTGGAGACCACAATCCTGAAAGTCACACCTGGAAAAACTACTGAATATTCTATTAAGATTTTTCCCTGGGTCCTCTGTCCTAAGGGTTTTAAGGGTGGTGATTTTAGCAAAGGTTCCAGGGGGAAGATCTTACTAGAATAATCAGTAGTTTTCCAGGTGTGTCCTTTCCCGGTTGTGGTCTCCACTGATTGATTGGCTGGCACCAGGGCAGGTGTCGTTATTTGATGCTGCTGGTCCCGAGGCTGGTTCTTGGCTTATCTGGGCCCAGAGCTAAAATACCACCGAAGCCTAAATGTTATTTCTAGGGAGGAAAGGTCAGGGGGTCCAAACCACGAGACCAGCAATAAGTAGGGTAAGAAAGTCACCCTGGAGGTGAGGTCCCACCCTACAATTGATCTTCTGTTGCTAGGCAACCTGGGGCTTCCACCCTGATGACCTTCTGTTACTTGGCCCATCGTCCTTGCTCTGCTCACGTCTGTCTAATTGCCTCCCACACATGTAGATTTGGTGTCTGGTAAGAACCTGCTTCCTGGTTCAGAGATGGCATATACTTGTGTCTTTTCATGGCAAAGTGGGGAGTGGGCTCTAAAAGAGATAGAGTCTCTTTTATCAGGGCACTAATGCCATCCATAAGGGTTTTCCCTCATGCCCTAATCATCCTCTAACGACCTCACCTCAAAATATCATCACACTGGGGATTAGGTTTTAACATACAAATTTGGGGGAGGGGAGAAGACAAACATTCAGTCCATTGAATATATGTATGAGACATTTTTACATGTACACACATACACACACATTCCCATCTTAATACATTTAGATCTATGTCATTATTTTAGGTAGTTGAAATGTATTTTGTACATTTTTATTTTATTGAAATGACACACAAAAAGATAACATTGAAATGAATCATACCTTCTTGGTTCTTTTAAAATGAAAACATAAATATAGGGTGGGGCCAAAGTAGGTTTGCAGTTGTGAATACACAAAAGTTTATTCTTGAATTATTATTATTATTATTATTATTATTATTATTATTATTATTTTTAATATATTTTATTGATTTTTTTACAGAGAGGAAGGGAGAGGGATAGAGAGCTAGAAACATCGATGAGAGAGAAACATTGACCAGCTGCCTCTTGCACACCCCCTACCGGGGAGGTACCCGCAACCAATGTACATGCCCTTGACTGGAATCGAACCTGGGACCTTTCAGTCCGCAGACTGACGCTCTACCACTGAGCCAAACCGGTTTCGGCGAATTATTATTTTTTAACTAGAGGCCCGGTGCATGAAATTAATGCATGGGGTGGGGTGTGTGCAGGGGGTCCCTCAGCCTGGCCTGTACCCTCTCACAATCCAGGACCACTGGCTCCTAACTGCTTGTCTGCCTGCCTGCCTGATTGCCCCTAACCACCTCTGCCTCAGCCCCCGCACCCAGGACCCAGACTTCCCTTCTCCAGCCAGCCACAGGCACCTGGGACCCGGGTTTCCCTCTCTCTGGTCTCTGCAGGCACCCCGGACTCCAGCTTTGTCAGAAAGGATGTCCTGAAGACCTCCAGTCTATCTGCCCTTTTATAGATTATTATATTATATTCCATTTGAACAACTGTGAACCTACTTCTGAAAAAGTAGTGCATGGTCATTGGTCCCAGTTGTATCTCTTCTTTTCTAAGTTGCTAGTATATATATTTTGCTCATTCACTAAAAAAGAGAGCCACAGATCCATAATGCTCAGGGTAAGCAGCAATATGTTAGTGACAGAAGCATCCTGATCTTTAAGACCGGTGAGTGGAGGAAAATGTCTTCAACAATTTCTCAGCTAAGGGAACAAAAGTGCAAGATTAAAATGAGCATTAACAAAATAATTTGCCGAAACCGGTTTGGCTCAGTGGATAGAGCGTCGGCCTGCGGACTCAAGGGTCCCAGGTTCGATTCTGGTCAAGGGCATGTACCTTGGGTGCAGGCACAACCCCAGTAGGGAGTGTACAAGAGGCAGCTGATTGATGATTCTCTCTCATCGATGTTTCTAACTCTCTATCCCTCTCTCTTCCTCTCTGTAAAAAATCAATAAAATATATTAAAAAAAAAAAAAGCTGAAACCGGTTTGGCTCAGTGGTCAAGGGCATGTACCTTGGTTGCGGGCACATTCCCAGTGGGGGTGTGCAAGAGGCAGCTGATCTATGATTCTCTCTCATTGATGTTTCTAACTCTCTAACACTCTCTCTTCCTCTATGTAAAAAAAAAAAAATCAATAAAATATATTTTAAAAAATATATTTAAACAAAAAAAAATTAAATAAATAATTTGTAAGAGATTATATGGGGCAGGCAGAAAAGCTTCATGCAAAATTCCTTTCTCTAAGGTGCTTTCTCTTATTTAAGGTTGACCTACTAAAGAAGAAAGGAGCTTCATGCTTAGAAACGAGGACAAAACCTCAGGTCTTTAAGGTTAATGTAGAAAAAGAAACAAGAAGAGAATTCTCCTGAAAAAAACTTCTCTCTGTAGAATGTGAGGTTGATTGCTGAAGGAGAAATTGATGCCAAAGGAAGCCTCTTGCATTAGGAGACAAAACTTCATGTACAATACTTAAGGCAAAGGGAAGGGGGGGAGGAAAAATATTTTTTTATAAGAAGGAGGAAATAACTTCCAGAGAAATTTCTTAAGAACCCTGCCTCATATTTCAGGCATTTTAACAATTGCCATATGGACCAGGGATTAGGCCTTGGAAGGGAGAGTTAATATTGCTGGGTGTGGTCACGGGTAACAGGCACAGTTACCCAATCGTGGATATCCACTGCATGCCGCCCGCTCTCAGGATCTGATAATGTGCACGCAGACATGAAATGACTGAGGATTATAGAAGCAATTCCTACTCAGTGGGGATTAGATTTGCAGACTTCTGAGATCCCTCTCAATATTGAGATCCAATGTTATTAAAAGAAACAACCACACATAGTGAAATCCCCTTCGGCAGGGCTGACCCTGGACATAGGGGTGGGAGTGAAGTGGGGTAGCTCTGTGTGGTGGGACTATTGGTGGGCGGAGGAGGGGCTGTGGAAATATTTCTTAGTAGGTCTCGTCAATCAAAAACAGTTTAATTAAAAAAATGAGACATATGCAATACTTTCAACAATAAAGAAATTAAATTGAAAAAATGCAGTGAGAAGTTCATGAGCATATGGCCACTGAGAGCTCTCCTAAGGAGAGAAACAGGAGCCCGCAGGACTATGCTCCCCCAGAACGGCACCGAAGCCCATTTGGTCCCAGGCGTTGGAGGGGACTTGGAACATTTCAAGGAAGATACTCCAAAGCCTGCGGTGCTGTGAAGCATCAGGCCCAGAACAGTCGTCCCCTTTTCTCCAGTGTGAGGGTGTGAAGGCTGTACTGCGCTTTAGTCTGAAATTGTCACCCTGTTCCTGAGGCCTTAACCATCCTGTTTAAGACTGAACACCCCACGACACTTACCACCTACCACTCTGTTCTTCATCCCCCTTTCCCCTTCTGTTTTTCTCCATAACATCTGATATCTTCTCACCTGCCTGGCTCCATACACCATGAGGACAGGGTTTTTGTCTATTTTGTTTGATCTTAAAATTCTAGCATTTAGAATAGGTTCCAGAAAGTAGCAGTCACTTAAGTATTTGTTGAATGGATAATTAAAAAAAAAAGAATGAATGAATGAATGAATGAGTCCCATAGGGAAATAGAGAGGTAAGCATGTTCTCCTTCCTTCTTCTGACTCATCAATCAGAAAATTTACTTCTTCCATGATGCTCTAGCAGAAATCTGAGGAGTGGGGAACAAGCATTCCCCTAAAAAAAATAATGAAGGAAAATATGATAGCTTATTTGAAAATACCTTCGCAAACAAGACCATATCAGATAAGGTGTCATTTAAGATTGAGGAAATATTATAGAAGATTAACTTCATGCATAAATCTTCAAAGTGAAGAACAAAACTCAGGTTTTAAAGATTAACTTAGAAAAACATACACAAAATGAGACGATTTGTGTTAGGAAGAAGAAAAAACCTTTACACAAAATCTCATCTTTAAGCAAACCACCTTGGTCTTTAAGACTGGGGTACGGAATAAAAAGTAATTACTCAGGTGAAAGAATAAAATTCAAAAGTCTTGAAGATTAAGGTATAAAAAAGATTATAAGAAAGAGGAAAAAAAGAATGAATAAGATTTTAGAAACTAGAGAAGCAAGAAGAAAAATCTAGAGCCTTTAGTTCTTTAAAGATAAGCTTTTGGGAGGAAAACAAAATAGAAATGAATGAATGAAAATATTTGTGGTGGCAAAGGTAGATTTATTTCTCACAACCTCTGCATCGTTTGTGGCTACATACATCCATTTAGCTCTACATTGTGATTGCTCCTCTCAAACCCTCAAATAGCATCCGAGAGATGAAGTAAGCATCAGATAAAGTACTGTGTCATATTAAACCTCAGACTGACAAACCAAGCTTGTTGCCAAACCCAGAAAACCAGCCAGCTTAAATGTTGACTGGTTTTATTAGATTATTTTAGAGGCAAGATTATAATAAAGATATGTAAGAAATAATTTTTAGATCATAAGATTATAATGAAGGACATCTAAGAAATAATTTTTAGGTCAAATATTTTTAGGTTGAATGTAATTTATAAAATTACATTATAACAATGTGCTTCATATAAGGAAAGCTGAAAATGTTCATTGTATAGAAATCAGAATAATTTATAGTATTTAATATAATTGTATGTTAGAGAGAACTTTTATATAGTAGTAGAAGTCTGGTGCATGAAAATTCATGCACTGGAGGTAGGGAAGGGGCCCTCAGCCCAGCCCGTCTCTTCTCACAGTCCAGAAGCCCTCAGGGGTGGGAGGCTACCTGGCAATCAGACTGTGTTGCCCCATCACACCTCTGCTGTTGCAACTGCCAGCAGTGCAAGCCTTGCTGGACCTGGTTACCTGAGCCTCAGGTGGCCCTGGGTGGCTGGGTAGCCACCAACTGAGGTTTGCCTGCTCCTCAGGCCGGCCCTGGGTAGCTGGTGGCCTGAGGAGACTGGGGGACTTCAGAGGCAGGCATTCTGGTGGGGCTGAGGGGACTGGGCAGCACCATCTTATGTCTGTGGGTGCCGCCATATTTGAGGGCGGGGCAGTTAATTAGTATATCCCCTCCATATTGGCTGTGGGCGCTACCATCTTTGTGATGGCATGAGGGTCAATTAGCATATTCCCTCTTTATCGGATATCTCATATCATAACTGTCTAACTTTTCTTCAGGACAGATAAATGTGGAGGGAAAGACATCTTGTGTTGGGCTGTCATCTAAGGTGATGGTTCCACATAGCCCAGCGGCATCGCTCAGGGCTGGAGAGAGCCAGGAGCCTCAGTGTTTGTGGGTTGATCTAGTCCTTTGACAGGTGAAGGCTGCTGGGAGACTGGCTGCTGGAGTGGCAGGTCCACCCTTCAGGCTGGTTATAGGTAAGTGTGCCATCTTCTCCCAGGAGAAGAAATACATATTCTGTAAGGTTTAATAGTTTGTGTAATAAGAGGAAAATGAACAGGAACCACCCTTTCTTTCTTGCCAGGACAGGAAAGCAGGTGGCAAGTCAGAATCTGTGCATGCATTGTGTCAGAGAGACAAAGCGTGAGTAACCTAATTCACTGTGACCTCTTTCTTTTAACTTGGTACGACTAGGAGCAGTGACAGAATTTGAGAACATTTTGGTGACATGAATTAAGGAATGTGAACTTAGGGGGGAAAAAAGCGTTTTATTAATTATAAAGATGTCCTCCCCGCTTTTAAAACTTTTCTCTAAATTGATTTCATTTCTCTCCTATAATGTGAATTCACATTTATTCAATAAACATCTGGGGCAGTGTGCTCTGCATTGTTTAGGGCTAAAAATATACAAAGATTTCATTTTATTCTTAAGAACTCAACATTTGCCGGGACCAGTTTGACTCAATGGATAGAGCGTCGGCTTGGGGACTGAACGGTCCCAGGTTCGATTCCGGTCAAGGGCATGTACCTTGGTTGTGGGCATATCCCCAGTAGGGGGTGTGCAAGAGACAGCTGATCGATGACTCTCTCTCATCGATGTTTCTAACTCTCTATCTCTCTCCCTTACTCTTCACCTGGGAGGGAGTGCCTGGGCACTGCCAGGAGGCCCAGAAATAGACATCACGTATAAAATCAATAAAATAAAAAAAAGAACTCAACATTTAGTAGGAGAGTTTGAATATAGCAGACATATATTCAAATAATTACAGCACACAGATTCCTGTGATAAATACTTTAAGAAGGAGCGAAAAATGAAGTGCTCTGGCATGCCAGTGACACACCAGTGGCGCCCTAATTACTGACTTTTAGAGCATTACTTTGGACTTAACCAGTGAGCTAGAGGTGCAGAACTAAAAAGACTCAACCAGGGGTATAGTCTTACAATCCAACGCTGCCTGTGTCCTGACCATCAATCAGAACATGTGGGACTCATCAGTTAAGACTCCCAACAGAGTAGAACAAATGTTGGCCTAATATCAGCTACAGTCAACACTGCATACCTACCATAAATCAGGAACGGTCTTAGCAAGGGTTGTAGTCTGGTTACTATGATATATGTGAGGCACGGGTTACAAATAACCTTCATTTTTTAGCCAAGTCAAATTGATAGGCTGTGGCCTCTAGGTGGCTGAGTTATGGATTCTAAAGCTGAGTGCAGGCTCCCTGTGAAAGAATGTGGTGACTGATGTGTGCCATGGATGAAGAAAGGATAACTTGTAGTACATGTGCCATAGATTTAATGTATTTGTTCCCAATTAAAAAACAGACATCCCTGCATTCAAGTCCTCCTTCAAGCACTTAGACCCTATGACTTTGGGCAAGTGGCTTTATCTATCTAGCGTAAACATCCTCACAGTAAGACTGGGGTAGTAATACCTACCTCATAAGATCATCATGGGAATTGAAATATGAGAATATATTGGAAGGGTAGTGTGAGCATGATATGGAAGTTTCCATGCAAATATTCTGCCATCTGTGAGATGGAGGTGAGATTCTAGCTTTATTTTGAGGCTAATTGCAGCAGGAGGCAGGAAAGGGAAGAGTAGAAAGATTAACAGCAGGACACACCTGAGAATGTCCCAGTGGAGGAAGTTGCAGTGATGGAGCCAGGAGCAGAGACCTGGGAGAAGAGATGTAGCTAATAGATTTAGGGGGCGATGGTCTGTGTGCCCTGTGATCCTTCCCCCTGGTCCTCTTCACTCTTCAGGAAAACTACACAAGTCACATATGCTTGATTCACTATTCTTCTTCTTCTTCTTCTTCTTCTTCTTCTTCTTCTTCTTCTTCTTCTTCTTCTTCTTCTTCTTCTTCTTCTGTGTGTGTTTGGGGGAGTGGAGGGTGTCGGTCATGGGGAGTTGCTGGTGAACATGGTGGTATTGGTTCCAGGAGGAAGCAGTGAAAGCTACTGGGAGGCTCAGGACCAGCAGAAGTGCCAGTGTCCAGGGAATGGAAAATATTAGATGGCCAGATTTGATCATGAGCCCACGCAGGACACTTAGCGATTCCGAGCAACACTTGGGATATCAAAAAGGTAATAAGAACCAACAAATACAGGTTTTTGCTGGAAGATATAGGAAGCTTGGGGAAGAAGACTATAGGAAGAATAGAGGGAGCTCTTCTGCCTCCAGTTGTGATTTTCAGGTACAGAATTTCTCCTCTTCACAGCAGGCACAGCAGTCTGGCAAGTTAATCTCCAACCACTCTTGTTTCACTTGCTGGAAAGGTAAGTCAAGAAGCCCTGGGGTGGGGTGTTACCTCAGAGAATGTTTAGGCAGTAAAGATACTCATGTTCTGCCAAGTAACTTAGAGAGGAACTCACAGGTTTTTTTGATGTAAACGGTAGAAATCCTGATACATTTGATGGCTGCTTTAAGTTTGTTCTTTAATTGGAAGAAAAAGAACATTAAATTTGAGAAACACTGTTCTAAACTCTGGTTCCTGGGTTAAAATGGAAAACAATTGTGTGTGTGTGTGTGTGTGTGAGAGAGAGAGAGAGAGAGAGAGAGAGAGAGAGAGAAGGGAGACGAGGAGAAGCGGGAGGGGGAGGGAACGAGTGAGGGGAGAGGAGGGAGGAGAGAGGATGTAGCGTGGGAGAGAGGAGAGAGAGGTAGGGGAGAGGAGAGGTAGGAGAGGGGAGGAGAGTAGGGGAGGAGAGAGAGAGGAGAGAGAGAAAAGAGGGAGGGAGGAGAGAGAGAGAGAGAGGGCGGGAGAGGAGCGAGCGGAGGCGGAGAGAGGATAAGAGAGGGGAGGAGAGAGAGGAGGAGAGGCGGGACGGAGAACGGGCGAGGTGAGATGAGTAGGGGGAGATGAGAGAAAGAGGGAGCGAGGGAGAGGAGAGGGAGAGAGAGTGAGGGGCGATGAGGGATGGGGGGGAGGGGGGAGAGAGAGATAGGGGAGGGCGAGAGTAGAGATGAGCGGAGAGATAGAGAGGAGCGAGAGTGATAGAGGAGAGGGAGAGAAGAGGGAGTGAGAGAGGGAGGTGAGGAGGATGAACTGGAGAGGGAGCGAGAGAGGCCGTGGGTGAGGGGACAGAGGAGAGACAGGTGCGGAGAGAGGGAGTGGGGGGGGGGGCAGAGAGAGGTAGAGGGCTGAGGAGAGAGAGGAGGCGAGCGAGGGAGGAGGAGAGAGACGGAGAGAGAGGTAGAGAGAGTGGATGGATCGAGCGAGAGGAGATGCGGGAGAGGGGGGGAGAGGAGGGAGAGGGGCGCGGAGGGAGGAGGGAGGAGGAGGGGGAGGAGGGAGAGAGCGAGGGGGGAGGGAGAGGTGTGAGAGAGTGAGGGAGAAGAGAAGAGAAACAGAGCAAGAGGAAAGCACAGAGGAAGGAGAGAGAGAGATGGAGAGACAGGAGAGAGAGGAGCGAGAGAGAGAAGAGAGAGAGAGAGGAGAGAGGGAGAGAGAGAGGCGAGAGAGGGAGAGAGAGAGAGCGAGAGCGAGAGAGGAGAGATAGAGGAGAGGAGAGCGAGAGAGAGGAGAGCGGAGAGGAGAGAGGGGAGAGGGAGAGAGCGGAGAGAGAGATAGAGGCGGAGTGAGGAAGAGAGGAGAGAGCGAGAGAGAGAGAGGGGGGGGAGAGGAGGAGAGAGAGAGAGGAGAGACAGAGAGAGGGAGAGGGAGAGAGAGAGATGAGGAGAGCGAGAGAGAGAGAAAGGGTGGAGGAGAGAGAAGAGAGGAGGGAGAGCGAGAGAGGGCGAGGAGAGGAGAGAGGAGAGAGGAAAAGAGAGGGGAGGGAGGGGAGAGAGAGGAGAGGGGAGAGAGAGATGGAGAGAGAGAGAGAGAGAGAGAGAGAGAGAGAGAGAGAGGAGAGAGAGAGAGAGAGCGAGGCGAGAGAGGAGAGAGAGCGAGCGAGAGATATGAGGAGAGAGGAGAGAGACGGAAGAGAGAGAGAGGGAGAGAAAGAGAGAGAGAAAAGAGAGAGAGAGAGAGGAGAGAGAGAGAGAGAGAGAGAGAGAGAGAGGGAGATATTTCCAGAGAGCAAGTAAGAGAAAGAGGAGGAAAGCTCTGAAAACTGGGAATAAATGTTTTCCCCTGAAAACATTTGGGCAAAGATGGGGTGATTATAGGGAGAGCTGAGGGGCTGGAGATGCCACATCTGTGAGATGTGTACACACTCACACAAGTTTATGTAGACATATGGGACTGTGTTTATTTATATACACTGGTGCTTAAGGCGACTACATCATTTAAAGCAAAATTTTTAATCAAACTTTAAACTGTATAACTTTATTTTACTTCCACTGCTTAAGAAGGGACTCTCCTAGGATATCCCCTTTCACTAAGGAAGTGGGCAGATTCCCTCTTTCTTTCTCTCCTGTGTACCCTGGCTATTCCAGTCTATAGTACTGTCTCCTAGAAATGCAAGTTCTTCTGCAGCTAAAATGGACATTTTCTTTTCTTTTTGTTTGTTTGTTTGTTTGTTTACTTTTTTAATTTTTTAAAATATATTTTATTGATTTTGTACAGAGAGGAAGGGAGAGAGATAGAGAGTTAGAAACATCGATAGAGAGTCATCGATCAGCTGCCTCTTGCACACCTCCTACTGGAGATATGCCTGCAACCAAGGTACATGCCCTTGACCGGAATTGAACCCGGGTCCCTTCAGTCCCCAAGCCGAACTCTATCCATTGAGCCAATGGATAGAGTTCAGCTATATAAAATGGACATTTTCTAAATCTTGCTCACCTTTTGATCAATTTTCATATCTCAAGAATGAGTTCAAATGAACTAATCTGATCTGAGGCAAGCCACCACTGACTTCTAGTGTTGCTTCTTCTCCCAGATGATCTACATAGATGTAAGATAAGATATACTTTATGTATATTTTTTTGCAATATGGAACCTTTGTTTTTTAGGTGATTTCTGTACATCTGGAGTATGAGGGTAATTCTTTTACAAACAGGACTGACTACTAGAAGAAACAATGACAAAACTCCACAGGGGTTTAAGCTCCAAATCCAGCCAAGAAGTTTGTTACAATCTCAGCTTTGCACCTGACTGTTCTGAGACCTTTCCACCAGCCTGACATTGCTCAACAGGGCTTGGTGCTGGCTGATAACAGGAGACAAGAAAGTACTCTCAAACTTTGTGGTCTTGCTGGGCTCCATTTTACCAAGATTCTCCCTTACACCAACATAAATAGTCACTTGTTCTTCAATGGCCATGGGAGAATACTCTGCTTGCTTCAGAACTTAGATGCACACCAAGAGTTATTAAGTGGCAGCATTGAGATTCAGCAAAAGTAGCAACTCCCGATACCAATTCCAGCTTCATGGTGCCTGCCACCTGCTTCACAGCCCTGCATTGGGCAGCAGATACACCTCAGAACATAGACAAACCAATGTTTTGTTTGTCCCTCCCTCCCTCCCTCCCTCCCTCCCTCCCTCCCTCCCTCCCTCCCTCCCTCCCTCCCTCCCTCCCTCCCTCTTTCTTTCTTTCTTTCTTTCTTTCTTTCTTTCTTTCTTTCTTTCTTTCTTTCTTTCTTTCTTTCTTTCTTTCTCTTTCTTCTTTCTTTCTTTCTTTCTTTCTTTCTTTCTTTCTTTCTTTCTTTCTTTCTTCAGGAATATTTTTCCATTGATATTTTTAGAGAGAATAGGAAGAGAAAGGGAGAGACAGAAACATCGATGTGAGAAAGACACATCAATTGGTTGCCTCCCACATGTGCCCTGTCTGGGGGCTGGGCATCGAGCCTGCAACTGAGGTATGTTCTGGATGATGAATACACAAGCTCAGTAGGCTCCAAATTTCCAGTCTGGTGGTCTCCACCAGAAGTACTTATGTACAGCAAGTTCAGCAGCAAATCTGACATTTGGGCTTTTGGGGTTTTGATATGGGAAATTTATTCTCTGGGGAAGATGCCATATGAGAGATTTACTAACAGTGAAACTGCTGAATATATTGCCCAAGGCCTATGTCTCTACAGGCCTCATCTAGCTTTAGAAAGGGTGTATACCATATGTACAGTTGTTGGCATGAGGAAGCAGATGAATGTCCCACTTTCAAAGTTCTTCTGAGCAACATTCTAGATGTCATGGATGAGCTTACCAATAAGCGTCCTAGTTCTACTCTCTTCCACAAACTCTAATTTCACTTTCTTGAGGCAAACCAAAGCTACAGGCCCTGGAGCCTTTGTGCTCTGGATGAATACACAAAGGCCCCTTCTCTACATCTAGGGCTGCCTCTCTTCTTTGATTCCCTGGGATAGTACCTTCTGAGCAAAGGCCAAGGAATTATGGTGCCTGGTACTGTCCCCCAGAGAAAAAATTTCCCAAGAGTATTAAGACAGACTGAATTTGGGATGGAAAGTTTTGGGGAGGGAAGGGTAAATAGCCTCATGAGGGTTCCAACAGCTCTTTTGGGTATGCATTAGTGCAGGCGTCTTCAAACTACGGCCTGCGGGCCACATGCGGCCCGCAGAGGAGTCTGATCCGGCCCGCCAGGTTTTTTGGGCAGTGAGCGCAGCCGAGGTGTTACAGTAGGAATTAGTAGTTCATATAGTCCGGCCCTCCAGCTCTCTGAGGGACCGTGATCTGGCCCCCACTTTAAAAAGTTTGAGGACCCCTGCAGAGCTTGCTGGGAGGGAGGCTGAATTTGGCAAGAATAAAACGGTGTCATAAAAATGGGAGGAAAGGGTGTTTTCATATAAAATTAGTGGAAAGCAAAAAAAAAAACAACAACAAAAAAAACCCCAAACACACACACACACACACACACACACACAAACAAAACAAAACACAAAACAAAAACCAAAAAAACAAAACACAACCCCCCCAAAAAAACAAACAAACAAACAAAAAAACACACCAATGTTAATGGCAGGGTGGATACTTCTGTAGAACAGTTCTGTTTCCAAGAAGATGTCTGTCAGCGATGGAAATGGCATTCATTGGATGTAAGCAGACACATGACCAGCTTGTGTTTCTGTGACTGTTAAAGCAGTCAAGGAGCCACCACCAAAAGAATCATTCATTTTGGCTGCTCTTTCTAGCACATGGGAATGCAGACAGAAAACACATGAGGATAGGCCTCATGACCAGGGACTGGCACACAGCAAAAACATCTGGTGATAAGCAACAGCAGGTTTGAATAAGTCGCCATAGATGATCAAAGCATGTTTGCCATTGTCCCTAAAATACTCTTCTATAAAACAGCCAGAATAAGGAGCCAGGCACTGCAGTGGGGCAGCATCTGAAACCACTATGGTGTTCTTCATGGCATCTGCACTTTTAAGTCTCTTCACCAGCTGGGCACCAGTGGATCTCTTCTGACCAGTAACAGTGTAGATATAGCACAGCTTCTTTTTTTCAGCAGATCCATCATTGAAACATTTCTGGTTAATGATTGTGTCGCTAGCAATTGATGTTTTGCCAATCTGTCGGTCACCAATAATCAGCTCACACTAACCACAACCAATGGCACCAAGCTATCAACAGCCTTAATGCTGGTCTGCCTTGGTTCCTGCACAGAAACTTGAGGAGTGATCACAGGGGTTTTTAGGCCAACTCACCCATGGGTCTTGGAACCAATTGGACCCTTTCCATTCATGGCATGGTCAAAGGCATCTACTACATGATGTAATAGCTCCTCAACAATGGAAACATCCATAATGGCTCCTGGGCACTTCACAATATTTTCTTCCTTAATTAGTTTATCATTTCTAAACACATCACTAACATTGTCGAGTTCAATAACTGAAGAAAATTCTACCATTTCTTCTGCTTGAACATTCCTCAGCCCATGTACTCAGGCAATACCATCACCAATACTTACGACATGCCCAGTCCCTTCACGGTCAAAGAGTTATGAGCTCCAAGAATCTGCTCTTCAATAACAGAGCAGTGGCAGTGCCAATCTTCTTAAGACGAGTGTTAGAGACATGGAGATTACTTGCAGAAATGAAGGATGACCCCAAAGCAGTTCTGGAGACAAGCCTGGCCCGCTGAGGAAGAGTGCCGGCCACAGTTACGGCACCGCACGTGGACATTTTTCAGCTTCTCAGTAGTTTCTTTGCAGCCGTGGCCTCTGGACTAACTCAGATATGGTTTTTAACTTATCCCCAGAAAAGTGGTAAACAATAGAAATTTTGGGTATCATAGAAGGCAAAACAACAGCAACAAAACCCCCAAAATATTCCACTGCCTATAAAATTATATTTATTATTAAATTATAAAATATTAATAAATTACTATTAAAAGGAAGAGCTAACACTTATAAAACACCTATTAGGTGCTAGGCACTGTTCTCAGTGCTCTGCATGTATCTATTTAATTCTCAGGACAACTCTATAGAATAAGATCTATTTCACCTCCATTTTGCAGAGGAGGAAATTGAGGCAGAGAGGGACTGAGCAACTAGCCCTAGATTTGACAGCTAGGAAATGGTGAAGTTGGGGTTTGAATTCATGACCTGGCTCTAGAGTCTGTGCTCTGTCAGAGTCAGTGACCTTTTTTTTTTTTTCCCCCCTGGGGAAATGGGTGATGGGCATAGCTGTTATGAATTTCTCAGATTTCCACAGAATAGAACCATCTACAGTTTTTCATGGGAATGAAGCAGCTTCCAAGTTGAGAGATATCTTAGAGCTTTTGTTTTGACACTAAGAAGTTAGGTTACTTTTTTTAGAACTCAGTTTTCTCTTCAGTAAAACAAAGAGGAAGGATTAGATATCGTCAGCCTTCCTGCACTAAAATGCTGATCTCTAGGTGCCTGTGAAGGAGAAGCAGGCCAGTTTCTGCTTCCTACACCCTTCAAGCTGAGAGCTGCGGGTAGGGTGTCCAGTGCCTAACCTGGTAATAAGAAATTAGGGTTACAGCTCCAGGAAGCCTCGACCTTTTCCTAAGAAAGAAACAGTTGCCTATTGTGCGCTGTGTGTTTTAAACAGATTATATAATCAATTCTCAGAGTAAGCCTGTGAAGTAGTTAGCATTGTCTCCTTTTAGAAAAATGAAGTTAAGCTTTCTCTCCTTCCAGGGAGCACGCCCATGTCTTTCCCTAGTCCTTCCCCTCCTCCCGCGCTCCCCACCCCAACCTTACCATTAGCTTCCTCACTCCCAAGCTCCAACGGCCCTTCCTTTACCTCTAGACTTGTTTCCTACGCCTATTTCTTCTAGGAATTACTTTCTCTACCTCTGTAATTTACCCAATAAATCTTCTCTTACAAAAAAGAAAAAAAAAATGAAGCTGAAACTTAGTCATACCAAGTAACTTGCCCAAGAGGGCCTTGCTAGTAAGGGTTGCAGGCAGGACTGAAATCCAGTCTGTCTTATCTCCAAAGCCTTGGGCGCATTTCTCAACACAAGAGCCGGTTGTGTCAGACCCTTCTTCCTGCAAACCTACGTGGTAGGCTTCATCTCCCCACTTCACTGAGGATAAGGTGAGACTCAGGTCACTTGCCAAGTAAGTAAAGGACCTGGCTCCGAGTGGGCGAGAGAAGAGCCCGCGGGCGCTTGCACCTGGGCTTAGAGGCCGCCAGCTGGCCCCGCCTCCTGACCTTGACTCTCTCGCGCAGTTCCTACCTTTTGGGACCCGGCGCTGCGCACCCTCCGCCCGGAACTACATTTCCCGGCAGCACGCGGGCGCGCGCACGCGCACCGGGGCCTCCGCCATGGCGACAGTGCTGTCCAGGGCGCTCAAGCTCCCGGGTAAGGAGTTGCAGCCTCGAGACCACCCCGCCTCCGCCGGGCTTGGGGAGACAGGGCTCTGCGGGTGAAGCCGGTCGGGGCCTGGTCCTAACCCAGGCGGAGCTGCAGGCGCGAGGAGGCGAGCGGTGCAGCCTCCCCCGGCTGGGCTGGGGTTAGTGGCGCCAGGCGGGTCGCGGGACCGCGGGCACGGGGCGAGCCCAGGACCCTGGCGGGGAGGGACGCGGGAGGCGCGCCGGGCAGGTGCCGGGAGCGGGCTGAGCTGCTGCGATGGCGAATGTCAGCGAGCGCCGCCGCCGCCTCAAGGGAAGGGCTGCGAGGAGCATCCTTTCCCGAGCGTCTCCAGCTCCTTCTCTCCTGGGTTGCACCTGGGGCGGGGGCGGGGGCGGGGGCGGCCGCGGCCGAGGGCCTGTGACCCTCTGGGGCAGCCTCTCCACTTAATGGCAGGTCTTTAACCCCCGAGTGTACAGAAGAGGAAAGTGAGAGTAATCTGGCTGACTTGACTCGTCCAGAGTCGCAAAGCGGTATTGGAAAAAAACACCTGAACTTGAATGCCAGGGGGTTCTTTTTAACGCTAGATCCCGGGCTTTTGATTCCACTTGGTCAGCCTCTGGCCGTCCAGGCTGAGCATCTAAAGGAGGGGGATGATCTGGCACCTGCAACTTGCAGGTCACGTATGGGGTATTCTTTATAAAGAGGACAACTGGTGGCGAGGGCAACTTCCCGAGCTCATTCAGTACTTTGGGCAGCAGCTCCAAGCTTTTGTTTGTTGTTTTGTTTTTAACCTTCAGGATGGAACCGTGCTGCTAGAAACGCGCTGCTTTAGTAAATGTGTATTTTATTCTGCCCCAATAAAATGTAAACGTTAAGACTTTAAAGTTTTTATGCTTTCACCTAAATACATTTAAAACATTAAGCTATACACATTTGTTTGCTGTTCACTTAAGGGTTTAGTGGGAAAAGCAGCTGCTTTCACTGGCATCGTTAGAAGGGCTAGTTGTGTATTTGGTGGCTATACAGCATAAGGTGCAGGGGTGGGGGGTTGCAGGGTCAAGCAGCTTGCAGCCTGTTACACTGAGCCTTGGATGACTGCGTTGGGTATGGATTTGATATGAATTTGCATTTCTGTCTCCAGACTTCATGATCTAAGACATTTCTTTTCACGTGGGCTCATTGGAACATTGGAAGGAACATTGATGCTATCCGTTTTGGAATGTGTATGTAACATTGAAATAAAAAGGGGGGCATGTCTCTGTACCTGCAGGATTAATTAACTTTGAAGAGAGTAGCCTTATGTATCCTTAGTGTAGCATGATATTCTCCCAAGGGAGGTAATGAGATGGTCAGCCATATTTAGCATTATTTCTTTTAGTTTCCAGCATAGGTAATAGTTATTCTCTGAGGACAGGAATGCAAGAAAATCTTGTGTTCAAAACTCTTGAGCTTGTCTGCATTCTCAAATACTGAGGCGGTGGCATTTCTACTCCCTGTAGTATTCAGTTTCAGTAACTTGGTCATCTGATAGGGTAGAGAAAACACAGTCTGGTCCTTCAGCCTATGTTTGCACAGCAGCTTGCCCTGAGCAGTCAAGCATTTTGATACCTTTTTAGGCCCAAATACAGTAACCATATATTCTTTTATGTGATATGGGTTTTTTTTGTTTTTTTTTTTCTTCCAGCTTGTACTTTAGCTTGGCTCCCTATTGCTGTTTCTCCCTTCCACCCCAATACATTGTTTTTTTTTAAATTTTGCTTTTATATTAGATAAAAGTTGCTTTCTTTTAGCTTTTTTGGATGCACTGTAATTATTTGGCCTAGGGATTACTGTCATGTTGCCTTAGTTAACTTACTATTTTTTTTAAAGGGGCAGAAGTGGTGTATAACGTTATTTTTAGGTGCATAACGTAATGATTCAGGATTTGTATATATTGCGAAATGATCACCACAATGGTATTCTTCCTATTTTTATGTGTAAGGAAGCCAAATAGAATGGAGATTAAGAGCTTGAGACAGGCTTGATTTAAATCCAGTCTTTACCAGATTAGTTACTTAATCTCTTCAAGCTTCAGTTTCTTAATGTGTAATTATAATGTTTTTATGGAACACTCACTGTATTCCTCACACGCACTACATATTGACCTCATGGGGGTTATTTGGCAAAGTATAAGAGATGAGTATACTTGAGAGGTTTGTTAACCTTCGACGCATGTTATTCAATAAGGGTTAGCTGTTATTATCATCAGCAGCACCATGATCTTTTATGAATGTGACCCTTGAAGGAAGGCCTGGTGTAATGGTGAGGTAATGACAGATATCCTCATCCTCATGAAGAAAAAGCAGCCATGCTTCACAGCCTTAAACCCTTCCACCAAGCTCAAGATGGAAAGATGTTTGGCTCACGTGCATAGAATGAGGTTAATCAATAATGGAAGGACAATGTGACATTCACAAAGCAGCCTGTGGGACAATTACCTCTTAAGTATATATTTTCTTAGTTCATTTTAAAGTTTGAAGGTCAAACACTGAAGGGAACATCAGAGCATAATGTTACTGTAGTGATTTGTTTTACTATGTGTAACTTAGAATGATTATGTACCCTGGATAAACCAATCCATGATGTGAATTATTTACCTTTCATTGCAGTAGAGTTAATGTAAAGTATAGACTCTAGAGGAGCATATATTATATTTTCTTGGAACCTTTGTGATGGTATAGTTGCATCTCTGTGCTATTTATGGTTTCCTTTGTACCATTTTGGGAATGGTTATGTAACCAGCATCCTCAGTCTTCGTATGGGGAAAAGTGATAGCTATGGAAAGCTCATGTATATTGGTGCATTGTGAATTATAATATTCTTATTTTTTGAAAAATTCTTTGAAAACCTTCTATTGGTTTTAAAAATTTGGTGGTAACTGAAATCATCAGAGAAGAGAGTGTTAAAATACCCTGAAGCATGGTTTTGATATTATCTCCTCAACTCATGCTGTCTTTTTGTGAAACAGAAAAAAAAAATTTACTTAGGAGTTCTCAAACCAAAACGTGCAGTCCACAATAATTAAGCTGAGGTTTGCCTTTGAACTACCTGGAGACATATATACTGCTAATACTGTAGAACTAAATATTTATCTTAAGAGTTTGGACAAGAATTGATCCTCATTTTCTATGATCTTTGAAAAAAAGACACAAGAGTAAGATAGCCTCTGAATTCTTGCATGCTTGCCTTTATAATTCAGAAATGTCATGCCTGGATGAAAGTTCTTGCATTGCACACCCATGTTTTCTCTCTCTCAAAACTTTTTACATATTGTGCCATGATCTTTTAGGAATGTATGTTATTGAGGAGAAGTCAGCTTGATATTTGTTCCCATTATTAGTGATTTGATTCTTTTTCCTTTGGCCTGGTTGCTCATATGATTCTTTCTTTGTCCTTGAAGTTCAGTGTTGTAAGAGTTTTCTTATTTAAAAAAATAGATTTGTATTGATTTCAGAGAGGAAGGAAGAGGGAGAGAGAGATAGAAATATCAATAATGAGAGAGAATCATTGATTGTCTGCCTTCTGCATGTCTCCACAACTGGGGTTGGAGCCTGCAACCGGATATCAAACCATGACCTCCTGGGTCATAGGTTGAAGTTCAACCACTGAGCCATGCTGGCAGGGCTGTATCAGTTTTTCTTGGGACTCATTTTATCTTTTATTCTGCAGTGTTAGGTCTTGCTTTATTGCAGGAACTTTTTTTGTGTATATATTTAAAGTATTGTTTTTCTTTCTATTTTCTTTTCTGTTCTCTTCTTCAGTTATGCATATACTGGATCACCTTTGTTTTCCATAGTCATACCTTTCTAGTTTTCTTAAAAAATATTTTTATTGATTTTTTTTACAGAGAGAGGAAGGAAGAGGGAGAGAGAAACATCTACATGAAAGCAAAACATTGATTGGCTGCCTATTGCACGCTCCCTACACAGGGGAGGGGGATGGTGGAATTGAGCCCGAAACCACAGACACGTTCCCTGACCAGAAATTGAACAGTCAATCTTTCTGTGCATTGAATGACGCCCAACCAACAGCCACGCTGGCCAGGGCTCTTTCTAGTCCTTTTAACAGCCTTGCTCTTTTCTGTGGGAGGCACATAGGTAGTAGTCAGTACAGACTTCAAAGCTGGATTGCCTGGGTTTGAATTCTTGCACTATCACTCTTGCTGTTTAGCTCTGGGCCAGTTAGATAAATTTCCAAATCTCATTGTCCTCATCATTAAAATGGAGATAATAACGTGTCTACCTTAAAGAGTTGTTCTGAACACTTACTGAGGTGAGAGTGAAAGGGCTTGAATGGTGCATAGTAAGGGCTCAGAATTGCCAGCCATTGTTACATTTTACTTTTCTTGATTTTCACCAGTCTGTTCTTTATATCTCTGACTCTATTTTCAGAGAGTCTGTTCTTTTTTCCCCCTCTTATCCCAACAAAGATACCTTAAAAAAATTGTTTTATTATTGTCTTCCATTTTTTCTGAGCCCTGCTTGTTTACTTATTGAACTTTCTCCTTAGGAATATATTTTTTCTTATTTCAGAAAAGGCTCTTTAATTTCTTGAATTCCAGGGGAAAGCAGCTATTCATTATTTCTTACATTTCATGGTATCTTTTGTCCAGCATTTGTTCTTGAGTTGATCTTGTTTGAAGTGTTGTTGTAACTTTTATCTTGAATATTTGTAGAACTTTGTAGTATCTTACAGAATGACTACTAGTGATGGTTCCTTTCTGATTGCTATTGATATTTATATGGGCCTTTGTTGAGCAGCTAGCTACTGGCTGACATGTGAGCAGTGGCTGGGGCCAGAGGAGTGAGCTAGGGCAGTTGTAAGCTAGAATTTAATGCAAGTCTGTTAGCTCAGATCTCTCCTTACACCCCCCACCTGCCCCCACTCTTCTTCCTTGGTGGATGTCACTGTCCTGCCTAGCTGGGAGCTGCCAGTTTGTCCCAAGGCCTTAGGCATGCTGGTTTTGCATTTACTTGTCTTTGTGGTTGGTATATTGCCCCTGAACTCCAAATTCACCTTTGCTGCCTGATGTGTGAAAGTGGATCTGGGCCCTTTAAATGTCAACTTTGTCCTTCTTTAGCCCTCTCTTTTCAATTGTATGCTGCCTTTTAGAGTTTTCTTCCCCTGTCCTTCTATTAAACTTGTCCTCTTTGAATTACTGTCTGGTTTCTGTCTCTTAATTGGATCCAGACTATCAAAAAAAAAAAAAAAAATCCACCTCTTCTCAACTGACTGCATCACAGATGCTTTTCTAACCTGCTATGCTGACAGCCTGCTTCTTGTGAGGATAGAAACCACAATTCCACTTTCTGTTTCTGTGAATTTGACTACATATACGTGGAATCATAGTTTTTTTTTGTTTGTTTTTTGTAACTGGATTATTTCATTTAGTGTAATGTACTGAAGATCCATTGTGTCAGAATTTCCTATGGGCTGAATAATACCCATTTTTGTATATAGGACATTTTAAAGATCCTATTAGGTATATTAATTTAGTTAAAAGAAGCACTTAGAAAAATAGTAGGGTTACTGTTATTACAACAACCTGTGGTTCTGTTTGTAAATTATTATCAAGTTACTTGAGATGGTTAGGGCATGAAATGCCCTAATTAATAAAATAATTTGGCTCATAGAATCCTTCTATATAATAAAGAGCCAATATGCTAATTAGACCAAGTAGCAGAACGACCGTCCAGATGACCTTCCGGACGAAGCTGGGGCTGTGAGGGCTGGCCAATGCTGCGAGGGGCTGCGAGGGGCTGCGAGGGCTGCAGGCTGACTCCTTTGCACGAATTTTGTGCAGCAGGCCTCTGGGTGATATATAAACTAGATGAGATTAGCTTGAACCTGTAGTGACTCTATGGCATATCCTGAAATACTATTCTGAATGAAATTCCTAAAAGCTGTTTTTAAAAAATAATTTTTGCCTTTAAAATCAAATATAATATTTATCAGACAAAATGAATAGCTTTGAAGAAAATATATATAAATCTGTAGTTAACAGACTGCCAGATTACTCAGTATTTTCTGTGTGTGTGTGTGTGTTTTGCAAAGTACTTAATGTTAATAAAATTATTCTGTGGAATGTTCATTTTTTAATCAAGTATTTATTGACTTTTTATGTACCAAACACTAAACTTTACACTAAAGACTTTACTTCCCATATGGGTCTCCCTATAGTGTTGTATTGCTTCATTTCACATCTTGAGCAAACTAAAACATAATGTAGGAAGTGACATCACCAAGATCACAGTGACCAGAGACAGAGATTAGGATCAAGGATTCTTCTTTTTCCCTTTTTAATTAGATTTTTTAATATTTCTTCTTAGCAAAAGATTTAAAGTAACATTTACATTAGTTGTTACAAGGTAATTTCCAAAACAGAAACTTTTTCTTGTTTTTTACTTGGTTATAAAATGAAATAAAGGCAGAAACTCATTCAGTCATTGGCATCGAGGGCCAAGGGGTGGCTTGCAAGGAGGTGTGCTTAAGCCCTCCTGTAATTTCCGCCTCTTTACCACCCCCAAATAAACATAAGGTTTAAGTAAAAACAGGTTCTTGTTGTGTAAATCAACTTCAAGACAAGTCCTTTACCTCTGTGTTCCTTTTCCCTCCTGGAATATGTGCTCAGAATAGCATTTTTAGAGAAACACTGTTGACTGAAACATGTACTGAAAGGCATTGGAATCCCAGTGAGGTTCCTAGGAGTGAATTTCCAGTGAAAATGACCAGGTGGCATTTGGTGTTCAACTTTCTAAATTGTTTCATAGAAACAATTAGGAAGCTACAAATATTGGACTGTGAGAAGCAATGTAAAGAGAATCATTATTCTAAAGGTTTAGGGAAGTTCCAGGAAAGATAAGAACATCACCTATCTAAGAACAGCAAACAGAATATTCATATTAGGCACATGGAAGTTTGATGATATAAGAACCATGTTTTTTTTTTTTTTGTTTTTTTTTTTCATTAGTGAGATTCAAACAAATTAGGAGAGTTTAAAACAACAAAAACAAAAAACCTAAAAAGATATTTGAAATTTTCTTTCTCCATTTCTTTTCCAGTTTCTTAAACTCCTGAGAGCAATGATTCTAGAACATGGTGATTTCTCCCCTCCCCCATCCTTTCCTCCATGCTCATGTCTGTTTTGCAGAGCCATGAAGGTCCAAGGTTATAAGTCTAGATTTGTTTCGGTTTGCTTAGTTCCGTGTGTTTCCCTAGGTATTTGCAGTTGCCATGTGCTTGGTGAGGATTCCTCCTTCCTTGCTCCTCTGTGAAGCCCTCTCTTTCTGTCTTTTCAGGGAAGAAGAGCCCAGACCTAGGGGAGTATGATCCCCTTACGCAGGCCGACAGTGATGAGAGTGAGGACGATCTTGTGCTTGACTTGCAGCAGAAGAACGGAGGGGTCAAAAATGGGAAGAGTGCTCTGGGGGAAGCCCCAGAGCCTGACTCAGATGCTGAGGTGGCAGGGGCCGCAAAGCCACGTGTTTCAGAGGGCCCCGCAGAGGGGTACCCCTCGGAACCCCTCGGAGGCCTGGAGCAGAAGACAACCTCTTCCCTCGTGTCCTACGTACGCACATCTGTGTTTCTGCTGACCTTGGTGATCTCGATGGTCCTGGTGCTCGTATGTGCGTTCCTGATCCCCTGCCCCCCCAGAGATCTGCACAGCACCTGGAGCCGCCACTTGGGCCCCCAGGGAGGTGAGTTGCAGGATTTTTATCCCTAAGTCTGCAAAGCTTCTGATTGCATTGAAAAGTTCCTCCAAGTCTTTAACGTGTGTCACATAGCATTTCTCCTCCTGTGTGTAGAGCTGCCTTCAGGAGGTTAAGATTGGAAGTAAAACAAAAAGATGGATTGATACAGTTCAGAAAACTTGGGAAGATCACTGCTTTGTTGTGTTTCTGTTTGGCATTGTATTTTTCAATTACAATTTAGTTTTAATATCATTTTGTATTGGTTTTAGGTGTACAGCATAGTGGTTAGGCAATCATATGCTTTACAAAGTGTTCTCCCTACTATTTCTAGTACCCACCTGGCACCATACATAGTTACTACGATATTATTGACTATATTCCCTACGTTGTACTTTATACCCCTGTGGCTCTTTTGTGACTGCCAATTTGTACTTCTTAATACAATGGAATATTACTTGGCCATGAAAAATAATGAAATCTTATCATTTGCAATAGCATGGACATAGAGGGTATTAGGCTCAGTGAAATAAATCAGAGAAAGACAAATACCATGTGATTTCACTTACATGTGGACTCCAAAGAACAAAATAAATGAACGAACAAAATTGAAACAGACTCATAGACACAGAGAGGTGTTGGCATTGGTCTTAATTAGATGTAGACAGGACAGAGCATTGGCTTGCTGGGTACCTGCTATGCAGCCAACACTGTTCAGGGGACAGCAAGCTGTAGGAAGGGTGATTTAAAGAGAAAAGTAAGGCTCAAGGCCTGGCCAGACCTTCCAGAGTCTTCTCGTATTTGCTTTATGTATAGTGCCCAGGGATTTTAGCTGTACTCAGTGAGAGGGATAGGCAGAATTGTATCTACTCTCTCATCTAGGAACTGAAAGTCAGCCTGTTTTTTATGAAGGACTGGCACTATGCATCCCTTTCTTTTTTTAACTAGTTTGTGGCAAGTTGCTAAGGATTTTTTTTAATGTGTTTATCAGGTGGGGACCTGTCTCCATTGGCGTTGGCTGATGTGAATGGAGATGGCCTGCGGGATGTGCTTCTCTCCTTTGTAACTTCACGGAATGGCAGTGCCATCGGTAAGAGACGTGTCTTTTATTTATTTATTTTTATAACTTAAAAAAATATATATTTTATTGATTTTTTTACAGAGGAAGTGAGAGGGATAGAGACCTAGAAACATCGATGAGAGAAAATCATCGATCAGCTGCCTCTTGCACACCCCCTACTGGGGATGTGCCCGCAACCAAGGTACATGGCCTTGACCGGAATCGAACCCAGAAACTTTCATTCTGCAGGCTGATGCTCTATCCACTGAGCCAAACCGGTTTCGGCAAGAGATGTCTTTTAGAGGCTGCTCCAGGAGAAGCTCAGTGATTGGCCAGAAAGCTTCTCCCCAGGGGCCATGTAGGAAAGGGTCTCCCCACCATAGGAAGGCACCATGAGCTGTCACACAAGATAACCCCCAGCAGGAAGTTCCTGCTTCTAAACACCACTCAGTCAAGGAACCATTGAGCCCTGCAGCTGGGAGGAACTCTTCGTGGTCACCAGTCCAGGGAGGAAGCTGACCAGAGAGGAAGCGACTTGCCCACATGTCTGTAGCGCTCAGCATTAGTACTGCGGTTTCTTGAGTTTTCTCCCTGTCTGTTTTCCATTGCCTCTTAGATTACAGTAAATGTTGACTCTCCTATCTCCCCATCCCGGCAGAAAACTTTTGTTCACATCTTATATAATAAAAGCCTAATATGCTAAGTGTCTGGTTGACCTGTTGGTCGGTCAGCCAATCAAAGAGTAACATGCTAATGATATGCTAAGGCTGCTCAACCACTACCTATGATGTGCACTGATCAGATACACTCCGACCGGTAGTTTAGCTTGCTGCTGGGGTCCAGCTGATCAGGACTGAATGAGTTGGGCCAGACATACCCTGGAGCCCTCCCACAATCCCTCTCTGGCTGGCCAACCTCCTGCATCCCTCCCCTGCCCTTGCACCAGTGAGGTTCCTCAGCCTGGTCTGCACTCCTTGGCAATCTGGGACCTCTTGGGGGATGAGAGCCAGTTTCCATCTAATCCCACAGACCAGGCCGAGGAACCCCACTGGTGCACTAATTCGTGCACTGGGCCTCTAGTACTAATATATCACACTTACTTCTTCTGTTTACATCCCTGTGATTCTTTTGTGACTGATACTCCTTTTACTCCTTCTGCTTATTCCCTTTGTCTCTGTTCTCCTTTCTGCTTGCTTTCTTTCTTTCTTTCTTTCTTTCTTTCTTTCTTTCTTTCTTTCTTTCTTTCTTTCTTTCTTAATATATTTTATTGATTTTGTACAGAAAGGAAGGGAGAGAGATAGAGAGCCAGAAACATCAATGAGTCATCGATCAGCTGCCTCCTGCACACCCCCCACAGGGGATATGCCCGCAACCAAGGTACATGCCCTTGACCGGAATCGAACCTGGGACCTTTCAGTCCCCAAGCCGACGCTCTATCCATTGAGCCAAACCGGTCTCGGCTCCTTTCTGCTTTCTAATTGGGGAGGATCATGCATGATTATGTCAAGGGTCTCCCTTGGCTGTGGACTTCCAATGAGAGAGAGAGAGAGAGAGAGAGAGAGAGAGAGAGAGAGAGAGAGAGAGAGGAGAGAGACAATGAATGAGAGAATTCCTCTGGTTCTCTGGTTTCCTCCCTGCCAGATTACCTCAGCCTGGCTATGTCCTTGATTACAGATCGCAGCTCCTGCCAAGGTGGTCCTCTTACAGGACTTGCTTTTTCTGGGTTCCAGTAATCACTTCCTCTACTGTCCCTCTGGGCCTGGGGGGCTTTATAGTATGAGGGCTTTACTATTCCTGGTGGTTTTCCTATACCCTGACCACATCTTATCTCCTTAGTGAACCTTACACAACCTACCCTAATTGAGTGTCTGTTACACAGGTAAACTGCGAAAGGAAAAAAAAAAGGTGTTGGTTTTCAGCATAGGCCCACGGGAGGTTTGGCTTGTCTTGCGGCCTCCGTTAAAGGGGATTAGAACTATAGTCTGTGAGCTGAGATAGGAACTCAAGGTTGAGGTTGAGGATGCACTAGTGACTATTTTTTAATCATTCAGGCCCTGGAATAAACATCCAAGTCTATTCTAGAAAATTCTAGGCTATGTCCTCCTCTTATAAGAAATACCTTTTTGGGGCTTGTGCACAAAACAGAAGCCATATGGGGATAGATCTGTTACAGAGAGAAACTCCAGGCAAAAAGCTGACTATGTGATTGAAGCTGAGTTATATTTTTTTCTGCTTATGTCTCATTAGCTGGGCTTTGAAGTAAAAATTTCTCCCATCCACGCTTAGATTTAGAGATTTCTTTTTGGTCATTTGTTATTTGATGGTTTGCTACATATCAGGATTCATAGTGACAAGCTCATGGGTTTAAGTTGGATACAGTACAAACTAGCCTGATTTGGCCATAGATTGTAAAAATAATAACATCACTAACGTATGTGCTATGCACCATATGAAGTCTATAACATTTATTATGGAAGAATTTATACCTTATCTCAGTCCCATGAGATAGACGATATAATTATTCCCTGTTTGCAGATGAGGAAACTGAGGCATAGTGAGGCTAAGGAACTTGCCCAGTGTCCCCCAGCTGATAAATGGCAGAGCTAGGACCCAAATCCTGGAAGTCTGGCGTTGGAGTTCATGTTTTTTGACCCTTATATCAAATTGCTGCCCTTAACCCCAGGTTCAAAGCTCTGTGCCCCTGAACATAAGAAGGATTGTGTTTTTATTTGTTTGTTCTGTTGTCCATCCATTCATTCAGTGATTACTTATTGAATGCCTGCTGTGTACCTTACGCAGAGCTCTGCTGGTTATATTGATCTAAACAAAATGAGTGTGGTCTTTGCCTGAGGGAGTCATGGACTAATGGGTAAGGGATAACCCATCACCATCTAGAAAAAGATGTCAGAGAATTGATGTAGAGTCAGTAGGGCCCCTCAGGGGAAGGGTAGCACAGTATGCCAGAGCATCCGTGAGAAGTCAGAATGCTAACATTTATCACCATGACTTGTCATGGGTGCCACTGCTTCTGGCAACCAAGGCTGGAACTGTGAGCTACAGTTTGACTCTTGTTTTCAGGTTGTGATTTTAATCAGCAGCACTGAGGACTAGGGCCCCCAAAGCTGTGTTAGTTGTTGCTGAAGGTGGAAAGTGTGAGAGATGGGTCAGTACTGAAAGTGAATGTAAAACTGGCACCAGAGAACATTACTCTCTGCTTTGGATTGACATGAAAGATTACTTATTAATGACGTTAGCTGCTCCAATCCTTTACCAGCTATCCTTGAACTTACGTCAGTGGTCGGCAAACTGTGGCTCGTGAGCCACATGCAGCTCTTTGGCCACTTGACTGTGGCTTTTCCACAAATACTACGGCCTGGGTGAGTCTATTTTGAAGAAGTGGCGTTAGGAGAAGTTTAAGTTTTAAAAATTTGGCTCTCAAAAGAAATTCCAATCGTTGTACTGTTGATATTTGGCTCTGTTGACTAATGAGTTTGCCGACCACTGACCTAGGTATAAATATGCCCCGCTAGTATTTTTTTTTTTTTCTGATTGGGGCCAAATCAGATGATTCCAATGAACTTTAGGCCAGGAAGATCTACCTACTGATTGTTGTTAAGTGTAATCTTAAGGTTTATTTAAACAAATAATTTTTCTGTCCTCAGGGAGCATTTGCTAGTGATAATTAAAATTCAGGTATTTTCCTCCCTGCTCTGCAGATGATCTAGTTTAGTAGCCTCATTTTTCTGAGTACCGTATTTTTCGGACCATAAGATGTTCCGGACCATAAGACGCACCAGTTTTTAGAGAAGGGAAATGAAGAAAAAAAGATTCTGAAACAAATAGTGTCCTAAAATATTTTATGTGCATTAAAACCCAACATCACAGTCATAAACACATGTAATCAACCCTGTAAAGTAAACAGCAGCATTTAGAACCATTTTAGAGCCGGGTAAGCACACAGAGACTACACAGAGCCGGGCAAGTAAAAAAACTTATTTTTTAAAGTATATGTGTAGGCTATATTTGGACCATAAGACGCAGGGACTTTTCCCCCCCACTTATGGGGGGGAAAAAGTGCGTCTTATGGTCCGAAAAATATGGTATACTTTTCCCTCCTGTTTTTTTTTGTTGTTGTTCTCAACTTTTTCATATTCTCAAATTTTTTGTTTTGTTCCTGTCTTTATTCAGACAACAATTGGTTGCTATGCACCAGTATTTTGTAAGGTACTGCATGTACAGAAATTAATGCAACAGTCTTTATCCTTAAGGATGTCAGTATTTTGTTGGGCTCAGGTGACAGGCATGGGAACAAAGGTATCGGGAGAGGTGCAAGCATGCAGTTGCATAAGGCAGCCTGGAGGAGGTCCAGGGCTCTTGTCCTGGACAAGATGTGTTGAACAGACAGGACAGGAAAGCCTTGTTACCAGAAATATGGGAGGGAGCCAAGTACCCAGGTGTGGGTTGCTGCCTCACCACCATTTACTTTTGGTTTTCTGGCCTCCTGCTCATCTCTACTTCTTTCCTCTGCCTCCTTTCATTTCTCCTCTCTTTTGTGTGCTTTTAGGTGTCTCAAGGCCTCCTGCTGTTCTCGTGTGCCTTTCGGGGATGAACGGGAGCACGCTCTGGTCTAGTCCACTCCCTGAGGAGGCTCGAGATATTACATGTTTGGATCTGATGCCAGGAAGCGTGGCCGGGACCATCTGCCTTGTGACAGGGATGCACAAGATGTTCAGCGCATTCAATGCGACATCAGGTGAAGATCATTTGCCACAAGAGCTCTCTGCTCCAGTGAGCCCTGGTCTCGGATTAGAACGGTCTGGTAGAGGAGGAGCTTCCACTCTCACATGGTGGAAAATCTGATTTACTGCCTTGGAAGGCGGTTATTTTAGGGAGATAACAGGAAGGGTGGGAATAGGTTGAGTGCTAGGTCCACAGTGTAGCTCAAACAGAAACTACCTTGAGGCCTTTGGCTTCTAGATAGTCTCCCTACTCTGTTCTTTCCACAAAAGACAGCTGAGCATTGCCTCTTCCTATTTGATAGCTTTGAGGTGGCGTGTGTGAACCTGGGCAACAACTAATTAAAAATATGTCAGTGAAGAAAGTAAGATTTGTTGAGGCATGTTGTTTGGCTGTTAATCTTCCTATTGCATTTAGACATACATGACAAAAGGTATGAAAAAGAATCACATGTAATGAAGGCTCTTTACAGAGTTGATATGCTTGTTAACACCTTGGACTGAATAAATATCATCCTTCCCAATTTTAGAGGTTGGAGTTTGGTCCTGGGTACTTCTGAATGGAAAAGGTTTGCCTGAGAGTTAACTCTAGAGCTGAGGTCATGTTGAAAATCCATGATTGATTTCTCTACTCAGGTGAACACAGGATAGGAGAGAGAGTTGGTTTTCTGGTTGGCTGCCCTGGTGGTTCCTTAATAGTTGTAATAATCTCAGATCAATTCCTCTGACCCAGCAAGTGGGCTCCTCTCTCTTGGGGAGATGTCAGTACCTCTATTTATCTAAAACGTCCAGGTGTGAGATTATTACATGGGCTTGTTAGCGAGGCACTTGGGGATTTCATCTCACACTCTCTGCTCCATTCCTCCCAGAAAGGAAAAAGGGAAGTAGGAGTTACTATCTGTTGTTCAGCCACCGAGTTTCTCTTTTCTGGCCTGAGAGCGTCGTGGCCAGCCTTTTCAGGAGGCAGAGAGCCATCATTGTGATCAGCCTATTGTCCTTCCCTAGGGAAAGCCATTTGGACTTTACACCCAAACTACCTATCCAACGGCACCCTGGCTGCCCCAGGGGTGGTACTGCCAGATGTGGACGAAGATGGCGTTCGAGATCTTGTGGTTCTGGCTGTTGGGGAATCACAGGTATGCTCTATAAAATGGCTCTTGTGTTTCCTACTGGGAGCACTTCTACTTTAGTTGGTTCCTAGTGTTGCTGTTAGAAATGCTGCTCGAAACCTCTTATTACAAGGGCTTAGCTTTAAATAAGTTTGCTTTGTCAGTTTAACTGGATAAATTACCATTATGAACCCATTTCCCTGGCAGTCTCATTATGGCTCCATTAACTATGGCAGGTGGAGCTTTGCAACCAGACAGATCTGTGTGTGAGTTCCGAATAATTATCACTTTGTAGTTTTGTGGCCTTGTTATAGACTTACTGTGGTAATGTTATTATTTTTACAATCTATGGCCAAATCAGATTTGGTTTGTATTGTGTCCAATCAAACCCATGGCCTTGATAGGAACGACGAATAGGACTGGGACAAAAGCAGAGTGCTGTGACATTCCACTAAAACCTCCCTCTGTATGTCACTGACTCCTCCTCGGGTACACTGAAATCACTTGTCTTTATCTTATACATAAGAACTCAGGATGATAAACTTCATCAAAAGCTTTACTGAGGTCAGGATATTGATACAGTCCTCATATTTCCCAACCAGTGATTCTCCCCAAAAGCCTGCAGGCCAGATTTGGCCCATTGCTTGTTTTTATAAATAAAGTTTTATTGGAACACATTTATATATTACCTATGGCTGCTTTCACACTGTAGTAGTCGTGTAGTTACTACAGAAACATTTGGCTCACAGAACCTAAAGTATTAACCATCTGGCCTTTCACAGAAAGTTTGCCCATCTTTGATTGAGTGTAAGGTTGAGAGTGGCCAGGTCATGTGTGTGATGTTATGATCGGAGATCAGTATCTGTATTGATTCTTGCTGGGACCAAATATTACTGGGGATTTCTGGCTATGAGAGCAGAGACCAGGGGTCAGCTGTCCTGTGTTTAGCTCTGGGCTAGAATTCTGGTCTCAAGAGACTGTCCATCAGCCAAAACTGCACTTCAGAGAAATTGCCTGAGCTACTGTCAACATGCCCTCTGCGGGTGTCTAACAAGGGGAGGGGACAGTTGCCTCTCTTTCTTCCTTCCAGGGAATAAAGTAAAGCAGTTTTGGCTTGGTGCTTTCCAACCAGGAAAGTGTTTCTGAATCCTTAGCTAACAATGAAGCAATGACTATGTGGAGAAACTGTTTGATTGGGAAACAACAGGGCTTCTGTTGACTGGACCCCCTTCTTTCAATTCTTCAGCAGGATCTGTGCTTTCTGCTGGTGTCTGGCCGGACAGGGAGTCCAGTGGGCCGAGCTGTGAAGTACAACATCGTAGGAGTGGGGAATCTCATTGGTCCTCAGGTCTACATCACTGCAAATGGGGCTGTCTACATCCTGTTTGGCTTTGGTAAGAAGCGAGGCTGGTGTTTGCTACTGTTCCCAGTAGATGTAGGTGATTAGGCCTCTTTTGTGAGACTGGGTGAAAGCTGAGGAATTGCTGACACCAGCCCTTTCATCACCTCCTGTAGGAGGGAGTGCTCACTGTCCCACCTGTTGCAGGTCACTCACTCTGCTTCCCCTTTGGTGCCTTCTCCAAAGAGAAGATTCTTTGTCCAGCATCTATAAAATCACTTCCCAGTTCACTCCTTGTTGGACTTGTCTGGGGTAGGGGTGGGGGGGAGAGCTAGGTAGACCCATCTCATCAGGCTCTAAGTCTCTCTCAGATCCTCATCCTGGGGGAGGTCTATTCGATTCAGCTTCTCAGTGTTGGCTCTTCCTGTGGTGCTAGGAAATATCCAAGCTGTCACCCTGCGGGACATTTTTGTTCAGGCCCAAAATCGAGACAGCGCGCCACCTTCTCTGCAGACGGAAGAGCCCGAATGGGAGAAGCGACGATCCATCAACCTGTCAGAACTCATTGACATTTACAGGTAGGACCTTGTCATTGAGGTTTCAAGCTCTCACATGCCATGGAGTCTGCGTTTGGTTGGGCTGGTGAATATGTGGGCAGAGGTTTTGGGGGAGGCAGTGATAGTCTTAAGTTATTACCTTCTGATTTGGTTAAAGTGAGTGAGGAATTTTCCTGATAACATACTGTGTTGATATCTGTGTGTTAGTGATGATGATGTGTGATTCCTTTGCACGTAGGTTGGGAAGAAGGATATTTGTTTAGGTTCTGAGTCAGTGTGAGGCTGGGGAACTTTAAATTAGGGAGATAGGTTTATTTAAGAGTCTCATGCTCTACCAACTGAGCTAGCCAGGCACTTGTGAGATAGGTTTACTTAAAATAACTGTCAAACTGCTGACATATCTACCCTACTTTCCCTCTATTTTTTTTTCTTAGTTGAAGAATCATTTTGGCAGAAGCAAGAGTAACATTCATGAAATCTTACTTTTTATTTTTGTTTCCTTCTTAACTAAAAGCATGTAGTTTGTTTGTCACATGCAGTGGATTTTACCCATTTAGTAATAACTGTCTTCATTCTTTAATACTAGGAGTTTTCAATAATTTTCGGAGGCAGTGTCCTATGGTTCCAGTGAATTGGACAGATGTTAAATAAAATGGTCCCAGTTGTACAGAGAAAGAAATAATGTGATGCAGTGTATATTTACCAGGAGTCGCTGTCCATGTTTAATGGCAATATCAGGACTCCTGCTCAGATCTGCACCTCCCTTCCCTGACGCTCTTTGGCTCTGTTTTCTTTCCCAGAGTGTCCAATGTGAGTGGTATTTGGCACCTCTGTGAGTTCCTTATGAACTTGCGTGGATTTTCTAGGGATTCCTGGTTTCTAAAGGTCAGGAAAATGAGAGTTTGCTGAATGGCAGACTTCCCCTAATGGTGGGAGGTGAATATAGAAGTTATACAAATGTGTGTACCAAGAGAAAAGGACAGAACAGGTGGGTCAGGAGCCTCATCTAATCCAGAGACTGACTGTCGGGATCTTGGTGATTCAGCGACGGTGTTGAGCTGCTCCAGATGGTGAAGGCACCGGATTCCAACTGCAGCAACCTCCTGATCACAACCAGACAGGCCCTGGTCCTGCTCCGGGGGCAGAACCTCACACCACACTGGACCCTGAGTCTTCCAGGCCTACCCAGGTTAGCATGCACTCCTCCTCATGTTTGCCGCTTTGAACCACCTTCCTGTGTTTAAAAACTGCCCAGAGCAATTGTTTGGTATCTGGGGCTGATGCAGGAGAAGGGAGGGAAGGAGGTCCTTGTTTTTCTTGTTTTCTCACTGTCCGCTCTGTTGACTTGTTTTCATTTGTAGCCAGCCCACACCTGGGTATTTCACTGATGATCAGACGTTAGACTTCCTCCTGCAGATACAGGATGGAGTCGGGATGAAAAAGGTAAATCCTTGGGACTCAAATCAATCAAAACACATATAAAGGATATGCACTGTGCATTGTGCGCAGCTCTGCGCTAGGCACTGGGAGAAATAAAGAGAAGCCAAAATATGTTCCTTCCTTCAAAGAACTAAAGTCTAGCTGAACGGATAAAGTGAATACTCACAACTCGGTTCTCAAGTCTGTAGCATCGGAAGCTTTTCTGGCTAACCTTCTTCCTGCACAGAAGACCTTCTCGTGGGTTCCTCACTTACAGCGAAGCAGTAGGAGCCTTCTGACATGGGGGAAGGCAGGCATAAATACATGTAATACTTCTGTACATCCAATATACACCTAAGATTTTAGCGAAGGCAGATGTCTGTGGGGGCTAGGTTGTTATGGAGGACTTTATAGAAGAGGGAAGGATGAGCAGGGACTTGAAAGTTGAGTTATATCCTGTGAGAGGGGCGGATGGGGAAGCATGCCAGGCCGGGAACACCAAGACCAGAGGCCCAGACAGAAAGGCATGGCCTGTCCCAAGGACACGGAATAGTTCTTTCTCATTTTACATGAGATTGCATAATGTGAGGAAATAATGATTGGATAGGCAGTTTTCATTTCTTGAACATTAGAAGCAGAACAAGAGTTTTCATTTTTACAATTGACCTAGCTTTTTGGTTTATCTTCACTGTAAAATATGTATCTATATATTGCACACTGTTCCCTGAGAGCGAATTCATCACCTCTCAAGTGTGCCAAATTCTGTGCTGGATTCCCAGATGATGTCTGTGGAGGACACAGCGTGAATGAAGGCCAGGCCACTGTCTGTAACTCAGAGTAATCGGGGGGCTGTTCGTACACAGCTCTGCCACGTTGTGCTGTAACGGAGGCTCACACTGCTGCGGGGACGTGGAGAGCAGATGGAATGAAAAAGTCAAGAGACGCTTCATGGAGTGTGGTGGTCGGGGGGTCGGATGTGCAGAATCATGGGGGCAGAGAAGAGGTTTGCCCGATGGACAGATAAGGATGGGCTGAGGGTTCCCACCAGAGAGGTCAGGATGAAGTCAGTTGAAAGCAAAGCTGCAGACTTTGGATGAGGTGTGGACGCAGTAGGGTTTTTGGGTCACGAGCAGAGGACGGATCCTGTGATCAAGTGTCAGTTCAGGGAGAGCCTTCCAGAAGCAATGTCTGATTGTCTTTCCAAGGAACTTAAGGTAGAGATTGGAATGTTCATTGGCATTCCTGGCAGGATTGAGGGAGAGGGTATATATATCTATATCTATCTATATCTATCTATCTATCTATCTATATACACACACACACATACAGTAGGGTGGTTAAGACTTGGTTTTTAATCCTGGCTCCACTGTTTATTGGTGACCTTAGGCCAATTACATAATTTTGCCTACCTGTAGTTTCTGCATCTGTAAAATGGGTAACAACACTGCCCACTACTTCACAGGTTTAAGTGAGATAAGTGAGATAATACGCAGCTAAGTGAGATAATACGCATGACTGGATAAAATTGTTCAGTGCTGTGTCTCTAGACTTTGTTTCTTCCAAAGACTGTGAAAGGGAATACTGGAACTCTGAGCCCATTTTCCTGTCTGCTCACTCAGAGGAGTTTGTCTCCCTAGCCTAGGACCTATGCGAGGCTGAGTCTGAGCATGGGCAGAGAAGAGCGGGCCCCTAGAGACGGGAAGAACAGGGAAGTGATGGTAGAAAGAGGTGTATGTAGCCTTTCCACACACTGAGGAGCAGAGACACTGAGGAGAAAGGGTGAAAGACACTGGGCTAGAGGCAGACAGGGGAGTTTTGGCAGGTGACAGGCGCTAGAACTGTTGGGTGTGAGGTGTTCACGGGGAAAGGAGCAATATGCCAGGGTTTATGAATTCAGTTTCTTTAATTATCCTTTGAGAGATGCAGCTAAGGAGTACATTTTCTCTTGATTTATGTTTTGCCTGTTTGGACGGTGCTCTTTAAAATTTGAGACTACCCTAGGGCTGAGCTACGCATGCCACGGAAGCTCTCAGCACAGCGTACAGGAGACGGCGTTCACTTAATCATGGTTCTGAAGCATTGCTGCCGCTGCAAGAGGGAAGGAGCAGGAGGGAGGCGATGCTGTTGGCGTCTGTTTCAGCCTGTTCATAAATATTATTTGTGTGTGTGTGTGTGTGTGTGTGTGTGTGTGTGTGTGTGTTCCTTGGACCTGCTGCCCTTCTGAGGATGGGCTCTCCTCACTGTCTTCTCTCTCACAGATGATGGTGGTGGATGGGGACTCTGGCTCTGTTATTTGGAATTACACCGCTCCAAGTCACTTGAAAAGAACACCAACCACCTCCGCAGTTACTTCGGACCAGAAGTCCGTCTTCCTCTTTTGGGCTGAAGGGCTGCCAGCTGCCCCCTCCAATTCCGTGAGTGAGCCTGGGAGGATCCCTCTGTCACTCTGCCGGGTGGTGGCTGCTCGGTGGGGCTGGCTGGGTCTGAAGGTGTCATTAGACAGCCACACCTGCACGTGGTTGTGGGTAGAACAAAGCAGCCTTCGAGTGGGCAGAGCAGGAGCCTGCTTCCTCCCGAGCTCTGCTTCATGCCTTTGCCTTTCAGCCACGCCGCAGGGCAGCCGACCACAGCCCCTTGGCTGCTGCCACACAGAGGGGCTCTGCTCGGCTGACGTGAGAGTTCACTTGGGGAGATTGTGGGAGAGAAGATCTGATACACCAGAAGGCGGATTTTAGGAAGTCTTACATGCTATTTTGTGGTATTTTATCGATGAGTCAGGTAGAATAAGAGGTGCTGATAAGTTTTTATTTTTATTTTTAAAATATATTTTATTGATTTTTCACAGAGAGGAAGAGAGAGGGATAGTTAGAAACATCAATGAGAGAGAATCATTGATCAGCTGCCTCTTGCACACCCCCTACTGGGGATGTGCCTGCAACCAAGGTACATGCCCTTGACCGGAATCGAACCTGGGACCTTTCAGTCCCCAGGCCGACGCTCTATCCACTGAGCCAAACCGGTTTCGGCAATGTGCTGATAAGTTTTTAGGGAGACCCACCTTGATTTCATTCAACACAGGTTGACCAGTACCTACTCTGTGTCAGGTACCATGTTCTCTGTAGGGACCTAAGGATAGACTGGAAACAGTGCTGCACCTTTAGAGAGGAGAAATGGTTCCCAATGATGGGGGCATGCAGAGACCGAGGAGGAAGAGTCCTGAACTCACCAACTGTGTGCTGTCAGATGAGTCAGTTAACTTTTCTGAGCTTTGAGCTCTTTATCTGTGAATGACAGTGCTAATATATTCCATCTTATTGAGGATCAGATTGGCTTAACATCAAGATTATACGTCACTCTGCTAGTCCCTAACTTGTGACCATGGGCAGTTTACCTAACATTTTAACTTTTGGTGTTTTCTCATGTAATAAAATGAGGGGATTGGACCAGATGACGCACATGTAAGCATCTGAAAATAACAAAAGGCATGTTACAAATGTGGGAATAGAAAACACAAGTAAGAATTTTAAGTGGAAGCAAAAGGAGATACCCATTTTGTCTGGGAGATTAGAGAGTTTTTCAGGAAAGAGGTGGCATTCAAGGTGGGTTCTTAAGGACACACAGTATTCTAGCAGGAGCTGGGTAGGGGAGTTAGTCTGTGGGAGGGCAGGCAGTAAGATGAGAAGTTAGAGCAAAGTGGAACATGTGTTTAGGTAGTCACCAGACATTCTTGAAGCATGGGGTGGGCAGGTAAGTAATTGTGGGAGGAGGCTGGAGATGGCAGATTTGGATTAAATGGTGTAAGACCATTTATGGGTTTTCTTGCCAAGGAATTTGGGCCTGTGCTGAAGGTGGTGAGGAAGGAGTTCGCTGTTCTCTTGTCCTGGTAGCTAAGCCAGAGATTGGCCCCATCATGCCTGGGCCCTAAGGGTGCGGGGAAAAGCCCTCTTCTGCTTTGTGAGCGTGTGGTGGGAGTGTGGTGGCCACCGGCCTCCCGCCCACGCTTCTCCTCAGTGGACTTCTTCCCGAGCTGACAATATGGAAGCAGGGGGGATAGTCATTTTTCAGGGTTTCACTTCCTCCTCGAGGGGAGACCCAAGAGGATCCCAAGGAGCTCTGTAGAGCAGCCGTTCACTAACCCGTGCCGGCATTTCTGTGCTGTAGCAACTGCATGGCTGCCCCGCATGCTCCTGCCGGATATCGTTCGTGCACAGCAGTTACTCTGTTAAAGGAAGTCCCAGTGTGCATTTCTCCTGCTACGGAGAGCTTGGAGACTGACCCTCAGGCCTTGCAGTTTTTGTTTTATAATTAATGACGTGCTCTGTCTGGTCAGCCTTCTCTTTATTTCTGTAAATAAGATTTTTGTGACTCCCATCCTGACACTTGGCATTTGGCTTCAGTATCCAATGAGATGAAACCTCATTGGCATGTTTTCTTACAGAGATAATGGCTGTGTGCGCACACACACACACACACACACCCTCCTGCTGCAGGGGGTGACCAGCACCCAGTGCTCCCAGATGGGGAGACTGTGAGGTCTCTACCTCAGATTTCTGTCCCAGGCCATGTATGTTTCCTTTCTTCCTTTTTCTTAAAAGGGAGAAAGCATTTTCTAGCTACAGTGGTTTGAAGAATTGAGTGATGAGTTAGGATTTTGAGCCCTTAGGGATATGTCTCTTAATGTCTGGGACTTTCTAGCTCCTTGAAGTTGGGATCAGGTCTTAGCATCTGAGAGAAACGAGTAACCTCCTCTGAGGACCATCACGTGTGGGAATGCAGAGTTACTTTTGCTTTTCCTTTTTGCTCCTCATTGTTAGGATGTTCTCCTGGGAACCGAGCCACCCAGCCTTTACCACCTTTACCTCCTGCACCCGGCGTTCCCCTCCATTCTTCTGGATCTGGCCAATGCCACGGGCACAGTGACGGCTGCAGAGGGTCAGTGCCAGCGACGGTGGGAGTCTGTGTACACAGAGCGGGGAGAGGATGTGCTGGCTGTGTGTGAGAAGACCATGTCCCCAAGGGGAGGATGTGTGCTTTCAGACACGGGGTGTTCCCTGGTGTCCCTGGTGCCCAGGGCCATTGCGGGGGCATTCCCTCTGGGAAGCACACCCGGTTCATGGGGTGAGCACCCACCTCCTCTGAATCTGCTGCACATTGAGGGGGAAGTATGGTCCCATCCCCAGAGGGTTCTTAGTGGTGGTGATTCATGCATCCACTCACTCAGCTGATGTTTATTGAGCACCAGTTGTATGCCAGGCACTACACCAGGGGCTGTGAGCACAAATAAGAGTAGTTTCTTGACTCTTTAGGAGCTCAGGACTTAGAATTAACTGGAGGCATATGATGGAGGTAGACTGTCTTCTCAGGGCGTTGGTTTAGGATCAGTAGAGACTCTCTTGACTAGTGAGAGGGAACATGTCCATTGCCTAGAAATGGCAGCCAGGAGAAGCAGAGGGAAAAAGACCACTCATCATGACTGTTAACATTTGGGAAGTGTTCCTTTACTTCATATATGTATCTAAATAGTATCATATAGCCAAATTGGGGTCATATATTAGGGACCTTTAACTCAGGAAACTGAGTCCTGAAAGCCTAGCTGCTGCTACTTGCTAGTCTGGAGGGGTCTGATGGTCTCGCCCCAGATGTTCCCAGGGCTGGCCTTGGGGAATCTGTTCCTGCTGGGGCAGATGGGGAAGACCAGACTGGCCACGTTCCTTACGTCTTCCATATTCTCTTGCCCTTCAGAGACTTGCTTTCTCTGTAGAAACTTACTTGCCTTAAGTTCGAAGCGAATGCATCCTGAACTTATCGGGATGCATCGGGAGCTTGCAGCACGCCTGTCCACGGGCTTTGTGTGTGGTGGGGGACTAACTAGGGAGCTGTCAGCTTACAAAATCCTGCAATTTGACCTAAATGAGTGATTTTTTAATATTAGCATACTAATTACTGTTCGTGCACATTTAATAACGGTAATTAAGAATCAAGACCATTTTTAGTACAACACATATTTTAAAGATGAGGAGAAATAGGTAATAGCTTATATGATCATGTGCTGGCAATCTAGGAATTCTCAGAGTTTCTAGTTGGTTGTGCTCACTTTTCTACCAACTGGTCACCATAGTTGAGATAGCCTCCAGTTTCCTGACCTAGGGCTTTCTTAGAAGCAGCTGAAGAGAAACTATGGTACCGTTCAGTGACCTCCCCGAGGAGCTGGCTGTGCGGTCGTGGCAGCCTGAGCAGTTTCGTGGCAGCCTGGGCCGTTGGTCCTTGGCGAGATGTTTCAGAGCCTCATTAAAAACGTGTGGGTCCCCATGAAGCTCTACTACCCCCAGTAGTAGAGCTGGGTGAGGATGGGGCTGACGGGCCTCACTGTGTATAAGACCACAGGAGTGCGGATGATAAAGCTAAAGCTCTGAAAGGTTTGGGTCCCGCGCCTGCTCATGGTCATCACTAGCAGCTGAGCCTAGTGCGCAGCCGGGGAGCGTCAGCCGGGCTGTTAGATGGGGACGAGGTTCACATTGTATCTAGACGTGCCCTTTCTTTGCGGGCATGAATAATAAACATACCTGTGAGGGGGGAAAAATGATGGTACAAAACCCCAGAAGAATGTGCTGCTTTGCCGGCATCCAGCCCTTTGCCACTGCACCCCACTGTTTAGCTCAGTGTCTTGCATCTTTTAGGTTAGGGGTGTCGAACTCAATCAGAGAAGGGGCCAAAATCTAAAATCCAGCCTAAATCGCGGGCCGAATGGTTTACTGAACAGTCATAAACTGTCATTGTGATGGAAACGCAGTGGAGTGCAGTGATGACAGTGCGGTGCGGGCCACATTGCAAGGCCTGGCGGGACGGATTTGGCCCGCGGGCCTTGTGTTTGACACATGTGTTTTAGGTGCTCAGTAAACTTCTTATATGAGTTAACGAAGGAGTAAATGAATGAATGAATCTGGCTGCTGAACCAAACCACTCTACTGTTAGTGGAAGTCTCCTGTCCTTGTTAACTGCTCTTGTTTTTGTCCTTCCTCAGTTGGAATTAACGACATCTGGAAAGATGCCTTTTATGTTACCAGGACAACGGGGCCAAGCTCCAGAGGCCATCCAGCACCCCTGGTGGTCAGCAAGCTGAGTCTGCGGTGGGCACTGATGGAGGGCCAAATGGTCCAGCTAAAGGAGACCACCCCCAAAATTGGCCGTGGGGAGCTGCGACGATTCCTCTCTAGGATCAAGTTTGTTGATTCTCCCTTGCAGGTGAATAGCTTCTGACACAAATATTTGGTTACTTTTGAGGGTTTAGGACAACAAATTCTACCAACTTCAACATTGATCTTTAGAAAGGAGTGAGAATGGGAGCCTCTTGAGTAGCTGGGTGTCAAGACCAGTGTTCAGACCAGTGTTATTTTCTAAGGGTGCTTTATTACCACTGAGAAATGATACTCAGTTGTTTTCAGAGGGAGATGGTACCATCTCCCTTAGGGGACATTGGTGGGACCATAGTTTTTATTGTTCCAATGACTGAGGAGGGTAGATCCTACTGGTATTTTTTGGGTAGAGGCTAGTGATGTTAACATGCTGGGCTTATGGCAGTTGCATTAGAGTTATCTTGTTCAAAATGCTAAAACCCTCATCTGTGGTCTTGTTCATTTGTCGGCAAACCATGGCTCGCAAGCCACATGCGGCTCTTTGGCCCATTGAGTGTGGCTCTTCCACAAAATACCACAGCCTAGGCAAGTCTATTTTGAAGAAGTGGCGTTAGAAGAAGTTTAAGTTTAAAAAATTTGGCTCTCAAAAGAAATTCCAATCGTTGTACTGTTGATATTTGGCTCTGTTGACTAATGAGTTTGCCGACCACTGGTCTAGTTTAAGAGCTTATCATGGAACAAGAGAAAGTTTCTGGGCCTTTATGGGAGGGACACTTAGCAGCCAGTTGGAGCTGCACAGAACGGGAAAGTAGAGGATGATTCTGGCCTTTAGGTTTCCTCCATTTCTCCTGCATGAAGAACAGTCCAGCTGCTGATACTTGCACCTTTTTCCCAGATCTAGTCGGAGGCAGCCTGTAGTTTGAGAAGAAGTGAGCAGAACGGATGCTGTTTCTCTCCTGTCGGTATAAAATCAGTGCTTTGGAGAGAAGGAAGACTTCTTCAACCTCCTCTCGCCACCTCTGCGTGGTTGTGGCAGAGTCCTTCGGAAGGCACGTTGGAGTTCTTCAGTAACGGCACGAACCCTGTGGTTGGGGTGTTTGACCTACTTTTTCAACCTGTGCATTAAGCCCCACCTCTAGGCACTCCGTGTGGATAGTTTGGAAATGTGAATCTAATAATTGTTTTGTTTTTTGTATGTCTAACTTATAAACTCCTGCTGGGAGATTCCAGTGAAGTTCCTCACTGGAGCATTTTTTTTTTTTTTTTTTGCATCATGCCACGTGTGTGTAGTTTTCAGCATTGTGATGAAATATTTTCTAGATATTTCCTAAGCTCAAGGGACTCAGTTTCTTGTCCTGAAATACATCTGGTTTGTTTGGTCATCTTGAGGCTTCCAGATGGCCTGCCTCTGATTATCAGGGCCACTCATCATTCCTCTCCTTATACTTTCCCCACCTGTTCCTCGGCTTTTCTGCACCCTCAGCAGAGTGAGAAAGACTGATAGCAGGAGCCAGGGTGAGCCACCCCAGCATTCACCTCTTCCTTATGCATCCTGTCTCCTCACACTTCCCATGTCTGTATTTAGTGACCATAGAACCGCCATATTCCCAGCAGAAGGGGAGCAATGATGAGGGCCATATGTTACCTTGTGGTGTTGATTGTTCTGCCGGTCCTGACTTTTTTTTTTATTACTGCAGTAGCTTTGAAAGTGCTTATGTGTATGCTGTCCTCCACATCGAGGAAAACTGAAGTCGGGAACAACTGAGGCAGATACGCTCCTCTCTGCTTCATCTCTACTCTGCCTCCTTAGCATTTTCTACTGGGCGTCCTCCTTACCACTTCTCTTTTGCCCTCCTTTCTTCAGGGATGTTTTTGCTTTGCTTGCATGAGAGCAAAGCTGTTTCTGGACTTTTCCTCTCACTCTTGAGCCCAGGATGCATCTCTTTTGCCCTGCACACCTCTTCTCTCGAAGAATCTTTGAAGCATTGTATTTTGAGAAAAAATTCCTATGTAAATGCTGTAACTTTTATAATTGGTTAAGTTCTTTAGAATTTTTCTCCAGTGGTTCTCCCTTCTTAAGTTCTCTCCTAAACTAGGTCATTGTATATTTAGCCAAGATCCCGTGTTAGCTGGAGGAGAACTGCTTTCCCTAGTGAATAGTTTTGCTAGGTCATCTCTGAGTGCCACGTAGGTTCTCTCTTTACTTGAGGCCGTATTTGTTTAACTTGTGTTAATAAAGGAATTCAGATTAGAGAGAGATTGTAGGAAATTAGGGAGCCTGCATTGATGGGATACTAACTGCCCCATTGTTAGGCATGATGACATCACAGAAGGTTGGTAGCAGTAGCTCCCCTCGGACATGTAGCCTGGCCTGAGGTTGGCCTTGCCAGGTTTCTGGGCGCTTCCCTGCCTTAAGTCTGTGAAAGCAAATTTGGTTTCAACACTTTGGAAGGCATGAGTTGGGGCATGAGTAGGCCAAGCTTATTACAAACTTGAGGGATCATTAACAGTGTACCCTGTATGGGTGATTCCAGATATACTTCTAGGGTTTGAATCTACCTGGATAGATGAGAGTAAGGTCTAGTAGAGAAATCTTTTTTTTTTTTTTTTTTAATATATTTCATTGATTTTGTACAGAGAGGAAGGGAGAGAGATAGAGAGTTAGAAACATTGATGAGAAAGAGTCATCGATCAGCTGCCTCTTGCACACCCCCTACTGAGGATGTGCCCGCAACCAAGGGACATGCCCTTGACCAGAATTGAACCCGGGTCCTTCAGTCCCCAAGCCGACGCTCTATCCATTGAGCCAAACTGGTTTCGGCATTGAGCCAAACCGGTTTCGGCAAGAATTCTAAGACTCATTTATAGTTGACAGAATACCTAAAACTTGGGTGCTGGTCCTGCAGCCTGGGCTGAGCCATGGTAGGCCTAAGTCTGGCTCTTTACTCCTTAGGCAGGAGTAACATGTGGAATTGTTTTCTGAGGACCTGGTTTAGGGGGATTGTTTTAGGTAGCTGTGCTGGGTGAATCCTAGAAACAATGTAAGAGGAAGCTAGGAAAACACAATGCCCCTAAATCCTTCTTGGTGCGTTTGTAAATAAGCATCGATTGTTTTGACTGTGGTAAGTTTGACTCTCCTTGCTAAACATGGTACTAGCTATAGGTTTCCTCTCCCTCTTGCAGCCAATACAGAAGGTGTAAGTGGTGGCAAAGATGGTGGAAGCTTTATCTGACAAGTATGGCTGCAGGTTTCTTGTTCAGTGTGTCTCTAAACAACTATTCCTCTAAGGCAACCACCCACCCAGATTTCGTTCCTCATTCCTAACATGGGGCTGCTTAGCAAGGCCAATGTGATAATTCCCTAGAAACAGTACTGACTTCTGCAAATGCAGGGGTGTTTCTCCTCCCAGTCTCTTATCTTTCCTTCCCTTAGAAACCCTCTCAACCCCCCCAGATGGTGTCTGCTGTCCTTCCTGGTATGGTGTGATGACACCAACCCCTTGAATGTGAACTGCTGTCCTCATTGCCATGTTAAAGAAGAGCCAGCTGGAGTATCATCAGGAAGTACTATTTAAAATGTGAACTGTTAGGTCAACGAGGGAAAAAAGAGACATATGTAATACTTTCACAATAAGGATTTAAAAATAAATAAAATGTGAACTGTTACAGAACAAATAAATACCATGAATAGGAACATACTTGTGTGCCATTCTCATTCTTAGCTATCAAGAATGTTTTCCCTTGTGGATGGGTGAGAAGGTGGGGATCGAGAGAGGAGCACATCCCACAGCCTGTTCACTGGGGAAGTCTCCTGTGTGGTTCTCCACTGGGGAGGCATAGTCCTGCCTCAGTGGGCCATTTCTGGAAGTGGGCCTGTCCCTGCATGTGGTTGGAGCCTTCTCATCTATGGGTCTAGTAATAATTAATGTCGTTTTTAAACATTTGTTTAAAATCTTGCTTGGCGTTGACTTGTATTGACATAACCTTCAAACACGTGGTATCTACAGAACGTGTGAAGTGCAATTAACAAGTTTTGCTTGAAAAAGTTTGTGTTTGGTTTGTTTTTTGTTGCAAAACTAGGGCTAAGAAGATGGCGGATGAAGAGCATATTCGGCACTGCATGCTTTACGAGTTCCAATTAGGAAGAAAAGCAAGTGAGGCTGCAAAAAACATCTGTAGTGCTCTTGGTCAAGATGCAGTTAGTGCCAGAAAATGCCAGCGTTGGTTTGAGAAATTTCGCGAGGGAAATTTTTCGTTAGATGACAAGAGTGGTTGAGGCCGTGTGTCCAATTTTGATCAAGAAGCTCTTCAAGCTCTTTTGGTGCAAAATCCTCAAATTACCCAATAAGAGCTTGCGACAACTTTAAATTGTTCACAAAAAACAATTTCCAATTAATTGCATGCACTTGGCAAAGTCCAAAAGTTTGGAAAATGGGTTCCTCATGAGTTGACCGACAACAACCGTAATCAAAGAGTCACAATTTGCAGTTCGCTCCTCTCTCGTCAAAACCGTTTGCCGTTTTTAGAGCAAATTGTTACCGGAGATGAAGAATGGGTGCTGTATGTTAATTTGAAAAGGCGGCCTCAATGGTTGGACAAAAATGAGGCTCCGCAGCCCACGCCAAAACCTGACTTGCATGCGAAAAAAGTGATGTTGTGTGTTTGGTGGAATTTTAAAGGAATTCTTCATTATGAACTTTTACCATCTAACCAAACCATTACAAGTGCAGTGTATAGTGCCCAATTGGAAAGGTTAGCCCAAGCTTTAAGAGAAAAAGAACCCGCGCTGATTAATCGGAAGGGCGTGATTCTTTACCACGATAACGCACGACCGCATACTGCAAGAATCACTGCTGAAAAACTGCGCCAGTTGGAATGGGAAGTTCTCCCTCAACCTGCATATTCTCCTGATATTGCCCCTTCCGATTACCATTTGTTTCGTTCTTTGCAAAACTTTCTTCTTGGAAAAAAATTTAATAATGAAGAATGCCTCAAAAATGCATTGACCGAATTTTTTGCATCAAAATCACAAGAATTTTACAACAGAGGGATTAAAATGCTTCCTGAGCGTTGGGCACAAGTAGTAGAAAACAACGGCAACTATATTGTTGATTAAATTTTGTTGTATTGTTTAAATAAATTCGATTTAAAAAAGTATTAGAAAACGACATTAATTATTACTGAACCGAATATATTCATCTCCTTCTGGCTTCTGGGATCATGTTTAATTAAACTTTTATTTGATGTCTGCAGAGTGGATGCAGAGCATGTAAGAGACAGTGAGAGGGACATCTATGTGTCAAAGCCCCTAGAGTTGCTTTCATCTTCCCTTCTGTGACTTCTGGGACATTCAAGGGCACCATGCAAAACTGAGCCACAATCATCGACTACTGATTTGCCCACCTCCATTCCTCAAACTGGAGACAGATGACCAGATTGATAAGCCCCTAAAGGGAAAAAATTGCATTTTACTCCTCTTTTTTATCTCCATTGCTTAGCCCAGAACCCAGCACATAACAAACAATGAGTAAGGAGAGAACGAATCTGAACGCGTGAGGTATAGACCGTGAAAGGAGATCGAGCTGTGAAGGGAAAGGGATCAGTGGCACCTGGCAAACCCCTCTCTCCCCCTCTCTGCCCCCTACACACTTTATACTTGTTCTTGGACATACCCTCGTCCTTAACCTCTAAAAACCATGCTCAAGAAACAGACTTTGGCTTAAACACGTGTTGACAACAAGCATGTAAGGTGGGGCTCTCCAAAACCCACTTACTCCTAACACTGTTCTTCTACAGGAGACCCAGCCAGCTCTTTGAGCAGCTGGCTGGTGTCTTGTTGGAATCCCTGGTTGCGTAGCTCTGCATAGAGTCACCTCCTTCAGAGACAAAGTGGCTGGGCTGATTGTGGTACTGGTGGTAGCTGGTCAAAGGGTGGGCTGCACCTGGGCAGCGGTTGAAGGAAACGCCGGTGGTGGTGTGGTAGGCAACTCAAGTTTCCTTCGAAGCTCTTCCTGTGCTTGCACTTGAACTCCAGCACCAGCTTGGTGTACATGTTGAAGATGGAGACAGATGATGCCATGTGGCAGGTGAAGGAAAGTCAGGCTGTCCTAGGAACAAACATACAAAAAAAAATAATAATAATTAGATGGAATCTTTCTGACAGGTTGAAAGAAAAATGCCCTGATCCCTTCCTTACTAGTAGACTAGGCTGATGCCTCTTAGGGACTTAGGGACCTGACTGTGCTGTCTTCCGCTGTGTTGTAGGGAAAGAACTGTAGGTAAAAAGACTTAGTTTGGTCTGTTGTAATAGGTTACACTCTGGATGTTTTGTAGTGAAAGAGAATGACACATGTGATATTAAAGGCCATTGAGGAGTTGAGCAGATTCATTTTCACGGGATTGATTACTTGTTAGTGCTGTGCTTGTTTATACTCGGTGTGCCTATTTTTTGTATATAAACACACACACTTAACATTGTTGCCTACTGTTTCTCAAGCTGCAGTTACCCTTGTGTAATCTCCAAGACTCCATAGACCTGTGGCTTGGCTAAATACAGTGGGCACCACCCACTATAATAGTTCCCTGCCCCCTTCTCCCTAACCCCTCCCCTCCCTCACACACCCTGCCAAAGATTTTTCTTCACTCGGATGCTGGAGTGATCCTCTCTCCTCCTTCTTCCTTTGTTCTGAGCTTAGCAGTTTTAAGGGCCCACAAAGTTGAGTCTCAGAAAGCACTTACTACACATTTGGAGGTATTATAGGTTGCAATAGTGGAACTTGCCTATTATGAAAACAGTTTGGTTTTCGACTTTAAGTAGTTTATAATGGATGAGAGGGACGCTAGAGATGAAGAGAAGCTGGATGGATTCAACAAAGAAGAAAAGACATCAGGGAACTTGATCAGACACGGCCCTAAAAACTTGGAAAGTCAAATCCTAAAATCTCCCTATGATTCTGGGTGGCCCAGGAAACAGGAAGTTGTGTGAAGTTAGTGAGAGATTTCATGAGGCCAAGGGATGGCTAAAGCTAGGCCACATGCTGGTACTATGTGTTCCTGTCTGCAGCCTCTGGCAGACGAAGTAGACTCAGGCTGGGGAGGCTTCTGATGGGAGTTTTGCAGACTGAGCTCTACAGTAATGCCAGCAATGGCTTGGAGACAGGCAACGTTGAGAAACAGTGAGTCTGGGAAATGAGCTAAACTGATAGGGTGGTTGGAGAAGTAGACCAAAGACCCAGCCTGAATCAAATAGCATGCATTATGCAGCGAGAAAAGGGATAGGATCTTGTAACCAACATGTGGAGCTTTCCAGATTGCCTTCTTCTGCATAGAAACTTGAGCTGGTGCTGCATCGTTTCAGCACTGTTCAAGTCCATAGCACTATCCAGATAGTTACTGGCAGTTCAGGTTGCCCCTGTGCCTGAATCCAGCATGAGCTTCAAGGGAGAAAGTGAGGAACTCTTAAGCAAAGGAGATGTTTATCTTGACTATATTTGTTTTGTTATGGTTGCTGCTTCTCTTTTTTAAAGAGATTTCTAAAAATCACTGATTCCTTAGTTTTCTAAGGATTAGAGAATAACTGTAGGGAAAGCTTTATTTCTAACACAGTTTGGTGGAATAAGAATGGAGGTAGGAAGAAGTTAAGTCTTCATTATAGGAGAATAAGCCATTCACAGGGGATAGAATTCAATCCAAATTTCAAGGCCCATTGACCATTTCTCTGTCCTCTAATACCTCAAAGTATAAAATATATAAAATATAGAGCATCGTTTCCATAAGCCGTACAAAATCAGTCTTGTTTCCCAAGGGCAACATACTTATCAGGTAGAGAAGCAATTGCAACAGTTGCACCAGCAGAAAAACCAGGCAAGACAACAGCCTCACAAAACAAACTAGAACCCTCTCTGTACCTGTTCAGAAGGTGGGGGAAGAATGGGTGTGGTCTGATGGTCCAGCCCTCTGTTTGACTGACAGGCTTCTGAAATGAGGGGGTGAAGAGAAGGTAGAAGCACACGAAGCAAGTGTCTACTTGAGGGAAGCAATTCTAATGAAGGTTGGCTGGGGGAAGCCCAAAAGCTCAGGAGATGATGGTAAGCACTTATTAGAAGGCCCACCCATAATTTCAAGCATGTGACCTCCAGTCTTCTGGACCCAAGTTGACCGTTGCCTGGAAGACTCGTGAATACATCATGTGGGCCACCATCCCCAGGAGGCCTACAGAGGGAGCAGGAAGGCAGCACCTTTAGAGAAAGGCTGACATTGCCATCTACAGGGAACTAGACTTCAGAGCAACCTTCTCATTATGTATCAGGTGCAGTCACAGGTTCAGGAAGACGGGAAGAGGAATCTGTCAGAGGGACTCCCTGAATGCAGGGGGACTTTCTGCAACAGGCTGCCCCAGACTTTAGAGCTACGGAGAACGTCTGAGTCAATGCTGCACTCAGGGCTTTGTTCCCCTTGACTTCTGCCCACCCATACCCCCAATGTGAGCTTTATTCTTGATCTGATATAGGCATCTCTTACTTCAGCCAACAGTCTTGAAAAGCTCCGTGTGTCACAATGGAAAAGAAAGCCAAGTTAACTTACACATCGAGGCATTTGCAAAGAAAAAGAACCTAGGGTTAAACCATTTCACAAAGTACACCGTGGTCTAAGATGACATTTCACATGCTATCTCAATTTAAGATAGAAAAGGCTCGCAATGTATCTCATACCTTTTCCCTCCCACACGTGCCCCGCCAAAGGTCCCTTTTTCCTCCCCTCAGGACAGAGAGCAGCCAGCCAGCTAGTGCTTCAGAGGGCGCAGAGGACATCCATCCTCTCCTGCCTTGGGGAAGCTCACCTGACATGACAGAGGAGATAGCGGCAAAGGTGCTCAGCTTGAGCCCGCAGCCAGGGTCCCCGGTGAACAGCAGGTCCGTTAATAGGAGGAGGAAAGCGACGAGTTCAAGTCTGTTGCAGGCAAATTGGGCTCCCAGCAATAGCCATAGGTTCTCTGTTGGAAAGCAGAGGAAGAGGCACCTTCATCCCCAAGGTTAAATAACTGGACGGTGAACAATCAGATGGGAAATTAGGTGATGCCTATTGAAAGGGAAAAAGTCTTGCAGCATCAGAGAAGGAGACGGCAAGACAAAGCTGAAGCCAGCTGGGAACATTCCTTAATTTGGGGTTCTTTGCTAGCACCCTACAGCTCTCTCTCTCCTCGGTACCCAACATATAATCAAGAAAAATTGATTGACTGTTAATACTGTTGAGAGATTTGAGTAGTCATTGAAATCTTGGAGTAATAGGCTTTGCTATTTATCATTGTTGTTTCTCTTTTTTTCCCTTAATTTTGGACAGTTTTGTTTCTTCCCTCTCTCCATGTCTCCCCCTCTTCCTTCTATTTTACACAGACACAAAAAAATTATTGGAGGGGAAAAAAAAAAGAAAAAACCTAAGCTTTTCAGCCTGGTTACTTGGCAACAGGAGTAGGTCAGAGCTGTGGTTTTCTATTTGTGAACTTGATTTGTCCCTGCTGTTCCTTTCCTCGCATTCCTGCATGTGAATGAAAGGCCGCTCTAGGAGGAATCTGTGTCAGCCCTTAGGAGCTCAGAAGAAGAGAAAAGCAGGAGTTCACATTACGATTTTGATCCAGAGAAGCACCCAAACTCAATGGCAACTAACTTTGTTATCAGACCCACACACATACTTGCCACAAGCCCCAAGGGAGGGTGGGGGAGGAAAGGCTTCTCCATTAACCGCTTCCCTCCAAATCGGAGAGTGGGGTGATGTAGGCCTTGCAACGTGGCATATTCCAGTAGTCCTTTCTCACCTCTCTTGGTTGGTGGTGTGAGTTCAGTGGAACTTCGGTATTCCTCCCCTGAAACAGACAAGGGTCAGTTTCTTGGAGGTGCTTCCTTGGGACAGTTGGGAGGAAATCTGTCCCCAGTCCCACACCCAGCACCACTCCATTTGTTCTGATGCAGTGCCTGCCCAGCAGACGGTAAACATCTCTTTGAAAGCAGTTAAGAGTGCATGGAAAAATGAATGCATATATAAGAGTCACCCAAAATTAATTTCTCAATTCCTGATAATGAAGATGACAATATTTCCCTGAGAGGGAAATGTTCCAGCTCCTGTTAATGTCCCCAGGAAGAGTTAATGACCCCAGTGTTAACCCAGGCCATTTTCGGAGGCTGTCCCACTGGTCTGAATGGCTCTAAATTGTTTAGGGGCTGGAGTTGGAGTGGTATTAAGTGGCACAATACACATTTATATTCCTCTTCTGGCTTCTTTTCCCCTTAGCCCAAGCCAGGAGAAGGAGCAGATCGCAAATTGTCTGTTGTTAGAAAAGCTTCACTATCAGGTGACATTTGAATGCTTTGAGCAGAAAGCAAGGAGGGTGACCTCAACCTAATTGCTCCTAACCTGAGGATAAGGTGTGAGGGTGCATGCTGACACCGGAGCCCTGAAATCCTCATAGGTCCTAATTATTCTCTCTGAGCTTCAATTACCCCGCTTTTAACATTACAAGTAACTAGAGGCCTGGTGCTTGAATTTGTGCACATTGAAAGGAAATTATTTAGAATATTTAAATTTCAATATTTTCCCTTTATAATAGAAGTGTCAACAGTGACAGATTTATAAATATATATATATGTATATATATATATATAAATAAACTTGCTTAATTAGACCTATTTTATGGTTTAGCTAAACTTTTTCCAGCCCACTGAAGCACCCCAACTTCTCTTTCAGGTAATTGTCAGGAACACAGCAGTAAATATCAACACGAAGCAGATTATTATTGTAGATCACACGGGAGAACAAAGGGTGAAATATTTAACTGTATTTTGTGTATTTAACTGAATATAGTTTGACTATATTCTGTGCAGAAAGAAAACCTGAAGTCATTTGCAAGGTTCACCATTTCTTACTTCATTTCAGTCAGGTCAAGTTTCTAAACTTTCTAAATCTCTGTTTTCCAGCTAATGAAAAGAAAATAGGATTCTACCAAGTCTCATATCTACCTTTTTCAGGACTTCTGTGAGGATCAAATGAGATGAGGCATGTGAAAACACTTCACAGACATTTAGTTAAAGTGTAAAATGTTTGCATTTGGCTATAAAGCAAGTGTACCCCTGGGCTGAAGAAACTCCAAGGAGGCTAGTCACTAGGGAGAGGAAGCTGGGCATTGCTACATGACATCATTACCCAGTGCCCACAGCCACCGTTTCCAGGCTGGGCTGTGGGCGGCATTTTGGGGTCTCGGCAGTGTTGGCTGCGATTTGATAGGCTGCCACACCAGGGTGGTGGCGAGGTCTGTCTCCCACTTGGGGAAAGCCAACTGTTGCTTTGTCAGCACCATGTCTGCAGTGCCATTTCTTTGTAAATGGCCAGTGCGTGTCACAGCAGCTCCTGCATTGAGTGTCTGCCCCCTGGTGGTCCATGAGCATCATGGCGACCAGTCGAACAGTTGGAGGGATACTTAACATATTAGACTTTTATATATCGATACTTAGAATGAGAAAACCCCTTTTTTCAGGAGGGAGGGAAAGGAAGGGGCTTTAAGGGCAATCTACTTTGATCCATCTCATTGATGAGAAAATCGAGTCCTATAGAAATGAAGTTATCCCGATAAGGTCACAACTGGGCAGAGCAGGGCTGTTCCTGTAATATCATCTCTCCCTTTTTGTTTCTAAACAGTGACTTTAGTTTGCTAGAATAGAAATTCTTATACTGTTGAAAGTCTAAATGGAACCCTTTAAGGGTAATGCTATTTTAACCCAGTGAGTCTACTAGACAGGCAGGAAGTGAAAAGCCATATGGACTTTCATCCTTATTAAAAGAGGGTCCCCTAAGGAGAAAGCACATAGTACAGTGTTGGGAAATGCTGAGCTTGAGGGTGAGGCCAATGGGGTGTAGAAGAGCTATAAGGTCCCATGTGGGGAGGGGGCGGTCAGGCAGATGGGGATGAGGAGGATCTTATACCTGGTTCTTCCACAGTTTCCTCACAGGAGGATAGCCACATGCCACTCCGGAAGGTATGGCAGGAGAAGAGGTCATCCCCAGTCTCCCAGCTGCATTGCACCACCTCCTGGGATGATGTGCTGTCGCCGTCGAGGTCGCCCCCATCCAAGGGCACTGGCAGGTCAAAGCACTTGGTTGCCAGACCTTCTCCGCACAGGGGCTTGGGCATCTTCTGTGTGCCCACAAACCAGGAGTTGCTGAGCAGGGATGCTGTGGAGAAGCTGAGTGATAGCAGGTTGAGGACGGCAAATAGGAATGTCCGTTGGCCAGAGAAGACCTTCGGGAGCTCCATCTGTAACAGACAGACAAGGGGAGAACCTGCTTTCAGAGCCTCCTGGGAGATCGGGACATCCTTCCTGCGGCTCCCTAAGCTCAGGCCCCTTTCCTCCAGCCTGTGGGCGGCACTACCAGCAGCTTTGAGTTTCCTCCAAGGAGCCATGTGGAAAGTGGGCTTCAGGTGACCCGGGGTAGGCACAGGGATGGGGCCTTGGGGATAAAAGGAAACAGTAGGCCCACTGGGGTGGAGAGCAGAGGGAGCTGTGGGTTCTGAGAGACCTGGTTATCTGGGTCCAGCTTTCCATCCACGGCCAGTGAGATGCAGGAATCAAATGGGAGATGGCTGCTTGGTGCCCATGGAGGCTGCTCACCAAGTGCCCAGGCCATGGAGCCATGGAAAGGGTGACTTTGGCCTGTGGAGGGGCCCTGCCTGACTCACAGCTGGGACACAGGGTGTGGCAGCAGAAAGGTCTGTGGCCCCTGTGGCTCTGGGGAGAGGCCCTGACCTCGTTATTTTTAGTCTAAGAGAAGGGCTAATTGAAGAATGACCAATGCTAGATGTTTCAACTTTGGGGAGTGGTGGCTTGGAGCCAGATTTAACAAAAATAAATTTGACAGGTCTTGCACTTTGTGTAATGGAATGTTTACACAATTGTGTTAATACGTTCTGAATGGAAAGGAAGCCCATACTTAGCTGCTGACAGATGCTTCTTAAAGTAAACCATTTTGAGCTTTTTCAGGGGATCTCTCATAGCAGAATTAATCAGACCCAAATCTGTTTAGCTTAAGAGATGTAAATAAAACTATAGCTAAATGTGATAGGCCCATTAATCTGCCTCTCTCATCATCTCCAGCTTAACGTTTTCTACATTTAACAGAGAACTTTATCTCAGAAATATAACAGTTTGTTCTTTAGACTTTCCAGGGACTAAAACAGTGCAGGCTACAGACAAAACGTGGATTATTTTATGGCAATAAGAAATACACACTACTCATATGTATATGAAAACCAATATACAAAACATGATAAACTGTTTCTGGAAAGCAATCTAATAATTCAGTTTTTCTTTTTTAAGTACTCAAAATAAATTAAATCCAACAAGAATTGTCAAGACTCTGGGTGACCTTGGTAAGGACTGACAAACCACAGCACCTGGAAGGGAGAAACATCTTACATTGCTAGATATGGGCATCATATGTTGCCTCATCACCCCTGCTACCCCCCCAAAAATGTTTTGATCTTGTTTTTAGTCATGAAAATTCTATTGGTTTTAGTTATTATTCTGTTACACAAGTTACCCTTTCTAATTATCTTGTCTATTGCCTGGATAGGAAATAGACTTCCAGATAAAACATCTTCACTAATCATTTTGTCTAAGGTTTTAGGCAAGTCTACATTTTCAACAACTTTATTTTCAGTCTTTGGTGGCTTGGAAATTTATCACTATCATATCACATCAGATTTCAATTCTACCTTTAATCCATTTCAATTTACACATATTTTTAAGTTCTGCGGGTTATTCAGAAATAAGAATAATAAGCCCCACACCATGTACCACCACTTTGCAGCACCAAAGTGAATTTAAGGAAAGGTGATTTGAGAAACAAAAGATGAAAAGAGGCTTCTTTCAGAAGGGGTGTCCACCAAGGATAGACATAAGGACCCTCATTCAAGAATTATCTTTTGATACCTATAGTCCCATACTTCCCATCACATATTTTATTTCTCCCCCACAATATGCCTTTTCCCCCCTCCAGGATCCACAAACCTCTTGAATGGAAGAACAAATCTAATTTTTCAGGGGTTTCCTTAAGGTGATCATGAAGAAGCAGCAGCCATAAGGAAAGTTATATCTTTGCATGTGCTGACAAGCACCATGCCAAGGTGATTCTACTCCACAAAAAAGGTACAATGAGTGACTTCCTGACACTTGGGTTCAGATCATTAGGAAGTGTATAGGAACCAAAATATAATATCACTAATTCTTCCATCAACATTGATTAACAGAAAAACTCATAATTAACATAGGCTTAACATAGACAACAAATTGATGAGACAGACACACCTCTTAAAAGAATCAGGTGCACAGTAACTATGCAATGTATGCTCTGAGCAATAAGAAGATGAAGCTGGTTACCTTGGCCATGGTCAGACTCTTGCAGCTTGTGTGGAAGGACTGCAGGATGCCATCTGGGTTCCAAATCTCTTTGGTTTAATGTTGAAAAATTGAAAACCAGTCTTCCCACCCTCTCCTCCCACCCCCTACCATCCCTCCTCTTCCATTTCTCTCTCTCTTTGGAGTGCTGCATGATTAAAAGCTGCCTTGCAGGAAACTTGGGCATTTAATAATTGACAATACAATCATGGCCCAGCTGTTCTGGGAGATTACATGGGAGCGTTTGCCAATGGGAATCTGGGATTAATCACAGAAAAGCAAAGACCTGCACCCACAGAGGGACATTTCTTTACAAAGTGATGATTTAGTTTCCATTCCACTGCCATTCCCTAGGTAACTGGTGTGAATGGATTGGGCCTCATTTGTGGCAGACACACAAATATTACAGGATCACCATTAATGCAAAGGTTTTCATTCCCTTATTGTAGGGCTTTCCATCTCTTTAATAAGCTCTATTATCTGCAATGTCAGAGCCTCACAGAACTCATGGATATGAAATAGTTTCCAGGTATCTTGGGTGGTCTCCACCTTTCAGTTAGCATCCTTACTAAGGATTATTAACATCATCCCTTTGCATGGAATGCTGAGGCAGTCAGAGTGTTGGGTGAGGATGTGGTGAGGATGCAGATGGAGTAGGCTAGGAGACAAATTCCAGGGTCAGCAATGCTACAGCTATCTACCATTTCTCCCTGATCTCCAGGCAAAGAAATGACAATTTTTATTTTTATTTTAAACTAGAGGCCCAGTGCACTGGTGGGGGGTGTGGCCTGTGGGATTGACCCGCTGTGAGAGTGCCACTCATCCCTGTCAGCTGAGGGATGCACCACCAGGGGGCAGCTCCTGTATTGAGTGTCTTCCCCCTGGTGGTCAGTGTACATCATAGAGACTGGTCAACTGGTTGTTCCTCCATATAGTTGCTGGGCTTTTATTATATAGGATGGTTTTTAAAGCTTAAAAAAAGAAATCTGACAAACGAATAAGGTGTTGATTGCATATATTCTTGTTGTTCTTTCTGTCCTCAAAAATCATACTAATTAGGATGACAAGGTTGGGAGACATTCTGTATTACCTTCTTACTTGGTGATCTGTCTCTTATTAAGATTAGTGTGAAAGTCACTCATTCTTTAAAAATGAATGGGAACCATTCCCTCCTCTCTTTCCTTGTCACACTGTACACCTCTCATGATGCTTTGTCTAATTATAAATTCCTCTTATTGAGAGCAGTACTCCTCCATTATGATTTAGCACCAAAACTATCTGAAACTTTGGAAAAGATGTAGATTTCTAGTCCCCTATCCTTAGTTTCCATAGTAGTTCTGGGATGAGGTCCGGAATCTGTAATTTTAGGACACTCTTAGTATATACCCAGGATTGACTTCTTGTTTCTGGCTCCACATGTAAGCAACTTGTATGCTACCACTCTGAACTAACAATCAGTAAAAATCTGAACAGACTGAAAAAATATATATCAGGGAATTAAAATAACACCTGGTTTGGCTGGTTTGGCTCAATGATTGTCAACCTATGAACGAGGACGTTCTGCTTCAATTCCAGGTCAAGGCACATACCCAGATTGCAGGCTCCATCCCCAGTAGGGGCTGATCAATGATTCTCACCATTGATGAGAATAGTGTTACCAGCATTGAAGTAGCTGATAGCAGGAGGTAGCCAATCATTGATTCTCACCATTGATGTTTCTATCTCTCCCTCTCCCTTCCTCTCTGAAACCAATAAAAGTGTATTTTAAAGTAACACCTGTTGGACTCATTTTGGGCTTATATTTAATGAAACCCTCTATTCCCTGCCCTACCCTTCTCCCACCTCTTCCAGACTCACCATCAACCAAGTGAAGATTTTTCCCTATTCTGTGTTTGTGCAGTCAGCTTAGGGAATCAAAGGCAGGCTCTCCTCAGAGTGTTTGAATTATTTCAATTAGTCTACCTTTTAGCCAAAGGAGCCTCTCTGGATCTCACTTCTGTCACCCAATATGTTCTCTGTTCTTCTCACACTGATGTGAGCAGCCTCTTTGACACAATATGCTTGTGCCAGGCACAATTCCCGAATCACCCAGTGACCCTGTCTGTCGGGACCAGGGAGCAGGAATTCTGTGGTTACAGTTCATGATGGAATTGGCTGCTGGTTTCCTGGCTACAGTAGTCATCACAACGCTGGGTGGCACCATCTCCTCAGATTCTTCCTCTTTAGTCACATGCTCCCCACCAGTCAGCCACTGTGGGTGAGGTGGCGGCTCCTCCCTTCTGGATTGTTCTCCTTTGCTCCATTGGCCTGCTCCCCACGCTAATCTATAGAGCACATGCATCAGCCTTAAGGAATTTAGGGCTCTGCATAAATCAGGATTTTTTCCTTTAGCACATTTTTTTGTGTGGCCAATGTCAGTTTTTGGTGATTCAGTCGATCCTTAAGTACTCCCCATGGGAAATGCTACACCACAGTATCAAAAGATACAGTTGTCGGTGTTCCCCAATGAATTCTGTGCACATTCTTATTTACTTAGCTGCACCCTCATTCCCTGTCCACCCCAGAACAGTGAACAATTCTTTCCCCCTCTCTCTGCTGACACCCTTCAAATACTTGCAGGCACTCTCATATCCCGCTTGAGTCACCGTTTGGCACAGCCTCATGTCTTTGGTTTTTATTGCCTCTGCTCATAAACCGCACCCCCTGTGTCTTAATAGACTGACATTTGCCTTCTCCGGGGAGAAGCCGATGGGAGTGGCCGAGTCTTATAAGAGGAGGCCTAGAGGTGGATTTAGAATATAACGAATGAAACTTCAACTTCATCATTCCCTCTTCTGAACTTTTGCAGGCCCCTCCCAAGACCCTGCTACCTAATTTGTACTTGTCATGTTGTATTCTTTTTCTTAAAGAGTGCCTCCAAAATTATATTATTTTAGGCCTCTCCAAAACCCAAATCTACCCCCTTAGGAGGCTAATCATTTTGTGTGAGTGCTTGGGTGGCTGGCTACTAGTTGTGCTCCAGCTTGAGGATCCCCCACCCCCCACCCTCCCTACCCCCATCCCAAGGATCCTGGGCCACAATGTCTAATTTCCTCTCTCTGGCAAAACATGAGTTTTGTGCCTGGCCACAAAAATCAGAGCCTAGCATCCCACTCACTTCCTTTCATTGTAATTTAGGCGTGTTAATATATTTTTTTTCTCCTCTTTCCTCTCTCAGAACAGAAGAAATAATTGCTAGTCAATGCAACATAAATATAATTAGGTTCAGCTCAGAAGCTCATGATTCAGCACAGACACGAAGATTCCACATCTCAAAACAGTATTTAACTTCTGTACGCTGGACTGTTACCATCTCAGGATGAGCCCCACAGGGATAGATATGCAACTCAGTGTTGATGACATCACAAAGCGAAGGGTTGGGACCAACCTATATTTGTAAGGTGCTCAGTCACTGTTCCTCACACGGTACAAAACCATATTTCATCGGCATCTATAAGAGAAACAATGGTCTCTGGACACCCACACATACTCTGTAAACAGGAATTCAATTTGTGACGCCACTGTAGATAAGAGGGGATTAGAACAATGGGCAAGCATGCTGAGCCAGAGGAGATTGTATAGCACACCACTTCCCTAAGGACAAAGCCTGGGGCTCAGGTTTCCAGCTGTTTTTTTGTTTTTGTTTTGTTTTGTTTTGTTTTCCTTTCCCCACTATCCATACAGACGTATTCTCCCAATAAAGGTTCACTTGCTCTTCTGGGCAGTAGTTCTCTGTCCTCCCAGGAGTTAGATTTCTGGCCCATGCCCATTAACGCGCTCCTCTCTGTTACTCGGTAGGTAAAAGGCTGAAGTGGGGTGTAAATGTGTGGGCTCTCACTGATCTACATGCACCCGTTCCTGCATGTTCTGTGTGCCTCTGTCATGTAACTCATCACATGGTTTGTTTATCTGTTATGCTCGTATGACTTTAGCAGTTAGATATGGTAGCAGCCAGGTTTTATTTATTGTTGATCCTCGGAGCCGAGCTCTGTCTAACATCCGTGAATGAGTGAAGTATGTAATGGAAAGGAGGCCCATGGATACAGTTAGGGAGTCTACCAGGTGAAGATGTGAATAAAGAAAAGTGTCCCAACAGCTCCGGTTGCTGAAGGAGACGGGAATCCTCCTAATTCACATATGTAACAGCAGCGAGAGTCCACAGATCCACAGACACACCCTCTGCCTTTCTACACAGATGCACCCCTCGTGTCACCAAACAGATCCCCGGCCAATGCATTTCCTCCCACCTGTGGAAACATTCCTGCTTTTGGATGACCAAAGCCCAGATAACAGCAATGATCTCATGAACGAGTATTATCTTTGGTTCACAGAGACCAGGGTACAAACACATTGCTCAAAAGCCAGTGAGAGTTTGGAAATGTTTTGTCCTTTCCCAAGCTCAGTGATTCCCTGGGGATCAGAGCCTGTATGGATGATGTATTTTGAAGTATCTGAGATATTGCTGCTATAATGAGATCTATCTTTACTTCAGTGCCTCCTATTTAAGTGTTCACTGATGAGGATAACAGAAGATCTTCACACAAAACATTTTGACACTGGAAGGGAAGAGTCATGCCAGCAAAACGCCCATGCTGTGTCCAAACTATTCACGTCCCTCGTGGACACTTAGCTCTGGGGTTTCCCAGCTTCGGGTCAGTCTCAACTGTAACCATGTTTAATGTCCACATGGCCTCAAATGCTCACAGAAATAACAACGACTCCTTTCTTCCTCACATGGGTCCCACATTCTGGGAATACTTTTACTTATGTTCAGTGGGAAGGACCACAGAAAAGCGTTTGGGGGCCTCTCCTTTGCGTCGTCGCCTTTCCCTTTCCGCTTTTTAAATGTAATTGTTTGAGGGCTCTAGCTCCAGCAGTCATTTCCAGGAGAGGAAGCCGCCTTATTCAACGTCCCAAGCATCTGGAGTGAATCAGAGGGTCAGCCACATTTGCACATCCTGTGGGGCAATCGCTCACGCGCGGGTCACGGAGCCCTGGGCCCTGCTGGGCTCTGGGCTCTTGGGGAAGCGGGGCGGGGGCCGGGGTGCGGGCCCAATGCCAGCAGCCTCTGGAAGGGCGATCCGGGCGCCCCATTTCCGTTCCTGGTGAGCCGCCCTCACCCCTTCTATTCCTGCCCTCCCTCTCTCCCCCCTCCCCCAGCGGTCTGGTAGCGGGAGCCCGGCCCAGTCCTCGCCAACTCCCCATCGCCCCCCCCCCCACCTGGATGAGTAACACCGCGCACGGGTTTACTACGGCGCCGGGTCGCCTAGCAACGGGCGCTTGTTACCACGGCGACGCGCCGGAGAGTGTTTTGCATTGTTTGGCTGGTCCCGCCCTAGCGGCCGGGGCGTGGACTTCCCGGAGGGCGGGGCGGGGCGGGGAGCGGGGTCCTTTCTTCCTCCCTTCACCACCCTCCCGCATCTTGGGAGAACTCCCAGCGAGGGAACCATCGGGAGTGGCCGGAGGGGGGGTGGTCTTGGGGCCCGATCGCTGCCACGTGGACCGCCGAGTTGGGCGGGGGCTGCGAGTGAGGCCGTTGGGAGGGGCGGGTGGCGGGGAGCTGGTCATCCGAGGAATTCCCCCCACCCAGGCCTGTGGATCCCAGTGTCAGGCATCGCCCTGCGCCTGTCGTTTCTGGGCCCGTAGCTCCCGCACTATAAAATCAGGCCATGTCTTTGCCTCACTTCTGTGAAATGTTGGGGCCACGAATCCCTAAGCCGACCTGAGCTCTAGTCCTTTCTCATCAAGGGACGATGTCCTCAGAGTTAAATGAGGAGAACGAGCTGAGGAAGGGAACTCATACCGTGCACCAAACACCTGGCCAGACTGTTCACGGGCATCTGCTGGAATCCTCACAACCTGAGGGATCAGGTTCGGAGCAGCTGACTGCTCAGGCCACGCGCTAGTAAAGCGCCTGACTTCTCCGCAGGCTGCCCCTCGGGGAAAGGGGAAGGCATGGCCACCTTATCAAATGGTTCACATTGCAGGCCAGAGTGTGGAAACTCACGCAGAATGAGGCAATGGGTTAAGTGTGCTTTTATACTTCAGGTAAAACTGGTAACCAGACTCTCCCACACTCCCTGAGTCTCTCCTCATAAGCCAGTGGTAAATAGCATTTACTCTGGCTGGCCCTTTCTATCATAGTCTTATCCGATTTTGAGGATTCTTCAATTGAGCATCTAGTCACTTTGGGGCTGCTTCTGAGGTAGGGAGCAGTGAGCCCACACGGATGGCTCCTCAGAATGAATCATTAGCTCTGCTCTGCAGTCCCACAGTGTCCCTTTCTTAGGCCCTATCTTATCCTTTCTTCTGAGACCCCTAACTTCCAGCCAGAGAGCAGCATACCACATTGCTCTGTGCCTGTGTGTGTGTGGTGTGTTATTTCTCTAGCTACCAGCTTCATTTTTCTCTCTTGAGAATGGCAAGATATATAATGAAAACTCCTTCTTAGGAACCTTTGAGCTGAAGTTTGATAGTCCCCAACTTTTTCAAATGGGGGGCAAGTTACTTACAGATATAGGTTTTACCCTAAAAAGCCAAGACGTCTTTGCTGGCTGTGAGCGTCTTCCAGCATCTGGGAGGACCCCTGCAGATTCTCACAGATTCTCAGAGATCAAAAGATCTTAAGGTTATGCTCTCCTTAGTTCCAGCAGATTGGAGCTGGCTTTCAGCAGGACCGTGGGGGCGGGAGGTGGGGGGGGGGTGAGGTGGGAGGGGGTGCCCCATCATTCTTTGGAAGAGAACTTAATATCTACTCTTTCAGTTCAATAGGGTCATATGCATCTTTTTCATTCCCACCACTACTGGGTCTTTTAGCAGGAGCCAGAATTTGGCCAATAGGAATATACAGATGGAAGGAAAAAAAGAAAAGCTAGGGGCTGTAAGAAGCTCTAGGAACAGAGAGGAAAAGTAAGATGAAGAGGCAAAGGAAGAAGAAATGGAAGTTTTAATAGAAGAGGATGAAAGAGCAAGAGGCCAAGGTATGGACATCTCCGGGTTTATCCATAAAAACTGGGCTTGAGTAATATATTTTTATTCCATCTTGTGTAATCCTATAGTGTGTTCTCAAGCTCTTTACCATAAGCTTGTGAAAGAAATTGATGAATTTGTATAACCTGTATTACAAATCCAATATTCTGGGATACACATGAGAGAAGGGATAACACATGAGGTAGTCATGAGATTTCAAAAATAAAGGTACCTACCTTCTGGGTGAGACAAACATTTTGAGTCAGTTGAGAGAACTTGTTCATTCACTTTTGAAGTTCTGAGTCAAAGATATTTCAGTTTGTCTTCTCTATTTTAGCTGGTCAAGTGGAATGAGTATCTAGTGTGAAGATGAATCAGGCTCCTCTTGCCTGCAGAGGGCTACGGTGGTGTGAGGTGGTCTGGAGAGGATGGAAAGGGTGTCCCGCAGCTAGAACATCAGTCAGGGCGGGGCTGGCTGACACATGAGGTTTACTCTGTGACATCACAGTGGCAGGCAGGGATCTCCCTGCTTCGCCCTCTCTCTCTCTCCCCTCCCCCAACTCCCCAAAGGACAGGACTCACTCTAGGGTGTGCCTACCTTCTAAGGCATCCAGCTCAGTGCTTCTATGACTGAGCATGAGAATCAACTGGTTGGGGGAGTGTCTTTGTAAACTAGCAGATGCTGAAGGTCTGGGATGGTTCCCACATGATGCTGACCAGACCACACCGAGTATTATTTATTTATTTATTTTAAAATTTTAAATACATTTTTAAATTAAATTATTATTTGTGTACATATTTTAACATTGTCCCCTCCCCCTCCCATACATACCCTCCTTCCCCAGAGTTTTGTGTCCATTGGTTGTACTTATATGCATGGATACAAGTCCTTTGGTTGATCTATTATCTCCCCCAGATCTCCCTACCCTCCCGGCTGTAATTTGACAGTCAGCTTGTTGCTTTACTGTCTCTATAATCTATCTTTTGGTTCATCAGTTTATAATGTTCTTTATTATCCATAAATGAGTGAGGTCATGTGGTGTTTCTCTTTCATTGACTGGCTTATTTCACTCAGCATGATGTTCTCCAATCCATCCAGGTTGCTGCAAATTATGAGAATTCCTTCTTTTTTATGGCAGCATAGTATTCCATTGTGTAGATGTACCATAGCTTTTTGATCCAATCATCTGCTGATGGGCACCTAGGCTGTTTTCAAATTCTAGCTATTGTAGATTGTGCTGCTATGAACATAGGGGTGCATATATCCTTTCTGATTGGTGTTTCTAGTTTCTTGGGATATATTCCTAGGAGTGGGATTACTGGGTCAAATGGGAGTTCCATTTTCAGTTTTTTGAGGAAACTCCACACTGTTCTCCACAGTGGTTGCACCAGTCTGCATTCCCACCAGCAGTGCACTAGGGTTCCTTTTTCTCCACAACCTCACCAACACTTGTCATTTGTTGATTTGTTGATGTTGGCCATTCTGACAGGTGTGAGATGGTACCACATTGTTGTTTTTATTTGCATCTCTCAGATAATTAGTGACTTTGAGCATGTTTTCATGTGCCTTTTGGCCTTTCTTCTGTCTTCTTTTGAAAATATTCTATTTAGGTCCATTGTCCATTTTTTAATTAGATCATTCATCTTCCTTTTATTTAGTTGTATAAGCTGTCTGTAGATGTTGGAGATTAAACCTTTATCAGTGGTAACATTTGCAAATATGTTCTCCCACACCGTGGGCTTTCTTGTTGTTTTGTTGATGGTTTCTTTTGCTGTAAAAAAACTTTTTATTTTGATGTAGTCCCATTTGTTTATTTTCTCTTTAGCTTCCATGGCCCCACACTGAGTTTTTAAAAATATATTTTTTAATGATTTCAGAGAGCAAAGGAGAGAGAGAGGGAGACAGAAATATCAGTGATGAGAATCATTGATCGGCTACCTCCTGCATGCCCCCTACTGGGGATCGAGCCCACAATTCAGGCATGTGCCCTTGACTGGAATCAAACTTGGGACCCTTCAGTCTGCAGGCTGCTCCATCCACTGAGCCAAACCAGTGAGACCCACATTTCAATTAAAAATACTATATGAGTGCCTCTCTCTCTCTCTCTCTCTCTCTCTCTCTCTCTCTCTCTCTCTCTTCACACACACACACATAAATTTTCTAGTAGCTACATTAAAAATAAATAAAATGCAACCACACACTGTAATACAATAGTGATATGCAATAAAATGTAGTCTTCTCCAAAACAATGAAGCTGGATTCTATAGAAAAATATTTTATACTGCTTCCATTTAAAAAATATAAATTAAATCAAATGAAACTTTAGTTTCTCAGTGATACTAGCCACATTATAAGGACACAAGAGCCACATGTGGCTAGTAGCTACTGTATTGGATAGTACAGCTCCAGACCATCCTTCAAAAAGTAATGATGTATAGAAATTACCATTCTAAAGAACTAGTATCTGTAGAGGTTCACTAATTTTAGTAAGTACATTATGAGGATTGGAGATATAACTGAGTTTTGAAGAGAGAGATGGTCTGAGGGCCTTCTGTCTGGCTCGTGAGCTGCAGTTTGACGACTACTGATCTATAATAATAAAAGGGTAATATGCTAATTAGACCGGATGTCTTCTGGACATCCATCTGGACGTCCTTCTGCACAAAGCCATAGTGGGGGGGGGGGGGGGGGGGGGGGGGGGGGGGCCTACGCAGAGGCGGTTAGGGGTGACCAGGCTGGCAGGGGCGCAGTCAGAAGCCAGTGGTCCTGGATTGGAGAGGGTGCAGGCCGGGCTGAGGAACCCCTCCCACCCCCATGCACTAGGCCTCTAGTACATATATAATTTTGTATCGTTTTGGCTTTTGGAAGCTTGTTAATGTTCTATATTTTCAAAAATAAAATTAAAGCAAGATGGGAAGGGAAAAAACAAACCTAAAACTGGAAACAAGTGGAAACAAATGAACCCAACTATATTTCATATATTTTATTGATTTTATACAGAGAGGAAGGGAGAGAGATAGAGAGTTAGAAACATCGATGAGAGAGAGTCATCGATCAGCTGCCTCTTGCACACCCCCTACTGAGGATATACCCGCAACCAAGGTACATGCCCTTGACTGGAATCAAACCCGGGACCCTTCAGTTCCCAAGTTGATGCACTATCCATTGAGCCAAACTGGTCCCGGTGAACCCAACAATATTTCAAATAAATACCACAACCACATGGAGGAAAAAGCAAAAGAAAGAAAAATTCAAGTAACTTATGGACACACTATTTGACTATTTACCTTCCTTCTTGGGTGAGGTTGAGTAGGGGAAAATTGAAACCAACTCCTGGACATTTTTAGTATATATACTTTATTCATCTTGTGGTGGATATGTTAAGCAATTTTGAAACTATTTTAGAGGTATTGTGGCATTGGGCAAATGTGAAAATGTGTTCATGCTATTGGAAGCTAAAATTCTCACATAGGAAAGGGAAATCAAATGTGGGTGGGGAGTAAAGAAGGAATCCTATATAAGGGTGCACTGGAATTAGAGGTGTGAATTCATGAGTTTATATATATCTATCACACATATGTATACATACAATATATATACATATATGTTTACATAAATATATATGCATGTATATTTGTGTTAATATATGTATATATAAATAATATGCATATTTGTATAAATGTAAATTCAAGTATGTTTTTTCTAGTTTTGCTATAGAAAAGCATGTTCTCTCTGAGCCTTAATGCTTTTAATTAAGAGCATAGAAAAACTGAATATGTAGGGATTCTGTGAGTAAAGGAACAAAGGTCTCAAAAACACAACCTCTTCTTCCAAGCCTTTCCTCCCTCCAATCCATAAAGGTAAGTGGTTTTCAGCTTTGCTTTCTTTTGCCGATCCATTCAGACATCACAGACACAACATGATCCCATCTGATATATGAATAATCCTTCCTCTTGTCTTTTTTCTTCTTAAACCATTGTTGGTTGAGAAAAGGATCCAATTCTGATTAAAAAAAATATATCCAATTGCATGTATGATTAGTCATATTCTTCTTAATTAAATTCAATATACTTAAACTCATCAGGAGCAAAAAGAATAATATAATAATATTATATTTTAGTGATTAAACATGGTGGGGCAAAAGCAGATTTACAGTTATGAGTATGCAAAACAGTTTATTCTTGTATTATTATCTATTAATTACTAGAGGCCCATTGCATGAAGATTTGTGCAATAGACCTTCCTTCCCCTGGCTGCCGGCACAAGTTATCCTCCAGCACGCAGAATTGAGGCCTGCGCTCTAGCCACCGCCTTCAGCCTTCGCTCTAGCCTGAGTGCCGCTCCTGTAACTCTCTCCACCCCCTGCCCTCCTCCTCATAGCAGGTGTCCCACCCTGCCGGTTACTCAATGCCTGCATGCATGCTGCCCAAAGGTCTGGAGTGGCTGGAGGGCAGGGCTGCTGCCCTCTTAGGTTAATTTGCATACACACTCCTGATAGGCTGGTGGGCGTAGTGAAGTAATGGTCAATTTTCATATTCCTCTTTCACTCGTGCAGATTGTATCATTTTCCATATGAACAACTGTAAACCTACTTTTGCCACACCCTGTATAATATAATGCAATATAATATTGGCTAGCTAATATTTATTGACTACTTGCAATGTACTGTACTATGGCCTTTTTGTTCATTCTCTCATTTAATCCCCATAATGCAGTCAAGTAGGCTTATTAAATATTATTTTACCCAGGAGGAACAGAAGAACCACAATTCCCAGAGTTCTGTGCAAGCAGACATTCCAGGGCCTGGACATACTCAATTAACTAGGGTGATTAACTAATATGGCAGAAGTTCAAAGATGGTGAATCTCCAAGGAGGCGACTTGAGAGTGGACAGGGCTTGTGGAGAGGGATTCCATTGGACTTTCATGTCCGCTGAGTCATCAGTGATTGCAACAAAAGTGCTAGTTTTAAGTGGATAAGTGCTCAAGGGAGCCTGCCCAAGGTTCCAACCATCACTGGCATGATGTGGCTTTGAGAAAGTTCAGGCCAGGAGTTTTCTTAAATGTGGGTCATTGCCAGCTTGGATTTGAAGTTCTAACCCATCTGCATTTTCTATTGGTAAATGGTAGATTTTTAATATTTGGATGCAATGCTACCCATATAGCAAAGAACAATTTAAAACTGCATGGCTTGGACTTCTTTCTCAAGGATTATAGTATTATAGTATTCTGGCTTTCCCTCTTGATGTGAGTAGTTTCTGGTACCAAAGAAATACAGTGGGATGGATTGTAAGTAGAATGGAGTTGCAGGGTTAGTGTCCAAAATCTTTGGCAAGTCACTGAAACTTTGCATAAATGTTTTCTCATATTTAAAACGGGATTACTAAAACCTTCCCCACTTCATGAGGATGCCATAAAGCTAAAATGAGGAAATATAAATGTTAAAAAAATATTTTTATTGATTTCAGAGAAGAATGGAGAGGGATAGAAACATCAGTGATGAGAGAGAATCATCGATTGGCTCCCTCCTGCATACCCCACACTAGGGATTGTGCCTGCAACCTGGGCATGTGCACTGATGGGGAACAGAACAGTGACCTCCTGGTTCATAGGTCAATGCTTAACCACTGAGCCACTCTGGCTGGGTAAGAAATTCAAACTTTTAAAGAAAGTATTTTGTATTGAGGCATATCTTGGTTCAAATCTACTTTTTGACTTACAAGCTATATGGCTTTGAGCAAGTGTATTAAAAATCTCTCTATTCCTCACGCCTATTTTGTAATTGCTGGTTTGTACTTCTTCTTAATTCCTTCATCTTTTTCACCCAGTTCCCCAGCCCTCTGACCCTCCTATCTGGTAACCATCAGTTTGTTCTCTGAGCTTGTTTCTGCTTTTTTTTTTTTTTTTTTTTTTTTTTGCTAATGTTTTATTCTTTAGATTCCACATATATGTGAAATCATAAGGTATAGCATAGAGAATATACTCAACTATGTATAGTGTAGCCGAAACCGGTTTGGCTCAGTGGATAGAGCATTGGCCTGCAGACTCAAGGGTCCCGGGTTCGATTCCGGTCAAGGGCACCGGTAGGGGGTGTGCAAGAGGCGGCTGATCTATGTTTCTCTCATCGATGTTTCTGACTTTCTATCCCTCTCCCTTCCTCTCTGTGAAAAATCAATAAAATATATTAAAAACAAACAAACAAACAAACAAACAGAAAAAAACTATGTATGATGTAAAGTGGATACTAGACTTATTGAGAGGATCACTTTGCAAGTTATATAATTGTCCAGCACTATGCTGTTCATCTGAAACTAATATAATATTGAATGTCAACTGTAATTGGAAAAAAAAAAATCTCTAGCCCAGTCAGTGTGTCTCAGTGGTTGAGCATCAACACATGAACCAGGAGGTCACAGTTTGATTTCTGGTCAGGGCACATGCCTGGGTTTTGGGTTTGATCTGTAGTTGGAGTGTATGCAGGAGGCAGCCAATTGATGATCCTTTCTCATCATTGATGTTTCTATCTCTCTGTCCCTTTCCTTTTCTGTCTCACAAATTAATAAAAACATAAAAAAAATTATCCCCCTAATCCTCAATTTCTATAGCTGAAGAGTGAAGATAATAGTTCACAGGGTCTTAGAGGAAATTAAGCAATATAATAAGTATAAAGCATTTTCTAGTGCAGGCACAGAATAAGAAACTCATTAATGGAAGCTATTATTATTAACTAGTGGCCCTGTGCACAGATTGGTGAATATTGAAAGGAAATTAATTAGAAGAAATATTTTAATACCACTATTCATTCTTTCTCTATAATAGAAGTATCACATATGAAAGAAAATTAGTAAAATGTATATGAAAATAATATTGATTAATAAACCATAACAACATGATATAACAACAAAGATATGATATAAAAACATGAAATAAAAACAGTAAAAAACATGATATAAAAACAACAAATGCATATAAAAACAACATTGATAAAAACAACATTGATAAAAACAACTGATAAATTGATTAAACTTATTTTAACATCTCCCTATATACCACATTAACAGTAAAAATACTTTCAGAGTATTTGACTAATTTCCCTTGTGATAAAGTATTTACAGCTTTAACTTTAACATCACATGCTCTTCGAACTCTAGAGAAAGCAATATATAACTGACAATGTCCGAAATAGGTTCAGATAGGAATATTCCTACTCTGTCTAGTCTTTGTATTTGTGATTTATTAATAGTCATTGCAAATGTTGGCATCAAGGGAAACTGTCTTTGAATTAATTTAAATGGAAGGCCAGTGTCAGATGGGGACAAATCAATTTTTGGAATCAGAACAACCTTTTCTTCTGCAGATCCTGTTAATACTTCAGCTTCAATTATGTTAGGTCACAATCTTTTGATAATAAGTCTTGTACCATTAGAAAGACCTCATTTACTATTAAGATTTCTCAATAGCATGATTTTAATTACTTTCAATTTTATTTATTTTTATTTATTTATTTATTTATTATTATTATTATTTTTAATGTTTAGAAAAGCATGTTTATTTCCTGTGCAGGGTCTGCAGACGACAGGTACAGGGAAGACGGGACCGGACTGCAGCACCAAGCTCTAGAAGCCTTTTGCTTATATAGGCTTCTAGCAAGCAAGCAAGCTACGTGTACAGAAGCGGATATCTACCGTACTTTCAATTTTAAATACTTTCAGTTTTAATTCTGTGATATGGCATTCCCGAAGGAGTAATATTAAGAAATTCAATGAGAAAAATTTTCCTTTTCGGCATCATTCGTTGAATTGATGGAATCATTACTCAAGTGGACATTGTGCCAATAGTTGGTCTTCAGATATATTCTGTTGGCAATGCCGGCTTCTTTCAGCTTCAGAGGTAGTTTTGCTAATAGTTGGTTTTTAGACATATTTTGTCGATGCTGCCACTTTCTTTCAGCTTCAGAATGTCAACAAAAAAACAACCAAATTCATGATCAGCAATGACAGAATGAAACACACACATGTGATTGGAACCAGCGAGAGCTTTATATGTATCATGCATGAGTGAATCAATGTTTATTTTTAAATTGTCAGTGTGTGTCATAGGTACTAACTGGTCAGTCGGACGGTTGGATGGATGTACAGAAGGTCATTTAGCCTTTTATTTCTATAGTCAGTCATAATGGACATAAAAAGAATTAAAAGGATAAAAGGAATTGTTCAGTATACTAGTTGTAGTTGTAGTAAATGTAAGGCTTGCAAAATCTAAGCATGCCTTTGAAAATATGTTTTTATTTACTAAGGACAGTGAGCAAAGCAAATATTTTCAAACAATTATCTTTAGATATAGAAGTATGACCAAACCCTAGTGATTCTTCTTCACTTGAGACATTGTCCACCTATAATTAGATTTCATATACTGTTAAGCCTGGCATTTTGTGAAGCATTTTATCTCATGTGTAACTTGATATTCATCTTTTCCTACTTCCTGTTCAGACTGTAAATTTTTTGAGAATAAAGACAGCCTTTTCTTTGTGGCCATAAAGCCCTGCGGGGTTTGGTGAGGACTGCGTGGGTGTTCAATATATTAAGTACTAATTGGTGTGGGAGTGCAGCAGGACTTGTTATTAACTTTTCTAGCCAGTGCGGTTCTGGGGAGCTGTGTAGAATGGGGTGCGAGCAGGGAGAGGCTGCTGATTTGCCAGGAACTCGGAGCCTCTTACTCAGGAAAGCGCACCCTGGAGTTGACACCCACAGTGCCAATGAATGAAAGATTCTGGAGCAAAGCAAAGATGATTTGTTTTGCCTCCTTTCCTTCCTTTTTTGAAGTACTGCCTTTCATTAATTCAGATATCAGAGCTTATGCTCTGAGCTCTAGCTGTGAGCTTGACTATATTATTATATTAGGTCACTTTGAGCCTTAGTCGTCTTATTTTGAAGAAGGGGTCGATAATATCAGTGTGTTTTGTTTTTTTGGGGTGTTTTTTTTTTTTACTTTGTGGGGTTGACATAAGCATCTGATGAGACAGCATACATAAAAGCTATGTACACTGTAAAGCCTGATACACAGACATTAATCTACATAGGTACTATTATGATATCACCCTCCTATGGGCCTGGGTCTTTATTGGTGGCTTCTTGCTCAGAGATGACAGATACATTCAAAGCATCGCATGCTTCGCTGGCTTCCAGGAGGCATTGCTATCCAGGGCAATTCAGGAGATGTGTCCCTCAGTGGCCCTCATTCTCTGTGCTCTGACAGACCCACTCCTGGCCCTCCAGAAGCAAAAGGGGACGTGCTTGAATATATTCTCTCCACTCCAACACTTGTGTGTTTGCACTGACCAGTCACTGCTTAGTCCAGAGACCCCTGTGGCCACTGGCAGGCATTTAGGTGGCAACTGCTGTGTTTGGGGTGCTGATGGAGGACCCCGGAATAGAATTTCCCTGTGAAAAGGTGACCAGTCTCCAATTTTTGGCTTCCTAGTGCTTTAAGGGTATTTTACCCTAACACCTTTCTATTCCACATTTTGCTAATTTTCTCCTTTCAGATTCTTTGCTTTAACTTATGGTGCTGGGTGACTCACTTGTCCACCTGGTCCATGGAGCTTGAAGCCTGACCTGGCTAATGACAAAATCAGTTGCTTATGCCACATAGGGCTCCTGTCTGTGCTTCAGAAGAAGGGACCCTGCCACCATGACCAACCATATTTGGAGGAGATTTCCAAGAGGGGGCCATCTGAAATTGCTTTTGACCCATGCATTGACAATCATAAGACATGGAGTAGGACAGAGGTAATTGATCCTCTGGAAAAGTCTAAAACTTCCCTGCTTGCATGTCTCATTGGCCCAATTCCTTTTTGCAAACACTAGAAGACACTCATGGGCAAATTCTCTTCCTGATACTCTTTCCATTTCATCACTTGACCAGGAGAAAGACGTCCAGGGCAATTACAAGCTCCTTTAGACTTTAATCACTGATGTTTGGAGTTAGAAGGGGCTTTGGAAGCATTTCTTATGCATGTTCTTGGGGACACATGTGGACCCTGCACCTCAAAGAAATGAGGTGATTTGAAGTCCCAGACTTAAGTAGGGGATAGACCAGAGGTCTCCCAGCCAAGCGCTCTCTGCTTTCTCACTGTGCACGGGGCTGAAATGTTTCTTCACAATAATTATCATAACCTGGAAGGAAATTCAAGTCTAGTCCTCTGACTTAGGCAGCGTGACCTGGTACCCAGATTCTCTGAGGACTTATTCACTTCATCTTTGACTTTCTTTAACTGAGGTCTCTTATAAGTCTTCCCATAAACTGTAATTAAAAATGATTATTTTACAATCAAGACTCAACTATAACAGGAGGGCTCACATAATCTCACAAGGGACATTCTTGGAGCACCTAGCTCAGGTGATTAGGGAGACTGTGTCTCTAAAACACCTACTACATAAGGCCACTGTGCCAAGATTGGGAGGTATAGCAGATCTACCTAGTACACAGAAACAAGTATAGGGAGACAAATAAACATGTCCCACATGAAAGAACAGGAGAAATCCGCAGAAAAAAAACTAAATGAAATGGAGGCAAGCAATCTACCTGATAGAGTTAAAAAAACAATGGTTGTAAGGATGCTCAAAGAACTTAGGGGAAGAATGAATGAACTCAGTGAGAACTTAAAGAGATAATAAACATTGAAAAGAACATAGAAACCATAAAAAAGAACCAGTCATAAATGAAAAATACAATAACCAAAAGGAAGAATGCACTAGAAAGAATTAATATCAGGCTTGATGAAACAGAGAATCAAGTCAGCAATTTGGAGAATAAGGTGGCTGAAAACACCAAATCAGAGCAGCCAGAAGAAAAAAAAAAAAGAATTTGAAAAATGACTGTTTTAGCCCCTAAAATAGTGATGTATTTTCTTTAAAAAGCACAAAGCTAAACTAAGCGGTGCCACAACAGGGAAAGACAATTGCATCCCTGCGCAGTGGTTGTCCCCTGGCACACAGCAACCCCAGGCCTGGCCCACCTTATCCCTTCTGCCCTTCCCTTCCATTTGTTTTCAACTTAGATGCTTTCACCAAGTTCCCTAGGCCCCAAAGAACACCCTGTTCAGAGAGCTCAGTCACTTCTCCACCCTGCCTGCCACATGCCGTGGAATTCCAAGTCAAACAGCGCTTTCCTGCCTTTTCCATTTGGCACAACATTCCTGGGTTTGTTTCCTCTGCTGGCGTGGAGCTCACAGATGGAGGAAAATGGAGCAAATGTGGGAAGAAATAGGCTCAATACCATCATGGAAATGATGGAACAGTAGGTGAAAAGTATGATTCTTGCAATGACAAGTCAATTAATAGGACCATTACCTTAAAAAATCTTGGATATGCAAATTTAAAATGACATGCTTGGAAATGTTTTGAAACCTGCACAGGTTATCCAGGAGTTCAGGGGCCGTGTTCCCTCTTCCTGGTGACCATTAATTTAGAGCCAAACTAGGACTCTTTTGAGAGTGAAAAGATGTGTTACTAACAAGAGTGCCAATGGTCTTCAGTTCGAACTTAAATACCTTTACTAAGACTAGGCCAGTGGTAGGCAAACTCATTAGTCAACAGAGCCAAATATCAACAGTATAATGATGGAAATTTTTTTTGAGAGCCAAATTTTTTGAACTTAAACTTCTTCTAACTCCACTTCTTCAAAATAGACTCACCCAGGGCGTGGTATTTTGTGGAAGAGCCACACTCAAGGGGCCAAAGAGCCGCATGTGGCTCTCGAGCCGCAGTTTGCCGACCGTGGGACTAGGCAGTCCATGCATCTTTGGACAAGCTCTGAGCAGTAGCTGGAATTAGCTTCTTTGCCTTTGTGTGAACTCTCCCTCTTGGGGTCATCTCCCTCTTGAGAACTGATCAGTCAGATATTTAAGGCTAGTTCTCCTATCTTCTGAGTCCTTTCTTCTTCAGTCTAAACATTTCTAGTTCCTTCAGCATTTCTTTATAAAAATTAAAAAAAAATTGATTTCAGAGAAGGAGGGAGGGAGGAAGGGAGGGAGGGAGGGAGGGAGGGAAAGAGAGAAACATCAATGACGAGAAAAGAGAGAATCATTGATTGGCTGTCTTCTGCACACCTCCTTTTGGCGATCAAGCCTGCAACCTGGGCATATGCCCTGACCGGAATTGAACCATGACCTCCTGGTTCATAGATTGACCTTCAATAACTGAGCCACACCAGCCAGGCCCTTCAGCATTTCTTTATTTGGTGTAGTCTCCTGGTCTTTCATCATCCTGGCTGCTCTTCTGAATGAGCTCCACTTTGTATATGAACACACGCTAAACGCAGTCCTCCTTCAGCCTCTAGCTATGTCTCAATCTGACCTGACACAGTAGCTTCTTAGATTTAAGAAGCAGATGCTTAGCAGGTACCCCCTTATTTTTTGAAGCTTTGTTCCACATACTTTCTTGGGCACAGTGAATGGATTGGCGTTCATCTATGATGAGACCAGAGGTATAGAGGGAGGAACGAGGGCAGAAAGATGGGACCTCTGACCCACCTGAGCTGGCCAAGTCTTCAATGAAATGAACAGGATTAAATAGCTTTGTCTCTCTGTCAAGAATTTAGTTTCCAGAATCAAACTACTTGGATTCAAATCCTGTCTTGTACCACTTATAAGATGTTTAAACATTTTTAACATTTTACTTTTCAATTACAGTTGACATTCAATAATATATTAGTTTCAGGTGCAAGATGTTTGCATTTGAGCAAATTAATCTTCCTGTGTCTCAGATTCCTCATCTGGAAAATGTAAAATTACACTGTTGTTGTCAGGATTAAATTAAAGGATCCGAGAGCAGCATCTGGTGACATGGTTAAGTCTCACCCATGCTATTATTGCCACAGTGTTATTACTCTCCCTGCCCATTTTTCCTTGGTGCTGTCCAGTCACTCATGGGGAGGTTTTCTGAAGCAGCAAAAACTGCTTGTCACCTGAGTGCTTCAGGCTGAAAACTCACCTTCTGCCCTTTTGATTGCAGGTGTCTCAGTGGGAGGATAATAACACCTAAAGCCTGTCATTAATCCCTTTCAGGCTCCTGCGGCCTCTCATCCTAAAGGATTCAGAGGCCCTTGAATAAAAGAAGCAAAAACACTCATTAAAACATTAACATTTGTATGGCAGGTACAACAAGTTGTTTGGATACAGCACCTCATAAAATTGCTGGTTATCTGAAGTTTTGCTTTAAAGAGGTTAGTTTATATTCCACGTAATCTTTAAATTTCAGTGACTTAAATCCATAGTTTAACCCAGAGTCTCCATGCATCCATATCTTCCCTTCCTCTCTGGCAAACCAGGGGGAAGAGGAAGATTCCTGCAATATAACCTCGCAAGCAGCAAAGACAAATGGGCCTTTCATCTTCAGATCTCAAAGCTATTTATACTTGACATATGTGGTACCTGCTGTCAGGCATAATTGTAGTTAATTTACAGAGAGAGTATTTTGACGTGCCCAAGGTTGGAATTTCCACCTCAGGTGTAAATACCACCAACAATAATATATTGGTTTGGAGATCAGTCCTATTGTTTCTGATTTTTAATTAACTCTGCAATGCTCTTCAATCAAGGATGTGCCTTGTTGCGGGTCTCAGGGCTGTGCTGGTCCCAGTTCTGGGCAGCATGGCTGGCCTGTCTATCTGCATCAGAGTGACGCACAGCGGGTGATTTGGAGGATATCATGTGCACAACCAGGAATGTTGAAGGCTGGCTCTCAGTCTAGCTCCTTAGCATTCAATCACATTGCAAATCCCTCATGCTCTAGTGAAAGAAAGAGATGGCAAAATTCCCTTTCCTGATGGCTCATGTGAATACTCTTAATGGGTGTTGATTTGCCTGGAGATAACCTGAACCTATAAAATCAGGGCCTATTAACCTGGGTGGATCTCTTCACAACACAGGCTTTTACAGACGTGTTCCCATCTCCAGTGGCAACAGATTCTTGGATCTCCTTTTTGACCTCTGCCCCACACATGACTGGCTGGGTGAAGACAGCATTCGAAGAACTGGCTGTAGTCTCTCACTGTCACTACCCTTTTGGGTTTGGTGGCACATTTTTTTTTATCCCTGATTTCTGTATTTTTTAATTTTTAGAGAGAAGGAAAGACAAGTAAATTAACATTCAGTGAATGCTTATAATGAATCAGAGACATTACATACATGGTTTCACAGGTTGTAATGTTACCAGAAAGCCCTGTTTTTGGAAAATCCAAGTTAAGAAACATGTAATATGTACTTTGGATGAGAACATTCTCTCTATTCACATATGAAAATGCTGAAATGTTGTCGGAGTCTAACACTAATAAACTTCCACATGGGGACTTTTGGGGAGTACAGATCCTCATTTGCAGGTTTGTGAAATGATAGCTTTGTAGTACTTTGTGGACTGTCATACTCAATGGCAGTGGCATTTTGAATTGGTGCTAGTGACTCGGTAGAAACTAGTATCTTTGCATTACTCACTGAGAGCATTTTCAACGCTTAGCTGACCATGTGTCTAAGATGCATAACTGTTAGTCTCTGAGGCCAGGACCAAGGCACTGCCACCCACCTGGCAGGACAAGCATCTGGAAGGAAATAAACTACCTAAGCACCTCAGACATGTATAATAATGGCAACAACACAATAACTATTTATAGTATTCTGTGTATTTTTCCAGTATTATTTGTAGCTTAACTTTGGTTCTTATTGCTTTAGTTTTGCTTTTGCTCATAAGTTATTGCTTGCTGACCATAATAACTCAGAACTTAATTCCATGAACATCTTTTTGGAATGGATGACATGTTTTGTGGCTCAAAGATCTCAGGAACAGGCTGAAGATGTGGTTTCTGAGTTCTGACCCTGACTGTTTTCGGTGGGTGGGCAGATGGCCTATTCCACATGATGATTTGCTGAAAGGAACTCAAATTATTGTAGTTTACTTTGCATATCTAAATACTTAAGTCTGTGCTTAATAATACACTTGATGCAAAGATCCTATGAACACATTAACTGCTAAATCAGCCTTTCAGATAAGTTCAATGGGAATGCCATCCCACAAACTGCTTTTATCAGCCTGCCTTTCCTCAGGCAATAGAGCCTGTATCACAGGGACAGTAAGACTGATTAAAAACAATTAACATTCTTTCCTGTTGACTTTCCTTAAGCTTCTCCTGGTAATAGGTATGAAGAATGGTGACATATGAGATTCAATCAATTTACAAGTGTTTATTGGGTATCTTTACCATAAAGCTAAGTATGGATGCCTGATTCAGAAGAGATGGGTGATATGATCTCTGTCTTCAAACACAAATAACCAAGTCAGGGAGTTAAAGACATCACTAAAGAAGTGAGCATAAGACTTTTGACAATACATATAAATTATGTATTGTGACTACTGTCCTGGAGTATTTGAAAAGGTCATCATGAAAAAAAATGAACTGGGTCTTGAAGAAGGTGTAGAATTCGTATTATTATTATTAGTTAAAGATTATTCTTTCCATTGATTTTTAGAGAGAGTGGAAGGAATGGGGAGAGACACACAGAGAGAGAGAAACATCAATGTGAGAGAGACACATTGATTGGTTGCCTCCCACACATGCCCCTACTGGGGCCGGAAATCGAACTGTAACCAAGGTAAGAGTCCTTGAGCGGAATCGAACCCAGATCCCTTCAGTCTATAGGCTGATGCTCTAGCCACTGGGCCAAATCAGTTAGTGCTAGAATTTGTATTATTAATAATAACCATTTATAATGGAGCACATTAACATTTAGAGCAAGCTCTTTTTATGATTCCTAAACCTTCCGCTGTGAGCTATCCCCTGCTTTTCGAAAGTTTGCATTTTGCCACTTTGCTTTTCCAAAAGACATTAGTGCCTGTTTTCACTAGCCAAAAGAAGTCCCAAGGGGGTTTTTGCTTTTAAGAAAAAAGGTGAAAAGTGGGAATAGTGTTCAGTGTTTGCTTTTCTGCCAGCCATCACAGGCAGCAAGAGTGGCTCCTCAAGAATCACACCTAGCACCTCAGCATCAAGATGCCAGAGCTTTGAACTGTTTCTGTGAGCAGCTGGGGTTGGCCTCCCTTTAGTTGGTGCATCTGTTAGCAAGATGTGTCCTAAGGAATCAGAAAAGCCTAAGAGAGCTCTAAGGATGTTACACTTAGTGCAAAGTGGGGTGTAATTAAGCATATTTGGTATAATTTGGTAGTTTATTTTTTGGATCAACACTTTTTTTTTCATATAAAGTAATGGTAATTGCATTGTCACTTTTTGACATTTTGGCTTAAAAAGGCTTATACTTTCAGGAAGCAGGGAAAACCTGTGCAAGATCTAGTGCAGTGACTTCAAAATTTAAATGCTCACTGAGTGGTAGCTGCTATATACTTATCCTTATGGAATGTTTGCCCTGGAATACACCTTGGGTGTTTTTTTTTTTTTTTTTTTTTTTTTAATCTAACCCTTTTCTTTTAGACACGAGAACACATGAGGCACAGAGTGGTCAGCAAAGTGATCTGTTTGCCCAACCTTGCCAGCTAGTGACAGACTCTTACTCAGGGGACACATTATTTATTAAACAGTGTGCGACAGTGTATGGTCAGCCATTTATTAGTCGGTGGCTTTGCTGCAAGCAGTCGGGAGCATCTTCTGAAGACATGGACGATGGGTTTAATTCAGGCTTACCCTATGTTGGTGGAGCTTTCTTTTTTAGCCATTGACTATCTAAATGTCAGCCAGTTAAGTGCTTCTGTGTGTAGCCAGCCTCCCAGCCCTTGGGCCTCACCACCTTTCTTCCATTCCTCACACCTCTTTGCTGCCCCTTCAGACCACTTCATTCAGCTCATTTCTACACATCCTTCTCGTTCCTATTCAGCATAAGTGCATTTTTCTCAGGGAAGTCTTCCCAGATATCCCCAGCAAGGTAAGGATGCAGGTCACGTGCTCCCGTAATGGCCTGTGTGTCTCTTTACAGTGCTCCTTGTGCTCTTATGACATCATCGACACCCATCTTTCCCGCTGGGTCATCTCTATGAGAACAGCAGCAACTGGTTGGTCTTGGTCTTCGGGACATCCCCAGAGCTTGGAAGAGAGTAGATGCTTAATGAATGCTGGTTAAAATGAATACATTAGGTTTTCTAACTGCAATAGTTTCAAAATTGTGGAGTTGGGGCTTGGAATGTCAAATATACTCTAAAAATGGGAAGATAAGCAATTAGAAAAGTCATACTGATATTTACAAATGTATGTGATACATCATACTTACATACACACAAAAACATTGCATTGCTCTTATTTTTCTCATTTCATCTTGCAGTGACAGTTCATCACGGACTTAATTGGCCCGAGGACTGGCATTTGGAAATTGCTATGCTGCTAAAAGTCATAGCTGTTAATTAACAGTAGCAATCGCCATGACTTCACATCGCTGAAGAAAGCAAATTTGAGCCCCAAAGGTTTTCAGAACAAACGTACCAAATATACAGCCATCTTTTATTTCCTCTTGGTCCAATATTTACCCCTACTTCTACTTAAAAAACAAAACAAAACAAAAAACCCCAGCTCATCACAGTGTCTTAGTTGGTTCCCAGGACAATGCACACTGTCCAGACCAGGGAGGTAGCAGCACATGCAGAAAATGACTGTTCCTCTGGGAAATGTCATTTGACCTGAGTGGAACACGACCCCTTCAGCAGCTGCAATCCCTTTATGAATAGTGGTGCTTTGGGGTGGGCCCAGTTCTGCCTGTGCTTAGGAAATGGGGCCTGGGGACATCAAGTACAGCTGTGCTGGCTGAACCTGCCAAGGGTCCCCAGCTCTCTTGCTAAGTTAAGCATTGAGGTAGGAGCTAGCTTTGCTAGGGGTACAAGGCCACGTATTTCCAGGTCACTCAAAGGAGGAAGGGTTGGAGGTAGGGTCAATTCAGTGAGTCCATAGAGTGTTTTAGAGGATTTAGGCTTTGCAGGTAGAGAGATAAGTTTTAGATCTCTGAACCATCACTTATTGGGTGACTTTGAGCATGTTTTTAAGCCTCAGTTTCCTCACTTGTAAAGCAGGGATAACAACAATATCTCTTTCATAAGGTTGCTGGAAGGATTAAATGAGATAATGTCGCTCAGCAGAGTGGCAGGGCCTTATTTAGAGCTTCATAAATGCTGCTTTTGTTGATCATTGAATATGCCATGATGTCTGTGGCCACCTAAGAAGACAGATAATTCATATGCCCTTTGCTCTTTTCTCCCTACTTCACTGGCCTCTTCCAACCCGTGCCTTCCCTTAATGTCACCAACAGCTCTGTTTACTAAAACCTGAAACCCAAAATAGCATTCAATTCTCCCTCTCCTCTAATATCTCAGCAGTCACTAAAGCCCATCAATTCTACCAGCTCAGTCTCCATCTCTTGCTCTCTTACCCCTGCTATTCAGCCCAGAACAGCACAATTCTTTTCTTGGATGATAGCAGCAGCCTCCAGGCTGGCTCCCATCCCCATTTTTTCAGGAAAGCAAATTTGATCTCATGTATGCTCTTACTTAATACTATCTCTGTTTATACATAGAATAAAATCTGACGTTCTTTTGAAGTTAATTATGGTTCTGGAAGATCTGACTTGCCTCCTCATGGCTCCTACTTCAATGTCTGAGTTCCAGAGACACAACACTCTCTGTGAATTTCCAACAGCTATAGTCTTTGTGCATTAGACATGTTGTTCCCCTTTTTGGAATGCTATTAATAAACTTGTGCACTGGTGGGATCCCTCAGCCTGGCATGCATCCACTCAGAATCTGGGACCTCCTCAGGGGATGTTGGATGGCCGGATTCAGCCTGATCCTTGCAGGCTCAATCCAGACAGGAGGGAGTCTGATCCTATGTGTTGAGTGTCTGTCCCCTAGTGGTCAGTGCACATGATAGAGACCAGTTGTTCGGTTGCTTAGGTATAGATAGATAGATAGATAGATAGATAGATAGATAGATGATCATGATGATGACGCTACTGAAAAGGAGAATAAGAAGAATCACAGTTAGCTTGTGTCAGAAATTTATTATATACCATTCTCAGTGCTCAGAGCTGTACAGTCATACTCTGTCTTTCCCCAGGCTTGTTTGCCTGGTGCACTCATGAAATATAATTATGATCTTTAAAAATATATCTTTGTATTTTTTCAAATGAGTGTTTCACTTGTAATCCAGAGGGCTTGAACTTGCCTGTGTCTTTTATCTAAAGGGAAGCACATGTTGGCATGTGTGGTAGCCAGTGCTGCAACTACTATTCATTTTCTTTCAGTTTTAGGTTCACAGCAAAATTGAGCAGAAAGCACAGATAGTTCCTGTATACTTCCTACCTCTTTTTTACAGCCTCCTCCACTCTCAATATCCCCCACCAGAGTAGCACATTTACTACAGTTGATGAACCAACATCAACACATCATGGTTGCCCAGAGTCCAGAGTTTAACATTCGGGTTCATTCTTGGTGCTGTACACTCAGTGAGTTTTGGCAAGTGTAATGACATGTATCCACCATTGTAGAATGATGAAGTAGATTTCACTACTATCAAAATCTTCTATGCTTCATCTGTTCATCTTTCCTTCCCACCAACCATTAGCAAACATTGATCTACTTACTTTTCCATAGTTTTGCCTTTTCCAGAATGTCCTATAATTGGAATCATATCGTATATAGCATTTTAAGATTGGCTTCCTGAATTTAGTAATAAACATTTAAGTTTCCTCTATGCCTTTTCAAGTCTTGATAGCTCATTTTCTTTTTAGTAGTGAATAATATTTTATTGCCTTGATGTATCAGAATTTGTTTATCCATTCTCCTACTGAAGGATATTTTGGTTGCTTCTAAGTTTTGGCAATTATGAATAAAGCTGCTATAAACATACGTGTGTAGGTTTTTGTGTAGAAATAAATCTTTACCTCTTTTGAGTAAATACTAAGGAGTATAATTACTCAATCATTTGGTAAGAGTATGTTTAGTTTTGTAAGGAACTGCCAAACTGTCACCCAAAGGGGCTGTATAATTCTGAATTCTTAACAGCAATGAATGAGAATTTCTGTTGCTCCACATCCCCATCACCTGCTTGATGCTGTAAGTCTAATTGGTACATAGTAGTATTTCATTGTTGTTTTAATTTGCAATTCCCTAATGATATACAATGTTGAGCACCTTTTCATATGCTTATTTGCCATCTGGATACAGTAAGTCCTCACTTATGTCATTGATAGGTTCTTGGAAATGGGGACTTTACAGAAAACAATGTGTAACAAAACCAATTTTTAAAAAATATATTTTATTTATTTCAGAAAAGAATGGAGAGGGAGAGAGAAATAGAAACATTAATGATGGGAGAGAATCATTGATTGGCTGACTTCTGCATGTCCCCACTGGGGACTGAACTCAAAACATGGGCATGTGCCCTTGGCTGGAATCAAACACGGGATCTTTCAGTATGCAGGCTGATGCTCTATCCACTGAGCCAAACTGGCTTGAGCCATCAAGAGGTAATATGCCGAAACCGGTTTGGCTCAGTGGATAGAGCGTTGGCCTGTGGACTGAAAGGTCCCAGGTTCCATTCTGGTCCAGGGCATGTACCTTGGTTGCGGGCACATCCCCAGTAGGGGGTATTCAAGAGGCAGCTGATCAATGATTCTCTCTCATCGATGTTTTTAACTCTCTATCCTTCTCTCTTCCTCTCTGTAAAAAATCAATAAAATATTAAAAAAAGAGGCAATATGCAAACTGAACATCACTCCAACACACAAGATGGCCACCCCCTTGTGTTCAAAGACGGCCACCCTCATGAGGACACAAGATGGCCACCAGAAGATGGTGGGCAGGGGAGGATAGTTGTGGGTGATCAGACCAGCAGGGGAGGGCAGTTGGGCGGGACCAGGCCTGAAAGGGAGGGCAGTTGGGGGTGATCAAGCCTGCAGGGGAGGGCAGTTAGGAGGACCCAGGCCTACAGGGGAGGACAGTTGGGAGGGACCTATGCCTGGAAGGGAGGGCAGTTGGGGGGATCAGCCCTACAGGGGAGGGCAGTTAGGGGCAACCGGGCTGGAAGGGGAACAGTTAGATGTCAATCAGGCTTGCAGGGGAGTGGTTAGCAGGTGATCATACTGGCAGGCAGAAGCAGTTAGGGGCAATCAGGCAGGCAGGCCAGGAGTTGGGAGCCAGCAGTCCTGGATTGTGAGAGGGATGTCCATTTAGGCCTGATCCCCGACTGGATTGGGCCTAAATGGGCAGTTGGACATCCCTTGCTGGGTCCCTGATTGAAGAGGTTGCATGCTAGGCTGAGTGGACCCCCCTGCCCATACACAAATTTTGTGCACTGGGCCTCTAGTTTCTAAATAAAAACACAAAACATTTCTAATTTAATACATTGAAATAAATGTGAGTTATATGTGCATTTAAGAAAGATAAAAAAAAGTAAGGTGATGATTTTCTAATCTGCTTATAAGTAGCCAGAGCCTATCCTAGCACCTCAGGGTATCAGGTGAGAACCAACTGTGGACAGGACACCCTTCCATCACAGGGTGCACTCACACTCACACCCACACTTGCTCAGGGTGGGACAATTTAGACCCATCCATTTACCTAATCTGTACATCTTTGGGATGTGGGATGAAACTAGAGTTCTAGAGAAATCCCACACAAACATGGGGAGAAAGTGCAAACTCTACACAGATGGTGACCCCTGTTGGGAATCGATTTATTTTTCTCATCAATCTTATAATGAAAATAGAGGCCCAGTGCACAAAATTCATGCCTAGGGGAGGGGGTGTCCCTCAGTCTTGCCTTCACCCTCTCCAATCTGGGACCCCTCAAGGGTTGTCCAACTGCCCATTTAGGATTGGGCCTAAACAGACAGTAGGACATCCCTCTCACAATCTAGACTGTTGGCTCCCAACTGCTCTCCTGCCTGCCTTCCTGATTACCCCTAACTGCTTCTGACTGCCAGCCTGATCACCCCTAACCACACTCCTGCCAGCCTGATTAATGCCTAACAGCTCCCCTGCCAGCCTGATTTTTCCCTAAGTGATGCCCCTGCTGGCCTGGTCACCCCTAACTGCCCTCCCCTGCAGGCCTGGTCACACCCAACTTCCCTCTCCTGCAGGCATGGTTCCACCCCACTGCATTCCCCTGAAGGCCTGGTCCCCTTCTCCCCCAACTGCCCTCACCTGCAGGCCTGGGTCCTTCCCTGCAGGTCCGGTCGCCCCCAACTTCCCTCCTCTGCCAGCCTGATCACCCCTAACTGCATTCCCCTGCAAGCTTGATTGTTCCCAACTGCTCTCCCTTGCAGGCCTATTCCCTCCCAACTGTCCTCCCTTGCTGGCCATCCTGTAGCAGCCATCTTTGACCACATGGGGACAGCCATCTTGTGTGTTGGAGTGATGGTCAATTTGTATATTACTCTTTTATTAGATAAGATGACATTGAGTAAAATGACATTATTTGAGGACCTGCTGTATCTACTTTGGGAAAATGTCTGATTAAGACTTTTGCCCATCTATATATATAAAATAGAGAAATACATTAATTAATTGGGATGCCGTAATGGGTCAACTGGACAGGAGAAGGTTGCAGGTGCAGTGTCGGGGACAGGGCAGCAGGGGCCTCTGTGTGCCTGTGCTGGGGGAGGGCCTGATCAGCAACAGCCGTGGCTGCTTCAAGGTCTGGATAGGGAGGCAGGGCTGGACCTGTGACTTGAGGGTGGGTGGTGTTGCGCAATTTTGAATCAAGCACTTGGATCCTAGTTTTTAAATAAGGTTGTTCATTGAATTCTTCGTATATTTTGGGTGAGTCTCTAATCAAATATATCTTTTGCAAACATTTTCTCCCAGGCTTTGTCTTATCTTATTCTTTTTAGCTCCTACTCAGTTTCAAAGCACAGCCCAGAGCTCACTTCTGTGACAATGAACCTGTCATCCCTTCCCCAGCATTCCATCTCTGTTGACTTTGTGCTGTCACTGTACCTTTCACAAACATCCATGGTATTGTAAATACATACCCACCAGATTGTGAGATTCCTGGGGAGAGGGTTATGCCCCTCATTTGTGCATTTCCAGAGCAGAGCACAGAGTCCATCACAAATTAAGTACTACTCAAGTGAACCGAGGTGTAAAATGAGGACATACACGTGAACATAGCATCCCTGGTTCTCTCAGAAGCACAGGGGGAGGTTTTCCTTTAGCAGAGGTAGTGAGAAACAAGCTCTGGGGTGGCATTCTGGTCTTGGCTACACTACATCTTTACCCGAACATGGGTATTTTTGCCACATTCCAGTTGCAATCTCTACGGGAGAAGCCATAGGTGCGCAACAAGCTGAATGCCCTCCCCACTCAGGACAAAGATGTTTGTAAAATGCTCTGAGGCTGTCCGTGGACAGGGAACTTTTTCATCACTGGCATGCAATTTTTCAGAGAGCGTATCCCGACCCAACTCTTCCCACTCCTCTTTCCATGTTTGCATATCTGCCTGGCTAGAATCTGTCTGCCTCCAGAAAGTCTCTTCTGGTTTGCTGAACGGAGTTCTACACGTATGTACATGTGTGAGTCTAGGTGGTGAAATTCCTTCTGAATTCTTTCATGGGTCAGAATGTTGCAAATATTTAAATTACAACACTTTCCAACTCTATTCTCTCTCCTCCTCAGTCTCCCTTCTGCTTTTTCTCACATCTCATCTTTGCCTCTTTCATTGGATTTGCAGTGTTTTCATAAATTCTCCCCTCCCTGATCCATCTAATCTTTGGCATTTAGCTCAGAATGTGTTCCATTATATTTAAGAACACTTTCCTCTCAATGGGGCTTTTATTGGGGCCAGGCTCAGCATTTTGAGTTAGGCTAAGCCCTAGGGGGAATGCAGTTGGGAGAAGAAAGAACTTTCACATCATTTTATAGACTTGTGACTATTTGGCTTAATAGACACGAATGTGGAGACATTCAGATGACAAGGAAAGAAATTCCATAAGAGATCATCAGATGTTTTGTTTCCAAGACTTCAGGCTTTTGATGTTAGGTAGGAAAAATATGTAGATTCTTGACTAAATTTTGCAATTTTCACAGGATGTTTTAGGGATATTGGATATTTAGATAATAGCCATTATTAGCTTTCTAGAACAACTTATTAATTTAAAAATGTACCAAAGTATTGCATGCTTGTTGTGAAAAGTTCAAATAATATAGACATCTACAAAATAGAAGCTTAAATGTCTTTTTAGGGTCTTTTCTCCCTTCATTCATTTTCTCTCTTTCCTAAGATAAAGCATAGATTAAATAGGTAGGATTTTGGACATTTTTATGTGCATTTGCATACTCTTATAGTTCTATTATTATTTTTTAATGTAAATAATCATTTTTTACAATTCATTCTGTGATGTTCATTTTTTTTTTTTTTTCCCAATGAACAATAGACCTTGGAGATCTTCTCTGTCAGTTTCTACAGTTCTTCAGAGCTGCACAGAGTTCTGTACATGGACACTATTGGGGACAGGGAAAATTCCCTTTTCCTTCTTAGTTCTTCTGGCTGGTAGAATTATTAAAGTGACAGAAGGCAGATTAACAGGAGAAAATGAAGTTCTAATACATGTGTATGAGGAATTCACATAGCAAGAACATTCCAAAGACAGGAAGGCAAGATAAGGAATATATGTCATTCTGAACCAAGGAGGGGGAAACAGGAGTATAGGACTTCAAAGGGAAGTAAGGCAAATTTGCAAGGGGATGAAATGTTTGCTAGGCCATCTAGAAACAGTGGAATGCAAGGATGACTTTGATCAAATAGGTCTTGCTAGGTTACTCCCCATCTACCTTATCTAGTTCAGATTAAACTGTAGTTATTTATGATGATATCACCCTATCTTAAATTCTTTTAGACAGTAAAGAGTAAGCCCAAATTTCTTCCCGAGCCTTCTGAATATTATTTTCAGCATGAGATACTAGTACTGTTGATCTACATGCCATAGTGGCACATCTTGAGGATACATGTGAACCCCCATAACACACTGTCATTTATTTAACCACTTCTCTGGGGAAGGGTGTTTTTTTAAATTTTTTATTTAATTTCTTTTCTCCCTCTTTGTATTTTAAACAAAGTGACAAATATCCTTATATGCATATTTTTTTTCTGTATGTGTATTTTTGTTGGAGGTTATCAAGCTTTATAGATTTTTGCTGATTCTAAGTGAGATTAAACATTGCCCCCTTTTTTTGGACCACTGTTTTCTTTACTTCAAATTGTCTGTTAATTTGCCTTGTTCTTAAGAGTTATGTGTTTTTCAATTCATTTTAGGAGGCTTTCCTCCAATATGTTATTATGAAAATCTCAAGCATACAGAGCAGTGTAGTGAACATCCATAAAACCACCATAGAATACTGATAATAAACATTTTGCTATATTTACTTTATTATAAAGCAAACCAAACTTGCATTTTCACTGTTTTATGCCAGAAATGACTTCATTTAATTTTCCATCTTTTTATCACTTTATTTATATATCAGTCCACTTTATTTTCATGCATTTCAAAGTAGCTTGCAGATATCAGTATTCTTCAGATGCTTAAAAATAACAGAATTTAATATTTATTTATAATACAGTTCTTTTTTGAGGTAAAATTTACATACAGTAAAATGCACAAATATTAAGGGTGCAATTCACTATAGGAAACTTTTTATATATTAAGGGTAATATATATATATATATATATATATATATATATATATATATATATATATATAAAATTTCTGCTCCTTACTTTTTAACTTTATGTTATCTTTTACATACAGAAATGGAAAATTTACATAATCTATCAATAATTTTCTTTATGCATTCTAGATTTTATGTCTTACTTAAAAAGTTTCCTCCCTTTTTCATATTATTTTTTAAATTTAATATTTTAATGCTTTGGTAGTTCTATTTTTAATTTTTAAAATCCATATTAAATTATGTTTTTGTGCAGGGAGGGATATACCAACTTTTGAATAGGGAAAGCAGTTGTCCCAAAGCCAAACACTCGTTTTGGAATTGCCTCCTGTAGTCTTTGATTGACAGTTTTATCCAAACCTTAGAAGAAATTGGAAGAGTGAAGACAGAAAAGGCAGCAAGAAAGCAGAAGGCAGGCAGAGGGAAAGGGGGTAGACAGGATGAATGTTTTTGAGTAATGATTGTGAAGGCCTCACTAAAAATTTTATGCAACAATTAAATGAAGTCATCTCTGGCATAAAACAGTGAAAATGCAAGTTTGGTTTTTATCAGTGCCTCACAAATATTATTTCCTAACTTAAAAAAAAACATGATAAGATGATTCAGAGTTTGGAATTACATGAAGAACAGTTTCTGTATCTTTTTAGTGGGCATGTTGGTGAAAGAATTGGAGTCAAGTTATGAAGTTTTTAAGATATGAATTATAGCATTAGTGATTGGTAAGTCTAGATGTGTGAAATCAGAGTGAGAGAGAGAGAAAAAAGACAGCAGTCAGAAGCAGGCAGATGAAGGCTCTGGTCTACACCTTGCTGATTCACTTTTTAAGTGGGCAATGCAGCCTTACTTAGGGTAAGTGTTGCTATTTGAGAAACAAGGGAGCAAAAGCAGTCTAGAAATGTAGTTCTTTTTTTTAAATTTATTTTTTAAAAATATATATTTTATTGATTTTTTACAGAAAGGAAGGGAGAGAGATAGAGAGCTAGAAATGTTGATGAGAGAGAAACATCGACCAGCTGCCTCTTGCACACCCCCTACTGGGGATGTGCCCGCAACCAGTGTACATGCCCTTGACCAGAATCGAACCTGGGACCTTTCAGTCCGCAGACCGACGCTCTACCACTGAGCCAAACCAGTTTCGGCAGTAGTTCTTTTGAGAAGACATCTAGACTGCTTCATTCAATCTTGGGGATGATACTGTTATAGGGAGACAATCAATTGGATATCCTTACATATCCTTACAAGTATTTTTTTCTTCCAATCGGAGAAATGGAAGAAAAAAATACTTGTAAGGATATGTAAGATAATATATGCAAAAGCATTCTGTAAATTGTGTAACACAAAAGCAAACTCTATTAAACATTGCAGGCATAAAGAGAACTATGTGTAGGGGTTCACATGTATCATGCTTTTCTCCAAACACAATATTTTTCATTCAGGATCTACTAAGAAGATAATACTGGTATCATACAACCTAGCCATTCCACTTTTAGATATTTACCCAAGAGAAATAAAAGACTAATCCCTGCAAAGACTTGAACATGAATGTCCATAGCAGCTTTACTTATAATAGTCCTAAATTGAAAACAACTTAAATGTGCATCAACAAGTGAAGAGATAAATAAATTGATATATTCACACAATGGAATACTATTCAGCAATAAAAGGTATGGACTTCTATAACCAATAAAATAATTAAATGTCAAAAAAATTATACTGAGTGAAAGTATTCAGGAGAAATAGAGCACATGCTTTTTTATTATATATACTAGAGGCCTGGTGCATGAAATTTATGCATTGGGAGGGTTTGGAGGTCCCCTCAGCCCAGCCTACACCCTCTCCAATCCAGGACCCCTTGGGGGATGTCCGACTGATGGTTTAGGCCCAATTCCAGGATCGGGTTTAAACCATCAATTGGACATCCCTCTCAACAATTTGGGACCACTGGCTCCTAAACTGCTCAGTTGTCTCCCTGCCTGATTGCCCTTAACTGCCAACTCCCCCCCCCCCCCCCCCCCCCCCCCAGTCTGGTTGTCCCCAACTCCCTCCTCCTGTTGGCCTGGTCACCCCCAACAGTCACCCCACACAGCCTGCTGTTCAGTTGTTTGGTCATCCCTCACTGACCCCCATGCCAGCCTGGTCACCCCATGCAGCCTGCTGTTTGGTCGTTCATCTGGTTTTTTCAGTTGTGATGGCTCCTGGCTTTTTATATATTAGGATAATAAATTATGGCAGAACAACCAGAACAACTGGTTACTATGATGTGAACTGACCACCAGGGTGCAGATGCTCAATGCAGGAGCTGCCCCTGGTGGTCAGTGCACTCCCACAGGGGAGCGCCACTCAGCCAAAAGCTGGTGAGCACAACAGTGGTGGTGGAAGCCTCTCCTGCATCCGTGGCAGCACTAAGTAGCAGCGAGCAGGTGGGTGGTAAGGAGAAAGGGGTCCCTGACTGTGAGAGGAATGTCCGAATGCTGGCAGGCGGACATCACCTGATGGGTCCTGGACTGAGAGGGTGCAGGCTTGGCTGAGGGACCTCCTCTTCCCCGCCCCCCCCCCCCAAGTGTATGAATTTCATGCACTGGGCCTCTAGTATTTATATAGAATTCTAGAAAATGCAAACAGGGAGAGAAGGAAAGAGAGTGAGGAGTTATAAAATGGAGGTGATGGATATGTTCATTTTTTTTTTTTTAAGATAATGAATCAATTTTCATTGATTTCAGAGAGGAAGGGAGGAAGGGAGAGAGGGAGAGAGAGAGAGAGATAAAAACATCAATGATGAGAGAGAAACATCAATGATGAGAGAGAATCATCCTGCATGCCCCACACTGGGGATCAAGCCCAGAACTCAGGCAGATGTCCTGACTGGGAATCAAATGGTGACCTCCTGGTTCATAGGTCGACACTCAACCACAGAGCCACAGTGACTGGGTGGATATGTTCATTATCTTGATTATAATGATTTCTTGGATATATAGATATGTCAAAACTTTTCAAATAGTACAATTTAAAAAGTGTATCTTACCTAATAAAAGAGTAATATGCAAATTAACCATCACAGGCCCTTTGCCCAGGCCGCCCCATGCCTCAAGGGAACTCCCAAACTGATCCAGGCCACCCTTCAGGGCAAACCAGCTGGCCCCCACCCCATGCACTAGGCCTCTATTTTATCTGATAAAAGAGTAATATGCAGATTGACCATCACTGCAACACACAATATGGCTGCCCCCATTTGGTCAAAGATCCTGCCCCATGTGGACACAAGATAGCCACCACAAGATGGTTAGCAGGGAGGGCAGTTGGGAGGGCCAGGCCTGCAAGGGATGGCAGTTGGGAGGCACAAGGCCTGCAAGGAAGGGCAGGTGAGAGGGACCAGGTCTGCAAGGGAGGGCAGTTGGAGGCAATCAACCCTGCAGGGGAGGGCAATTAGGGGTGACCAGGCTGGCAGAGGAGGGAAGTTGGGGAGCTGGCAGGGGAGCAGTTAGACATCAATCAGGCTGGCATGGGAGTGGTTAGGGGGTGATTAGGCTGGCAGGCAGAAGTGGTTAGGGGCAATCAGGAAGGCAGGCAGGCAAGTAGTTGGGAGCCAGAAGTCCTGGATTGGTAGCCATTGGGATCAAGTATAAATGGGCAGTCAGGCATCCCTCAAGGGTTTCGTGCACTGGGCCTCTAGTTTTATTATATTGTAAGTCACTTATACCTCAATACAGCTGTTAAAAAATATCAGATGAACCTATGTACTTTGAAATCTTTTCTAAAAGATTCAAAATTAAATTTTAAGCAAGAAAGACTTACTGCTGCATTCAACCACAGATTTAGAAAAAAATCTGGTTTATATCACATATTTTTAGAAAAAAATTTTCAAAGATTTTTTTCTAGAGTAGAAGAGTCCATGTTGATCATCTGTGAGATGAAAAATGAGTTAGAGGGAGACTTAAGAGGCTTATAAAGGCTCTATACTCACCATGGCACTCTTAGGGTTATAGAATTCATTATCTAAAGGGAAATACACACACACACACACACACACACACACACACACACACACATATTAGAGACCCGGTGCATGAAATTCATGCATGGGGGTGGGTGAGGGTGTCCCTCATCCCAGTCTGCACCCTCTCTAATCTGGGACCCTTTGACATATATCCAACTACCCATTTTGTCTCTCACAATCCAGGATTACTGGTTCCCAACTGCCCTCCCCTGCAGGCCATCTTGTGGTGGCCATCTTGTGGTAGCCATCTTGTGTCCACATGGGGGCAGCCATCTTCTATGTTGGAATGATGGTCAATTTGCATATTACTCTTTTATTGGATAGGCTATCTAATTTTATATATATCTATATCTATATCTATATATATATATTTGCTATTTATTTCTTTATTGATTAAGGTATTACATATGTGTCCTTTTTATCCCATTGCCCCCATAGAAGCCCCATTGCCATAGTCAAGAAAATTTAACTCTACAAAGACTCAGCTAAGAATAGAGTTCAAAACTTATAAATGCTTTCATCTAGAGATGCAAGCTTTTCCAAACACCTATTAACAAAGTCTCACACTCAATGCTGGGAGCAGAGGGGTACAACTATCACTCCTTTTACAGACAGGAGAATTGAGAGTCAGAATCCAAAAGAGCTCAGACAGTCTACTGGAGTCACCTGGTGAGGCAATTGCAGACTCAGGGGCAAGGCTTGAATTCTGCCTCCTAGCCCTTCCTTACTTAGTCCAACCAACAAAAAACTCTGTGACCTTAAACCAGACCATGCTGAGGGAAGAAGATTCATGCCTTAACCAGTTTGCTTTGGACCCAAGATGATATTAGAGGTATACCAAGGGTAGGATCCAACGGTTCCAATGCTAATTTCATCTCCTCACTTCTTCCCTTACTGGTTTGGATCAGTTCATTTCCATTTTTGTTGAAGTTTTTGTGAGTGGCAGAATTTACTATTGGAGGCTAAATAATTTCTTGGTAAATTCAAAATCAGGATTTTCACCCATTTGCTTTTCATCTGTTTTGCAGAGAGCTATTTAGGCATAAAGTAGAGTTTCTCTCAACTCCAAGGGAACTCTGGGAGACTTAATCCTGCTGGATCGATTATGAGATAAATTGGAGTTTCGGTGACTCAAAGAGGGAAAGCTTCTTAGACCTAGAGTACCAGCAAATGGAAGCTGTTGCATATCCTGGGAGAGGTTTACTCCTGAATTTAGAAGACCTTTTGTAGCCTATTCAGGGTTTCCCCTTATCAGGAATGTGACCTCTGTTGGCTGACTCACAATTGTGGAGGAACCACTTAATATAGATGTCATATTCTCAAAGAAGTGATCTTTTTCTGGATGATATATGGTGAGAGGTTCTAACCCATGTAAGACTCATTATTATGAGTTTCTGTTGTAGCTCTCATGGTAATGCTTGAATTATCTGGGAATTACTCATGTAGCAGGCACAGCCACCTGAAACACAGCCGAGAAACCAGCAGGAAGCAAAAAAGGCCTATGGGTAGCCAATGTGGGCACTGAAAATTCATAGAGTTCCTCCTCCTCCTCCTCCTCTTCCTCCTCCTCTTCCTTCTCCTCCTCTCTTAAAGTTAAAGACTATTGACTTTTATTTCATAATCTTAATTCTGATCTACAGCAGATTAAAATTGGTGCACTCATGGGGCAGGGAGGAACTTTTAGCGACAGAAACAAGAAGTTGGCTGCTCATGGTGAGGGAGGAGACAGAATTATAAAAACACAAATATAGATGCAAAAAAAATCATAATCTGAGGTAAGGATCAGAAGCTATCCATAATTCCAAATCCCAAGAATTCATTATTTTTGTACATTGCAGTTCAATGTTAAAGGTTATAATTATTTGTTCTACAAACATATATGGGGAGCCTGAGGACTTCTTCACTAGGCACTGGGTCTGTCCTTATGGTGGATAATAAATTATGTTGGGTGAGTTTTATTTAGAAAAACAGAAAATAATACAGCATATTTAGAAATATTTTCATAACAATGAAAAATGCTTAACCAACTTCATTTACCAAGTTTTAGGCTCTGACACTCTGGGAGAATCAATTATGTAGAATAGTTCTTTCCCCACTGGACCCAATAAATGAGGCATTAATTATATTAACATGACATTGTTCATAGTTTTAAATTAGGAGTGGTATGCATGTGTTATTTTCTGAAGACACAGATGTCTGCTTTATCCTTTAATTATTGCCAACTCCTGTTATATATTTCACAAGAATATTAAGGCAGCCTATCCCCCTTGGGGTGAGGAGACTGGGCTAGGATGTGACATATTCAAGGAAGGAGAAAGTAAAGAGACAGAATGAAGGACACAAGGGACCCTCAGTTGTTACCTGTCGATGGAGGTCCCTCATTTTATCAGCCTCTCTCCACGTCTCTCCCAGTTCTTCTTTCAAATGCACACACACACACACACACACACACACACACACGTTCCAAAATGAATAGATTTAATGGAATTAGAACATAAGGTGGGGCTGTCTGGGGAGGTACCATGCATTTAAAATAAAAACAAATGCCTTTTGACTGCCAAGGCAGGAAATTTCTGCCTAACTGGAAGGGCTGGTTGCTGGAATGCAGGAATCCTTGAGGGGCCTTTCTGGAAAGTCCTGAGGAGGCAGAGGAGGCATAGCTGTGCAAGAATAACTCCAGGTATCCACACCCAACTGCTGCTGCTGTGGCCTGGCTGGGGAGTGAGTCAAGTTCACCGGGGGTGTCAGGACAGTGAGATGAGTGTGACCCAGCAGAGGGGGCAGGTAGACTGTTATCACATTTTGGCAGGGTCACCACTGTGTTAGAAAACACGGTGGGCCCAAAGATGATTGAATTGAACAGCAGAGAAATATCAGAACCAGAGTCAGGCCTCTCCTCACTCAACGTACTTGACCACAATCTTTTCTCATCATTGTACCTTTAATACTTAGCATAGCTCCTGGTATGAAGTGTGCTCAGTAATGCTGAGTGAATGACTAAATGAATGAATGGAATTAAGACTAACTTCTTTGCTACCATGTTATTATATAATAAACTGTATTTCTGAAATACTTGCTATCCCTGATTTAAAGTGCATGTGCACACACATATACCAAATAACAAAGCAAACAGCCAACTTGAGAACTTCTTGCACAGAGAGTTCCAAGGAAATTAATCAGATGCTAAAACTGGGAGAAGTTAGACAAATTACCCACACAATATTATTGCTCACTTCTTTACAAAAGTTTCCATAGAAAAAAAAGAAAGAAATACTTACTTTTTTTTCTAAGTAAAACAGTTTGGTGATTTCCTGTTATTACTTTATTTACCCTTAGTAATGAAGTGCACACTCAGAAGTCGATGGTTAGACAAGTTTTACCCTGAGGAATTAGCAGTCTAATTATAATGAAGACAAACAAGCATAAGTACACATAAGTGCTTCTCTCATGAAAACACCCTGCAGGTAAGGCCTCTGTTGTGTGGCTCCCAAACACCCTGTCTTTAACTATGGTGTCCAGGATGTCAGTGTGTTCTGGTACCTGTTGGCTGGTTCCATTTATGGAAGTGGTGCTGCCTGCTTGGAGCCTGTACTTTGAGCTCACTGGTAAGATGTAGCTGTCCTTCCCACTGTTCTCTGGACAGCGTTATTCAGTGTCCACAGTAGCCAGTTTGCAAACTGCTGTCAATATTCCACCAGGGAAGGAGCTTGCACCATGTAAACCACTATCACTAAATGCACTGATAGATTCTATAACTTTTTAGAATAAGATTTTCTGTAAAGGGCCAGAGAGTAAATACTTTAGGGCTTGCAGGGCAGTTTCTGTCCCAAGTACTCAGTGCTGTCATTTCATAATGCTAGGGCAACCATAGACACACATACATGAACAAATGTAACTGTGTTCCATTACAGTTCTTTTTACATATCAACTAGAAGTCCAGTGCATGAAATTCATGTTAGGGGTAGGGGGATCCTGCAGCCTGGCCTGCACCCTCTACAATTTGGGATCCCTCTCAAAATCTGGGACCACTGGCTCCTAACCGCTCACCTGCCTGCCTGCCTGATGCCCCTAACTGTTCCCCTGCTGACCTGATCCCCCTAACTATTCTCCCCTGCCTGCCTGATCACCCCTAACTGCCTTGGCCTTGGCTTCACCACAGTGGCTTCATCTGGAAGACATCCAGTCTAATTAGTATATTACCCTTTTATTAGTATATATTTTTTAAAATAATAATTTATTGATTTTTAGAGAGAGAGAAAGGGAAAAGAGAGAAATCTCAATGTGAGAGAGCTACCTCCTGCACACCCCCTACTGGGGATTGAGCTGGAAACCTATGCGTGTGCCCTGACTGGAAATCTAACTGGCAACCCTTTTGTGCATGGGACCAACTGAACCACACTGGCAAGAGCTATAATTTTTATTTTCTAGACAAAAATTGGTGCAGGTGGGAAATGCCCAGTGGGTTGGTTGTGGCTTGGGGTTAGGGGAGGGGCTGTAGTTTGCCAACTTCTGTTCTAGATAAAGGAATCTCTTCATGATTACATTCTGGTGCAAGTTCCTTATCTGAGTACCACTGGACAGGTGATCTATGAAGGGCCATCTTAGGCAGGCTCCTAAGGCCCATTTGTCTATTGGTGGTGAGAACTCCCACACAAATGTTGTGAGGAGGGATATAGCTTCTCTCCATGGATAAAGATTTCACCAGAGTCACTCCTACTCTTTGACCACATTGCCTTTTCTCCCAAACTCACCAATGATTTTATCACCATTACCAACCTTATAAATTTATTTAATAAATTCATAAATGCCCACTCCCCCCTTGCCTTATTTCCTTCTCAATCTTCTATATTACTACTTACCTTCTTGCTTCTCTCTTTCTTCTAGTTCTCTGCTTTGGTTAACCTAGTTCTTGGCCAGTCACCAGCTCCCACTTTCTACCACTAAATGCTTCTTCTATTAATATCTCCTGAAGCAGATGCTCCTTTTTTCACTTGTCATCTCAAAATGTCCAGGGAAAGGCTTTTTTGGTCATCTTTTTTCCTGTTTAGGTGTCCTGACCCTGTCACTGGAGTTCTATGCTATTTAGATACCCTACCCCTTACTCCTCTGAGCCCTCATACTTAAAGTCTTTCTTTCATTTGTCATAAAAAAACTCTATTAAAAAAAAAAAGACTCTGTTCTCCGAGAGTAAGTTTCCATGTTGTGCTTCTTATAGCTGAATGCTTATCTCCCTTTTTATCTAGTTTTCCTCTGAGCTTACCTCTATCATTTCCTAAATTGCTCCCATGGCCTCATGATCTCCTCTTTTGGGTAGCCATTAAGAAGCACCAATGGCCTGGCTGGCTTGCCTAAGTGATTGAATGTCAATCTATGAACTAGGAGGTCATGGTTCAATTCCCGATCAGGGCACATATCCGGGTTGCAGGCTCAATCCCCAGTGGAGCATGTGCAGAAGGCAGCCAATCAGTTATTCTCTCTCATCATTTATATTTCTATCTCTCTCTCCCTCTCCTTTCATCTCTGAAATAAATAAAAATATATTTTAAAAAATGCACCAATGTTTTCTCTGAATGAATAGTTATTTAATTGAGTTGTTTTTGTCTCTTTCTTATTCCATTCATCGAATCTTTGGTTTGTACTCTCACAATCAAAACATTGAATCATAGTTTTGTTTTGTTTTTTGTTCTTTATTTTGTTTCAGAGCCAACCTCCTCCAATAGGTTGACAGAGGTTGGCTTTTTTAAAATCTTGAGCTCAAAGGATCTAGTTAGTACCTGGCACCTGCTATATGTTTCATAAACTTATTAGCCTGAGGACTGTACAGATCCACCCCCTCAGCCCCATGATTTCTTATAACTTGGCAAAGACACTCTCAGAATAGGTAAGGCTCCAGAGGAGTTATGTGGCCCTTGGCCAGCTAGACTCCAGACAAGTTCTGTCTTCTCTCTCTAGATGGGTATTTCCTCCACCATTACAATATCTACCCTACCTTCTTTGAGGTGACCAGTCTGCTTCCTAGACTCGTGAATGTTCTGTGGGATTCTCCCAGAAAGGCTGGATTGTAGACATCCGTAGAATGGCTTCATGTGGCAGAGATCAGATAGGGAGGGTGAGGGAGGCTCTGACTTCTCCTCTTTTCCTCCTAATGGTGGAATGCTCTGAATGGAACATAAACTCTTCCATGATATTTCTATTTTTTTTAAAAATATATTTTTATTGATTTCACTAGGTGCGCAAAATTCATACATGAGGGGGGTATTCCTCAGCCTGGCCTGCACCCTCTCCAATCTAGGACCCCTCAAAGGATGTCCTACTTCTGGTTTATAGGGATTGGACTTAAACCAGCAGTCAGACATCCCTCTTGCAATCTGGGATTGCTGGCTCCTAACTGCTCACCTGCCTGCCTACCTGATTACCCTTAACCATTTTGCCTGTTGGCCTGCTCACCCCCAACTGCCTCTTTGCCGCCATCTTGCTTGCCCCCAAATGCCCCCCTCCCACCAGCCTGATCATTCCCACCAGCCTGATCACCTCCCATGCCAGTATGCTTGCCCCAACTGCCCCATCCCCCCTTGCTGGCCTGCTTGCCCCCACCTTCCCTCTCCACTAGTCTGCTCACTTCCAACTGTTCCCTGCTGGCTTGCTCACTCCAAACTGCCCTTCCTCCCCCCCCCCCCCCCACACTGCTGTCCTGATCACTTCCAATTGACCCCCAATGATGGCCTGCTTGCCCCCAACTGTCCCCCCTGCTTGTCTGCTCACCCCCAACATCTCCTCCCTGGCAGCCTGATCACCTCAATGCCCCCCTCCCCCCACTGGCCTGATCACCCACAACTGTCCTCTCCTCTTGGCCTCTAGCCACCTCTACCTCAGCTCTGCCACCATGGCTTTGTCCAGAAGAATGTCTGGAAGGTCTCCCAGTCTAATTAGCATATTACCCTTTTATTAGTATAGATAGAGGCCTAGTATACAGGTGGGAGCTGGTTGGTTTGCCCTGAAGGGTGTCCTGGATCAGGATGGCATTCCCTTGGGATGTGGGGTGGCCTGGGTGAGGGCCTGTGGTGGTTTAAAGGCTTGCCATGCACCCATCGGATGAGGGTCCCTCCTGGGGGGTCATGACCAGCCTGGGTGGGGGGCTGATAGCTATTTGCAGGCTGGCCACATCCCCCAGTGGGGACTCTTACTCTGTGGGGACATGTCCAGCCTGGTAAGGGGCTAAGGGCCATTTTCAGGCTGGCCACGCCCCTGATGACTCAGGCTATCAACCCCTCCTTTTTCCCCCCAGTCACTCCTTCAGTGGTGGCTAGGTCAGGCTGGAAGCCTGGGTCACCCCCAGCTACCCAGACCCCCAGCCCCTCTTTGAATGAAGGCCAGGGCATGCAGGAATCTTGATTTCCTCTGTCACTGGCGGCAACCCAAGGGTCCTGCTCACTCCAGCTCCATGGTCACCACCATCTTTGTTGGGTTAATTTGCATACTCTTTCCTGATTGGCTGGTGGGTGTAGCAGAGGGATGGTCAATTTGCATGTTTTTCTTTTATTAGTGTAGATAGAGGAAGGGAGAGGGAGAGAGATAGATAAAAACATCAATGATGAGAGAGAATCATTAATTGGCTGCCTCCTGCATGTCCCCTACTGGGAATTGGGCCTGCAACCCAGGCATGTACCTTGATTGGAATCAAACCTGGGACCCTTCAGTCTACTTGTTGATGCTCTATGCACTGAGCCAATCCAGCTAGAGCTTCCATTGGATTTCTTGTCATCGATTGGCACCACCATCCACCTAACACTGAAGCCAGAAACCCAGGTGTCATCTCCTTGATAACACCCTCTTTCTCATCTGTTCATGTCCAATCCACCATGGAATCATGTCATCATAGGCTATAATACATACTTTCTTTTCTCCAAGTGCCACTTTAATTAACAGTTGACCATTTGAAATAAATCCATTCTTTTGGATTACTATAAAAACTATTTTCTCTAATCTTCTTGTCTCCAGTTTAAACCCTAGTGATCCCTAATCTCCACTATAGTCAGAGATACCTTTTTACAATGCAGATCTGATCCCTCAATGGTTTCTCATCTTTTTCATGTTAATGACCAGATTTCTTAGCCATTCCTGATATGCTCCTTGGTAACCTTCTCAAACTTATCACTCATTACTCCCAACCTCTTCCTCCCACTTACATTTTTTTTGTCTCTGCCCTTGCCTACTTTTCCTTCAGGTCCCAGATTAGGTGTCTTATGCTCACCTACCATGGATGACCTACCCTTCCTCTTTAGAGGGCAGAGTAGGGTAGCTGTTAAAAGCACAGTCTCTGAAGTTGGACTATGTGCAGTTACCAGCTTTGCCATTTATTTGCCACATAACCTTGGATAAATTACATACCGTCTCAGGTTCATCCTCTCTCTTTTTTGAAAATGGGGTTGATAAAAAGGTTACCTATCTCATAAAGTTATGAGGATTAAGTAAGTTAATATGCATAGAATTCATAGAACAGCAACTGACATGCAGCCAACACTCACTATACTTTAGTTATTATTATTGTTTTCATTGTCATTATTATTTTCTCTTACAGTATGGGATTAAGTGCCTCTCATATATACTCCTATTATACTGCTTTTTACCTTTATCTAGCACTTACCACACTGTATTGTAAAATCTTATTTACTTATCTCTCTGCAAGACTGAACTTTTCCATCATTGAACTCAAATGAGCAGCACAGGGTCTGACACAGAACAGATGTTCAGAAAACACTTCTTGATTTAATGGATGAATACAAAGCAAAAGTCTTAAATTCTCTATAAAATGAAATAGTAGGATGAGATAAGAGAAGAAATAAATTGAAAAAAAAATACACAAAAAACTTCAGGACAGTTGTATTTCTCTTCTTACCAAAGATACACATGTGTCCTGTACTCCACCAAAAACTGGAGTTCTAGTTTCTTGCCTCAGACCTTCAGTCTCTCCTTAGTCTGTTATGGCAGGTGATCAAGAGTTGATTTATTCACCAAACCCTTTTTCCTCTTTGACTCCTTTGTTAATTCCAGGTTCATGGCCATTCTGAAGATTTAAAAAGGCTGATCTCTGGATAACTAAGGTGTTAGAGGCGGATCTCAGGATTACTGTTGAGAATGGAATGGTCCCTTAATTTTTTCAAACCCTCATAGCAGAAAGCCAGTGTTATTAGTTCGATAATCTGAAGCTTGTGATTCCAATAGTGACATTCACTGGTGGTGGTGGCCACAGCTCCTTGTTGCACATGGCGCCATGATGGGCACTCTGAACTTTCCTCATTTTCTTTTTCTTTTTTTGACAGAGGAGAAATATGTATTCTTTATTATTTGTATAGTTTTATTTCTATTATTTATTCTTTTTTAAAAATCTTCATTGTTGAAAGTATGACAAATGTTCCCTTTATTTTTATCTTTATTATTGAGAGTATTATAGATGTCGCCCATTTCTCCTTCCTCTACCCAGCTCCTACCCCACCCTAGGCCTTCACCACTTTATTATCTGTGTCCATATACTATGTATATATGAATATAAGTTCTTTGATTAATTTCTCTTCCCCCACCTCTTTTTTTGAGATCTGTCAATCTGTTTCATGCTACCATGTCTCTCTAACTATCTGTCAGTTTATTTTGTTCATTAGATTCTACATATAAATGAGGTCATGTGATATTTGTCTTTCTCTAAAAGCCTTATTGAGCTTAGCATAATAATTTCTAGGCCTATCCATGCTGTCTCAAAGGGTAAGAGATCCTTCTTTTCTATAGCTGCATCGTATTCCATGATGTAAATGTACCCAGATATTTTATCCATTCATCTTCTGATGGGCTGTTTCCAAATCTTAACTATTGTAAGTAACACTACTTTGAACATAGGGGTGCATACAGTATTATTTCTGACTGGTGTTTCAGAATTCTTAGAATATATTGCCAGAAGTGGGATCACTGTGTCAAAAGACAGTTCCATTTTTAATTTTTGTGAGAAATCTCCATACTGTTTTTCACAGTGGCTACACCAGTCGGGTTCCCAGCAGCAACGTATTAGAACTCCATTTCCCCCACATCCTCGCCAGCACTTGTTGTTTGTTAATTTATTGATATTAGCCTTTCTGGACAGTCCTCATTTTCTGAAAGTTGGACTTTGCTGGACATCTTTTAACAAAGCAGTGGCATGTGCTGCTTTGGAAATAGAATAGCTCATGTTTAGGTGTCTTCAAAGAAGGGATCAAATGACTATTGGACAAGGTGTTGTAGAGGTAGATGGGGTGAGACAGTTTCCCTTAGATTCTAAGTAGGATGTAACCAGTGAAAAATGCTGAAATCATTTAAATTTTCTTTCAAACAAATGTTTTGAGCACCAACTGTCTACTGGACACTGTATTGGTCCAGAAGACCCCAGAATAAATAGCATACACTGTGCTTTTCAGAGCTCACAGTCTAGGTCAGTCTCTCTGGGGGCTGTCCGAGAAGTCACCACATGATGCTGTGCAGAAGAGTCACATCTTATTCGGAGATTTACTCCAAAGTCAGCATATAAAGTGAAATGAAATGACAAAAGTCTAGAAAAATTACTTCCTCAAAAATCCCCTAAACTAACTCTAAGAAACTTCCTTTATTTTTTCTTGACATTTCTTAGCTAGAGCTTCCTTTTTTTTTTTTTTTTTTTTTTTTTTTTTTTTTTTTAATGAAGCTAAGGTAATTTTGTAGAGAGTGGAAATAAAATTATGTCTTTCTCTTTTAATTTTATGTTTACTTTTTTTCTTTGTTTCCTGAACATGTGCAGTTAAATCCATGTAAGTTACATGTGCATATGATGTAGCCCTTTCATTATCCCTCCAATGGAAGTTTATAGGAATGTTTAAAGTGCTCTAAAAGTACAGAGGAAAAAGGTTCTAACTTTTCCTAAAAAAATCTAGGAAGGCTTTCTGATGAGCTGTCATTTGAACAGGTGAAAGGTTAAGAGCTTTCTAAAAACAGCGAATAGCATGAACAGCAGCCTGTAGCTATGGAAAGGCATAGTTTCTTCATGATCTAAAGTTTATATTTGAGGCAGGGCTGATGACATTGGAGAAGGTGGGGGGTGATAAGAAATGAGAAGCTCATCAAGGCAAGACCATGAAAGGATCAAAACATACCACGGGACTGATACAGATGGAGAAAAGAGTGATCAGGAACATTGTGTCCACTCTCTGGCAGCTCACTAGCCCCCAGGCACCCTTCTCACCACTTCCCTTTACTGTTAACTACTTCCTGAAATGGCCAGATACACTATTCTTCCTCTCAGTCCGACTCATGCAGTGTTATTTTCTAGCTGAAGACAAGGATGTGTTTCTATTTCCTAAGCCTCTTTTCATCTAAGCATCACCAAGTCATTTGGAGACATTGAATCACTATTAATCTCTATGATGGCCCTAAACGTAGGTGGGTTTCATGGTCTATATAATAGGTTGTGGCACAGCTGATCTCAGGGAACCAAGGAACCAGAGTTTGGCCTGGATAAGAACCTTGAAGATATTCCTCATTCTGCTTTGTCATTCAGACCATGAAATGGGCATCTTTAGGCACCATGAAAATATTGCCTTCTTCACTTCCCTGGGAAGAAAGAGAAAGTGAGTTCCATATTTAGACATCTCTGGAGAAACTGAGGAAATGACAATGGAATTTCTGGATTAGAATTTATTCAAGATAACTTAGTGTTATACTTAAAGCCTAGAGGTGTTCTTTATCAATTACAACCAGATTAGGTCTCATATGACAGGGAAACCAAAATAGCAGTGTTTTAACCTGTTAACTGAGCGGGACCTATAAATACGTCAAACATAAACAATATCGGGAACAGGTAGAACGTATGAATACGTCCTGGAAATATATGTTGCGCCCTGAGAGGGATGGTATATATTTTTTGTAATCTTTATAATTGTTTGCAAAATTTATAATTTTTTAATTCAATGTTTCCATTTTTTTGTTGGTATTCTTTTCTAATTTTTTGTAATTTTGTATTTTCCTTTGTGCTTTATATATAAATAAATGAAAAAATATATATCATTTATTTTAATTAAGTATAAATAAATAAAAAATAATATGAAATTACGTCCTCCGGGCGTAACGTACTGACACGTCCTAGTGAAAGAGTACGCGCCCATTCCAGGTTGTGTAATTAAAAAGGGAACTCCCCGGTTAACAGGTTAAATAAAATAGAAATTTATTTTCCATTTAAATATAAGAAGTCTAGAGGTAAGCAATCTAAGGTTGGTAAAGTCATACACAGGGATTCAGATTTCAGTCTGACATAGTACTCTGTTATCCTCTGCAAGTGATTTGCATCTCATGATCCTAAGTGGACACGCAAGCTCCAGCCATTGTACCCACATTCTATTGTATGTAAAAAGAAGGAAGGGATAATTAAGAAAGGGTGGGGGTGGGTGGGGAATCCCAAGAGCAAGAACCCAAAAGAACCCAGATCTGTATATGTGATTAGAAAACCCTCTCTTTTCTCCTTGGTAACAAAGGAGAATCCTGCGACAGCTATAGGAGCCATTCTAGAATCATTAACCCTCATACTTGTGTGATATGGTTAGCACTGGACTTATGTAAATGCTAAGGAAAGAAGGGATCATCCATTTGCTATCACACTAGCAAACATGGATGAATCCAGTCCATTGACATTTCATTCACATAACATTCACTCATTCCATGCAGAGCTATAAATATCAGAGCCATCCCCATATGGGATGACTTTTTCTGATTCTCTTCCTTTTCCTCAGACTCTCAGCTGTTTGAATGATGCATAAGGGGTAGCTGGCATCTGTTTTAGCAATTGTGAATATGAATTTCCTCTGTATCCTAGACAATACATATATGTGTGGTGACCAAAGACACAAGGGAAAGAAGAGGAGGAGGAGGAGGAAATAGCAGTTCCACTAGAGAAGTAATGCTGGGTGGAGAGGAGGAAGGAAGTGGGTGGGGCTGGCCCAGCCTTGTACAAATATGTGAATGAATCCAGTTTCTTTATAAGGTCCTTCCCTATCCTTGGACTTAAACCCTTTCACTTGTTCCCCATGTCCTCACAGCCCTCTAGTCACCTATCCTCAGGGTCCCCCTTAGCCCAGACATGACCAATCTTTTCCTCCCTTTGTCCAGGGATTCACACAAGTGACAACACCTAAATAATGGTTAAAAAATCATGGGCTCTCAAAGTACGTTATATTTATCCACTCTCCTCAATGAGTTTGATAAGCTTACTCACTTCTATTATGATCGAGATAAGCATGTGCTCCTCCCAGAAGCCATATTTACACTGGAAGAGATTTTACCTTCAATAGAATCCTAGCAAAGGGAAAAGAATTAGATAGGAGGTCTTCTTCTAGGGCTAGGGCTGCGGTTCTAGGACCTCAGCAAGAAGGAGGGAGAGGCGAAATGGGGGCTCACTACCAGCACCAAACTACCCAGCTCCATACTAAGGGGTTGACCCACATGAATAAAAATGTGAATGGAGGTTTAAGGAATGGGTAATTTACAAAACCGAGGGGAAGGTTGAGAGAACCAGGACAGGACGGAGCAACGTGCAGGACAAACACAGTGGGAAATCCATCACCTCTCAGCCTGAAGGCACAAGGAGAAAGAGTGGCTATCAGCCCTGAGGAGGACTCTGGCTTCAGGAGAGGGGCCATTTGGCAGGAGTTATGGCATTGATAGAAGAACACAGCCACTGACCAAATGAGGGCTGGTAGGAAGGAGCACATTCTGGAACTGCCTCTCTTCCCATCCTCCAATCTTTTATCTGGCCTCCTATTGGTCAAACCCACTGAAAGCCAAAGGTACAAGAGGGCCTGGGTAATAGTCTGAAGAGTTGAGCTTTCCAAGGGCATGGTAGAGAAAGGTGGAAAGTGGACCTGGAGAAGCAAATAGGAAATGTGTAATATTTAAGGTCAAGTGTGGACAGAGGAGTGAAGGGAAAAAAGATTGGGATTCTGGAAATTCTGGATTAGAAGGGAAAGGCCGTGGGGCAACAAGGAAGAGGAATATATGTGCCATTTAGTTCTATGATATAGGGGTAGATGTATTTAAATGATAGCTCCTGTTGCTTCCTTTCCACCCTGTCCTCAAGAAATCAGCACAATATGAACACAGAGCTATCTCAGCAGGTGAAGGTAGAAGCTTCTCTCAGCTCTCCTGACTCAGAACTGAGTTCCTTTTTAAATATCTAAACCAGGAATTCAGTAGTGTACAAGCTTCTTCATTCAAACAGCCTAGAACCATTAAGCAATGCTGACAGGCTCTTGGACACTTCGCATGAATTTCTGGCAGTTTCCTTTGCCAACATGCCTCTCTCCCTGTCTATAGGGACCTGTTTATCTTTCCCTCATTCTGCCAATGGTCAGTGACTTGATTTCATCATTTCTTTGGAGAATTACTTTTCAGACTGTCTCTCCTCTGTCCTTGGAGCCACTGCTCCTTAATAACTCAGTATGTTTAGCCAGATTATACTGGTGTCATTGAGACATCTCTCTAGATTCTAGTTTTTGTTGAGTAGCTACCTGTTTGCTGACAATGTATTTCATTGATTTTATAACAACTTCTCCTTTCTCTGATGAGTCACAAATGTCAGTGGAGTCCCCATCTTGGTTTCCACTTTGAGTAGCACAATGGTCAAGAGCACTAACATTAGACTGCCTCGCATTGCCATATACTTCTTCTATTAGCATCAATGTGGTCTTGGACAAGTCACTTACCTCTTTGAGCCTTAGTTTCCTCATCTGTAAAATGGGAATGATAATATTTCCAATTTTTTAGGACTGTTGTGGGGGTTAAAATTGTCCATATGTATAAAATGCTAGACTCCATATCTGACCAACTGTGTGTTTTCAATAACAACATGCCATTATAATTTTCACTGATGGGGCTATTTTATGGACCAGGGCACAGTATAGGCCCCTTCAGAATATAGTGTGCTGATTTACTCTCTACACTGCTTTCTGTGCTTGGTTACAGGGGTCTTCTAGGCACAGAGGTGACTCGCAGTTCTAGGTTTATCTCCAAGTAAAACTCTATTTTCTCAGGAGGAGGAGACTAGAGTAAGGTTCAAACTCTGGCCATAAAAGGCAACTGTAACCTTTGTCAGAGCTTTCTTGCAATTGGAGAATTAAATTATGTTGGAGTTGAAGTTTCTTGGAGATCTTTTTATTTTTTTTTATTTTTTTTATTTTATTTTATTGTTTAAGGTATTACAAATAGTAGTATATATGTCTCCTTCCCCTCCCCCCTCTCACCTCCGCCACCCTCATTGACCTCCTCCCTGCCTCCCATACCCTCTGGCACTTGCCCTCAGCACCCCCCTCCCACCCCCAGTGTCTTGTGCCTATTGGTTGTGCTCATATGCATGCATACAAGTTCTTCTGTTGATCTCTCCCTCCCCGCAACCCTTCCCTACCTTCCTGTCGTGGTTTGACAGTCTGTTCAATGCTTCTTTGCCTCTATCTATTTTTGTTCAACATTGTGCACTTATCAGTTGGGAAAAAAAAAGGTTTGCAAGTTATGATCATTTCCTTAAGGGGCCCAGTGGCAGCCTAGACTAGAGGCATGGTCTCTTAATTCCCAATGCGCTTTTTCTATGCCACCAGCGTTTTTTCATGTTTTATGTATTTTGTATCTATCTGACTCATATTTGAATCTCTTCCCTCAAATTAAATATTTTCCAGAGCCTCACTGAATGAAGAGGGAAAGCTGAGCTGCTCTGGCTGAAAGGAGGTGCAGGCCTGGATCCCCACACACTGGCCTTTTCTCCACCTTCCGCAGCAGCCCTCAGACTGCCCACACCACTATCTTATCAGGACTTGTGCATCTGTTTCTTTGACATGGTGTCAAATTCCATGTTTATAACCAGTTTTTCTAGTATATGGAGTTTTTGAACCTATTCTGTCTTAAACGGGGGTTGTTGGCTAATATTCTCCATATAATATATTATTGATAGAGGTGTTTTGGACAGATCACTTTGACCTTTGGTCTTTGCAAGGAGACATAAAGCCAGCCTGACTAACATTGGCCAAGGTTCTGAAGGATGGGAAGGACCCTAAAGCAAATAAGCCTACACCCCACTTTCATCAACCCAAATATTTCTGTCCTCAGCTTGCAGCACACCCAGGATTGAGTTCCAAAAATTCCATTACACTTTCTTGGCTTCCTTATTCAATCAGTTACAACTGGACCAGAAGAAGGCTTGGCACGAAAAGCCTGCAAGGAAAAGGCTGTTTCTTTGAACTTTGTTGACCAATTTTGCAGACATTTTAGGTTCAGATAAGGTTTTGGCTCGTCAGTCAATTCTTTCTACATGTTGTTCTGATATGAATCCAAACTCTTCCACCTTCTGAGGTTCCCTTGTGAAATCATGACAATAATAAGCTGACATTCCTGATTTTTAAAGCCAAGTTTTCCTAAAGGTCCTTTCTCCTCTGTGCTATGCAGCTATGCAACTCCCAGCTATGCTCCCAGCTATGCAACTCTCTTAACCGTCAGTTCAGGAGGAGTGTAGTCTTAGACTCTTCCTCTGGTTCCCTGAATGGCTGCTTAGAGGCATCTGTGTGTCTGCTCTGGCTGTTCAAGGGAGAAGGTAAGAGGAAGGTTTTTGAAAGCATTATCTTAGCTTTCTCAGCTATTTCCTACTAAGCTTTGCCTTTGTCAATTGAGCCTTTCACTGTAGTGGTTGTAATGAGAGCTAAGTGTGTAGTTTCTCTCCTATTTAGAGAGAGACAGAGACAGAGAGAGAGAGAGAGAGAGAGAGAGAGAGAGAGAGAGAGACAGAGAGAGAGTTTAAGAAAGCTCATCTTCTAAGCTCCAGGAGGTCAGGGAGCATAAGTGCTTTGTTTAATGCTATATCTTCTTCTGTCCCTTTACATAGCTGGTCCATAATAAACACTCAATAAATAGTGGTCACAGAAATGAATGAACATCTGCCTTCCTGCATCAGTAGATCTTCTCTTCTATCTCAGAGTTAAAAAGTATAGCAGCCTCTTAGATCCAGGTCATGGACTTCAGTGGATTGTCTAATGTCTGTGGAGACTGCTTTAAGTCAAGGAGGTCACTTATGTGGAATGTTTGGAATAATGTCCCATTGATTAATATTGCTTCACTGGCATGTAGAACTAGTATTAACCCTTTGGGCATATGACTTGGCAGCCAGACTGCTTCTAGGCATGTTTGAAAAGGGGCCATTTCCTCTGGGCCTATGCAGCCCTGAGTCAGGTGCACAGCTTGGCAGGAAAAGCATAGGTCAGCTATCAGTCCCCATCTGCCCCTTTAGCCAATGGTGTATCTGCAGTGAAATACTTGACCAATCATATGGGATGGGCTCACCAACCAGAGATAAAAGTTTGCAAAAAATTTGGGATCTGTCATCAAATTTAGAAGAAATTTGTGAAGGAAAATCTATTTGTTATTTGAGGCATAAGACCTGGTTCAAATCACTTCCACATTTAATTCTATAACCTAGGGCAGGATTACAAAACAGGTAAACATGCCAAGCCCATTTATTCATTTATAAAACAGTGATAACAATACTCTTAATTATTTATTGCTACATAACAAATTATCCTAAAATTTTGCGGCTTGAAAAAGAATAAGCATTTATTATCTCACAGTTTCAGTGAATCAGGAATTTAGGGGCAGATTACCTGGTTCTTGTGTAGGATCTCTTCTATAATAGGTCTTGGTCAAGATTTTGGTGGATTAATCAAGGTAATATGCCATATCAATAGAATAAAAAACAAAACCAACATGATCAGTTTTATATAAATACTAGGGAATGCATTTGATAAATTTAACATCCTTTCAGGTTAAAAACACTCAAGAAAGTAGAAGTAGAGGTGAACTTCCTCAACTTGGTAAAGGGCGTTTATGAAAAACTCAGAGCTAACCTTATACTTAACTGTGAAAGACTAGATGTTTTCCCCTGAAAGTCAGGAGTAAACCAAGAATGTCACTCTCTCCACTTCTATTCAACATTGTGTTAGAGGATCTATCCAAGGCAATTAAGCAAGAAAAAGAAATAAAAAGTCATCCAGATTGGAAAGGAAGAAGTAAAACAATCTATACTTTTAGATTACACAATCTTATGTATAATAATAAAAGCCTAATATGCTAATTAGACTGTACAGCTGAACGACCTTCCAGACATCCTTCTGGACAAAGCCACGGTGGCAGGGGCTGAGGCAGAGGCAGTTAGTGGCACTCAGGCAGGCAGGCAGGTAGGAGAGTGGTTGGGGCAATCCAACAGGCAGGCAGATGCAGCTAGGGGTGATCAGGTAGGCAGGTGAGTGGTTAGGGGTGATGAGGCAGGCAGGCAGGCAGGCAGAGGGGCTAAGGGTGATCAGGCAAGCAGGCAGGGCAGCATTTAGGAGCCAGAAGTCCCAGATTGCAAGAGGGTGCAGGACAGCATGAGGGACCCCTTCCCCAGTGCATGAATTTTGTGCACTGGGCCTCTAGTATTTAGGTAATCCTAAAGAATCCACGAAAAAATTATTTGAGCTGAAACTGGTTTGGCTCAGTGGATAGAGCGTCAGTCTGCGGACTGAAGGGTCCTGGGTTCGATTCCGGTCAAGGGCATGTACATTGGTTGTGGGCACAACCCTGGTGGGGGGTGTGCAGGAGGCAGCTGGTCGATGATTCTCCCTCATCCATGTTTCTAGCTATCTATCCCTCTCACTTCCTCTCTGTGAAAAATCAATAAAATATATATTAAAAAATATTTGAACTAATAAGTTCAGCTAGTTTGTAGGATATACTTATAATAAACAATCTGAAAATGAAATTTAAAAATTATTATTTAAAAATAAAATACTTGGGAATATATTAATCAGAAGTGTAAAATTTATAATCTAAAAACTAGAAAACGTTTTTGGAATAAATTAACATCTAAATAAATAGAAATCATTCCATGTTCATGGATCATAAAACTTAATATTGCTAAGATGATAATATTCCTCAAATTTATCTACAGATTAAATATAATCCCTATTAGAATCTCAGCTGACAATAAAATTCATATGGAATTACAGAGACCCAGAATAGGCAAATAATCCTGAAAAAGAAGAAGGAATATGAAGGACTAATACTTTTCAACTTAAAAACTTTCTCTCTCTCTCTTTCTCTCTCCCTCTCTCTCTCTCTCTCTCTCTCTCTCTCTCTCTCTCCTTTCCTTCTTCCCTCCCTCCATTCTTTTCTGCCTGTCCACTCTTTCTAGAAATCAATGGGTGAAAAATAACCTCAGTAAGGATTAAGAACCTCCCAAAACAAACAAACAAACAAACAAACAAACAAACACAAACAAACACAAACAAACACACACACAAACAAAAATAACTAGGAGCCCATTGCAGGAAGATTCCTGCAAGCAGCTGCTCAAGCATGCCCCATCCGCCCCACCTTTCCCCACCCACGCTTTCCCTCTGGCAGACACCTTGCTTTCTGCTTATCCTCCTTTGTCCTTCTAAGCTGTCTTCAGTCTTCACTCCTCCCTACCTCAGCATATGTAAATTAACTGCCATCTTTATTGGGTTAATTTGCATACTCACTCTGATTGGCTGTGGGCATAGTGAAGGTACAGTCAACTAGCATTTTTCTCTTTTATTAGTGTGTACAATCAAGACATGTATACTGGCATAATGATAGACATATAGACCAATGGAATAGAACTGACTGTCCAGAAATATATCCATGTGTCTGTAGGAAATTGAGTTTTGCCAAGACCCTTCCATGGGGAATAGAATAGTCTTTCCAATAAATGGTGCTGAATAAAGTTGGATTATCTCACATCACATACAAAAATTAATTCAAAATAGATAAAAGAATTAAAAGGGTTAAAACTGTAAAACTCTTAGAAGAAAATATAGGTAAATCTTCATGATCTAATATTTGACAATGGATTCTTAGATATGACACCAAAAGCACAAGCCATGAAAGAAAAAAATAGTTAAAAATTGGACTTCATTAAAATTAAATTATTTTGTGCTTCAAAAAACACTGCCAAGAAAGTGGAATGCAAACCCCTATGGAAGAAAATACTTGGAAATTATATATCTATTAAGAGACTTACATCTAGGATAGTCAAAAACTTACAACTCAATATTAAGAGACAAATAACCCATATTAAAAATAGTCTAAATAACTAAACAGACCATTTTCCAAAGAAGATATACAAATGGCCACTAAATACATGAAAAAATGTTCAACATCACGAGTCACCAGAGAAATGCAAATCTAAACCACAATGAGTTGTCATTTCATACCTGCTAGGATTGTTAGCATAAAAAAGGTAGCTATAACAAGTGTTAGTGAGCATGTAGTGAATATAAAATGGGGCATCCATTTTAGAAAACAGTCAGATAGCTCCTCGAATGGTTAAATATAGAGTTATTATATAACCCAACAATTTCACTCCTAGGTATATACCAAAGAGAAATGAAAACATATGTTCATACAAACAGCTGTGTATGAATATTTATGGCAGTGTTACTCATAATAGAAAAAAGTTGAAAAAACCCCAAATGTCCACAAACTGATGAATAAATAGATAAATGTGATACATACATATAATGAAATTTGATGTATCTATAAAATGAATAAAGTACTGGTATATGCCACTACATAAATAAACTTTGAAAACATTATGCTAAGTGAAGGAAGCCAGTCCCCAAAGATGATATATTATGTGATTATATTTAAATAAAATGTCCAGAAGAGGCAAATTTATAGAAACAGAAAATAGATTAGTAGTTGCTCAGGGTTGGGGACTATAGGATAATAGGGAGATAGCTCAGAGATACAGGATTTCTTTTAGGTGATGAAAATATTCTAAAAGAAGACTGTGGTGATGGTTACACATATATGTGGATATACTATTGATAAAATTGTATACTTTAATGTGTAGATTGCATGATACATGAAATGGACTATATTTCAAGAAATCTGTCATTTAAATAAAGATGTTGGGAGATACTGCAATGATCTGAATTCTTGCTTATCTATTCCAGGCACATTCTTTTTTTTTTTTTTAAATATATTTTTTATTGATTTTATACAGAGAGGAAGGGAGAGAGATAGAGAGTTAGAAACATCCATGAGAGAGTCATCGGTCAGCTGCCTCTTGCACACCCCCTACTGGGGATATGTCCGCAACCAAGGTACATGCCCTTGACCGGAATCAAACCCGGGACCCTTTAGTCCCCAAGCTGACATTCTATCCATTGAGCCAAACCGGTCCTGGCTATTCCAGGGACATTCTTACAAGGCATACCCAGAAGTAATGTTTTACCAGCTATCTGGGCATCCCACAGAGCCTTGTCAAGTTAACATGAAATTAACCATCACAGCTGTTGAGTGTCTTCACTGATGGCAGTTGGCTTTTCCTAGAGAGAGTGACCCCTGAGAAGAGTAAGGTGAAAGCTGCAAAGTGGGTCGCATGGAGGTCACACTCCATCATTTTTTCAATATTCTATTGGCTGTACCCATGAGTCCTATTCAATGTGGGATTGGCTACCAAAGGGCATAAACACCAGAGGGTAGAATCATTTGGAACCATGTTGGGAGCTGAACTATCAAATGAGGAAATGGGCATAAAACATTCTATAAACTTTAACCTGCTATTTGAATATTAAATATTATAATTTTATTTTTGACCTGGGTTAATTGTCCAAAGCTAATGACAGTTTGCTTATTTTTTTTTAACTTTTAAAATATATTTTATTGATTTTTTACAGAGAGGAAGGGAGAGAAATTGAGAGTTAGAAACATCGATGAAGGAGAAACATTGATAAGCTGCCTCCTGCACACCCCCTTCTGGGGATGTGTCCGCAACCAAGATACATGCCCTTGACCAGAATTGAACCTGGGACCCTTCAGTCAGCAGGCCAACGCTCTATCCACTGAGCCAAACAGTTTAGGATGACAGTTTGCTTATTAATGATCTCTGCTTTAGTTGGTCAACATTCTTATAGTGTCCTGGAATTCTGCAACTATCTGCAAAATAAAAGTTAAGGTTTTTGAGACGATGTGTCCTTGTTGGCATTTAGTTGACAGGAGGAAATAGATATAAGGAAGGATAAGCTGGTAGTTCTAGGATTTACTGGGATGAGAACCAAATGATCATTTTAATTTAGCTCAATTCTGTAGCCCTGCTTTTCAATTCAGCCTTTGTTTCTTCAAACTTTATTAGGTGGGCTGAAAAGATGCAAAAAGCTAAATTACAAAATTAACAAAGTCGAGGGAAAAGAAACCCAGGACTGGGACCTGAGAAGAAACACTGAGTCTCCCTGGGTGATTGTGCAGGAAAAGGCACTTTGCACGCCCACTATGTGGAATCTGGTCCAGCTTCAGGCAGGCCCCAGAGTGCATTCTCAGACAGGATGGAGAGGAGGGTGTGGTAAAACTGTAGCCAGATGGCTGCAAGTGGCCAGCTCCTCCCTCTGTATTTGAATGGCTTCTGGAACACAACACTCCCCAGCCTCTAAGGCCCTTGATAAGAGCATATTTCAGTCTGCCTTCTGATGTTCTTTGGTTATGATTCTATCACAGACAGCATGCAGAGTTTAGGCTCAGTACAATTATAAAAAATACAATCCCAGATTCTCCAGTTAAAAATCAGAATTTGATTATGTGGGTAATTTCTACCATTGGCCTGGATTTTTCCTTTTCTAGCTTCAGTGGCTGTCTTAGGAGAAAGCTAGTCTCTCACACTTAATCTCTCAGCTGTCTAAGAATTCTATTGTCTCACCTATCTAGACATCTATAATAATAAAAGTGCAATATGCTAAGTAGACTGGACGGCTGAATGACTTTCTAGACATCATTCTGGCTGTCCTTCCAGCTGAAGCCACTGAGGCGGGGGCCGAGGCAGAAGCAGTTAGGGGTGATGAGGCAGGCAGGTGAGTGATTAGGGGTGATGAGGCAGGCAGGCAGAGTGGTTAGGGGTGATCAGGTAAGCAGGCAAGCAGTTAAGGGCAATCAGGCAGGTAGACAGAGTGGTTAGGGATGATGAGGCAGGCAGACAGGAGAGCAGTTAGGAACCAGCGGTTCTGGATTGTGAGAGGGATATCTGACTGCTGTTTAGGCCTGATCCCACAGGGATCCCTGTGAAATTGGGCCTAAACCAGCAGTCGGACATCACCTGAGGAGTCCCAGATTGCAAGAGGGTGCAGGCTGGGCTGAGGGGACCCTCCCCCATGCACAAATTTCATGCACCAGGCCTCTAGTCTTTTATAATTTCATAAATATTTTTTAAAATATATTTTATTGATTTTTTACAGAGAAGAGGGGAGAGAGAGAGTTAGAAACATCGATGAGAGAGAAACATTGATCAACTGCCTCCTGCACACCCCCTACTGGGAATGTGCCTGAAACCAAGCTACATGCCCTTGACCGGAATCTAACTGGGACCTTTCAGTCCCCAGGCTGATGCTCTATCCACTGAGCCAAACCAGTTCGGTTAATTTCATAAATATTAATATCTGTGCTAGACATTTCCAGAATGTTCAGGTATCTTATCTCATTGAATCATCAGTGTGATCCCATGACATAGATCATGTTACCATCATTTGAAGGCTGAGAAAACAAGAGACAGGAAAGGTTGAACAATTCCTTCAGTAGCATGCAACTAGTAACTAGCTCTTCAATCCTGTTTCTCTGGGCTTTCTCCTGACCCCCTTCCTTTTCCTGTCTTCAGCCCCAGATACTAGGGTTTCCCTGAACCTACAGCACCACTGTTCTTTCTTGGGGAAGAGAGTGACCTGCTAAAGTGACTCAGGCTAGAGATACATAATGCTTTATACATTCTGCTTAAACATCTGTTCTGGTTTGTATCATTCCTAGGAGCCCCAATAGAGCCTGTTGAGAAGTTAATGAGAAGACAGAGGGAATCCTGGAAATGGCCAGAGACCTCTTATGGATGAGCTGGCAATAACTCAAGATAAAGGCAGCTCTGCCAGTCCCAGATAAATTCTGGAATCATTCCTACTGTCTGAGGCTCCTCTAACTTAGTCTTGCTCAGACGGGTCATGGAATTGGTTTGGGCTCTACCTTTGTTGGATTCTTAGCTTGTGATGGAGTTAAAAACTGGACCAACCTCTATGGGCGTGTGGTGGTGGGAGGGAGCACATGGTTACACCTTATGCAGAGATCTAACTCCCTGATTATCTTGTGATACTATTTAGCACCTAGCACTATTTAACACAGAGCAAATACTCAATAAATGTTTTTTAATTTAATCAAATGGTAACCCATATTTTGTCTCTCTCCACCTCCCAGGCAACCTATTCTACAAATGAAATACACTTCACTGAAGTTCCTCCCTCCCCCCACCTTTTTCCCCCCTTTTCTTTCTTACTTCCTTCTATACATTTGTGTATATAGACTCCTACCATTTGAGAGTGCCTTCCGGTTTCTGCTGTCCTACACAGAGAAGGGCAGAATATAAACAAATAACGAGCCTCCCCAAAATAATCTCACTTGATCTGTTTTTCATCACTTCTACCCACAATGCATATCAAATGTAAATTATCATTAATTCATTCCACCCCAAATACAACAGTTTGTTCTGTTTTATTTTTTACTTCCTGCATTAAGAAGCTATTATCCATAGTCCTCCACTCCCATTCCTGGGGAGAGAAGAAAACAACCCTGTGGGTGGCCTGTGAGGGTTCTTGAGCAGATGTTCAGGGAGTTAGATTTCAGCATCTGTACGTTAGTGTCTGGATCACTTTGGGAAGCTGTTAGTATTCAATCAGTTACTACTTGAGTACCCACCCACAACTACCTCTATTACTTTTTTTCCTTTCTGTTCAATTCTATGTTATTTAAATGAACTCTTTTGCTTTCTGAATGTACATTAACAGTAATGAGTATCAGTTGCCTAATAATATACAGCAACAATTTCAAAATTATTTAGCTCATACATATATTGACAATTCTTTTTGCAGTGACTTAAGGACACCAGAAAGCCTTAAGAAAATGGTACACAATCTCTTGAGCAAGCTCCATGCTTTTCTTTGAACAAGTTACCCAAAGCTTTTTAATATAGGATGCAAAAGAATAGCCTAACAATTTCTGTGTATGTCCTCTTTGGAAGGAAACGTTATGGAAGTGATGCAAAGTAAATTCTCCAGCTCATTTAGGAGAAATAGCCTTTTATAGCCAAATGATGGAGAAATCAAATCACTGGATTGAAAACAGAACTCATGATGTGATACTTATGTTCAGGGAGTAAATATTTAAGAGTTTAAATTTAGCAACTCAATTGAAAATGACCGTATATTTATATGTTCTAAAATGTATGATTCTAAAGGACAAAAAGGAGGAACTTGAAGAAGAAAAAAAAATGAAAATCAACTAAGTGAATTCCAATAACTTAAAGGATTCCCTGGGAAGGTTATTTTTTTTAGACAAAGAAGTCTAAGAAAATTACTTGTTTCATAATAACAAGAAAAAATAATCTTGATTCATGAGAAAGCAGGGAAAGATAGAAAGAAATTAATTTGGCTGATCTAGGTTCCTTTAAAATGATTTCAGAGTGGAAGTTCACCAAGCTACCTGTGAAAAGAATGGAAAAAATGGAAATAACTTGCTGAGAAAATCAGAAAAGCTAAAGCAAGAAATGAAATGCAACTAGCAAAGGACATAAAGAGAAGTATTATAGGAAAAAATGTATTATTTAAATACCCAAGCCATAGTGAGAGATATAGAAAAATATTACCATTAGTAAGTGAAAAAAGAAAGTTAAAAATATTGGATAGTTAAATGCCAAAGTTAAAAAGTTTAAATTATGAAAGTAATTTCTCACATCAAATCCCTGTATTTATACATCACTATTTTGTGTGAATTTTGAAAAACACTTTAATGCATTTTCTTCTAGACTTGAGCTATTGATATATATATAATGTTTAAAATATGGTTAGTTCAAATTGAGATGTTCTGTCAAATATACACTTGGATTTTGAAGATTTAGTAAAAAAAAAAATCCCATTGATAATTTTTATATTGATTGCATTTTGAAGTAATTATATTTTGGATAATTGTGTCAAATACAACATATTTAATTAATTTCACATAAATTATACAACTGAGCCACATTATGTTTCTATTGGATAGTACCTTTCTACATTTAATTCTCTATGCATAATAATCAGGAAGTCTTTGTTAACCTAAAATTATCTAACATTAATCAATAAAAATGGGAATCAAAGTTCATAAGTGATGTTAAATTAATTAAACAAGGAGGCCATTAGACTGAGGTGGCTCTAATACAATGGCAGCCTATAAAGCAAACCAAAATCTAAGCCTGTAAATGCCTCAAGGTTATGAAGTCAAAACACTAAGGACAACTAATCACAGTCAACTAGGCTTTAAGCTATAGCCAATCAAATAATTTTTTTGCTTTGCTTCTGTAGCTTCTATCTGTAGAAGTTTTTCCGCTGATTCCTATCCCTGGGGTGCTCCTGACTACTTCAAGTTTGGCGCTGCCTGACTTGAATCAGTTTTAGCTCAAATACACCCTTAAAATTTTTAATATGCCTCAGTTTGCCTTTTAACAGTCCTTTAAAAGATTAATTGTAATTTTAATCTTGATAATGTAATAAAATACACAAAGATTTTGTTATAAACCTTTTAAATAAAATTTAGGTTATATTTGCAATTATACATCAATTCTTAAAAGAAAGTATCAATTTTCTTGATATTTTCAAGAAATACTTAAAAATATAGTTTAATACTACAGGAGCTACTTAAAAATATAGTTTAATACTACATCACTTCACACTGGATTACTTTGTAACACAATCATAAAGCAGTCCAGTTTTGTAAAAACGTTTGAAGAGCTCATCAATTTCCTCAATAGCCTCTCATAATACTTTACTAGTCAGATCATTCTCTTTTGTATGGCCCACCTTGTCATACAAAGTTCACATTAACTTTCTCTTCAATTTTTTATAGATCTAACTCTCCAGATCCTTATTTTCCAGAGGCCTTGCATGTGATTTGTGCAGCTCTCAAATTCTCTCCCAACTCATTAAATTTTGCAACTCTGGAGACTTAATTAATAAATATGTGGATAATGAGGACCCCTGTGTACATTTACATAGCTGGGTGATGATATAAAACACATCAATACCCAAATTGCCACTTAACAATTGTTTTCTAAAAGCTTTAAAAATCCTATCTAATAAAAAAATATATCTAATATGCAAATTAACTGTACCTCCACTATACCCACCAGTCACACCCACCAGCCAATCAGGTGCAAGTGTGCAAATTAACCCAACCAAGATGGCTGCGACCACAGAGAGAACAGGAGGGAGGCTTGGGTACACCCTAGCCTGGCTTGGCCTCTGCTTAAGACTACAAAGTTTCAATTATAGAAGATAAATAAATCCAAACAGAAATGGCTGCAGCCACAGAGCGAGCAGGAGGCTTGACTCTGCTCAAGGCTAAAAAGTTTTAATTATAGAAGATAAATAAATCTCAGATACCAGGGCCTTCACTTGGGTCAACGGGGGGTGTCACCAGCCTGCAAACCATCATAGGCCCCTTGCCCAGGCTGCCCCACCCCCAAAGGGAACCCCTACCCTGATCTGGGACATCCTTCAGGGAAAACCATTTGGCCCCCACCCATGCACCAGGCCTCTATCCTATCTAATAAAAAAAGTAATATGCAGATTGACCATCACTCCAACACACAAGATGGCTGCTCCCATATGGTCAATGATCCTGCCCCCATGTGGACACAAGACAGCCACCACAAGATGGCCTGCAAGGGAGGGCAGTTGGGGGCAATCAAGCCTGTAGGAGAGGGCAGTTAGGGGTGACCAGGCTGGCAGAGGAGGGAAGTTTGGGGTTACTGGGCCTGCAGGGAAGGGCAGTTGGGGGTGATCAGGCCCACAGAGGAGGGCAGTTAGGGACAAACAGGCTGGCAGAGGAGCAGTTAGGCATCAATCAGGCTGGCAGTGGAGTGGTTAGGGGGTGATCAGGCTGGCAGGCAGAAATGGTTAGGGGCAATCAGGAAGGCAGGCAGGCGAGCAGTTGGGAGCCAGCAGTCATGGATTGTGAGAGGGATGTCTGACTGCCCATTTAGGCCCAATCCTAAATGGGCAGTCGGACATCCTTCAAGGGATCCCAGATTGGAGAGGGTGCAGGCTGGGCTGAGGGAATTTTGTGCACCGGACTTCTAGTTCTTTATAAACATTATTGTAAATGAATGATTACATGGAAATCTATCCATCTCACAAATAAATTATAATTTACACTTTATTGACTCATTTCCGTATTTTGGATATTTATGTGTGTCTATTTCTATTATAAACAATGCAACAAATAACAACTCTGAACACATGTCTTTATTCCATTCCTATTTGGTTTCTGAAAGATACCTAGAAGTATAATTACCAGGTAAAAAATTATGGACATTTTTACTTAATCTGCTAAATAGTTTTCTCTGAATATTAGTAGTAATTTATACTCTTACCAGCAGCATATGAATGCTCATAGAATCATACACTTGCCAACATTACTACCAAGAAAAATATGTCTGTTAAGCTAACAGTGAATAATAAGTGTTCAATGTTTTCTATGTGACAATTACTTTTTTAGATACTTTATAAATGTATTCTAACTTAATTTCCCACTAACCCTAAACATACAAAGGTTTTATCCATTTATAGATAGCTGAGTCTTTGAGAATTAATGGATTTGTTCTAAACCAAGACTTTCTAGTTCTAAAGCCCAGGCTGTTGTAATGTGTAAGTGGCAAGTATCATGGTAGCTGAGCACATGGAGAGCCATTATAAGTTAGGGTGATCAGGATATTTATGGTTTCCAAAAAACAATGTATTTAAATGATCCCTTCAGTGGTGGGTAATCATGAGGTAGAGAGGAATAATAGATGTAATTAAAGCAGAGATGAGGGAGGTGAACAAAAGCACTGAGTCAGGAAAGTCCATAGTCAAAGGGTAGACCAGTTCACTGTAATGTACAAGTTTTGTAAGCTGGTCTTGGGAAGTAAAACTAGATAGGTTGGAAGATTATCTTATGAATACTCTTGTGATGACATGCAGCACAGACTGAAGTAGGGAAATCCAGGATCTCATGCAGGACACCACTGCTGCATTAAAGTGACTAATAGTAAATTCTTTATTTGCTCCCAATAAATTTTAGAATGGGGTCCAACCAAATATCTTACCCTGGCTGACCAGGCTTGACATGACTTTCCCTTCTTTCTTCTCTAGCCTCATTTTACCCCTTGCCTTCTCACCTCCAGCCTCACTAAGTTCTCAGTTTCTTGAACTTACTATGTTCCTTCTAACGCAAGAGTCTTAGAATAAATTATTCTGTCAGTAACTTTCTTTATCCTATCAGCATGCCATGTCCATTTTTCTAGTCAACTTCTACTCATACTTATTGTTTCAACCCGAATTGTGTTCTTTTTTTAGAATACTCATTTCAATTCATAGTTATATACTCATTAGTATTATCTTGAGCACCTTATACACTTTATAAAATCCATCGCTGGGAGATAGGTGTCTGTATTTGTTTTTGCTTACCTAATTCTAACACAAAGCCTCGTGCAGAATAGGCACTCAATACACATTTGTTAAATGAATGATTAAAAGAATGAATTATCTGAACTCATGAGCATGAAGTCAATAGGGATAAAATGAGTAAGAAAGAAAAGAGATGGAAAAGGTTTTAGAAAGAACTTGGTAGTTGACAACATATGGGGATGAGAGAAGTAGAGGTAATAATGGTTTTAATAAAGTAGAGAAGTAGTAATGGTTTTTAAGTTTAGCTTCTAAGTGACTAGTAAAGAGAGAAGCTGTATTTCTAACAGAAATGCAGAAGCCAGAGAGATGATGAATTTAATATTAGGTATATCGAATCATCATGACAGCATCTAATAGACATTTTGAGGTAAGAGTTAGTTATATATAGAGATATAGATTTTGAATATATTTTTAAAATGAAATTAACAAGGGAAAGAAAATAAATAGAAGAGCAGAGGCCCTGGGAACTGAATCAGGACAAATGTGTGCATTAAGGAAACAGTAAAAGGAAGAGTTGACAAAGGAGACATGGGAGCAGGCAGAGAAACAGACATGAGGGTGTGTGCTGCCACAGATACAGAGGAGGAGTGAACTCCACTGGACATGAATGCTGGAGAGGAAGAATGAGCAGAGAAAACTAGTTATTGATCTTTAGACATTTCCTTGGCGACCTTTGGAAGTAAAGTTTCTAGAGAGCATGAAGTGGGGAAAACACTGTTTTCAGGAAAAAAGACTGCTTGTATAGATACTGATTTAAGAAGTCTGACAATGGAAAGAACATAAAAATAGAATTGTAAATAGTGAAAGATTTCTCAAATGATTAGAAGTCTCATTGTGTTCACAGACAGAGGAAAAAATATCTGTGGAGAGAAGTGGAAGGTGCTGCTGGATAGAGGCAGCCATCTTACCCAAGGAGGAGAGCTCGGGAAGAAGTGATGAAGTAATTAGTTGGCGAGACTGGTTACCTTGAGTAAAAGAGGATGCTCTTTCTGGAAGTAACAAAGTCTTTTGAGATGGAGAAGGAAGGTCAGGCATCCATCTTAGATAGGAGATTATCATTTTTTTGTTAAGACTGCTGAAGATATTGGACTGGGAAGGGAAAACAGTGCTTAAAGGACGTGGGGTAATAGTGAATTACTCTAAGTGTCCATATCCCCAATATTCTCTACTTGTACAAGTTCAGACTGGGGGGAAAAATGAGTTGTTGCCCTAAAGTAAGTTGTCTGCCTGCCAGGCCAGTAGTGATAAGCCTCTTTAAAATGCTCCAGAAGCCACGAGAACCAACTATAGAAAGAAAAAAAAAGAAGGAAAAAAAAAAAAATAGCTTTGGGGCCTGACCTGGACCAGCAGTAGCAATGCATTCTGGGATGGTACTCACAGCTGGCCCTAGCCACAGCGTGCCCTAGCAGTGGCCCCTCTGAGGACTGTGGGAAGAGGCTCTTTCCTGTGTACACAGGTGGAGAACACCACATTTCTAATCTCTAGTCCTGCCTCTGGCCCCGCCCAGTGGCCGACACCCTTCCTTTGGTCTATGAACTCTGCCACATGGTCAGGCACAGGGCAGCTTGGAGGCAGTCACGAACATCCCTTACATTTCCTCTCAGCAATTCCCAAAGGGCTTTCCCAAAATACAATCCGACTTCATTCTCATGGCACCATGGCATTACTGTCCCCAATTTATAGATGCCAATCAGTAAATGTCTTGAGTGAGGCCATGACACTAATGCATATCTAGGCCTTTTAACTTGAAAACCCCAACTCTTTTAACCATCCAATTTTTTTTTTTTTTTTTTTTTTTTTTTATACAATTGACTAGTCCATTTTGATGGTGAAGAGGTGGGTTATGGGAATTGGGAGGGAAGAATGGGGAAAAAGTAGGTGACAAATCTGGATGGAAACATAACTTTATTTGCCCTGAAGCCTGAGCTTACAGAGAGCCAACTCCTGTGGATGAGGAAGCCAGTCCCAGTTCTGCTAAAGGAATTGATGGTGTCTATAAATTTAAAATATTTTCATGGAAATCAAAGTCTTAGTGAGTTCTTAGAAGCAGTAGAGCAGACAATTTGTGTGTGTGTGTGTGTGTGTGTGTGTGTGTGTGTGTGCGCGCGCGCGCGCAGCGATGGCAATGGTCGTTGGGACACGAACAGGAGGAAGAAATGTCTAAAACTATATTTATCAATCTTACACAAACCCTATGACTTGAAACACAAAAAGGAAATGGCCTATGGCCCCCTCCTTCTGTGGATATGTGCTGGTCCCCTCCCAGGTGAAGGGCACTGACCAGCTTTGTGACCCTGGGTGAGTCGCTTCATCTCTCTGGGCCTGGGCTTCCTTTCCTGGAAGGCGATGAGGCTGCTCTAGGAGATTCCTACGGTCTGACTAAACTTAGTTTCTGGGGGAATGGAAATCATTGCAGCAGGAAGAGAGACGCTTATTCCTGTGAACTTCCTGCTCAAGGCCTTTTCTGATTTCCCGCGGGGGCAGTGAAACCATTAATGGATCTGTGAACAACATCATTTTCTCAGAGGTGTGTTTTGCCCTGGTACTATTTGTAAAACTGACTGTCCAACTGACTAACCAATTAACCAACTAATTATCCAACTGTTCCACTGACTAACTGACTGACACATACCTGAATAGCAACCAGAGAGCGGGGAAGGAGCCACTGAAACGTCTTCTTCTGTGAAAAACCAGTGAAGGACGGCTAACATAGGTAGTGGTGCTGAGATTTCCCTCGGGGATCCTGGATCAGCAGCCTCCGGCAGACCCCAGATGTGAACATGGTAACTTCTAGGGCCGGCAAGTGGTCCTACAGCCAGGCCTTTGTGCCTTGGAAGTGAATCATGGCCAAGAATTTTCTCTAAAGCTTGAGTGGAGGGAAGGAAGCCCCGGGATGTTTCCTGACACGAACCTGTAACTGCCCGGTGCTCCTTAGCTTGCAGAGCACGGTGACTTCGGTTTCATGCGGCAGTGCCAAGTGTGGAGGGGCCCCCGTGCACTTTCAGTCACGTGCCCAGGTGACTCAGGCCCTTTCTGGTTCGTGCTTGTCGGAGTATGGGAACCAGGGAGGAAAAGTGAGAAAAACTTCTGCAGGAGCTTTCTGGGAGGGCCTGGGGTTGAGTAATAGTTTGTCATTATCCAGGTTGCCCTGTACCCTTTTTTTTTTTTTAAAATGTGCGTGCTATAAAGTTATCTTACAGCTGCAGAACTGCCATTTTCAGAGGAGGTTTCCAGAGCTCTTGTATTCCATCTCCTGTTTCCAACAGGAGTAAGCCAAAACCATCTGAGGGGGAAAAATAAAAAAATCTACATTTCACCACTTCCTTTAATGAAATAGTTTGGTATTTAACTCCCTCTTCGCCAGAAACATTTTTCGTGCTGTTTAACCTGAGTCCACTCTGCCACGTTTCATCACGACTTCTCTTTCTCTGGGAGACAGAGTGGAAAATTCATTCCGTGAGAAGAGGCTTGTTCCAACTTCATTTTCTCTTCCTTGACAATCTACCACCCTTTGTTCTTCCAACTAGATTTCCAAGGTGTCTCCCTTTAGAAAGTGTTTGCAGTTGAACCCCTCCTTTCCATGAAGAGACCAGAGCATACCAGCTCAGAGTTCATTTAATTGTGCCTTTGTTCTTGTTGACATGAATCTTTTGAAAATACTTTTGAGTCTGTTTCAAGGCAAAGGGCTCTGTATTTCCAAGCAGGACAGATTCTTTTGAATGCAAAGTTGGTATTATGAAAAGTGCCTGGGCTTGGTGTCAGAAACGCTGGTCTTGTCAAATACCAGCTGTTACTTGAGGCACATCTTCCACGTCTGAGAGGCTCTGTTTACCCATTGGGAAAACAGAAAATGGGGCTTTAACTGCTGAGGTCATTGTGAATATAAAGAAAGAAAGGTAGTGTACTATATAAAAGTGCCAGGAATAATGGCTTATGTTTAACAGGTGACCCATGGTCACCTTCCTTAAGGGCAGGGTCTATAACTTTCATTTCTATAGTTTTTGGCCTCAGGACGCCACTTTGTCCACAGGGTAAAAATGAATGAGGATAGCTGACTGCCCAGATCTTTGGTGGCTGAGGAAAACAAAGCAAGATGAATAGGATTCAAGGCCATTTTGTGGTCTGGTGAGGTCTGGAGAAGTCAAAATTGAAGGCCCCCATGCCAGGTAGGGGAGAAGGGTGCAGTGGTATCTGAACCAGGGAACCAGCTGAGGCAATATAGATAGAATAGGGATCTAGGGGAAATAGAAAAACTGAGGTCTGGTTCTAAAGAGATTTCTGATGCAGGAATATGTGGAAGAAAAAGATGCCAGCAATGTCCCCATGGGGAAAAAATTGGTTTCTTGTCGCTTCACCAGCTCTTGAGTTCACCTTGGTGCTGTTTTCTCTCTGTTTCTATGCTGCTTCAACAAGCCCGTTCTGGTCCTTATCTGTGGGAGTGGGATTTCTTTTTCCAGGTGTTCAGGTTGATTATCTAGAAGGGTGGAGAAGTAATTGCTGCAAAAATAATTTATTTTCTCCCAGAAGACACAGGATCTTGCCTCCATCTGGTTCCTTAGCCCTTCTTCTCCATAAGAGCCCCAGACTCAGGCCGGGATCAGTTTGGCTCAGGGGATAGATTGTTGGCTTGCAGACTGAGAGGTCTCAGGTTTGATTCTGGTTAAGGGCATGTACCTTGGTTGTGGGCACATCCCCAGTGGGGGGTGTGCAGGAGGCAGCTGATCAATGTTTCTCATTGATATTTCTAGCTCTCTATCCCTCTCCCTTCTTCTCTGTAAAAACTCAATAAAATATTAAAAAAAAAAAAAAAAAAGAGCCCCAGACTCAGGAGATGGCTGTATTGACGCTTTGGGGAGTACAAGGGACAAATGTCAACACTGCTTCAATGTGACTCCAGGTGAAATGGGCAGGATTGCTTAGAGGTTGAGCAACCTGCTCCACAAGAGTTCTGCAGAGGGAAATGAGGTTTGGGTGGGAAACACTAAGCCTGGAGATTACTGAGGGCCAGGGAGGGGTTTGTTTATAGAGGGTGAGGCCTTCTCTCTTGTTTCTACTAGAGCAGATGAATGGAGGGATGAGGAGTGGAAGGTCATGTCCATTCCACAGCTTACCTCTTTGATCAAAGCAAGTGAAGCACTCTGGTGGCAGTTGCTCATTTATTTTTCTACCCAGAGTGCTTGACCCACAATAGGACACCAGGTGATAATAGCTACTTGTATGCAAAGATTTTTGGTTCAGTGGAATGACAGGTGCAGAGAGCTGAGTTAAACACATTTCTCAGTTCATTAACAGGCTTTGCAAGGTTGCATTCTGGTTTTATTTTGGTTATTTGTTTTTTCATTTCACCCCTGACCTTCACTCCCATTTTGCTTCTCCCCTTTTCCTCACTCCCCTACGCTTCCAGCTGCCAGTCACTGACTCATATATTAGGTCTAGTAATAATTAATGTCGTTTTCTAATATTTTTTTTTAAAATCGAATTTATTTAAACAATACAACAAAATTTAATCAACAATATAGTTGCCGTTGTTTTCTACTACTTGTGCCCAATGCTCAGGAAGCATTTTAATCCCTCTGTTGTAAAATTCTTGTGATTTTGATGCGAAAAATTCGGTCAATGCATTTTTGAGGCATTCTTCATTATGAAATTTTTTTCCAAGAAGAAAGTTTTGCAAAGAATGAAACAAATGGTAATCGGAAGGGGCAATATCAGGAGAATATGCAGGTTGAGGGAGAACTTCCCATTCCAACTGGCGCAGTTTTTCAGCAGTGATTCTTGCAGTATGCGGTCGTGCATTATCGTGGTGAAGAATTACGCCCTTCCGATTAATCAGCGCGGGTTCTTTTTCTCTTAAAGCTTGGGCTAACCTTTCCAATTGGGCACTATACACTGCACTTGTAATGGTTTGGTTAGATGGTAAAAGTTCATAATGAAGAATTCCTTTAAAATTCCACCAAACACACAACATCACTTTTTTCACATGCAAGTCAGGTTTTGTCGTGGGCTGCGGAGCCTCATTTTTGTCCAACTATTGAGGCCGCCTTTTCAAATTAACATACAGCACCCATTTTTCATCTCCGGTAACAATTTGCTCTAAAAACGGCAAACGGTTTTGACGAGAGAGGAGCAAACTGCAAATTGTGACTCTTTGATTACGGTTGTTGTCGCTCAACTCATGAGGAACCCATTTTCCAAACTTTTGGACTTTGCCAAGTGCATGCAATTGATTGGAAATTGTTTTTTGTGAACAATTTAAAGTTGTCGCAAGCTCTTGTTGGGTAATTTGAGGATTTTGCACCAAAAGAGCTTGAAGAGCTTCTTGATCAAAATTGGACACACGGCCTCAACCACTCTTGTCATCTAACGAAAAATTTCCCTCGCGAAATTTCTCAAACCAACTCTGGCATTTTCTGGCGCTAACTGCATCTTGACCAAGAGCACTACAGATGTTTTTTGCAGCCTCACTTGCTTTTCTTCCTAATTGGAACTCGTAAAGCATGCAGTGCCGAATATGCTCTTCATCCGCCATCTTCTTAGCCCTAGTTTTGCAACAAAAACCAAACCAAACACAAACTTTTTCAAGCAAAACTTGTTAATTGCACTTCACACGTTCTGTAGATACCACGTGTTTGAAGGTTATGTCAATACAAGTCAACACCAAGCAAGATTTTAAACAAATGTTTAAAAACGACATTAATTATTACTAGACCCGATATGATAGTCTCTAATGCTAGGACAAGTACTCTCATATTTGTGCTCCGTGGATCTCTGTAAGAGCCTCTCTGAGCACAGACCCAACATGGGGGATTGCTGGCATAAAGTATATGAATATTTAATTTTTACTCAATACCCTCCCGGTTGCTTCCTAGAGATGCTGTGCCAGTTTAAGGCTGCTCCGGAAATACACGCATAAGTCTATTTCCTTGAATCTTCTTCATTCCTTGGTATTACTCAGCTTTTTAATTATGGTGTATTGGATGTATATAAAGTAGTAAGTCACTGTTTTAAAATTTGTATTTCTCTGATTTCTTGGTCTTCCTAGAAATACATATCTCATCTCATACTTGGTATCCATTTTCTAAATTGTGTATTCCATGTTTTGTTCACTTTTCTTTTGGGATTCCAGTCTCATGTTGGTTTGAAAGAGTTTCTTGTACATGTGAGACACAATAATATATATTTATGTAGATACTATAATTTTTGTGTGTGTTGTTCTTATTCAGTTTAGAATCCAGGTCATACTTATTCATTTCATAAAGTGATTGCCATTTTAATTTCGATAATAGTTATTTATCTATGCAAGCTTTAAATGTATTCTTTGCCAATTTTTATACTTTATAAATTCATTATAATGTGTCTAGGTATGAATCCTCCCATTTATTCATGCTGCCTACTTCTCCATAAGTCTACTTCTCTTTTTTATATCTTAACCTTCATTTTTTGTTTCTTTTTTAGAAAAAGATTAAGATGCATATAATGTTTATTTATTTTTTCTTAATAAAGACAAGTCCTATAGTGTTCTCTTATATTTATTTCTTACTGGAGAATTTCTTCCAAGAGGCTATTAAAAGAGGTTTATAGGTCCTGCGATGTCATTATTGCTCCAGATTTCAAAGATAATTTAATCAGTGTCAAAGTTATAGGGTGAAGGTTCTTATCTTTCAATAGTGAAACAATTATTTTCTTGGCCACCATCCATTGTTGATATTAACAACTCCTGTTCTTTTTCAGGGGATCTACACCTCTGGAAACTTTTAGAATTGTCATTTTTGTTTTTGGTTTCTTGGAACACATCTATTTTCTTTACCTTTTGAACCCTCATGGCATGACACCAAAGGAATGAAAATTGGTACAAACTTCAACAATGAGGAGAATGTGAAGAAGGTTTGCAGAGAATAAACAATGGTGTGATACATGGATTACAGGAAGCAGGAGGAGAACTGAGGGCTGATGAAGTGAGGTACACATTGGAAGGTGCTGCGAAAAACAGACACACTGCTGGCGGTTGTCCAGGGCGATTTTTCTTGAATTCTGGAAGGGCACAGCACTTTAATAGTGGACAAGCGGGAGGTACAGACTTAGAGGAAACCCCCTTATTTCTTCAACCAGAGGTCATGGCGGAAGGATTGTTCCTCTCTGAAGAAATTGAACAAGCTGTTGTTGGCTTGGGAGCTAATGCCACATCTGGGTCCATGTCTACTCAGCCTGAAATGGAGCCCAATAGTCAGCCATGTATGTTGGTTTTCATTGAATTTATGGTCAGTTTTGCCAATCCCCCCAGTGAGTAAGTATATGAGAGAATTGGGATATATGAAAAAGAAACACTGTGAAGTAGAGAAATGACCAAAAGGAATATAAGATATACTTCTGGGTAAATAAGGAGCTTGAATAAAATGAATTTGTATCCTCTAGAGATATTGATTAAGACTACAGAAATTAAATAAGAGGAAAAAATCTAATTAAAAAGTTGGAGGATAAAATAGAGGAAAAATAAAATAAAAAGATATATATGAAATGATGAATAAAAAAACAAACAAACACTTAGAATAATCCAGAATGGCCCAGTAGCTCAGTTAATTAAAGGTTGTGAGTTTGATCCCCAGCAAGGCTAGAAGCAACAAATGAATGCATAAAATGACTTTCCACTAGGATTGTATAACTAGCAAAAGTAATTGTGAATTTTAAAGGCAGAGTAAAAGATATTTGAAGACAGGTGAGATGTTTACTTTTAAACGTTTAAAAATAATTAATTTTTTTTTCATCTATAGTTGATCTACAATATTATATTAGTTTCAGGTCTACACATCTTTTTTTTTTTAATATATATTTTATTGATTTTTTACAAAGAGGAAGAGAGAGGGATAGAGAGTTAGAAACATCAATAAGGGAGAATCATTGAGCAGCTGCCTCTTGCACACCTCCTACTGGGGATGTGCCCGCAGCCAAGGTACATGTCCTTGACCGGAATCAAACCCAGCACCTTTTAGTCCACAGGCCGATGCTCTATCCACTGAGCCAAACTGGTTCCGGTGAGGTCTACACATTTTTTTAAGAAGGTTATTTGAGAACACACTCCTGCAAGATGAGGGTGTAAAAAGCAAGCTAGAGGGAGATGTAGGATCTGGAGGCAGGATCTCCAACCTCGAACAGTAGTGAAGAGAGATACAGATTATAGTTTTGCTGCAGTGAGAGACCAGTACAGATTTTACAGCCAAAGGAAACACTAATTTGTATCCTACACCATCAATGAAGATATCATAAGCACAGATAAGTTAGTTCAGTTGACTGGGATCACACAGTGCTAAGTATAGTAAGTTAGCGACTGGGACACAGCCAGGCTGACTTCCCAGCCTGAACTCTTACTCCTACCATGATGTTGTTTTTTTCTCATAACTTATCTTAAAGTGATGAAAGGTTTCCACTGGGAAAATGAAAACAGCAGTATGTTCTATGTGTGCAAAACCCTCATTTATTAGAGTCAGATGTGCAAAAAAAGAAAGAAAAAAAAAAAGAAGGCTATGTAAAATCATGAAATTAACAAATAACTTAAGAGAAATCAAGAAATAGTTTCTAAAGAAATGAAGGTAACCACCAGGAGAGAAAATTTAGACTGAAAGATGATTTAGTTGAGGGAGAGGGCATGGGCAGGAGGAAGAGGAAGGCGAGAGATAGCTTCTTTGCATGTTAAGTCTTCCTCACCTTTTAAAAAATTAAATTACGGGAAGGTATTACTTTGAAAAAAAATTTAATGCTATTCCTGTGTACTCTTAAAATGGCGAATAGAGCTTATTTGGAAGATAAACCACATGAGGAATTATAACAACATGCAAAGGCATGGAAGGGAAAAAGTTCATGGCTTGGTGGAGAACAGTCTGGTTAGATGACTTGGTGGTTGGGGGTTGGCAGGAGTCACTGGAGATGACTGAAACAGTGGACCAGGGCAAAGCTGTGGAAAGCATAGAATGCCATGTTAAGAAGTTTGGAATTTCCTTTGTTGGCCATGGGAAACCATGAAAGATTTTGAGCAGCGTGGTGCTGTCTGTGTTTTAGAAGGCTCTTCCTTATGGCAGTTTGGAGCAAGGGTGCAAGTGTGTCTGGAATTAAAAAAAAATCTTCCTGACACTTTAGCTGTCTCTCTGAATGGTGGTCTGTTGTCCCACACCCTTCTGTTGGCTGGGGTGGCCCCTGGCCAGCAACACACTGATGTGGTGGCAATGAGTGGGCCACGTGGCATCAGCCTTCTCTGCCTTATTTGAGAGCCACTAGGAGCCCACACCTGGGCGGTGTCTCATTTCAGCTTTTTAGACCTTACTATAAACTATTTTTTGGTCATTTTTCAAGACATGTTTTAGCTTTTAGTACAGGATTTTTACCAACTTCTCCCCACCCCCTTCCACACCCTTTAATGATTCCCTTGGTTTTCATAAAGAGTCTTTCAATTTTTCCCTCTGTCTTGCCAGTTCATCGAAGAAGTAGGATATTTTTTCTCCTTTTATTATTAGTACACATTTTTAAAATAATATAATGGAAAAAACGAATATAAACTTCTGGCCTCCTGCTCTCAAGGTTCACACCCACTGGTGTCTTCCCTCTGAGGCTTGTTAACTTTCTATCCTGTTGGGTGTGTGTCTGTGTGACCAGGAGCCCTCAAATGGCTTTTAGCCCGGGTGCTCCTGTTCACATCATTTCCTCTCTGCCTTCTTACCTACTTCCATCCCTGCCTTTCTCCTGCCCTCTGGTTGACAGGCAACATGGCTCAGGGGCAAGAGAAGCTGGCTGGCAATGCCCAGCTGAAAAAGCATTGGTGTTTCTCCTCTTGTAGCAACTTCCTGTCTGGTGGTGAGCAACTTGCTGAAGGTCAAAGGCAGCCATCCATAGCTATGGCATTTTCTCCACTAGGCGTGAACCTAATTCTGAAGGGGAAATACTTGAGGGCAGGGAATGGGGTGAAATAGGGCAGTTAGTTTTCACTTCACACCCAAAAGGCCATGTGGCTTCTGCCTCCTGGCAGGAGAGGGTCAAAGTTGAGCTGAACAGTGTTTGTGCAGTTTAGGAATGTGGATCTCCTTTCCTTCCACGCCTCTCCTTCACAAGACTGACTTCTTGAGATTTGACACTGCCAACATGACACATTGTCTTGCTCCTTGAGGTTGAGTATTTGGGCTGGAGATGAATCGCTTAAGTATAACATGGGAGTTCGTTAGAACTGCCAACCTCAGTCCCACCCAAGACCTGCTGAACCAGTACCTGCATTTTGTCAGAATGGCCAGGTACTTTTTATGCACTTTAAGTTTGAGAATCACCAATTAAATACTCTGGTCTACTTGGTTAGAATGAGAGCCTGCAGCTGACTGCAGGACTTTCATGTTCCAGATATTTCTGTCTCTCCCCTGCCCAGTGGTGTATCACAGAGCCACAGAGTTGGGGGGGAGGGAGGAGGTGTATGCAAATGCAAATACTGTCTCATCCTGATGGGAGACCCTTCCCCTTTCTCCTTCATCCTTATCTTACCCAGGGTGACACAAGGCATACACAGATGTGTTATCTCACCTTATCCTGGCATAATCTTATGAGATAACAAAGCAGGGGGTATTAATCAAGTTTTAAACAATGAACCCTGATTTTATTGATGAGGAAATGACTATCTAGTTCAAGTCCACAGAGCTAGGAACAAGACTCACCATTGTGATTGCTGAATATCTCATTTTCCATCTTCCTTTTGCATGTGACCTAGGTTAGGACTTCCAGTCCCTTTCAACATGAAGCTCAGAAAAAGAATTACTATGAAAAGAAAAAGCAATCAGAAACAAAATGCTGGGTTTGGGTTGACTCATAAATTCCACCACATAGGGATAAAACTAAGGACTTTTTTTCTGAGCCTCTGCAAATGATTCCAGTAGTTCAGAGGCCCATTTTGAACAAGAGGTTACATGGATTGAGTTTCAAAGAAAAGAATGTCAAAAGAAATCTTCCAGATGAGAATGGCCTCCAGATGTGAACATTGCTCTTACAGATGTGTGGAAGTATGGGGTGGGGGAAATGGGGGAGTGAGATTGCTCACATGTCTGCAAAATGAAATGGAAAAACATCTCTCAGCCACGGGGGAAAGTAGGACAAAGGGAAGAGAAATGAAATGAGAGAAACAGAATCCAAGTTAAACTCTTCAATGTGGGATCATGCTAACTGGAAGGAATCATTCCCACGTGGGTTGACATTCTAAATATGCGGTCAACATCGAGGCCACGCCTCAAACTGTGCTGCTAGAGAGGAAACTTAGAGGGTATTGTGCCTGCAGGAACTTATGCTCCTCTAAGCAGATCTGATTCACCCTATAGAGGAATTTCCCCGTGAACTGTCCAAACTGAAGAGCAGGCAGGACAGGCTTTGAGTCTTACTCGTGGAGAAGAGAACTGAGGCCAGAAATGCGGAAGGAGATTGAGCCAGCAACTGTATAGTCCTTTCTTTCTTCAGCATCTGAATCAGCAACTCATTCTCTTGGGGATCACCTGTTTTGTTCCTTTACAATGGCTAGGAAGTCCCATGTTTCACAGATGAGTAAATCTGAAACCACAGAAAATAGGATTTGTGGCCAAGTGACCTTGGCTTGTCACATTTCTGAAATCTGAGCCATTGTCAAACTCCTGGCTGCATGGAATGAAACCCCTTTATTTTCCTCTGTTTAGCATCTTCACCTTCTCCAGAAAGATCAGCCAAATTACTGCTCCCACACATTCCTCTTCTCCCATCCCCTAATTTCCATGTCAATCTGGACATGTGATTTTTATTCTATCATCTATATTTTTCTGTGACACAAATAACTCATTCTTTGCTAGTCCCACTGGTGGCAGTCCACATTTTTATTTCTTTCTAAGGTTTTCAGTATTCAAAAAACATATACTAACAAAATCAGTAAATGTAATTTGCTTGTCATTCAAACATGTGTACATGTAACAATGCCTGTATACTGATCACACATGCACAAGTCATAAGCTCTGGCCAACATGCTAATAATCCTATCTAATAAAGAGGGAATATGCTAATTGACACTTATGCCATTGTAAGGATGGCAGTACCCACAGCCAATAAGGAGGAAATATGCTAATTGACTGCCCCTCCCTCAAAAATAGTGGCACAAGATGGCGGCACCCAGCCCCCTCAACCTGCCTCCAGAGTCCCCCAGTTACCTCAGCTCTCCAGGTGCCAAGGCTGGCCTGAGGTGCAGGCAAGCCTCAGATATTGGCTGCCCAGCTGCACAGGGCCGCCCAGGGCTCAGGTAACCAGGGCTGGCCGAGGCATGCACTGCCAGCAGTGGCAGCAGCAGAGGTGTGATAGGGCATCACCTTCCCCTGATCACTGGGTTGCCTCCTGCCCCTGAGGACTCCCAGACTGTGAGAGGGGGCAAGTTGGGCTGAGGGACTCCCCCCACTCCAGTGCATGAATTTTCATGCACCAGGCTCTAGTGCAATTAATAATTACCAATGTGTACAAGTTTACTAACTACCTTCTGTTTTCTAATGTGGGTCCTAATTTTCTCTGTGATCTGCAGCTCAACACATTTCTCAAAGAACACACTAGTCAGAAGGTAGATTATCCAAGTAAAAGGTTCCGAGATAATTTCAAGGGAAATGCATCAGTGTACCCTTGTTACATGGATATATGTCATTGATATGGGAATCAAGTACCAGGAAGTACAGTAGTATTATGATCATGATCATCACCACCAACATCATCACTACCATCATCATCATCATCATCATCATCATCATCACTATTGGTTAATTTTTAATTCTTTATTTCCTTTTCTTTTATTCTAATTGGAGTTGAATTTTCAAGCTACTGTTTAAGCCTGATTCTGAGCAAGTTTTGATATTCAGTTAGTACCTGATTCCATTTTATAAAATTGATTCTGTCCTGACACACTAGAATGTACTCCTTTAAATTTGTATATTTAACCCACTTAGAATTGGTTTAAATCTTAAGAGGATAATTAAGCTAGGTTTTGTTCAGTCTGTGGTTTAAAATATATATACCCTTCACTCTGACTTTTAACTACAAACTTGGTGTATTTCATGCTTTTGAATCAAATAGATTCTGTTTGGCATTTGTGGTGGCAAGTTATTTAGTTCTTGTGTGTTGGCTATATTCATCATCTTTTAAAAAAATTCCAGAGAGCCTGGTGCTACTACCATGAGTCTCCTGCACCCCCAAATGCTGCCCCACAGGCCTTGATTCATTATATATTGTCAGGATCATACAGACTGTCTTCTGCATTCTTATCTAGGCTTTCCCCACACTGCCTTGCTGAGTCACAATTCTACTCCAGGAGAGATGGTGTTTAAAATTTTTTTAAAAAAATTATTTTTCAATTAGAGTTTACATTTAATATTATTTGATAGTAAATCGTAGTGTTAAGACAATAATTTACTTTTCAAAGTCTTCCTTTGCTATTTCAAGTACCTACCTGACAACATACATAGTTGTTACAATATTATTGACTATATTCCCTGTGCTGTACTTTATATCTTCATGACTGTTTCCAAACTACCAATTTGTACTTCCTAATCCCTTCACCTTTTTCACCCAGTCCCCCAACCCCCTCCCTTCTGGCAACCATCAGTCTGTGCTCTATATCTTTGAATCTGTTTCTTTTTTGTCTGTTCATTTGCATTGTTCTTTAGATTCCACATATAAATGAAATCATATGGTATTTGTCTCTCTCTGACTGACTTATTTCGCTCAGCATAATACACTCTAGGTCCATCCATGCTATCATAAATATTAAGATTCCATATTTTTATGGTCAAATAATACTCCATTGTATATATAGGGTGGGATAAAGGTATGTTTACAGTTGTGAGTACACAAAATGTAGAGTTTATTCTTATATTAATATTTATTAATTATTGTATTATTTTCCATATGAACATCTGTAAACTTATTTTTGCCCCACCCTGTATGTACCACGGCTTTCAAATCCACTAGCCTGTTGATGGGTTCTTGGGTTGCTTCTATATCTTGGCTATTGCCAATAATGCTGCAAGGAACATAGGGGTGCATAGATCCATTGTACTTGCTTCCCTGATTCTAGCTGCTCTTTTCAGAGAGAAGGCAAGTGGCTTTTTTCTTATCATAATGCAGGTCCCTGCTGGAGAGAGGATATTAGTGGTGTCCTTTGTAGCAAATCATACCTCAGCAGTGACTAAAGATAAAAACCCAGCCCTTGTCTTTGGAATCCAAAGGATGTAATGTCATTTGGAATGTTCCTTTCTGTTGACTTGCCCTCCACCTTTCAGGTAAATCTGTCTGTTATGCTTAGCTCTGCCCTCTTGCATGTATGTGTTCTTTCTTATCTATTGGTAACTTGAGCTAGAGAAAATGCCTCAGGAATGACTGCTCTCCATCCATGAATTCTTTCAGCATGCTGTGGCACCTGGTCCTCTTATATTAAATGTAGATTACATCTACATTTGTTGCACGCCTGTGTGCCAAGCAGTTTACTTACATTGATCACACTTATTGTTACTTACAACCCAATCAGCTATCAGGCGTCTTCAAACTACGGCCACATGCGGCCCGCAGAGGAGTCTGATCCGGCCCGCCAGGTTTTTTGGGCAGTGAGCGCAGCCGAGGTGTTACAGTAGGAATTAGTAGTTCATATAGTCTGGCCCTCCAGCTCTCTGAGGGACCGTGATCTGGCCCCCACTTTAAAAAGTTTGAGGACCCCTGAAGATAGTATTGTCTCCATTTTTGCAGATGAGGAAACTGAGGCTCAAAGAGGCTGAATGCCTTGCCCAAGTCCCTTGTAGCTAGAAATCAGATTAAAGTGCTCTGTCTGATTCCAGAGCCTCATCTAGTTCTGATACAGGTTACCCCAGGAGACCCTCTGTGATTTCAAGAAATCCTCAAATACCCAAACCAATCTATTTGAATTCATTTTATTAATAAAAATAATGATGCCTCATAGGTGGTGTGATGAGTGAAAAGGAGACAAATATGTTAGAGCTTGAAAGGTTAGAAATCACCCCCTCTACCTTAAAAAGGAAAACTTCAGGTAAAAAAAAAAAAGTAGATGTTTCCCTTTGAATGACTTTTGCCATAGGTGTGTGAACCTGCCACCACCCTTTTTAGTGGGTAGATTGATTTAATTCTGTAGCTGAACCTGATCGGGGAGATTCCTTTCAGGTTCATGACCCTGCTCTTGGAGATGCAGAATCTGTAACTGCTAGGCCCTGTGTGATGGAACAAAGGGCTAGAGTTATCAGAGTGAGATAAAACAGGATCAAGGGCTTGATACTTATTTTATTAAACAATTGAAAATGCAGATATTCATTCTATAACTTGTAACAAAGTAGTGTTTCTATTAAAAAATGTATAAACCGCCGAAACTGGTTTGGCTCAATGGATAGAGCATTGGCTTGGGGACTGAAGGGTCCCGGGTTCGATTCCAGTCAAGGGCATGTACCTTGGTTGCGGGCATATCCCCAGTAGGGGGTGTGCAAGAGGCAGCTGATCGATGACTCTCTTTCATCGATGTTTCTAACTCTATCTCTCTCTCTTCCTCTCTGTACAAAATCAATAAAATATATTAAAAAAATGTATAAACCATTTCCTGTCAAGTTTATTTTCTTGGGCATGCCTCTGACACCTTCAAGAACAACGTCTCTTGGCCACCAGAGGACAAGTCTATGTATGTATACAGTAGAAGCATGGTTAAGGGTGGTTGATACCATCAATGTGCCTCCTTCTGTAGAGTACTTGAGGCACACTGACACAAATGTGAGGCACCAGAAGTTCTGTTGCTTCCAAGGGTGACCATTGATGTGCTCCCATGTGCTCCTGGAGGGTCTAGACCATCCTGAGGGGTCTAGAACTAGTCCTCTGAAAGTCACAGTATAACTCTGCAGTCTGTCTTATGAGAAATGGTGTTTCTGAAGGTTGCACAGAAAACTTTATTTATGGCATGGAGAAGACCACTGAATCCAAAAGGACTGTGGAGAAAAGGGGTTTAATTTCTGAGCCCTCAAAACAAACTTTTAGAAAAGTTCTTTTTTCACGTGTTTTTAAATTAATTGCAGATAAAGGAGAGAAGGCCACACCTTTCCCAGGATCCTCTTTTTGGACGTTTTCCCTTAGAGAAGGGTCAGTAAATAAACATGAGGCCACTAGAGAATGGCATGGAGTATGTTATCAAAATGGCAAAGAAAAGAGGATGAAGGGAGCATGGAAGGGAATGGGTGTCAGTCTCCAGGTGGTATATCATGGTCCTCATTTGTGTGGAGGATAATGAGGATTGATTTGGAGAGTAGGGGAAGGCACATGGAAATGTTATTGTTGATATAAAGGGGTAGGAATCTTCAAGGTGAATAGAGGGCTGGGTAATACATGAACATGATTGGAGCCATAGGGCCATGTCATGCTATACCAAGTGACAATGAGGTTTAAGGGGTGTGTAGAGTAGGAAAGTAAGGGGCCATATACAGGTTCTTGAATCAGATATGACATGATCTGTGCAACCAGTTATTCTTGTGGTATCACTTCACGGAAGAAAACAATGAAAGCTAAAGCAACCCTTCAGAATAGCTCTAGTCATCTATCACGAAGAAGCTAGGAGATGAACTAGTGATGATACACCCGGAATGGAGAAAAACACCTCAAAATAGGAAGTTAGGCAGAGGAGCAATTAACAGGATTCAGAATGAAAAAGGCTATGGGATTGGAGGAGTGATACTGAATGTATTTTTGGTGGATCTTGGGATTTTTGAGCTGGAAAATACCCTTACTTCAATATCCAATATCCCTTTTTTTTTTTTTTTTTTTTTTTTTTTTTTTTTTTTTTTTTTACAAGTGAGGGAACAAAGATCAGTAAAGAAGTTGTACCTATAGACATTCATATGGGCCAGTGAAGCTCTATTAGGCCTGTCTACTTTTTAGAAAATAATATAAACATATTTTAGGGTTTAGACATAGAACATTCCATGATATAATTGGGAGATGGAAGCAGAAGAAACAGAATGTCAGGTTTGGATTCACGGCTTCTGCAAGCTGATTTCAGAAACACAACCCTTGGAGAACTTTGGTGGATAGAGAGTTGCATTGAGGCTATTGTGGATGGAGAGAATCATGTCATCAAACAAATAACCAAAAATAACCACAACAAAAAAACCTTTGTAAAATGTGGTAGGTGGAGAACTGATAGAATCCTGGAGCTATATCCCACTCCAGGGGGCTCTAAGATCTGAGAATGGTGTGAGTGACTGGATCATTTCTAAGGGGCCCCATTCCAATCTGGGTCACCCAGCTCCCACCCAGACTCACATCAGCTTCACACACTGTGTGATTATCCATGATGCTTCAGCCAGCGCCAACTCTTCACATCACATTATATCCAAAAACAAACAAACAGAAAACCACGAAGAACTTTCCCATGGACTAGGAATGCATTTCATTTAGCTTCATTTAAAATACACTGTTAGAAGTGTGTTCCACAAGTCTGCCAAATACTGTAAGTATGGAGAAGTCACAGTGGCCTCCTACACCCATGAAGAGGCCAGTTTTGGGGTAAATAACAGACAGGGAGAATTTTAAGTACATCGTATCCTGTTAATCCTCCCTCCTTCCCCCCTCCCGCCCCCCCCCCTGCCCTCCCCCTCAATTCTGTTCTCCTTCCTTTTTACCAACCTGTCCTGTCCCAAACCAACAGAAAAAATAATTGACATGAGGGCTGAGCCGGGTGGAGCTGAGGATTTCTTCTTTCTCTTCCTCAAAGTGCTGTAAAACCTTCCAACTATAAGGGAATACCACCCCCCATCCAGTGCCCCTCAGCTCTCCTCTGGCAAACAGGAAACGCCTGGGCTGTGAGGATCCTGAGCCAGGAAATTGGTCTTTGCTGCTCTGGCTACCTTCCCTTCAGGTTCTTCCTGGCCATTCAACACAGTTAAAAATAGTAACCACCAAAACCAGAAGAAAAGATGATTTCATTGTCTACCCACGGCAACTTGTGGCCTGATTTGGGTGGTGGCAGATGGAACTAATCCTTGGACTTGGCACCTGGAGAATTTTCTTAGGGTCAAGGCCGGCCCTTCTCTCAATATTTCAACACCTGGTGCTCCCCGAAGAGCCAGCCCATCTCGGGAGGACTGTGAACCTGGCAGAGCTGGCTCATCACACACGTACTTATACACACGTGTGCACACACAGACACACGAAGGGTGAGATTGCCATGGAAACCAGCCACTTCCCTGGCACAGCCTGTGCACAGTGCAGGCAGCACACACCCATTCTGGCTCCTGAAGGCAAGGCTGGGGCAAACCTCTCTGCGGTTTGAGCCAGTCACGCCTGCTGGTCTGGGGCATGCACATTCTCCCCTGAACCTGGCAGGCACCAGAATTGTACAACATACAGAATCCCACTCTTAGCATTAGGGAGAAGGAGAAAAGAAAGATAATCTGCAAAGGCACAAGAGACCACCAGCAGTTAATTTTCAGGAATAAAGGAGAAATCTTTTTTTTTTTTTTTTTTTTTTTTACCATGAAGTACCTACTTCCACCTGCTGCCATGCAAATTAAAATTTTGAGAATGGAGGCAAATTCACAATGATGAGAAGATACAGGTAACCTCACTATAGGGCAGAGGGCTTAATTTTGACCCAAATTTTGCTTAATTTGCTACACAGTTAATCAGGCAAGAGAGTTTGAAAATAACTTCTACCTAGCCCAGTGTGGCTCAATGGTTAAGTGTCAGCTCATGAACTGGAAGTCATAGTCAGGGCACTCATGCCAGGGTTGTGTGTTCGATCCCCAGTAGGGGGCATGCAGGAGGCAACTGATTGATGTTTCTCTCTTGATGATGTTCCTTTCTCTCTATCCCTCTCCCTTCCTCTCTCTAAAATCAATAAAAATATGTTTAATAATAAAATAAGTTCTATCTATGCTCCTGGCACCTCTGGAAGTGTTATGGGGAGACAGAAGATATATATGGTCTGGTTACTGTCTTTGAGAACTTCATAGTTATTTAAAGAGGAAGAAGTAACTTAGCTGAAATAAACTAGAAATAAAACACACCTAGCATGTAAATATTGAGCACTGAAATAAACTAGAAATAAAACACACCAAGCATGTAAATACTGAGCACCTACTAGACACTGCTCTGGGAAAGGCAGCTGTGAAAAAAAAGCATAAAGAAAAGCCTACCCTCAGGGAGCTTGTGCTTTAATGCAGGAGGCAGGGAATAAATAGGAGGAGTCGATACAATGTACAATATATACTGGGTGGTGTAAGTGCTTACGGAAAAAATAAAGCAGTGAAGGGGGATAGGATAGCAAGTGTTGGGGAGGGGCTGCAATTTTAGACTAGGTGACCAGAAAAGTTACTACTGAGAAGGTGACATTTGAGTAAAAGCATGAAAGACAAAAGGCATTGAAATTGCATAGTCCAGGCTGTACTTTCCTGGGAGCAGAAGAGCAGCTCAGTGAGTAGCCAGAGGAAATGCATGCTGGACTGGGGCTAGATTTAAACCTTTGAAAACAGAGAAAACTTTAGTAGGAAGAAGAACTGAGAGAGACAAAATTGATATCATTATTCTGAAATGCTGTACATGGTAATAAATGTTTTTCCTGTGTCTCATATTACACACTTTGAAGAAAAGCAATGATATTGCCTAATTATACCCTTCAGGTAGATGCATTAGCAGGGATGTCCGGCCATCTCCATCACTGCTTCTGGGACTGGGAGGTGGCATGTGTGTGGGGGTTCCCTCACTCTAGCAGAATTTGTGAGGAGGTGGCAAGGGCAAAACACCAGGGCTCTGCTCTCAGCAAGAAGGCCATGGGTTCAAGTCTTACTTGGCTACTTACCTTGTGACCGGGCATGCTACTTCATTCTCTGAGCCTCAGTTTCCTCATCTCTAAATTGGAAACACCACCTTTAAAAGAAACAGGGCTGTTGTAAGGTACACATAAAGCACACAGAAAGTCGTACCCATTATTATGATTATCATGATGTCGCTTAACTATGTGAAATAAAATGATGGGCACCCTACGGTTGTTGTATGATCTAGTCATAAGTCTGAGGGGTGCTAATGGTAGTCAAACTCATATTTCATTGTAGAGCTTTCTGCCTGGGGCAAGTGACTAAAAGGGGGCCAAAGAGAGGTTAAGAGATGTGCCCTGGTGACTAGACACCAGGGGTGTTGTTGGATTGTACACTCCAACCTGGAGCCACCAGGGCAGAGAGCACTTCTAGGACCTGGGGCTGCTGATGGGAAAGGGAGTTGAGATGAGGCAGGGCTGACAAAGGTGTAGGTCTAAGGCAGGCATCAGCCAAGGGGCCATGAGCTCCGGAAACCTTCCTACCAGAAGGCACAAGCTAGTTTACTAGCATCACAGAGTTGATGATTGCCTATCAGTCCTTCCCTGAGAAGGGACACTCAGGATGGGACCTGGGAGAGCTGGCCCATGGACTTCCACCCTCCTCAGGCACTATTTCTTCCCCTCTCTTATTTTTTTAAAATATATTTTATTGATTTTTTTATAGAGAGGAAGGGAGAGGGAGAGAGAGCTAGAAACATGGATGAGAGAAACATCGACCAGCTGCCTCCTGCATACCACCTACCGGGGATGTGCCTGCAACCAATGTACTTTCCCTTGACCGGAATCAAGCCTGGGACCTTTCAGTCCGCAGACCCATGCCCTAACCCTCTCTTATTGATCTTGACAGTTCATCCAAGTAAGTACTCAAAGACCATACGATAATATAAAGCCACTGTGACACTATGAGACACTTTAGGCTTTTAAAAGTGGCCTGCCTATGGCCTGAGGGACTGCATGGGAAGTGAGTCAAGAAGGCCAGAAAGCACTCAAAAGGTTGGGAAGTAAAGCATGGGATGGAGAGAGCTAAGTGCTTCAGAGCAAATTAAAGGTCCATGAGTGTGATAGAGGATAACACCGTGGGAGGTAGGAAGACCAGAGCTGCTGCAATGGCCACATTTGCTTCTGGAGTGTTCCAGCCACTTTGCCAAGGGGCATGCTCACTACTGAGCTCAGGTGTCCCTTCCAACACCTGGGACAAGCATTTCTGCAGCTTTGTGCACTGTGCCTCCCATGTGCGATCTGGATTCCATATCATGATGGTGACTCAGACCTCTCTTTTGTGGCCCATGGGTCTAGCAGACAGGCTTTCAGCTGCTTGCTGATTCATTATCAACAATGCAGTTGCTAAGACTTCTTAACCCTTAATTTGTTTTAAACATTTATTGAACACTTATCATACTTTAGGCACTGCATTTTATCTGAATCACCTTGTCTTATTCTCATAAAATCTTTATGAAGCATGTACCCTTGTTATATTTATTTTGCAGAGAAGGAAACAGCCTCAGAGAGGTTACATTATATGCTCATGCCTCACAGTAAGTTGTAGGGTTAAAATTCAGAACATAGTGCTACAGGGTCTCTGTATACGTTTATGTGTCCCTAAAGACAGGAGACAAGTGATTTTTTGGGGGGAAGGGGCAGGGAGATTAACTTATTTATAGTACATTTTTATAATCATTTATTAACTTATAAACATATTTTGTTCAATAAAAATAATAGAACACCCAACGTGCTTAGGCATGGTTGGTAATTTGTGAGGATTCAAACACACAAGACCACCCTTGCCTTCCAGGATCTCGGCATCTGATGGAAAGAGGGAGACAATCAAGTAAATGAATATTGTGTTTCCTTGTGATGAGTGTCAAGACAGGTGTGCTCAGAGGCTGTGGGAGCTCCTCAGAGGGGAACCAAATTCATGCTCAAGTGGGGGTGTCTTCCTGGAGAAGTTTATGCCCATGCTGAGTCTTGGAGACCAGGTGGGAGGGAAAGGGTATTTCATCAAAGCAGGATATTGAAGACTCAGGAATGTGCTAGAACCATGTGGCTGGGATATGAGGCATGAGAAGTGGGGGGACATGTTGGTGAGGGATGGGACTGGGGAGATTGGAGGATCTGACTGTGAAAGGCCTCACATGCTGAACAAGTAATGGGTCCCTGTTCCAGCAATGATGGGCTGCCATCAGACTGCCTTCCAGAGAGGAGTGCCGTGGTGATTTTGGAAAGCCACTCTGAGAAGAGAGAGAAGAATCAGGAGAGGGTGCCTGGAGTGGGGAGACAAGATAGGAAGTGACCACAGAGATCCAGGTGAGTGATCAGGAACAGGGCTATGGAGGGCGTTGATTTGGGTAGAGGGCTTTGAGCACTCAAGTCCCCTCCATCCCAAATCAAGGAAATACATATTATGCCTTCATTTTAAGTTATTAATGTCATTCTTAAATTCAAATTGGTATTTCTAGTTTGCTTATATCCAGTGCTCATTGATTATCACTCAGCAAGTCTGCAGACATTATTGAGAGCCTTGATAGCAAATAGTATTCAAGGTTCCTACATATGCTCTGTCCTTTCTGAGATGGCTTTTATTCTCTTCAATTTAGAGATAAAGAAGTGAGGCTTGGAAAGGTTAAGAATTTGTCCAGAGTCCTTCAAAGCAAAAAAGCTGGAATTCAAACCAAACCCATCATCTCAGTGAAGTCCCATCATGGGTTTTTTGGTATTTGTTTTGGGGGCTAATTTCTTGCCTTTCCACCCACACTTTATAACTATTTTAGAAATCCAGATCCTATAGGAAATTCATTTTTGTACCTTCCAATTCTCATATTAAATAAGGGTTGTAGGCTTGGCCTTGCACTGGAACGAAGGTTTTATAGTTCAGAAAATGTTTTCACCTATGTTACCCTCATTAGATCTCATGTATTCCAGTGAGGTGGGGGAAAGCATTATTATTTCCATCTTAGAGATGGGAAAACTGAGGCTCAGAGAAACAAAAGTCAGATAATTAAGTGTCATGGCTTGCTCTAATGCTCTGAATTTTTCTTTTTTTCCTTTCTGTTGTCTTTTATTGACTATGTTCAGGTGGCAAATGGCATCACATGACAATCTTTGGTGTATAGGACTCTGGGAAACAATTGTTTGACCCTCTGGTTGTTTCTGTCTTCACCTCCAACCCAACTGATTCAAACAACACTGAGTATCTACAGTGTCCAGGCCCTGGGTGTCCAAAGATGTACAACTTGGCCCTTAGGGAGTGAGTGGTGCACAGAGGAATGAACAAGGGTCAGGTAGGGGTGAGATAGTGTGGTCAGTGCCATCCTAGAGGAAGGTGCGGAACCCTCTGGATCCTGGAGAGGGATTACTCATTCTACTTAGGGTGGGGTGGAGGGCTGGAGGAGGCCTCCCTGAAAAGATGACATTTGAACTGGCTATGGAGGTAGAACAGCATTTCTTCAGGGAGAGAAGGGCAGGACAACGGCAACAACACCGACTCAGGTATCACTCCTTAAGCCCTTGCTATGTGCGAGGCCCCATGTTAGGAGCCTTACAACTATAATTTGTTTGCCACTCCCAATAACCCCATGAGGAGTCAACTGGTATTATCCGCATTTTACAAAGGAGGAAATGAAGGCTTAAAGAGGGTTTGCACCTAAGCAGTCTGATTTCAGCACAATCTTCTACCCCTACATCACAACACCTGGCACTGAAGGTGGAGACTAGAGCTTAAGCAAAGCCTCAGAAATGAGAAAATACCCCCATGTTTAAGGTGAAGGGTGGGTAAAAGGAGGGCATAGGCTTGAAAGGTGGATGGGGCCAGTGGATAATGGGCCTTGCATAGCATGATTTTATTTTCCAGCAAAGTTAGATTGCAGTTATGTGATCCTTGTTGGTAAGATCTGTGTTTTACACAGATAACTCTGGTGGCAGGAAATAGCAGGACCCATAAGCCCCATTGCCTACAGGGAACCAGGCCCTTAAAGCCAAGAGACCAAGCCATGTGGGAAGGAAGCGATGCCCCAGCTGAAGGTAGCAGGCACCCCCCCCCCCCCCCCGTCTCCTCCCCCTCAGCTCTTCTGGTTTAGTGTTGCCCCGTGGGAATGAAGTCTCTTTGTTGCCAGTTTCTCTGATTTAAAAAAAATAATAATATTTGGAGAACCAAAATTTTATTTGAAATTTCTTAATCTTAAAATGTAGAAAACTAACTTATATTACTTTTAGAACCTTTTCAGGGCCAAACAGGTTATGTGTATACCTGCTAGTTCAAAACCTCTAGTAAAGGGTACATCTTGGGATAGAGAGTGCTTAGAGGCAAGGAGACCAATGTTAGGAGGCCACTATAATAGTTTACTAGACAAAAGAATCCCTAAACAAAGGCCATGGCAGTAGGCATGAAGAAGAGGGGGTAGGCCTGAAATAAATTTAAAATGGATTAAATCAAACTTGGTGGCTTTGCACATGGAGCGTGGCAGAGGGAGGAGTCTAAATGGACTGGATGGATAATGAAGCTGTTAAATCATTTAAGTTTTGGGCAAGTGTTTATTGAGTATCTACTGTAGGTTAGGTATTGTGTTAGAAGCAGAAATACATCAAGGACTGACATAGCACTTTGCTGTGAAGGAGCCCAGAATTTTGCGAGGAGGTCTGTTGGCAGGTAAGCACAGAGAGATTTGGGGGCACAAAGGAGCACCTCCTCCAGTCTTAGGAAGGGGGGTGCCAGGGAAGGATCTGCTAAGGAAAAATACAGAAGTGCACATGGGAGAGAGAAGATCAGGAATCTGATTTTGAAATACTTGAGCTGAGCCTTATCTCCAACCCTGCAATTTCTGTGATCTGATATCCCCTGTGATGCTTTTAGTTCTGTGACAGTTAAAAGCCCATATGGCTTGCTCACTTTTATGACACATTCCTTTCTTGCAGTCATGTTTTTCCATTTGTCCTCTGTTAAGATGGCTAGGAGAAGAGGGTATATCACTGAGAGTGTAGCAGATGTGTTACTGCCTTTGCCCATGGCTTCCTCAGGTCCCTCCCCACTAGCTGTCTGCCTTGAGTGTTGCAATATTTGTAAAGTGGGCCTGTGCTTGCTTTTTCAGTTTACTCATTACTGTTGTGGTGAATGATCTGCTTTCTTTCAGGTATTATTATTATTTGGTGGGTTAATCCCTGTTAACCACTCTACCTACTTCCGGAGAATACCCCACATTCTTTATTGAAATTCTTTAGAAAGTTCTGTTTCATTCACTCACAAATGTTTACTGGGTGCCTACCAAGTCATAGAAACTATTATAGCTGCTTAGGATGCACCTGTGAATAAAGAAGGACTCCTACCCTTAGGTAGCCTTACTTTACTGTAGCTTAAGTATTTGAGTCAGGAGAATGTTCCATCTAGCTCTCTCTTAAGTGGTGCTGTGCTCTTCATCGCCTGAGCCTCTCCATTCCCTCAGTGTGGCTTTCCCACAGCATGGCAGCTCCTTAACCTGGCAAGTAGATATCCCCTGTCCTAAACAGGACATTAAGTGCTTTGCCCAAGTTCTAATTATCACTGTTTCAAATCCCATAGATGGCAGCCCCTCTACATACTCTGAAACCAATTTATCTTCTCAAAAGATAATCCTATCCATTGACCATTCATCAGATGTGCGCCTTCTGTCATAAAGCTCTTATAATCTTTAATTCTTTGTCTTTAACTAAGAGTTCTCTCTGGGGGAAGGTTTCTAGTATGTCCAAAGGGTGCCTGGGATGGAAGCTTGAGCTGGTTCATGAAATTGAATTTGATAGCGAGAGTAGGATATTCAACCAAATTTCCCTAGGGAGGGTTGTTTCTCATCAGATTGACAGGCATGCAAAGAATCCAGATGTTTGCCTACTCAGAGAACAGGGGTGTAGGATATCTTGTAATTACAAGCTGCTCCTTGAGTATATAGAAAACCAAATGGAGTAGTTCAAAACTATCTCACAAACTGGGAATCCTCTACCGTTTTGGACCACCCTGGATCTACAGCAGACACTTCATAGCTTCCACGAGCCACAAAAAGGTAAGCAATGTAGAGGAAAGAGAAAAGTTTCAGGAAAGAAAGAGTTAAAAAACAAAAAACAAAACAAAAACAAAACCCACACACCTAAGAAAGCTAAATGCTTTTCCTTAATGGTTCTGTGGCCTTGGTCAAGCAATTAGGCCTTTCTGAGTTTCAATTTTACTCTTCCATTATGTTTTCTTAAAAAGAGGTTAAAATACAAGAAATGCATGTCCCTAAGATACTATGCAAATGCAAATTTTTAACTGTTGCTGTTATTATTTGTAGCAGGCCTCTCTCTTGGAATCAGTACTATCCTGGACCTGAATCCTTGGGCACTCCTTCAGCAGGCTGAAGACAGTCTGATTGCCAGTGCCCAGTGAGTCAACCCCTCCCTGCCCCGCCCATCAGCTGGCCAGCACGGGGCTAAGGAATCTGTGCAGCTGTCATCTTGCCACCATCTAGCACAGACTTTGCATTTTATTGCTTCTGAACTAAGGCTGGAAGTTCCTTGGCAAGAGCCCCACCAGCCCAGACTTGTCTATTTCACTGCACCCAGTTTGATGAGGCTACTGCAAGGGACCAGGAGGCAAGGAGCTATAAGCTCATCAGGGATAGATCACTGGCACACGTCTTGTGGCCTCTCTGAGTTCAGTGTGGGCTCCATCTTGTGCAGTTGGCTAGACATGGACACATCCTGAGTCATGGGATTGAGGCATACGATGAGAGTAAAATGATGCCATGGGCCTGGAATTTTGGGAAATGGGTGTGGTCAATCTGAGAACACTAATGAAGCAGTCCATGGAATTTAGTCAGAACTAAAGAATCTTAAAAATCTCACATTCCTGGCACCTACCCAGCCCTATACAGTTAGGGTTCAGCAGTCCCATTTGGATTCATGTTCTCAGATGGAAGATCAGAAGGACAGTAGTGTAATCTGTTGATCATTGATCAATGCTGATGAGGTTAAAAGAAAGAAGGAAGCGTTAGAGTTGGTTACCTTCAGTTATAAATGCTTTGCATGAGTTATTAGAAGTGGGAAAGTGACTATCATACATTTTAATACTAAAAGGAACCCTCAAGATCATGAGGACTAGAGGAAAGAGGAGAAGGCAATGTGATGACAGAGGCAGAGGTTGTAGTGACAACAGCCACAAGCCAAGGAATGCCTGCAGCCACCACGAACTGCAAGGGGCAGCTTCTGAATTTAGCCCAGTGATGCAGATTCTCTTCTCCCATCTTCCAGAACCATGAGAGAATCAATTCCTATTGTTAATCTTGGAACTAACTTCAGCAGATGCAGATTCTAACCTTCAATCATCCCAGCGCTGGAAAATTTGCTGACCTTCAAATGTAAAACCAGATGATGTAGAACCAGGATGGTGAAGACCAGGATGACGCACACCAGATCACCACTTGACCAGTTTTGAGATCCGTATCAGAATGGACTGTGCTAGTTTGCATGCAGAGAATTTTTCAACCCCCTTCCCTTGATTTCTTTGTTCTGCTTTTTCTCTCCCTCCTTATACAAACCTCTGTCTGCCCTGAAATTCTGGGATGGGATTTGCAACAAGAGTCCCCCATCTCCTCAGGTGACTGGCAGTTGAGGAAACCACATTCCCTTTTTCACCAGCATCTGTTTCATGAGTTTAGTTTTTGTGGCAGCAGGCATCTGGCTTGGGTTCTAGTTCCATTTAGGAACCAGGAAGTCCTTATTAGATACCAAATCTGCCAGAGCATTGATTTTGAACTTCCCAGCCTCCAGACTGCAAGAAATAAATTTTTGTTGTTTATAAGCCACTAGTAAAAAAAAAAAAAAAAAAAAAAAGATCTCATAGATGGCATAGACTAGGATCCAGAGTACTTATGAAATTTTTCTAAGATTGCACACAACTGAGTGATGTAATCTATACTACATGCCAATCCAGTGAATGGGGCATAAAATATTCACTAAGAGAGCAAATTTGTCATTTCATGTGTAGATATGTTATGTACAAGGATTTCCAAGATAGTATTGTTTATGGTGACAAAAATCAAAGCAACATAAATGTCTATTGTCCATTAATAGAGAATTTAAAAAATACTTTATGGTAGATGCTTGTAACAGAATACTTGCAGCCATTACAAAGAACCATGTAGATCTAGGTTTATTAACATGGGAAGCTGAGGGGCTGAGTTAGAGGGGACACTGTGACCTGCTATGTGATAATAGCAGATGATAATGCAGCATGTACATCAAGCATGTCAAACTCAAAGGCTAACATGAGCCAGAAACAAGGTGTAAGTTTAGGTGGGCTTCAAAAAAACACCAAAAGCTTCAATTTTCATAGAAACATAGGCTTATTTAGACAGACATGCTGAGTACAAAGGGCTGAAATAAATGAGTAATTGTTAACATAAAATAATAGAACATTTTAATAAAAATTAATATTTTTTCTTGAACATTAACTTACCAGACACTGAATAACTGCGCAAATTAATAAGCATAATACAAATAAATCTATTTTTCTTGTTTTTAAAAGTGAAATATTTGCTGTTGTGCACACCAAACAAGACAGTACAAGACTAATGATGTGGCCATCAGCTGCTAAAATATTCGCTGCTAGTATTAGTAGAGAGAAATGGTGTGCCACAAATAAGGCATATAAGGGAAATGGATGCAACACGATTATAGTAATCAGTCATTAGTTCATTATCAATAAATGTATAACAGGATATTGTAAAAGTTAAGTTATGAAATTTTTATTAAAACGTTTCTTACATACCGTTATACTGGCTGGGCCGCAAAAAATATTCGTGGTGGACCATGAGTTTGACATGCTTGATATATATAATCTTGGATCATATTTTATACATGTATACCTACAAATGAAAAAAATATTTGCAATCATTATCTTAGAAGTGAAGTTTAGGATGACTTTAATTTTATTATTTACATTTTAATTCATTATTGAAATTTTGTTCAAAAGAATGATTCATTTGCCCTGGTCAGTGTGGCTCATTTGGTTGGGTGTTGTCCCATGCACCTAAAGGTTGCTGGTTTGATTTCTAATCAGGGCACATGCTGAGGTTGTGGCATAGATCCCTCCATAAGGGTCATGCAGGAGGCAGCTGATTGATGTTTTGCTTTCACATTGATGTCCAACCCCCCTCCTGCTCTCCTTCTCTCTCTAAAAATCAATAAAAAACATTTTTAAAAATAGTGATTATTTTTTACAACCTGAAAGCAAACAGTAAAAGGACATCCTTTTGGGGTCATGGATCCTGTGTGCAGTTTCAGAGGTCTGCTTGGTTAACAGTTGCTTTCCCCTCAATATAGGCAAGTGCTTCTCAGCATACAATCCAGAAGGAAGGGCATTTTGGGGGGCATGATGCCTTGGATCTTCAAATGAAAGTTCTTAGTACAAATGGAATATTAAGACATTCCTAGTCCAAACAGTATATTTAAATATTCCCAGAACATCACAATAAAGTCTTTTATTAAGAGTAAAAATTAGGAAGAATAGAGTGTTTGGTTTGAGCCTCTGTGGATGTGACCCTCCCCACAAATAGTCACAAAGGGTGGCAGAGATTGATGGACACCCCCCGCTCCCCTGCCCCAGTCTAATTTACACGATTGGGTGTAGTCTCAGGCAAGTAGGGCTAAGGTGAAATTATAACTAGAAATATGTAACTGAATAAATTACACTGGATAGCACTGTAATTTGGCTAAAAGTCTAGTGTGTTAACCAAAGAGGGGATGATCAGTGTGGGGTATGGAAAAGGAGCTTTGTGTGCTTGTCAGGTTTTACCCAGCCCAGCTAGGAAAGACAGGCTGTAAAACCCGAGACTGCAGACTCTGCCAGGTTTAAGTGCCTTGAGACACCTCTCTGAACTACCCATAAGGAGTGGGGTGGACCTGACATCCGGGTGTTTGGAATAGCAAATGGTACCTTATTGGGGCTGTGTGTGTGTGTGTGTGCGCGCGCGCACACTCGAACCAGATTTGAAAGAGGTCATTTAGGCTTGTTAGACTTAAGAAATTCAACTAATCACCTTAAAATTTAACCAGAAAGAATTTCCAATGAGGCTGAATTATTGAGTCACTCTACTTTTTATTTGTTGTTACCAAGACATAATATGTGAGCCTGAAAGTGCTAACTTGGTCTCAAAGGTTACTTCTATAGTGTCCCTGTGTGTTCTACTGACCACTCAATTCTAGTGGGGAATACATTTTCAGACACACCCTCACCCAGGATGGGCTGCCTGGGCCCCTTCCACAACAATTTCATGGACAAATTTAAAAATATGTGCTCATTGTTTTTCTTATAGCTGTGGGGGCTTAGCTAGAGCATGCTCTGGTCAGCAGCTGAAGTTTGAGGGGAAAATTTTAGAGGAGGACACAGATCCTTTTACTTGAAAATTGGACACTCCTTTGTTTAAATGTACTAGATTTTAATGTAGGCAACATCTACTTACTGAACCCACTCTATGCAAAGGGAGGGGCAGTCACTGTTCCATTGCTTACAAATACTCAGTGCCTGAAATGGTCCAGTAAGCAGTAGGAATGATGTGGTCAGTAGCATGAGGGGCAAAGTGTAAAAGGCAATATACCTTTAAGATCTCCTTCTGGTATTGCAGTTGATTTTCGTTAAAGAGAGATAGGGTCTTTTCACTTCTTATTTTGCTTGCTTGTTATTCTTCTTTGGCTATGAAGCCATAGCCATGTAGACATAAGTTGGGAGATCTGTTCTTTTAGCGATTCCAGCCATCCATACACATCCTAACTGCCTGAACAAGTTGATTACAGCAATTAATATTAATTTGGTAACTGTCCAAGATGGCAGGGCTGGCTAATTTCACCTGCTGAGATTCAGACTCCTTCTTCAATGCAGCCATGTCTCTTCTACAACTCCATACATCATAGCCCTTTGTTATGGAGACTGTCCACTCAGCTGGAAATTTCAGGCCAAGGGCCCGTAATCTTGGAAACGTGGAGTTTCATCAGGTTTATCTTTCAAAAGCAGTTTCGGGACGAGCTCGCTAAGCTACAAGAAAAGGGAAGACTAAAAGGATTTTAGAGACTTCTCATTTTGTAAAATTACATTAAAATCACATCTTGCTGAAAGGATTTTAAGAGAGCAAACAATAAAAGCAGGAAGAAACAGCCTGTGGAAGGAATAGAGAGAGGTGCATAGCAGAAGGATGTGACAGGGAGGAAGATGAAATTTCTGGTAAGTTCTCAAATTTCAAACAGGAGTGGCAAGGAACACTTGGAAAAAATGCTATTTATCATTTTTAATCAATCTACCTTTCAAGCAGGGGTTGCTAATATGAACATTGGCATTCCCTGCACATATCACAGCTCTGGGGAGCAGGTTTGAGAGTCTTTTTGGCTAATTGAGTTTGAGCAAAGACAAGTTCAAGCTCTGCTTAGGTTTCTTTCCTAGGGGTTGTTGGGGGCCAGACTTACCTTAGGAGAGTTTTCCTTATATCTAGTCATTAAAAGCCCTTGGTTCCTATATTCACTGTAAGCATTTACGTCAGTTTGCACTTGAAAATCTGCCCCAGATGGCACCATGCCAGAAGCTGATTCTTATTGCTTCAGAAGGAGGGGCAAATATTGCCGTGTCTGAGCAGCACTGTGGCACTGGGCAAGAAGGGACATTCCTTCCCAAGAATATATGGCTTTATTGGGGTCAGATGAAACTTTGCCCAGTTCTTGACTCATACGGGAAGCGAATGTGTCTAATCCACTTTCCCAAGGAGGGGAATGGGAGCACAGCAGGAAGGCAGATGACCCCTACTTGTTTGAATGGACTGAGAAGACACCAGACAGAGCTGCATTCTCTAGCCCCAGGCAGTTTTAGACCCTGGGCCCTTCACGCTTCTGTCCGCAGCCTTAAAATGGTCTAGCTCACAGCTGTGGAAAGAAACAGCCTTACTGCTTTACTCCCGTCCAGAGGCACAATGGACCAGAGCCGCAGCCAGAACAGGTCCAGTTTCCTCCTCAGACTTGATAACTTTGCTTTTTAAAATGAGCTCATACTTAACCATTTCAAGGGTTAATTATGAGCCTCTAGAGATCCGGGACTGGCATTTATTTAAAAAAAATGTTTACACAACTTAGCTTTATGTGCTATGTGTGTGTGTGTGTGTGTGTGTGTGTGTGTGTGTGTGTGTGAGAGAGAGAGAGAGAGAGAGAGAGAGAGAGAGAGAGAGAGAGAGAGTGTGTGTGTGTGTGTGTTTTAAGAGCCAAAGCATTTAATGTTTTATTTCCAAACCCTACATCTCCAAATGTTCTTGGAAGGAGAGACTTATTAGGTCCATTAGGAAGACTATGGTATCCACTCCCTTAGAATTATGGTGAGAAACCATGTGCAAGAGGGCGGATCCCTGGCTCACTCCATTGCCAGGCAGTGGGAAGAGAGTTTGAAACTGGCAGAAGGCCTTGGGGGTGAAAGGCAAACGGAAGGGTGGGAGAAGGCCAGGGGGAGTGATAGAATGCTGCTCCGAGAGAATGTGTGTCATTCTGTTCTTACAGCCCAAGAGGGTTCCTGGGCCTCACTATCCTGCCCTCCTTGAGGGTTAGGCTGCTCAGAGATCACAGGGACTAACCTATTGCTGGGAGTGGCTCCTCTCAAACAGGCATTTTTATTATCAAACAAGTGACGGGGGAGGCGGGTGAGGAAAGATGGGAGAAACTGAAGCCATCTGCTGCCACATCATCAGGTTTTAATGAAAAATCTACCCTGTCTCATCCTGACAGGGACAGAATTCAGTTCTTGGACTTGGGAAGTTGTGGCATCAAATCAGTGTGTGTGTGTGTGTGTGTGTGTGTGTGTGTGTGTGTGTGGTGTTTTCCTCATCATCTACTTCAGAAAATATTCTTTCCTTTCCATTAACACCCCCCCCCCCCCTAAAAAACAAAGTTGTATAGGTTCATTGCAGAGGATTTGGAAACTATGACACAGAAGAAACTAAAATCCACCTATAATTTTACCACCTAATTGTATCAATATTAGGTGAATAGCCACCAGTCTGTTATTTATTTATTTATTTATGTTTTTTATAGCATCTAAGTTCCTAGAAATCTTTCTCACATCTGCTCTGACAGTGCCTAGGACATTGTGCCCTGCAGATGTTGGTTGACTGACTGACTGAATGAATGAATGAATAATTATATAAGAATAACTTGAATTGAATAATAGAAATAAAGTTGCTTAGATGTGACACACTTGGAACCAAGCTGCTCCTGCTAACTAACTGTGTCTCCTTGGATCAGTCACTTTACCTCTCTGGGCCTGAGTTTCTTCTTCAGCACAACAATCATTATAGTTAACGCTGATTGAGTGCTTACTATGTGCCAAGCATAAGAGCTATAAGCTCTCTGTATGTTTCTCACCATAATTCTATGAGATATGGAACTTTCTACCCCCATTTTGTACGCAAGTAAACTGAGGCATGCAGAGGTTGATTTGCCATGGTCACACTGATAATAAGGCGGAGAGCAGGACTTGAACTCACACACTAGGGCTCTCCTTTCCAGTGGAATGCCTTGGCTGAGATTAGATGACTCCTCCGGCCTCTCCCGCCTCCAGTGCTGAGTGAGGGAGGAGTGGTGCAGGGGGGTTGTGCCAATTATGCTCTGGGCTGAGCACAGGAAAGCGAACTGTAGAGCAAGGTCCACATGATTAGTGCATGGAGATCACAGAGCAAAGTTCTCAGCCACTTCCTCCAGACGGTGTGGAGTCGGCATGGGCATTCACCGAGTGCAGTGATAAATCAGCCTGCTGTCCAACCGGTGCGCCCTCATTCAGAGGCAGCCTTACCCGGGCTCTTGGCGTGTCCCCTTCGGCCTCCAGGGCCACTCCTTCGAGGACGGTGCACCCGATCAGGCAGGGAGGTAAATAAGAAAGAAATCTGATCGTGCTTGATGGTGAACAGCAGCTGATGCGTTTGCTGGGGAGAGGGAGCATGGGACTCTCCTCGGCCGATCACATAGGATTTCAATGGGCAGGATACTGTCCCTTTCCCCTCTCCCCCTTCCCAGAAGAAGTTTGGGCACATAACTGTGTTCTGCCTTATCCCCTTGGTAACCAAGTCTTCCTTTTGGTAACGAGGAATGGGCTTCGGTAAACAGATCTATTTGTGTGACTCCTATTACTCATTTGAAGCAATGTCACTCCTTTTTCCACTGTGGTCTGTGTGTGTCTGAGTCAGAGGGAGCCTAAACAGGCTTCTTTGAATTGATGGCTCACTCCCAACCTCTCTTGACAGCCTGCCAACCTAGAAGGGCGTAGCTTACCAACAAGTCTTTTTTTTTTTTTTTTTTTTTTTTTTTTTTTTTAAGCCAGACTGATTCATAGAAACTCCTTTAAAACACAGGGAAAGAAACCGCCCATCACACACCCCAGCACACCAGTGCAGGAAACTTATAACCTCGGGAGGCAGGTCCCTCCCCTCACTGTGGTCACAAACCTCCAGAAGAGCAGACCGGGCAGCTGCCAGCTCCTGCCACTCCAGACACCTCCTTCGCTGGATCCTCAGGTAGGACAGCTCCCAGCACAGTGAGGAGAATTCTCTCTCCTTTCCACTGCTCTGTTTTTTTGGACCTCCTCTAAGTTTTTTTTTTCTTTTTTCCCTTTTCATTTTTTTCTTCTGTGATTTCCTTGCACTGAACCTTTGAAACGTTTGGCTACAAGTGAATACTGAGACGACTCTTTCCATAAAGTTCGAAGAAATGTAACTGGACGGTGGGGAGGGCCGGGGAACTCAGCAGGACAGGGCGGTCGTGATCTTGCCATGCCTGGGTGCTTGCTCTGAAGATGTGAGGGGAGCAGGGACTTTGGAACACACCTGGGGAGGACAGTCTTTACCGAGGAAACACCACGAACCTTTGAAATGACAGGCGGCGCTTGCCAGATGTTTTCCATTCCTCCATTTTGATTCAAAAATCGCTTCAGGACTTGAGTTGTGTCTGCTTAGTTGGTTGTTTGCTGGTCTTTTGGGGGGTGACGGTGGATAGAGGGTTGCTTTTCAGTTTATTTTTGCTGTGGCTTTTACGACTGTCTTTTTTTTTTGGCTTGTTCATTCACTTATTTTTGAATTTAAGTGTGTTTTTTTTTTTCCTCCCCACAGGTTGAGAAAGAGAGGTGGGTTTTGTTTAAAGAGAACCGTTAGAGAGCGAGGGAGGGAGGAGAGAGAGAGAGAGAGAGAGAGAGAGAGAGAGAGAGAGAGAGAGAGAGAGAGAGAGACAACTGCTTTTTTCAAATATGACTCTGGGAGGGGTTCACTTAGCAGAATCTGGAGCCCGAGCGCCTTCTCTCCTTGGCCAGATGTGCAGGATGGGAGAGGCAGGCGGGAAACTGGAACTGGGGGAGAGGGTGGGGCAGGGGAGCTTCATCTGGTTCTGTAACAAATGCTGAATGGCTTTGTGCTTCCACCCCAGAAATAGCTGGATTTTAGTGCCGAGGGAACAGTTGATACATCAGAAGTGATGAAAAAATAATGTTTTTTAGGTGGATGTGAAAGTTTTCTAAGTGGAAGGCAGTCATTGTTCGGGGACGTGTATGTCTCACGCTTCCAAGCTGTGGTTGCACAGATGCAAACACTCATGCTAATCATAAAGCGAATCTGGAGAAAGGAAGGAGGGTGCTTTCTGTTTGCTTTTTTTTTTTTTTTTTTTTTTTTAGGTTAGCATTTTGGTTGAGGTGTGGCCTATTTCAACACAGTTACGGGTGGATTCCAACCCCTCTCCCCTCCCTCCTGCGCCACACACACATAAACAAGAGGAGGACGAAAATGACAGGATTCAGCTTGTCTGGTGAAATTAGACTTTTCCTTGGGAAACGCAGTCCGTTGGAAGGGAAGGTTTAAATGTAATCAGCCTGTGTACATTGCACAGGCAATGCTCCCGGGAAAACTGCCCTCAGGGGGGTGATTAAGTAAACGCAAGGGCAGCTTTTCCAGATGCAGGCAACTCCCACACTTGCTTCAAAGGTTTTTTGTTGTTTTTTTTTTTTTTTTAATTTTTTCCCCCCAGATTACCTGATGTGGATTAGGGAAGCCATTATTGAGTTGATAGCAATGGTATTCTATGAAGTTAGAACACATCTTTTTGTTTTGCGTGGGTTCAAACTAATAAGCTAATAGCAAATGGAAAATACTGCAAATTCTGTGTGTAAATCATTGTGGATTGCATTCTTTGTGTCCCGTTTGACGCTATCCTGTAGTTTTATAAATGAGATAATAGGCTGCTGTTATTTCCTGGGCTTTGAGGGCAACTGAAAGAGAGAGAGAGAGAGAGAGAGAGAGAGAGAGAGAGAGAGAGAGAGAGAGAGAGAGAGAGAGAGAAAGCAATTCTGATTCCCGCTTTCTCCTCTTCCTCCGAGAAGCAGTGAGTCCTTAGCGAAGGCAGTTTTTCTATATCGCACAAGGCTGAACTGTGAGGGTCATATCCTCCTCCCCTGCTGCCTCTCCCCCTCAGAGGAGGATCGAATTCCACCCCAGACTCTAAAGAATGGGGCGGGGGCGGAGCACTGTCTGGAGGGTTGCGGGACATCCTGTCTGGCGTCCTGGTCAGAGCCTCCCCCCCCCCCCCCCCCCAGCCCCAACACTGTACATAGAGGGCACTGAACTGCCCTGGGAGTTGTCAGAATGCCGTCAAGGACCAACCCAGGACAGATCACATCTCAGAACAGACGCTGGCTACCTCCCAGGAGTTCAGGGCAGACCTCTGAGGAAGGAAAGACATCCTTCCACAGACCACGGAAAAGACTTCACTGTGGCTTTCCCAACTCTTCCCACTTCCCTCCTGAGACCAGCGTGGGCCCATGCAGTTCCCAGGGGGACATGAAGAACAGGGCGGGGGGTAGGGGGAAGTGTTACCAAATGGGCTTCACCAAGGCCGTGCTGGGGATGAAGACCTTCTTGGCTTGGTCTAGCTGGTTCTGTGGGTTTTGGTTCATGCCGGACCACTGAGATCAATGGGTCCCGCAGGAAGAAGCAAAACAGCTTTTTATAGGCTCATCAGGGCCTGATGGGGAACACATCTGAAAAAAATGGCCAGAGAAAAGGGCACAGGACAAATTTAGTTATATTCCATCCTTAATTTTATTCTCACTCTGGGAGGGATCTTCAAGATCCACTCTTCCGTTCCCCTACAATATGCCAAAATCTTATTTTTACACTACCTTGGACAGATGTTTGACATTTCTTTAACTTTTTGACATTTCTTTAACATTTTGGGGTGGGGGATGGGAGGCTCAGTGTCTCAGAGTGCACGTCCATGCCCACCCCCCTTTGCTGGACAGCCCTAATGATTAGAGTTTCTCAAATCCAGTGAAATTGGGTTTCTAGAACTTCAATTCTTTGTTCTTAGCTCTTCGGTCCTGAAGTGACCCAGAAAATATTCCATTTTTGTTGTTGCTCCACCCAGTGCTTCTTACCTCTCAACATTTAACCCTTACTTAATTGTTAATGGATCAAACTTGATTATTGTGAATATTATTGCCAGAGACTTAGCAAAAGGAGCAGGAGACATTTTGAATCTTTGAAATGATGCACGTAGTAAAGCTTAGCCATATGATTTGAGTCTGAGGTATTTCATTTTCTACCTTCTTTAAACTTATCACTTGTATATACAAAAGCTCAGAGCTGTTTGGGACTCTCAGATGTACATACATACTCAGGGGACACACCCAGTTGCTCCCCACAAGGTCATGGTTAAGTCAGTTTAATACCAGACACAGAGGCTTCTAACTTGGCCACCTGGGGGTTGTCCCTTAACTTGGTCCAGAGTTCCTGTAGCTCGTGCCTTCACACTGTTACCACCTGTCATGGTAACTATGGGAACAGGCTGCCAGTCGCTGTAAGCTGGGTCTAGTTGCCTTGCCGGCAGGTGATCTGGATGTCAATCCCTTGAGGGAGCTCATCATCCTTAACCAGTACAGGACGGGGGTCTTCTGACCAGGAGCTTCCCGTTTCCAATCCTCTTCCCAGTCCTGCCCAGATGACTCTGATTTCTATTTAGTGATCAAGGGAGCCCAAATGTGGTTCTGATTAGTAGCTTAATGAATTCCCGGCACCCCACCCCAAACACAATGTCTCAGGATCGAACTTGGTAAGGCTTTGGTCCCTGGCGCTGGCTAGGTAAACCTAATTGGAAGGTTCACTGATAGGAAGTGTAAAGATAAAACTACAAATCCTCGTGGATGTTGCTGTTTCTCTTCCCTTTTAACAAAATATTTGGATCGACATTTCCTTTCCTGTTGTGAAAATGGTGTTTTCCTGGAACTAAAGCGGACTCCTCAGCCCCTAGTGCCGTTGGCCTTATGTGGGTGTGGCCGTTTTTGTGTTTTCTGAGCCTATTTCATGAATTTGGTCTTCGAACGGGAAGAAAAAAATGGGAGCCCTTTAGGCATAGGTTGAAACTGGTGGCAGAAATCCTGGGGTAGATTCAAACACTGAACAGGAAGATAAAGGGGCTGTGGTCCTGTCCCAACTTTGCTGTGGGGCCATGGTTAGGTCCCTTGTCTTTTTCAATGAACTTGGGGGTTTTCAACCCCTGTGTGGCTCTGAAATGATATTGTTCCAAGATCCTAACATTCCTATCTTGAGAAATCCTTGGCTCATAGCTAGTTTAATCCATAAAAATTGGTAGAAAAGTGAAATAAGGCAACTTGTTGCACTGAAACGACCATTTTAGAGGACCGAGGACCCAGGTAGTTTCTTCTGCTTCATCCACTCGGAGATTTCTTAGGCATGGGGTTTGCCGGCTTCATCATCTAATAGCAATGAGCACTCACGCAGCTCTGGGGAGAAAATAAAAAGGTTTGACTTGTAAAACACAAAGAAGCCAGCTCAGATGAGGAGGGGCAGGCCACCTAAGGCTGTCAAGACTGAGAGCAGCCAAGCAACCCAACCAGGCTCAGGGAGAAACTCAGCAGGTCCTGGGAAAGGAACTCCACCCTCTTTGCAAGGAGGGAGACCCTGCAGCGTGAGGGTGTGGCCTTCAAGGTGTGGATGGGAGCCAATGAGGAACACATTGAGAGGAGGAAAGGGAAGCTAGTAGGAGGAAAGGGCAGAGGAGGGAGCAAATGGGGACTGCCTGTGTTCCCTAGGGCCCCTGTGTTGGCACAAAGAAGAGAGGCAAATGGAAAGCCTAGAAGAGGGAGAAAAAGCAAAGTGAACAGGGAAAGGTGAAGGTGGTGAAAAAGCAGGAAGTGTGAGGATGTTGCCATTCCTGAGTCTCTCCCTCCTGTTTGGGGACCACACACCCTTTGTGTTTCAGGACACTCCTCAGGTTCAAACATTCTGTTCACTGTGCCCGGTGAAGAATCTTAAGTTGCGCAGGCACACATGTTGGTCAATACACCCTTGGTATCATTTGTGTTTCCATGGAATACTTGTGCCAATAGAGCAGAGATTTTCCCGGACATTTCTCAACACTTTTCAGAAGGATCAGATCAGAGCTGAGAGCCAAATGAGGTCCTTGAGACTTAGACTTCTTCCTTCAAGTAATCAAAGGCCCCTCCTCAACTGGCTGGAGCTATAGGGTATCGGAGAGAGGATTCCTATCCTGAAACAATGAGTCAGGCCAGTGGGTGTGTTCAGAGAGAGCTGAACACAGCTCAGAGAGAGCTGAGGCCTGGAGCTTCCCTTTGCTTTGTGATTCCGTGAGGAGGGGACTCCGTGCTGAGGGTGAGGGGCAGGACGGAATGTTTGGAGCTCATCTCAGGGTTTGCAGTGTGGGAGTGGGTCTGGGCCTGTGTGGCCAGGCGGGAAGAAGCAGTGGCCCTTAAAAAGACCCTTGTTTTTGCCAGTGGCACTGTTCTCAGGGGGCTGTGTTGACACCTTGACTAACTAGGAGGTAGCAGGGGAACAGGGTAGTTTGAGAACTTCTGCTTAACTCTAATACAGGAGCGAGATCACCCTGGAGCAGAAGAAGCCATGCCTAGATGGCGGGAGATGATGGGCTTCAGTTCTCATTCCGCTTTCCCTCTGGGGACTCCATTTCCTCCTTTGTCCAGGGACTGGACTGAATAACTGAACCACCTCTGAACTTCTAAACAACCAATTGCCCTAAAAAGTGACAAAACTCACAGCCCACCCAGTGCTCTCTGGGCACCCCTCACCCCCTTGAGGGGGCAGCGCCCCTCCCAGTTCGTTGCCACCCTTCAAGGCTGCAGCTTTGCTGGTTGAAGCATGTTGCCGCCATCTACTGTCGACCCGCCCAAGCGCCGCTGGGCCCGGGCCACACCTTGATTTTCTTTCCAAACCCTAGTTATTATTTTGGCAACCTCTCCCTTGAAGACGTTCTGGCCGCCAGAGAGCTCCTCTTTGACAGAAGCATAAGACACTGCTGCTTCCGTCCCAGCCCGCCTGGGAGAGACTTCGCCCAGGGCCTGACCAGCTGCGGTCTGGGGGCGTGGGCTGGCTGCCTCTTCGCAGCCCAAGCCTGGCCTCGGCCTTTGCAGATGTGGCCCTGATCCATTCCCTCCCCGGACAAGGGGAAATAAGAGAGACACTTGGAATTCTCCTTGGGAGCATTTGCAAAAGCAAGATTCATGCTATTTGTTTGCCTTTAGCGTAGTTGCTGGCTCTCAGACTCTGCCAGAGAAGCCAAAAGCCCATTTCGCTGGCTGAAGCCTCTTGTTTTTACATAATTGAGCAACCAGCCACCGTATAGTCTTTGCTCTGTGTCAGGCGTGGCCCTTTAATCCTCACATTAACCCTATGAGGTCTACAGATTGCAGTTAACAAGCATGGAGTCAGCAAATCACCATGTTGTATACTTTAAATGTCTGACAATTTTTATGTGTCAATTAGACTTCAGTAAAATGGAAATTAAAAAAAAAGAAAAAAAGAAGTGGCAGAGTCAGGATTTGAACAGCAAACCTGCGCACGTTACCATTAGGTACTGCCTCTCTAGGAGCCGTGGACCAGGAAGGTTTTGTGATTTTCCCAAAGTCAGCAGCTGGTCAGGCTGAAGTTTCATGAGAAACTGGTTTTCTAATAAGTGCTCTTTCTTCTTCTTTGTAAAATAACATGCTTGCCCCCCCAGCTCCGCCCCTTAGCCCCTCCTCCCTAACTATGTGAGAGGCTGTATTAGTCTGTCTATACCAGAGCCCATAAACACTACCCTTTCCACAGTCGCCCCGTTTATGATAGCCAGCACTTGGAAGATGCAGTCCCCTTTTCCCAGGATCATAAAAAAAAAATAGATGTTTTCCTTGGAGCAATGAGATCTTTGTTACTTTTGCTGCTAGATGGCTGATGCTTCTCCAGGTCATAAAAATGTCTCTGCACTTAAAACAATAGGCGTGGCCTGGTGTGTCTACAGTGAGGAGCAGTCCAGAGTTCTCGCCTCCCACATCAAGTGTCAGATATCCCGAGGCAGGAGGAAATGGTTCTTTAGGAGCTTTCTCTCCACACATTTCCCACGGAGAAATTAATGCCCCCCTTCCCACCCCTCCGTGAAAACAATACTTAGAATGGAAAGTACACTTGATATCAAACAACAATAACAATGGCCAGAGAAGCGCATCCAAGGTCTCATCCACTGGCCTGACTTGAATCCCAGCCTTTTCCTCCTCCCGGATGCATCCTCTGTGGCTGCTCCAGGAGAGAGTATTTCCTTTTCTCCCTTTGTGTGAAGTGGACATCCACTTTGCCCACGCAAACGCTCCCCGTTGGGAAACAAACACATCAAACACAAACCAACAAAAGCAAAATTGACCTGCATGTGCGGAGGCTGGGAAGACATTCGTGCCACAGCCCTACTCTGTGTCCTTAGGGAGCAGCCGCTGCCGGAGTTTCGGGTGTCATGCTGAGGAAGGTGGCAGGGACACGCAGGCTGACTCATGGAGATCATATGACCAGGAGCAGCTTGGCATTCATGGTCTCTTGTGCCTCGGAGGAAGCAGCCTGCCTTCGGTCAGATGGTGTGAGAAAGCTTTCTTCAAAGTTTGCAGTGATCCAGAAAGAGGGTGGGATGTCCCCGCTGGAAAGACATCAATCAATGAAAAGGTGGAGTGGTGTCTGGCAGTCGCACCGTCATCCCAGGACTGTGTTCTAACCTGATTGAGATTTGGGAACTTCAGGTGGTGCCTCCCGGCTAATTTTCTGATAGACTGAAAGTTCTGTTGCAGAGGTAACCATTTTAGAAATGGGTTGAGTAGGAGGCATTAGGCAAAAGGCAGGACTACGTTCAGGGGAGTCATTGCCAAGAGAGACTGATGCATTGTCAGAAGGACCTTCCTACTTTGGGGGTGTGTGTGTCTTGGTAGGTAGTGAACTCCCCATGACCAGGGGAGTTTAAGCCGGAGTTAGATAGTTCTTTGGGGTAGCATTGTAGGTGAGTTTTCATTTACTGGGGAGGAACTACAGTCCAGAGATTCTGTAACTGAGTTAGAAAAGTTAAACCCATGGACAAATTAGTATTTAGAAATTTAAGATATTTTTTTCACTCACTGATTTCCTCTAGAATAAAGGACAATAAGCACATATATATCCCTAGATAGTCAAATGTACTGAGGAGATATTCATGCATTTACATAGGTTTTTATATCAAGAAGAAAATATTTATTTGTTCACCAAACAGATATTTATTTTATACCTATCATAAACAAGACGTGTCCTTTAGGAACTTAGGGCCTTCAGGGTGGGAGAGCCAACATTTCGAAAATAGCTGTTACCCACCAGGCTGCTGCTAGTGGTTTTCATAAAGGGCAATGGAAGAGCTATAGCATAACAGGGATAAATGATGACTTCTGACCTCTGTATCTGGGAAGGCTTCCCAGAGGGGGCGGGATTTGAGCTTTTTGAAAAGAATTTGATAGGTAGTTACTGGAGAAAGGATGCTTTTTTCTTTCTGAAACCCAATTCCTAGGATCCCTACATTCCTAGGATTGCCTGGGCCGCAGTTTTGCAGGATTTGGAGTCTCTTTCCTGGTGGTGGGGAGTTTGGAGGAGTAATATGGTCAGAGAGCACACTGATAGTGTGGAGGATATATGAGAGGAGTTGTTCAGAAAAAGGACCTTGGGAGAGGCTGATGCAATGATCCAGGCTAGGACATTAACTGGACAAGGACAATGGGAAGTAAAGAATGGATGCAAGATAAATAATGGAGGAACAACTCATGGCCAGACTGTGCTGATTTGGCAATAAAAGCAGGACGAGGGGAAGGAGAAACAGGGGACTGAGCATCTGGCTGTTACTACTCTCCTCTCCCCAGAAAAGCCTGGGCCATCTTGGGCTGCTAGAGAAATGACCAAACTGCCTTCTCCAGCCAGCCAGTGCCTCAGGCTTCCCAGAAAGCTCTCTTGTGCCATCTGGTAGAGGATATCTCCACGTAGCCTTTGTCTGGGAGAATCTCACCCACTCACTCATGAATCATGGGCATTTGAGCTCTGTGGGACTCTCCTGCTGCTCACAGCACCCCGGCTCCCTGTTTCTGACTATGTTATACCGCCAGGCTCAGGGTATTCTTCAATGACTCAAGCCAGGGATTTCCACCACTTCCTTTGCTGGAGAAGTAGGTTTTTGGTTACTCTGTTTTGTTGTATTGTTCCCAATGATTGTATCACAGATCACCCGTAAAGAATTACTTCCCCCCACCCCAGACTCTGGTGGCAGCTTAATAAGCACACAGACAACCTGGCAGGAAGAAGTTATCGGACTCGGAGCTTAGCAAACACGAAGCCAAATGACCAACATTTTTAGGAATCCATTATCTTAAAGTCTCCGTAGTATTAGTTTCTCGTTAAAAAAGAAAAGGTGTTCACAAGGGCCTGATAAATTTCTCAAAGTCTGAGGACCTTAAAAGTGTTAGTTTTCCCAAACAAGGGCAAAAAGGCAATCGATGCAAGGCAGTCTCATAGCTATGTTCCTTTAATTCTTTCAGTTGTGGGGAGGAAGGTATTAAGAGGGAGCCGAGACACCAACCATCACTTAAGTGGATGCTTTTGGCAGCTCCAGGGCAATTATCCCCCTGCCCACAGGAGGTCATCATTCACAGCCTCCATCACCAGCCATTGTAATCCTCAGGGCCATTTCCAGGAGCTGCAATACATTTTCTATTAGTCAAGAACTTAACCTACATCCACAATGGTTGTGAGGCTTGCATCTGGGACAGGTGCATAAAGAGACAGCTTCTCTAATGTGGCCTAGGCATTGTGGGGAGGGAAGAAGAAGCATGGTCAGAAACAACAAATGGCGGTGGTGGAAAGGGAACTGGCAGACTTGTGCCTTAGGGCAGAAAGAAGAATCTAGGAGGGATAACAGAGAACCCATGTGTGACTGTTAGTCTCTTACCTCCATTTCTCTTAGCAATCACTTCTCTCTAGAGTTAACATTCATGCCTCCTATATTTTTCTCAGCTTTCCACCCAGCTCCATAGAGCTTTGGCCAACCTGTGTTGGGCATGTTGGGTTGGTGAGGGTGCAGGGGGAGATCTTCCTCTGCTTACAGTGGTGGGTGGAGAAATATGTTCCTGGAACCCCACATATCAATAGTATAGTCAGTGGATATCCCATGCTTTAAGGACACTGTGCATTGACTAGCTTTGGTGGCCTGTATCTGAGAGTCTAAGCACCACAAATAACCCTATTGTTATGGGAGTTTCCAACAACCAACTGACAAACTTTGGGATTGCCCGGTGTACCAAATGTTGGGAGAGAGGCAGGCATTGCACCCAAGTAGTCAGAATTGCAATGTTGTTATTGCCTGCTTCCTGGTTTGAGCTGCCCAGCTATGACTAGGGGTATGCTTTGCATTGGAGAGTGCCACCCACGGCATTTTAGAGAAGTGTGAGGGAGAAGTCAATTATTATTTTAGTGGAACATACTGCCAAAAGCAACCAATACTTCCAATGATACCAATGCTCAGAAATGGTCTCTTTTTAGTGCTATCAAGCAAGATATACACCAGGGCAGGAAATGAATCTCCCTGGAAGCTACGCTGCAAGTGATGGGTGTGTAGAAGTCGAGAGAATGAGATCTGCTCTTATTTAAACCCATCTGCTCTGCTCTTTGTTAGATCCCCAGACAACTATGGGTCCACATTCACCCATTAGGTGCCACTCATCCTTAAAGATCTAGGGGTTGTTTCCCACCCAAGTTCCTTAGGCTGGAGGTTTCTCTGCTGGGGGTTATTATTATAAGGACTGAATAACGAGGAATGATCCAGGCCAGAAATTTAAAGGTACAGTTCATTCTCTTTCCATGTGTGTTGGGAGGGCCACTGAAAACAATGGAAGCCCTTCTACACTGTCAATGGATGACACTAAAAAACCTGACAAATTTGGGGCAGTGAAAAGATGAAGTTATAGGTATAAAGTGATAACTCTACTAAACAGCCACTACCTCTGGCAGTATCCAGAGGCCAACAGCAGAGAAAATTGTGTGTTCTGCACACTAAGGACACTTGCCATTCCAAGACAATGTGCTCCTTTTCTTGGTGAGTGGATGGAACACAATCACAGAAATCTAAGATGAAAGAGAGTCATTTCTTTGCTTGATTTCATCCCCGTCCTCTCTTCCCCCATCCTCTCTCTTCACCTCCCCTCCCCCAACCTTTCCTCTTGTCTGCACTGGGCAGGAGACAATGATCAGATGGGGCTGTGGGTTATATCAGAAATGAGATATGCAGGCCAAGAACTCAAGTGCCCCGGAGGTGTGTGGATGGGCCAAGGTGAGGGTGCAGGGGGAGGAAGATATTCGGAATCCAATGATGTTCAAGTCATCAAAATGGAGGGTGTGGCCAGGCATAAATCAGGCAGACAGAAAATGCTGTTGAGTCCCCAAAGACATGGAAGGCTGAGAAGAATGAACTTTCTCCTCTTCATTCCTGAGGGTGTGTTTTAAGTGGTCTCTCCCACTCAAGCAGCAAGGATTAGTCATAATGGCAACTTGCAAGAGAACCAGAATGAATACACATACACGCCCTTGTGACCTGGATGGCAGATATCCTAATACTTGCACTTAACATGAGGCAGCCTGGTGACTGATTGATTGGTTTGGATTGGCAACAGCTACTCCAGTTTCATATAATAATAATAATACTAGTCATAACCACAAGCAGAGCAACCCCTTTGGTACCTGCCATGTGCCAAGCACGGTGCTAGGAGCTTCACATATTGTAATCTAACTTAATCCTCAGATTTCCCTGTTGCAATCCTCCACTTCATATAGGAGAAAACTGAGACCAAAAGGTCAAGTAACTTTATATGATTCTAACTCAACCTCTGTCTAACTCCAAAACCCCTTTTCACAGTGCATTAAAGCCAAGCAGAAAGTTGTGGCGGTGTGTAAGAGCCTGAGAAAAGCAAAAATGGATTTGAAGACCTGCAGAGAGTATTCATAGTTCTCCCCCGAGGTGACAGGAAAAACTTCATCATTTTTGTCACCCACAGTGAAATTGGACAAATTCCTATGAAATAGCCTGGGTGGAAGGGAAGTGCTTGGATGGGGAAGAAGGGTGGGGCTTGTTGGAGCAAATGTGGAAGTGTCTGCCTCTCACGATTGGCCTGTAAAGAGCAAAGCACTCCAGTGTTTCCTGAGCAGAGATAAAAGGCACCTGAAGTGCTGGAATTAGTGCTCTTCAATAAATACCTGCTACACTAGGAAAGTTGCTTGAGCACACTCAACACTTCAATTAAATGAGGCAGAGTGAGAGAGAGCCCTGGGCTGATTGCAGGATGTGCAGAGCCCCCTAGGTGGGGGAAGTCCACATGACCCACCCTGCTAGGGTCTGAATAAGCTCAACCCTTTGCTTTGAAGTCCCTGGGGGCCTGCACTGCATGGGACTGTTTGGGCATGACACAGCACTCCTGCAGAGGACATAAACCAGAATAGCCTCCCACTGGCATCCTTCACACTGCCTTTATGCCCTGGGTTTTACGATCCACGGGCTCTCTTTTTCTATACTGCTGAGATTATTGGCTGAACACTTTTGTTTATCCACGCACATTCTTAATCTATATTAGTTCCCAATTCTCCCGCCATGTGATTCATGCATTTGCCTGCCTTCTAGAATCTGTATAAATGTCGCGTACACTTAGAAGGCACATTTGGTTGTATTCCAAGCTGCCTGCTTCTAGAGCCCCCAAAATGGTCATATTGAGTCGTGGGAGATATAACATGGCTCCCAGGCCAATAGCAGGCTCCCCACCATGGGGCACACACAGCCCACAGGCTCAGGTGCAGTGACACAAGTCTGCAATGGTCAGTCTGTAGGTGGTCAGACCATTAAACTGCAATTCCTTTGTTATAATTGTCGAATACCAAACAGCATGCTGATAATAGAAGTTGTGGCTCTCACATTTTATATCTCACCTGGGATCAAATAAGTCGCCTCTTCCGTCTATGGAATCCAAGTAATAGCTGCTGTTCCTTGGGACGCATCCATTTCTATGACAATTGCTGGATGCACAGCTTGACAGAGGCAAGGACACTGCCCTAATGGAAAATGGAAATTTATATGACACTGCTACACTGAAAGTTACAGTTGTCAGGAGGCCTTTAAAAGATCCAAGTCCTAGTTTGGCCTCTAAAACACAAACAAAATAAAGTAGTAACAGTTACAAAATGTCCTTTTTAAAAACAACAGGCTGTTTTGGAGAGATGGGTATATCAGTACCCGAGATGCAGAATTGTGTTTATATATAGGTATATGTCAATAGATCAATAGGCACTTAATGAACCAGGCTAACTAAGAGTTTTTAGGAATTTCTGATGAAATTGTGACGGTTTATATTGCAGCACCTTCAGATTGTATCGGATAGCCCACAGGTGTGAGAGAGCTGAATATCTTCTTGCCTCTGACAGTGGTAACCTTTTGTTTCCCTCTTGTTTTCTCCTTTCTTCTCAGGACTCCTAACTCACCAAATCATCAAAAAGCCAAGATGTTGGTATTACTGGCTGGCATCTTTGTGGTCCACATCGCCACCGTCATTATGTTATTTGTTTCCACCATTGCCAATGTGAGTAATGCTTTTTTTATTCATTCATTCATTCATTCATTCAGGAGTTATTTAAATATTTACATAAAGTGCTACAAAGAACATTTAAGCCACAATCCCTGCCCTTCATGAATTTTCAGTTTAGGTGTGGAAACATACACACACACACACACACACACACACACACACACACACACTTTCTCTCTCACACTTCAAATAATTAAATAACAGGAGGATAAAAGTCATCAGTGTTTGCATGAGACTAGAGGCAGGAGAACTCAATGAGGTTTCTTCAATCTCTACAGGAGTCTTCCCAGCTGAGGTGAAGCTTGTAGGAGTGCTAGATGGCTGGGCTTTCTCTTGGTACAAGAGGGAATAATGGGAGGAGCATAGGGATACATTCCAGGCAGGGTGCCCAGGTGGGAGGGACTGACTTCCTTCTGGGCATAATGAAGACACCTATGTCAGGGACAGAACTTCCCTTCCTTCTGGGAACCTCAATTAGGACAGATGAGAGTGGGATGATGAGAAGCTTTGGTTGCCAGACTGATGGATTCAAGTCCTTGGCAGAGAGTAGTAGCCTGCCAATGATCAAGGAGGAATTTTGCAAGATTATCACTCACTCAAAGGAAACAACATAAAGTATTAGGGAGGGAGCAAGTCCCTTCTCTCAGAACCTTGAGCTATTCTGCCCTCTAGTGCTAGTTTGCTTTTCTTTTGCTTTTCTCAGGAAAAACAAGACAGCTTATTGGACACAAAAAACACAAAACACCAGTCGCTAGATAGGCAAATGATGGATCCAGAATCTGCATAGATCCCTGTCACAGTTAAAGGATAAATGGGTTTTAAAGTTCAGCTAGAACCTTGGGGGTGGGGGTGGGGGTGATTATAAGCATGGGTAATGTAAGCATGACTGTGATAAAACAGGACACTTGCCCATGCAGCCTCCCCCAGACTCTAATTCAGCCATCTGTATGCCAATCCCTGAGTCTCTCAGGATAATAGGTCTGATGAATGGGTTCAAAGTGTATTCGTGGATGCCAAAGTGCTGAATGCTGAATCTGGAGCAGGCAGCTGCACACCCTTGACCTTGTCTTTTCAGTAATGTGCATTTTAGCAGACACGCTCCATGTGGACAGAGTTGGGGGTTTGTTTCTGTGACAATCAAAGTAGGATCCTTCTGTTTAGATGAAAGTGGCTTATTAACCACCAGGACTCATTGCTATTTTTTTTTTATCCTATGTTTCTTAGTTGTCTCCAGTGAACATTCCTCCCCCCCTTTTTTTTAGCCAGGCCATTACATGACACAATCTTTTAGAATACATATATATATATATATATATATATATATTCTAAATTATATATAAAATTATATATATAAAATTATATATATATTCTAAATTATATATAAAATTATATATATAAAATTATATATATAAAATATTATATATATATATATATATATATATATATATATATATATATATATATATAATTTCCCCCCCCATTGATTTCGGAGAAGAAGAGAGAGGTAGAAACATTAATGATGTGAGAGAATAATTGGCCGGCTGCCTCCTGCATTCCCGTTATTGGGAATAGAGCCCACAAACCTGGTTCATAGCTTGACACTCAACCACCAAGCTACACTAGCCAGGCAATACAATCTTGATTTAATCTCATTTCCACTAAGAGATGGGTTGCACAGCCACATGTATGGCTAAATATGGTATCTTGCTTAAGATTTGTTCCTGACACAAGCTGGTTTGATATTTGCTTTTCTTTTAAAGCAGAGGGTCAGTTTTAAAACAACGTTTTGTTTCCTCCTGGCTTCAGGTCTGGGTGGTTGCAGACAGAAGAAGTGCATCAGTAGGTCTTTGGAAAAACTGTAGCGACGGTAGCTGTGAGGGACTCCTGCCATATGGCGAGGACGGTATGTTAAGCTATTGTATTCGGTGCTGACCATTCATGTGATGGGGGAAATGGCCACTCTGTCGGGAATTGGTTGGCCTGACACCCCTGCTCTCCTGCCCCTGTGTCCACAGATGCACTCAAGGCAGTGCAGGCCTTCATGATCCTTTCCATCATCTTCTCCGTCATCTCCCTCGTGGTCTTCGTGTTCCAGCTCTTCACCATGGAGAAGGGAAACCGCTTCTTCCTCTCGGGGGCCACCATGCTGGTGTGCTGTGAGTATCTCAGGCGCAGACTCCAGTGTTGTCCAGGCAAAGCTTTTAAGTAGATCTTACCATGGGTGCTCCCCGCAACTTGAACAGATGAGCACATGGGTCTGGTTATTTGTCCTCTTTCTGAAAACCCCTGCTAGCTGCTTGGAACAAGAACCCTCGTCTGCTTCGTTGTTTAAGTCTAGTGCTTTGAGGCAACCCCAGTGGCGGGCCACCCACCAGCAGCACTTGTGTACAAGACGCTTGAAGAGGGCCGACAGGTGGGAATCCTCGAAAGATAAAACCACTGCCACAATGCTCTCAATTATCGCCACTCTCCTTTTCCTGCATTCTTCCCACACACATCCAGTTTGGTGGCATGCTTGCATCCCGGGGTAGCCTGCCTACATGGGCTGGGTTGTGGGCATCAGGTTCTGTGTTTCACTTCACACTTGCAGCCACAACCCAGTGCAGATGTGAGAGCCCAAGCAACTCTAATTTATTCACAGGACCACCAAGCTCAGGTCAGGGCAGATCAACAGAACTACTGTTTGGGGCCAAACAGCCAGATTTTGTTTTCCCATTGCAGATGAAGAAAATAGGATCTTTTTAAAATTACAAAACCTGTTCTTGGTTTTAATGTAAAAGGAAGAAAGAAAGGAAGGAAGAAAGAAACCAAAACAACTTCTCCCTCTGCCCCCCGCAAAAAACAAACAAACAAACAAACAAACACACACACACACAAAACAAAACAAAATACCTCAACTTTCTTTTTTGTCATTGCAGGGCTTTGCATTATGGTCGGAGTGTCCATCTACACTCATCATTATGCAAATGGTGATAGAAGTGGATTCATCCAAAGCCACCACGGCTATTGCTTCATCCTGACCTGGATCTGCTTCTGCTTTAGCTTCATCATTGGCATTCTCTACCTGGTCCTGAGAAAGAAATAAGGCTGAACAAGTGTATGGGGATCTGGGGTGGGGGGTGGGGAGGAGGGAGCTGTGGAATCTGGGAGGGAAGTGAAAGTTGCTCTGCAGGAAAAGCCAAGCCAGGGGAGGGGGGAGGGGAAGGGGGGACATGAGGGTGGGAGAGGCTGAAACCCAAACCTTTACTCAGGAGGTTTTCTACTGTCAAGCCCCTGCCCTTGGGAGAAAACAGTTGGCTAGAGCTTCCATGCTCCCTTGATGTGGGCCAGAGAGCCTCTCTCCAGCCACCAGTTCTCAGTTACACACACACTGTGTGTGTGTGTGTGTGTGTGTGGGGAGGGGTGGGGGCACCAGCTGCCACACCACTGGCTCAGCTTCTGAGGGTCTTGCCCTATGGTCCTCAGACGTTCTGCACCCAGTTAAATAGCGGTACAAGTTCCAACAAGGGCAGATCTTGTTTTTGTACTGAGCATGCTAGGCCTGGAAGCCCTCCTGCCCTCCTGACCCAAAGCAAAACATCACATTCCAGCTTGAAAGGCCCATAGGAGGGCTTCCTGTGGTCATCATCCCTCTTGAAAACAGGTATTTAGCTCTGTGCAATTCAGTGGTATTTGCGACAAAATGGCCGGAAGGGATATAGTCATGAAGCCAAGTTGGTGGGTTAGTTAAATCAAGAAAGAGAACTTTTCACAGTGGAAGGCCTGGGTGTGGGGAGGGGAGGTGGTCGAACCCAGACCAGCCCTCACACAACTGTCCCTCCTGGAGACTTCTTGCTATGGACCTTGCTAGTCCTCTCGCTTAGAGCCAGGGCAGCTCTTGTGGAGTTTCTGTAATGCCACGAATGAAAGCACCACACTAATTATGGGCTCCTGGGGCAGTCCTGCAACAATGCTATATTAGGGTTATGATTTTAGGATTCCCCCTCCCTGCAAGCGAAGATTCTTTTAAATATAGAATGGGAGAGACAGACATAGCTCCTTGAAACACACTCTGTTACTCTCCCTCAAAATTATAAACTTTTCAGGATGTTTTATCTGATTATTCATATTGGGGACCAGAGGCAACACTCTGGCTTTGACACTGGCTGGAGTGGTCAGCTTTCAGAAAGCCTGTCTATCCTGCTTCGTAGGTGAGGCAAGACAATTCTGGAAGCTTATTGAAACACACATACCCACAAACCAAAACCAAAAACAGTAGGTCCTTGGGTGAAAGGTGCTATGTAATCAGAAAGTGTTAAGCCTATTAGATTTAAGTAATGATAAGAACAGAGTGCCTGTGCTCCCAAGAAAATAAGAACATTTCTGTGAGAGAAGTAAAATCATAGGTGATGGGCAGGTATTTTTCTTTAAGGAAAACACACACACACAGATCTCTGGTGGTGCCCAGTCAGATGGTAATTGATCTGCCTGTTGCCACAGAGGTTTTCTATATAGGACTTAGAGGTAGTATGTTATTCCTGGGTAAGCAGGCACTGCACTAGCCTGGAGCAGCTATTTTAAGCCATCTCAGATTCTGCCTAAAGGGTTTATTTTAGGAAGACGTTTCCTTGGTCACTCTGAGAAGATCTACCTTAGGGAGAATCTGAGACATCTTGCCTACTTTTCTTCTCCTAGCTTTCTCCTCATGTCATTTCTTATATACTTTTCCTTTTTTTGGGGAGTTGTTATGCAATGATTGCTAGTATTTATGTAAAAGGTCTCTTACTAAGTATATTTCTCTATGTTCATTCTGGTTAATGGGATGTTGAAGACAGACCACTGAATTATCTGGGCTGAAGGTAGCGAGGCTGGCAAGCAAAAACTATGGGATAATAAACTTTTTAATTATCATTTAATTATCACATGATTATAGAAGGCTGTATTATGTGCAGAAGCATACTTACATATCAGATATATTCAAAAGAGATAACTGCATGTTAAAAAGTCAGACTATGACTGGAGTGAACCATGTATTCCCATGTCTTTTACTTTATTTCTGTGCCATTTATGTCTCATGTAACTGCATTACAGTGGTGGGTTGTTCTAGTACTGTATTTGGCTTCTTCTTTAATAGATTGATATTTCATATACTATAATTGTAAATATTTTGATACAAATGTTTATAACTTTAGGGATATAAAAATAAATTCTGATTCCCTTCACCGTGTGAATGTTTTCTTTTGAAAAAAAATTTAGGAAAATATGGATAACAGTGACATTTATTCCTAATTAGGTTGTAAATCAGTTTGATTTGGACACCCTAGCATTTATTTGAGACATTAAGCTACTTTCTGCTAATACATTAGACATTTCTACAATAACTCTCAGGCAATTGAATGTTATTAAACCTCTTAAGCACAGAATGGAACTTCTTATACTAGTACATTAGAGAGAGGTTGTGATCTTGAATCAGAATGGCTTACAACATCAAGAAATAAGATACTTGCAAAGTTTCTTGAAACTGCAAACTCATCTAGTGTGTCTTCAATATATGAAGCAATTCACAAAGGTATGCAACACATAAATTTGCAGGAGATCATTCATTGCATACATTGGTACATATTTGTGTAGGCACTTGGAGAAAAGAAAAGTTTTACTGCTTTCTTTAAGCCATAGGATTGGAATCAGTGCTTCAAAGTAGAGTAGATCCTATGTGTCCCAGCACCATGTCAAACCAGTATGAAAAAAATGGTTTTAATGTGGAGTTGGCAATCTTCCAGTCCCCTATGGTCTTGGATGAAATGACTTCACAGAGTAATACACAAAAAAATACATAAAGGACCCTGAAAGTCAAACTTCAACATATTTTAAATTTAATTACTTAAATTGCATTAATTACTGATACCCTCTCAGAGACCTATATAATTTCTTAGGTTGCTTCCAGGATACCATTATAAGAGGCTACTCCTCTTGCTTGGCTCTCTCAGGAATTCTTTCCCCCAAATCATATGCCCAGTCAAGGATCAGACCTCCAGAGAATCCCTTTCACCCTTATGCTCATAGGTCTTTAGTCATAATCTCCAACAACCTAGCTCTACCCAAATTACCTTTCTGCCAAGACAAAATTGTCCATTTCGAAGACCTAAATGGCAATTGGGGGTGTATTAATTGGGATTCTCCAGAGAAATAGAATCAATAGAATGTGTGTGTGTGTGTGTGTGTGTGTGTGTGTGAAGAGATTTATTTATTTATTTATTTATTTATTTATTTATTATATTCACTCACATGATTATGGAGGAAGGCAAATCCAAAATCTGCAGTGGGGAGGGTACTGGCAGGCTAGAGACCCAGAGAAAAGTCTGCTGTCCAAAGGCTGTCTGCTGGCAGAATACCCCCTTATTTAGGGGAGGCCAGTCTTTTGTCCTATTTATACTTTCAATTGATTCAGTGATGCCCAACACAGTAGTGGGGTAGGGGGAAAGGGGAGACATGTTTTACTCAAAGTCCCGATGATTTAAATGTTAATATTATCTAAAACCCCCTCATAGAAACATCCAGAAGAACATTTGACCATGCATTTGAGCACCATGGCCCAGCTAAATTGACACATCAAATTAACCATCACAGGGGGGAACATCTTTATCAAGGATAAGACACTGGCTTACTGAACATTTTCAGAGATGACTCAAAAGAAGCCCAGACAGTGTTTACAGTTGACACTTAGCTCTCTTCAGTGATGACATTGTAACATGGGGGTCAACTTTCAAGATGATCCTAGATATACTGTGAAAACACAGAAAATTGCCATTTTTTTCTATAGGAGCTTAATAACTACTTGTTGAATTAAATGTCTTAGGAAGAATAAAATTGAATTGAATATTAAAGTATTAAATTGAGTATTAACTAAATGCTCTTAGTTTGTTAATCCTTACCTGAGGATATTTCCCCCCCATTGATTTTTAGAGTGAGTGGAAAGGATAGGGAGAGACAGAGAAAAACATTAATGTGAGAGAGATACAACAATTTGTTACCTCCCACATCCACCCCAACCAGAGCCAGGGATCGAACCCAGGACCCTTCAATCCACAGGCTGATGTTTTTTTCCACTGAGCCAAACTGGTAGGCCAATTAAATATTCTTAGAAGAAATTGCTCTAAATTATGAGTATCAGGAAGATGAGCTATAAAGCTCTCAGTTACCACTCAAGAATATGACTGCTGGGCAAATGTCAATTTATTTATTCATCAAAGTGATAAACTTGAGGTACTAAATGGTCAATAGACAGCTATACCACTGTGCTTTGGACTCAGCCATTACAGTCCCTGTGCAAAATTCCACTGACTTTCAGTTACAGAAAAAAATATTTCAGAAAGGTCTTGAAAGAAAGCATATCACCAAGTAGATATTGTACAGGACTCCACACCTAAACAAAAAGAGAAGCCATCTTTTATTTGAGTAAGAAATGGCCAGAATATACCAAAATTCAGATAAAATGTTCCAATAAAAAGTGGGTAAATGAGTTGAAAAGAAGGGTTTATTACAGAGGGGAATTGGGTCAGATGGTAGGCAGTAAGATAAAAAGAAGAGAACTCACTGGAAATTTTGAAGTAGATCTTGAGGAGGAGTGATTCATTTTAAAAGACATGTTTGTAGTCCAGAAGGGCAGGCAGCTTCAGAGCACTCAGGAAATAGGAAAGGCTCCAAGCTAATTATGTGGAACCCAAGGAGAGGAGTGTTTGGAGTCCCACCTGGCCTCACTTCTGTAAGGAGACATGTGGGGCCTACTCATGGAGCTGAGGGTGACTACTAAAACATGTACAGTGCTGGGTGCTAGATGCTGTACTCAGAGGCTGAGGGAAAAGATCAAGCAGACATGTTTCCTGACTTTCAGTCTAGTTTGGGGGGATAAGTCTCCTACCTGGAGAAAATGGGAGGGGCTCTAAGGGAGCATAGAGGAGATGGGGAGAACTGCCACCTCAAGGAGGAGACAGAAGGTTGAAGAATGGAGATAGGAGAATAGAAGAGATACACCTTGCTTATCTCTTACCTGCTCAAATCCCCCTGCCCCAAAGGCGACTCCTTTGTTACAGGCTCTCAATGTCTTCCATCTGGATAACTGCAGGAGAGAAGCATTCCCCTGGCTTCCATTCTTTCATTTATAGTTCCTCCTACCTATCCTTGATGCTGATGTCAGGATGGGCGCTGATGGATTCTTCTATTATTGCCAGGGACTCAATTCAGGGCTAAGAGGACCAGAACTCCAGCACAGGATGCCAATGCATATAACCTTATGGCTCTATCCCTGAGGACCTTGAGTGAATATGTGTGGAGACTCCAGCCCACACATCCAAGACCAGTTTTCACCCCTCTCCATTCTGCAAATGGCTGCCCCATCAAGTTTCTTAAAATAGTCCTGTAAGAAGTACAAATTCAACCCATGAGTTTCCTCCCCTTACATTTTGCATTCCTGGTCTCAGGAAATAATCACTTATTACTAAGATGCACAGGCCAGAAATGCAAGTGTTATTCATGACTCCTCTTTATACCTTATTCTTTTCATCTAATTAGTACTTGTATCTTGTTGATTCTAATTTCTAAATATTTCTAGATTCCTTTTTTCCCCATCTCAAACACCATGGTATTGATTTAGCCTTTTAACAGGGTTTATTTAAAGGAGCTGGATAGTCTCTCAAGAATTCACTGATGTAATGCATTTTTCACCCCAATGCAAAAATGATTGCCCTAAAATGTAAATATTATCATGTACTTCCTCTGCTTTTAATTCTTCATTGGCTCCTTCATGCTGTTCATGATAAAATTCAAAGTCCTAAACTCATGGCAATCTTTCTGCATCATGTTCATTCCATCTTTGAGCTAAAACATACCACTCACACCACACTGCAGGGAGTGTTTCTCAAAAACTACTCCTTTCTCATGAAGATTCTTCCTTTCTCTGGTATCTGCTATCTTATCTGATCCTCCAGACTTAGCTGATTCCTCATCTCTGAAAGGGTGACCTGACCACCCCAGGCCCTACTGGGATATTCTTTGTCAATGCATATTCCAGCAGAATATTTTTTCACAAACTATTTTAATTGTGGGTTTAACTGCATACCTTGCTCATTAGACTGTGAACTCTATGAAGGCAGGGAGCTCATCTTTCATTTCCTTACCCTCAGCATTGAGCACCATGCATAGCAATTAGCAGATCCTATATGATAAAAGGGTAATATGCAAATAGACCAAATGACAGGATAACCAAACAACTAATCAAAGCATAATCCTACCTAATAATAAAGTAATACGCAAATTAACCATCACTCCGCTACACCCATAAGCCATGCCCACCAGCCAATCAGAGCAAGTATGCAAATTAACCCAACAAAGATGGTGGTTAATTTGCATATGCGGAAGGAGGGAGGAGTAAAGACTGAAGACAGCATAGAAGGAAGAGGGATGAAAAGTGGAAAGCAAAGGTGGCTGTGGCTGCTGGAGGGAAAGCACTAGCAGCGCATTCGGGGTGGGATGGGACGAGGTGTGCAGTGGTGGCACGCATTGCTGTGGAGGTGGCGGGAGGCATGGGGAGGTGGTGGGGCGGCAGGGCATGCAGCAGCTGCATGTGTGGCCCCAGAGGTGGTGGCAGTGGGTGTGGTGTGTCAGGCGTGCGGGTGAGGTGTGCAGTGGTGTTGGCAGCAAACTCAGCTGCAGAGATGGTGGTAGCGGTGGCCAAGGGCGTGGTGGGGCGGGTGGGATGGGTGGGGTGTCCCCTACCCATCCTGCCCCTCCCTGCCTATCCCTCCCCTCCCTGCCCCACTCTGCTTGCCGCAGCAGAAGAGGTGGGAGGGCGGGAGAGGTAGCAGTGGTGGGAGGGAAGCCTGCTGGAAGTCTTGCAGGAATATTCCTGCAACAGGTCCCTAGTATGCTAATGATATGCTAAGGCTGCTCAACTGCTTACTATGATGTGCACTGACAACTAGGGGGCAGTAGGTTAGCTTGCTGGGGTTGGCTGATCAGGACTGAGCAAGATGGCCGCAGTCGCTCCCTGGCCCCATCATGCACTGGTGGGGTCCCTCAGCCTGGCCTGCATCCTCTTGCAATCCAGGACCCCTCAAGGGATGTCGGAGAGCCAGTTTCAGCCTGATACCGCAGGCCACTCCCCTTAGGAGGGCTCAGACACAGGGCTCATGGCTGGGGAGCTCTGCTGTGGCAGTGAGAACCTCTCCCAATGGGGACTGATTGGGCATGAGCCTGCAGCAGGCACAGTGGGGCTGGGATGAAAGGGAGCAGGAGGTTGGAACTGCAGGTGGTGTTGGACTGCAGGCTTTGGCCCGATTCCTTCAGGCTACCCATGCACCAATTTGTGCACTGGGCCTTTATATTCAATATAATTGTGAGGAGTGCTAGGGAAGGCACTGGGTGATATCAAGAGGGTGACAGAGCCCATCCCTTATGGTTTAGAGGGAAATTAGACAAGTGGCTCCAATGCAGGTGCATCGTGGTTGATGCTGAGAAAGCTGGGAGGGATGTTACCTCTAGGAAACTTGAAATATTTTTAGGTTCCTTAAATTTGGTAAAAGTCATCTCTGCAAAAGTGTACTTTTTCCTTCTTCATAAAATTAGGACATTCATAAATTCCCCTGGAGCCATCCATGGATTTCTGGAGTGCCCCATGCCTTATAGCAATCTGCTCCAGCCCTCATCTAGCTGTCCTCCATGGATGCATGTGCTTAAGGAGCATTTGAGATGAACTCAAAGGGTGGGTAAAATTTTGAAAGGTGCACCTGTGGGAGGAAGAAGGAAGCTGGTTCAGAAGGATGGGCCAAGAAAAGCACAGAGATGGAAATGCTAGCTGGAGCAAGTGACCTATTTGGAAAGATACATTGGGGTCTCTGTTGCAGAAGGTCCTGACTCTCAGAGATTGGAATTTTAAACAGATTTGGTGAAATCATTCATAGTCATTATGTTATTATAGAATGGGTTCTATGGGAAGAGAAAGAAAATGAGGAGAGGGTTGGGAAGCTATTACAAGCACATGTGTCAAACACAAGGCCCGCGGGCCAAATCCGTCCCGCCGGGCCTTGCAATGTGGCCTGCACCGCGCTGTCATCTCTGCACTCCGCTGCGTTTCCATCACAATGACAGTTTATGACTGTTCAGTAAACCATTCGGCCCGCGTTTTAGGCTGGATTTTAGATTTTGGCCCCTTCTCTGATTGAGTTCGACACCCCTAGGGGGAAAAAAGTATACTTGAAATAACTGGAAAAAGTGGATGGGATAGAAATGGAAGAGATTAATACAAAAAATATGGCTTAGATGCCATATGACTCAGCAAGACGTTAGGGAGAAGACAACAAAAATTATTCTGATGTTAAAGCCTGGATGCTGGGAAACTGGCCATACTGTTAATGAAACAGGAAAGCTGGAGGAGTAATTAACTTTAAGCGGAAGATGTCAAACTTAGATCTGGACATGCTAAGTATGAGGAGCCAGCTGGATATTTAGGTAGACCCTGCTTTCCAGTCTAAAGAAGTTCTAGAATAATCTTGAAGGGCTCCATTCCAGAGTAGTCCTGGAAGTCCCTGAAGTACCCAAAATTAGAAATCCTGAAGAGGCTGCATATTTTCCATGTTTAAACTCTAGATAGTTAAGCTTTTCTGGCACATCCATCACTCTAGGTCAACTCACTTGGGACTGACCCTTCCCATATCTGTTTTAATTCAGCTGTCGTCTTGTTTAAAATTTTACTTTTAAATTTTTATTGCAGAATTTAGCTTCCTCAAATTAGCATCATAATTTCTCTTTATGTTAGCTCCAATCCAGATCTTCTAGTCCTCTGGGAACAAGTCAATTGGGGTGGCATGGCCATGGAGGGGTGACAAGAGAACAGGGCATGGATCTGCGCCACCTGAGTTTTAATTTGGTATTCCATATAACTTCTCATTAAAATGTCTGATTTTTTTGAATTCACTTTTCAAAAATGTTGTGTTTTGAACACTTTTAACATCTGCTTTTGTTTTAAAAAATGGTTGCCTTTGTTCTTTTTAAAATACATCTTTTACTTTTGTCTAAACTTTTTTACCCTCAAAATGGAGACTTCTTTTGGGCAAACTGTTATGATGCTAAACCTCTGAACATCAATTATACCAAGGAGAAAGATCTAAAATAATGTCTGGACATGGTTAGCAGTGACCTGGCATAGACGTTAGTCACATGACATGAAAATGCTCATGTGATACTAGGATGTATGAAGAAATTTGAAGACGAGGGGCAATAATCTGTCTATATTTTAAATTGGTAGGGTTATAGTCTAAATTAGAGGACTGTATTCAGTGTTGGTCACCACTGTTCAAAGGGAAGTGAAAAAATTGCAGTGACTATAGAAACAAGCAATGAAAATGATTAAAGCATTGGAAAATAGCTCTGAGAATGAAAGATGAAATGTTTCTTTGATGTCTCCAGAAGGGATGACTAAGGTGGGACACAGTTCTGAAAAAATTTTATAAGATGATGGATGGTTAACAGAAAGATATAACACTAGAATGTATGATGGAAAAAGATGGTGAGCAAACCTAAGAAAAGTGCTCTCTCTTAGGTAATTTAGGCCATAGTCAGCCTTTTCTCCTTTCCTGTCCTCTTGACAGACATTATTAATTAATGACACCACCCTCTGCAGAGTTGGGGCCAACTCTCAAAATCCTCTTTTTGGAACTCCAGGCGGCCTCTGCCAGTCCTTTGGAAATTTTACTTAAGAAGAAACCCATTTGCTACTCTAGGTTTAGACATTTAATTTTCTGAGGGCTTGAGTTTTTACCAGATGATTTCTTAAAGCTCTTTGCAGAACCACAATTCTCCTAAATCATTTGGTTAAATGAGTTTCATGATGAAGGAACTTAATTTATAGATGATAATGGATCTTGATCCTTTGAGTGAACTGGACATCTCTGGAACGCTTTCAGGGAAGGAATTGGAAGTTTCGTTGCTTATTTTATCACATAAAGTTTAGTTGTCCTCTCAAACAAGCTCTTCACAGGCATCTTAGAAAGCCTAATAATGCTAACAAAAACATCTCATAGTGCTTGAATAAAAAGAAATATGTGGATGGAGCTAGTTATAAAGGAAGCATTTCTACCAGGATATTCTCTTTAAAATATAAATACTTAGTCCAGGAGAAGAATTTTTTTTTTTTTTTTTTTAGGAGAAGAAAATTGACTTTAGGTTGACCTTGAATGCAGATGGGCTGAGGAAGGCATTGTGACTCTCTAATGAAGCTAATTGGAATCTGTTTTTTTTTTTTTGTTTTTTTTTCTGTAGCTCATTATATGTTGCTATGAAAAAACATGAACAGTGATTTTCTGACATGAGTTTCTGGGAGGTAAGCCATGATGAATGGCAGATCAGGAATCTGAAGGGCAGAAATCAATACTTGCTGTTACTCTGTAGTAAATTATCAGAAGGGTTGGAACAGACAAACAGATGTTACTTTTCAAATCACACTGTTGGAACTTTCATTTTTTATAAACTTCCTCCCTCCCTGTGGATATAAGTTTCTGTCTTTGCCATGTATACCCTCATTGTATGGGGATTTATATCAGGACAATTAAGAAGGTGGCAGATAATCCAGCTTGTTAATATCTGAATTTTCTTCTCTACCATCTAATTTCTCTAGTTTTTCTAATGATGAGTCATATAGCTTGTTTTGTTGAAGGAGTCTTTGGATCACAAAATGGATTAAAATAAAATAAAGAGAACTAATTGAGCTTTAAAGGAACCTTAAGAATTTCCTAATGCTAAGTTCAAGGGCAGCTTTTTTCTTAATGCTGTTTGGCTCAAAAGCACACAGACTGGAATCACTGAATTGGAAATACAAAAATAAGACAGGTTTTTAAAAAACCATTTCTTCCAATGAGGTCAAGCAACAGTTTTCATCATTTTTTAGATAAATTCACAATGTTCCTTCAAGTCAGATATTTACATATGCTACTCTGAAGGTTCACCTCTGAAAAATAATAAAGAAAAAATTAGTCTTCAAAGATATTTTTGCTATTCTGGGGGCAGTTCAACAGCTGACCTTTAGTGTTTGTTGATTTTTCTGTCTTTTCCTTATTGATATTCCCCCCACGCTTGCCCTAAAAATAAACCTCAGCCAAGGATATGCTTATTGATTATAGAGAGAAGGAGGGTGAGTGAGAGAGGGAGAGAGAGAGGGAGAGGGAGAGGGAGATGTGAAAGGGAGAGGGAGAGGGAGAGAAAGAGAACATTTATTGGTGGCCTTCATACATGCCATGACTGGAATCAAACCTGCATTCTAGGCGTGTGCCCCAACTGAGAATGGAGCCTGAAACCTTTCAGTATACCAGAGGATACTCAATTAATTAAGCCACACTGGCCAGGATTCTCTTGCCTTTTTGTAAAAGAATAGAGTAGCTTCTTGAAATTTGTGCTAATAGGCTGCTACCCTGTTTCCCCCAAAATAAGACAGTGTCTTATATTAATTTTTTCTCCCAAAGTTGCGCTAGGTCTTATTTTCAGGGGATGTCTTATCTTTCCATGCACTAGGTCTTATTTTCGGAGGATGTCTTATTTTCGGGGAAAAATGGTATTAGGACATTTGCTGTTTTATAGTTGCTGATTAGGTTGATAGAAGAAATGTATGAAACTTCATTGGGGTGACTTCTTGTAGCCCACCATACATATGGTGCTTTATTGCTGCTTATCTGGAGTAGCTATTGGGTACCTTCTGGGACAAGCTCAGATGGGACATCCAAAGTCAAGATTGCAGAAAGAATGTCCCCTCCCTCCCTTTCCTTTCCCTTCCCTTTTCCTCTCTCCCTCCCTCCTTTCCTCCCTCCCTCCCTCCCTCCCTCCCTCCCTCCCTCCCTCCTTCCCTCCTTCCCTTCTCTTTTCTTCCTTTTTCTCCCTTTCCTCTCCCTCTCCCTCTCCTCTCCCTCTCCCTCTCCCTCTCCCTCTCCCTCTCCCTCTCCCTCTCTCTCTCCCTCTCCCTCTCCCTCTCCCTCTCCCTGTCCCTGTCCCTGTCCCTGTCCCTGTCCCTGTCCCTCTCCCTGTCCCTCTCCCTGTCCCTGTCCCTGTCCCTCTCCTCCTTCCTCTCTCTCTCTCTCTCTCTTTCTCTCTCTCCCTCTCTCATTCTGTATAAATTCCATATACCATTAAAAAATAGGAGTAAAAAGCTCATGTACAAGGCAAAGTGTAGGGTGGTTCTGAAATAAAAGGACCAGGAATAAGAAGAGAGTGTATGAAGATTCTAGGGGCCCAGAGCATGAATGTGTGCACCTTGAAAAGAATTGTGGGCTGCGAGGCTGCAGTGGGTACAGGGGTAGGTCTTGGCTCATTCTCCAGCCCCTGCCTGGCCCCTTCCACCGAGCCCCCCATTCCCCAAACTTTTTCTACCAGCAGGCCCCCTCCTGCCACCAGTACTCCCACACCTGATGGCGCCGCCCAACTCTCACCTTCTGACAGTGAGGAGCAGTTGGTGCCAGCGCCAGCAGTGGGTGAGACTGGGGCCAACACCATCAGCAGCTCAGGAGTGGGGGAGGTGGAGAAGCCCTCAGGGGGCAATTGGGGCTGGCTGATGGCACTGAGCGACTGGGACCCAGCACTGGGCACCGGCAGCAGGTGTGAGCAGCAGCTACAGTGCTGGCTGCAGGTGTGAGTGCAGCTGGCACTGGAAGTGGGTGCAAGAGACAGTGGCCAGCCCCAATAGCCCCTCAGGAGCAGGAGGAGGTGGATAAGCTCTGAGGGGCAATTGGGGCTGGTAGCCGCCACTCACAACCGCTGACAGCGCCTAGTGATCGGTGCTGGCACTAGGTGCAGGCAGTGGGTACAAGTGGGGCTAGTGCTGGCATCAGGTGTGAGCACCCAGTGAGACTGTGGCATGTGGGAGCGAAGAATATTCAGTTACCAACAGAGGCTTGCCTGATGACAGTGACCAGCACCCCGCCTTGGTGCCCCTGCTCACGTTCTCCACCATCCTGCCATGGCTGACATCTGCCATGTTCTGCACGTGCCCCCCTGGTGGTCAACATACATCATAGTGACTGGTTGTTTGGCTGTTCAGTTGTTCAGTTGTTCTGCAGTTTGGTCTATTTGCATGTTAGGGATAGATAAGATAGATAGATAAGTAATGATTTTGGCTATTTTTTTCAACAAGAAGGTAAATAAGCCCAAAGAATGCTATATCTGTCTTACACTAATAAGACCTATTTTACACTAAGAATAATAATGTATTTCCATTTTCCAGGTACCTCTTTGCTCCTTCTGCCTTATGGCTACCCATGAGGGGGTGAAGTTCACAGAGGCTTTCAGATGGACCTTTCAGGGCTGAGACCAAGAGCCACCCCTTAAAAAGTGCTGCTGTCAATCCAGCTAAGAAATAAGATGAACATCCTCATCATAATGAGTGGCTGGTTCCCAGTCTGTTATTTCACACGTTGACACTAGATGTCAGGTAAAGACTTAGCATTCTAATTTGCAGGTCTCAACACCATCCAGCAGAAAGGAAGGCTGCCTGCTGAGGGAAATCAGGAATTGAAAATTGGCAAATTTCCCACCGTGACTACTGGGGTCATCAGAGTTCTTATGCCAAAATATTACTACCCTGCACATGCCCTACTAGATATACCTTTGAGGCTGTTAAATTCCATTTACATGTCCTTGGTGGGTAGCTCAGTTGGTTTGTATTGTCCCTATATGCCAAGGTTGTAGATTCAACCCCCCAGTCAGGGCACATACAAAAATCAACCAATGAGTACATACATAAGTAGAACAACAAATCAATCATATCCTCTCTCTCTCTCTCTCTCTCTCTCTCTCTCTCTCTCTCTCTCTCTCTCAAATTAATTTAAAAATTCCATTTATAGATTGGTTTAGGTCAAGGTCACTTCAGAGAATTAGGTTATTTTGGGAGGGGAAAAGTAAGAATCACCAATTTATTCTTTCAACTTTATTATAAAATATACTCAATTTTATTTAGAACAGAAAAGAACAGCAGATGTAGCATGGTCATGTACTTATAATCCTTTTTATTAGTGAATTAAGAAACAGCCAACCTGATTAAAAATTACAGGAATGTCTCATAAGATCATTCTAATACTCTGTGGTAGTTTCTTTCATTTTATAAATGATATTAACTAAAAATGTAGTTTTGCTGCAGAATAACTAAATCTTGACCTGCTTTAGTTACATTGATAGATTCCCAAGGCTCTCAGCCCCTTAACAGGCTTTCTGATGTAATAAAAAGCCATGTGCTTTTTCATTACCATGGATGGCATATTCAAAACCCCCCCCCCCCTTCCTCCTCCCTTGGCCCCCCTCGCCCCACTACTTACCTACCTGAAAGAAGGCAATGTGAACAAACTGAAATCAGGCAGGACAGTGTAAAGTACAAAGCCAGAAAAGGGTACATGATTTTTCTCAACATGCACACCCCCCACCCCAATTCTAAAGGGTCACCACCATAGTCTTCTCAATCATCCCTCGAAAATAAGGAGTCATCTACACACCCAAGGCTAAAAATAGCACTCCCCCAGTGTGAAAAGGGCCCACCCAGACATGGTGTAACAGTCCCACCCATGGAAATACATCCCAGAAGTCTTCTTGGTAATTCTGGAAGCCATTATATCATCATCAAAAATAGCATTTAATGTCACATGGGTGTGTCTTATTTGTGAGCTGGATGTTGGGCAAGGCTCAGGGAACACGAGAAGAAAAAGACAGAGCTTCTCTGAAGGCTTACAGTGGAGATAGGAGGCAAACAGGCCAACAAATCATTCTAACGTTCATGACAGATATTGACAAGGATGCTTGCTGCCACACAGCGATCTTGATAATCTCTTCCTGTTGGATAAAAATTGATGTGGACCAACAATCGAGGTAGTTATTCAGTGAAACTCAGAATAAAAGATTACTCAGACAGGAATAAAAAATATGGAGGGCTGTCAGTATTATTGATTGATTTGTTGACTGGTTTATTAATAAAAAATACTCACATGGCACATACTATGTGCTAGGTATCATTCTAATAATTTTGCAACCATTAATCCATTTCATCTTAAAACAGACCTATGAAGTAGGAACCAGTATGAGTTCAATGTAACTTGCCAAAGTATTGGTAGCTAGGGCTAGAATCCTGGGAGCTATTTTCCTTTTCTTCTACCTAGTTTGAATCCCCACCCAACAACCTTGTGTTATGATAATAGTAGAGGCCCAGAACATGAAATTTGTACATGGGGTGGGGGTGTGGGAAGGGAAGGGTGTCCCTTAGCCTGGCCTGGGCCTTCTCACAGTCCAGGAGCCCTCGGGGGATGTCCAACTGATGGCTTAGGCCCAATTGCCTGGCATAGCAGCTTCTGTGTGCTCTCCTGTTGATCACCCACTCTGGGGAAGGCCAGCTGCTATGTCACAAGGATCTTTAAGTAGTATGATGGAGACCTCCACATGGTGACTGAAGCTCCTTCCAGCAGCCAGTATCAACTGGCCAGTCCCATAAGTGAGTTATTATTATTTTAATAGCAATCACACTATCTGAATTTTCTCATTCATTTATTTGTTCATTTGTTTTTGTGACTCCCTCCTCCACTTCCCATGTCACCAATATTTTAGAGAGCAGGGGTTGTCTTGTTCATTCATTGCATCCCAAGTGCTTTGAGGAGTACTTGGCATACAGTGGCTGCACATCAAATATCCCAGTGAGTGAACTTCTGACCTGGAATTGTTGGCTATAAAATGAAACTATGTATAGTCATCATGCAGAAATCATATATATATTAGAACATATACAGTAGAAATGCACCCAGCACAGACTCCTGGAATATTTAAAAAACTCAAGAAAAGTGATTCTCCATTCTCTCTTGCCCATATTTATTGCAAACTCATCTCAAGGTTCCTAAAATGATAAGAATTCCATGCCTCTGGCCTTATCCACCTCTACCCCCTAACCCAGGACTACTTTAGTATCCCTTGCTCCTTCCAATCCATGTTCTGCTCTAATCCTACTCTTTTCTGGTCTCCTCCACAGTTGTTAGGATAAGTGTGCCCCCTGGTGTCCAGTTCATATTCTTCTCAGGCCATTAATCTGCTAAAAAAAATACTCAATGACTTCGAGTTATATGAAGAACAAAGTCCCATCTCAGCCTGGTATGCAAGACATTTCAGAGTCTGGGTTCAATCTGCCTTTGCAGTTGTAGTCTATTCTACTCTTCCCTACTTCCCCGACCCTCACTCGCTTATGTGTCTCACACCTTGACCATGTCTCAAAGCTATGTCTCTACTTCATCAAAGCTGTGTCGACCCTCATGCTGTTTCCTCTATCTAAATTGCTATCCCTTCACTTTCCTTTGTCCATTTAACCCCAGGTGACTCAAACCCAGCTCAAAGACTGACTTCCACAAACTGCCTGGCCACTGTTCATGTGGTCACCATGACAATTAGACTACGTCTTATAATTGGTTTGATTTTCTACAGACTTGCCTTTACCAGGTTTGTAAGTTTCTTTAGGGAAGGGGTGGCATCTGATCTATTTAATACATAGTAGGTCCATAACCTGAATGCGTAAATGAATATCAATGCTGAGGCTGAAGTCCCGTTTCTGGAACCTAGTCAGACTGGTCTGAGAGGGAAGAGGCCAATTATGTTAATATTGGGACAGAATATTTATTTATTTATTTATTATTATTATTTTTTTTCTTTTATTTATTTATTTATTTTTTCATTTTATTTTATTTCCTCCCTCCCTCCCTCCCACACATCCCCTCCCTCCCCAGAGCTTTATGTCCATTGGTTGTACTTATATGCATGTATACAAGTCCTTCAGTTGATCTATTATCTCCCCCAGATCCTCCTCCCCTCCCCACTGAAATTTGACAATCTGCTTGTTGCTTTACTGTCTCTGTATCTATCTTTTGGTTAATCAGTTTATAATGATCTTTATTATCCACAAATGAGTGAGGTCATGTGGTGTTTCTCTTTCATTGATTGGCTTATTTCACTCAGCATGATGCTCTCCAATTCCATCCAGGTTGCTGCAAATGCTGAGAATTCCTTCTTTTTTATGGCAGCATAGTATTCCATTGTGTAGATGTACCATAATTTTTGGATCCAATCATCTGCTGACAGGCACCTAGGCTGTTTCCAAATTCTGGCTATTGTAGATTGTGCTGCTATGAACATAGGGGTGCATATATCCTTTCTGATTGGTGTTTCTAGTTTCTTGGGATATATTCCTAGGAGTGGGATTACTGGATCAAATGGGAGTTCCATTTTCAGTTTTTTGAGGAAATTCCACACTGTTCTCCACAGTGGTTGCACCAGTCTGCATTCCCACCAGCAGTGCACGAGGGTTCCTTTTTCTCCGCAACCTCGCCAACACTTGTCGTTTGTTGATTTGTTGATGTTGGCCATTCTGACAGGTGTGAGATGGTACCGCATTGTTGTTTTGATTTGCATCTCTCGGATAATTAGTGACTTTGAGCATGCTTTCATGTGCCTTTTGGCCTTCCTTCTGTCTTCTTTTGAAAATATTCTATTTAGGTCCATTGCCCATTTCTTAATTGGATCATTCACTTTCCCTTTATTTAGTTGTATAAGCTGTCTGTAGATGTTGGAGATTAAACCTTTATCAGTGGTGTTATTAGCAAATATGTTCTCCCACACCGTGGGCTTTCTTGTTGTTTTGTTGATGGTTTCTTTTGCTGTAAAAAAGCTTTTTATTTTGATGTAGTCCCATTTGTTTATTTTCTCTTTAGCTTCCATTACCCTAGGGGCAGTATCAGTGAAGAAGTTCTTTTGGCATACGTCTGAGATTTTGCTGCCTGTGGATGCTTCTAGTATTTTTATGGTTTCCCGTCTGATGTTTAAGTCCTGTATCCATTTTGAATTTATTTTTGTGTATGGTGTAAGTTGGTGATCTAGTTTCATTCTTTTGCATGTGTCTGCCCAATTTTCCCAACACCATTTATTGAAGAAACTGTCTTGACTCCATTGTATATTCATGCCTCCTTTGTCAAATATTAATTGAGCATAGTGATTTGGGTTGATATCTGGGTTCTCAATTCTATTCCATTGATCTATATGTCTGTTCTTGTGCCAGTACCAGGCTGTTTTGAGAACAGTGGCTTTGTAATACAGTTTGAAGTCTGGTATTGAGATCCCTCCTACTTTACCCTTCTTTCTCAGCATTGCTGTGGCTATTCGGGGTCTTTATTGTTCCAAATGAACTTTTGGAGAGTTCTTTCTAGGTCAGTGAAATATGCCGTTGGTATTTTAATGGGGAGGGCATTGAACCTATAGATTGCTTTAGGAAGTACGGACATTTTGATGATGTTGATTCTACCAATCCATGAACATGGTACATTCTTCCATCTCCTTACATCTTCCTCTATCTCTTTTTTCAGTGTCGTGTAGTTTTCTGCATATAGTTCCTTTACTTCCTTAGTTAAATTTATTCCTAGGTATCTTAATTTTTTTGGTGCGATGGTAAATGGAATTGCTTTTTTAGTCTCTGTTTCTGTAGTTTCACTGTTGGTGTATAGAAATGCCATGGATTTCTTGGCATTAATTTTGTATCCTGCTACATTGCCAAATTCATTTATTAAGTCAATTAGTTTTTTAATGGAGTCTTTTGGGTTTTTTATGTACAATATCATGTCATCTGCAAATAAGGATAACTTTACTTCTTCTTTTCCAATTTGGATGCCTTTTATTTCCTCCTCTTGTCTAATTGCAATGGCTAGTACTTCCAGTACTATGTCAAACAGGAGTGGAGAGAGTGGGCATCCCTGTCTTGTTCCTGTTCTTAGAGGGAATGGTTTTAGTTTTTGCCCATTGAGTATAATGTTGGCCGTGGGTTTATCATATATGGCTTTTATTATTTTGAGGTATGATCCTTGTACTCCCACCTTGTTAAGAGTTTTTATCAGGAAAGGGTGTTGGATTTTATCAAATGCTTTTTCTGCATCAATTGATATGACTATATGATTTTTATCTTTCAATTTGTTTATGTGATGTATCACATTTATTGATTTGCGGATATTGTACCATCCTTGCATTCCTGGAATAAATCCTACTTGGTCATGGTGTATGATCTTTGTGATGTTCTTCTGGAGACGATTTGCTAGAATTTTGTTGAGGATTTTGGCATCTATGTTCATGAGGGATATTGGCCTGTAATTCTCTTTCATTGAGTTGTCTTTATCTGGTTTTGGTATTAGGGTGATGCTGGCTTCATAGAAGGAGTTTGGAAGTGTTCCTTCCTCTTGGATTTTTTTGAATAGTCTGAGGAGGATAGGTTTTAGTTTTTCCTTGAATGTTTGGTAAAACTCTCCTGTGAAGCCATCTGGCCCTGGGCTTTTGTTTGCTGGAAGCTTGTTGATGACTGTTTCAATTTCTTCCCAAGACACTGGTCTATTGAGATTTTTAGATTCTTCCTGATTGAGTTTTGGAAGTTTGTATTTTTCTAGGAATATGTCCATTTCCTCCAGGTTGTTCAGTTTGTTGGCATAGAGTTGTTCGTAGTATTTTGTAACAATCTGTTGTATTTCGGTGGGGTCTGTTGTTATTTCATTTCTGATTTTGTTTATTTGGATCCTCTCTCTTTGTTTCTTGGTTAGCCTGGCTAGAGGTCCATCTATCTTGTTTATTCTTTCAAAGAACCAGCTCTTGGTTTTGTTGATCTTCTGTATTGTTTTTTTGGTCTCTATGTCATTTATCTGTGCTCTGATTTTTGATATTTCCTTCCTTCTGCTTACACTGGGCTTTTCTTGTTGCTCCTTTTCTAACTCTTTGAGTTGTAGAGTTAGATCTTCTGTTACCCTTTTTTCTAGTTTTTTGCAATAGGCTTGTAAGGATATGAACTTCCCTCTCAAAACTGCTTTTGCTGTGTCCCATAGATTTTGGATTGTTGTGTTTTCATTGTCATTTGTTTCCAAGATGTTTTTAATTTCTTCCTTGATTTCTCTGGTAACCCAATCCTTGTTTAATAGCATGCTGTTTAGTCTCCATGTGTTTGATTTCTTTGGATTATTTTTATTGAAGTTAATTTCCAGTTTTATGCCATTATGGTCTGAGAAGATACTTGATATGATTTCTATCTTCTTGAATTTGAAGAGACTTTGCCTATGTACCAAAATGTGGTCTATCTTTGAGAATGTGGGACAGAATATTTAAAATTGGAATGGCTTTGGGCATAAGTAGTCTAAAGTGAAAGTTGGGTTTCCACTGCAGTTCTGTGAGCCTGAGCTTCTTTAGAGAAATGATGCACACAGTCATTTCTGATTCTTCTCCTTTATATGGAAAGGAAGAAAGTGAGGAACTTGGGAAATGTCTTCTCTACTCTGATAAAAGGCAAAGTGTGAAAGTTGACATTATTAGACTATCAATGACATGCGTATGGGAAGTTGTATTTCTGAAGCACTATGATATCCCAAAATTGAATTTAATTTTATATTTCTTTTGTTTGTATCCCATGGTAGTTGTAATTATAAGTAACTGAGACAAACAAGACTGATGCTAGGATATAATCTCTTTAACTAATTTCAAGAGAAAGGACTATATAGTAATATATAGTGGATTCCACACATTCCTGGAGTTTTAGTAACTATATAAAAACTTATCTTTCTCCTGAGCCACTCTGCTGTTTTTCTTAATGATCTTATGTCTCTGTTTTCTCATCTAAAATTTGGAAATATATCACTTCCAATGTTACCAACAAATTAGGTGTCTAGTGAAAACTGATTGAGTTAGTCCTATAAAATTGAACATTTTCCAGAAAAACATGCCAGTTTTATTAGAAAATGTTAAATTTGAAGTTGCATACTTGGGATCTGTCTTTCTGGATCATAGACCTGTACCCCAAGATCAACATTATAGGGTGCATTGTCCTTGATTGCTCTTCTTGGCTTTTGGGGAGGACAGTTGCCTGCCTCAGAGAACAACCTTCCAGCATTCAGATGGTTAAGTTTGGAATATCTACTGCCAGGTTCTATACAGAAGGCTATCACAATAATTAGGCCAGTTCCAATAACCCAATCTCAAGGGGAGATCCAAACCAGCTATAGAGGCTGGTGGGAGCCACTCAGTCAGTCTCTGGGTTTCAATCTCTATTTCTGAATACATTTTTTTTTTTTTTTTAAACCAGGAATGTCCTACTGATTAAAAAAAAAAAAAAAAAAAAAAAAAAGGACCAATCATATTACTTATAATCACTTGTACCACGTGGTTTAATAAGCAATATATGCTATAAATACTTACTTAGCTGTATGGTTTATGGCAATGTAAACTGAGTATAATTTTACCAGGAAGACTAATTAGAGTCTAGTTGGTTTGGGGCAGGTTCCCACATTCCCTGGGGTTTTTGAAAACTTTAGGCCAATCTTGGATCTTAAAGACTAATTAAGTGGGGGTTCTCCTTGACTATCCAGGACAGCTTTATTTGGCACTCATCTGTTGGAGACCTTCAAAGTCATACTTGGGCGAAGGTTTAGATATTTCTTGAGGGGACTAGCTAGAACTTAACACTCTCAGGCCCACCGTGAGGAGAGAGCGTTCCTGTGGGTCAGATCTTTCATGCTAATGCACGCTTGTAGAGAATTACTTCAGAAGTCCCAGCCACTGCTCAGAAAATAGCATGTAATTTATATCATGTTCCTGGCAAACTTAAGCTACTTTGTATGGCCTTTCAATTTAGACTGCCAGGCATGAGAATAAAGCCAAAGCCCACATCAACAGAGTTGTGTATATTCCTTGGCAAACAGTTCATAGCTCACCACATTCTTCTCATAACCAGATGAGGCCTGTGACATAAACACCAGCTGGCTGGTGTATGGTTACTTTGTTTTATTTGAAAGTTTCTTTAAAACATACCACCCACCAGTACTACCACCAGCCTTGTATAACTAGAGGTACCCTCTCAAAGGTCATTTATGAGCCAAGGTCAACAGCTTTCATGACTGTTAAGGGGAAAGGTTGCTCACCAGGGCACTTGCTGCTGAGCAATGCAAGCACATTTACAGATGAGGCTGCGAATGCATGTGCTTGTATCCTGTGTTCTGAAAGTGAACAATGTCTTTCATAATACAGATGTAGTCTTGGCTAAATGTATATTCAGAAAATGTTCCTCTCAGCCCTGCTCTAAGGAGATAACAGATAATGCTAGTCCATCAGTTGGTATGAAGTGGGAAAGGGTCAAGAAAACATTTGCAGATTAGAACAACAGGCTGTGAGATAAGTCCAATCTTATGCCATCCCAAGTCTCTGAGCATAAGCTACATAACCAGAATTTGTAACCAGCAAAGACAAATTTTACTATAGGTTAATTTTTATGTGAGATTGAGCTTGTGTGAATGAGTGACAGAGAGGTAGAGAGGAAAAAGAGGGAGGGTGTAAGAAAGGAGAAAGTGGGAAAGAGTGAAATTGATGAATGAGAATGAATAATAATAGGTAGAGATAAAAAAGCAATATAAAACAGAGAGCTATAAATGAAGTAATAACATTTGATAATTGTGGAAATATATCACAAATATCATTTTGGAAAAGAAGGGATTTAGTATCCTGAGCAGGAATTTTGAGAGTATGGCTGTAGGTAGAAGAAAGATGACATGAATAATGGAGGGAAAAAGAGGAACAAGCAAAGGTAAACACTTCAAGAAATAGGTAGGAAACAAGACGTGCATTTGGAATTTAAATCAATTATTTTGCCTCCTAAGTTTTAACTTACAATGTTTTCTGTCCATGACAGTCTAATTCCCAATTAAGATATGCTAATAAGGCTGACCATATACACACCATGCCTGATAAGCAGCTTATTTCCTTTTTGAGTTGGGAGAAGGCAGCTATCTTGTCTTTCCACACTTAAGTTTCTCATTGGCATTCCTCCTCCAAAGACACACAGTGACCGCATATTGTTCTAACTAATAATTATTTTAGTCGAATACACTTTTTCATCTCTGCTGAATTGGCTACTAGATGCTTTTATAAACTTTGTATTTCTCCAACTGCTTTCAGTTACCTTGATCAGAAATAATATTCACTTAGATCATTTTATTAATGGGGAAAATTGTCTTCATTCTGTTCTATTTATCTGTGGATAAATATAATTATTTTCCAGCATGTAAAGTATCTTAGGAGGCTGTAAATATGCCTTAGAAGTAATGATGATAAAAAGGGGGAAGTTGTGCCACGGAGTCAACTTGGCTGACCTGCCAAAAACAGACAGTGACTATGAGCTGAACCATGGCGATGGAGTGAAAATCTGGATAGTCCTTCCAGGGATGTTAGAAAGCACATCAGAAAATGGCAGGAAGACTTAACACATATAGCAGCCAATTACTGGGCATCCAAGCATTGTGAAGCAGAGGTGTGCTGTTACATTTCACAGAGGAGAAACACACCTATTTGCATGCAAATTTCTGCAGTGAGAGTTCCTGACTCAAGGTACAGCAGGAACTCCAGGGTCCTTCCCAAGGGGTCCTGGGATTCCCAGGATTTGATTATATTCTCCTGATGTTATTGCCAAGTTCTTGCATCAGGCTTCTCCCAGATTTCCTCTGCTGGGCTCATTTTTACCTCTTTAAAAAAAAAAAAAATATATATATATATATATATATATATATATATATATATATATACAGTATATATATATATATATTTTTATTGATTTTTTTTACAGAGAGGAAAAGAGAGGGATAGGGAGTTAGAAATATTGATGAGAGAGAAACATCAATCAGCTGCCTCCTGCACACCCCCACCGGGGATGTGCCCGCAACCGAGGTACATGCCCTTGACTGGAATCGAACCTGGGACCCTTCAGTCTGCAGGTCAACGCTCTATTCACTGAGCCAAACTGGTTTCGGCTTCACCTCTTGATAATGACTAACACTTTGGTCCACTCCACTCTAAAATGTCATCACAGATCCTCTCTTTATTTCCCAAGCTAACAGGAACATAAAGATATCGAGAGTAGCTGTGGTTAAAATTATGAGCTCTGTAGTCAGATTTCATGAGTTCCATTGCAGGCTCTGACCCTTACTTGTTGCATGGCCTTAAACAAGTTACTTATACCTCAGTGTCTTTCCCTGTAAGGTGCAGGTGAAAATAATAGTTCCTTCATAGAGTTGCTGTGAGGATCAATGAGTTACTAATATGAAGAACACCTGGCTCATTGTCAACCCTCAATACATGTTAGTTATTACTAGTGATAGATTGTAATGGTTGAGAAACTTTCCTGAAGACTTGAGGCTATAGAAAAATTACAGCTTTGGGAAGAACAACGTGAAACTGGATATGAGATGCTGCTGCTGAATCCATTGGCTACTCTGTGGTGCGGAGTCCCTAACCGGTTGTTTTTCTCCTTAGCCTCCGCATCCTGCTATAATGACAGTCTTCTTTAGTTCCCACATCCTGGACCACAATTTCTACTCTCTGAGTTTTGAGGAAGCCAAAAATCAGTAAACAGCATGACAGTCTTCACTCAAGCAGACACTTCTTTCATTTGTACTCTTTGGAAACCTATGTCTTCATGGTCTTAATCTCTCCCCTAGATTGGGCATGGAGTCTTTCATTTGCATAACCACAAGTCCCATTCAGGAATTTCCTAAACAAACAAACAAACAAACAAATGGTCTCTTCCCAAAGCTTCCTGCCATTCCTAGCAGAGTGGAACCACTGCCAGAGTCTCAAGATTTGTCTCTTAGCACTGAAAAGATTAAAAACACATCCCTTGACAAAGATATACTTGTGTTCAGCCTATAAAGCATGTTTGGTGTTGTTGATGATTATTACCTTGCGGAAAATCGAAGGTGCTTCAGGAAATGGTCTAACCAGTGATTCAATTTCTGGGTATATATCCAAAGAAATCTGAAACACTAATTCAAAAATATATGCATCCCTATGTTCATTGCAGTATTATTTACAATAGTCAAGCTATAGAAGCAACCCAAGTGCCCATCAATAGAGTGGATAAAGATGTGGTACATACATACAATGGAATATTCCCCAGATATAAAAAATAAATAAATAAATAAAAAAGAGTGAAATTTTACCATTTGTGACAGCATGGATGGACCTGGAAGGTATTATGCTAAGTGAAATAAGTCAGATAAAGATGAATGCCATATGATTTCACTTATATGTAGAATGTAAAGAATAATATAAACTAACAAAACAAATAGATTCAGAGATACAGAGAAAAAACAGATGGTTGCCAGAGGAGAGGGGTATAGAGTGACTAGGAGAAAAAGGTGAATGAATTCAGAAGTACAGATTGGTAATTCCAAATAGTCAATGGGATATTAAAGTATAGCATAGGAAAAGTAGTCAATAATATTGTAATATGTTATGTGATAATTATGTATGGTATCAATTGGGTCCTGGAAATATGAGGAGAATACTTGGTAAAGTATATGATTATCTAACCACTATGCTATGCACCTGAAACTAATATACACTAATAAAAAGAAACATGTAAATTAATCATACCTCCATGATGCCCACCAGCCAATCAGGAGTGAGTATGCAAATTAACCCAACAAAGATGGCAGGTTAATTTGCATATGCAGGTGTAGAGTGAAGACTGAAGGCTCTGGTCTGAATGAAGACTGAAGACTGAAGACTGAAGACTGAAAACAACTGAAGACTGAAGATGACTAAAGACTAAAGATTGAAGAGGCTTGGCTTCTCCACTGGGGCTGAATGAAGGCTTGGCTCCTGGGTGCTGGAGGAAAACTGGTGCCGGCAGCCAGGGGAAGGAAGGCTTTTTGCACAAATCTTCATGCAACGGGCTTCTAGTATCAAATAATGCTGAATGTAAAGTGTAATTGAAAACATAAACATAAAAAAAATGGTCTCAAGAACTGGATGAGTGAAAACATAAAGTTGGTGTCAATGACTCTAAGAATTGTTTGTTGGAAACATCTGATGAAGCTGGAAACTGGGGCAATGAAAATATTTTCATTCTGTATGCTTCCTCTCATTATGAAGTATACTGTCTTTATATTCTAACCAACTCTATCTTGTATTTTCATCCCTCTGAAGAATAGTTTCCTTCAAAATCATTAATATCCTCCAAGTTGCTACATCCAGTGGTTTTTTTCTTAATCCATATCTTCCTCCTTGATTGTTTAGAACATTTGACATTATCAAAATTCTGTTCTCTATCCTTCATATCTGGATTTTCCTGGAATATTTGCTTGCTCTTTCTCAGACATTTTTGTGGGTTTTCTGTTCCTACCCTTTCCCCCCAAATGTTATGGCCTAAGGGTTTATCCTTGACTTTTTTCCCCCCTGTTTCCTATACTTTCTCTTCTAGTAATCTTATTCATTGCTATAGTTTATATATATATTTTTTCTGCAGATAACTCCTAAATTCTTACCTTGAATTTTGACATTTCTTGTCTGTGCTCACTTTTCCTATGGTCTTTGTGCCTTTCTATTTAGATATTCAGCTAAAACATTAAACCCAAACTAAAAAAACTTCATCTTCAAAACTAAGAGCATCTGTTAATGTATTTTTAAAAAACCAATGGTACCATAATCTTACATTGAAGCAGATTTAAAACTTCAAGTCAATATTTTCTTTAAAAAATTTTAATTTTGATCTATGGTAAGAAATAGATTTTATATCATAACTGGTATATATACACATACAGACAGATATATTCATGTAACTGAATAACATTTCATAAAATAGTACTTACCTTCACTATGTATGATGCTGTCTAATCTATTTTATTTTAATCTATTTGATTTCCATTTTAAAAAGTATGATTGTGTGACCCATTTAATTTGATTTCCTGACCCATTAAGGAGATACTGCAGTTTAAAAAAATATTGCTTTTTATATAATCTTTGATTCATCTTTCTTTTTAAACTCCCAATCTAATCACTCATTACGTAACAGGCTTATTTTTCAAATGTCTTGCATATTCAATCTACTTTTCTATTTTGTCTCTGACTCTGTCAAATGTCCTCTTCCTTGGGAAGACTTCCCAGGTATCTTCAGCTCTGGACAGGCACTCTCACCCTCCTCCAAGCAACTCTGTTTCTTAAATAAGTATCACACTTCACAACGTTCTGTTTTCTCATCTTGATTTATTTATTTTTCTTAGACCTTGTCACTAGACAGTTTGCAATGTCTTTATATGTTTAGTTATTTTCTGCCCTTTTCATTAAATTGGGAGATGGAAGATTTGGTATTTCTAGCCCTGAGAACTTAGTTGTGCTTGGCGCATAGACCAATAAGACTAGATTGGAGAGAAGAAAGAATGAATGACTTCCAGCAGCAACAGGGATGACTTCCAGACCCAGGGAAAAGGAACCTCAAACAACCTCCTTTTGTATTTAATTTTTTAACTTTAATTTTTAAAATATATTTTAATTGATTTTCAGAGAGAAAGGGAGAGGGACAAAGAGAAAGAAATATCAATGATGAGAATGACTCACGGATCAGCTGCCACATGCACATCCCCTACTGGGAATCGAGTCCACAACCCGGATTTGTGCCCGTGACCAGACTCGAGCCCAGGACCCTTCAGTTTGCAGGTCGACACTCTATCCACTGAGCCAAACCCACTAGGCTGTTGTTTTATTTTTAACCACCTTGGATCTTGTGCCTACCCTCATGGCCAAGGAATGAACATGGGCATATTGATTTAATATCTCCATTTATTGTCCTGCCCTGGATCATTCATTGTGAATGGTTCTAATCAAGGCCCACCTTATAGCCAGGAGTGGGTTGTATTCAACCAAAAACCCTGGGTGTTACACTGTAAAAATGGGGGAGGAGCGAAAATGGATGTTGAGAGGAAATTAAAATGCCCATGACAAGGATTCAGAGGTGGTCTAGCAAAAACATTTACCTTCAAGATTGACTTTGCAGCCAACCTGCACGTGCTGATCTGGCTACTATCCAAAGTCAGTGAAATAATACATAACTTCCCCTCCTCAGGCCTGCCTCTCCCTGCTTCTCCAGCTAAATCTTTTGGTCTACAATATACCATTTGTCAATTCTCCAAAATACATTAAAAAAAAAATACACTGTCACACTGTTGCTTTGAATGGAACGACAAAAATGAATGATTGTGTCGGTAGTTAACTTTTCATACAAATTAATGATGCACTGATAGAAATGGGAATGGTGCAGAACACTATTCTCTACAATTCAAAGATGCCCCAGGGGAGGGATGTGGAGGGACATTCAGAGACATCTAAAGCACTGCTGGGAACTGGCTAGGAGGCCATTTCTGTAACTTATAGATGCTCTTCAGCTGGCAAGGCCCATTTTCTACAGGAATCCCCTGAGCCAAGATGGGGCAGTGGATTCAAATCCCCTGAGATCTCACCATGTTGACTCTTTGGTACCCACCACGTCTTCTTACATATAAAAGAAGAAAATCACCCTCATCTCCTTTCTCACACCCTGAAGTTACTTAAAAAAAATATATATATATTTTATTGAGTTTTTACAGAGAGGAAGAGAGAGGGATAGAGAGTTAGAAACATTGATGAGAAACATTAATCAGCTGCCTCCTGCACATCTCCTACTGGGGATGTGCCTGCAACCAAGGTACATGCCCTTGATTGGAATCGAACCTGGGACCTTTCAGTCCACAGGCCAATGCTCTATCCACTGAGCCAAACCAGTTTCGGCCTGAAGTTACTTTTAAAGAGATAGAGGCAGCTACTGTAGTCGAAGCTCACAAGAGGTCTCAGTGAAGTGTGGGCAACTTTAGTATGGATAATGGTAGCATATGCTGACACAATGATCCTCGCTATTCCTTGTGGGCTTCCATAATCCTTAGCATACCCAGCCAGGGGAGGGAAAATTTAGGGAGTGCTGAAGGCTCTGCAGAGACCTCACCCATCCCTGCTGAGAGGATGCAAAGATGTGGATATTAGTAGGCCAGTGAGAGGCAGACCAATTATTCTACACTTTAGAAGACCTCAGCTCCCTTTCTGTTGAAGTAATCTTGCTCAGGAGTCTTTCTGTCATCAAGACTTCTCTTTAAGCCCTGGCCAGATTGCTTAGTTGGTTGAAGTGTCATCCTGCAGGTTTGATCCCGGTAGGGACACATTATGAGAGGCAACCAATTGATGTTTTCCTCTCACATCAATTAATGTTTTCCTCTCCCCTTGGCCCCCTCTCTCATCAGTGGAAAATATCCTTGGGTGAGGTTTTAAAAAAAGTTGCCTTTAAGCTTTTCATGCTGACCCACCCTCTTAAGCCACTGAATCCCTTTTATTTATTTACTAGAGGCCTGATGCGCGACGTTCATGCACTGGGAATGGGTGGATGGGGAAGGGTCTTCAGCCCAGCCTGCGCCCTCTCACAGTCTAGGACCCCTTTGGGGTCCTTAGCGCTGCCACAGAGTCAGGAGAGGCTCCCACCACTGCTAATGCAGCTGTGAGCTCTGCTTCTGGTTGAGCAGAGCTACCCTTGTGGGAGCACACTGACCACCAGGGGGCAGCTCCTGCATTGAGCGTCTGCCCTCTGGTGGTCAGTGCACATCATAGCAACCAGTCATTCTGCTGTTCAGTTGATTTGCATATTAAAGTTTTATTATATAGAATATTTGTCTTTGAAGGTCATTTTAATCAGAATTAACTTGGAAAAAAAAGTACAATGCAGGATCTGGAGATAATAGGATGGCCGAGGGTGGTGTTCACTAGTGGAGTAATCTGTGGAAGTGGGAATTGTCTGTCCACAAATATCCAAGAGTGTGAAAATCCAAGCTTAACTACTCTTTTGGATCAAAGTTCAAAGATTCTGATACAATCTGGGAGGATTAACACCTCAACACATGGTCTGTTATCAACCACTAGTCTATTAGTAGAGACTGGCTTTCTTAGATTGCCTAGTCTGTTCTGATACCAAATCAGGACAGAGCCTTATGTGTACTATCTCATTTGATTGTCCAAACAATCTTCTGTGGCAGATCTTATTTTACAGATAAGAAATTTGAAGCCTGAAGAGAATGTGATTTTATTCATCCATCTATCTACCTCTTTGTCCAGCACATTTAATAAATGCCTGCAAGGTAATGGATATTGTGCTGGAAGCCAGGATAAGATAAGGCCTCTGACCCTGAGGAATTCTCAATTAAGTAGGACAGAAAGATAGTGAATTTTTACTGGTAATCCTACCTGGAGTCATATATGTAGCTGGTTAATGGATAAAGTGGGATCATGACTCAGGTCTCAGAACTCCCAATCTAATAGTTTTTTTTTCATTGCATCAAACTGTCTCTTTCATTGCAGCAACTGATTTCCTGATATGTGAAATATAGCTAATGTATAAAATGTGGCATAGATAATAAAAATGATTGCAGTTCACCTCTTGTGGAAGACTCTTTTGAATGGCCTTAATGAATCATATGCGATAAAAATAACTAGAATACTGTAAAATTGTCACTGGTCTTTCTCTATTCCCAATCCCTCAGTGATGCCTCCCCCAATGGCAAGGGATATCCATGGCCTAGAGAACCATGGTGTAGGTACTATGATTCATAATTTTGAATTATATTAAAATTCTTCCTTTTGCAGAGTAGCATTTCTTTCCCAGCCAAGCTAATTTCACGGCCTTTGCTAATCTGCATGGCTCTCTAGCTCCATTAGAGGGGCAGGAAGAAGAAAGGCCTAAGGAGTGATGGAAACTGTAGGCCTTTCTCTCAGATATTTGTACATACATTCATAATTTTACAGTTTCATGAGTTTTTATGAACTTCTTGAATCTTATTCATGGGATGAGCATGGAATTCAAATAACTCTAAAGAGACTCCAGGGCTCAGGAAAGTTGACAAGATATGACTATGACTTATTTAACCTGTTTCCAGGAGTCTCTTGATGGAGGGCAAGAAGGAATTCTGCCCACAGACTGTCTGTAGACTCAAACGGCACAATTCTGTTGGTTTTATTTTTTGGAGAATCTTGACTGGTACAGTTTTTCCCAAAGGCTACTGATGTTAAAATTGTGGCAAAAGGAATATGATGTACAGAGTGCACCTTGTTTTTTGACAGTGGTAACTGTGCATGCCTCTGCCAAGGTGGCAGATAAAATGTGTGCTTGTTCCAACTGATAAATCTTACAACTGCCCTTTGAGACTCATTATTTTAGAAAAGTGTGAGCAATTTATGCACTTTCAAAAGCACCTGCATGGTCTAAGAGAATAAAAATATCAGATTCCTAGAATCTAGTTTATGGAGCAAGGCATAGAGTGATCAGGCCAGTCAATAAAACTGTGCCCCAGAAGAGGACTAAGAGACTGATTGAACTACTTGTAGTTGTCCAGAGCTGCTATGTGGCTTCATACCGCTGTGCCTTTGCACATGTTGTTCCTTCTCCCTAGAATATCCCTACCTACATTGTGTCTTAGGGTTCTCCAGAGAAACAGAACCAATGGAAATAAGCAAACACACAAATATATAAATACTAGAGGCCCAGTGTACGAAATTCATGCAGGGGGGGGGTTCCCTCAGCCCAGCCTGCACCCTCTCCAATCTGGAACCCCAGTTTCCATCAGTTGGACATCCCTCTCACAATTCAGGACTGTTTGCTCCTAACCACTCAACTGCCTGCCTGCTTTCCTAATTGTCCCCTAAACTCTCCCCTGCTGACCTGATTGATGCCTAACTGCTCCCCTGCTGGCCCGATTGCCCCCAACTTCTCTCCCCTGCTGGCCTGGTCACATACAACTGTCCTCTACAGGCCTGGTTGCCCCCAACTGCCCTTCCATGCTGGCCTGTTCACCCCCAACTGCCTTCCCCTGCCGGCCTAATTGCCTACAACTGCCCTCCCTTACTGGCCTTCTTGTGGTGGCAATCTTGTGATGTCACTGTGCGACACCACCTAGGCTTTTATTATATAGAATTATACAAACATATGTATAATATGTATACATAACACACACACACACACACACACACACACACACACACATATATATATATATATATATACAGTAAGTCCTCATTAACTATGTTGACAGGTTCTTGAAACTGCAGTGAAAAGTTGTATAATGTAATTAATTTTACCATAGTATAATTGATATAAATAAAAGTTAGTTCTACAGCAGGCATCTCATCAATGTTATAACAAAACAATGTTATTCAAGGACCTGCTGTGTGTGTGTATAAAATATATATATATGAAGAGAGAGCGGGGAGTAGGGAGACAGAAGATAGGTAGATAGATCTATTTTAAGGATTGGCTCACATGATTATGGAAGAAGGAACATTTGCAAGATGAAGAGATGATGCTGCAGTTCAAGCCTGAAGGCTGTCTGTTGGCAGAATTCCTTTCTGATGGGGAAGGTCAGTCATTTGTTCTATTCAGGCCTTCAATTTATTGGATGAGACCCAACCACATTATGGAGGGCACTCTGCTTTACTCAAAGTCCACGATTTTAACTGTTAACCTCACCAGAAGTGCCCTCAGGGGAACATCTAGAATGATGTCTAACCACATATCTGGACACTGAAGCCCAGACAAGTTGACACATAGTTTGCCCAGAAACTTCTAATTTTTTAAAGGTCCAGCCTAAACAGCTTGTACTTTGTTCTGCCACTGGACTCTGCATATTCTTAGATTCTAATCTATATTTCACAGTATTGTAATGATTTGATTGCATGCCCGTGAGCCTTTTAAGTTCAGGGACTGTGGGGTCTACTGGAGACAATATTTCAAGAAGATATACTAGGCCTTACCCAATATCCAGCATAAATTCTGCAGTTGCTTAGTGTAATTTGTGGAATAAAGTTATGAATTAATGGAAGGATTCAGAAGCTAGAAATAATATCAGCATTAAGTTACTTAATCTTCAAATAATGATCTTTTTTTAATTTTTCTTTTCTGGAATATTTGGTGCATCAGCCATGCAATAGAGCTTGGTCACCTTGTCCCAAGCACACATATACATACTTACCCATATTCATTTTGAAAGGTCATTAGAGGTGGGTACAGTGATTAGTCCTTTCTGCCTTTCTCAGGGCAGAATGAAGCAGAGGGAAGAGCCCAGGTATATAAATTTGCCTTTGATTCATATTGTCAATTGCCTGAACTTGGGTACAATTTGCATATCCTCAAATCCTTATAATTTTAATCAATTATATGAAAACAACAATAATAATACCTAAAACACAATATTATTCAAAAAATGAACCTTCTAGCTTCTACAATAGTTCCCCCTTGTCTGCGGTTTCACTTTCTGTGATTTAAGTTACCAGCAATCAGCTGTGGCTCAAAAATACTAACTAGGAAAATCTCAGAAATAAATAACCGTTAGTTTTAAATTGCATGCCATTCTGAGGAGCACGATGAAATCTCACACCATCCCCGCTCTGTCCCACTGAAGAGGTGAATCAGTCTTTGATCCAGAGTTTCCACATTGTAGTTGCACTCCACCATTAGTCAATCACTAGCTGTCTTGGTTATCAGATAGTCTGTCATGGTATTGCAGTGCTTGTGTTCAAGTAAACCTACGTAAAAACGGCCCCAAAGCACAAGAGTAGTGATACTGGCAATTTGAGTACACCAGAGAAGCTACAAAGTGCTTCCTTTAAATGAAAAAGTAAAAGTTTGGTACCATCTGTGGTTTTAGGCATCCCCTGCAGGTCTTGGCATGCATACCCCATGGATAAGCCGGACTACTGTAGTAGGTCCTTAGTAAAAGTTGATCCTCTTTCTCTCTTCTTTATCTATGTTTGAATTGATATCTATTATATAGTGCATTAACTATTGAATGACTCATGTTGATGAGTTCTAAAGAGAGTCTTAATGTCTTTGATTCTCTAGGCCCCCTTTTTGTCTTTTTTCAATTTTTGACCAAAAGGGAGAATGTGGAGAGTGTAGGCGATGGTTCTATGTGAAAGAACAAAGGAGATGGCTCATGTTGGTACCATTGCATTCTCTATTGCAATCGGAAATTTCTAGTCTTTTCTGGAACACAGGCACCTTTGAGAATCTTTAGAATGCTAAGGATGCTTTCTCCACAAAAATGCATATAAACGTGACATTTTACATATAATCTCAGGGAGTTCATGGATCCCATAGACTCCACATTAAGAACCCTGGGTTAAAATCTCATTCTCTCTCTCTCTCTCTCTCTCTCTCTCTCTCTCTCTCTCTCTCTCTCTCTCTCTCATCTTTGCCTCTATATCTTTGTTTCTGTTTCCATCTATACTTTCATCTACTTCACTGTATTTAGAATTAGGATCTGGATTTTGCATGAAAAAATGAGTAAATGAATAGAAGAGGGCAAGAAAGAGCTATGCAGTTAGAATCTTTCCTTCCCCCAGCCATCTGTACTCCCCCCCTCCCCCCCCCAAAAAAATTCGCCTTGTAGATGCTGATCTATTATAAGGCAGAAAGTTGTAATGATTAAACTCATAGCCTCTGAAAGTAGACTGCTGGGTATAAATCCTGGCTGTGTGTAACTTGGGCAATTATTTCTGTCAGTCTTTCAGTTTGTCTGTTTTAAAAATGGAAGTAATGATAGTGTCATCATATTGACTTGTTAAAAGAATGAAATAATCTAAGACATATACTATTTTAAAATAAATTTTAGTAAGTGCTCAGTAACTGTTAGCTGCTACTGTTATTAATTTTGTTGATTATAAAACAGCAATATTATAATTATATGCAGAGCATGACATACTACAAATAACAAATTCAACATCATTAAGATAAAAACTGCAACTAGAAATCCTCTTTTTGCAAAAACAAACAACTTTCCTTTCCTTAAGGTGATTTACCCTTAAATAGGAATTATAGGATAACAGGGTAACAGGATGCCATCCTGGGTTTTTTCCTGAGACCCAGTGAGAATTGGGATCCATTGTTCATAAGGTGTTTTTTTTTTTCTCTAATAACAAGGTTTTCTTATTGGGAGAGAAACTCTAGAAGTCTACTTCTAGACATCACCAGGAGGATTTATGTCTTTTTGTCTTTTACTTAGGAAGAGGTCTCTAGCCTGGTAATTATTTTTATGCCAAGACAAAAAGGTATACTATTATATCAAATTATAAAGCTGACATTTTCCCATGAGAGTTTGCTTGAAAGCAAGAAAAAAGAAGAGAAAGAAATGTAAATGTGCAGCCATCACTGTTAAGGCTTCACATTTTTAAGGTAAAAAGGCTGTCTAAAATGGAATTTATTTTTCCTAATTTATAGGTCTTGTTTACCTTTGGCCTTTCATTCTTCTCTTACAACGTGTGCCTACTTGCTTTTTAAAAGGAAAAGATTAACTATTGCTGTCCTGCTGCAGAAATGTCCAGTTTATGCAGTGTTACCCTGAGGGGAAGAACCATTCATCCTCGCCAGCTCCTGGCACCCCATTCCTGCTGCTGGAAGGGGAAGCTGCAGTTGAGTTTGCGTCCAGAAGGTGGCGCTGCCTGCGAACTGTGGGAGGGGGGAAAATCAGGGCGTGGAGGGGAGCAGTCAGTCACCAGGGAAGATGGGAAAGCAGATAGGGAGGAGGAGAGAGAGAGGAGGAGGGACAGAGGATTGAGCAGTGGCAGTGGACAGTCCACATGCGGCCCGCAGAGGAGTCTGATCCGGCCCGCCAGGTTTTTTGGGCAGTGAGCGCAGCCGAGGTGTTACAGTAGGAATTAGTAGTTCATACAGTCCGGCCTTCCAGCTCTCTGAGGGACCATGATCTGGCCCCCACTTTAAAAAGTTTGAGGACCCCTGTATGGTTCCGGACGTATGAACTGTTACTTCTGAAGGGAGACAATTTAATTCTAAATGTAATTGAGGTGGGAGGAGACACCTGCTTTAAGTTAGACAGGTTGTGGGGATGTTTAGAAACAGGATGTGCCAGCTCTCCCAGTAGCCTATTTGCTGGAGATTTGATGCTCCTTCTGGGACAAACTCATCCTGAGGGAAGAAGGAGGGGCCCTGAGTTTGATCAGTAACAGTATGTCCCTAAGTGATAATTGTGTGAATTGTCAGGGGTGGGGAGAAGGAGGGAGAGAGAGAGGGAGAGAGAGAGAGAAAAAGAGAGAGAGAGACAGAGACATGTAAATACCAGAAGAGACCTTGTACTAAAAATCCTACAAGGCACTGAGGTACAAGCTGCCCAACCTTGGGTCTTTGGGCAGAGTGTAACACCAGTGACGGGCCCAGAGTAGGTAGGTCCCAGGGGATGGACTAGGTACCCATGCTGTAAATGGCTGATGGGATGTTACTAACAATGGCCATAATCACCATGCACCCAGAACTTATTTTCTTCCAGGCCCCCTGCTAAGTGCTTGGTAGTTTTCTCTCATTTAGGTTTCAAAACAAATCTAGAAGGCAGATTCTGTTTCCAGTCTCATTTTACAGAAGGGGAAACTGAGGGTGACTTAGAGTGTGGACAGAGCTAAGAGCTGCAGAATCTGGGTTTGCAGCAGGTGGGCCTGGCCCCAGGGCACATGGCTGCTGCCATCCTTTTCCTTGGTACCTATTCCAACTTGTGCTAGTAACAGGTCTTGCCAAGTGGATGTGCCCAAAGGACAAGATGGGTAATGGTGGAGGGTTCAAAGCAGTGCTGAGTGGCATTGTCTTGCTACTAGACCACTTGAGCCAGACCTTGAAGGCTTGAGTTTGGAAAAGAACCAAGCATTTTAGGAAGGGGCATAGAAGGGAGAAAGGAGTGAGGCAGGGGCAGGCAAGGTGTGATCAGCGGCACTGAGAGGCCAGTCTGAGCAGAGGGCGGGGGCAGTGGCATGAAGCTTGTGTAGGAGGGTTGGGCTGGAGCTGGCAGGCTGGAATGACATATCAGTGATGCTGACACACACGGGCACAAAGAAAACACAGTGAAGGGAAGGTGAGGTGGGCTCTATATTCCTATGACCCAGAGTCTAGGTTGTCTTTTGTCTGCAGGCTCTCTTGGTGCTGACCTGAGGGTATGAATTATTTATGGGTCCTGGTCATCCCAGTGTGCAGTTGGCATCAGAAATGAATTTCTTTTTTTCCTAAAGAAGGTTGCAGAGATAATAACTTTATTGTCAATTCTCAATTATCTGTGAGGAAATAAGGTTAATTGAAATCTAGAGATTTCAATAGCTAATAGCTTTGCTTTCTGTGGTGATCCATCTTTCACCACTACTTCCAGAAAATAGCAAAATTGACTAATCAGATTTTCACTTTTCCTCTTTTATGTCTTTCATATGAAATGTTAATAAGCAGTGAAATGACTCAAATGTGGACAGCAGGAACGAGAGGAAGGGAAGCAGGGGTCTGGATAACTGTCCACCTAGACATTAAGTTCCCAAGAATCAGAAATTGAACATTGAAGTGCGTTGGTGCCAACATCATTGTTGCTGGCCACTGGTGGGGATGCGATGTGAGGAGTATCTGAAGTATAATAGCTACAGATATCATTGAAATTCAGAGTTCAAGGGTACCCCACACAGTCTACATGTCCTAAGAAGTTTGACAAACTATCCTGTTATGGAGACTAACATGGGAGGCATAAGATAAAAATTTGGGGTGAGCTGAACTGAGCACTAGCTGGTGGGGTGAAGGAATTCAGTGAAAAACTCCATGTCCCTCAGTTCCTTTCCTCCTCTGTTCTTCTATATAGTGGTTTTGTGTGGTAAATATTTATGTAATATCTGAATTATTGGTGATGTCATACATGCCCTTGTATCTTAGAGCATATTGTGATTTAGAATTGAAATTCTTTCTCATCCCCATTTCTCCTGAGGAGGATTTATTCTTGATGTAATGATGTGGGACCTTGAGAACATTTATGTCTAAGAGAAAAGAGCTTGGTGTGTAATCTTAGAGCATCCCTCTTTTCTCTCATAAGCAAGGGAAACGGATTCTGGCCAAATAAGGAAATTGTTAGTGGAGGAAGGGGGCACCGGACTAGAGAGAGGGAGGTTACGAATTTTCCACCTTTCTTGACAGTAGAGTAGGAGGCAGTAGAGTAGGCAGTAGGAGTAGGAGACAGTAGAATAGAAGGCAGATGCCTTGGGGTGGAAAGAACCAGTCTTTAGCCTGGAGATGTAGGGAAAAAGAGAGAGGCAACCTGGCAGAAAGAAAAAGCAGGGATAGGATGGGCTCTGTGTGGATGTAGCTTCTGTTCAAACCCTTATCTACTCTCCTGACAGAGCTATACAGGGAGAATAGGTGCTTTGGCAGTTCCCTTTCTCTTGGCACACACTGCTCCTTCTTCTGTGGCCTATGACTTCTCCCACCTGACAGCTGCTACTCTGGCCTCTTGCAGCCCAAGAGCCCAGGAGCAATGCCTGGCCTTTGCAGCTTCCTGCCATGCTGGGCACATCCCCTGGAGCCTGAACTTCAGGGGTCTCTAGAGCTTGATGGGGATTTCCAGGGGTTGGCTGTAGGGGGCTACAGGTGCCACACCAGCATGGCCAAGAGTGAACCTGAGGAGGGGCGGTGAAGGATTGAAGAAAAGACAGAGAAGAGAATACAGCTGGGACTGTGTAGATTTCCCATGCCTGGATGAGGACACAAAAGACCCAGCCTGTAAGCTGATGCTTTATTTTATCGTCTGATTAGAACAAGGGTAGATTAACATGTATACAAAAGTTGCTGCACTTCCCACAGCCCATTAGCTATTTAGGAAGGAATTAAGGAAGGCTACAAGGTCAGGCTTAATTATGCTAGGAGAGCTCTGCCCTCCAGGCTGGGACTTGTTTGTGGCCCTGCCACAGGTCAGCCCGAGGCTTGACCCTAGAGCCGATCCGCCACCTACAGCTACATATTTTGGCACATCAAAGCCCAGGAAAGGGGAGTAACAGCCTCAGGGAAGATAATCTCTGAGGATGAACACCCACCAAGACTCTTCCCACACTTCTGGTAATATCCCATCTTGTTGCAGAATGTGAGTGACTATGATGGTGAAGAGAGGAAGTTGGGCAGGGAATTTGAGTGCTGATATAATATGGAGAGGGGATTTCTCTATATGAATTTTGGGAAAGTTTACTCCCACGAGATCTCTTGACTCATGTGTTGCTTACTCTCAACTTGAAGTAAAACCCCCTGGGACTCTAGAAGCAGATGCTATCTGACTGTGATCCTGGTGACTCCTGGGAGACTGTGCTTTCTTTTTAAAAACACATACACACACAAACTAGAGGTAATTTTTAATATTTTAAAAATTAATTTTATAGAGAGGGGGAGAAAGAGAAACATTGATTTGTTGTTCCACTTACTTAATATGTTCATTGGTTGCTTCTTGTATGTGCCCTGACCAGGGATCAAACCCACAACCTTGGCATATCAGGGCAGTGCTCTAACCAACTGAGCTAAGTTGCTGGTGGGAGGCTCTAACATCTGCTTCCAGAATCCCGGGGGGTTTTACAGCTTATTTACCAGGTTGTCAGAAGACTTAATTTTTGTTTTTGGCCCCATGAAGGGTTAGATGTATTATTTGGCTACTAACAATACAGTCTTGGAAAAGTCACAACATCATACTGACTTCAATTTCTTCATCTGAGTAATAAAGGGGCTGCATAGCCCTGGCTGGGTAGCTCAGTTGGTTAAAGCATCCTCCTGATATGCTAAGGTTGCAGGTTCAATCTCCAGTGAGAGCACACACAAGAATCAAAGAATGAATGGATAAATAAGTGGAACAATGACAAATTGATATTTCTCCCCCTCTCTTCCTTCTCTCTCTCTCTCTCCCTTTCTCTTTCTCTCTCTAAAAATTAATAAAAAATATTGACTGGGTTACATAGATAATGTCAAAGGTTATTATTTACCCCTAATAGGCTTGTATTCTAAGTCTCTGGATGAATAGCTTCCATCTTTGACTTTATTTCCTTATCCATAAATGGGGGTAATAATACCCGCCTTTACCTTGTAATCTGTGTAAAAGCACTTAGACCTCTGGGGAAGAAAAGCATTATTTAAATCCAGAATAGAATAATTATCATATTCTATTTGTTCTTGCTCGTCATTCATCATTGCTGTGCTCTGCAATTATGGCCTGGGGTGAGTTATGTGAACAGTCACACAGGGCAAATTTCTTGGGGATGGAGCATTCTGATTGTGCCGGTGGAAAAGACACCAAGAGTCTTTTACTTAGTTATTTTAGTGTGGAACTTGCTATCTATTTAGAACATAAGATATATAGTTATTTGGCCTTTGTGGTGGTTTTCTTGACCTTGAATTTCTGTGGGAGTTGTTTTGACCAGTTCTGACCTGGGAAAGCATAGTATGAATCCTTTTTGGCTCCCAGCAAGACCTTGCTAATGCCCCTGACTGTGATGTCACCTGAGGTTTAGAGCATAACCAGGGTCCTCATGCCTAGAAAATTTGCACAGCCAAATGTGTATAAATAAAGGCAAATTTCACTTAGCTAAACAAACACACACAGGCTTTATAATTGCTTTTGTATTTTCCCATTGTAGCCACCAGAGGCCTCCCAAATTGTGGTTGATTTTAATGTCAGTGGAAATCTACTGGGAATTAACAACAACAAAAAAAACATTTTAAAATTAAATACAGTGCCTATGGAAGTTCAAAGTCTGTTACCTTGTTCATTCAACATTGCTATTCATGCAAAATGTCATGCAAATCAGTCCTTATTTACTGAGTACTTTGCTTCAGTAACCAAAAAATGCAAAGAAAAAATTGCTTATGGTTAGCCATCTATTTTTCCAAAAATAGGACTGCAATTAAAGTAGTACCACATGATGTGACTGATGATATCAGTGTAGGAAATGAACCACATTTTGGTGGCTGGTGCTGAGGGCTGAGCATCTGTCCCTTGTCAGGGGCTGGACAGTGTGTCTAGTAGAGAAATCCTAAAGCACCAGGGCCATGGGCAATGTAGATGTTATGCTAGACACAGAATGATGAAAGTATTCTTTATGGTGAATAATCATCACAACAACTGTGCCTTCAGATACCATTGAGAACTGGATTTCACTTCTATGGTGTTTAGTTTCTTTTTATATAAAAACTAGAGGCCCGGTGGCAAAATTCATTCATAGGTGTGTGTGTGTGTGTGTGTGTGTGTGTGTGTGTGTGTCCTTCAGACCAGCCTGAGCCCTCTCCAATCTGGATCCCTTTGACAATCCAGGACTGATGGCTCCCAACTGCTCGCCTGCCTATCTTCCTGATTGCCCCTAACTGCTTTTGCCTGCCAGCCTGATCACCCCCTAACCAGGCCCCTGCAAGCCTGATTGATGCCTAACTGCTCCCCTGTCAGCCTGATTGCCCCTAACTGCCCTCCCCTGCAGGCCTGGTATTCTCCCAACTGCTCTCCCCTGCAGGTGTGGCTCCCCCACAACTGCCCTTCCTTGCAGGCCAGGTCTCCCCCAACATCCCTCCTCTGCTGACCTGGTCACCCCTAACTTCCCTCCCCTGTAGGCTTGATTGCCCCCAACTGATCTTCCTTGCAGGCCTGGTCTCTCCAAACTGCCTTCCCCTGCTGTCCATCTTGTGGTGGCCATCTTGTGTCCACCTGGGGGCAGCCATCTTTTGTGTTGGAGTGATGGTTATTTGCATATTACTCTTTTATTAGATAGGATGAGAGGTTTGGGCAATGGAATTTCTAAGTTCTTAAGAGTCTCTTCAAAAAACAGATAGGACCACGTATTATGCATCTGTTATATTCATTTGCAATACAAGATAATTTGCAAATGTTTTCCTACTTAACCCTTACAACCATCCTTTGAAGTAGGAATAGTCAGTTCCATTTTACAGATGGGGAAACTAAGCCCAAAGAACTGAAGTCACTTACCAATGGTTACACAGGTTATAAGTGACAAAACCAGGGTTTGCATAGAAATCAGTTTGATTCCAAAACTTCTCACTGCCCCATTCTCATACCAAGAAAATAAATTCAATTAACCTATGTGGTTTAACTCTCAGGGAATAACATTCATTGCTGATTGCTGTATCAGTTAATTGCACTGGTGGTAAGCAACAGACCAGACAAATAAATACACATGAGTTTATCTTATCACATAAATATGGATATAGGCTGTCTTTGGCAGGTATTGTGGCTGTGAAATCACCAGTAACCTCAATTCCTTCTATCTTTCTGCTTAACAATATCCTAGGATGTAGTTTTCATCCTCAAGGTTGACTTATGGTCCAAGATGGCTGATAAGGATCGGTTGCAGACTGGAAGAAGAAGGAAAGCAAAAGAATATCTGTAGCAGGTCTCCAAGTTGAGTTAGCTCCATTTAAAGAAGATTTCAAAAGTTCCACATAGCCCCTCTGCTGAGAATTAGTGAAGGACAAGAAGGCTGTTCTTAGGAACATGGTTCATGGAGTCCCTTGTGACACAGTGGTTGTCTCCAACTTGCCCCCAGAAATAATCAAATGGGATGGGGGCAGAATTTAAAGACATGGATACACATACTGGTGAAAATGTTAAGCTGACAAATGTAATCTTTATTATGGATGGCAGACTGCCCAGTTAAACACTAGAGTTTATACTGTTAAGGAAGAATGAGAAAGTGGGTATTGAGAAGCAAACAGCTGTCTTTGTCCTAATTACCAACTCCATGGCTATTTCCAACAATTTCTGCTGTTGGAACTCTGAGCTTTTGCAGATTTTTGCCTGTTCCCCAGCCTCTCAGGTATCACTTCCCTTGCTTGTGGTTGGATGTGATTAGACATGTGAACTAGTTTTGGACAACAAGGTATGAAAGGCTTGTGAAAGGGTTTCTTGGCTCTTAAAAATGTGATGCTTGGGTAGAGAATGACTTTCTTCTACTGGACATGGCTTGTGTCTGGCAATGAGACCTGGAAATATAGTAGCTATCTGTGTAACCTGTGGGGAACCTGCTTTTGAGAATAAAGCTGTACCTGGAGGATGACAGTAGGGAGATAAGGAAATAACCTGGGCACTTGAGGATAAATTGACCAACTCTGGAGTTTCCTTTTGATGCCATACATCTCCCTATTGTTTAAGCCCATTGAACCAGGGCATTTTCTTACTTGCAGCCAAAGGCATCCTGATTGATATGCAAGAGGGAGAGAGAGAGAGAGAGAGAGAGAGAGAGAGAGAGAGAGAGAAGAGGCCCATCCTTCTTCCTCCCCTGATAGCAAACCAGATACAAAATTATATGTATCTTAGGACTAAACCCTGTATTGCTCTATTTATTATAAGAGGGACTCTTGTTTTTGGTTTTCATAGAAAAGATACATTTACATAGAGTATTTAATAGGCTCAGGTGAGAATCAAAATATTTTGGAATTTCAAAGGACTTAAGACTCTAAGAAAGTCAGTGATTTCCCCAGTCACACAGCTAGTCAAGGGTAGAATTGGGGCTAAGGCCACGCCTTCTGGAGCCTACCAGAAGCACGCTTCTACTGCACAATTGTCCCTCTCCCACTGGGTCTGACATTCTGTGGGTCTAACATGCTGTGGATCTGTCTTGGTAATGGTTAGAACTCTTCCTAAGTGTTGGCCTTGCCTTTCTGCCCCTTCCATATGACCCCCCCCCCCCCCCCCCCCCAGTTCCAGGCTTGAGGGCTGGCAATGTTGGGAATGATGACTGACAATTGTAGGAAGGAAGTATTTTTCTGTGTCAGTTCTTGCCAATCAAATCAGCCATGGCTGTTGCCCTTCCTCTCTCACTCCTCTTTCCAAAGCGTGCTGGAAACCATTAAGATGACCATGTCTCCTTCCCTTGAAATCAGACCCCACAGGGTTTCTGTGCACTAAGCCCCATCTGCTTTTCATTCTAGGCCATGTCATGTCACAATTATTCTTAATCATGTCTCATTTGGCCAGTCAGCATGCACCTGACTGGGAGAAATTGCCCCAGTGAGAGTCAGAAGTGTGTGCAGCTGTACAGGGCTGTGGAAAAGATGCTCTGGGACCTAAGTGACAGGCTCAATCAAGTTATATGGAAACTTTCCAAGAGAGGCAGCGTGACAGTCCTGGGCTCAGCAGTCATACCCAGCTCAGCCACCTACTAGTTGTAAGAGTTTGGACAGTCTATTTAAATTCTCTATGGCTCAATTTCCTTCTCTGTAAATTGAGTATGATAATAACCTACCTTGCAGATTTTTAGTAAATACTAAGTGATATACACAAAGGATCTAGAAAACCCTCAATAAATAAGAAGGTATCTAGTAGGCATACAATAAACTATTAACTAAAGAATAAACTTTTATCGTGCAGTTATAATAGCAGTTAGGCTTTAATTTGTGTGTGTGTATTTTTTTAATTGATGCTCTTTACTCCTTTGTTTGACTTGATTCTTACTGGTTCCCTAGAACCCAGGGAAGAAGTTAAGTGTCTCTCATCCCCAGTTATAGAGCTGAAGGAAACTTGGAGGTCTTTATTCTGATCTGCTTGGTCCTGGTCTCTTATACATTACTAGAGGCCAGGTGCACAGATTCGTGCACCAGTGGGGTCCCTTGGCCTAGCCTGCAGGGATTGAACTGAAACTGGCTCTCCAACATCCCCCGAGGGGTCTCGGATTGTGAGAGGGTGCAGGCCAGGCTGAGGGTCCCTATAGTGTACGATCTGAACTAGGAAGGGACTTTGGGAGGTCTCCAGGGCATGTCTGGTCTATTTTATCCAGTCTCCATCGGCAGAATCCCAGCAGCAAGCTAACCTACTGGTTGGAGCATCTGCCCCCTGGTGTTCAGTGCATCTCATAGAGACTGGTCAAATCAGACACTTAGCATATTAGGTTTTTATTATATACTAGGATTGCTAAGCAAATAGGATTAAGACAAAGGAAGTGATTCCAACAGGAAAAGCCCAAGTTACTATTACCCTATGAGTTATAAGCAACTCCCCTCTTCCCCAAGAAGAAAATACTTTCAAGATAACTATGAAAGCACCAGAAAGAGCAGCACCTTATTAAGACTCATGGTGGAGGACAGCTGGCTTTAACCTGTCCCATCTTTGCCTGTCCAGGCCATTCTGGTCCTACTTCAATTGGGGTTGCTGCCTTTCCTCTAAGGTTACCTGGATCATATGGTAACCTTGCAAAAGGTAGACAAGACTAGAGAGAAGGCATCCCCAGACATTGTTTGAATTACACTTAGCAAGAGATGGAACTAAGGGGTATACCAGGGTGAATAAAAGAAATTGTAACTCTTTTGCTATGTCCATTGAGAGTGCCAACTCCTGATATGATGACTAACTTCATGTGACCTTGACAGTGTAATATGCCTTTGTATTTACTATCCTCCTTGGAGGTAGAATGACGGGCGCTTAAGACCTTGAGTTATTCTATGATTCTTGGATTTGATCAACAATGACCTCTTAATAGCTGGTAAATTTGGTTAATTCTATTACTGTCCTCTTTAATGGCAGAGGTCCTATTAGCTTTCTGTTCACCACTTGCTATTGGTTTCTTGTCTGTACTGATGACCGAGGGATGCAAACTCCACTGTGACGAGCATGATGTCTATATCGGCACAGGTGTGCTCACATCAACTTCACCATAATTCAGGGAATGCCTTTCATGTCTTCTAATAGAAAACAGACTAAAGGAATAGTAAATGAAAAAAATAAGTTAAAGATATTCTTAAGGGGAACATTTGCTATTTTAAGATCTGAGGAGCTGGAGGATATTTTGTGACAAAGCCAGGCAGTCCTCCTATCATGGGGACACTTGAAAATTCCTCACTAGGCATTTGTTCTAGAGACTGGCCTGAATGCATGGGACAAAAGCTGCTGGGCCAGAGACAGCACTGCAGTGTCAAGGGCCCAGCTCCTGAAGACTTTTAGAAGACCCAGCCCTCTCTTGGCCATTTGGTCTTAAATACCAGAGGACATGCTGACAATCAGTGAAGGACAGAGAAGGTCGTTCGTAGGAACATGGTTCATGGAGGCCCTTGTGACACAGTGGTTGTCTCCAACTTGCCCCCAGAGATAATTGAATGGGATGGGAACACTGGCTCTGGATTGCACTGATGTTATTCCACATCTGCAAGAGCCCTGTCTTATTCTCTGAGTTCCAACTTCTATTGAGAGGCAACAGACAAGGTCAAGCTACTTGGGTGATGATTTCTCTATCCTTGGCTACTCACACCCTCAATTCCTCTGTTGTTTGTCTTCCCCACTGGTATTTTTCATTCTCCAATTTTCAGCATTTTCTGGTCTCCCCACCTTATCCTCCATTCTTTATTTTCCTCTATCAAGCTTTCTTTCTCTTCTGTATTCTACCCACCATTTTATCCTTTACTCTCTCTCCCTTGTTGTCATCCTAATTTCTCCGTTCTGTTATCTTTTTCCTTCCTCATAAATCATTCTCTGACATATTTTAAGACAGATGTTAGTGCTCTGATAAAAATAAGAGTTTGACACAGAAATCTTTTACTGAGAAAGCCTCACTCTCTATTCATCTTTAGGCACTGTGGTGGCTCACATGCTTGTGTTCCCTGTTGCTATTTACCATGCATATATTTAATGTGCTGTTTCACGCCAGGATAAGGCTGGTTTTCTCAAGATCAGTTATTAGTTTTTGAAGTAGGTCTTTATTATAGATAAGGAAGTTAAATGGTTGAGCATGGTTTTATATAAACCAACATAACAACCAAGCCGAAAAGAACACTCTGTCAGGCTTGGAGGCCAGAACGTCTGGGTGGTCCTCATTGACTCCCCAAAATAGATTAGATGCTCCACCAATGTGCTATTATGCTGTGTGTTCTTCTGGAATGGTCCTTGTCAACCTGCCTGTGTGCTTGGCCATCTCCCAACCAAAGCATAACCTTGCATAGTGTCTGGTATGCAGTAGGTGCTCAGAGCATGAAGTCCACAAATATCAAGAGATCCTAGTGAGAGCATTTCCCACAATCAGTTCTTTGCCAGTTCACAAAGAAATTCCCATTGGCAGGTAAGATCAGAGGGCATTTTCATTTTGAAAAGGTATCCCAAAGAATGAGTCAGCATTTCTTTTCAACAGACCTGTGCTAGGAAATATGGGTATTAGGGACACCAAAATAAATGAGCATGCCTGCTGTCCTAGAGGAACCAAGAGTCTAGTGATGGGTCTTCCAAAATCTTGAATTTGATTTTTCCCCAACCCCCAATTTTGGTTATTTTTACATTTGTCTGAATGGGGAGTGTCAGCTCTGTCTTTCCAGCCCCACTGGATGGGAGCCGTGCATCTGCTGGTGTGGCTCATGGGATAGGATGGTGAACTCAATTCTGTGTGATTTTCCAGTATGTAAGTTTCCCATGTAAATGCACATGTATTTTTCTAACAAGTGCCTGTATAATGTATGCTATCAGGTGCGTTGTGTATTTTTTGGAGATTATCATCCCCACATGATTTTTAAAAAATGGTTTAAAGTATTACATATGTCTCCTTTTTCTCTGATTGACCCCTGCAACCATGACCTCCTCCCAGACAAGACCCCTCTTGCCCCAGTGTCCATGTCCATTGGTTATGCTAATATGCATGCATACAAGTCCTTTGGTTGATCTCTTACCATCCCCCTGCCTTCTTTCGGATGTTGGCTGTAGGTTTGTCATATAAGGCTTTTATTATATTGAGGTATGATCCCTCTATTCCCACTTAGCTGAGAGTTTTTATCAAGAAAGGGTGTTGGATTTTGTCAAATGCCTTTTCTGCACAGATTGATATGACTATATGATTTTTGTCTCTCAATTTGTTTATGTGATGTATCACATTTATTGATTTGTGGATATTGTACCAGTCTTGCATCCCTGGAATAAATCTCACTTGGTCATGGTGTATGACCTTTCTAATGTAATGCTGGATCCAATTTGCTTTGTTTAGAATTTTAGCATCTATGTTCATCAGGGGTACTGGTGTATAGTTCTCTTTCTTTGAGGTGTCTTTATCTGGTTTTGGAATTAGGGTAATGCTGGCTTCATAGAAAGAGCTTGGAAGTGTGCCTTCCTTTTGAATTTTTTGGAATAGTCTGAGGAGGATAGGTTTCAGTTCTTCTTTGAATGCTTGGTAGAACTCCTCTGTAAAACCATTGGACCAGGGCTTTTGTTTGCTGGAAGATTTTTTTATTACTGCTTCAATTTCATCAGTAGTTATCAGCCTAGTCAGGTTTTTTGATTCTTCCTGATTGAGTTTTGGAAGCTTGTATTTCTTCTAAGAATATGTCCATTTCGTCTAGGTTGTCCCGTTTGTTGGAAGTTGAGTTTTTTATAGTATTTTTTTTTTTAAACAATCCATTGTATTTCTGTGGTGTCTGTTGTTACTTCACCCCTTTCATTTCTATCCCCACATGATTTTTGTTTATAAATAGGACCACAGACTCTCTTCCCCTTCTGGAATTATTTCCAGAATTGTGCATAGGTTTAAAAAAATCAGTTGCGTGTAAAGCTACATTCAATTCACAAAAATGTCTTTGAACTCTCATAGTTACAGAGCCACTTTTTATCCACAGTCACTTTGCTTAAGAACTGGTCCAATTTAAGGGAATCAAATATTCAGTTGCCCTCCCAGGAAGAAACTTTTGAGCATGAAGGAACCTTTGGGCATATCCTGAGTTCAGGGATGATTGACGGATGTCTATATGTGCTCAAACCTATCAAATAGTACATCTTAAATAGAGATTGTTTGCTGTATACCAATTATATTTTAGTAAAGCTTTAAAAAAACCCAAACACCTCATGGACCCCAAATATCTCTCTTTTCTCTATCTGAAATTCATATTTTATTTTCTATCCTGTCTTGGGCTTCATTAATCAGACTTTATGAAACAAACACTGCTAGGAAAGTAAAAATAGATCCAACAGAGTTTCTCATTCTAGATCAGTTAAATCAATTTCATTTTTAACTGGGGTTCAGAGCTATAAGTGTCCAAATGGGTTCAGATGAGTCAGGGGAAGCAGAAATAGTAGTTTGGGAGTCTGGGGAAATTTGAAGGATGAGGATTAGGATAAAGTGACTTGGCAGCCAACCAGATTCTGGGGAGGGGTCCCAGGAGAGAAAAGTGTTAACTGTGTGAATTTGTGTCAAGGGTCAACACTGTTATTGATTGATGAACTTCCTCTCATTCTTCTATTCACTGGTATAAATGGTAAATCTGCTGAGGCTTTGAAATCAGGCAAACATGGACCTGACTACTGGTCCAGCACTGATTAGATGGATGACCTTTGGCAAGTTTTTCAACTGACCTTTAACTTCAATTTCCTAGTGTGTAAAAGGGCATAGTATATTAATCTCATCTGGATGTTGTGAGGCCCAAACGGGTTAATACAAATGGAGAGCTCCACCTAGAGCCTTGCATAGATGAGAACTTATTAGCTTCCCCATTTCCCTCTAAATTTTCTTTACTTGTAAAATATTTTATCTAGATAGATGAGCCTTGAACAATATTGGTTGGAACTGCATGGGCCCATTTATGTGTGGATTTTTTTCATCTTGTAAACAGACAACAGACACTTATGGTATTAATAAATACAGTAAACTAAATTTATTTTTTCTTTCTTATGATATTTTTTCATAGACTCTTCCCCTTTAAATATATATATATATATATATATATATATTATTGATTTCAGAGAGGAAGGGAGAGGGAGAGAGAGGTACAAACATCAATGATGAAAGAGAATCTCTGTTCATCTGTCTCCTGCACACCCACTACTGGGGATGGAGCCCTAAACCTGGGCATATGCCTTTGACCGGAATCAAACCTGGGACCCTTCAGTCCACAGGCTGACAGTCTAACTACAGAACCAAACCAGCTAGGGCTCTTCTGATGTTCCTAATAACATTTTAAAAAATTCAACAGGTCGACGCTCTATTCATTGAGCCAAACCAGCTAAGGCCATTTTTTTTTTCTTTAGCTTCCTTTATTGTAAGAATACAGGCTATACTATGTATAATATATAAAGTATGTTTTAATCAATTGTTAATATTATCCAGGGAACAGTAGGCTATTAGTAAATTTTTGGGGAGTCAAAGTTGTACTCAGAGTTGTTCAGGAGGTAACTGTATATATATTGAAATTTCATGAAACTCATTTAAAAAATGTGTTTATACATTTTTTTTTTGTAACTAGAGAATTAAAATCCAGTTTTGAAAAATGCAGAATTCAAATCAATCAATGGAGGTGAGGCATCGCTCTCTTCTATGAACTCTGAAAAAAAAAAAAAAAAAAAAGAACACCCCAAAATATAAGCGTTCATTCGACTCCTTACAGACCCATGTTAAGGGCAAGCAGCAGTTTGGCTCACTGGCTTATTACCTTTGGTCAGCTCTGATCTCATTTTGATTCTGGAAATCCAGGCTGACATATTTTTAGAGATACCATTGTCTTATTTTAAGCCAAAGCTAAAAGAAAATTTGGCATAATTTTAGATCACAAAGTTCAAGAATGCTTGCTCAGGGTTGAGAGCAGAGGGTGGATGTACCATGTGACCAAAAGCAGATCTTGCAGTTTTGCTGTTTCCTTTTTAATAAGGCCAAACCCAGAGCATCCAGTCTTATTCTTCACTTGCTGTTTTTTCTAGCATCCAAGCACAATAGAATTAGCCTCTGAGTTTTCACTGACCCTTCTCCTTCCCCTCCATCACCAGCTCAGTTACCAAATCATGCCTGGTCTCTCTGCCTTGCACATTCTGCATTATTTCTGTTGCCTCTCTGACAACAGAAATAATGCTACTCTTTACACCACAAAAGCTTCAACTCTTGCCAACTGCTCCACCTCTCGTGCCAACCAACCACTCCTTTAAATTATTTATACATTCACTAGTAGCCCTGCACATGAATCCATGTGCCAGTAGCTCTGCGGGGCCTGGCAGCTCTGTGCCTGCTGCCCAGAGGCTCTCCGCGACCCAGAGGCAAATAAGTGGCTGGGTGTGGAATGCTTGCCTTATCTTTGGGGTGACAACGCAAGTGTTCTCCCTCCCTCTCCCCCCTGGCGGCTCCATGCCTGTTGCCCAGAGGCCCTCCACGGCTGGGGTGGAACTCTTTCCTCATCACTGCAGTGATGAAGCAAGCATTCCACTCAAGCTTCCTACTCTCAGTGGCCACCCCCCCCACCCCGGGACTGGGGACTCTGGCAGGGCTGAGAGGACTGGGTGCCACCATCTTGTGGCTATGGGTGCCGCCATCTTTGTGATGGAGTGATGGTTAATTTGCATATTACCCTTTTATTAGATAGGTTGTTATCAAGAGACTTCAGAAGGCATCTCACCTACTTCTGCTATTGCATCTGTGCCTCGTTCCAGGTTACTTAGGTAGCTGGGCCATGCTGCATCTTCTAGGTCCATGTGGCCCAGAATGTCCAGGAAGGAGGGGGCCAACATGGAGGAAGAAATCAGTTCATATGTGGCGCTGGCCAGGATCACTCTGAAGGCAAGGGAAGGCTCAGGAGCCCCTCAATATTGGCATTTTGTGTATCATATTTCTTTCAAAATACTTTATCTGTTTGTGGCGTTCTTAACCTAAGACCCTCCTGCTCATTCCCATTAACTGGAGGTCAAGTTCAGTCCCCTTAGACTAATGATGAATGTCCTCACAGCTCAGGCCAAGACCACGTGTCCCTATCCTCCACACGCATCTGACACAGCAGCCACACAGCAGCAGTTTCCTGTCCACACCTCATGCTTTTGCACATATGACCACATATGCCTGGTCCCTACTCTGTGATGCTGTGCCTGCCTCAGTGGTTGCCCTGCTTGTCACCACGATCCTCTAATAATCCTGACAATGGTTATAATAATAATAACTATAACAGTGGCAATGAATATTTATTGAGTATGGACCATGTGCCAAGCAATATGCTAATGAATATTCCTTACTTACTTATTTGTTGAAATAACTTTATTATGACACTCCTTTTAAGGAGGAGGAAATTGAGCTTTAAAGAGAGTTAGTCATTTACCCAAGGTTACAGCTAGAAAATGGCAGCCTGGGGCTCAAAAGTCTGTCTGACTCCAAAGCCCAACCCTTAATTATGACATTGCCCCTCCCCACCAGTCCTTGAACCAAACCCAGAGACTTGGGTGGAGGTATGTTCGCCCGTGCCCAGGAGCCGCAGCAGCAGATGGTGCTGCTGCCTACGCTCTCCCTCCATTCCTGCCCTGAACTGTGCACTCTCATCCCCTCTCCTCTGAAAAGAAGCCCCCACGTTCTAGGAAGATGGCCAAGGCAGGCCACCAGTTGTCCAGCCGGAAACACCTGGCTGGTCAAAGACTTTCACAAAGCTTTGTTTCCACAATTACCCTTTATTTCCCTACCCCCACCCTAGACTTCATGCAATCCAACTGGTATTTCTTTTTAAGCAGCTGAGAACACCAGATGGATGGGTAGGGGGAGGTGGAGGCACAGTGACAGGCAGGAAGGGGATAGGCAGGGGCTGTGGATGAGGGGGAACGTTCTGAAACATGTGATGCAGGGAAAATGCCAGACAGGTCAGCAGAGGCAGAAAAGGAAAAAAAAGGAACTGAAAAATCAAGCAGCCACCATATGTGTGCGTGCACATACACGCGAAGCTTTCAACATACCACTGAAATAGAGAAAGAAATGTTCTGGTTTCCGTAGCAACAAGACCTAGTGGTACCTCAGCCAGAGAAACTTAGGGCGGGGGAAAGGCATTTGCCTGTTAAGGAGCCTGATGAATTGGGAGTTAATTATATAGTGTTCTGCCACCACTGAAGACAAGCAAATAGACTCCGGAAAATATTTTAAAGAGCATGGATTGTCACAAAGCCCACAAAGGCAGGGTGGGAGTGAGAGGCAGCAGGCAAGGAGAAAAGGCTACTGAAATGATTGGAGGTGAACACCTCAGGAAATGGGCATTTATGAGGGACAGGCGAGAGCCAGCTCATAGGATAGTCATCAAGCACCTAGTGTCAGGCAAAGGTTTGACATATTGGTATTTGATCCAAAGGTGCCAGTACATTAAGTCCTATCCTTCTTTATCCCTTCAGCAAGTGGGTGGTAGATCTGAAAAATCTAAATGATTAGACTCAATATGAGAGAGTTTGCTGACCAGAGTGGTGGCATCTGTGTTTATTAGGGCTGTGATACTAAAATGGAAAAAGCCATGTGAATCTCATAGTACATCTGGTTCTTCAGATGGGGTGGAACAAAAAGAGGGGATGCTTTAAAGTTGAGCAGGGTAATGTAAAATCATTATTTTGTACTCCCCATAGCCCAGTGCTGAGCGTATAACAATTGCTAAGTATTATGTGTAGTGAATGAACGAGGACTGAATGGAGGGATGAATGGTTATGTTGGTGAATTGATGGATACATAAATAAAGAATCATGAGTAACCTGGTCCCTATCTTCTTTCCTCTTTCTCATCTCACTCAGATTTGTCCTCTGGAAGATGGGCATGAAGTGGGAACATTCCCAGAGATGGAGCTTTGAAAGAGAGTTTATGCTTTGAGACAATTCTCTAGGTCCTGGGGCTAACGATGGGCTGGCATCCTCAGGAGACTCTTTGAGAAGTTGGATTTTCTGCCCATTCTTCCCCATCATGGATGGTATACCCTGTGATGTTTCCTTCTAGTGACACATCCTAACTTAGAGAGAAGAGCTCGCCCACTTCATCAGAGCACCATGACCACTTTTTGTAGCTCTTGGGCCCCAGGTAAGCCCTCAAGAGCTGAAGGAAGTATCTCTTCAATCAGTTTTCTGTCCTCTGATTTCCTAAGTGCGTGGTGAGCTTCTCATGTGACTCTACTACACAATTTGTAATCATGATTATTATTATTTTTCCTATATGTATGTCACATCTTTCCAACTAGACCATTTTCCTCAGGGGCAGGGATCTCTTGTGAAACCTCTTCATCAAGGGAGCCCGTAGCAGAGAACCTCGAATGCTCAAAGCATTGAATGCCTGCAATGCTGATGCCAAGGAGAAGGACATTGATCCTTAGCCTTTGAGAACTGACTGAAGACAACAAACTCCTCCCCAAGCTAGGATGAACTCCATGCCAAGAAGCTCCTTGCATAGCAAGCCCAGCTACCATTTTGTGGGTGTGGCCTGGTCTGCGTGCATGTTCTGATGAGGTCTGAGGGCTGTGTGAACTGATGGGAAAGAGTCAGGGAAAGGGATGGAAGATTAATCCCCCCCCCCCCCCCCATTCCTCACAGGCACTCGGCCTATTTTTTTTTTTTTAATATACTTTATTGATTTCTTTACAGAGAAGAAGGGAGAGGGATAGTTAGAAACATCGATGAGAGAGAAACATCCATCAGCAGCCTCCTGCATGACCCCCACCAGGGATGTGCCCGCAACCAAGGTACATGCCCTTGACTGGAATCGAACCTGGGACCCTTCAGTCTGCAGGCCGACGCTCTATCCACTGAGCCAAACCGGTTTTGGCACTCGGCCTATTCTTAAACTGAGTGCATCACAGTCATGTTACAAAGAGATCCTGCCAGGGAATGCAAACCAACATCAGAAAGCCTCTTTGTCCTGGAGGTGGAGACAAGGGCAGGAGTACCTTGAGCACCTCAGCCACCTTATTGCCATAATCCTGGAGGTGCCGTTTGCTTATACTTGTTTTCTAGACAAGGAAGCAGAGGTTCAGAGAGGTTGGGCAGATTGCTCAAGGTCCCACAGCGAGTGAGTGACATATGTTGGATTCACATGAAGGATTTACAGTGTGTCTCAAGTGTCCAGGCTCTTTACGTCTGTCTTATAATGACTCCTGTGACTCAGGCTCGTAGAAGGCAATGGAGGAAGCCAAGCATGTTTCCTTTCCCTGAATAGATGTCTCTTCTAAAATACAGCTGGTTTGGGGATATGAAAAAGAAACTAGGATTAGAGCCCACTGCTAGTTAAAACGAAGATAAAGGAAGCAGAGTTCAGAGTACGGGAAAACTTATAAGTCTTATTTTGTGTAAGCATTATATTAAACAGATTCCATTCCAACTATAAACAGATTTTCACATTACCACCTTCCCCCCCCCCCCCCCCCCCCCCCCCATTCCCCTCCATAAGCCCCCACCATCCCCAACAGATTGTTCTCTTGCTTCTTGTTTAGATTACAAGTAAGCAAAATTGGCTTTCTTTTCATTCTCCACACTCTTTCCCGCCCTATACCATCTGTGGGGGAGGAGAATGCATATTTCCTAGCCCAGTTTCTTTTAATATCCTCCCTTTGCATCCTGTCCAGCGGCCCATTTGTTTTTGAAACCCTGCGGAGACTTTCTCCGGGGGCCGCCAGGGGTCGCAGTCGAGCAGCGGGAATTGGTTGGGCGCTGGAGCGCTTGCGGGAATCGCAGGCCCATCTCCTGTATATATATACCAGCGCTCAGCATTAAACAGGCTGCAGCTCTGCGGAGCTTTGCGAAGGGAGTGAGAGACCAGGGTTGGGAAGGAGATCGGGGCTTTTTCAGGTCCCTGGAGCCTGGCCGCCTCAACGGTTCCGCCTCAGGCTCAGAGCAAACAGTGCTCATTGAAGTGGAGAGAGGCAAGCCACTGGCCCTGGTCCAGGGTCTTGCCCTACCCTTTAGGATTCTTAAAGGGAGCAGGAATCAGAAACCACCCCGGGCTTGTGGGACTGCGGAGGGCAGTGCCCGCACAGGCCTGACTTCATCAGGAGCAGAGGGGGAACGGTGATGCAGGGGCAGCTCTTCCTGGAAGGAGAGGTCATCTCTCCCATCCCTACCTATTACTGCTCCCCAGAGGTAAAGCGCCACTCTCCTCCTGCACACACGTGGATGCTCGCTGTCACCCCGATAAATTAGGCCCAGCCCCCCATGGTCTCTGTGTGTGCCTGGAAAGCAGGGCCTCTACCAGGATTGTATCAGATGGAACACTGGGGCATGTGCTTCCTTTAACATGAATTTTTCAACGTTACATATTCATCTCTCTGCTCTGTTTCTCTCAAGTCCCTCCCATTGCTCTTTTCACAGATAGAGCTGCTTCTTAAAATTTGATTCAATTACTGGGCACCTAAGCTGGAGGCACAGGAGGAAGAAAGGAGGAGAGGGAGCAGAGGGGAGAGCAGGGGATCTGCCAGCCAGGATGCCAGTGGAAAGTCAACGAAGAGGAGCTGGAGGCTCGCAGACCAGCTGGCCAGTGGTAGGAAGCACCGTGGAGCACTTTTATTCAAGCCAGTGAGGTGCACCCAGAGAGGTCCAGGAGGCTTTCACCTTCCTCTTTTCTCCTGCCCCTTCCTGTGGCCCCTCCCTCCCTCCCTCCCTCCCTCCCTCCCTCCTCCTCCCTCCCTCCCTCCCTCCCTCCCTCCCTCCCTCCCTCCCTTCCTTCCTTCCTTTCTTCCTTCCTTCTTTCCTTCCTTCCTTCCTTCCTTCTGAGGTAAGCAAAGGTGTAGACAAATGCACATGCATAAATACATGCTAATCATGAGACAGGCTTTGTTTTGTTTTTTTTATAATATGATTTAAAGAAATAGGAGCTATGGGAACATTCATGTTGGATCTTGAAAAATGGGTAAGACTTCTGCAAAAGGGAAGGGGCATGCCAGGTAGAAAAAAGAACTTAAACAAAGACAAACAAGTGAGACATGTTATAGCAACAGGGGAGAGCAATGAATAGGCTGCAATGGCTCAGTGACAGGTAGAGGGGAGGAAGATGTATCGATGGGGTGTAAGCATGCAAAGGTAGTTTGGGCCAGAAAATGGAGAACTCTGCGTTCGAACATTGTATCAAACACAGTGAAGCCCATCAGGGGTTTCCATGAATTTGTGGTTTAGGGGGGAATCCCTCCAAAGAATGGGTGGATAAAGAACTGAGGATCAGAGGAGTGCTGGCTGTGAGAGAGCTTTTAGGCGGCCATCATGGTTGTAGAGCTGGAGAGAATTCAGGCCTGAACTAGGGCTGCTGAGCTGGCAGTAGAAAGAGAATGGGAGAAACTGTAAGCCAGGCTTTATGTTTACTCTTCAACATCCATACTCTCATCCCTTTCTCCTCCTCCACTCTCCATCCCAGCTGATGATCCCATCAGCCTTCATTGGAAACTCTCTCCCAACCATATATACTAGTATGTACCTGTGTGTATCATTGCTACCCTCTTTCCTTCTCCTGGGATGAAAAAATTCTCCTTATCAAAGTCCAGCACCTCCCCTCTGCTCTTCTAAAGGATTTCTATTCTTCATAATTCCTTGGTCCTGCATCATCAGTCTCTCCCTCTTTAATATTCATTTAAGTGAGTTCTATGATTCTCCATGTTACTAAAAGTTTCAAGTGATGCTGTGTTTCCTCTTTACATATAACCTCATTTATAGTAAAACTTCTCCAAAGTATTGTCTACACATACTATCTCCATTTCTTCGTCTACAAATTGCTATTGAGTTTGCTGCAATCTGGTTTGTGGTATTGCTAAAATTACTCTTCAGTCTCTATCATTTTAAATACAGTGGGTTGTTTTCTGGTCTTATCTTGGTCTTTCTGTCATGTTTGGCACATTTGACCCCTCTCTCTTTCATGAAACACTCTTCTTTCTTAATTTTATGACATCATACTCTTCTGGATTTTTTTTTTCTATATCACCAGCCTCTGCTGCTCATGCAGTTTTGCTGGCTCATACTTTTAGTCAGGACCTCCAAGTGCTAATGTGCTTCGGAGCTTGGTTATGGGGTCACTCTTGTCCTCTTCTCTTCCCTTTCCTTCCATTCTTTTCCTTTCCCTTCTCTTTTGTCCCTTCTATGTATTCCCATGGCATAAATTCCATCTCTACAGTGATGTCTCCATCCCAGAACTCCTCCTACAGAGCTTCCAGTTCTTATATCCAACTGTCAACCTGACATCCCCACCAGAATGTCTCATTGGCATCATAAATTCAGCATGTCTAAAACAAAACTCTTAATTCCCTTTTGTAATCACTGCCAGCTGGCCCTGTTCCTCCCTCTATGTCCACAACTCACGAAACAGCATTATCATCCACCTAGTTGCTTATACCAGAAACCCTGAGTCATCCTTGATTCCTCCCTTTCCCTCATTTCCATATCCAATCCATCAGCAAGTTATAGCAGGGTTACCTCCAGCATATATCTCAAATCAGACCATTTCTCACCACAATTCTGCAGTTCAAGCTTCACTACCTCTTACTGCTCATCTGGTCTGGTGCAAAAGCTTTGAACTTGCCTCCCTTCTCCACCTTGTGCTCCCTCCTTCTCATAATTCATTTTTTTTGCATCCATGAAAGTGAAACTGTAAATCAGATCAAATTCTTGCTCTGCTTAAATGCTGCCATTTGACTTCTCATCACACTTAGAATAAAATCCAAATGTCTTGGAAGGCCTTCAAGGCCCTTCATGATCCAGCCTCTGGTCCCCTCTCACCCAATCTAGTTACGACTACACCTCCACCTCCTCCTTAAGAACTGCCACAGAGGTCTCATTGGACATGTGAAGCTCTGTATTTCCCTGTAGCATTTGCATCTGCTGATCCCTGGGCATGGATTGTTTGCTCTTTCATTGGGTCTTTCTCTGAGATGTCTTTCCTGACCACCCACATGCCCCCAATTGTTCACATCACCTGCTTACTTCCTTCATGGCATTGATCACACACTGTGATAAAATGCTTACTTATTTGCCATTGTCTGTCTCCTGAGACTAGGAAACTAATCTGTCTTACTTACCCCTACATTCCCAGCATGCAGCAAAATTCCTGGCTTGTGAATTAGTAGTGTTATACATTAGGTAGAAATGAGTTAGTAGTGTTATACTCTGTGTATAAATTTATATGCCACTATATACATAAAACTTGTTTGTGCTACTGGGGCCACAGTGGTGATTAAGACAGATTGTCTATTCTCTGCAACATGGAAGTTTATGTTCTAGTAGAGAGTAGAGGGATGAGAGAAGTATAGTAAGAAATTTAGTCATTGTTAGGGAGCACAAGAGTTTTGGTTGGATAGCTTGTAAGGAGGATATTCCTAGCGAAAAGGGAAGTGTATGGAAGGCTGCCTGTGCCGTTTATCAGGATTCCGACTTGGGGGAGACTTAGGGGAGCGTCAAGTTGGCGTCTCTAATTATTCCTTGACCTTTCCAAACAAGTCTGTGTATGTGCAGACCCCCAGGTATTTGTTGGAATCCTTATACTTAATCCCTGGATGCCCTTGTCTAGAAGACAACGTAAACACATGTGTCCTTCCAAGATTACTCACCCTACTGATTGAATCTAAAGAAAACAATTCCAATTAAGGCCCAACAAGGCAGGTAATAGAGGCTATCTGGCTCCTTCAGCCAGACCATTTCTTAGCCTGCTCTTTCACAGTGAAATTGTGTTGGAGTAATCTGTTCATCCATCATTCAGAGGTTGCTGGTTAGCCCTGGCAAGGTGGTTCCCTGTGTAAGGAGCCCCTGCAGGTCATGTCCAATAAGAGGTTGGCCTTTGCCTGCTCTGGGGAAGTAATCCAACCTCTAAACCCTTAAAATTCACTGGGTGATAGGAGTATCTTTATTCATGGTACATAGCAGTGCTGTTGAGTTTATGCAAATAAGGTGGCTCATGGTAGACCTTTGGGGCTGCATGGTATTTAGGACAGCTATAAGTTGAGTTCAGCCATGTGGGCAATAACTCAATCAATCATGCCAACACAATGAAGATCCAATAAAAGCTGAGGCTCAGGAAAGTCTTCCTGGTTGGTAGTTCTCTGTGTGCAATGTAATAACACATCACAGCTAAAAGGAGGCGACACTGAGCATGATTCCATGGGGAGAGGATGATCACAAGCTCCACCTCTGAACTCCACCCAGACTCTTCTCTATGTGTCTCTTCCTGGCACTAATTTATATAATTTCCCTGCTATAAATGTGACCCTGAATATAATAGCTGTCAGTGAGTTCTATGCATCTTTCTAGCCAATTAGTAAAACCAAGGGTGGTTTGGGGAAATCCCTGCACTTGCCGTTGATGTCAGAAGTCTCAGGCAGATTTGGCATCTAGCGGACTATGTTCTAAACCCTGCATTTTGGTTAAGTCCGGGAAATAGACAAACAGAAAACCAAATAAGTGGAGAAATGACTTTCAGATAATGATACATTCCTGAAAGAAATAATAAAGAGTGCTGTGAAAAAGAATGACAGGGGTGGGTCCCTGTGGACTGTGTTTTTGGGGTCTGGAGTTGAATTTTCAATAACAAGGCAAAGCCAGTCAGACAAAGATTTGGGGACAGAGCATTCCAGGCAAAGCCAACTGGGACACAGATGGTTTGAATGGCAGGAACAAATGAGGTGTTTTTAAGAAAAGGAAAACAGTTCAGTGTGGATGATATGGATGAGGTAGAAAGAAATAGAGGTGGGGATGGAGAGGTGGGTGGGCCCAATCCTGCTGGGCCTCACAGACCAGGTCTGGCCTTTGCATTTTGTTGTTAAGCATGATTAGAAATTCACTGGAGGATTTGGGCAAGTGAGTGACATGAGCTGCTTATGTTTTTTAACATGACAGATGGAATTTTACATAAAAGGGGTCATACTATTAATCTTATTCTGCAACTTTCTATTTTTGCTCAGGAGTATGTAATTTCCAATTATGCTTGTTTTGTATGGGAGTGCAGTGACATACATTTACAGAGGGAACAATGGGAACACAGAGCAAGGCATTTTCAGCCTTAAGGAATCATGGGAACTTTTCTTAGGAGAGATGCTGAGCCACGTCACAGAGGTGAGAGGAAGCCAGGCTAACGAGGAGAATAGTGAAGGAAACATAAGGCAGTGGGGGGCAATGTATAGGTACAGAAGAGAGAACACGTGAGGGGGTGGGGCAGGTCACCTGGTGGAACATTGCAAAAAGTAGGACAGAACAAAGAGGGCACTGGAGTCAATTTAAAAAAAATTGACACACAATTGACATCTATCATTATATTAGTTTCTGGTGTACAACATAATGATTGCTTATTTATTTTTTAAAAAATATATTTTATTGATTTTGTACAGAGAGGAAGGGAGAGAGATAGCGAGTTAGAAACATCGACGAGAGAGAGAGAGAGAGAGAGAGAGAGAGAGAGAGAGAGAGAGAGAGAGAGAGAGAGAGTCATCGATCAGCTGCCTCTTGCACACCCCCTACTGGAGATGTGCCCGCAACCAAGGTACATGCCCTTGACCAGAATCGAACCTGGGACCCTTCAGTCCCCAAGCCGACGCTCTATCCATTGAGCCAAACCGGTTTCAGCATGATTGCTTATTTATTACAGTATGAAATGATCACTACAATGAGTCTAGTTAACATCTATTACCACATATGATTAACACATTTTTTTTTTGTGTGTGTGTGTGTGTGTGTGTGTGCGCGCGCGCGCGCGTGATGAGAAGTTTTAAGATTTATTAGAGCCAATTTTTTGTTGTTGTTAATCCTCACCCCAGGATATTTTCCCATTGACTTTTAGGGAGAATGGAAGAAAGAAGGAAAGATAGAGAGCCTGCAACCAAAGTACGAGTCTTTGAGCGGAATCGATCCTGGGATCCTTTGGTCCACAGGCCTATGCTCTCTTCACTGAGTCAAACCCACAAGGGCTATTAGAGTCCATTGTAAAGAGATGATTAGCAATCTTTAAAAGATCAGCTTCTGGGCTGTTGTGAGGATGTGATTTAAATAGGCATTATTGAATTATAGGGATAGAAACCATTCAACTAAAAAAGGGCAGCTGGTTATTTCAAGGATATTACAGACAGTCTAATAGCTATCCAAGAATAGCACACATTGGGATTGGAACTAGAGAGTCGGAAACCAAAGACACTCCCACTGTTTTTCACAGTGAGAAACTGATTGGCTGAGCTCGGTACATTACTGGACCTGTCCACTCCAGGTCCAATCCGCTTGGGCAGGTTGACAATTTTAAAGTAAGAAGCGTGGGTTGGGCAGGCTCCCCAAATATGTCTTCTGTCGCTGTTCTATTGCTTAAGAGTACAGACTGAAGAGCCAAAATGTTTGGGTTGGAATTGCAGCTCTACCATTTGCCCTAAGTGTGATATCATGGTTTAGCCACTCTGTGTTCAGTTTCCTCTCCTGAAGAATGAGGATACTACTGATAGTGGTTAGTGAATAATATTATTATGAGGGTGACATTAGTTAATACACAATATGTAAGTACTGGCAGGTAAGAAGGTGTTAAATATTATTTTTTAAGGGCCTGATGTGAGAATGAGAAAAATAGAAAAAAAAAAGATTATACTGAGAGAAGTTTGACAGCGAAGAAAAGAAGATAAATGCAGTAGTAGTTTTCTGGGAAGTCAGTGGGGACACAGGAAGTATGTGTACCTTCATTGGTTCAGGGAGCAGAGCCAGGAATGATGCAATAGGTGAGAGGGAGATTTTGAGCTGATGGCATAGTTGCAGAGGACACGTGAAGATGTGGCATTAACAACAGAGATGGAGACAGAGCAAAGGTGGTGGGGATGTGGAGGACATTGGAGAGGTGAAAATTCATGTTCGATGGCCATGCTTACTGCTACAGAGTCTTCTGCCAAGAATAAAGGTCAACAGTATGTTGGGGGACTTAAGAGAATCAATAAAATTCCAAAATAATTTAAATGTTCCTCCTCTATTAGATTAAAAAACAAAAACAACCACCTCTCTGACATAATGAGTTTCTTTCTTCTTCAAATACCAATAGCATAAAAAACCTATCATATTTTATTTTAATGATTGTCTGTTTGACCCACCTTCTTTAATGTTATCTCTGGTCAGAAGACAATCTAGAATAAGAGACACAGAAGTGCTGTCCACTTACTGAGCTCCCTTCCATATATTAAAAACAAAACAAAACAAAACAAAACAAAAAAAACATAATCAAATACTGCTTTGGGTCAGGGTCAAGGATTGGTGAGTGAGTTTCAGCTAATTCGAAGAACTGTTAGATAAATAAACAAATTATGTTGGTATTGTGAATTTTATATAGAACCGACTAGGAATGAGAAAAAGAGATAATGAAATGCTAAGCACATTCTAACACTTAAAACGTTATTTGTTGAATGAATGAATGAGTACATGAATGACATTTAAGATAGGTGAGGAAGAATGTGTTTTCCATTCAAGTCTTCCAGTTTTATACTTTTTGTGACTAAGATAAAACCAGCTTGTGTAAAAAGACTGCGAAACTCACTGGTTGGATTAATCAGCGATTATAGATTAGCAAGGTAATATGGAGGAGGACCCAGTGAACAGATTTTTTTTCTAGTGATCCTCAGAACCTCTGAAATTGATCTCAGAAGAGGTCCCTTAAGGGTGTTTTCTCAAAATTGTGCAAAACCCAAAACCTGGCCTCTTCCAGTGGACAGCCTATTGGTTCCTGAGATGCCCTTGGATTATTCTGGTTACAGGGTGTGTGGGTGTGGGTGGGGGGAGGGTTGTCTTTTGACCATCACCTCATGCTGGTTTCCTGCTGTATTAAGGCAACAGAGCAGAAAAATCTTCCCTGTGCTAGCCATGCTGATTCTCTCCCAGACTTGGGAACTGACCCGCCTTTTAGGGCCATGGCCCTTAAACTTTAGAGTGGATCAGAATCACCCAGAGGGTTTCTTAAAACGCAGACTGCTGGCTTCTTCCTTAGACTTTCTGGTTCAGTAAGCCTGAGGAAGGGCCTGAGAATTTGCATTTCTAACACTTTCCTAAGGGGCTTCTGCTGCTGCTGTTTCTGAACCACACTCCGCCTGGAGTTCTCTTCCTTCACATCTTCCATTGAGCTTTGCTTAACAGAGAGCCATCTCTCCCACCAAAGTGCATATCCTTTGTTCTGCACCAGGTTTTTCTCCATCAGCTGGGCTCAGGGAACTCAAAGCCCCCTCCCTCCATTGTTAGCAAAGGTTGGGGTAAAGCATTATTCCTTTTCAAAGGACATTCCTACTGGGGCCCAGGTCTGTGGCATTGTTGTTTGTAATGGGGATCTTGTACCCACTTGGCAGAGGATGCAGCTCTGATTGAGGAAACGTCCTGACCTTCCCTCTGGCAACTGTCCCATGTCTCTTGGTTCAGCTTCAGCTCCTGGCCCCAGCCCTTCTTCCCAGCCAGTTCCTCCCTGTGCTTTTTTCTTGTGCCCCCAATGCAGGCCCCAACAGACTCCTTCCTCCCACCTTGCCTCTTGGCCATTGCTACTGTTTCCTAGTTATCTACCCACTTTTCTTTTGTTTGAACATCCCTCCAGGGAATGGCTTATTTTACTTTGAATGGCTCCCTCACACTCCCTCACTGTGATGTGTAGCCCAGAGTTGTGGGGTAGACAGTGAGCACTCAATAAAATAAATGTTTTCCAAACTAGAAAAGAAAGTCTCAGTCTTTTTCCACTTAGAAACAGTTCACCTGATCTCCATTTATAACAATTCCTTTCACAACACACACTTATATTTTAAGAGACTACTTAGCTTTCAAGAATACTTAAGTTTTTGCAGTTGAATTGGAAAAGCCTCAACTCCAGCTTCTAATCGGGGCCTCCTCCCCCAGCATTATAATCACCGCCTGGGGAAATTCTTTCACTGGGAGCTCAGAATGAGGTGGGCCTGTGGTACACTGGGTATTCTAAAGGCACATGAACAATGAGAACTGTCAGGGGAGAAGGAGGTTTACCATTATTGGCAACCAAATACAGGCAATCAGAGATCTGTTCCTATGATGCGACATAACAGGATTTTCACTGTAGTTCCTCCCTGGGTGGCTAACCTCTCACGTCTCTCCCTGGCCCTGATTGTGCACCAGTGGGATCCCTTGGCTTGGCCTGCACACTCTCTCAATCCGGGACTCCTCAGAGGATGTCGGAGAGCTGGTTTCGGCTTAATCCCACAGGCAAGGCCAAGGGATCTCACCTGTGCATGAATTTGTGCACCGGGCCTCTAGTATGTATATAATTGTAGAATAATTGCTATATAAAGAATTGCACATATTTAATAGATACATCTTGATGGAATTGGATATATATACACACCTGTGATACCATCACAACAATCAAGGTTCTAAACAGATGCATTGCCTCATCAACACTTTTAATTAGAGTCTGCATGCCTGCATATGCTGTTTTCATATCAGCAAGGATTTTTCAAAAAAGACCTTCCATGGCAATTGTATGTCAGGGATACCATGATAAGATACCATGTATGTCCAGGTTTAGTGAGGTAAACTTAAAGACTGGCCCTGAACATGTTAAGTTATACACATATTTATGAAATATACTTACAGATTCAGATATACCATAGGTCATGTTCTATTCCCTCTTAGTACAACAGTCACATATTACCAAAGTCTGATTTCACAGTTAGCTCCCTAGGAGATGTGAGTCCCATGCCCTGATCCCCCACATTTTGGAAGAATTTCTTCTGTGCTTTAGTCTTTGATTTTTGGATTCATATCCATAAAGTGGCACTGATTTTTGAAAATCTACTTTTCAGAGAACTTTTTATTTATCCTCTCCTATGAAAGGGATTACTTGTTAGCCTAAGAAACTCCCTATGCCTTGGTGGGAACTGTCATTCCAGGAAAAGGTCACTGAGCATGGGTTTTATGAGAAAAAGTAAGAGTTTGCATTTCAAATCCTGTTGGGAAACTCAGGTACACTGATTGTGACTTATAAGCACCACAGGCTTATGATAAACAAAGATCCTATTTCACATAACTGATTGCATTTGACTGGACCTTGACCCCAATAAATGAAATTGTCAATTGCTATTTACCAAGGTTAACCCAGAGCCTGTCATGTGTAATTCAGACTTCATTAATCGAGAATTTAGGTTCCTTTAGCCAGGATCATCCTTTACATTTATTTTTGTATTAACCACAGAAAAGATTCTGCTGTAAGAACTGGCAATGTGGGAAGTTATAGAGGAGATACATGTAACACATGTAGGCATAATTTAAACAAAATGAGACCTCTCCATGGTGAGGTCTGCATTTGAGAGGTTACAAGACAAAAATAGGTGTGGACTAAATATAGCAGCACTGCATAAAGACCGTACCCAGAAACTGTCAGACCCAAATCCTACTTGACCATCAGTTGCTTGCTCATGGCACCCCTGCTTCTCTCTGAGATCTGCTCCACTTCCTTTCCTAACCAGTTTCTCTGTATGCCAGTAGTTACTGGAACTTGACAATTTCAGTTTAGACCTGGTGACTGTGTTCTTATTGGCTCCAAACATCAAAAACCTAGTCACTTAGGTTGTCTGTTTCAAATCCCTTACACAAATTCTACTAGTATACAAGACTTCAAAGTCCATGTGCTGAGGGCCAGATCAAAATATGGATAAATCTTGTTCTGATCAGTCTTCCATTGCTGGGAAAGAATTGTTATGGCCACCTTAGCAGGGAAATGTCTCTGGGTCAGTAGACAAGTCAGACATTTGGCAGTTGGATGCTTTGGTCCATTTGTATCAAGAGAAGAAAATAGTGTCCACAAAGGATGAGACTTCAATCCTAGGCACAGTCACATAATCACCTGGAAACTCTGACCTCCACCCATCTTTGTTTTGGTTTTGTGTAAAATTAATACCTTTGACCTGGGGTCTATTTTGGAAGTGGGGTACAGGACCCCTAAGCCTGTGGTGCTTTCCATTACCCAGTGATAGGTCATTATCTATCTTCTCTTCTTCAGACTCCTCCTGAGAAATCTTTACCCAAGCATGGGGCACCAATCATCCCTATGATGACCCCAAATCTATGTCTCCCACTCAGATCTTCTCCAAGCTTCAGAGTATTATGTCCAATTTCCTTTTAGACATCTTATCTATAGGTCCTGCCACCATTTAAAATTCACAGGTATAAGTCAAAACTATTATTCTTTCCAAAACCTCTTATGTTTTCTAATTTCCTAAATTTCCTAATTTAGTAAATGCCAAGATCTTCTCCCCAATTGTCCAAGTTTGAAAAGTCCTAACAGTCTTGACCTGCAGGTACCATCTTCTGGGCTTCACTGTGGCAACATTGGATACATCCCTATAGACCTGTCTCCTAGTTATGTGTGCCAGCTGCTACCTCTGCACCCAGGAACCTCACACTTCATATCTTTAATTTAATTATTCCTCCAACATCCTAGGGAGGTGAGGCAGACTCAGGTGTGGAGTGCCAAAATGGAGACACAGACTCTTGAACTTTGCCACACAAGAGTCTGGGAGGGTCAAGAGAAGGGCATTACTGTTGATTCCCTGCAGAGGACTCCCTCCACTGGACTTCACAGATGTCCTTCCTGCCACTCACAATCTATCACATGGTAACTGGGTTCAGTGGTGGAAGACAGACTGTGTGTAGGGGAGAAAGTCAGAAATGCCATCTAGAAGCCCAGGGGAACTTTTCAGGAGACAGCACATCTGGCAGGACTTCAAGCTCAGACTGGCCTACATTCTGTGATGAAACAAACAGACAAACAAATGCGGTAGATGCGTTTAACTCATTGAAACCTGGTTAGAGGTCTTCAATGACTTCCCACTGCTCTCTGGATAGAGTCCTTAATTCTTAACAAGATCCCACAATGCCTTTCAGAGTCTGGTCCCTGTGTACCTCTCTGTTTCCCTCTGTCACCAATATTTTTTTTGGCTCTCAACAGCCCAGTTAAGCTAGTCATCTTCCTGTTCTTCAAAAATGGTTATGGTCTGTGCTTATGTTATTTCCTTTCTATTGATTGTTTCCCTTCTCCATTTCCTCTTCCTTCATTTGGGTAACTCACTTTCCACCTTAGGTCTCTGCTAAATTCACTAGGCTAGTATTAGTTTGTATTCTCAAGGAAAAGAGAACCAGTAGGATATAGATCAATCTATCTATCTATCTATCTATCTATCTATCTATCTATATACTGATAGATATAATATTTATTATAAGGAACTGACCTTTGTGATTGCGGAGGCTGAGAAATCCCACAATCTACTGTTTGCAAACTGGAGACCCAGGAAGCTGGCCATGTAATTCTAGTACAAATCTCAAGGCCTGAGAGCCAGGAGCACTGAAGATGTAAGTCTCAGTTTGAGAAGAGGAGAAGACAGACCAATGTTTCAGCTCAAGTAGTCAGGCAGAGACAGAACTCTCCCTTCCTTCACCTTTTTTTTTTTTTTTTTCTGCTCAGGCCCTCAACAAGTTGGATGTTGCCCACATGGGGGATGACAGTCTACTTTACGCAGTCCACCAATTCAAAAGCTTATCTCACTTGGAAAGAACATCACAAACATATCCGTAAATACTTAACCAAATATCTGGGCACCCATGACCCAGTCAGGTTGACACATAAAATTAACCATTATAGTCCCCCTTTCATACATAACAATATATACTGTAACTAATTTATTATTGGTTGCAATGTGACTACTATTTTAATCCTATAAATTTCATAAGGAACTTACTTTGTTCACCACTTTATCTTCAGAGTATAGTATAGTTCTGGAATAGAGTTGCCACTTACTAAGAATTTATTGAATTAATAGCTTTCCATTAAAATTCCATAAATTGCTAAGGGAAATATTACTGAAGAGATTGAGAAGTGGAGAGTTTCCAATTTTATTGCAAATTCTGAGGTAAAGCACTTCATCTTACATTATTCTTTCCCTCCAAGTTTTATCTCCCTTATTCTTTATTCCTAAGTTTTAGCAACTTTTGAACAAGTGATATTAAGGAAGAGAACTTATGGCATGACCATGGAGCGGGGAGAAAAACTCAAAAAAGCAGGCCTGGGTCTTGGGCTGGGTCTTATGTCAATAACCTATGAGATGACTCTGGGAAGTTACTTAACCTCTAGGCTTCTCCTCTAGGCTTGGCATGTGTCTCAGCTCTGCTGCCTCTGGGCCAACAGCAGAAGGGCCTTTCCAACTCTGTGCATACCGAGGGAGGAATGGCGGACGCATGTCTTCCTGCAAGTCTGCATGAGAAATCTTTTTAAATGTATTTTATTGATTTTCCACAGAGAGGAAGGAAAAGGGATAGAGAGCTAGAAACATCGATGAGAGAAAAACATCGACCAGCTGCCTTCTGCACAACCCCTACTGGGGATGTGCCCACAACCAATGTAAATGCCCTTGACTGAAATCGAACCTGGGACCTTTCATTCTGCAGACCGACACTCTATCCACTGAGCCAAACTGGTTTCAGCTGCATGAGAAATCTTGAAATGGCTCCCCAACTTTATAAAAATGCAGAGAAGTCAGTTAATTAAAGGAGAGTAAACTCTAGTGGACAAAGAAGGAAGTCAGAATGAGTATTCTGAAAAGTTGGAGCTGGTAGGGATCAGAGGGTTTATCTATTTCAGGCCTATATTTTACAGGAGAGATACCTGAGGACCAGATAAGCTCACTGGTTCATCCAAGATTAGTGACAAAGCCAGGACTCAGATTTACCACCTTGGGCCAAGTGCAGTTGGAGTTCACACTGCAGCATCACAAAATAACACACACCCCATTCTTAAGCCTGCTTGGGCATTTCCTACTGGTTACAATTCTCAGCAAAGGAAGCCGCCAGCCACATAAACAGGCTCCTCTCCTCTCTCATCCTACTCCAAATTGTGTTATAATTTTGCGCAAAAACATTTAACTGTGTCATTGACTCTCCTCATTTAGACCAAACTCTTGGGGCCCATCTTGGGAACTCCAATAGACATATCAAGGAATTTTCCTAAAAAAAGGTAGTTCTCTTTCTGAACTAGGTCTCAGGCCAGTATTTTTTTGCATTCCTGAGATGAATTTTATTTAGTGCCATCTGTGTGCATGTGTGTGTTAGTACATAAACATATTTCTGCTTATTTGCTCTTCATATTTGCTTGATTTTTCTATTTGCTACTTTAGTTTTACATTCCAAAATACCCGTTAGAGAAGGATAAGAGCTGAAAGAATGATCAGGAAGAGAAAAATGGAAATGGCCATTGTAGGCAGGAAAGGACTGTGCTCTGAAAACCCTGGCCCAGCTCAGCCATGAGGGTCCTTGCTGACCTGACTTACCTGCTGGAGGTCTATAGCAGGGAAGTGACTCATATACTCAAAAGGTGCATGCTCCTAAATGTACAGCTCTGAGGACTGACACAGAGTAACACATCTGTGTACGCAGAACCCATCAAGAAGCAGAACTCATATCCCATAGAAAAAAACTGCAGAATCAGTGTATATTTAAAACAGTTTCTTAAAGTGGTGTGCTCCCTTGTACTCCTATCAGCAAGGTCTGAAAGTTTCACACTCTTGTCCAACCTGGTCCCACCATCTTATTCATTTTAGTCATTCTGGTGGATTTCTAAAGGTATCTCATTGTAGTGTTTTTAAAAAATATATTTTTATTGATTTCAGAGAAGAAGGGAGAAAGATAGAGAGATAGAAACATCAATGATGAGAGAGAATCATTGATTGGCTGCCCCCTGCCGACCCACACTGGGGATTGAGCCCATAGCCTGGGCATGTGCCCTCACCAGGAATCGAACCCTGACCTCCTACTTCATAGGTTGATTCTCAACCACTGAGCAATGCTGGCCAGGCTGTGGTTTTAATTAGAATGTCTCTAATAATTAGTGAGGTTGAGAACTTTTCCCCATCATATTGACCATTTGATAGTCCCTTTTGTTCTTTTTTCTCCTATTGAGTTGTCTGCTTTTTTCCCTATTGATTAGCAGGCATTTTTTATGTATTCTGGATACAAATCCTTTGACAGATCAGTCTATTGCAAATATCTTCTCCCATGCTGTGGCTTGCATTTCACTCTCTTATGATATCTTTGCACAAAAGTTCTTAATTTTAATGTAGTCTAATTTACTGATTTTCTTCCTTTTATTGTTAGAACGTTGTATATCCTATTTAGGAACTCTTTGCCTATTCCAAGGTCATGAAGATATGCATCTAAGTTGCCTTCTAAAGGCTTTATTTTATTTTATTTTATTTTTTTTACCAGGGTATTGATTTAAAAAAATGATGTCTAAATGTTTCAATTGGGACAATAAAGAGTTGCAGTTCCCCTGAGAATAACTGCTAAATCGGTGTAAAAATGTTTTGTTCCCTTATAAACAAATCATGTCAGATAACCTCTGAAAGCCCCAAATCCTAGCAATGGTTGAGATTTAAGGCTAATGAGTTTTCCCCACATACTTTTTACTGTTCAAGTTAGGTAATTAAGCAAGAGTTCTAGTGGGAGAGAAGGAATTCTTACTTTGTGTTTTAGCAAACAAATGACATATATCAGGCCTGTTTGATTTCAAATGACAGAAAGTCAACTTCAAGTAGTTTAAGGAAAAAAAAAATGAGAGGAGGTTGAGCTGGCTGTAAAACCTAATAACCAGGAAGGACAGGATGGGTCTGACTTCGGGTACAGCTAGATTTAGTCACTAAAATAATATATATCTTCTACCTATACATTTCTCTTTACATCCGCTTCTCTATGTATTTTGGCTTTATACTCAAGAGGAAGAAAGAATGGCCACTAAGAGCTCTATGTTTATCTAGATGTATATGAAACCCTAATATGCAAATAGACTAAACAGTAGAACAACCCAACAACCAGTCCCTATGACATGTGCTGACCACCAGGAGGTGCATGCAGAACATGGGGGGGGGGATGTTGGCTGTGGTGGGATGGTGGAGCAGGTAAACGGGGGTGCCAGACCAAGGCAGGGCACCAGTCATTGTCATCGGGGTGAGCCTCTGATAGCTACTGAATATTCTTTACTCTGTGGTCCTGTCCTGCTACTGGTGCTGGCTCTGCTCGCACCCATAGTTGGCCCTAGAGCTGCCTCTTGCACCCACTGCCAGTGACTGGTTGCTGTCCCAATCTTTTGGCACTGTCAGTGGGTGTAAGCCGTGGCTGCCGGCCTCAATCACCCCTGAGGGCTTCTCTACCTCCTCCTGCTCCTGGGGGATGATGGGGCAGCAGCTACCACTCATATCTGCTGATGGCCTGTCAGTGGGTGCGAGTGGGGCTGGTGCCATCACATGTGGGAGGAATAGTGGTGGTGGGAGTGGGGGTATAGGCAGAGAGGAGACCAGGGGCCATGGTGGGAGGGGCTGGACAGGGGTGAGGAAGATTGGCTGAGACCTGCCTCTGTGCCCACCCCAGCTTTGCAGCCCACAGTTCCCTTTAAGGTGCATGAATTCATGCATTGGGCCCCTAGTATTATAATTTACAATCTAGGCAGAAAGATCCTTTTCCTTCTTTTCATGTCTTACACCTGAGAGAAGGCTCTGATTGTACTTATTTGTGCTATATGTCCACCCTCAACCCATTACTGTGGGTGAGGAGATGGAATATTCTAAAAGACTCACATGCATACCCTGTGACCAGAGAGGAAGAAGGACTGGGTCACTGTGAATGATAGCCTACCTTGCCCACAGGTGGGTGGGTGGTTCTATGGAGGAATCTGAGGCACTATTTTCTCACATCCACTAAACGATATTTCTACTAGAGTGGAAGGAAAGGAAGAATCTTTTGGTGCCCAGGGGTTCATGAGCCTTTCTCAGCACTTCTATTTCCTACAAAATTCTGTGTGACAGGATCTGTGCTAGGTGCTGGGAATACAGACATTTTTAAAAAGCAATTTTCTGCACCTTTATGGCTCACACAATCTTTTTGATGGATGGGAGCATCAAAAGATAAATGTGAGACAGTGTGAAGTTTGCAAATGGAAACCTGCACAAGTTGCAATGGGCACTCTATAGTATCCGTAGAATATCAGGTGAGGAGCAAATGGAGCTAACTCTTAAAGAGGTAAAGTCTTCTGGCAGATAAATAGGGGAAGGGCAGGGGTGACTTCCAGGCAACAGCTTGGCAGGATAGCTTGGCAAAAGCAGAGAAGGACAATGGCTAAGGGTGTGCTCAATGGACATCCAAGTTTACTATCTGAGGACCTATTGGCACTGTAGGCTCCATTCAGGTCAGGCAAGGCATGGATCCAGGTATTGGAGGGGCAGGCAGGTGAGAGCATCTCAGTAGGCAACTGTAAGGCCAGGGGAGGCTTTTGTCCCCGGAAGTAGCTGCATTTTGGCCACACCCTTTCTGAAAAGCCTGCAGCCTTTTCTGTCCAGAGTCTGCTAAGAGCTTTTGGGCAGCATGCACAAAGAGGCCCAACCCTCCCAAGGATTCTTATCAAAACAAGGTGTACCCTGTTGAGCTGCTGTTACTTTGAGGCACATTTATGTTTGATCTAAAGTCTTTGCTACCCTTGACTGAGGTCTTTCTATGCTCCCCATCTTCTCTACACAGGCATGTGTGCCTGTGTGCTTTCTCTCATTTTGAAAGACTATCTGTCCTGTGTCATGTTGACAAGGAGAAGATGAGCTGGGAAATGTTGCAGCTGAAAGGTCTCAAGGAAGACAACTTTGCCAAATACCAAGCAAATAGGAAAGATGAAGGCCCACTGAGCCTGGGGAGAGAGTGACTAAGTGAGTGTAAGGGAGGTCTATGACCATTGGTACCACCAAGACTACCTTAATGCTTGTTTCAGAGCAAGCTAAGGGCATGGGTCTAGGGAAGGGTGGAGTGAAGGTCCTTTTAATATATATATATATATATATATATATATATATATATATATATATTTTGTACAGAGAGGAAGGAAGAGAGATAGAGGGTTAGAAACATCGATGAGAGAGAGTCATCGATCAGCTGCCTCTTGCATACCCCCTACTGGGGATATGCCCACAACCAAGGTACATGCCCTTTGACCGGAATCGAACCTGGGACCCTTCAGTCCCCAAGCCAATGCTCTATCCATTGAGCCAAATCGGTCTCGGTGGAGTGAAGGTCCTTTTAAAATTCAGGACCCAGCCCTGCCAGCCTGGGCTCTGGGATAATGAGAGAGACTGACAGATACATTTGGGCATAAAGGATCTGCAGCCCTTTCTGGGGTCGAGAAAGCAGCTTCTTAACAAAGGACACATTTTAATCCTCAAAAGGGGATTTTAAGTAAAGTTCATAGATAGGAGAGGAAGAAGTCAATAGGAAGCTATGAGTTAGACAAGATTTTCAGGACTTCTCCTCCAGTTCCATTCTGAATTCCTAGTAAACTTTGTTCAAAACCTTGAAATTTTTCAGATGCAAATAAACAGTCACAGGTAGAAACCATAGTATCTGTGGTATTTGAACAGGAAGTATGTTTGGAACATTTCCTGAGCCATATTGAAACCAAACCCACGTACTCAGCATGCAACAGCTTGGGTTCTATAAGAAGCAATGCTTGTGATTTGGGAAAATAGAAAGGCTTTTCTTTTCTTTTCATTTCTTTATTCCATGTAGTAAAGTGCCATTACCCATTTCTTTCACTCAGAATCATGTCAAATACTAGGATTACTCAATAAAAGCCACATCTGTCCTTATCTATGCATCCCAACAGACATGTAGAAGGAAGCAGGTGAGTAGAATTCAGATACCAGAAAGAAGACTGGAACATCATCCTCTAATACACTGATGTGGACAGCAATTACTTCCTTTTATTCACAGACATTCCCCAAATTCATGTGCCTGATCATGGGAATAGGACAATGAATAATTTCTAATCATTCATTGAATCACTTAATAGACATTGTAAGATCTTATTTTGTTCCATGTTCAGGGCCTTGGTGGCATTTAGAAGCAGTAATACATGATCCCTGCCTTCATAGATTAATAGATAAAAGAAGAAATGTAGACAAATAATGATAATTCAATGGAAGCAGTAACTAGCATCATAACAAAGGTTTATATAAAAGGCTGTGCATGCCACTTCTCTTTGATTAGAAGCAACTAATAGTCACTCCAAGCAAAAATATATTTATTAGGATCCTGAGATAACACATAGACTAAGCTTCAAAAGGGCAGAAATAATGACAACTAGGAACCCAGCATTTAATTTTTAGAATGGTGCCCTAAACTCCAAACACATTTCATTTTGCTGCTCCTTTTCTGTTCCACTCAGATCAGCTTGTACCAATTTTTTGCAGTGCTTCTTTCTCATGGTATCTTACCAGAGGCTTCCAGAAGTAGCCAAGACATTCTAGCATTTAAGCTTGGAAAGAGGTGGTTCACACTGCCACCCAGCCTTTATCAGGTCAGACTATGAAATATTTTAGAGGAATGTCTCTTTCACCATCTGATTTGCAGGTTCTA